>NC_140579.1:19762655-20962655 GCF_964204655.1 Triturus cristatus | reverse complement strand
GGGTAAAATATTTAGAACATATTCATATCTGATTATAGTTAGGAAATAGCAAGAGAAATCCGTGGAATTCACTGAAAAAAACAAAGGTTACAGGGACGTTATAGTTAGATCAGATTTCACTCGTACAAAACCAGTGAAATTCAGCCTTTGCGGGCATTGTGGTATTAAGTTCACAGTTAGACCTCTTGTGCTGCCCTCAAACCAGGGATAGGGGTTCAGGATAATTTGGTGGTACCCCCAATGGTCTAGCATTCTTGGCACACTGAAACAGGTATTATGACAAATGTGGTTCTAGTGTAGTGTCTGCCCACATGTGAAACAAAAACCCCACACTCGTGTGACTTCTTCTTTACACCTTTTGTTTTCCCCTCCAAAATGTCCAGTGCTCTTGCCTTCTCAGTCCCCTTCCATTTAAGGGGCTCTTCATCTCACTCAACCATTCTATGCACGCTCTGTAATTTTTAGAACATCATTTTTGATTCCATTTTTTATTTTTCTTCTGTGATGCACGACAGCGATTTACAACCATCACTGATTCTGACAACCATTTTGTTCCATCCAATGCACCACAGTGATTCACAAGCATCACTAGCTTTGACAAATATTTAGTTTGCCATCCAATGCATATAGTAGTCAATTGATTCTTAGCATTCGGCAACAGTCCCTGGACAAAAGCAGCCCCAAAACCATCCATCCATGGTCATAGGACGGGCTGAGCCTCAATACCTCTCAAACACATCCTTGGGCCTGCCCTAAATCATCAGCTGGTGCGTCACCCTTATTCTGCTTACAATTAGAGATCGTACTCTAATGTTTTTTACCAAACATATTTTCAGTACTGCGCTCAACAAAGCATCCTTTGTCACACTGAACTCTTCTTCATTTTCCGGGTTACCCCTTCGCCATGGTGCCTTCTGCACCAACCTCTCTCCCACCTTACTTGGCACTGTCAATTGCATCAGCTGATTTTTTTGTCCACCCTGTTTGGGCGATATAACACAAATACACTTTTCAACTCTTCCCGTAGTCAGTTTGTGTTTTCCATTAATATTACGGAATTGTTTCTTTATGCTCATCAAATCAGAGGTGGTCAAGGGTATGTAGATTATAACTCCATCCCCCAGCCGCTGGACAATCCGACAGAGACAGGATTGCTGAGGAGGACGCATGTCACGCATCACTAGAGTGGGGGTAAGGTAACTCGGCATTTACCCCACAGTTTGCCTCATGCCACAAGAGTAATAGTGGGGCTTCTCACCCTCTCTAGTCCCCACACCCTGAGGTGGAACGTGTGTATTTTCTTGTCTGATCTGCAGCAGTACAATCAGCCTCTGGCCTAGTTGCGCTGCTGTCGGCTCTTCCGATCACAGTGCTCGCGCGAGTTACCTCCTTGTGCCACAAACGCAGGAGGTTCTGCAAGAGCTGCTCCATTTCCAGGTGCAGCACCTGATACATCCCAGCCGCATCATCCAGCATGGGGAATGTGTAAGGAATCCTCTTCCCTTATATCCTTGCTTTCTTTTTGTTTCGAGCCTGAGCCAGCGCGCATGCGCTGCTCTGGGAGGCTTCCTGTGTTTACTCCCTGTGGGTCTGACTCCTCCCACACATAGGATCGGCTTTTGCGTGTGTCCTTCAATAATGAAAGCACGCAAATGGCTAAAGGCGGGTGCATGTTCCACCTCTTTTTTAATGTTCACTCCCACGGCGTTTTGCTCTTGGGAGCGAGCAGCGGCGCACAAGGTGGCAGCTGCATTCCTTGTGGGTCAGGTTACACACAACGCGCCCTGCTTTCGCTTTTGCTTGTTTTATACACCCTATCACGCCAGAGGATAAGAAACGTGGTTTTATTTAGCATTAAAAGCCCGTTTGGTATCCTGGGGATTACGTAACAATGTTAGTGTTTCCGAGCACTCTTTTGTAAATCTATTAAGATAAAAGGCTGAGCTCACTCTGCCTCAGTTTGCCTCAGTGGTTTAGAAGATTTATGCAGTGTGGTAGCTGGCGCGTTAACCCATTGAACCATGTTACCTGCTTGGCAGGGGGTGCACCGAGAGAAAGGTCACGCAGAGACACTGTTCTGAGTGTTTTCTGCTGCCCATACCACAGGGTGTAAAAGGAAGTCTACACTCCGAGGAGATTTCCATTTTTTAATACATTTCAGGTCCCGCCGGGAGACGCAGCTGCTGAATATTAATGTGTCTGAAACTTAATGAAAACAGCACACGGACTTCATTTCTGTTATTTAATAAAACGCACACCAGATGAAGCGAAGCACCAGCGCTGCCCACCGAATGACCGAATGCCCGGACGGTCCGCGTAAGTAGCGGGCAGCTACTCGCATTAATGTAGCTCTCATGTAACGCTGTCAAAACAAACTGGCCCTAGGCAACGTGTCATGTTTCGCTGTTATATATTTAGAATGGCTTTGCTGTAAAGCAGTGGAAAGAAAGCATTCTTGGACGCTTGCTGCTGCTGGGGGCTTTGGAGGACCCTCACCTGCCTTTCTGTTTCCCTCAACCCTCCACAGCTGTCCTGCTCTCCCTCCCGCCGCTGCAGTAGAACACCCTGCGGCCGCTGTGAGGAGGGGGAGACCACAACTACCTTCAGCCTCTGCACCAGCTGACATCAATCACGCGCCCGGAGGCGCACAAAAGCGGTGACATCCTCCGCGTCGCGGGACCGCGCCGGGCTAAGCCCGGGCAAAGGGCGGCCATCTGTGGCCGTCAGAGGCCAAAAGAGGCTGGGCTGGGCCAGTACTCTAACGCCTGGAAAGAGGCTGCTGAAGGTCCACCAAGGTAACGGGCTGTGCGATTCACAATATAGGAGGGGAGTCATGTACCATCTGACCTGGGTCCATCAGGATAAGGACTAACCATTGTTAAAAATCATAAAAACATCGGTACTATAGTGGTGGCGACATGCCTGCTAAAACTCGAACACGTTTAGCAAAAGCTAATACTATGGACCAATCAGATACTAGAACAACGAGTAGAACATTAAAGACCCCTCCACATGTTCCAGCGCCACAGACAGCAATCGATCGAATGTTGCTTAAAGCTATTGGTGAAGTCTCCTGCGAAATTGCACGCACGGAGAGGCGACTTTCATTAACACCTCAACTGAGTCAATTGATTTTGCCCTCCCCTATCCTTCCATTGACAATTCAGGACTCGGCTTTGGAATCCCCAGAGACTGTTAGCTCCCCCGTACAGACATCCCCGGATAAGTGCTTAAGTACTAGGGGCAAAGGGGTTAATATGCAAGTTGGCAATAGGAAAGTGAACAGCAAAAAGAAATCTAGACCTAAGAAATGTAGAGGCTGCCCGGCCATCAACAGTAATGAGATAGCAATTACTATGGTGGAAGAAATAAGGGACCAAGCAATGGGCGCACAGGTTCCCCCGGGCTGGGCGTCAAATATTATTAGCGACTTGAAGTTACATTTTGAGCAACTGATCGATGCCCAGACAAAACAAATTTTGAGTAGGCTGGATAAAATAGTGTCGCTAGTAAAACAAAAGGGAGGGGGCAGTAACACGCCCGTAACATCATTGCCCTGTATTCCAATTGGCAACACAGCTCCCACAAATTCAGTATCCATTCAGAGGGAGAACCTTAGTGAGGCTGAGTTATTAACAAACAAGAACTCACCCACTATCCCACTAGATCACCCTGTAGCAGGGCCATCAAGGGGTCATATAGGACCCCCACCTTTGGCCACTCACAATCCCCTCCCCACCGGTGGACGAAATATAGACCCTAGCCAGAGCAATAGAGAGGTACCTTATACCAAAGTAGGTAACAAGGGGCCATGTTTGAATTTACCCCCAGAAGCAGCCCCTTATGTCATCATTCTCACAGGGGTCCCAGAGCTGAAATTCGGCCAAATAGAGACGCATGACGAGCTTAAAAACCAAGTCATGCATTGGCTGAATAGAAACAGGCCATTGCCGAGGGATGAACAGGGAGAAATTCTGCACGTAAGAAGGGCCAGGTGGATCGGGAACAAGGTAAAAAACAAAGGGGGTGACTGCGTGGTGATAAACTTTAGGGCCAGTAGAACAGTAGACTACATATTAAGCTGGGGCCCGGCAGTTACGGACAGTAGCATTAGCCTCGCACCCTTATGGTCTTTTTATGCCAATGATTTAAGTCCCCTGTCTAGGAATTGGCCAATCCAAGGCAGTGAGGAGGGTTATCAGACTTGTAAGTAGGGCTATGGCATAAAATCCTATGTTCCACCTAGAAACTACGGCAGAATAGCCCTGTCAAACAGGTTTGATCCCCTTTTGCTCACAGAAGAGTGGGATTGACTGCAAAGGGTGGAAGACCAAGCGGAGCAAACTGTACGGGAACTGTCTTTTGTCCAATCCCCCCCTATAGGCAATGATCAAGTCCACCCCACAGGGGGTAAACCAGGCCTTGGTTATTTGGCGCGGGAGAGACCCCGGGATAATATTACGGTAACTAAATTTACATTGGTAAGGAACAAGGTAGGCGTGCAAGAGGATAAAGCCAGCGAGCTAGAAGCACAGGTGTCCGCTCAATCATATTACGCACAAGTGGCACAAACTGAGAGTGCATTAAAGAAAGCCTCCATTGGTGCAAAGGTTCACTCGCCCCCTACCCAAATAGATCCATCAGGAGTGGAAAGGAAAGAGGGGATTGAAATGATCTCCTGGAACATTGCGGGGCTGGCTTCCAAATTCCACAACCAGGAGTGGAGACAGTACGTGAGCAAATTCCGCGTAATCTGCCTACAGGAAACCTGGGTGGTGAACCATAACCCATTTCATCTTGATGGGTATAAGTGTTTTTTTGTGCCGGCAAGGAAAATGGCACCGGGAAGACCAATGGGAGGGCTAATCACATATGTGGACTTACAGCTTGAAGGTGTGTGGACTGACCTGCAGTGGAGCTCAGCTAATATACAAGCTATTGGGCTCGAAGTCAGGAAGATGAACATTGTTTTGATTAATGTATACAATGCTGTCTCAGGGAACGGGAAGAGCTCAACAATTCAAAATCTAGATAATTTATTGACCGATGAGCTAGCGCCGAGAAAGAGAGCAGTAGCCCCATATGTGATTCTAGCGGGGGATCTAAACTGTCATCTGTGTCCCAACCTAAGATGGACGGAGGGGGCCTGGACCGGTTGTACAGTGGAAAAAGGCCCACACCTCGAACACACCCCTGAGGGACTGGAGCTAGAAAGGGTCTTGAATAATCACGCACTTAGGCACACAATAGACCTGATGGGGCCTAAAGTTGGCCATAAAATCATACCAACATTTAAGGGAAGAGGGTATTGCTCTATTATAGATTACATAGCAGTCTCTACCCCCTTTGTGAATTGGTTAAATAAGGCTAGCATTGAATGGAGCATATTCAGCGACCATAACCCTCTAGTTTTGTGGATTAAGAACTGGGCCCCTTGTAAAAATAATCAAAGTGACAATGCAAATAGTACACTGAGGGCTATGGACCAGGGGAGAAGGCTCAGATGGGCCCGGGTGGACGGGACGCCTTTTACAGATCCCTAATGGAGGATGGTAAGGAAATGATTGGAGCATGCTTAGATCCCTCATTTGAGGGACCCATGGTGGTTAAAGCCTTTGAGGCAATGGCACACCTCATTGATGGACTACTAAAATCCCCCATGTCAGGGCCGATGAAATGCTCCCCCAGATGGTTTAATAGAGATTGCTCTAGGGCCCATAATGAATTGAAAGAAAGCTTAAAAAAGGTTCCTAGAGACAAGGGGCGCATTGCACAATCTAGGATAGCATATAAAAAAGCCATCAAATCAAGGAAACTGGCTCTTCAATCACAGACATGGGAAAACCTACGGGAGGCTGCGGATAGAAACGATTCTAGGGCATTTTGGGAAATAATAAACAACCCATGTTTCCAGGATGCGGCTGCACCGGTAATTGGTGCAACCATTCTCCCGGAACAATGGTTTGACCACTTTAAAGTACTGTACAATCATGCTAACGACCACCCGGGGGGGAGGGGGGGGAGGTAATTTGCCCATGGATGACAAATGTAGAATTCACGGTGGATGAACTGGTAGTGGGGATCAAGGGGCTGACACAGAATAAGGCCCCCGGCACGGATGGTATCCCCCCGGATCTCTACCTAAGCAAAGTTGATCTTTGGGCACCCATCCTCACAAGAGTAATAAACACGGCAGTCACCACAGGTATGCCAAGATCCTGGGCTGCAGCCACGATAGTCCCAATTTTTAAAAAAGGGAAAAAGGATGACCCCCGGTGTTACCGTCCGATTTCCCTAATTGATGTAACGGCTAAAGTATTGGGGAGAGTTGTCCTGAACCGTCTTCTGGACTGGGCGGAGGAACACCATATAATAACAGACTTGCAATATGGTTTCAGAACAGGAAGGTCAACTACAGACCAGTGTCTGAACCTTTACTTACTAACAGCCAAATATACTATTGCAAGTACCCAGTCGATTTATATGGGGTTTATGGACCTCTCATCGGCTTTCGACCACGTCAACAGAGAAAAGCTCTGGAACCTGATGACTAAACTAGGGGTAGAAGAAGGCCTGGTAGTTATTTTAAGAGCACTCCACTGGAACACCTCTGCTAAAGTGCGTTATAATTTGGAGGGTGATACTACAGCTCCCTTCCCTTGCACCAGCGGGGTGCGCCAGGGATGTATCCTGGCCCCGTTTTTGTTTTCATTATATATAAATGGGCTAGAACAGGCACTATGCAACTTAAATGCAGATACCCCTAGAGTAGGTGCACGAGCAGTACCGGTGTTGTTATATGCCGATGACGCGGTACTCTTAGCCCGAACACCGAAAGGCCTCCAGACCTTGCTGGATGGGTTTGGTAGCTTTATGGCCAGTCTAGATCTATCGGCTAATTTAGCCAAGTCATATGTACTGTTGGCAGGGTCCAAACCATGTAAAAAGTTTTTAATGGAAGGGAGAAGTGCAAAAGTAGTGGCCTCAACAGGGGCCATAATGAGCTATGGACACAGGCTGGGTAGGTGGTCGCCTGAACAGGTCATGCACCTTTATGGCTCAGTTTGTTGCCCCAAAATAACGTATGGGGCAGAAGTTTGGGGTTTTGCAAACCCCTCACAAATTCAAACTGAGGAAAATAAATTCTTGAGGAAGGTCTTACAAATCCCACAAAGTACGTCAGCTTATATCACACACGCTGAATTGGGAAGGGTATACATGGAGGACCTGATTAAAGTTAGACCACTTATGGCCTGGCTAAGAATATGGACCAATAGCGAGGCGGGCCTGAGCAGGCAAATAATTAGTGACTGTATGAGTAGAGACAAGGGGAAGGACATCCCATGGTTGAGTTATGTAAAGGGTGCTTTGACTAGATTAGACTGTAAGAACCTCTTTACTGAACCCACAACAATCACTCCTGAGGATAAAACCAGTATTAAAAGAACTTTTCTGGCAAAGGAGTCTGCACACAGAGCGCCTCAGAAGATAGTAAGCCCACAGTCCGTATTTTTAGCTCAGTTAAGTCAGTAGAAGGTATGGAACCTTATCTTGCCTTACTATACAATGCACAAGACAGATTTTTAATCACCCGTTTTAGGCTCAACCTTTTACATCACCTTTTGGCTGACCCGCCTGGTTTTACGGCCACGGTTGAGCAGAAGGGTACCTGCGGCTGCGACAATAGATCTCCGCAGGATACCCTTCATTTTGTACTTCTTTGCCCTTTTTATTCAGTTCCCAGACGCCGCTTTTTAGTAAGGTTTTTAAAACAAATGAAGTTTAGACATGCCAAAGTTGCTCTTTTATTTTTACAAAAGGTTGAGAATCCACTGACGCTAGCTTGTATTATGAATTTTATTAGAGTTGCAATAAGACTGAGACACACTAGAGGGTTACTTTGAATGCCTTGATGTAAATGGCCCCCTTAATGTCAATGTAAAATGAACTGTATTGAATGTTTTTAACTGTAAAATTGTTCTTTTATGATATTTTTTAAATATCGAATGAAGGATTTTGAATGAATGAATAACATTAACTAGCTCGTCCTGGGGCATCTCTTCTCTCTCCTCTCATGCATTCTCTCACACCTGCTTTCCACCCATGCTGCATGCGTCCCAAGCAGAGAGGCCGAGGCGATCCACGCCTTTATCAAGCGAAGCGCTGTTAAGCAAAATAAGACGTGTTCAGAGCATCACGGGAAAAGTTCTGGTGAAATCCCACAGACGCCTCACCACACCTGACTGAAAGCACCAGAGCCCACCTATCTGCCTGGAAATAAATTCCCTAGGGGGGTTTACCCCCCAAACACCCCCGCCCCGAAGCTACAGTCCTAGGAACTGGCCATTACCTCCTCTTTCTCTTCCTTGTTTCATACATTATAAGGTTTATTCCCTGTCTCCTCTGCTTCTCACAATCTCCAAACCCGTCTTTTATTTTGTATTAGATTGACCTGCTACCGGTCCCAATAACACCTCAACCTGCACTTCTGTATTTTCACTCATGCAAGCCCATTTCTCAGAAATCTTTAGGTGTTAGGGGCACTCCGAGGCCTTTTTAGGTCGAGGCTAGGCGCCGCTGATGTACTGGCTAACAGCTTAGCACTTGCATTGTTATCTCTTATAAGGTCTCAAAGGCGAGACCTGTTGGCTAAGCCAATGTTTGTTTTTTATTGTCTGTAGTTTTATGTAAGTTTATTGATTGTAATATTTGGAACATTCTAGTCATACATGCATGTGTTGCACATCATTGTATTAATAAGAAAGTTATAAACGGGACTGTCGGACACGAGTATTAAATCTCAATGTGAGATTCTCCTTTCAAAACACTTGTTTTCTTGCCCATTAGTTGCTTTCGAAGAGGAAAGAGGATTTTTAGTGTCCGAAGGCAACTCACGCGACGCCCACAGTAACCTGTAGAGTGGCTGAGCCCAAGTGGCCACAGTGAGCTCCGGCAGCAAGTGACATCAGAAGAAAAATGACTTTTGCACACCACGCATGTGGCCATGAGCTTCCTGGATTATCAGAACCCTGCAGATGTCCGCGTCTCTTTCTGGAAAGGATGTGATAAGCAAAGCTATCTTTAGCCCCAGCACCTGGCGCCCTGTGCGCGCTTCTCACCCCTGCTCTATGGCCTTCGGAGCACATGTGCATGGACGGGTCGATTGTACCACTGCTCTGCCGTAGCAGGGGCTGCTGCCGGACTATGCACACCTTTACTTCGAAGGGCCCTGATTGGCTGCATCCATCTGCGCATCTTCAGCCCCTGCACCTGCCGCCCTGTGCGCCCTTCCCACCCCTGCTCTATGGCCTTCGGAGCACATGTGTATGGACGGGTCGGTGCTACCACTGCTCTGCCGTAGCAGGGGCTGCTGCCGGACTATGCACACCTTTACTTAAAGGGCCCTGATTGGCTGCATCCATCTGCGCATCTTCAGCCCCTGCACCTGCCGCCCTGTGCGCGCTTCTCACCCCTGCTCTATGGCCTTCGGAGCACATGTGCACGGACGGGTCGGTTCTACCACTGCTCTGCCGTAGCAGGGGCTGCTGCCGGACTATGCACACCTTTACTTCGAAGGGCCCTGATTGGCTGCATCCATCTGCGCATCTTCAGCCCCTGCACCTGCCGCCCTGTGCACGCTTCTCACCCCTGCTTTATGGCCTTCGGAGCACATGTGCACGGAGGGGTCGGTGCTACCACTGCTCTGCCCCAGCAGGGGCTGTTGCCGGACTATGCACACCTTTACTTAAAGGGCCCTGATTGGCTGCGTCCATCTGCGCATCTTCAGCCCCTGCACCTGCCGCCCTGTGCGCGCTTCTCACCCCTGCTCTATGGCCTTCGGAGCACATGTGCACGGACGGGTCGGTTCTACCACTGCTCTGCCGTAGCAGGGGCTGCTGCCGGACTATGCACACCTTTACTTAAAGGGCCCTGATTGGCTGCGTCCATCTGCGCATCTTCAGCCCCTGCACCTGCCACCCTGTGCGCGCTTCTCACCCCTGCTCTATGACCTTCGGAGCACATGTGCACGGACGGGTCGGTTCTACCACTGCTCTGCCGTAGCAGGGGCTGCTGCCGGACTATGCACACCTTTACTTAAAGGGCCCTGATTGGCTGCGTCCATCTGCGCATCTTCAGCGAAAAGAGACCGCGCCAATATTCTCCATTTCGCAGCAAATTTCGTTTTGAGAGATTCGGTGGAGAGGGAGGAGGGCCAGAGGGGGGGCCTCAAGGAAAGCAGGTGTGTGTGAAACAATGTTCATATGATAGCAGCGCAAGTTACAACACGTGCGAACTCTCAGGCACAGTCAACTCGCAGACACGGATTGAGTGCGCGCGCAGTTGAACCGGTGTCCACATTGCACAGTTGAAAAGTTTGGTAAGAAATAAAAACATCAGTTTGGAAAGAAATATTAAAAACTGCGTCCAATATTTCTTCTACTGACATTTTGAAAATTGGATTTACATTATTGAGTTATAGTTGTATGTAGGGCGGCAGCGCAATCAGAGGACCCTCAAAGCGCTTGTAGGGTTGGGTGCAGGAAGGTGTAAAGGAAACAGAGCCGCACGCGCCTCCTCTCGGGGCCTCTTCAAGGGTTTGCTTAACCGACCGCCGTCGCCTCGAGGCTTGGAAGGAGGGCGAGCGGGGTTAGAAGAGACAGGAGATCGCAGGGGCGATCCCCCCAAACACGCGTCGCAGCTCTAGCAGGGAAAGGTTTGTCCGGCAGGCTACCTTAGGTGTCACATCCGTGGCATGGAAGAAAGACCTTTGTAAGGTACTTTTCCAGCCGGGGAGAGGGTTCTAGGTCGATCCTTTGTTTAAACAGCAGCAACAGCGGCAGGAAGTGAAACCAATGCACATCAGAGGTCATCAACTCTTTCCAGACCAAGAATGGTTCTAGCAGCAAAATCATTTTAGAGCCTCAAGTAAGTTCGCCACTTGAGGACCGATTACAAATACAGACGCGCCCTGGAGGCTCAACGGGCCCCCGGGGCACTCTGGCATCACAGAAGGGACCACAGACGCATGTGCAGCGCTTCTATAATAAAGATAGCGCTGGCACACACGTCGTGCCAGCGCTATCGATAAAGGGCGTTCCCTCATTTGCATAGGGGCGTGGTCCCATGCAAATGAGGGAATCACTTTACCTCTGTACGTGTGCCCTGTTACTGACGTGCGCACAGAGGCAAGCATGTCCTTTGAATGCGCCCTGAAAGGGCACCACAAAAATGTGGCGCACTGTCAGGCCCGGCTCCAGGAAGTTTTATTTGGGTGGGCTAAGGGTGCATTTGGGTGGGCCACTGCGGGCTCGATTTGTCGCATATATGTCTGGGCAGGCCTGCTTCCGGGCCCTCCTTTATCTCTTCTTAGTCTTACAAGGCCCAGTAAAACGCACTCTTTTCCCGATCTCTTTCTAAATGTTATCACTCTCAAAAAATGTTTTTCCATGTAATGTCCCTTTGATGGGAAGAGGAGGTTTCTGAGGAGGAAGTATCAGGCAAGTGACACTACTCGGGCTCCCTCTGTGCGAGTCTTCAGGGAGAATCCCTCTTCATTACTACCTCCACCTGACCCCGGACTCTGCAACGCACTCCATTACAGGCTCCCTCTGTGCGAGCCTTCAGGGAGAATCCCTCTCCATTACTACCTCCAACTGACCCCGGACTCTGCAACGCACTCCCTTACAGGCTCCCTCTGTGCGAGTCTTCAGGGTGAATCCCTCTTCATTACTACCTCCACCTGACCCCGGACTCTGCAGCGCACTCCCTTACAGGCTCCCTCTGTGCGAGCCTTCAGGGAGAATCCCTCTTCATTACTACCTCCACCTGACCCCGGACTCTGCAGCGCACTCCCTTACAGGCTCCCTCTGTGCGAGCCTTCAGGGAGAATCCCTCTTCATTACTACCTCCACCTCACCCCTGACTCTGCAGCGCACTCCCTTACAGGCTCCCTCTGTGCGAGCCTTCAGGGAGACTCCCTCTTCATTACTACCTCCACCTAACCCCAGACTCCGCAACGCACTCCCTTACAGGCTCCCTCTGTGCGAGTCTTCAGGAAGAATCTCTCTTCATTAGTTCCTCCACCTGACCCCGGACTCTGCAGCGCACTCCCTTACAGGCTCCCTCTGTGCGAGCCTTCAGGGAGATTCCCTCTTCATTACTACCTCCACCTGACCCCGGACTCTGCAACGCACTCCCTTACAGGCTTGATTATTCTCTACTCCTCTCCAGTGCACCTTATCTCACAGCTGACCTTGGGCCCCAGCCCCATATCAGGCACCATCGGGCTCCACTTTCATTTTCCCGGTAAAAACATTAGTAAAATCACCTTCAAACTTAAAACATTGAATATAGCAGAAATATAATTAGCACACACTTTAAAGTATGTTCCACAGTAGCCCCTATAACCCGACTGCTAATTAAATAAACAAAAACAGAAAGGCCATGACAGGGCCGGCTTTAGCGCTGATGCGAAAGTCTTTTTTGGCGCCCACCAATGACCTCTTTCTCCCTAAATACCTTTACTGCCACCCTCCAGCAGTGCCCCTCATCCCTCCATGGCCCCCCTCTATTGACCTCCTCCTCGTATTCCCTCACTGCCACCCTCCACCAGTGCCCCTCATCGCTCCGTAGCCCCTCTCTCATATGCATTTGTTGTTTAGCACTACTCATATCAGTGTAATGTGTCAGCACTTTACACCAAGCACACATTATACAGAGACAATGAATCATACAAGTATGTAAATCAGTCTACAGGGAATGTCACATAAGCCAATGAGGATTACAAGGTGTATGAATCACGTGTCATCCATACTTGTGGGCAGTATATTTTAAGAGGGTTTGGTCTGGGGAAACACAACCTTAGGATTTAAAGAGTATTCCATGGGGGTCAGCTTTATCGATAAAAATGTATATCTGCCCAAACATACTCATTTTAGCAACATTAAAATAATGAAAGACTGGGGAAGTTCTAACTATATCACAAAACAAAGAAAGCGAAGTTCTAACTATACCATTCATGTTTGTCTGCAGCTCTTTGGTGCCAGTTCATTGGTCACTGTCCTATGTTAGGATTGTAACTTCTGAACTGCAAGGAACACAAGGATCTCTGTCACAATGACAGTAACCCACTGAGTTTCCACATAAAATACAGCTCATCTGCATTTAAAAACTACTAACAGACAAATGATTGCTCTCCAGCAGGATCATTAATCACCAGCGTTATTGGGGCATTTTTTATTGTCTTATTGTTGTCCTGCATCGGCCATGATAAGGATACAAATTGTTTAAATGAAGCGCACACGAAGTATGTGTCCTGCTGGGCCTGTGCAGATTTTAAAAAGAGAGACAAATAGTAACACATTATCTTACCTACTCCATTAGTCAAACTTTGTGTCACAGCCTGATGTGATAAGCAGCTGCAGGGGTCAGGAAAGTGAATAGGAATAAACAAACTTCTTTTCTCCTGCGCTGCATAGAAAAAGAAATATCCACGCAGCACAACATTGGCGCCTTTGCCATGTGGAGATGAAGGGGTGAAAAAATAAACAAAGCCTCATTAACATGTATATTGTATTTTAAAGACCTGTGAAGTACTCGGGTGCGGCTGCGATAATCTCAAAAACTATCTGTGTGTGTGTGCGTCCGGGAAGCTGTAGCCGGGGCGCACACACACACACAGCACTTTGAGCCCAATGCCGTTGCGTTCTGTCTTCAAGCCCTCACTTCGAGGGCCAAGGCTCCTGTTTGGGTGGGCCAGGCTCACCCGGCCCACCCGCTAGAACCGGGCCTGCGCACTGACAGTGCGCCCAATGAAGGCAGCCCTCTCAAGGGATGAAAGAGGGTCCCATGGACCTCCCAGACATCCCTCTGCAGGTGGGTGCAGTAATCCACTGTTTGCACCCGGCACACCTGGCTTAAGATGCACTGTGGTGCAAACAGGAAAAGTGTGTCCTATCGGCAATAAGGCCCCAGGTGGGTTTATACTGATGCCTGTATTTTAAGGTCCTGCACGATACAACATTTTGGAAAATCACTTGGTAATTTTCCCCCTATCAGTAAGCCTGGGCGGAATTTTGATTAACCCAGATTAATTGGAGTATTTTCGGTAACTTCTTTGACGCAGATTTACCGATAGTTGCACAATTACTACTCCCATAATTAACAGCCATTTGGGGGGGAAAATCTTCCAGCAAGAACACATTGAAGGGGCCCGAGCAGCCGCCAGCACTTGCCGTTCGTGTTCTGCTGTATTAAGAGCTGTTTCTTACTGTAAAGTGCGTCCTGCAGTCCATTGTGGGCACGAGGGGACATTTTGCCCCAAGAAACTAGCACTCCATGCCGGGAGTCAATTGAAGGAAAATCCTACTCCAAGAGCACATTTAGCGAGTGTGAGCATCGGCTCGCGATGTGTATTTCGATGCATTGAGTGATATTTCTTAGTGCAAAATGTATCCTCACGTCCATTTGGGACGCTAGCGGTAATTTTTGAGCTAAGAAATAGCGCTAAATGCAGAATTACTCTTCTCGCATAATTTTGTGTAATCTCAGAGAGTTCCTGAGTAATTCCCGTGATTACGCTACATGGATTTATGAAAGTCGCACGCACCCATACTTATCAGCACACATATAAAGCACTTCACATGTGCCGTAGAGCTTCTTTAATCATCCATGGCTGATCATTAGGGCTCCCGGTGGTTTTATGGTATATATATGTTTTTTATCTTTCCATCTGTATTTATCCATATTTATTTTTTGATCATTTTATATGTATTTACTTTGTGTTTACTGCAAAAATGAAGTTGCAGTGGGTATATTACCACATATATTTAACCAGTAAATCTATACTCCTGTTTGAATGTTTTGCAAGTTTTAGCCATTTCCAGTACAACTCAATCATCTGAAAATATTTACATTGTAGGGCTGCTCATAAAACCGCTCACCTGCAGTTATTTAAACTTCATTAGAAAACCTTCTTTCCTTTTTTTCAACTCCCCTACATGTCAAGTCGCACAGCTACTGACCTTCACTCCGATGACTGACAGTATTGATAATTATCTCATCTAAAGACGATCTGTTTCCCATATTGTTCCATATTTAGAAGTAAATACAGACAGGAAAATAGAAGGTTTTGTGTCTATATTTATCTGTAAAAATCAGTAGAAAAGGAAAACTGCGAGCCTTACTCATAATCAAAGTAAACAAAGACAGAAAGGCCTTGTTAAAAAGAATAAACATTTTTATTTAAAGTTCTATTCAAGTATCATGACCCGGCCTTTGCAGTTTCTTAAAACGTGAAAAAATGACTGGTTCCAGGGAAAGGTGGCGGTCCCATTTCTGCATTTAGGAGCCGGTGCTGGGAGCTTGGGTGCCATCCTTCCAGCTGGATAATAAGACAGTCATAATTGTGAGTCCCTGCCACCTTATTTTATTTATGACATCTATCACCTAGCAGGCATCCTGGCGCTGACATATCGGTGTGCAATCAGTCTAGTGTTCTAGGAAACGTATGAGTAACCAGGTTACGCACTCGGAAAGAGCCACGTTTTTAGTCTCTTCCTAAATGGGAGGAGGCCCTCCATTTGTCTCCGCTCCAATGGATGCCTGTTCCATAATCGAGCAGCCGAGGTACCTCCTGATTTTATTTTTTTAAATCTTGGCACCTTCACCAGTCTCGCTCAAGAGGAGCGAAGGCTTCTCTCCGGAACATACCAAGCAAATTTGCTCCTCAACAGCTTCGGTCCAAACCCATGCAGGGCCTTAAAAACTATACAGAGGGATTTAAACTGGACTCTCTGAAGTATCGGGGGCCAGTGCAGCTCTGACGGAGCCAAAGAAGTGGAGGAACGTCTTGCTTTTCCCAAGGCTAGTTTAGCTGCTATAGCTTGGATCCTCCGGAGCCTTTCCAGTAGATATCTAGGGTACTCCAGCATTAAGGCATTACAGTACTCCAATCTGCTTACGATGGTACATTGTACTATCAATGCTCAAGCATGTACTGGCAGAAGCGGGAGAATTTTGCGAAGGACTCTAATAATAGCAAAAGAGCTCCCCACGGTTTTATTAACCTATGATTCAAGCGTCAGCTTATTATTAAACATGACACCCAAGTTTCGAACCTTCTCAGCAGGCAACAGAGGGCTGGTTGTCGCTAATGGCCAGTAATTCGGGGGGAGCACAGAAGGGTCCTTCCCCACTGGGCAGTAGAGAATCTCGGTTTTCTCTGAATTAAATTGTAGCGAATTCTCCCTCAGCCACTGAGCAATAGCTCGAAGACAGCCATGAAACACATCCAGAGATGTAGACTGTTCTCCCTCTAAGGACAGAATAAGTTGAGTGTCGTCCGCAAATTTACAATATTAATATTATATGACCTTATGACAGCAATTAAAGGTTTCATATTAATATTAAATAGGATTGGACTAAGCGCGGAGCCCTGAGGAACCCCACGCGAGTTATCAATATAATCCGACTGATGGGGGAAGAGCAGCCGCCTGTCTCCTATTTGAAAGAAAAGATTGAAACGAGCTCAAGGCCGTACCTGCTATTCCCACCTCTTCGAGTCTCTCCAGAAGAGTGGCGTGATTGACCGTATCGAATGCGGCAGACAGGTCAAGCAGGATTAATACCACCGCTTGACCTCTGTCTGCACGCATACAAAGCTCGTCCATCACCGTCACTAGAGCAGTCTCTGTACCATGAGCTGGACGGAACCCAAATTGCACATCCTCTAGGATTCCATTGGTTTCCAAGTATTTAGAGAGAGCTCTACTGACCAAGCGTTCTACAATTTTTGCAGGATACGGTAGCAGGGAGATCGGCCTATAATTTTTAGGGCAATCTGGATCCAATGTTGCCTTTTTTAAAAAGGGGGGTCACCAAAGCCTGTTTCCACCCCGTCGGTACTACTCCACTAAGAAGGGATTGATTACAGATCTGGCGGAGAGTGGGGAACAATTCTGCTCCCAGCTCCTTCCACACTTTATGTGGCAAGGGGTCCAAAGGTGATCCCGAAGAGATACCCAAGGCCACTTTACCAAATACCTCCACCGATGGTATCTCAAAATCAGTTAAGGTACAAAAAATCTCTCTCTCTTCATCTCCTGCCTTTTTTACATCATTTGCATTTCCGTCAACATGACCCTTGCACTCTGTGCCCTCAGCCCCCCCCTGTATAATAACCCTTCCGACGCCATCAATGATGGTTTTAATTTTGTCATTAAGAAACCTTACCAGACTGTCACAAAGATCCTGAGTCGGGGGCGTCTGATTCGTAGCACAATCAGGGTTGGTCAGATCATTCGAGATTCTGAAAATGCTTCTGGTGCCGTTCGGAGCATTCAGAATAGTATTGGAAATACTCAGACTTTGCAATGATTATTGATTTCAAAGATCTGGTAATCGATCTTCCAAGCAGATTCATCTTTTAGATTCACCCACTTAAAGTAGCTTAACGCTGCCTCGTAAACAGGGCCCCCGTTCAAGCTATGCTTAGAGTAAAAGGGGTGGGCAATGGGTGTTGTGGTGGGCGTTCCTCCGCAACACGCATCGATTTTGACGCTGCCCCATATTTACAAGCGTGGCGTAAATGTGGGGCAGCACCAAAATTAAGACCAGGGAAAAGCGGGTCTCATCTTGGCAAAACAAGGAGAAATAGTTAATTTCTCCTCGTTTTTGCTGTTTCTATGTGCGCTGCAGAATAGAAACAGCAAAACACCATGAGTGATTGTCTAGGGGCTGGAAGGTGTGCTTCCTGCACATTAAAAATAATTTAAAGAATTATAATTTGCATGACACACCTTCCTTCACTTGAACAATCATTCCCTCATCGCTGCCACCCTTGCACTATGGTACAAGGGTGCCTGAGCTGGCGCTAGGCAGCTGACTTTAGCGCCAGCTCAGGGACAAATGCAGGGGTGCATCGTATTGTTGTAAATACTTTCATCTCTGCGTTTCTAAAGTGACGGAGCGCGTTAGCTATTTTGCAGCTAACCCGCATTCTGCCACTTTTGTTGTAAATATGCCCGTGCGTGTACAACATAATGTGCTAGTTACATCAGTAAGTTTAAGGTGAGTACTTAAGGCCATATTTTGTGTCGTACAGACACTACAAAAGGCAATTGCTGCCTTTACTCGGAATGGTGAGAAAGAATGTGTTCTACCAGGGTTCCGTAAATTGCTCCTCTGTTATAGATATATCGTTACAGAATTAAACAAAAAGTAGTGAGAAGGTGTGATTAATATTGTGTGTTATAAACAGGCTATTGTATGGTTCACAACTTAAATTACAAGTACAACTTGAGGATACAATGGTAATATTGCTTATTACATAGTATGTAAAGTTATAATGTGAATGTAATGACTAATATCATCTGCGCTACGATGTGATGGCATTCTTTAATAAAAATATGTTTTAAAAAAAATGTGTTCTAGCAGGAGTCCAATTTAAAGCAGAACACTTTTCCCCTTCATTGATTTTTCACTGTACGAAAGAATGTATCAAACGTTTTTCTCCCAAAAGAAATTCATCCAATGACAAGGCCAGTGTTTCAGTTTTGTATTTTGAGGCAATGTTCCACAAGAGACTGACCATCATGCTGCATAGAAATGAACAGGCGCTCCAAGTGATGGCGCAGTGAAAAGTGAAAACTGGTGAGCCATAACAAATGAAATGAAAAAAGTCTAAAAAAGAAGATGTATTTACAATATGTACCAATTGCCCATACCCACGGATTTCAGTATTGAAACTATTGCAAACACAATGTAAAGAACATTAGAGTTTGGGTATCCAACAATAAATGACATGAGTAGACGCATGTGATGTCGATGTTTCGACCCTTAATTAGACAAATCATCTGGGATCTTCATCAGGACAGACATATGGTAGTCACCTAACCCGACAAATCAGGGGCAAGTTCAAATCAAAGCTAATCCTACAAATATTTCTTTCTGATCCAAAATTTGGATGGAAATGTCACTGCTGACTCAGAATACATCCGATACATACAACACGTCTCATACACGTTCTATTAAAATTCCACATGGAAAGAGGCTTGAACGTTGCAAGGCTTGCCAATACAAACAACTAATTATTTGGAGAACTTTAAATAAGAACAAAAACGTACATGCATAACTAGATCTCCAAACGCTTGCATTTAAATGCAATACATGCCGCAAATAAGGGAGGGATCGCCATCATCTACAGGGACACCATCCGCATCACAACCAACACCGACGACACCCTGACAACCGCCGAACACCTGCACTTCCAGATCCACACGGACCCCAAGACCACCCTCAGAGGCACCCTCATCTACCGACCCCCGGGACCACGTACACAATTCAGCGAAGACATCGCCGACTTCATCAGCCCGCACGCCCTCCCCTCCGCTGACTACATCCTCCTGGGGGACATCAACTTCCACCTGGAGAACAACAACGACCGCAACACCACCACCCTGCTCGACAACCTCGCCAACCTCGGACTCAAGCAGCTGGTGACCACCCCCACCCACCTCGCCGGACACACACTCGACGCTGTCTTCTCTTTTAGCAAGGACATCGGCTTCAGCCACGCCACCGGACTCCACTGGACGGACCACAGCTGCGTCCACTTCACCTTCAGAAGATCCACGATCCACCACCACCAGCAACAGGCTGCCCGGAGAAACTGGAACAAGATCACAGCAGACCAGCTCGCCGCTTCCCTGAGCCAGCACCCTCCCGCCAGCTCAGCGAACCCCAGCCAGGCCGCCGACAACCTCACAAAGTGGATCAGCGACTGCGCAGACGACCTCGCCCCATTGAAGACCCCGCCTAGCAGACCCGGCAGCAAGAAGGCCCCATGGTTCACCGACGAACTCAAGAGCTCCAAGAAGAACTGCCGAGCCCTCGAGAAAGCCTGGAGAAGGGAGCCAACACCGGACAACATGACCACCCTCAAGATCGCCACCCGGAAGCACCATCAACTGATCCACGCCACCAAGAAAACAGCATTCAAGGACCGGCTGGACAACAACGCGCACAACTGCAAGGAACTCTTCAACATCGTGAAAGAGCTCTCCAACCCCAACGCCGGAAACAACGACATCACCCCGTCACAAGACCTCTGCAACTCCCTCGCCTCCTACTTCCACAACAAGATCGCTGACATACACAACAGCTTCAGCCCACAAACAACGCTCCCCACGTCCGCACCAACGCCCCCCACCTCCACCCTCAGCGCCTGGACCCAGATCAACACAGAAGACACCATCTGCACGATGAACTCTATCCACTCCGGATCTCCGACCGACCCCTGCCCCCACCACGTCTTCAACAAGGCCGACGCTGTCATCGCACCCCACCTGCGGGACATCATCAACACCTCCTTCGACACCGCCACCTTCCCTGAGAGCTGGAAGCACGCCGAACTCAGCGCTCTACTAAAGAAACCAACAGAGGACCCCACCGAACTCAAGAATTACCGCCCCATCTCGCTCCTCCCGTTTCCAGCCAAAGTCATCGAGAAGACCGTCAACAAGCAGCTGGCCGCCTTCCTCGAGACGAACGGATCCCTCGACCCCTCACAGTCCGGCTTCCGAGCCAACCACAGCACCGAGACCGCCCTCATCGCTGCCACCGATGACATCCGAGCCCTGCTGGACAACGGTGAAACAGCGGCCCTCATCCTCCTAGACCTCTCCGCAGCGTTCGACACTGTTTGCCACCGCACCCTAGTGCAGCGCCTTAGCAACATCGGAATCCAGGAGAAGGCACTGGAGTGGATCATCTCCTTCCTCGCTGGAAGGACACAGAGAGTCCGCCTACCACCGTTCAGATCTGCAGCCACGGAAGTCATCTGCGGTGTTCCCCAGGGCTCCTCGCTCAGCCCCACCCTCTTCAACGTCTACATGAGCCCCCTTGCGGCCATCGCACGCCAACACAACCTCAACATCATCTCCTACGCCAACGACACCCAGCTGATCCTCTCCCTGACCAACGACCCCGCCGCCGCCAGAACCAACCTCCACGAAGGGAAGAAAGACGTAGCCGAGTGGATGACGACCAGCCGCCTGAAACTGAACTCAGACAAGACGGAAGTCCTCATCCTAGGCTCCTCGCCCTCCGCCTGGGACGACTCCTGGTGGCCCCCCGCCCTGGGCACCGCACCGAAACCGACAGACCACGCACGCAACCTGGGCTTCATCCTGGACTCCTCCCTCTCCATGACCAGACAAGTCAACGCCGTCTCCGCGTCCTGTTTCAACATCCTGCGCATGCTACGGAAGATCTTCCGGTGGATCCCCACCGAGACCAGGAAGACGGTCACCCAGGCACTCGTCACCAGCCGACTGGACTACGGCAACGCCCTCTACGCTGGAACCACCGCCAAGCTCCAGAAGAGACTCCAGCGGATCCAGAACGCCTCAGCCAGACTCATCCTCAACATCCCCCGACGCAGCCACATCTCCGGACATCTGAGAGACCTGCACTGGCTCCCCGTCAACAAGAGAATCACCTTCCGTCTCCTCACCCACGCACACAAAGCCCTACACGACCAAGGCCCGAGCTACCTCAACAACCGCCTCAACTTCTACGCTCCCAAACGCCAGCTCCGATCGACCAACCACGCCCTCGCCGCCGTCCCCCGCATCCGAAGAGCAACAACTGGAGGAAGGTCCTTCTCCTACCTGGCCACCAAGACCTGGAACACCCTCCCGACCGACCTTCGTCTGACCCAAGACCACCTCTCCTTCAGGAAGAAGCTCAAGACCTGGCTGTTCGAGCAGTAGCGGCACCCAACCCCCCCCCCCAAGCGCCTTGAGACCCTCCGGGTGAGTAGTGCGCTGTATAAATGCCTTGATTGATTGATTGATTGATTGATAAATAAATGAAACCGCTGCTAATAATTTGTAACTCCGTGTAGCTCAGCGTCCCGCTTCTTCCGACTGAGCAGCAGGCGCCTGTAAATGTCGTCATTTTCCTGCAGCAGCGCATGCGTTATCTGAGACAGCAGGGGTTTCCTTTGTAAAATGGTGGCATGCTAGTGCCTCGCAATGCAAGCATACTAAAGTGTGCGCTATCCTTTGTCAGTGCTCGCATTCCTAGCGTCATAGTGAGGCCGCTGTGATTTGCCATGACTCTCTTTCTAGACGTTATCCTAGTCATTAATGCAAATGTTACAGGTGCGCGTGACCCCGCCCCTTGGGCGCCATCAGAGTCTCGCTGCTCATCGATAGCTAATCTCCGCGAGGTTCCCGGTTGGTGTTGGGGGGAGACCTCCTTAGGGGGCTCGTGCTCAATGTACAGCAAGCGTGGCATTTTATATCCACCAGCACGTAAAGACACACCTGCAGGAAATGAGGGCTCCTGGGGGTGCCGCTCGCAGAGCGTGCACCCCCGGGTAGCTTCGGGCATATGGTATGGCCCTTTAGACAGGTAGGCATCTGTGATTGGCTAAAATGTTATCGGCGCGAGCTGCGCTCTCCGAACGTTCTATGTGTGACGCCTAGCTTGTGGTGAGGTAGGGCAACGAATTTTGTCGTCTCGCTGGGTCGTTAGGTAAATTGTATTTTAATTTTTCTGTGCAATGGATTCCGCCGCCTCCGTTAAGGAAGCGCTGCGGGTATTATATGAGGCGGGCAGGGAGGACTTGCTAATCCCTGGTGTATTGAATGAGGCGTGGGTCGGGCTGGAGCAGCGGGGGAGGCAGGCCTCGAAGGGCGTTTCCGCCGCTGTGGCAGCCTGCATTTCAAGTGATGGTTCCCCAGAGCTGGCAGGCAGCGCTATGAACGCGATAAAAAACAACTCACCCCCGCCGGTTCGGCCGCCTTCCAGGTCGTCTTCTGCTCATAGAATTGCCGGTGTAACCAGGAGGGGGAGGGGCCGGGCGCGCACACGCGCACTGTCATCACAAGACAATGGGGGAAAGAGCCTGATAAAAAGACGAGCCGGAGGGACAGTGAAGGGCTCGCTAGTTGCTAAAAACGTGGTAAGGGCTCCACCAAGTGGCCAAACTGAAAATAGGCCCATTTTAAAGGAGCTTAGTATTAATAAACAAGTAAAAGACATTGGTATTTTTGCTAAACACGCCAGGCAACTAGACATAATGTCAGATTTGAGCTTGCAGGATAGGGATTTATTGCCAGTTATCGCCAGTAGTCAAGGCGATACCATTATGGGAGGGCACAAATCCCAAATAGAGCAAGTTTTTTGCCCTTTGTTGCCGCCAATGTCTATTAATAATGAGGAAGAGCCTGCCGTTGTTGTTGCAAATGACATGATTCCCCCTTTCCAGTCAGATTCTCGCAGGGTGTCCGATACCACACGATTGGCGACCGTTCCACAGCCTGACCAACCAGGGCAATGGGTGTGGATTCCTCAAGAAATTAAGGATAAAGACAGGTTGTCGAAACTTCGCAGGGGATCCTCACTAACTGCGAGTTCAAGCGGCTCGCAGTTCTACGTGGGCAAACCTCTGCAAGACGCAAGAAAGGGCAGTAGAAACGCTACGGTCAGGCTTTCAACGTCCTGCAACGTCAGAAGCATAGAGGAGGGAGATTTTTCAGCGAAATTTCCCACGCCGCTGGACGACACATGAGCTGCATATTTTAAGAAAGTTGTAAATTGGAGGGAGTTTGATGGGGGTATAGGCGATGGGGTGCAGCCGAGCTGCAGTGGTAGGAGCGAAAACATAGGGGGAGATGGGGTGGTAGTTCCTGAACAATTTATGGATGATGACGACTCTTTGGAGGAAGGGGAAATATTGGAAGGGGACAATTTACCGGGAGTTTATCAAAATGTCCGGGGGAAAGAGGGGGGGGTTGTACTAAAAATTTGTCTAGATTTTATTTCTCACAGAATAAAATAAACGAGGGCACCCAGCGTGGATCAGGTTCAAGGCAGCGCAAGGGAGTAAAGAACAGATCAGCGGCTGAAGAACAGGCGCAAACTCAAATCAGGTGAGGTGCATACGCTTTTACCTGCAAAACGCATAAGGGTAGATAAGGGAGTGGGTACTGATATCGAACACAGTAATTCAATCACTGTAAACAAGCGCACACAAGTCTGCGGCGAGACACATGATTTGATTAACAACTCCAAAAGTATAGTGAATACGGATGATAAGGGAAAATCAGAGTCAGAGGAGAAAGCTGCATCGAAATTTAAACGCCTACCGTATATGGGTTTTTCTATGCCCCTGGGCGCACACCTTAATCAATCAATCAATCAGTGACACTTATAAAGCGCGCTACATACCCGTAGGGTCTCAAGGCGCTGGGGAGGGGGGGTGCCGCTACTGCTCGAACAGCCAGGTCTTCAGCTTCTTCCTGAAGGAGAGGTTGTCTTGGGTCAGGCGCAGGTCGGACGGGAGGGAGTTCCAGGTCTTGGCGGCCAGGTAGGAGAAGGACCTTCCTCCTGTAGTCGCTCTTTGGATGCGGGGGACGGCGGCGAGGGCGTGGTTGGCTGATCGGAGGTGGCGTTTGGGAGCGTAGAAGTTGACTCGGCTGTTGAGGTAGCTCGGGCCTTGGTCGTGTAGGGCTTTGTGTGCGTGGGTGAGGAGGCGGAAGGTGATTCTCTTGTTGATGGGGAGCCAGTGAAGGTCTCTCAGATGACCGGAGATGTGGCTGGATCGTGGGATGTCGAGGATGAGTCTGGCTGAGGCGTTTTGGATCCGCTGGAGTCTCTTCTGGAGCTTGGCGGTGGTCCCGGCGTAGAGGGCGTTGCCGTAGTCCAGTCGGCTGGTGACGAGGGCCTGGGTGACGGTCTTCCTGGTCTCTGAGGGGATCCACCAAAAGATCTTTCGTAGCATGCGTAGGATGTTGAAGCACGCCGAGGAGACGCTGTTGACTTGCCTGGTCATGGAGAGGGAGGAGTCCAGGATGAAGCCCAGGTTTCGTGCATGGTCTGTCGGTTTGGGCGCGGTGCCCAGGGCGGGAGGCCACCAGGAGTCGTCCCAGGCGGAGGGTGAAGAGCCCAGGATGAGGACCTCCGTCTTGTCCGAGTTCAGTTTCAGGCGGCTGGTCGTCATCCACTCGGCTACCTCTTTCATCCCTTCGTGCAGGTTGGCTCTGGCGGCGGCGGGGTTGTTGGTCAGGGAGAGGATCAGCTGGGTGTCGTCGGCGTAGGAGATGATGCTGAGGTGGTGTTTGCGTACGATGGCCGCGAGGGGGCTCATGTAGACGTTGAAGAGGGTGGGGCTCAGTGATGATCCTTGGGGGACGCCGCAGATGACTTCGGAGGCCTCTGACTTGTACGGTGGTAGGCGGACTCGCTGTGTTCTTCCGTCGAGGAAGGAGATGATCCATTCCAGCGCCTTGTCCTGGATACCGATGTTGCTGAGGCGCCGTGTTAGGGTGCGGTGGCAGACCGTGTCGAATGCCGCGGAGAGGTCTAGGAGGATGAGGGCCGCTGTTTCTCCCTTGTCCATCAGGGCTCGGATGTCATCGGTGGCGGCGATGAGGGCGGTCTCGGTGCTGTGTTTGGCTCGGAAGCCGGACTGTGAGGGGTCGAGGGATCCGTTCGTCTCGAGGAAGGCGGCCATCTGCTTGTTGACGGTCTTCTCGATGACTTTGGCTGGAAACGGTAGAAGCGAGATGGGGCGGTAATTCTTGAGGTCGGTGGGGTCCGCTGTTGGTTTCTTGAGTAGAGCGCTGAGTTCGGCGTGTTTCCAGCTTTCGGGGAAGATGGCGGTGTCGAAGGATGTGTTGATGATGTCTCGCAGGTGGGGTGCGATGACAGCGTCGGCCTTGTTGAAGACGTGGTGAGGGCAGGGGTCGGTTGGTGAACCGGAGTGGATGGAGTTCATCGTGCGGATGGTGTCTTCTGTGCTGATCGGGGTCCAGGCGTGGAGGGTGGTGGTGGGGGGGGGTGGCAGGTCGGTCGTGGTGTGCGTTGGTTGGTTGTTGAAACTGCTGTGTATGTCCGTGATCTTGTTGTGGAAGTATGAGGCGAGGGAGTTGCAGAGGTCTTGCGATGGGGTGATGTCGTTGTTTCCTGCGCTGGGGTTGGAAAGCTCTTTCACGATGTTGAAGAGTTCCTTGCTGTTGTGTGCGTTGTTGTCCAACCGGTCCTTGAATGCTGTTCTCTTGGCGGCGCGGATCAGCTGGTGGTGTTTCCGGGTGGCCAGTTTGTAGGAGGTCCTGTTGTCCGGTGTCGGGTCCTTTATCCAGACTTTCTCGAGGGCTCGGCAGTTCTTCTTGGAGCTCTTGAGTTCGTCGGTGAACCATGGGGCCTTCTTGCTGGCGGGTCTGCTGGGCGGGGTCCTCAGCGGGGCGAGCTCGTCCGCGCAGGTGGTGATCCACTTCGTGAGGTTGTCGGCGGCCTGGCTGGGGTTCGCTGAGCTGGCAGGAGGGTGTTGGCTCAGGGAGGTGGCGAGCTGGTCTGCTGTGATCTTGTTCCAGCTTCTGCGGGCGGTGTGTTGCTGGTGTTGGTGGGTCGTCCGTCTCTTGAAGGTGAAGTGGACGCAGCTGTGGTCCGTCCATTGAAGCTCTGTGGCGTGGCTGAAGTCGATGTCTGTGCTGGATGAGAAGACGGCGTCGAGTGTGTGTCCGGCGAGGTGGGTGGGGGTGGACACCAGTTGCTTGAGTCCCAGGTTGGCGAGGTTGTCGAGCAGGGTGCTGGTGTTGTGGTCGTTGTTGTTCTCCAGGTGGAAGTTCAGGTCCCCCAGGAGGATGTAGTCGGCGGAGGGGAGGGCATGCGGGCTGACGAAGTCGGCGATGTCCTCGCTGAATTGCGTGCGTGGTCCAGGGGGTCGGTAGATCAGGGTGCCTCTGAGGGTGGTGTTCGGGTTGGTGTGGATCTGGAAGTGCAGGTGTTCGGCGCTGGTCAGGGTGTTGTCGGTGCTGGTCGTGAGACGGATGGTGTTCCTGTGGATGATGGCGATGCCTCCTCCCATCTGGTTGGCGTTGCGGTCCCTCCGGATGATCTTGTAGCCCTCTGGGATGGCGATGGCGATGTCGGGAGCTGAAGAGGCGTTCATCCAGGTCTCCGTGAGGAAGGCAACGTCAGGGGCTGTGGCGTCTAGGAGGTTCCAGAGTTCGATGGCGTGTCTGTGGACGGAGCGGGTGTTGAGCAGGATGCACTTGAGGTGGGTGCTGCTGGAGTTCGACTTGTCGGGTGCTGGTGCGGGGCTGGTCCGGATGCAGGAGAACTTGCAGGCGTGGCAGCTGAAAGGTCCGTGGGTGTGTCGTGGTGTGGCTTGATGGCATTCTGGGAGTCGGCCGGTGTTGAGTGCGATGAGGGTGGCGGCGGAGTACGTCAGGCGGGTCGGTCGGGCTCTTCGGGGGCCAGGGGTCCTGGCGCTGGTCGCGATCCGGTCGCGGACGGGCGCAGACGGGCTTACCTTTGGCGCGCCTTCGGCGCACAATCGGCGCGCCCGCTGCGCGTGACCGCTGCGCGTTCGCACGGTCGCCATTTAAGGCGAAGTGCGCGGGTGGGCGGGGCAGCTGGGAGGCGGGAGCGGGGAGGGTTACAGAAGAAAAAGGGGCGGGGACAAGCGGCGGTGGCGGGAAGGGAGGGCGGGGGGTGGCGTGGTAGGCGGGCAACAAGGAAGGAGAGCGCACACTTTAAAATACAAACAGGCAAAAATAAACGACAAAAAACGGGCAAAACAGAGGAAAACACAGATCGGCAAGACAAGCACAAATGCTTGACAAAACCTGGAAAAAAGCGGCAAAAGCACTCGCAGCGGCGGCAGCCGGCAAACGAGGCTCAACGAGGCAGCAGGGCAGGCAAGGGGCACACGCAGCAGCTGGTGGCCGTGCGGCGCGGGGGTGTCCCACAAGTGGGTCACACTCACCTGCGTCGCACGGTCGCCATTTAAGGCCAAGTGCGCGGGTGGGCGGGGCAGCTGGGAGGCGGGAGCGGGGAGGGTTACAGAAGAAAAAGGGGCGGGGACAAGCGGCGGTGGCGGGAAGGGAGGGCGGGGGGTGGCGTGGTAGGCGGGCAACAAGGAAGGAGAGCGCACACTTTAAAATACAAACAGGCAAAAATAAACGACAAAAAACGGGCAAAACAGAGGAAAACACAGATCGGCAAGACAAGCACAAATGCTTGACAAAACCTGGAAAAAAGCGGCAAAAGCACTCGCAGCGGCGGCAGCCGGCAAACGAGGCTCAACGAGGCAGCAGGGCAGGCAAGGGGCACACGCAGCAGCTGGTGGCCGTGCGGCGCGGGGGTGTCCCACAAGTGGGTCACACTCACCTGCGTCGCACGGTCGCCATTTAAGGCCAAGTGCGCGGGTGGGCGGGGCAGCTGGGAGGCGGGAGCGGGGAGGGTTACAGAAGAAAAAGGGGCGGGGACAAGCGGCGGTGGCGGGAAGGGAGGGCGGGGGGTGGCGTGGTAGGCGGGCAACAAGGAAGGATAATAAGTCTACTAAGGATAAGATATGGAGGGGAGATTTTATTGATGTTTTTAAACTCCTTCACAGGGAAATTCAAGCGAAGGAAGGTTCAAAAGAGGAAGCATGGGAATTGTCAAGAAGGCCCAGGGTACCCACAAACATAGATACATGGACTTCAGCTTTTCTCATTTTCGCCAGTGTATACTGCGAAAAATTCCCGGATAGATCGGTGTCACTTTTTAAATACTTAGACACAATTCGAAAGGCAGCTTCGGAATTTGGGGGATACTCGTGGCTACACTATGACGAAGAATTTAGGGCTCGATTAGTTTTGATGCCGGAAAAACCATGGGGAGAAGTTGATAATGAGCTTTGGGTACAATGGATGTATCCCCAGCGGCCCCCTCCTTCCATGCACACAGCTAGCGGTTTAGCGGTTGCTTACCGGCCCTTTCAGAACAGATCCACCCCGGGGGGGGTGGGTAGTTGGGACAAACAACAGTCATCCATTTCCGGGGCATGCTGGAATTTTAACAAGGGGTACTGTGCAAGGAACCCCTGCAAGTATAAGCATGAGTGCTCGAAATGCGGAGGTAAGCATGCAGTCTTACAGTGTTTCGGGGAACATGCAAATTGGGGATCTAGTTTTCAAAACAGAGGCAGAGGCTTCATGTTTCAGTCTGGAAACAAGGGCTTCTACGCCAATCAAAGTGGACATCCTATGTGAATGGTTACGTTTTTACCCCGATTCTCAAGAGGCGGCCTTGCTAGCATGGGGCTTTAAGGAGGGCTTCAAATTAGGTTATCAGGGTCCACGTTGTCGCCGTTTTGCTCTGAATTTAAAATCTGTTGACGCCTTTCCACAGGTAGTAAGGGAAAAACTGATGACTGAAGTCCGGGAGGGTAGGATGGCAGGGCCTTTTGACTCATGGCCCCTGGATAATCTTGTTGTGTCACCTCTGGGCGTGGTTCCTAAAAAGACCGCTGGAGAGTTCAGAATGATTCAGCATCTTTCATGGCCTTTAGGTGGCTCTATTAACGATTTTATTTCCAGGGACGATGCTATGGTACAATTTTCATCAATTGATTCAGCCTTCAAGATGATCAGGAAGTCAGGGGAGTATTCTGAGTTAGCAAAATGTGACATCAAATCGGCCTTTAGATTGCTACCTGTACATCCCTCTGATTTTTCCTTGCTGGGAATATTTTTTGAGGGAAAGTTTTTTGTTGACAAGGCCCTTCCTATGGGTTGTGCCATATCGTGCAGACTATTCGAAGCCTTTAGCTCCTTTCTTCAGTGGTGTTTTTCATTTACCACAGGACATACGGGGGTAACACATTACCTAGACGACTTTTTGTTCATAGGCACAGCCAATTCTCAGCAATGCAAGAGAGCTATACAGGATTTTGAAGGGCTGGCTCAAGATTTGGGGGTACCTCTAGCGGAGGATAAGACAGAAGGTCCCGCTTGTTGCCTTACGTACTTAGGCATTGAAATAGATACTACTAAAATGCAAGCCAGATTACCGCAGAAAAAGATTCAAGAAATAACTAAACTTTTGGAGCACGCTCGTTGGGCAGCGAAGCTAACTTTGTTGGAAGCCCAATGCTTACTAGGCCATCTAAATTTTGCATGCAAGGTCATTCATGCAGGCAGATCCTTTTGCAGGCGTTTGGGTTTTTCCATGTCAGGTCTAAAGCTTCCTCACCACAGAATTAGAATAACGGCTCAGATGCGAGCAGATTTTGTGGTTTGGTCGACTTTCTTGTCAGATTTTAATGGCATAACACTCTGGTCTCTAGATGAAGATTTTATCTGGGAAATGCAGCTTTTTTCCGATGCTTCTGGGGCTAACGGCTTCGGCCTCTTCTGGGAAGGAAAGTGGTGTGCGGAACGTTGGCCGGCCAGATGGGCCGCAGAGAAGAAAAGCATAGCCTTTCTGGAATTCTTTCCTTTAATAGTGGCTCTGGCTGTGTGGGGAACGAAGTTGGCAAATAGGACAGTCGTATTCAACGTAGACAACAGAACAGTGGTTGATTTGATCCATGGTCAAAAACCAAAAGATAAGCACCTATTGAAGTTGTTGCAGATTTTCATGTTAGGCTGTCTTAAGTTTAACATTATTTTCAAGGTGAGGCACATTGCTGGTATTTCAAATAACATCGCGGATGCCCTATCTCGATTTCAGTGGGAGAGATTCCGTGGCTTGGCGCCAGGAGCAGACAAGCGGAAGACTCCGATACCCAGCGAGATCTGGAATCTGGTGCTGTGAATATGTACCATCTCATCGAGTTCTCTTTAGCAAAGAGTACAAAGCTGGCTTACAGACGAGCTTGGCTGGAGTTTCTAGACTCAGGTGCTGATTTCAGAAGTTTTGATGGGGTGGGTTTAGAACAGCGACGAAGGGATGTGGTGCAGTTCATTATGCTTAACATCCATAAGGGCATTTCTTCTACCACTATAGCCGGTAAGTTAGCCGGTATATCATTTTATGGAAAAATTTTCTGGGGCTACGAACCATCCGCAGGCGAAATGGGAAGAAGAATTCTTCAGGGCTGGGCTAAGACAAAAAAGAGAGGTTCATACAAGAGAGATCCTATATCCTTACAACTGTTGCATAAAATAGTCACTGTACTACAAGAAGTTTGTTTTTCCATATTTGAATGTCATTTATTTAAATTGTGCATGGTTTGGCTCTTTTTCGGGGCTTTCAGAGTCTCCGAGTTGTTGGGAAATGTAGCTAACAACGACATAAGAAAAGAAAGCATATCTTTGATACATTCAAACATAGAGATTTTCCTTCAACATTCTAAAACAGATCAGATGGGGAAAGGTGCTAAAGTAATATTGCAGGCTGTTGGCGGCTTATTATGCCCCGTCCAAGCATGGCTAGATTTTTTGGCAGTTGGAGGGGCAACTACGAAATTTATTTTTAGACATCAGAATGGGTCACAGCTAACTGCCTTTCAGTTATTGTCCGTTTTACGAAAGGTATTATTAAAAGTGGGTAGGGATCCAGCTAGGTTTGGTACCCATTCTTTTCGTATTGGGGCAGCATCGGAAGCAGTGCGATGGGGATTTACTATCACCGATGTTAAAAAATTGGGACGGTGGTCATCAGATTGTTGCCTGCGTTATATTAGAAAGTTGGATCAAGACAGTTAATGTCGCGGAATATTAATTGTTTTTTCTTTTAGGTTGGGCAACAAACTCAGCAAAACATCAACATAGAATCTGCATGGTCGGTCATTCGTTCATCAAATGGGCAGCCAAGCAAGCAGAAAAACGGCATTTTGGGAAGAATTTGGGTTTTTCTTCCGAGGAAGTGCTTTTGTCCTGGTGGGGAAAAAGTGGTATGAGATGGGGACAGTTTTTACCTTTGATGAGCGAGTTATCTGCACACAACAAGCCAGATGTGGTCATCTTGCACCTGGGGGAAAACGATTTGGTACAGTTGTCGGGATTAGGGCTTTTAATTGAGATGAAAACTGACCTTGCACTCTTTTTGAACACTTGGCCTAATACACAGTTGGTGTTAACTGCCTTAATGCCTCGCAGAATATGGAGAGGGGCGGAAAAATTTACTGCCATGGAGCGAGCAAGGAAGAAAGTCAACCGCGAAATGGAACGTTTCTGTATCCTTAATAGTATACATTGGCTTGTACATAATGAGATAACCAAAGATGACTATCAATTTTTCAGGCATGATGGTATACATCTATCTTTCATTGGCAACGAGATTTATATTTTAAATATAAGAGAAATGATTTTGAAGTTTTTGAATGTAAAAACATGGTGTTGATTTATGCTGTTGAAGCGACAGCGTTTTTTCCTTGTTACAGTTTTCTATAGTATAAGAACTGGTTTTTTAGATTTCCGGCCTAAGTAAAGTTGTTTATCGCTCTCCCCCTTTTTTCTCCTCTCCCTTTCCTCTCCCATCCTCTCCCCCCCCCTTTTTTCTTCCTTATCACCCCAATCTTTTTACGAATGTTATAGACAATGTTTTTTCACTACTTAATAATTCACTGTTTGGCGACAGTTGTTTAGATTTTCTGTTTTCTCAAGTACTTCTGGTTTTCTAAAAATTTTTTATTTTAATTAATATTTCCCAGTTCTAGCGGCTGTGGTGCTCAGGAATCTTTCGGAATGGTTTAAATACGTGGCCAATTTAATATACATGGGGAGAGAAAAAGGTTTTTTGGGGGGGGGGACAGGAAAAACGCCTGAGTAAGGGTTTTTTCCTGGTGGCAGAGTTGGAGGAGATCAAGACAGGCAGGAAAGGTTTGGGGGCATTAGGAATAGCTTCGGGCAGAGGAAAGCAGGGAGAGAAATTGGAGGCAAGAGTTAGGCAGGAGATGGAGTTAGGGGTTTGGGGAGGAGGATTAGGCTGAACAAGGTGGGGTGGTAGTTGTACGGGGATATTGCCTAGGGGCGGGGGGTGTTAGTTCGGAATATGTTTGATTATGAACTGATGTAATTAGATATCGTATTTGCCTACCTGTCCAATAAAGCGGCCTTTTACCCCAATTTTGAGTCTGGGACATGATTTATTGCCCGAAGACTAGTAATTGCATTTTCAAACAGCAGCCCGTTCCCAGGACAAGGTTAACGTGTTCCTTGTCAAAGCATAAGAACGTGGCTATTTATAAAACAACCTTGATTAGGGGACATCATGAACAGGGCTGTAGCCTCAGGGGGGCCAGACGGGGCCGGGCCCCCTTATAAAAATGCCTGCCCCCCCCCCAAATGCAACTGCCAGCCTTCCAGAGCTTGCTCTCCAGTGTTTATGGAACTGGTGAGGGCTTCCCACAGGCATCAGTTCTAAAAAATAAAAATAAATCAGGAAAAGGGGCTCACTTGTTGCACAAATGACTTTGGCTTTTGCTGTGGGTTTGGGAGGGAGAAATAAACTCCCTGCAGGGAAAGGCGCCGCTAAAGCCAAGGTCCGAGGGTTTGGGACAGGCAAAGCAGCAACACTTTAATGATTGTTCGCAGGGTGGTCGGAGGAAGCAGCTTGCCCCCCAGCCCTCCCCACTGCGCCCCAAGTCCAACAGGGACAGCCTTTCTCTTCAGTCTGCGGCACCTGTGGAGACTACGGAGCCACACACTGGCCCGGAATCAGGTGGAAGGTCCGGTCAGATTTTGATTCTGTTTATGGGTTAATAAAGATTCCGCATTCTTTCTGTTAGAAGCAGCTTTAATGTAACGAAGGAATAGCCACAAAGTGCCTGCTGCTGGTATGAGGGGACTGAGCAGGGTAGGGCTGGTCTGTGGGACGCTCTGCCAGTAGCAGAGGGATTGGTCTGAAAGGTCAGCGGGTTGGCTATTTGGGGCAGTCTGTAGCCTGTTTTATGGTCTGGAAAGCAGTGTATTCACAGTTGGTTTCAGTGATATTACCACACATGCATGCAGCAAGCACACATACGTGCAGCAAGCACACATACGTGCAGCAAGCACACATGCATGCAGCAAGCACACATGCATGCAGCAAGCACGCATACATGCAGCAAGCACACATGCGTGCAGCAAGCACACATGCATGCAGCAAGCACACATGCATGCAGCAAGCACACATGCATGCAGTCTCCCACACTTTGCAAGGCAGTCACACAGCGCGTCTCTGTAGGATCACACCTGCTCTGATCTTCAAATTTGGGATTTTATAGTTCTCTAATTCCCTAATGGGTTTGATGTTTGACTCGGTTTTCCATCACAGTCCACCTCTGGGGCCGAGGGGGGAGACAGGGGTTCTGTCTTCTGTGATCCAACGACGGTGGGCTCAACACTGGTAAAAGAGGAAAGCTGGTCTTGGAAAGAGAGGGGATGAAAGAGCAAGCACACTTCTCTTTCATTATAATGAAAACATCGATGAGTGGGATATGTTTCTTGGAGTGCTGCAGCGAATATGTTTCTAACTCCCTGGCCATTCCAGCACCTCTTTATTTGTGCCTGAATAGATGAAACTAGCTGACATGACTCCTCTCTGGAGAAGGAACCCTCCACCCTCAGTCTAACTCCAACAGCTTATAGTAGTAGACAGTGCTTTAAATGGGAAAAAATAAGTGCAGGTACTCATTAAAGTGAACTAGAGGTGTGGCGAGTGGGCGGGGCTATGGGAGGGGCTAAGGCCAAGATATGATGATACATAATAATTCAATACCAGCTGCAGCACATATCAAAACACAACAGAAATGCATTTATGTTAACAAAACAGGTTCCACCATTACACAAAATGGAAGCCAAACAGCATAACATGTTTAAAATGTCCCTGTTTTGTAATATTTGCAACTTCTTAATGTCATACTGTTGTTTTACACAATGCTGCATATCCTCAAGCGTGCACACACACAAAGAAACGAGCAGACATGTACACAAAAGCTGCTGAGCTAAGGACCACAGAAGCGCCTTGGCTGTCAGAGGCAGCTTCTTCTGGGACAGCCGAGTGCTCACCAGCACTAGCAGCCAGTTAGCTTACTTTTCATGAGTGCTGGCATTCTTCTAGGCGGTAGCGAAGTGCCGGTATTAACAGTGATAAGAAGTGCCAGTACTCAGTACCTGTGAGCACCGGCCCATTTAAAGCACTGCCTCTGCCCTTTCCCTATGGCCAGGCTCTTCCTGTGTCTTGCTGGTTCAGTATCTTTACATCCACATCTCCTCTCCGTTCTCGATTCACCTCTCATCTCTACCCAGCCTCCAACCTTCTCTCCCTGGTTCTGCCCCTCTTACTGCCACCCCTCGCTTACTTTCTCCACAAGTCTCTTACATTTTGTCACTGTTTTTTCCTCCACTTGTCTCATCTTCTGTCCTCCATGATGTTCCCATACCCTACATTTTCCACCTGGCCAGTAATATGTTGCCCTATATTTCATTATTTGTGTTGATGGAGCATGCTTACTGTTGAGGCCTGTAGTTTTAAATAAAGATTTGCAAAAAAAAAAAAAAAAAACTTGCTAAATCAGGATTGATATTTTTTCCAGTAAATAAAAGCATAAATACATTTTTCACTTCAAAAGTACAAAACTATTTCCAAGCTGTGAATTTTTGTGTGTGTGTGCATGTGTGTGTGAGACTGTGCATGTGCGTGTGCGCTCACGCTCCGTCACGCCCTGTAAATTCTGCAAGGCAGCTTTTTACACTAAATTTCAGGCTAATGGTTCGTCCATCTCTCTTTATCAGACTGCTTCCAGGCATTAAAAGAGGCGATTCGATTGAAATTGCACGTGGGACGTCAATAGCTAAACCCATTACCTCAAGAAATACAGCAGATTTTTACTTTACACAAATTTGTGTTAAAATACAATTCCTAAGGACCCATTTCAAAACTGAACAAATATCTAGTATTTTTATCTGAAAAAAGTGGCAATTCTAACTCCAGCTGTCGCCTCACTTATTTTACATTCCCCCCTCCCCCTTCCTTCTATGTTCATGTCGTTTTCCCCCAACCAGATCCAGTTCCTGGGGTGCTGCAGCGTCCCCCGCTATTCCTTGCTCTTCGGGCAGGGCTGCCGTCACACCCATGGGTCCCTCGCTGTTATGTAATGCAGCCATTCGTGTTTATGGGGCACACAAAGGGAATCTGCTCCTTTGCTGAAAACAACAAAGGTAGGAAAACCCGGCTGCTACTCGCTTTAGTATGGCCAGTGCACAACCTTAAATGGACTGGATTACTGACCGCAGCCCAAGGCCAGGCCACTTCACGCACCTGACTGAAAGGGGGGACGAGGGAGAGGGGGGGGCTGAAGCAGAAGGGTTGGTGAACGCCGAGTCAACAGTGCAGGGTCTGCCTAGACCCTGTCCTGTTAATCACAGCGTGATGCAAGCCCTCCCCAACCCCCGCAGTGGGGGGACATTCGAATGGACACTACTGGACGTTGTCAGCGTCCCTGCAAAAGTCTTCTTCAGAGGCTCAGTGCGACTGTGAGATGCAGAGCGGCATTTGTCCCGCATTCGAGGCGATAGCAAGCCTTAGTAATAAAACACAGTTTTACAAGAGAGTCCTAGGGAGGGTTTTAGAGACCACTAAAGGATTATTTCCCAAAATAACTGATAGCCAAACACAGAAATCCTAGGGTCTACGACCTACCTCTAAGTCTCATTTCGACCTATGTGGTAGTAAGCCTATCTTGGAGGAAGCTAGAGATAATGCATGCAAAAGGGCAGATCCCTTAAAGGACAAGATCCCTCACTCACCAGAGGTGACATGCTTCATCATAGGGACTCTCCTCCCAAGGGAAAAACCTAGTTCCCTTGAGGGCTACAACCCCTCCACTGAGAGGGAGGAGCTCAGGGATGTTTTGATTATTGATGTTGGTGGACAAGCTACGTCCGTATATGATGAGCTGACAAGTGTGAGTGAGGGTGCAGTGCAAAGATGTGAAAAAGTAAGAAACTGGTGAAAGACTAAAACTGGCTAGGAGGCACCGAGAACAATTTTAATCAAAGGGCGCCTACTGTCAGGATTAAAAAGCAGTACACCAACAGTATGGATTTAAAACTGATGTGGTGTGAGTTTCAGGTGGTCAACATGTTTCAGCCCACGAAGACCAGAGGTGGATCGGGCTTTCGTCAAGACCTTAAAGATGAATGCTACTGCAAGATACGAGAAAATAGTGAATAATATCAAAAAAGAATATCAAGCCAATGCGTTGTCATCGGACAGACGGACAGAGCGGTGCTGCCCTCCTGAGCGGTTGCCAGGCGAGAGGTGAGACTCTGTACCCAGCTTTTACGGGTACATGCAGGTTCTACCACAGGCTGATGACAACGCATTGGCTTGATATCCTTTTTTGATATTATTCACTATTTTCTCGTATCTTGCAGTAGCATTCATCTTTAAGGTCCTGACGAAAGCCCGTGAGCGAAGCAGAGCACGACGCCCAGGGTTAGTTATTTATACTTAGAGAGAACTCTTTTTTTTAGTTGGCCTGCCTCTTTGCTCGCTAACTGTTCTGTTTTCTTGTGCAATGAAATTTAGGTCGTTTCATTTGCTTGCCTCCCCTTTGCCCTTCCCACAGCACTGCTCGCAGGCCCCCACCACCCCTCTGAGGGCACTGCTGTTTTGCTCGTTTGGTTAAATTACGCAGTTTACTCCCACCCCAGAGATCGCTGCTTTGAATTCTTATGTTATTTTAAATTAGTCACTTTTATTTATATAGCACACCTATCTATGCTGCTCAACTTTGAGCCCGCACCAGACTCGAACATGGCTCGCCAGCTCCCCAGTTGGCTGCTCTCACCGCTGGGGCCATTTCCTTTCCGTAGCCGTGTTGCAGGGTGCAGTATCATATGTGACCAAAAGAGTTCCCAAGGGACCCCCTCGTAACGCACCCTCACAACACTGATTATACATCTTGGCGGGCACTTTCTTTGCCTCTGCTCTTTTCATTACATTTCCAGGATTTGTGTTTTTTAGGGGAAATGATGTGGCGTAACAGCCAGCGCTGCCGACCTTGGAACGACCCTGGCTCAACAAACTGCTATTCAGAGCAAATCACTTAACCTGTGATCCTTTTTTGCTTTAATATTGTTGAAACACCCTGAAGAAAAATGAAGCCGAGGTGTGAAGCCGTAGCAAACTAGGGAAAAAAGTAAGAAAAACGCCTTCACACTCTCCCTGGCACAGCGGGAGAGCCGCTGCTATAAAATTCACTGCACCATGGAGACTCCTCCCATAATGCCTTGAAGGGCCTTTTATTTACAAAATCATGTTGCCCATCACTTCTGCTGTGGTGGTCCTAGGATGATGGGATCGCCACCGAACTGTTCAGCGCTACGTGCTCTCATTTCTCAGCTCACCCTCCCGGTCCTCTCCCTGGGTTGGGGGCTGAACTCATGACTTCCCCAGCTTTTTTTAGGCATTTAAATATTTCCATGGTTGGAGTTTTTACTCTACAGCTGGGAGGGTTATTTCCTTTAGGGTTCATATGTATTTGTGAAAAGAACATTTTTGATGCAGTTCTTATTTTTCTTTAGAAAGGAAATAAATCTTGCATCTAATATATGTCTGTCACTCTGCTATCTGACGTCGCCATGCTGAAGTGGATAATTCACCACATAATATGCCTAGTCCGCACCATGATTCCGCACAGCGGCTCACTTATTTCACCGCTTGCTAAACATAATGGGTTGTGTTGTTTAAAATTCCAGCTGTATTAAGTGAAGAGTTAATTTTCACAGCAATTTCTGTATTGCTTTTCACTTTTGATTTATTTGTTAAAACTTCCAACTGTGTTAATTAAAGAAATATTTTTCATAGCAATTTCTGTATTGCTTTTCACATTTGCTTTATTTCTGTTTTAATCACGGTACAACAGAGTTATTTTTGAAAGCTTTCTATAGGGTATTTATGAAATACATGGCTGAAGTCAATTCACCGCTTCCTACAGGGAATTAGAATGGTTTAATGTGTATTTTTTTTTCAGCCAACATATTACTCTTGTCTCCTCTCCCTCATAACCTATTTCCCCAATGTTCTGGTTCTCCAGCGCTGCAAGGTCATACAAATGGCAATAGCGCCATGCCAATATCATCACTCCACTGCATACAAAACAAGCATTGGCATAGCCAATAGGTCTCGCCTTTGTGACCTTATAAGTGGCTAGCCATGCAACAGTTGCATAACTAAATACTTATAAGGTCCCAAAAGCGAGACCTATTGGCTATGCAAAGCGGCCGTGCGGCCGCTAAAGTGAAAGTGGTCGCAATCGCAATCACGATCAAACATCGAAGCGGCCGTACGGACTCGAAAGTGAAAGTAATAGCGGTAAAGCGCGGCGCGCGCTCCCGCGCACATGCACTGTACCTCTAGGCTGGCATGGTAGCACTTTTTGGAGCCCTCTCAATAAGTCTCGCCAGACCAGCGCATGCGCTGGGTCAGGCGAGACCTAAAAACGAAAGTAAAAAACATTGTAATTTTCAACGCCAACAGCTCCGACTCTCACAAATGCGAGACCGATTGCATTGCAAATGTTTGTTTAATTTGTGTTCTTACAATGAACAGGCGTTGAAGCGCTTTGCGGCGAGACGACGCTACTCCGGAACACGAGGTTAAGAGGTAAGAATCCAGTAGATTAGTAATGAGGGTTTTTGTGGGTTTGTTGTGTAAATGTGTTAAGTAGGTGCTCTTGAGTTCTCCTGCATTTATTGGGCCTTTTTGAAAGGGATTGATTGATTGAAGAGGATTAGTAAAAGGAACAGGAGAGGACATGTGCACCTGTTAGTTGGATGACTTGGATGAAGTAGTCTGGAAAGGACGCTTGGGAATCCATAGTAGTCAAAAATGTTTGGTCGATGATCTAGTCGAATATTTCACAATTAATTTGTTACATCACAAACAATAGCCAAATTTGCATATCCTAATGCATTACGGCTATTGACATTATGAATTTTGAAAACATTCCCTTACATGATGCTTCGATGCAATACCTACTATGTATTTCACACTGTCGGAAGCTCATCAATAGATGTCGCTTTGCCAGTGTGTCGGCTGCTGGACAGACACAGCACAGTGCTCTGGAATTAGAACAGATAATAGTCTTTGCTGATAGGGCCTCCCCTCCTCTATGGATAGATACAAGGAAACAAAAACTGGAATCCAAACAAACAGTGTACTGACTGCTCTCCAGCAGTGCAAGGAGAGCCTGGGCAGAGAATGAATGTCCATGTTTATTAATCTGTATAAAAAGGCCACATGGATCTGTGTCGCACGAGTAGATGAGTAGATGCTGGTCTCCATGCCATGGACAGCGTGCGGCTTATTCATGGAGTGCCCGGCCAGCAGCTGAATGTTTGTCAGTAAAATACTCCCCCTATAGATGCTTCATAGTGACTCAATCATGGCATTGTCTGATCTGTGGGGCACCAGCAACATACGTTGACGCAGGTGGACTCTAAGCAGGAACCTACCCCAGCCTCATCGCATGGATCCTTGCAGAAGGTTGGCAGTGTTACTGTGTAAGACAAGATCTCAGTAGAGTGTCCATACTAGCCAGTGAAGCAGTGGCAGTATGATGTGGCCAATGTTTGTTGGGGCTGACCTGGGTCTATACTGGCCTGTAAGCGTGTCAGGAGTAGTGGTGATCCCCAAGCAGACTGCTTTGCATAACAGCAACACTTTGTGGTAAATCTTTGTTTATTATGTAATGTGGACTTACCTGGGTAGATACCGGGCTGCATCCAGCGGCTGCATCAAGTCAATCATCAAAGCATCTGGGCAGGGTATTGGCATGCGCTGTGATTGGTCCAAACAGCCCGGTGTGCATGATAGGAATTGATGCAAAGTTTGGACAGTGACTTAGGCTAGATTTACAATTTTGAAGACAGTGTACTCTGTCACAAATGCAACAGTGTACCCTGCTCACCAAACCCTTGCTCCGCCTACCTCAATTAGAGACGGTCAGACTTTAAGTATACCATTAACAGAGCCCCTGCTGGTTCCATTGACTGAATACTTCCTCCGACAGCCCAACGGAGTAGTGGGCCATCAGAGGAAGGACATTACACCGCCTGCCCTATTTACGGTGGATGGTATAAAGCCTTTTTTTCTGTCCATCATTGCCAAGAAAAACCTGGCGGTGAGGGACAGGGTAACACAATATTGACCCCCACACCTTCAGAGACAACTCCCAGAGTGTGGGGGTCATTCGTATTTTGGGAGTTTGTGTACGACATTCAATACCAACGGTGGCCGAATGCCAAACATTTAGTACATTAAAAGGAGCCACCGTACCAGCGGTTCCTTTCAATGTTCAGAAATAGCAGACAGAGCAGCCTCCAGTTGATGGCGGTATTGTTATCCCGATGGACACTCTTCCATCAGCCAAACTTGAAACCAGACCCCTAATCTAGTTAGAAATGTAAACATGGTTGTCATGAAGTAGATCCAGTCTTCTAATGGGGTGATACTGGTCTGTATGGCAACGGCGGCATGCAGAATGTAAATATCTCAGAAAGTGACTTACTCACCTGTCAGGATGGCATCACTGGCCGCATGCAGTGGCTCCATAAGGTGCCTTATTGACCAATCCGTGCCCACTCTCTGAATCTATGTAGAGCCTTAACAATGACTCAACCTGGGCTGATAGTGATCTCTAAGGCACTGAAAGCGATTAGGTATCTGAAAAGAACATGGGCATTGACTACAAGAGTGCTAAACCTTTAGGACATAAGCAAGGTTTTGTGGCGTTCCCAAAGTTTGGCCTTCACAGATTTTGTAGTTTACAGACTGCTCTTCCCCTATTCCCAAGCATAAGTCTCCCCGAGCGTTAATTGGCACAGTAACTCCTAAGCATGTTGTACCTTTCTTGGCTTGTCTCACCAGTACTTTGTAACCACGATGCTTAAAAACCAATAATGGATGGAACGTGTGAATTCATCTCAGCCACTGGTAATTGCTCAGAGAGCTTACAATTCCATCCATCTTTTGTCCACTATGCCACTCAAGACAGAGGCTAGCCATATGCAAATGAGACGTCATCCTGCTCCAGTATAATCAGTTCCAGCCTTAGCTGCTAGGCCAGGTCCTCTCAAAGTATAAAGACAAGCAGCCCCTGATCTATTTTTGTCTTGTTGGGCCTCATCAGTGATTGCAGATTGAGAGCCAGCGCACCGTATGTGCTGCAGTGATCTAACATACAATGCCCTTGAATGCAGTACACGCGAGTGCCAGTCACTAATACGTTTTCAAGCATCTCACCCATCAGCTTGTTTGTTTCAGTGTGACATTCTAAGTGTGAAGGGTATGCGATGGGCAATAGGATCAAAGGCTGCACTTTACTGATGATGCCCCGTGAAGCTGACGCCCGGAAGCGGGGTTGTTTGTATTCTCACTTGACTATTCCTACTAGAGCAAGACCAATCTTTATTTACATATGGTCACTCCCCATCAGGAGTGGTACAGTGGGCACAGAAACAATGGAGTGGAATGTGAGCCAAGCTATTGCCAGTGGTTGTAACTTTTGCAAGCGCTGCACTCCTCTCGTCGTGGTGTTTATTGAAACTGGGTCACTCCAGTATCACCCAAGTATTTGTATGTAAATGAATACCTTTTTTGTAAGTACTGTGAACAGCGGCACACCAATGACCCGTAAGTGCATACGTTGCGTAGTATTTCCTCACCAGTAAGTCAAGACTCATTAGAAAAGGTGCATCAGATTACACTTGAATACTAAATGCTTATGAAATCCCACGAGAGAAAGAAATTGCTTCTTTGCAAATACTCAGCTATGACTTATATCCTGAGCAGATACAGATCTATAGACGCCACCACTTGGCTCCATATAGAGCATGGTCAGTGGGCAGATACCCTACAGGTAAGGTTCTGCCTGGCAGAGACTAAACCTGAGGAGTTACTATTATGCACTGCGTGCATGCACTGAAGCCAGGAAGAGACAGGGCAGTAGCAACATTAGCCTGGGCAAATAATGCTCCGCAAGATACTATCAGCATGCAGTAGACCCAAGAATACCCTGAAATGTGAGCTTCTACCAATGGGTAAATATTAGTCTCTAGGACTCCAGCAGCATGAACTGACCCTGCGGAGATCTTGAGCAGCGGACCTCTTAATGTACAGATGATTGGCTGTAAACCATCAAAAGTGCGATCCGATGTTGTGGATTCCTCGACAGTATTGGGTTTAAATATCAGCCTGCCAATTGCACAATATCATGGAGTTAGGTATATATAAGCAAGTATAGTTTTACTATTCTTAATTTCACATTTATATGCATTAAAGGTATATATTCTTCAAGCACGAGCAAACAATTTTTCTGGGCAGATAATGGTCTCAAGAACACTTGCTGCAGAAACTAACTCCAAGGCAAGCGTAGACGCGAAGCTTCTTGTAGGGGGTAAGTTAGAAATGGGGGTCTCTAGTTGGCCCTGGCGTTCACCCTCTCCAAGTAGGGACAATCACTCTAGTCAGGGTAAGGGGATTACACAGCTAAGATAACCCTTGCTCACCCCCTTGGTAGCTTGGCACGGGCAGTCAGGCTTATCTCAGAGGTAGAGGTCTGCACGCAGTTACTTCCTTTGCAGATAGTTCTATGAAGAGCACCGGCTGGTTTCGGTACACCAGTGGAGAGCCTGAGCAGGAAGAGTCTTATTCTGGACAGATATTGGTGGATACATGGACAGTCTTTGTATTGAAAAGCTTCATTTCGGCAGACGCATATGTCAATGTCATAAGGTGGGAGCAGACATCACTGGGGTACAATACAAAGCTCAACCTGCTACGAACCTCTCTTTGACCCAAGCTCTGTGACCTCCACTAAACAGGGTACGTTTTCTCTGTACACCGGCTTCAATTGGTGGAGATTTCTACTTTACTTGGGAGCACAAGGGCTAATGAAGGACGTGGTACCACGAGCGCTAAAAAGTGGCAGAAACGTGGGTCAGAAAAAGTGAGGAACATGTTGCGTAGCACACAGACAATAGGAGATGTGCTGCTACCAGACACCTAGAAAGGGACCCTATAACACCTGACAATGTACAGTTGGTGGTGAAAGACAACAATCCCTAAGCGGCAGTCAAACCCAGGACTCCAAATATTTTCTGACATTTTGATGAGATCAAAGAGAGTTAAAAACAATATGAGAGCCATGGAATCCTGGTCCCGTAGTCTTCTAGACCACCCTCTCCATCCACCCAGACCCCTTTGAACGGATTCAATTACAAATGCTGGCTGATGAGAGTCTATACACCTTTATTTACACGCCTTTATTTGACCTTCATAGAAGTTGTAGCTCAATGCCAGGCAGTCAGCGTCTCTGTACTGGGAGTTAAGGAGGCTTCACAGGTCCAGGGGTTTCCAAGATGTTCGTGTATCTTCTGCGATCAGCCCACATGTTAGAAACAGCAAGAGAGGTAGTAGAAGATCTGCTTAAAGAAATAGCAGAGATGGAAGAAAATCTAAAGAAAAATAACTCACTAGAAGAAGCTAAAAACAAATTAGAGGAGATTAACAATGAGATGAACTCCTTTTGTGAATACCTAATAAAGAAAAAAACGGAGAAACTCAAGAAAGATATTAGATACTTTAGTGAGCAAAGAGTTTATCCATATTTAGCTCCAGAATACTATAAAAACCAAATAGATCAACCCTACTCTAATGACCGACAATATTGGTCTAATAAAAAGGTAACCAGATTCTCAGATACCTCCGGATCAGACACAGATAGTGGACCCAACTCCTTTGACAACTATGGACAAAGAAGGGCTAACTATCAAGGCCCTAGAAGGAACGCCCATTTTTTAGGCAACAGACGAGGCCAAATGAAAACCCGGTATCGGAACTCCGAAAGGGGTTCTTACCAACAATCAGAGAATACCCCCCAATTTCTTCAGACCCGAAGAAATCAATACTGGAGAGAGTAGGTACCAACTCTGACAATAACAGTATCACTGAAGTATCACTCTATTACAATTCAGCCTCTTTACCCAGTACCTCTAAAGACTGTTTCCCTACAGAAATAATAAACATTCCTGAAAGTACAGCTACCAGAGATAGTAAAACAATACCGGTATTTAACCTTTCTAAGACCAAGCTAGATACGCCCGTCATGGAATTGTTATCTCGAGGGCTTACGTTTATTCCCACCACCTACCTGGATCGGTTCAAACTAATGACTGATATTCAATCATTTTTTCGTAAAATCCGTCTGAAAAGATTTTTTGAAGATAACCCTCTTCAGACTAGTGACAACTCTACAGGATTTAGACCTAAATCCATCTTTACTCCAACTTTAGACCAAATTGGCCCAGAGGTGGGTATTTTTGAAAAGGTGGTTTCCACTAAAATTCAGAAACTCCTGTCCTTTGTTCCCAAACCGGACTACAACTTGAACTATTCAGAGTATCAAGCTTTTAAACAATTGGCCAACAATACTAGCTTAACCATTAAGCCCGCGGACAAGGGTGGAGGCATTGTAGTTATGGATAGTCCAGCCTATATACAACAAATTGAGGCCATGCTTGCTATCCCCGAACATTACGCCAAAACCAGAACATACCCTGAAGTAAGGATTAAAAGAGACATTTTAGAAATCACTCAAAGAGCTCTTGACAGAGGTACACTGTGCATACAAGAATTCAACTTTCTCAATGTAGAAAACCATCGAATACCCATCTTATATGGAGTACCTAAAATCCATAAGAATTCCTCCAGCCCTCCGTTTAGACCCATCGTTTCTACGATTGGTTCTCTAACGGAACCATTGTCCAAATATGTAGACAAAATTATACAACCGCTGGTGTTTAATCTCCGAGGATACATAAAGGACACAGGACACCTCATTAGAGAAATTGAAGGCATGCAGTTTAACATCCACACAGACTTTCTAGTGTCCATGGACATCGAAGCCCTATACACCAACATCCCACAGCTGGGAGCACTAGAAGCAGTCAAACACACTCTGGAGAACAGCAATACCATGGTCGATCGGCTATTTCTGCTAGAATGTCTAGCCATTGTTCTAAAGGAAAACTACTTTGAATTTAACAGACAAATCTACAAACAGATACTTGGAGTAAGTATGGGTGCTGCCTGTGCCCCCAATGTAGCGAACATATACATGGGGGAATTTGAAAATAGGTTTATTTTCAATGAAATGGCTCCTTTCAGCGAAAACATCAAAAGCTGGTATCGCTTTATTGATGATATCTTTTTTATTTGGAGAGGTCCGGAAGAGCAACTGCAGGAATTTATGGCATGGATTAACCTTTGCGATGTCCACCTCAAATTTAGCCCTAATATAAGTAAATCCAAAATAGAATTTCTGGACATTTGGATACAAATTATTGATGCTAAAATCGAGGTGAGTTTATACACCAAACCCACTGCAAAAAACACTCTACTTCAGTACTCCAGCTTTCATCCGCGCAGCCAAAAGGATAACATCCCTTTTAGCCAATTTTTACGGCTACGCAGGAATTGTACCACTATATCTAATTATGATATACATGCAGAGGAACTCAAACAGAAATTTGCAAGCAGAGGATATCCTTTTAAGCTCATTAAAGATGCTTATAAAAGAGCCAAATATCACGACAGATCCATATTGCTGCAACCTAAAGAACCTAAAACTGATGAGAAATTGGTTTGTGTGACTACCCACTCAAATATCGATCACAAAATCAGACAAATCATCAATAAAGAATGGCATATTCTCAATACGGATCAGACCAAGAATAGTTTCCCGAGACCTATCTTTGCATTCAGACGCAACAAAAATCTAAGAAACTCTTTGGTCAAAGCAAAAATACCGACCACTAATCAATTTGTACAAAAATCTATTACTGGAACCCAACCAATTAGTGGTACCCATAAATGTGGGAGTTGCCACGCATGCCACCATGCCATGGTGACTGATGAACTAATCTGGGACAAACAGACGTACACATTTAAAAACATGACTAATTGTCGTACCCGACATGTTGTTTATCTTATCCTTTGTCCTTGTGGCAAAGGATATGTTGGAGAAACCAGCAGAGAATTCCGCGTGCGCTTTAGTGAACATAAGTCATCAATACTAAACAAACGCGAGGGAGCACCACTGGTGGCCCATTGGATCGAGAAACATCATAGTATCTCAGAACTCAAGTGGCTTATTTTGGAACATGTACATCCCCTCAACAGCCTCAATGTGGATGCAATCAGACGTAAAAGAGAGGTTTTTTGGATATACATCCTTAAAACACAAGAAAAAGGTCTTAACGAACATCTTCCCTGGGAAAACGCGATTATATAATATCTACTTTTTACTCCATCTACCTTAAGACACAAGAAAAAGGACTTAACGAACATTCTCCCCTAATACGCGATTATATAACATCTACTTTTGACTCCATCTACTACTACAGAGAGCCAATTACCAATTCCTGCCACCCTATTGGCCCTTATCTATAGTCTTTATTTAATTACAGATAGAGGGGAAATTATCTGTTCCTTTTACTCATTACCCAGGACTCCAAATATTTTCTGACATTTTGATGAGATCAAAGAGAGTTAAAAACAATATGAGAGCCATGGAATCCTGGTCCCGTAGTCTTCTAGACCACCCTCTCCATCCACCCAGACCCCTTTGAACGGATTCAATTACAAATGCTGGCTGATGAGAGTCTATACACCTTTATTTACACGCCTTTATTTGACCTTCATAGAAGTTGTAGCTCAATGCCAGGCAGTCAGCGTCTCTGTACTGGGAGTTAAGGAGGCTTCACAGGTCCAGGGGTTTCCAAGATGTTCGTGTATCTTCTGCGATCAGCCCACATGTGTGAGTTGGAGCTGGGCATTCAGGCAGGGGACTGGACCTAACCTTAAGATTCAGTGAGCTATCAGAGCCCATCTTGCCCAGGATATCACTTGTTCATCACTGGAATGTTGAGGTAGCATCTTCTCCCATGTTCCACCATCAGTTGCTCTTATCAGCTTTGTCTCCTTTTACCTTGTGGTCCCTCCACCCTTCAGCATAGATTCCTTCTTCATAATCACCTTCACCTTCGAACTCACTGTCTGAAGGTGTCTCTTCATCTGCCATATCTTCTTCTGCTCCTACTTCCATCTTGGATGAGAGGGGGAAAAAACACAGTCATTTCTCTAAAAGTAAGTAGAAAAATAACTTCCTGAAAACAATAATGTGTTTGCACTCAAGGGCTTTTCAAAGCCTTGTGTGTATTGTAACATTATAACTAAAGTGGCGGGTGCCATCATGTTAATAGGTGGGACTTGTACAACTCTGACAGGTCTCGGGCCCAGGCTTGGAAGCCGTAGACATGTACTATATGTCTGATCCAATTCTGATGTCAGTTTATGGTACAGAGGAGGTGCTTGGATGCTAAGGTACCCTAACAGAAAACCCAAGCAAGGTACTCCAGAGAGGAAGACTGGCAGGGTAGGAGGCCCATAAGGGCTTTTAGGACCCCAAGGAGAAAACCAAAGTGCTCCCTGGGTTCACTGGTTTACCTATCAGTGGTACAGTAGTTGCAATGTTACTGGGGCACTGGGAGTGGAGGGCCAAGTGCACCCTAACTATAGTGTTTTTCACTACTTCCTGGATTGCCAGTGGCACCACTGCTGACTAATGGGCGGGCGACTGAAGGGGAAAGAAGGGACAGCCTGTACAATTCAAGTGAAGTCAGGAAACCACCATTCTCTTCATGCAAACCATCAACAAGGAGAGACAGGTATGTGTGGAAGCCGAGACCCCAGATGTCGGCTATCACTGCTTGTCATGCACTTCTGTTGCATTAAAGTGCTGAAATTAAATGAGATCAGAGTTCAAAGTACTGCTAGCAAAATTCTACCCCTAGCGTATCAGAGTATGGTTAAGTGTCAGGGTACATGAGTCTGTCCTGCAAATAAAAAAAAATCAATAAGAGAAAAGAACGCATTGTGCATGATGCAACATGGGCGTATGTAGGATAGAAAAATGAAATATTGTATTTATGACAACACATCAATAACAAGCATTAGCTAAGCCAACAGGTCGCACTTTAATTATGCACGTTAAGGGCTAAGCTATTGGTTTTGCCAATGCTTGATTACACAGCATGTTGGGGAAAAGCATTACAAAATACTGGAGGGAAATCATCTTAAGGTATCATGAAACTTCACATTGAATTAAATATTTTCAATCTTTATAAACAGCACGTTTTATTTTTCGACTTTCACATCAGATACTGGACATAATGTAAAAAGGCTGTTGCACATGATTTTGATTACAAATAACACCAATGGTTCATTGCGCGTACTTAAAAGAACATAAAGTTGTCTGGGCAGGTATCAGAATTTAAATGAAAATGCCGTCCATTTAATTTTCAAAGAACTCAGACCTTGAACAAATGTGCTAGTCATTTGCTTCCATGCTGCCCCAACGTCACAGATCATGCTGCCTTTGTGTGCCAAGGTCTGGTGTTTCATGCAACATGTGAAAGGCAGAGGATGGTCAGGAGAAGCTGCTTGTGAAGACGAGAGCAAGAAAACACATGCCCTCCTATGCAGTGTTCAAAGCAAAGTCACCCCTTAAAAAGGATGCTAAAGAAGCTATGCAGAGAAAGGACAAACACAAGAAGATGGAGGAACTCCATCAAGAAAGATGCAGATGAATGACTGACAAAAAAGCCACATATGACACGGGGCTGACCCAAAGCCCACTCTAAGTATTGGTATTGTAAACAATAGGCTTTCAACACTAGACTTCTAAATGCTATCTGTAGCACCAGACCTAAAAAATGGATCTCGAAATTATTCAATCTCTTAATCACCCAAGATTGATGTCAAATGGATTAATGGATCTGATGTAAACACATGGGATCTCATACTACAGTTCATGTGTGTGTGGCATTCACATGGGGTCACAGTCTCTTCTATTAGCTACCCCATAATTAAACTCTTGTTCTCACTGTCTGTTCATCTCTCAGGTCCCATAGTTATTTCTATCTATGTATTTAACATTTTCTCTACCCGCTTTTCTTTTAGTCCAAACTTAGCCACCTACAAGTGGCCCCTCCCTTTCCTCAACAACCTTTTTTCATTTTTCCTATTAGAAATCTGCAAAAGACTCCTATCTGGGGCAAACATGAGGCATCAAAAACCAGCACATGGCTTGCAGGAAGGTCCCTTGTAACTGGGACTGGGTCTTTACTCGAGGCTGTACCTTCTTCAGGGGTGGGCAACCAGTCTAGATTTGAGGGGTCCCATTTTGTGTGGAAAGCCCGAGCATGGTTTCTGTACCAATAACCCTGGCCCTGTCAAGGTTACTAGGATAGGAAGAGGCCCTATTGCCAAGCCAGGAGCTAATAAAAAGCCCTTAGAATGTGGTCGTGGAGGGGGCAACATGTTCACTCACTTCATCATCTGGCTGAAGATGGTGCTCGGCAAAATCCAGCATGCTCCTTTGAATGGTGGTCCGGTTATGGTATCGAACAGCTTCCTGTGAGAGAAAACAACAGGCCAGAATATGATTTTTAATTTAACTTACAATTGTGAGCGATATTCAGAGTCTCCAGGATCTGTTCTACAGCACAAGGTTTTAGTATAAGCATCCTTCAAAAAGCAGTTAAAAATACAACTCTCAAACCTCCATGTATATATAGGGGCAGATTTATGTTCCCTGGCGCATCCCTGCAAATCAGCATGGATGCGCCAGGGAAGATGCGTCACGCAAGTTTGCCCTTGCGCCACCGCAGATGCGCCGCATTTACAATGCGGCGCATCGTGGTGCAAGGACAAGCAGATACGTGACGCATATCTGCGTCTATATCAGAGTTTCAAAGGCATAATTACTCATTTTTAATTGGGGTTGACCAAAAGCAGTCACTGAGAAATAATGTTCCCTCCCTACCTTTCCTCACAGATCATACCACTACCAAACTTCTAGGGCCCTGAGAGTTTTGTGGATGTGGGACACCTGCCAAACACTGGCAGATGTCTCATCCCCTCTATGTAAAGTTTAAAAAAAAATATAGGCCAATTTTTGAAGGATGTTCCGTGATCCTTTAAACTCTGAATCAGGGCAGATTTCTTACTGTAAGCAAGTGGTGTAACACAGGCACTACACAGATGGCCAACTGCTCAGCAAACACCCCCTTATTCTAGCACAGTACCAGAATAGTTAAGGTTCCTTCTACTTTTAGCTTGGTTCTATCTTTTAAACTGCACAACAGACTGAATACTTAACTTGTAAAGAATAGATTGCCCCTAGTAAAGATATTTCGGAGAGAGAGAGAGTTTAGTAAGAGGCTAGACATGGAAGGCCTGCCTGTTGTGTTCATGGTAGCCAGGCTCTGATGTCTTCACTGACAGACAGGTGAATATATATTTATTTTAAAAGTTTTATATAGCGCGGACATGGCCCAAGAAGGTATCAGAGCACTTTATCAGCTGCCAGGAAGGAAGAAACAGTAAAACAAACAGCAAAACCACAAGCTTAACAAGATGTGACGGGACCCAAAAAGAAGTAGGAGGCCACTAACGGTAGGTATAGCAAATGTAGGCAATGTGTAAGGCTACTAGGGTGCAAGAACCTTAGAGCAAGAAACTCGCTCCTGAAACGCCTCTAGCCCCTGCTCTTACCTCTCGAGGATGAAAGTCCTCCTCCTGCAGGTTCCACTGCTCCTTGTAGAAGCGGTAGTACACCAGGTTCCGCTGCATGACGTCATCCTTGGAGTCGAAGAGAATGTAGCTGGAGACGCACTGCACCGCATTCTTGATGTCGTTCACTACAAAAACACCAAGAAGCTCTGATCTCACAGTTCTAAGACCGCCTTTGAACACCCTATAACCAAACTGGCCCCAGAGGAAGAGCAATATTCAAGTGTTTCCTGAGTGGTACCGGCAGGGTGTTCCAGGCATTCTTACCATCTGCAGGAACATTCCTGATTCTACTAATGTGGAGAAATGAATGGCTGCTATTTCTGCAAATGTTCCATCATCAAGGCCTCTCTTGGAAGGTTTGGTGCCAGAAGTAGATATTAATACTATTCTCTGCCAGAAGCTCAACCTAGCAGACCAGGTGGCCTTCTAAGGTGAGCTTCCAGGTCCCAAATATACATTTTCGCTGAGCTACCACAGGGGCTCAACAATAAATGTAAATTATTCTTGTAGCTCTTTTAATGCCTCAGTTTACAATTATAAACATACCTGTGTCAAACAATACAGCTAATAACGCTTCCTTACATTCCTAGAAGCAAAGCCATCGCCTGCCGCATGAGACACAAACCACTCATTCTACCACAGAAAAAAAACAATTTCTAAAAAAACTGCAGCCAGACTTGATTGACAGTTATACATTCACACTTATGACACGAGGCACCAAAAACATCTTGTTGGTGGGTTTCTTAAAGAAATTGGACAGGACCCAGTGTGGGATGCAGAAGTCTGAGGTTGTGTTGAAAGCAGATTTTAAGAGGCATTCGGCAAAAATGAGTCTAAAATCCAAACATCCGTCTTTAGTAAAATACTTATGCGATTACGTAGCCAAAGAGTCGAGTCAGGCATTTATGAACATTCATATTAAAATACTGCTTTGGTTAAGAAATTGGTAGTTTACAAATTGAACCCTAACTTTGTTTGCTAATAACTTGCTGCTTTCTGACTTGGACACCTTAATTAAACAAGCATTGGCAACACCAATATGTCTTGCCTATGCAAGAACTATTGCCTTTGTCAATTTTTTTTAGACATGTTGCACAGCAGCACATGATGCTGTGCAACATGGCTTAGAGTAAAGAAAAAAAGTGCCAGCGTTGAACGCATCATAGCATGTTTTTTATTAAGCCATGTTGCACAGCAGCTCGCGCTGTTTTGCAATATGTTTAAAAAAAGAACATGAGGGGCAAGCCACATGAGGGAGATGCAGGGGAGGAGGGCGGGAGCAGCACAAAATGGACAGAGAGGGGGGGGGGAAAGCAACATGAGGAAGCTGCGGAGGAGAGGAAGGACACAGCAATAACGGAGAGCAAGAGGAGGGTGGGGTATGGGAAAGCAAAACAAGGGAGGTGCGGATAAGAAGAGATGAATCCCCAACAACAGACAGCGGGAGGAGGGCGGGGGACAAGCAACACAAACGAGGTGTGAGGAGAAGGGCGGGAGCAGCAACACAACAGACAGCAAGAGGAGGGCGTGGGGACAAGCAACACAAAGGAGGTGCGAGGAGAAGGGTGGGAGCAGTAACACAACAGACAGCAAGAGCAGGGCGTGGGGACAAGCAACACAAAGGAGGTGTGGGGGACGAGAGAGGGAGCAGTAACACAACAGACAGCAAGAGCAGGGCATGGGGACAAGCAACACAAAGGAGGTGTGGGGGACGAGAGAGGGAGCAGTAACATAACAGACAGCAAGAGCAGGGCAAATTGACAAGCAACACAAAGGAGGTGTGGGGGACGAGAGAGAGACCAGTAACACAACAGACAGCAAGAGGAGGGCGTGGGGACACGCAACACAAAGGAGGTGTGGGGGACGAGAGAGAGACCAGTAACACAACAGACAGCAAGAGCAGGGCATGAGGACAAGCAACACAAAGGAGGTGTGGGGGACGAGAGAGAGAGCAGTAACACAACAGACAGCAAGAGCAGGGCATGAGGACAAGCAACACAAAGGAGGTGTGGGGGAAGAGAGAGAGAGCAGTAACATAACAGACAGCAAGAGCAGGGCAAATTGACAAGCAACACAAAGGAGGTGTGGGGGACGAGAGAGAGAGCAGTAACACAACAGACAGCAAGAGGAGGGCGTGGGGACAAGCAACACAAAGGAGGTGTGGGGGACGAGAGAGAGACCAGTAACACAACAGACAGCAAGAGGAGGGCGTGGGGACAAGCAACACAAAGGAGGTGTGGGGGATGAGAGAGGGAGCAGTAACACAACAGACAGCAAGAGCAGGGCATGAGGACTGTGGAAATATGGATTTTTCTGGTCAGTTATGTCCCCTATCTTGGACCCCAACGGTTCTATGTGCATATTACAAGTACATGTATGTTTCCTCCAGTTCCAGTTATGAAGACGCAAACACATGTGCGTCCACCGTCAACATGTCCTCTGTCAGATCCGCCATGAATAGGCCGGATATTCCATTCCTAAGTATGAAAAGCCACCGGCTTCATATGGTTCACCTATGCCATTTTACAGTCCAGGCAAGTAGGCCCTGATTCTGTCGTCAAACTCTTCTTGCCTTCTGCCTCTGAAAACTCCAGTCTGAGCCTGCATCTGTGACCATGAACTTTGTCTCATTCTCTGCGCGGCTCACGAAGCCTGACATCAGCCTATTCTCTGCCAAGAACTGTATTTCACCTTCGAGTTATCTGCTTCACCCCTCAGCCGATGCATTCCTGTCTAGTAGTTTAAATAAACATTCTTCCAGCTACCGAGCAATGGCTCGGCTTCTCTGTCTTTATGCAAGTAATTCATAGCCCTGTTACTATGGAATATTCCTACCCCCTCGCATTTAGTGTAGACACTTAGACGCTTGTACACGCACGCACAGTCAGTATAGAATAGATTCTGTCCGAGAGTCCTTCTTTTGTGGATAACATAGTTCTTTAAACATAGGATGTTAGATATGATTTGGGATTAGGTTGACTTGACCCCCCAGACTTTTCGTCTCCACATGTAGAGCTAAATGTCAAGTCCCCTTCACCCCCTAGTTGCACGTCAATCACACGTCATGCTGCTGCGCGCGCATCTATGCCAAGTATTATCTTATAGATCCACCTATATATGACATCATAACCAATTATGTTCCTTTTTACTCCTTATTACACCCATTTTCGGTTACGCATATGAATCGTCATTTTTCTTATCAATTGTTACGCCTACTGCATTCACTTCATTGTAATGTATGTACTATAAAAGTCATTTCTTGTCAATCATGTATGTACTTCACTTCCTGAACCTCCGTGGTGATGGAACTTGGAGCAACCGATTATAATCGTCCATTGGAATAAAGCCCATTCCGAACCTCTGATACCACGGATTCTGCCTCTCATTTTACTGAGCTATTTTATTATGTTTCCGTATCAAATTAAGTCCCGGTAATGAATTTTATTTACCACAGGACAAGCAACACAAAGGAGGTGTGGGAGACGAGAGAGAGAGCAGTAACACAACCGACAGCAAGAGGAGGGCGTGGGGACAAGCAACACAAAGGAGGTGTGGGGGACGAGAGAGAGACCAGTAACACAACAGACAGCAAGAGGAGGGCGTGGGGACAAGCAACACAAAGGAGGTGTGGGGGATGAGAGAGGGAGCAGTAACACAACAGACAGCAAGAGCAGGGCGTGGGGACAAGCAACACAAAGGAGGTGTGGGGGACGAGAGAGAGAGCAGTAACACAACAGGCAGCAAGAGCAGGGCGTGGGGACAAGCAACACAAAGGAGGTGTGGGGGACGAGAGAGAGAGCAGTAACACAACAGACAGCAAGAGGAGGGCGTGGGGACAAGCAACACAAAGGAGGTGTGGGGGATGAGAGAGGGAGCAGCAACACAACAGACAGCAAGAGCAGGGCATGTGGACAAGCAACACAAAGGAGGTGTGGGGGACGAGAGAGGGAGCAGTAACACAACAGACAGCAAGAGGAGGGCGTGGGGACAAGCAACACAAAGGACGTGTGGGGGACGAGAGAGAGAGCAGTAACACAACAGATAGCAAGAGCAGGGCGTGGGGACAAGCAACACAAAGGAGGTGTGGGGGACGAGAGAGAGAGCAGTAACACAACAGACAGCAAGAGGAGGGCGTGGGGACAAGCAACACAAAGGAGGTGTGGGGGATGAGAGAGGGAGCTGTAACACAACAGACAGCAAAAGCAGGGCGTGGGGACAAGCAACACAAAGGAGGTGTGGGGGACAAGAGAGAGAGGAGTAACACAACAGACAGAAAGAGGAGGGCGTGGGGACACGCAACACAAAGGAGGTGTGGGGGACGAGAGAGGGAGCAGCAACACAACAGACAGAAAGAGCAGGGCGTGGGGACAAGCAACACAAAGGAGGTGTGGGGGACGAGAGAGAGAGCAGTAAACCAACAGACAGCAAGAGCAGGGCGTGGGGAGAAGCAACACAAAGGAGGTGTGGGGGATGAGAGAGGGAGCAGTAACACAACCGACAGCAAGAGCAGGGCATGGGGACAAGCAACACAAAGGAGGTGTGGGGGACGAGAGCAGTAACACAACAGACAGCAAGAGCAGGGCGTGGGGACAAGCAACACAAAGGAGGTGTGGGGGACGAGAGAGAGAGCAGGAACACAACAGACAGCAAGAGCAGGACGTGGGGACAAGCAACACAAAGGAGGTGTGGGGGACAAGAGAGGGAGCAGTAACACAACAGACAGGAAGAGCAGGGCGTGGGGACAAGCAACACAAAGGAGGTGTAGGGGACGAGAGAGAGAGCAGTAACACAACAGACAGCAAGAGGAGGGCGTGGGGACAAGCAACACAAAGGCGGTGCGAGGAGAAGGGAGGGAGCAGTAACACAACAGACAGCAAGAGCAGGGCGTGTGGACAAGCAACACAAAGGAGGTGTGGGGGATGAGAGAGGGAGCAGTAACACAACAGACAGCAAGAGGAGGGCGTGGGGACAAGCAACACAAAGGAGGTGTGGGGGACGAGAGAGAGCAGTAACACAACAGACAGCAAGAGGAGGGCATGGGGACAAGCAACACAAAGGAGGTGTGGGGGATGAGAGAGGGAGCAGTAACACAACAGACAGCAAGAGCAGGGCGTGGGGGCAAGCAACACAAAGGAGGTATGGGGGACGAGAGAGAGAGCAGTAACACAACAGACAGCAAGAGCAGGGCGTGGGGACAAGCAACACAAAGGAGGTGTGGGGACGAGAGAGAGAACAGTAAGACAACAGACAGCAAGAGGAGGGCGTGGGGACAAGCAACACAAAGGCGGTGCGAGGAGAAGGGCGGGAGCAGTAACACAACAGACAGCAAGAGCAGGGCGTGGGGACAAGCAACACAAAGGAGGTGTGGGGGACGAGAGAGAGAGCAGTAACACAACAGACAGCAAGAGGAGGGCGTGGGGACAAGCAACACAAAGGAGGTGTGGGGGATGAGAGAGGGAGCAGTAACACAACAGACAGCAAGAGCAGGGCGTGGGGACAAGCAACACAAAGGAGGTGTGGGGGACAAGAGAGAGAGGAGTAACACAACAGACAGCAAGAGGAGGGCGTGGGGACAAGCAACACAAAGGAAGTGTGGGGGACGAGAGAGGGAGCAGCAACACAACAGACAGAAAGAGCAGGGCATGGGGACAAGCAATACAAAGGAGGTGTGGGGGACGAGAGAGAGAGCAGTAAAACAACAGACAGCAAGAGCAGGGCGTGGGGACAAGCAACACAAAGGCGGTGCGAGGAGAAGGGCGGGAGCAGCAACACAACAGACAGCAAGAGCAGGGCGTGGGGACAAGCAACACAAAGGAGGTGTGGGGGACGAGAGAGAGAGCAGTAACACAACAGACAGCAAGAGCAGGGCGTGGGGACAAGCAACACAAAGGAGGTGTGGGGGACGAGAGAGAGAGCAGTAACACAACAGACAGCAAGAGCAGGGCGTGGGGACAAGCAACACAAAGGAGGTGTGAGGGATGAGAGAGAGAGCAGGAACACAACAGACAGCAAGAGCAGGACGTGGGGACAAGCAACACAAAGGAGGTGTGGGGGACAAGAGAGGGAGCAGTAACACAACAGACAGGAAGAACAGGGCGTGGGGACAAGCAACACAAAGGAGGTGTAGGGGACGAGAGAGAGAGCAGTAACACAACAGACAGCAAGAGGAGGGCATGGGGACACGCAACACAAAGGCGGTGCGAGGAGAAGGGCGGGAGCAGTAACACAACAGACAGCAAGAGCAGGGCGTGTGGACAAGCAACACAAAGGAGGTGTGGGGGATTAGAGAGGGAGCAGTAACACAACAGACAGCAAGAGGAGAGCGTGGGGACAAGCAACACAAAGGAAGTGTGGGGGACGAGAGAGAGAGCAGTAACACAACAGACAGCAAGAGGAGGGCATGGGGACAAGCAACACAAAGGAGGTGTGGGGGATGAGAGAGGGAGCAGTAACACAACAGACAGCAAGAGCAGGGCGTGGGGGCAAGCAACACAAAGGAGGTGTGGGGGACGAGAGAGAGAGCAGTAACACAACAGACAGCAAGAGCAGGGCGTGGGGACAAGCAACACAAAGGAGGTGTGGGGACGAGAGAGAGAGCAGTAACACAACAGACAGCAAGAGGAGGACGTGGGGACAAGCAACACAAAGGCGGTGTGAGGAGAAGGGCGGGAGCAGTAACACAACAGACAGCAAGAGCAGGGCGTGGGGACAAGCAACACAAAGGAGGTGTGGGGGACGAGAGAGAGAGCAGTAACACAGCAGACAGCAAGAGCAGGGTGTGGGGACAAGCAACACAAAGGAGGTGTGGGGGACGAGAGAGAGAGCAGTAACACAACAGACAGCAAGAGCAGGGCGTGGGGACAAGCAACACAAAGGAGGTGTGGGGACGAGAGAGAGAGCAGTAACACAACAGACAGCAAGAGGAGGGCGTGGGGACAAGCAACACAAAGGCGGTGCGAGGAGAAGGGCGGGAGCAGTAACACAACAGACAGCAAGAGCAGGGCGTGGGGACATGCAACACAAAGGAGGTGTGGGGGACGAGAGAGAGAGCAGTAACACAGCAGACAGCAAGAGCAGGGTGTGGGGACAAGCAACACAAAGGAGGTGTGGGGGACGAGAGAGAGAGCAGTAACACAACAGACAGCAAGAGGAGGGTGTGGGGACAAGCAACACAAAGGAGGTGTGGGGGATATGAGAGAGAGCAGTAACACAACAGACAGCAAGAGGAGGGCGTGGGGACAAGCAACACAAAGGCGGTGCGAGGAGAAGGGCGGGAGCAGCAACACAACAGACAGCAAGAGCAGGGCGTGTGGACAAGCAACACAAATGAGGTGTAGGGGACGAGAGAGAGAGCAGTAACACAACAGACAGCAAGAGGAGGGCGTGGGGACAAGCAACACAAAGGAGGTGTGGGGGATGAGAGAGGTAGCAGCAACACAACAGACAGCAAGAGCAGGGCATGTGGACAAGCAACACAAAGGAGGTGTGGGGGACGAGAGAGGGAGCAGTAACACAACAGACAGCAAGAGGAGGGCGTGGGGACAAGCAACACAAAGGACGTGTGGGGGACGAGAGAGAGAGCAGTAACACAACAGACAGCAAGAGCAGGGCGTGGGGACAAGCAACACAAAGGAGGTGTGGGGGACGAGAGAGAGAGCAGTAACACAACAGACAGCAAGAGGAGGGTGTGGGGACAAGCAACACAAAGGAGGTGTGGGGGATGAGAGAGGGAACAGTAACACAACAGACAGCAAAAGCAGGGCGTGGGGACAAGCAACACAAAGGAGGTGTGGGGGACAAGAGAGAGAGGAGTAACACAACAGACAGCAAGAGGAGGGCGTGAGGACACGCAACACAAAGGAGGTGTGGGGGACGAGAGAGGGAGCAGCAACACAACAGACAGAAAGAGCAGGGCGTGGGGACAAGCAACACAAAGGAGGTGTGGGGGACGAGAGAGAGAGCAGTAAACCAACAGACAGCAAGAGCAGGGCGTGGGGAGAAGCAACACAAAGGAGGTGTGGGGGATGAGAGAGGGAGCAGTAACACAACCGACAGCAAGAGCAGGGCATGGGGACAAGCAACACAAAGGAGGTGTGGGGGACGAGAGCAGTAACACAACAGACAGCAAGAGCAGGGCGTGGGGACAAGCAACACAAAGGAGGTGTGGGGGACGAGAGAGAGAGCAGGAACACAACAGACAGCAAGAGCAGGACGTGGGGACAAGCAACACAAAGGAGGTGTGGGGGACAAGAGAGGGAGTGTCAAGAATTCCTGTCATGCGAGGGGAGGAAAACGGTAACCAGCGTAAACGGACTACATCTCCCAGGATGCTTAGCGGTTGAGAGGTTATGTAAACAGGAGAGCTGTTACATAACTCAAGGAAAACACGCCCTTATGTAAACAGGAGAGCTGTTACATAACTCAAGGGAAAACACGCCCTTATGTAAACAGGAGAGCTGTTACATAACTCAAGGGAAAACACGCCCTTATGTAAACAGGAGAGCTGTTACATAACTCATTGAAAACACGCCCTATAAAGGGAGGAACCGGGAGGTACAAGGCTGTCGGATATTGTGTTTACACCGACGTACCTGCTTCGTGAAGAGCAGTGTTCCGGAGTGGTGCTCCAGTAAGGCAAGAACGGAGGTAGGTCGAGTCGTTACTCCCTGGGCCGTGTCTTGCCCCATCGTCACCTGTGAAGGACCCGGAAGCTCTACCGGTCAACCATTGAGCTTCGCTTTTTGACTCGGCTGAGTCAAAGCGCAGTGGCGCTTTTGCTGGTTGGAGTCGTAACTCCCAGCCCGACCAGAGATACAGGGACTGCCAGCTGTAACGCACACCAGGAGGTGTTTGCCGCGTTACAGACTCGGAAGTCCACAGGATCGATCGAGCGGCTGCTCTCGGTTCAGTCTTCTTGCTTTTGATTGGGGTATCGGTGACGCATCACCAGGAGGTGACTCCGCGTCCCGGTGCAGTCTGAGGAAGAGGTTGAGCGGCTGCTCCCTTCAGGTAGAGACCCCGGCTGGGTGTTTCCCTGACTCCTCGATTCTCCCCAACACTCGTCGTGCCCCTCACAGCCTACCGATTGGCATTGTCGGCCATTTCATTTCTGCCCTCTGTTGGCATACGCCGGGATCGGCGTATATGCAGAGGACGGTTAGGACCATCCGTGCTGTGGGCTGGTAACGTACTTAGCCTGGAGGATTCCAGTGACTATAACTTTTGTTTATTCGTTGTATTGTTTTGCCTTCATTAAAATAACTAACCCTTCACAAGTGGTTGCGTCCTCATTATCGTGTCTGTTAAACGATCCTGGGACGTTCCGGGCGTTACAGGGAGCAGTAACACAACAGACAGGAAGAGCAGGGCGTGGGGACAAGCAACACAAAGGAGGTGTAGGGGACGAGAGAGAGAGCAGTAACACAACAGACAGCAAGAGGAGGGCGTGGGGACAAGCAACACAAAGGCGGTGCGAGGAGAAGGGCGGGAGCAAGAACACAACAGACAGCAAGAGCAGGGCGTGTGGACAAGCAACACAAAGGAGGTGTGGGGGATGAGAGAGGGAGCAGTAACACAACAGACAGCAAGAGGAGGGCGTGGGGACAAGCAACACAAAGGAGGTGTGGGGGACGAGAGAGAGAGCAGTAACACAACAGACAGCAAGAGGAGGGCATGGGGACAAGCAACACAAAGGTGTGGGGGGTGAGAGAGGGAGCAGTAACACAACAGACAGCAAGAGCAGGGCGTGGGGGCAAGCAACACAAAGGAGGTGTGGGGGACGAGAGAGAGAGCAGTAACACAACAGACAGCAAGAGCAGGGCGTGGGGACAAGCAACACAAAGGAGGTGTGGGGACGAGAGAGAGAACAGTAACACAACAGACAGCAAGAGGAGGACGTGGGGACAAGCAACACAAAGGCGGTGCGAGGAGAAGGGCGGGAGCAGTAACACAACAGACAGCAAGAGCAGGGCGTGGGGAAAAGCAACACAAAGGAGGTGTGGGGGACGAGAGAGAGAGCAGTAACACAACAGACAGCAAGAGGAGGGCGTGGGGACAAGCAACACAAAGGAGGTGTGGGGGATGAGAGAGGGAGCAGTAACAACAGACAGCAAGAGCAGGGCGTGGGGACAAGCAACACAAAGGAGGTGTGGGGGACAAGAGAGAGAGGAGTAACACAACAGACAGCAAGAGGAGGGCGTGGGGACAAGCAACACAAAGGAGGTGTGGGGGACGAGAGAGGGAGCAGCAACACAACAGACAGAAAGAGCAGGGCATGGGGACAAGCAATACAAAGGAGGTGTGGGGGACGAGAGAGAGAGCAGTAAAACAACAGACAGCAAGAGCAGGGCGTGGGGACAAGCAACACAAAGGCGGTGCGAGGAGAAGGGCGGGAGCAGCAACACAACAGACAGCAAGAGCAGGGCGTGTGGACAAGCAACACAAAGGAGGTGTGGGGGACGAGAGAGAGAGCAGTAACACAGCAGACAGCAAGAGCAGGGCTTGGGGAGAAGCAACACAAAGGAGGTGTGGGGGACGAGAGAGAGAGCAGTAACACAACAGACAGCAAGAGCAGGGCGTGGGGACAAGCAACACAAAGGAGGTGTGGGGGACGAGAGAGAGAGCAGTAACACAACAGACAGCAAGAGCAGGGCGTGGGGACAAGCAACACAAAGGAGGTGTGGGGGATGAGAGAGAGAGCAGGAACACAACAGACAGCAAGAGCAGGACGTGGGGACGAGCAACACAAAGGAGGTGTGGGGGACAAGAGAGGGAGCAGTAACACAACAGACAGGAAGAGCAGGGCGTGGGGACAAGCAACACAAAGGAGGTGTAGGGGACGAGAGAGAGAGCAGTAACACAACAGACAGCAAGAGGAGGGCATGGGGACAAGCAACACAAAGGCGGTGCGAGGAGAAGGGCGGGAGCAGTAACACAACAGACAGAAAGAGCAGGGCGTGTGGACAAGCAACACAAAGGAGGTGTGGGGGATGAGAGAGGGAGCAGTAACACAACAGACAGCAAGAGGAGAGCGTGGGGACAAGCAACACAAAGGAAGTGTGGGGGACGAGAGAGAGAGCAGTAACACAACAGACAGCAAGAGGAGGGCATGGGGACAAGCAACACAAAGGAGGTGTGGGGGATGAGAGAGGGAGCAGTAACACAACAGACAGCAAGAGCAGGGCGTGGGGGCAAGCAACACAAAGGAGGTGTGGGGGACGAGAGAGAGAGCAGTAACACAACAGACAGCAAGAGCAGGGCGTGGGGACAAGCAACACAAAGGAGGTGTGGGGACGAGAGAGAGAGCAGTAACACAACAGACAGCAAGAGGAGGACGTGGGGACAAGCAACACAAAGGCGGTGCGAGGAGAAGGGCGGGAGCAGTAACACAACAGTCAGCAAGAGCAGGGCGTGGGGACAAGCAACACAAAGGAGGTGTGGGGGACGAGAGAGAGAGCAGTAACACAGCAGACAGCAAGAGCAGGGTGTGGGGACAAGCAACACAAAGGAGGTGTGGGGGACGAGAGAGAGAGCAGTAACACAACAGACAGCAAGAGCAGGGCGTGGGGACAAGCAACACAAAGGAGGTGTGGGGACGAGAGAGAGAGCAGTAACACAACAGACAGCAAGAGGAGGGCGTGGGGACAAGCAACACAAAGGAGGTGCGAGGAGAAGGGCGGGAGCAGTAACACAACAGACAGCAAGAGCAGGGCGTGGGGACAAGCAACACAAAGGAGGTGTGGGGGACAAGAGAGGGAGCAGTAACACAACAAGCAGCAAGAGGAGGGCGTGGGGACAAGCAACACAAAGGCGGTGCGACGAGAAGGGCGGGAGCAGCAACACAACAGACAGCAAGAGCAGGGCGTGTGGACAAGCAACACAAAGGAGGTGTGGGGGACGAGAGAGAGAGCAGTAACACAGCAGACAGCAAGAGCAGGGCGTGGGGACAAGCAACACAAAGGAGGTGTGGGGGACGAGAGAGAGAGCAGTAACACAACAGACAGCAAGAGCAGGGCGTGGGGACAAGCAACACAAAGGAGGTGTGGGGGACGAGAGAGAGAGCAGTAACACAACAGACAGCAAGAGCAGGGCGTGGGGACAAGCAACGCAAAGGAGGTGTGGGGGACGAGAGAGAGAGCAGTAACACAACAGACAGCAAGAGGAGGGCGTGGGGACAAGCAACGCAAAGGAGGTGTGGGGGATGAGAGAGGGAGCAGCAACACAACAGACAGCAAGAGCAGGGCATGTGGACAAGCAACACAAAGGAGGTGTGGGGGACGAGAGAGGGAGCAGTAACACAACAGACAGCAAGAGGAGGGCGTGGGGACAAGCAACACAAAGGACGTGTGGGGGACGAGAGAGAGAGCAGTAACACAACAGACAGCAAGAGCAGGGCGTGGGGACAAGCAACACAAAGGAGGTGTGGGGGAAGAGAGAGAGAGCAGTAACACAACAGACAGCAAGAGCAGGGCGTGGGGACAAGCAACACAAAGGAGGTGTGGGGGACGAGAGAGAGAGCAGTAACACAACAGACAGCAAGAGCAGGGCGTGGGGACAAGCAACACAAAGGAGGTGTGGGGGACGAGAGAGAGAGCAGCAACACAACAGACAGCAAGAGGAGGACGTGGGGACAAGCAACACAAAGGCGGTGCGAGGAGAAGGGCGGGAGCAGTAACACAACAGACAGCAAGAGCAGGGCGTGGGGACAAGCAACACAAAGGAGGTGTGGGGGACGAGAGAGAGAGCAGTAACACAGCGGACAGCAAGAGCAGGGTGTGGGGACAAGCAACACAAAGGAGGTATGGGGGACGAGGGAGGGAGCAGTAACACAACAGACAGCAAGAGCAGGGCTTGGGGACAAGCAACACAAAGGAGGTGTGGGGGACAAGAAAGGGAGCAATAACACAGCAGACAGCAAGAGCAGGGCGTGGGGACAAGCAACACAAAGGAGGTGTGGGGTGCGAGAGAGAGAGCATTAACACAACAGACAGCAAGAGCAGGGCGTGGGGACAAGCAACACAAAGGAGGTGTGGGGGACGAGAGAGGGAGCAGTAACACAACAGACAGCAAGAGCAGGGCATGGGGACAAGCAACACAAAGGAGGTGTGGGGGACGAGAGAGAGAGCAGTAACACAACAGACAGCAAGAGCAGGGCGTGGGGACAAGCAACACAAAGGAGGTGTGGGGGACGAGAGAGGGAGCAGTACCACAACAGACAGCAAGAGCAGGGCGTGGGGACAAGCAACACAAAGGACGTGTGGGGGACGAGAGAGAGAGCAGTAACACAACAGACAGCAAGAGCAGGGCGTGGGGACAAGCAACACAAAGGAGGTGTGGGGGACGAGAGAGGGAGCAGTACCACAACAGACAGCAAGAGCAGGGCGTGGGGACAAGCAACACAAAGGAGGTGTGGGGGACGAGAGAGAGAGCAGTAACACAACAGACAGCAAGAGGAGGGCGTGGGGACAAGCAACACAAAGGAGGTGTGGGGGATGAGAGAGGGAGCAGTAACACAACAGACAGCAAGAGCAGGGCGTGGGGACAAGCAACACAAAGGAGGTGCGGGGGACAAGAGAGAGAGGAGTAACACAACAGACAGCAAGAGGAGGGCGTGGGGACAAGCAACACAAAGGAGGTGTGGGGGACGAGAGAGGGAGCAGCAACACAACAGACAGAAAGAGCAGGGCATGGGGACAAGCAATACAAAGGAGGTGTGGGGGACGAGAGAGAGAGCAGTAAAACAACAGACAGCAAGAGCAGGGCGTGGGGACAAGCAACACAAAGGCGGTGCGAGGAGAAGGGCGGGAGCAGAAACACAACAGACAGCAAGAGCAGGGCGTGGGGACAAGCAACACAAAGGAGGTGTGGGGGACGAGAGAGAGAGCAGTAACACAACAGACAGCAAGAGCAGGGCGTGGGGACAAGCAACACAAAGGAGGTGTGGGGGACGAGAGAGAGAGCAGTAACACAACAGACAGCAAGAGCAGGGCGTGGGGACAAGCAACACAAAGGAGGTGTGAGGGATGAGAGAGAGAGCAGGAACACAACAGACAGCAAGAGCAGGACGTGGGGACAAGCAACACAAAGGAGGTGTGGGGGACAAGAGAGGGAGCAGTAACACAACAGACAGGAAGAACAGGGCGTGGGGACAAGCAACACAAAGGAGGTGTAGGGGACGAGAGAGAGAGCAGTAACACAACAGACAGCAAGAGGAGGGCATGGGGACACGCAACACAAAGGCGGTGCGAGGAGAAGGGCGGGAGCAGTAACACAACAGACAGCAAGAGCAGGGCGTGTGGACAAGCAACACAAAGGAGGTGTGGGGGATTAGAGAGGGAGCAGTAACACAACAGACAGCAAGAGGAGAGCGTGGGGACAAGCAACACAAAGGAAGTGTGGGGGACGAGAGAGAGAGCAGTAACACAACAGACAGCAAGAGGAGGGCATGGGGACAAGCAACACAAAGGAGGTGTGGGGGATGAGAGAGGGAGCAGTAACACAACAGACAGCAAGAGCAGGGCGTGGGGGCAAGCAACACAAAGGAGGTGTGGGGGACGAGAGAGAGAGCAGTAACACAACAGACAGCAAGAGCAGGGCGTGGGGACAAGCAACACAAAGGAGGTGTGGGGACGAGAGAGAGAGCAGTAACACAACAGACAGCAAGAGGAGGACGTGGGGACAAGCAACACAAAGGCGGTGTGAGGAGAAGGGCGGGAGCAGTAACACAACAGACAGCAAGAGCAGGGCGTGGGGACAAGCAACACAAAGGAGGTGTGGGGGACGAGAGAGAGAGCAGTAACACAGCAGACAGCAAGAGCAGGGTGTGGGGACAAGCAACACAAAGGAGGTGTGGGGGACGAGAGAGAGAGCAGTAACACAACAGACAGCAAGAGCAGGGCGTGGGGACAAGCAACACAAAGGAGGTGTGGGGACGAGAGAGAGAGCAGTAACACAACAGACAGCAAGAGGAGGGCGTGGGGACAAGCAACACAAAGGCGGTGCGAGGAGAAGGGCGGGAGCAGTAACACAACAGACAGCAAGAGCAGGGCGTGGGGACAAGCAACACAAAGGAGGTGTGGGGGACGAGAGAGAGAGCAGTAACACAGCAGACAGCAAGAGCAGGGTGTGGGGACAAGCAACACAAAGGAGGTGTGGGGGACGAGAGAGAGAGCAGTAACACAACAGACAGCAAGAGGAGGGTGTGGGGACAAGCAACACAAAGGAGGTGTGGGGGATATGAGAGAGAGCAGTAACACAACAGACAGCAAGAGGAGGGCGTGGGGACAAGCAACACAAAGGCGGTGCGAGGAGAAGGGCGGGAGCAGCAACACAACAGACAGCAAGAGCAGGGCGTGTGGACAAGCAACACAAATGAGGTGTAGGGGACGAGAGAGAGAGCAGTAACACAACAGACAGCAAGAGGAGGGCGTGGGGACAAGCAACACAAAGGAGGTATGGGGGATGAGAGAGGGAGCAGCAACACAACAGACAGCAAGAGCAGGGCATGTGGACAAGCAACACAAAGGAGGTGTGGGGGACGAGAGAGGGAGCAGTAACACAACAGACAGCAAGAGGAGGGCGTGGGGACAAGCAACACAAAGGACGTGTGGGGGACGAGAGAGAGAGCAGTAACACAACAGACAGCAAGAGCAGGGCGTGGGGACAAGCAACACAAAGGAGGTGTGGGGGACGAGAGAGAGAGCAGTAACACAACAGACAGCAAAAGCAGGGCGTGGGGACAAGCAACACAAAGGAGGTGTGGGGGACGAGAGAGAGAGCAGTAAACCAACAGACAGCAAGAGCAGGGCGTGGGGAGAAGCAACACAAAGGAGGTGTGGGGGATGAGAGAGGGAGCAGTAACACAACCGACAGCAAGAGCAGGGCATGGGGACAAGCAACACAAAGGAGGTGTGGGGGACGAGAGCAGTAACACAACAGACAGCAAGAGCAGGGCGTGGGGACAAGCAACACAAAGGAGGTGTGGGGGACGAGAGAGAGAGCAGGAACACAACAGACAGCAAGAGCAGGACGTGGGGACAAGCAACACAAAGGAGGTGTGGGGGACAAGAGAGGGAGCAGTAACACAACAGACAGGAAGAGCAGGGCGTGGGGACAAGCAACACAAAGGAGGTGTAGGGGACGAGAGAGAGAGCAGTAACACAACAGACAGCAAGAGGAGGGCGTGGGGACAAGCAACACAAAGGCGGTGCGAGGAGAAGGGCGGGAGCAAGAACACAACAGACAGCAAGAGCAGGGCGTGTGGACAAGCAACACAAAGGAGGTGTGGGGGATGAGAGAGGGAGCAGTAACACAACAGACAGCAAGAGGAGGGCGTGGGGACAAGCAACACAAAGGAGGTGTGGGGGACGAGAGAGAGAGCAGTAACACAACAGACAGCAAGAGGAGGGCATGGGGACAAGCAACACAAAGGTGTGGGGGGTGAGAGAGGGAGCAGTAACACAACAGACAGCAAGAGCAGGGCGTGGGGGCAAGCAACACAAAGGAGGTGTGGGGGACGAGAGAGAGAGCAGTAACACAACAGACAGCAAGAGCAGGGCGTGGGGACAAGCAACACAAAGGAGGTGTGGGGACGAGAGAGAGAACAGTAACACAACAGACAGCAAGAGGAGGACGTGGGGACAAGCAACACAAAGGCGGTGCGAGGAGAAGGGCGGGAGCAGTAACACAACAGACAGCAAGAGCAGGGCGTGGAGAAAAGCAACACAAAGGAGGTGTGGGGGACGAGAGAGAGAGCAGTAACACAACAGACAGCAAGAGGAGGGCGTGGGGACAAGCAACACAAAGGAGGTGTGGGGGATGAGAGAGGGAGCAGTAACAACAGACAGCAAGAGCAGGGCGTGGGGACAAGCAACACAAAGGAGGTGTGGGGGACAAGAGAGAGAGGAGTAACACAACAGACAGCAAGAGGAGGGCGTGGGGACAAGCAACACAAAGGAGGTGTGGGGGACGAGAGAGGGAGCAGCAACACAACAGACAGAAAGAGCAGGGCATGGGGACAAGCAATACAAAGGAGGTGTGGGGGACGAGAGAGAGAGCAGTAAAACAACAGACAGCAAGAGCAGGGCGTGGGGACAAGCAACACAAAGGCGGTGCGAGGAGAAGGGCGGGAGCAGCAACACAACAGACAGCAAGAGCAGGGCGTGTGGACAAGCAACACAAAGGAGGTGTGGGGGACGAGAGAGAGAGCAGTAACACAGCAGACAGCAAGAGCAGGGCTTGGGGAGAAGCAACACAAAGGAGGTGTGGGGGACGAGAGAGAGAGCAGTAACACAACAGACAGCAAGAGCAGGGCGTGGGGACAAGCAACACAAAGGAGGTGTGGGGGACGAGAGAGAGAGCAGTAACACAACAGACAGCAAGAGCAGGGCGTGGGGACAAGCAACACAAAGGAGGTGTGGGGGATGAGAGAGAGAGCAGGAACACAACAGACAGCAAGAGCAGGACGTGGGGACGAGCAACACAAAGGAGGTGTGGGGGACAAGAGAGGGAGCAGTAACACAACAGACAGGAAGAGCAGGGCGTGGGGACAAGCAACACAAAGGAGGTGTAGGGGACGAGAGAGAGAGCAGTAACACAACAGACAGCAAGAGGAGGGCATGGGGACAAGCAACACAAAGGCGGTGCGAGGAGAAGGGCGGGAGCAGTAACACAACAGACAGAAAGAGCAGGGCGTGTGGACAAGCAACACAAAGGAGGTGTGGGGGATGAGAGAGGGAGCAGTAACACAACAGACAGCAAGAGGAGAGCGTGGGGACAAGCAACACAAAGGAAGTGTGGGGGACGAGAGAGAGAGCAGTAACACAACAGACAGCAAGAGGAGGGCATGGGGACAAGCAACACAAAGGAGGTGTGGGGGATGAGAGAGGGAGCAGTAACACAACAGACAGCAAGAGCAGGGCGTGGGGGCAAGCAACACAAAGGAGGTGTGGGGGACGAGAGAGAGAGCAGTAACACAACAGACAGCAAGAGCAGGGCGTGGGGACAAGCAACACAAAGGAGGTGTGGGGACGAGAGAGAGAGCAGTAACACAACAGACAGCAAGAGGAGGACGTGGGGACAAGCAACACAAAGGCGGTGCGAGGAGAAGGGCGGGAGCAGTAACACAACAGTCAGCAAGAGCAGGGCGTGGGGACAAGCAACACAAAGGAGGTGTGGGGGACGAGAGAGAGAGCAGTAACACAGCAGACAGCAAGAGCAGGGTGTGGGGACAAGCAACACAAAGGAGGTGTGGGGGACGAGAGAGAGAGCAGTAACACAACAGACAGCAAGAGCAGGGCGTGGGGACAAGCAACACAAAGGAGGTGTGGGGACGAGAGAGAGAGCAGTAACACAACAGACAGCAAGAGGAGGGCGTGGGGACAAGCAACACAAAGGAGGTGCGAGGAGAAGGGCGGGAGCAGTAACACAACAGACAGCAAGAGCAGGGCGTGGGGACAAGCAACACAAAGGAGGTGTGGGGGACAAGAGAGGGAGCAGTAACACAACAAGCAGCAAGAGGAGGGCGTGGGGACAAGCAACACAAAGGCGGTGCGACGAGAAGGGCGGGAGCAGCAACACAACAGACAGCAAGAGCAGGGCGTGTGGACAAGCAACACAAAGGAGGTGTGGGGGACGAGAGAGAGAGCAGTAACACAGCAGACAGCAAGAGCAGGGCGTGGGGACAAGCAACACAAAGGAGGTGTGGGGGACGAGAGAGAGAGCAGTAACACAACAGACAGCAAGAGCAGGGCGTGGGGACAAGCAACACAAAGGAGGTGTGGGGGACGAGAGAGAGAGCAGTAACACAACAGACAGCAAGAGGAGGGCGTGGGGACAAGCAACGCAAAGGAGGTGTGGGGGATGAGAGAGGGAGCAGCAACACAACAGACAGCAAGAGCAGGGCATGTGGACAAGCAACACAAAGGAGGTGTGGGGGACGAGAGAGGGAGCAGTAACACAACAGACAGCAAGAGGAGGGCGTGGGGACAAGCAACACAAAGGACGTGTGGGGGACGAGAGAGAGAGCAGTAACACAACAGACAGCAAGAGCAGGGCGTGGGGACAAGCAACACAAAGGAGGTGTGGGGGAAGAGAGAGAGAGCAGTAACACAACAGACAGCAAGAGCAGGGCGTGGGGACAAGCAACACAAAGGAGGTGTGGGGGACGAGAGAGAGAGCAGTAACACAACAGACAGCAAGAGCAGGGCGTGGGGACAAGCAACACAAAGGAGGTGTGGGGGACGAGAGAGAGAGCAGCAACACAACAGACAGCAAGAGGAGGACGTGGGGACAAGCAACACAAAGGCGGTGCGAGGAGAAGGGCGGGAGCAGTAACACAACAGACAGCAAGAGCAGGGCGTGGGGACAAGCAACACAAAGGAGGTGTGGGGGACGAGAGAGAGAGCAGTAACACAGCAGACAGCAAGAGCAGGGTGTGGGGACAAGCAACACAAAGGAGGTATGGGGGACGAGGGAGGGAGCAGTAACACAACAGACAGCAAGAGCAGGGCTTGGGGACAAGCAACACAAAGGAGGTGTGGGGGACAAGAAAGGGAGCAATAACACAGCAGACAGCAAGAGCAGGGCGTGGGGACAAGCAACACAAAGGAGGTGTGGGGTGCGAGAGAGAGAGCATTAACACAACAGACAGCAAGAGCAGGGCGTGGGGACAAGCAACACAAAGGAGGTGTGGGGGACGAGAGAGGGAGCAGTAACACAACAGACAGCAAGAGCAGGGCATGGGGACAAGCAACACAAAGGAGGTGTGGGGGATGAGAGAGGGAGCAGTACCACAACAGACAGCAAGAGCAGGGCGTGGGGACAAGCAACACAAAGGAGGTGTGGGGGACGAGAGAGAGAGCAGTAACACAACAGACAGCAAGAGGAGGGCGTGGGGACAAGCAACACAAAGGAGGTGTGGGGGACGAGAGAGAGAGCAGTAACACAACAGACAGCAAGAGCAGGGCGTGGGGACAAGCAACACAAAGGAGGTGTGGGGGACGAGAGAGAGAGCAGTAACACAACAGACAGCAAGAGCAGGGCGTGGGGACAAGCAACACAAAGGAGGTGTCGGGGACGAGAGAGAGACCAGTAACACAACAGACAGCAAGAGGAGGGCGTGGGGACAAGCAACACAAAGGAGGTGTGGGGGACGAGAGAGGGAGCAGTACCACAACAGACAGGAAGAACAGGGCGTGGGGACAAGCAACACAAAGGAGGTGTGGGGGACGAGAGAGAGAGCAGTAACACAACAGACAGCAAGAGCAGGGCGTGGGGACAAGCAACACAAAGGAGGTGTGGGGGACGAGAGAGGGAGCAGTACCACAACAGACAGCAAGAGCAGGGCGTGGGGACAAGCAACACAAAGGAGGTGTGGGGGACGAGAGAGAGAGCAGTAACACAACAGACAGCAAGAGGAGGGCGTGGGGACAAGCAACACAAAGGAGGTGTGGGGGACGAGAGAGAGAGCAGTAACACAACAGACAGCAAGAGCAGGGCGTGGGGACAAGCAACACAAAGGAGGTGTGGGGGACGAGAGAGAGAGCAGTAACACAACAGACAGCAAGAGCAGGGCGTGGGGACAAGCAACACAAAGGAGGTGTCGGGGACGAGAGAGAGACCAGTAACACAACAGACAGCAAGAGGAGGGCGTGGGGACAAGCAACACAAAGGAGGTGTGGGGGACGAGAGAGGGAGCAGTACCACAACAGACAGGAAGAACAGGGCGTGGGGACAAGCAACACAAAGGAGGTGTGGGGGACGAGAGAGAGAGCAGTAACACAACAGACAGCAAGAGCAGGGCGTGGGGACAAGCAACACAAAGGAGGTGTGGGGGACGAGAGAGAGAGCAGTAACACAACAGACAGCAAGAGCAGGGCGTGGGGACAAGCAACACAAAGGAGGTGTGGGGGACGAGAGAGAGAGCAGCAACACAACAGACAGCAAGAGGAGGACGTGGGGACAAGCAACACAAAGGCGGTGCGAGGAGAAGGGCGGGAGCAGTAACACAACAGACAGCAAGAGCAGGGCGTGGGGACAAGCAACACAAAGGAGGTGTGGGGGACGAGAGAGAGAGCAGTAACACAGAAGACAGCAAGAGCAGGGTGTGGGGACAAGCAACACAAAGGAGGTATGGGGGACGAGAGAGGGAGCAGTAACACAACAGACAGCAAGAGCAGGGCTTGGGGACAAGCAACACAAAGGAGGTGTGGGGGACAAGAAAGGGAGCAATAACACAGCAGACAGCAAGAGCAGGGCGTGGGGACAAGCAACACAAAGGAGGTGTGGGGTGCGAGAGAGAGAGCATTAACACAACAGACAGCAAGAGCAGGGCGTGGGGACAAGCAACACAAAGGAGGTGTGGGGGACGAGAGAGGGAGCAGTAACACAACAGACAGCAAGAGCAGGGCATGGGGACAAGCAACACAAAGGAGGTGTGGGGGACGAGAGAGAGAGCAGTAACACAACAGACAGCAAGAGCAGGGCGTGGGGACAAGCAACACAAAGGAGGTGTGGGGGACGAGAGAGGGAGCAGTACCACAACAGACAGCAAGAGCAGGGCGTGGGGACAAGCAACACAAAGGACGTGTGGGGGACGAGAGAGAGAGCAGTAACACAACAGACAGCAAGAGCAGGGCGTGGGGACAAGCAACACAAAGGAGGTGTGGGGGACGAGAGAGGGAGCAGTACCACAACAGACAGCAAGAGCAGGGCGTGGGGACAAGCAACACAAAGGAGGTGTGGGGGACGAGAGAGAGAGCAGTAACACAACAGACAGCAAGAGGAGGGCGTGGGGACAAGCAACACAAAGGAGGTGTGGGGGACGAGAGAGAGAGCAGTAACACAACAGACAGCAAGAGCAGGGCGTGGGGACAAGCAACACAAAGGAGGTGTGGGGGACGAGAGAGAGAGCAGTAACACAACAGACAGCAAGAGCAGGGCGTGGGGACAAGCAACACAAAGGAGGTGTCGGGGACGAGAGAGAGACCAGTAACACAACAGACAGCAAGAGGAGGGCGTGGGGACAAGCAACACAAAGGAGGTGTGGGGGACGAGAGAGGGAGCAGTACCACAACAGACAGGAAGAACAGGGCGTGGGGACAAGCAACACAAAGGAGGTGTGGGGGACGAGAGAGGGAGCAGTACCACAACAGACAGCAAGAGCAGGGCGTCGGGACAAGCAACACAAAGGAGGTGTGGGGGACGAGAGAGAGAGCAGTAACACAACAGACAGCAAGAGCAGGGCGTGGGGACAAGCAACACAAAGGAGGTGTGGGGGACGAGAGAGAGAGCAGTAACACAACAGACAGCAAGATGAGGGCAAATGGACAAGCAACACAAAGGAGGGGCAGGGGAGGGAGAAACACTGCAGACAAATGCACTCTTCAAGAGTGCATGTCAAAAAGTTTTTTTAAATGTACCTACTGGAGAGCGCACCCAATGGAAGGACCCTGGCTGAATACAGGAAGGTGTACTAGCCACATGCTCCTTGCCACGGACACATACTGGAAGCAGAAAGAAGCAGATGGCGCTGACCAATCAGAAGCAAGGAAATGAGTGACATGGAAACCCACCAATGGTAAGCAGTGGTAAGTAATGGATGGGCTCTAAGTCTGAAGTAAGCTTTTTTTTGTTAACAATAGGGTTTTGCCAATACATGTGCGCTGTTCAGGTGAAACCTGAAAATGTGCTCATAACGGTATGAGAAATATAACAATCATAATCACATAACTGCACATAAAGGAGCTGCCAAGTTGGTTCAATCTAGTTATGATAAAACAGCGATTCATTTCCTGGTATGGCCGAACACTTTGCCAATCATTAGTCCCTGGCTTAATACTAAAGTCGCTGTTCAGTGAATGCATGGTCATAATGAACTTAGAAATATTGAAAATGCAATCAGCAAGGTCACAACTATTGCTGGGTTCAGTGTACTTAAGGGAAATGGAATGACGTCAGTTATGAGTATGAAAACCTTGCTTTTTGAAAACAATAGCACATGTGCAAATCTGTCTCTATTTGGATCTGTGGTCTGTGCTCCTCAGAATATGACCCAGCAACCCTCTGCTTCCAAACAATATGATATAAAAAGATAAGCCTGAAAGAGTGATTGGACACAGTTACATACCCACAAAGGAAGAAAGACGGTCAAAGATACTTACGCTTGTAATAGGCGAACTGCAGATAGTGGTACATAGTGGCTACGAACTTCTCCACAAAGAAGCCGCCGACATTCGGGGTCAGGTTGGTTTCACAGTCCACTTTACACCTCAGGACATCCACAAAAAGATCTGAAATTGACCCAAAAGAAAGTCATAAAAAAAGCAAATTTGAGAAAATTGCTTTATGAGTCCTGTCCCCGGATCCTATGGTTGGTGTCATGTGCTGTGTGAGAACCACTTTTGACACCTGCTCTTTGCCTCATTGGGCTAACAGGTGCCAGCAAAGACATGAAAGTCATCCGCTACATAATAGTGGCCCAGTAAGACATCACCGAGTAGCCGTGGGCCTACAGGGAATGCACTATCACAGCAGCCTATTTCCTGCTTTCCTACAACTCTCACCCACTGAGCACTCTCAGGCCACCTACTGGGAGGTTTGTAGCAATTAACAAAAAAACTAAATAAATTACTAGCATAGACCTAGCAACACACGTCATGGTGGTGGAGTGCAACCACCCCAGGTCTACCCTATAAAAGTAGGACTCTGCTGGGACGAGCTGACAAGGTCCCTCACTCTGACACCCACCGAAGACCCCCTGATGAGGGGTAAACCCTCAGGCAAAGGGAACACTGACGAATAATCTCCCATGGAGAGGCAATTCAGTGACACAGTCAAAGCAAACATCTCCCGGAAGTAAATAAAAACCAAATATGAAGGAACTCAAGCCATGCTCCTGTCCATGATCTGAGTCTCTGTGAGCATGTGCCCCCTGCCTCCTGGAAAGCTCTGACCACAAGCACTTTAAGGAAAGGCATGTCAAGCACAATGGCTCCCAGGTCCTGGAGCAGGCATATATCGTCCTGCCATGAAGGACTCCTCAGCAGCAGGCCTTGTAGTAACTGTGTGTACAATGAGCAATATTTATGCTGAGGATTCGATGCCATTGGTTCATGTTTCTAAATGTCCATATTGTTATTTTTATAACTTAAAAACTACTGAGGTCAATTTGATTAATTTCAAAGTGAATTAACATTTTATTAACAAATGGAAAGCTAGATTCGCCACCAGTGCTCCGGGGATAATACTAGACTAAACGCAGGACTTTATAAATCCCCCGAAGAAATAAACATATCAAGAATGTGAACTCAATAATAATAAAGCGACATATTCATTCTTTCCTCTAAATAATACAATTCCTGATTAATTGTACCCTGCTACTTATACAAGTCACTTTCATTGTAAACAGTTTGATTGATGCGTGTGGCGTTTTCTCCTGATAACACAATGTCTGCATGTTTATTAACCTTAAGTACATTTTATTACTGAAAATGTCTATTTATTTGTTCCCTATAAGCTCAGAAGAGTCACATTTCTTCATGTCACGAAAACACCAGCCTCAGCCAATGCCGACTATGATCACTTCTGTGGGTGCCGTGTGGGAGGCGAGTCTGGATTGGTTATGGTCCTGTGTCTGCATGTTTATAATTAAAACAGGCTGCTAAAGGCAGTAGGGCTGACATTTGTTTTGAAAAGCATATGTTAAATTCAATAAACATTTAGTGGATATGTATGACTCTGTCTTAAAGCCCACGGATGGGTGTTTCGTTCCATGGACAGGGGCGGCCTTAGGCATGTGCAAGCTGTGCACCTGCACAGGGCCGCCAAACCCCAGGGGCCACCACGAGGAATCTGATACAATACATATTCGTGGCGATCGGATACAATACATATTCGTGGCGGCGCTTGGCAGGGATTTGGCGGCCTCCGGCATCCGAGTCCGCCGTGCCCGGACCCCCTCTTCCGGTGCCCCCTACCTACGCTCCCTGCACAGGGCCACCATGAGCCTAGAGCCGCCCCTGCCATGGAGTCTCACAGATCACCACAGGAGGCACGGGTTTTGGGATGGTCATCCCCTTTGTACTCTCAAAATCCTTGTGATGCCTTCTTACGAGTTATAGTATTTGACAATCTTTATGCATTTGTAACATGACCGTATGCTTGATAGTTCCTTGTGGGTGGGTTTACACTGAGTATAAAAGGTCTGAAGTGTTTATGGTGACAAGTTTGCAATAACAGCTTCAGGCCTGATTCGAGGGCTGGGAAACGTTTTGCCAGATACAATAGGTCCAGTCTATTTAATATGATTTATGGCAAAGGCATTAGAACTGGCTTATGTAATGTGAAAAGCGTTTGTTAAAGCCAATAGGACTTGAACAGTTGGTTGCTGTCACACTAAGTTACAGGCCATAGGTAGGTATTTTTGTTTCGGGTATTCTCACAGATTAATGCAGTAGGTAAGGGTTTTGGTGTTGGCCGCCCACTCTAACACACACTGGGGGTTCTCACTGTGATAATGCACGTTAGATCCGATTGAGAGGGGGTGCATATTGCTTTGCCAGCTGGTATTGTGTACATATTTGTAATGTTATCACTGTGTGCATGATGGTTACCCGTTTCTGTGCACTTTAGCAGGCCAGTGTTGGCTGTAGTGTAATGCCAGTGGATATAACTATAGGTGTGTCAAAGTCCTGAGGCGTGATCAGTTTATAATGAAAAGTTAAGACAAAGCCAGTAGATCTGACTTGCGTATTGTGACGGGTTTCACAAAGGCAATAGGCTCTCAAGGGTGGATTATTATTACACTTGGTGTGGCCTGTGGAAAGGTATTTGTTACACAAACTCTCTCACACGACCACAGAAGGCAAGTGTTTTGATGTTGATGACCCGCCCAAACACACCTTCAGGGTATTAGATTTGCGCTACGATCACCCCAATGGGTTTTAACAGGACGGACTTTATATTTTTAGACAACTGTAGTTTTGTAAATCTGTGTAATGTTATTGTGGTTTACCTGACGGCTGCCTTGAGGGAATGCTTTTGCCCAACACAGTAGGTCTGAGTTGGTTATGCTGACTAGCCAATGATAAAAGCTAATAGGCCTGACTGTCTATTATGAAAAGTTACGACAAAGGCAGCAGGCCTGACATATTCCTTGTGAGAAGGAATGCTAAGGTTGATAGGCGTTTACGGGTGGATTGTTACTGCTCTGTATTCATTCCTACAGGTGGGTGTTTTGTTACGGGGGATCATGCAGATTACCATACTAGGCACAGATGTTGGCGTTCGTTATTGTTGTGACTTAAGTGTTGTCATACCTTTTCCTTAGCTCAACTTCCCTACTGCTCAACCAGAGTGGGGGGGGAGGGGTAATCTACTAAACTTCTTATCTTCCATATACTTATTTACTTACCTGAAACTTACCGTCTTGACTTGTAACTAATTCATAATAAACCATCTTCTACAATCTGCTCTACAGCTACCATGGACTTTTTATACATTATCACAACGGCGACAAGGATTCATCTTTCTTTGTGATTGAGTATTGCTCACTTATATTTACAGGAGGTGTAGAATGTGCATTTTCTTTCACTTACCTTAATGTCCTTTCTTTTGTCACCTGAAGGAAGGAGATAGGTTATATCCTGTGTTCCTCCACTTCCTTGTTGCTCAGCCGGTGTGAGTGTGATGTAATCGAATGTTCATGAGGGCACGGTTTGTATGAGTGCTCGGTTGGAATGAGGGGAGCCGAGCAGCAGAATGTTTGCAGTTCCCGGTGGAGCTGCACCATCTTACCTGTAACTGAATAAACCTACAAAATCTAAGCTACTTGCTTCTGGACTGATTACATACAAGGGCCTAACTTTGTTTACAAAAATTATCTCCTCTGAAAAAACATGGGTATATAAGATATGCACTGTCAAAATCCTTGTAACGCCCCTGCTTCCCAATCACCTCATGGTGACTGTGAAGCGGCACTATTTAAAATAAAGAGCTATGAGTTTTTTCACCTTCTCTGGTCTCTTGGTTTATCGCCTTCCAGGCTCGCGCGCCAGCTTCATATCGACTTGGGGTCATTTTTTAGAACATTGTTCAGTAAGTTTGAGTTTCACTCTCCCTGGGGGATTTAAATTTCATTTAGAGGCTTTTAGGTGCCAGGACTCCATTGCTTTGAGTTGATGTCCAGTCTGGGATTTTCTCAGCTACTTCATTCTCCCTCTCATGGGGCGGGACATATCTTCACAATTAGAATTAAGGACATTATCACTCTTAGCTGGTCAGATCATTCAGTGGTGGCTTCAAGGTGACCCCTTCTCTTTCCTTTGTGGGCCCTCCTAGATCGCCGAACTCGCCCCATTTGAATAGGACTCGGGAAAAGGTCTCTGGCATTGATTCGCAGAATGCTCTTACGACCTCCTATTCAAGTGCATGTTCATTCATGGGTCTCACTCCTGAGGGCGTTGAGAGTTGGGTTAATGCAGCTTTAGAGACACTTGCCCTGTTGGAAGTAAGGAGGCATACAAGAAGTAAGCCTCCGGCTCCCTGGTTCTCAGAACGGCTTAAAGAACTCAGGCGGTCATGCCGCTGGCAGGAGTGCAGATGGCACTTAAATTTCGATCCAGACGAAAAGAGTTAACATAAAGTGCTGTGACTTTTTTATAAGTCACCATTTTCTAGGCCAAATCTGTTTTCTTTACAGAGAAAATCAGGTCCGCTACAAACTCCTTTAATGAGCTTTTTTAAGTTGTTAACTCTTTATGTAATCTTCGTTCTCTACAGCCTTTTAATACTTCTCAAGCTTTTGGTGATGAGTTAGACATTTTTCTAGAGCTACATTTTCAATATTCACTCTGAGTTTGATTTTCCTTGTGATCAGGAGACCTTGCCTATGGCCTCTTCTCCTTCTTCTTTGAAGCGTTCTCCAGTGCTGTCTGGTTTTTAACAAATTACGAGGCCGCAAGTTCTAGAACTTTTGATGGGCATTAAATCTGGCTCGCCATTGGATCCCTGCTCTTCTAATATCTCACAACTTGCCCAAGATATAGTTGCTGAGCATCATGCACTGAGCTTTAGTAAGGCCGTAGAGGCTGGAAAAGGTCCTAGGCCATGGAAGGAAGCATGTGTCACTCCTTTGCTCAAGAAACATAAACTGAGGATTTCAAAAACGATTGCCCAATTTCATTACTGCCCCCTCCTGCTAAAATATTGGAGAAGCATTTGAACAAGGAATTGGTTACATTTATTGATACTCACGGTCTCCCTGATCCATTCCAGACGGGTTACAGGAGTAGCCACAGTACAGAGACTGCCCTAGTGGTGGCAGCTGACTGTATCAGAGGTCAGGTCGATCGGGGTGGAAATGCAGTTCTGGTCATGCGTGGCCTGTTTGCGGATTTTAATTTGAATTGTACGCAGAGGCCCCAATATGATAGGAACCATTACTTGCCACCTAGAGGGACCACGACATTGGAAGTCACCTCTGGAATGCCCCTTAAATCCCAATCCGCCTTTCCAGTCATATGCCCATTGGAACAGGTTTAGTGTCTTAGAGGAGGTTGACTGACTGATCCACACTGAAACCCCTATCCCAGAACCGAGTATTACTGAATGTACGGATGGTTCTGGATTAGTGGAGAATATTTTGTCCCTACCCTCTGGCAATGATCCTTGCCCTACTGACACTAGGAGGGTACAAAAGAGAATAGAAGGTATTCGAGATCAGGCCCCCTTAAAAGAACAGGGGTGTGAGCAAGCTACTGAAAAAATGAAGCAAGGGTGTATAACGATTCTCTCATGGAACATAGCGGGATTAAAGAATAAATTACTAGTACCGGAGTGGTTCACCTTTAAGGCAAAGTATGATATTTGCCTGATGCAGGAGACTTGGGCCCTGGAAGGGAGTGCATGTCTCGGTTTTGCGACCTTTGATATCCCCGCAGTATCCAGGGGCAAGGGCCGCCCTTCGGGTGGCCTATCTATCTGGGTAGGAACACACTTAGGAATACAGGCCACTGAGCTTGGAACAAACTCCCTAGATATCCAATGTGTTCTACTAATCCTTCCTGATAAGTCACGAGTGGCCATAATAAATATCTATTCTAGGCCCACTACGAACGGAAATGAATCAAGTACTATTATCGCACTTGACCTTTTCATCCAGTCACTTGATCCCTCAATAACAATAATTTTGGGTGGCGATTTTAACTGCCAGTACGAACCTTTGAGTATTCCTGATTATGGCAACCAAGATGAAGTCGATTCGCTTGGGTGTATTCCAGCCCCCGTGATTACCCCAGTAAGGGCTTGGACCAAGCTGGTATTGCAAATCAAATCCTTTACTCTTGCAATGTCCTTGTGGGCGTGCAATGGAAGGTTTGATAATGCTAGCTCTGGTCTACCCACATTTAGTAGGTCTAATAGTACTTCCATTTTAGATTACATCTTACTGGAAGCTAAGCACTGGGACAAGCTTAAAGACTTTAGGGTTGTATTAAGACACGATAGTGACCATAATGCCCTGGTTCTGACGCTTAAGCCGGGTGTATTTGGCTTATCCAACCCAGATCCAAGTTTAAAGCTGGCTGCACCACCTTTCATTATATCTAACAATAGGAGAAGGGTTAAATGGCCAATATGTCTGGAATCACCGACTCGTCTTGCAGAAATTTATCAGATTGCCACTCCACTCATTAGTGAAATGGGGGGTCTTGTTTCTTTTAGGCAGGCTATAGAGATACATAGGAAGTTGACTATGAGTCTAGGAGAGATATTTTACCCAGTTACCGGGACTAGGCAGTCAAGGTCCAGAACACACCCCTGGTTTGACCATGCTTGTAAAATAGCAAAGAGAGATATGCTTGCAGCAATTAAATCTAAAGTTACCCCTAAAATTAGAGCATCTAGAATACTGTATAAGAAGGAATTGACCAGGGCTAAGAGAGAGTGTGAGGAATCCAGATGGAATGATCTGAGACAAGCACTCCTCTCTAAGGATCCTAAGACCTTTTGGGGCATTGCCTCTTCAACATTGAGAGACGACCGAGAGGAAGGGGTGCCAAATATTGCTCCCTTAGTGTGGGAGGCGCATTTTAAAGAACTTTACTCAAGTCCTGAGTTGAGGGCATCTGTGTGTCAGGAGCAGGTTAATACACCATCTCATGGGACTGTTGTATCCTTAGACTCCCCCCTCGATTATAGTTACCCGGGATTTTTGGGCATTGGGATAGGGATTAGTTCCCAGGACCCTCAGGATAGGAATGAGGCCAATTATCCAGACTCAATTTCTTTTAAAGAGGTCGAATCTGCAATTGAGGGACTGCCCCTAAATATAGCACCAGGTCTTGACAATCTCCCGGGGGACCTTTTCCGTTCTCAACCTAAAATCTGGGCCCCTTACCTGGTTGTTCTGTTTAATGCGGTTCAGCAAGGTTCCGCATTGCCGGACACATGGCTTGGAGCCGAGATTGTTCCAATTTTTAAGAAGGGCTGCCCATTAGCCCCATCCAACTATAGACCCATCAGTTTATTGGACACCACTCAAAAACTGCTGGGCCGAATTCTCCTGAATAGATTATTAGATTGGATGGAGGTGAACAAAATACAGACTCCCTTACAAGCCGGTTTTAGAACGGGTATTTCTACCCTGGACCAGATCTTCCGGCTCCAGGTCCTGTATTGGAAAACTGCAAGAGTGGAGGGTGGCAGCCTCTACCTTGTTTTTGTGGACCTGTGGGCCGCATTTGATCTGGTACCCAGGGCGAAACTCTGGATGGTGCTGAAGGAACTTGGTCTCCCATCCTACCTACTTGATGTGCTGGTTCGTCTTCATACAGGGAACTTCGCACAGGTGAGATGTGGGAAGAATGGGGAGCTATCAGCTCGCTTTCCTGTAACTCGGGGGTTTCGCCAGGGTTGCGTACTGGCCCCTACACTGTTCAGCCTATATGTAAATGGACTGATCGATGATCTAAATAGTCTCAGGGATAATGATGCCCCGCGTTTGGCCTCTGGTCAGGTGCCCGCTCTGATGTTCGCGGACATCATCGGGCATCCAGCGGGTTCTGGACGGGTTTTTGACCTTTTGCGCCTCGCGGGGATTGGAGATCAACCTGGGGAAAACTAAGTTTATGATCTTCAATCCTCCGAGGCACACGCGTCCGAACCCTGTACTAGGTGGTGTACCCCTAGAAAGAGTCAAGACCTTTATATTTCTGGGAGTCACGCCGACTGAGCATTTCGTTTGGGACGCTCAAGTAGCCAAATCTTCCCTGAGGCTATCTCAGATAACGAGGGGTATCAGCAGATTCCATAGAATCTCTATATTTAAACCTGTCACCCCTCTACTAGAGATTTATAAAACACAGGTGAGGTCAGCAGCCTTGTATGCTGCTGAACTTTGGGGCCACACAAATACATCCAATTTACGGAAGGTAGAACAAGCCTTTATGCGTGGTTTAGTTGGTCTCCCCCTGAGCACGCCTCTTATACCACTGCGCCTGGACATGGATCTGGAATCCGTCAGTGAACTGGCGGCTGCCCGACCATTACTTTATTGGAGAAGGCTCTGGTCTGTCCCTGAGCTTGCAATTTTTAGAGTGGAATTTAATGCAATCTGGGGACAGTTAAACTACAAGAAAATACCATGGCTACTCCATATAAAGACTTCCCTCTATCAAGTCGGTTTGCCCCAACTTTGGGATTCGCTGGGTACCAGCTGCGAGAGGACTCAAAGGTCCGAGATATTGGCGGCTGTTAGATTATATAACTCTAAATTACTATGCTGCTCGACCTCCTTGGGCAGGTTGACCTCTGAGTTTTTAATGGTGAAAACTGACTCTAAGCTGGAGGTATTCTTGGACCTAGTACAGCCTCCTCTAGCAAGAAAATTATATATTCAGCTGAGACATGGCTCTCTCCCAATCGGGGCGCTAACATCTAGATGGGAAAAACAGATGGAGGGCATTTGTCCAGCTTGCAAAACTTGTAATGAAGATATCACCCATATTATGTTCTTTTGTCCAGCATATAGCATGATTCGAAAATGTTGGCTTATTCCTCTGTGCAAAAATTTGGGCCTCAGACAATGTGTACAAGTCTGTAGAGTCCTGACTTATGACACTGATCCTCTTATTGTTTATGCAGTCTCCCGCTATTTATATGGGATGTGGCGGAGAAGGATGAGTTTTATTTAACAATGGTCTAGCCTTCAGCCTTTATTCTTTTTTACTGCTAAATAATCATGATAACTTACTGTTTAATAACTTCTTAAAAATTTCTTTTTTGTATTTATGGTCTTACTCTTGTACTTGTATATATTTTATTGTACTTTTATGGTCTTATGGCCGAAATAAAGTTATTATGATGATGATGATTTCGATACGGTGTTCCTGAATCTCGTGATAAATTGTTTACTGCAACTGGGCATGGAGGGCAAATCGCTCCGTCTGTTGCATTATTTTCTAGTGCACAGTGCAAGTTGTAAGTTGCAGACAGTTATGGGCTAACGCTATTAAACTTCCTTGTGGGCTGCCACAGGGCTCACACTGAGCCCTACCCTTTTTCATCTCTATGTCTCATCCTTTGCGACTGTGCTTAGAACTTTTGTTTTTCGGGTGCTGTCCTATGCAGACGACACTCAAATCATTGTGTCGATAACCGACAGTGTGCCCTTGGTGGCACACAGGTCTAAGAACTGTATGGCCAGAATTAGTAACTGGATGAAAGAAAATGTTCTTAAGCTGAACGCTGATGAAACAAATGTTCTCGTGTTTGGAGCACAGCCGTCCATTTGGTCTGAGCTGTTATGGATGGAGTCTTGCGGTCCTCTCCCTACTCTGGTCGAGTCAGCCAAGAACCTAGTGGTTATTTTTGACAACTCCTTGACATTCAGCCTAAAAGTTAATCGCACGACCAGCATGTGCTTCTGTATTATTAGATTGATGGAAAAGGTCTTTCCGTTGATTCCAGCAGGGATTTGCATATCTGTGATCCATGGCACTGGTGTCCTCCCGCCCGGATTATTGTAACGCTCCTTACCTGAACATCAACCAAGCTTCCCTTAATAAACTCTAGGTCATCCAAAAAGCAGCGGCACAGCTTTTTATGGCATTCCAAAACATCTCTCATTTGCCAGAGGTCTTCAGACTTCGGTTGGCTTCCAGTCAGGAAACAAGTCATTTTTAAAGTTCTAATCCTGGCCTTTATGGCTTTGCATAAAATGGGTCGGAGGTTTTTCCAGTCGATATTTTAGTGTCATGTGCCCAACAGGCCCCTTCGTTCCACCTACAGGAGGAAGGCGATGGTGCCCAAGCTTCGCAATGGCAGATCGGGGTGGCGCTCTCTTGCTTATGAGGTGGCCAAACTATGGGACACCGTACCCAGCGGCATTGCTGGATCTGAAAAGCTTTTGGACTTTCGTAAACATTTGAAACATGGCTGTTTACATCCTAGCCCCCGGTTCTGTTTAGCCTGACTTCCCTCTTTGTGTTCAAGTCTTTGGATGATTTTTGCGCCATTTGACTGTAAATAAGATGTGGGGCCCTCGAAAACAAGACATAAAACATATCTGAGACCATCAATGCTGAGGTTCCATTTGCCTCATTTGTATTTAAATGTGCATTAAAATCAAAGTGAGTACTAATTTTGAGAAATTGAGACGTTTAATATTTTATTTTTATGACATATGCTCGACGGTTGCCTTGTGGGAAGGTTTAATCTGAGTATGCAGGGATTTCAGTGTTGGTTGCCCCTCTGACAAACTGTGGAAATAGAAGATTTGCACTGTGAGGATTCTGCTTAGCCCTGTTCGGATGCATAATATTTTGAATACTTTTGTAATTTTATGAATGTTTGCCTCATGGTTGCCTTGAGGAAAAGCTTAAGCTCAATTCGTTAGGCCCAAGTTGGTTACTGTGATGGGCCATAACCAACTCAGGTATAAGCCTGAGGGGTTCACCAGGAAAAGTTACTTCCGATACCGTAGGCCTCATCTGCTTATTATGAAAAGTTATGACAATGGCAGAACACCAGACCTATTTATGATATAACACATGTCAAAGTCTATATGCCTTTATATGGAGTGTTTTTGAGCTTTGTTAAAGCCTGCAGTCAGATATTTTGTTAAATGAAATCTCACAGATAACCATTGTAGAGAAGGATTTTGGTGTTGGTGCCCCCTTTGAGAAATCTTACAGGTAGAAGATTTGCAGTTATATTTCTTGCTAGAATCTCTTCAGAAGACTTATTAACAGGCTTAACTGTCTACAAGGATCTTGCATAAAAAAAATAATTAAGTAATGTTAATATATATGTTTCCTTGTGTAGCAAAAAGTGGTCACATCCAACGATATTCGGGTGCTCCGTGGCGGGTGCGACACCCCACTGTAATACACATGAGCAAAGCTTTGCGTCTGTGAGACGACCAAAGAAAAGGGCTCTCCAAGGTGGCATGCAGTCATGAAATTTTTTCAGTGGACACAAACGCTACCAACACGGTTTGGATTTGCGAGCCTTACTCAAGGAGTTGAGAAAGGCTCGTAGAGCCGAAACATGTTGGTAGCATTTGTGTCCGCTGAATGAATTACAGTGACTGCATGCCACCTTGGAGAGCCCCTTTCTTTGGACGTCTCGCCGACACAAAGCTTTGTTCATAGATGGATAGATACACAAAGGGCTTTGTGGCTGCCCGCTGCTGCCACTGCTTTGAGGGTCAGTTACACTCTGCTTCCAACTATGACAGCGCACTGCATGGGGTAATGAATCATTCAGGTCACATCAGTCTTTGTCTCTCTTGCTCTGTGAATGATAGCATTAGCTGATTGTGTATGTGCATCCACCTGAAAACAAGTGTGCGTCAGGGTCAGGGGTGGGTGGCTAGTCCTTTAGATTTCAATTTTATCCCTTTATAGTTCCCCTTTCATTTATTTGCTTCTCCTATATTTATTTACATTTGTCTTAAGAGAATACTGAAGAAGATACTGAATACCTAAGATGCAATGTCTGACGTGCCGCCTGCTTGCCACTCCCTAAATGCATTTAGTCTGCAGTGTGTTTGAACCCATGTGGCCACTCCCTCTAAACCACGCAACCGTTATAGAATACGGTAGTCCATAGTTTATCATTGTTTTACCATTCCACGGGGCATATCAACAAGGGCTTTATCTCTGCTTTTTTGGCTTTAAAAGCCAAAAAAGGAGAGATAAAACTAGCGCCCTATCAACAACAGGGTGCTAACACGCAAATTTGCATGTTAGCACCCTTTTACTCTACGCTTCCCCTTTCATCTCTAATGAGATGCAAAGGGGGCGTTCCAGAGTAAAATAATAGGAGAAATGTTGCTAAGCGACATTTCCCCTATTATCAAGAATGTCGCTAACCCTGTTAGAGACAAAAAAAGCAGCGCTAACCGCGGTTAACGCTGCTTTTTTACGTCTGGTATTTTTCTGACTTAGCCATGATATCCTATGGGAGGAGGATATCATGGCTAAGTTTTCCTGTCCCTATCAACAAGGTAACGTGAGATTATCGCTGGTTCTAAAGGTGGAGGCCATGCTGGAACTTTTTAAAACAACCATACCACTGCAAGATGGACACACACTGCTATGTTTACCTTTGTTACTGCAATGAGTTGTTGTGCATATCTTGTTGAATTTGTGTGTGTTCTATTGCGGTTGAGTGTGACGGTGGATGTAATAATGAGTCAGTGGATGAATGGCTGGATGCACCAGTGCAACAATGAGTGACAGCGTGCATTTATGAGGATTTGTTGAGTGCCTCATTCCATCAATGACCCGAAAGGCTCTTTCATTCCTAAACAGACCTATTGACTTTGTTAATGCATCTTTAGTATTTGGCTACACAAAGCGTAAGTTGACTGATTTTAGAGACTAATAAAAGCCAGACAGCACACGACCTGGCAAACTGAAGAATGAAACATTGCTTTTTGCTGCCATACTGGCAACAGTGAAACGGATCAGTTTAATAATTTCACATTCATTGCATTCTGCTGCCATCGTGTGTCCAATGTTGGTATTACAGGTATGCAGTCAGGTGTTTCGGTATGTCAACGCTTAATTCACAAATTCAGCTTCATTATTACATATATATATAAAATGCACTTTTCATTAAGGCTACAATTATTGTTTCCTTTAAGTTATCAGATTTTTTTTCTTTCAAGAGGACAATTCAAGTCCATTACAGCTTTCAGTTATCACCGTTTTTTAGGTCTCGCGTGCGTTGCAGGGCAGAATGCATACTCTGCACCATAGACACAAACTCCCTTTACACTTCAATCCCTCACTCGGGTGGAATGGAAGCTGTAGAATGGGCCCTTTTGAAACAAACAGGACTAGGAGCACAACAATGGGCTTTGCAGTGGCGCCGACGTATGCCAATACATTCATGGCTAAATTTGAGAAAGACCGTGTGGAGACAAGGAATGGACAGACACGCTTCTACTGTACTGCAGATATATAGATGATATTTTGTTGATGTGTACCAACACCCGTGAGAGTCTTGAACTGAAGAATACACAACTTAACACATTTGATGATCACATTCAATTTGAGTGGAGAAGTGTGGCTCAATGATTAGAGCGGCAGACCCTGATGCAGAGGTCTAGCCCGGGACCAGGGTTCAATTCCCCGCCTCGGCGGGTCTTGGGCTAAAAAATTCCACGGACCTGATAATTCTCGCCTCGGCGCCTATTCCGATCATGGAGTCCCACTCTGCAACTCTGGGCAATAGCTTGCTTAATCTCCACAATGGCCCCCACAATGCTAAGGATGCCTGGCCTCCACCTTTGGGGGTGCCCAGGAGTGGACGCCTCACAGGGAAAGCCAGGATGGGTTCCACAGCGGTATTTGTACAAGCGCCTTGACACCCTGGCGGGTGAGTAGTGCGCTATACAAGTATCAATTTATATTACAATTTACAAATTTACTCATACCATCAGTGACGAATCTATCGCTTTTCTTGATGTACTCATTATCAAAACAGATTCCGGCATCCAAACCCAAGTCCATCGGAAAGAGACGGATGAAAACAACGCGTTACTGTTTACAAGTTTCCATCCCAACAATCTTATTCAAAATTTACCATATTCTCAGTGTCTATGCATGAAGAGGATCTGCTCACAAACCACAACTCTTGATGAAAATACCAGGATTCAGAAACAGAAATGTAGTTCCTGGGGATATCCAGAAAAATCTTGAATGGAGCCATTGATCGCATGAAGAGACCAAGTCGAACTGCATTAATGACTAAACACCCAAAAAAGAACCAACAACGACAGGTTTTTGTGTCTAAATACTCCACCAGTTCTGCAAAGATTAAGAAAATCATTAATAACAGATGAGAGATATTGAGGAACAAAACAGATTTCAAAGATCTCTTTAAAGAAAAACCGCTGCACGCATACTGAAGGTCAAAGAATCTTAAAGAACTTTTGATAACGATGACTCCCGGAGAAACGTCACAACCGCTGGCACCAGGAAATGGCTTAACTGTGTGCACTGCAACAATGTAATAATTGGCACTAAGATTCAGCACCCCATGGCGGGAGAAACCATTACACTAAGACACACTCCCAACGGCAATTCTAAGAATTGGATTTACTGCGTAGTGTCCTTGTGGACAACAAGCAGTCTAGCAGTTCATTGGACAGAGGCCAGACACACCAGCGCACAGAATAAATTCCAGGTCATAGAGACCGTAATACTCACTCCTGGCAAAGATGTCACGAGATCACTACTACAAAGAGAAATTTCCTGGATCAGGAAACTAGACACACAACATCCGAAGGGTTTAAATGAAAAAATTGACGAGTTGTTTCCTATAACGGTAATATGTTTTGCGATTGTATAGTCATGTGAATCCTGATTCTATAATCCAGATGTGTCCCAACACAAAACAGGATGACGTGCATGCCGACCATTCACGACCACTTACTTCTACATAGGACACGATCTCTTACAACCTTGAGAGTCCATGATGAACATGAGTTTGGATTATTGTTTGTGTGTGATGTGGCAGAATTGGGTAGAACACTATTGTTTTTCATTTCTCGGTGTTGCTAGTAGTCTGAGTATGTTGCTCACGTGATAGAATAGTTTGTCGAGTATCTACTCACGATGGGTTATGTAATGACATTGTGTTGACCTTATCGATTTTTATTTTCTGTACCATATCAGTCTTTTCTTTATTTGAGTATGACGACCACGTTCCCATGTAGTGAGAGATCCTTTGCTCCTGAGTCCGTTGTTTGTTTCATGTAATCTACCCTGCTTATTTTTGAGTGTTGTGCGCCTCATACAAGCTGAACATCAGCTGTTCGTGAAAAGCATTGAGCGTTTTTTTGTCCATGAAGTTTCAGGTGAACAGTTACGTGCCCAAAAAGTTTGTAGTGCATCTATTCACGATGGATATTTTTCAGTGATATTGTGTTCACTTCATATGTTTTTTTTACACCTTTTCCTTGTCGACTTTTTTCACTCTATAATTTTTCTTTACTCAAAGATGGCAATCACATTTACATTCAGTGAGAGCTTCCAAGCTCCTGAGTCCGTCGTTTGTTTTATAGAATTGGTGCCACTTATTATGAGTTATGAGCGCGTCGCACACGCCAAACTCAAGCCGTTAGTGCAGAGTATCGAGCGTTTTTTCGACGGTAAGATCCAGGTGAGCAGTTACAGATAGGATTCCAGATAGTTGAGACTATATTCACCTTGGATCTCGTGAGTACTTAGAGTCATGGTGTGGCTGTGCGGATTTATGTTTTACAGACCAAGCTTGTTATTTATATCCATCGCATTTCAAGAAGGCGTTTGACACAATATCCCTTTCCATCCTACTCAATAGACATCGGAGTTCAGAGCTCTGCTTTCCAGTGGTTAGCCAGCTTCTTAACCCACCGCACCCAAACCATCAATCTTGGCACTTTCCGCTCCCAACCATCGGAGCTGACTATAGGGGTGCCTCAGGTATCGTGCCTCAGTCCCACTCTAGATAACATTTATGTGGCTCCCCTGGCAAATCTTCTAAGGGATCTGGGCTTCATCCCAATCTCATACGCTGACGACACCCAGCTTCTAATGGCGTTTGACAAAAACTCTCCCAATACCCAATCAAACTTCTGTGAAGGCTTGATAGCCATATCAGCCTGGATGCGGAACAATTTTCTTCGACTAAATACCAGCAAAACAGAGATTATGCTGTTTGGAGAAGCACCCCTACTCTGGTCCCCTGATTGGTGGCCTGCTGACCTGGGTGATGCCCCCGTCACAAAAACAGTGGTAAAAAACCTAGCAGTACATATAAACCAGAAATTAACGATGAAGGATCAAGTTGCGACCATTGCGGGCTCTTGCTACCATGCCTTGAGCCTCCTGAGAAGGGCTTTCCCTCTTCTCCCCATGACTGTCTGAAAAACTCTCCTTCAGGCGCTGGTATTCAGTCGATTAGACTACTGTAATGCCCTCCTGATTTCAGCCAATGAGTCTTCTCTTAACAGACTTCAAGTGGTCCAAAACACTGCCCGCCCTCTCCTGCTAGGACCGCCTCTTTGCCACTTCTCCAAGGTCTGCACTGGCTACCCATTCGCAAGCAAATTCAATACAAGATCTGCTGCATAGTGCATAAGGCAATCCATGGTAATGGCCCTAGCTATCTAGCAGATAAACCTATTCGCTATCTACCTTCCAGAACTCTACCTTCTAGTTCTAAATCACTCTTGTTGTTGCCTCGTATTAAGAAATCCCGCATCGGAGGGAAATCTTTTTACCATCTGGCCCCTTCCCTGTGGAATTCACTTCCCAGCCACCTCTGGAATTGTGCTGACTATCTTTGATTCCATAAGCTCTTGAAAACTGCGATCGTTTGATTTCCTTTCCTGCCACTCCTAGCACTCCCGCAGCGCGGAGATACCCTTTAGTGGGCGATTCGGGCGCTTTACAAGACTCTAAATAAATGAATAAGAGAGGTGCATTCACCATTTTTCAGGTCAGTACGTTTATGTTGTTCTCATGCACCTAGGTAGGTGATATTTAAGGCACCGGTAGGTTTTAACAACCTGTTGAGTTATCTGTTACAGATTGATATAGGAGAGTTCATCGATAAGTTTGTAATTCGGGACATTATTTGCTTGGAGCACTAGTATTATTTTTTTTTTTTTAATTCACGTGTGAATGTATTGGCATCACCAATGTGGATATAGGGTTCTGCGGGTTTTGAAAGTGGAGGTTTCACTTTATAAGAGCAACATCTATCACTATATACTGGCAACATCATTCATAGTTCACACTAGAACACAAGGACTGTTTCTAACAGAGCACACAAATTTCGCATGTGCGACAACAATGACAGACGCAGTAGGACACGGACACACCCATATTATTACTTATAATAAGATGTCTTTAGACCGTGTTTACTATACTAGGCAGTAGAAATTGACTGAAATGAGACTGACACTCCCTGCACATTGTTTTCATGTCATTTTTTCTGTCATTTGTAGACTTTAGCCCCCGAAGAAGGGCCGTCTGGCCCGAAATGCATTGGGCTTGGATGTTGAACAGAGAAACTTGATAGATTTCCCAGAAGAAATTTATTTTCTGTTTTAAAAAACAGAATAAATCATGTTGACGTGTTTCTTTTTGTAAAAATTCTTGCTTTTTGTCAAAATTCTTGCTTTGAAAGTGCTTCTTTATATGCTAATGAGGATCTGTTTATAATCTGTGCATTCAAGTTGCATAAAGTGGTGTTATATGTTAAATTGGTGTCACTGGCCCATGGCAACAGTGCACAGTGGTCAGGTTTAAGCACTTGAGGTATGTTTGTGTCTCCTGAATAATCCCCACATGGGGTTTTAGTTTCCGCTGAGCTGGATTTGAGCCCACGCGTGAAAGCTCAGGCTGTTCCTCATTCAAGCAGTGCTCCGGATTACACCAGTGTTGCGGTTGTGCTGACGGTGGTGGTGGGGGCCAGACCAGACTACAAGCCCCAGACTTCCCTGCGGCAGGAAGCCGACTAAGCTGTTTAGTTGCACCAGAAGGCACCTACAAACTCTTGCTGGGCTCCTGCTGCATGGGACGCAACCAGGCGCGTACCCCGTCAAAGAGCGGGCACATCTGTAGCCGGACGAGGCTGGGCCACCTCACTTGTATCTTTCATCTATTGTGCCTTCCCGGATACAAGTACTCTGCAGTGTGAGTGATTCTATTCTTGTGGCAGGGTGTTCTCCCTGTAGTCAACCATCAAATTCTTTTATTCACACCATAGGGAAAAGGAACCACCAAGGGAGGTCCCAGTCGCCCTTGCTGTCCCCAAACCCCACCTCTACTGACAGAATGTTGCAAAGAGCCATAGGTGTAGTGGCCGTGGAGATAGAATTTACTGAGACAACTGTCTCTGTCCTTGGATCCACAAGGTGCTTTGACAGGTCCGCAGTGTGTTCTACTAAGAAGCCCTAAACAGTCCGTTTGTGGGAGCCATCAAGAAGGACAAGAAGGCCTGAGAAGGAACTCAATTACTGGCTGTCCCCAAGGCCTGCTAAACCTACTGCTAAACCCACTGTGGCTGCCAAAAAGAGACCTCTTCCCGTCGCACTCTAAAGTCCACTTAAAGCTCTGATGAACAGAGCGGCGTTATTCATTGCTCTTCTGGCGATGCGATTCCAGCAAACGTACATAACGACACTGGAGATGTTGCTCAAACTTAATGGGTAGCAAGTCTCATAAGGGATATTTTAGGAAAGGTTAAAATTATCTTCGAAGAAGAACTGAGCTCACTCACTTTCCTCCTTGATAAACTGAGTAACTGGTGTGGAAAACCAATAATAAGGAGTATGTGGGGTCAAATGGTAGAGTGGGTGCACAATGCCAATCTGACTTTGCTGCGCCAGATAAGCTCGGACGGGCTGATCTATCTCATGGCAACATCACTGTCCAGGCTCATGGTAGACGGAACACTGTCTGGGTATCATCAGCGTAACTGTGAAAAGCACCAATCTGGTCCAGGAGCAGCTGTTAGAGAGGCTGGGCATCAACGCTGTAGTGGACAAAAAGGTGGGGAACGAAAAGTCACCCACTCTAATCCTTGACCGCTTGCCGAACCCAAAGCAGCGGTGTTGCCCGATACCCCTCCATTTTCCCTAACCCTGGACAATATACAACAGGGAGCAAGGGTCTCAAAGGCTGTAGACAAATCAAGCATCATTAACATTACCCAAATCCTCTAATGTCTTCAAGTGAAGCTCTAATAAGGCTGTGTTTGCCCCTCTGTGGGAGCAAGTGCTGGACTGGCAGTCACTTTTGATGTCAGTTTCAGACTTCACCCCTCCTCAGAGGGGCAGATCTCTTAACGTTTGTCAAAGTGGCACCTCTTGTGCAGATGTTTCATTCTGGTTGTAAAGCGCCTGAGGGCTCTCACCCCTTACATAATAAAAGTCATTGCAATTGTACAGATGGGATATCACCACCAGGAACAGGCACATCTGGCATGTGGGAACCGCATACAATGTGAAGGAATGTCGCCATCCTATTTGAGGCACATATTTTATCCCCCATCAGGGATAGGAAGGAGTATCCACTGATCATAGGCCGGAAGTGGAAAATATCAAATGTACTGAAATATAGTCTGGGATATGTAGGGTCTGATGACTCCGTGGACTCATGCCTACATCCGGGGCCTGTGTTCGACCTCATGGTCACAGGTTCAAATTGCGGCAGGTCCACTCAGCCTTTCATCTATCTGAAGTCGATAAAATGAGTACCGTTGGGTAACAAGAAGCATCTGTCATTCAGCACCAAGATACCTACGGGTGAACGTGCGCTTTACAAATGCACACTTTATTAGTAAAATTACTTCTTTTTTATTTACAACATATTGGGTTTGCTTTCTCAGCTCATGTAACATCACTGGTGCCATGTGGCTATGTCTTGTGTGCCATATTCAAACATTCTATGCTTTCTTAGCAAATAGCAGATTGCCTACTGGAAGGGACTTATAACGAGCAATGTGCTGTTGGCTAAAAAGTCCTGGCCGGTGGACAATGTCACACAGGACATGGGCCACTTTGCTTCTATAAGGAAGGTGAATGTGTTTCATTTGGAAAGGTATGTGTTTTATTTGTGGTGATGCAGATTTTTTTTTATGGGGGGGCTTTAGAGGTGTGGTATATTGTTTTATCTTTGAAACTATACAGGCTTTACTGGAGATCATGACATCACATACTCTAAAGATGTAGTATGCAGCAGAAGCACCACCGTCGTGCCAGATGGGAGGTTCATTAGGTCTCGCCTAGCGTTGCAGCGCACACGCGCTGCAATCGCTTTGCGAGACATGCAGTATATACTGTAGTGTGGAAGCTTTGTGGAAGCTCAGCCCACTCTCCGCCCATTGGCTTTTGTTTTAAATGCTGCCGTCCGATTGGTTTTAGGCTTGTTAGTCCCTCCTCATTCATCATTTATAACCTTCCACGGCTATTGGCCCTTTTTCTCCTGACTCTATTTTCTTTTAGGTCTCGACTAGCGTTGCAGTGCGAATGCTCTGCCATCGCTTTGCGAGACATGCAGTATATACTGTAGTGTGGAAGCTTTGTGGGAGCTCCGCCCACTCTCTACCCATTGGCTTTTGTCTTAAATACTGCCTTCCGATTGGTTTGAGGCTTGTTAGTCCCTCCTCATTCATCATTTGTATCCTTCCACGGCTATTGGCCCCTTTACTCCTAACACAATGTTCTTCCCTGTCTCCCCACCCCAACGCCCCCTCCCTCAGTCTGTGACTTCTCACCTGCCCCAGCCCCCCCACTCCCATTTGTGTTTTCTTGCCTGCCGGCACTTCCGTTTTCATCTTTATTATTGCCACCTTGAAATATGCGCGTTCAAGATGCGTGCTGTACAAAAACTTCTCTTGTTTAATGAACTAGATTTTAATGTTACTCTAAATATAATAAGACTCTAGGCAACATTTGGGGTATGCATGGCAACTGACACCTCTTAGTTCACAAATGGCATTGTTGTCGGCCGGGAGAAGTGGCAGTGTTTTAACTCATGCTTAAAACGAGCACTTTTAATGACTTCCTCTCAATTCAGTGCTATAATCTTGTGTACTGAGGTGACGAGCTAAAGAAATGCACTTTTTTTAGTTCTGAAAAGACATTATCGCACATTTACATCATGTTTACTGTATGATTAACATGCCGATCATTTTCACGGCTCGCCCACTGGATCGTATACGCTTGGCTCGTCTCTGGCTGGCTCTACCTGTTAATTAATATATTGGCTTGCGCACCTCTAACAAAGAGAGATGAATGGATACATGACAGTGAGCCCGGTAGATGGTAGAGAAATAGACTGGTGCAGACAAACAGACAAAGTCAGTCTCCATTGCCTCACGTCAGAATCATCCCCCTCACCTATTCTTAGCAGAAGCGGCAGATTCTGAACTGTGCCCTGCTGGTGCAGAGGAGCACGGCAGAGTCTGTAGAAGCGCTAGGATCCCTGGCCTCTCCAGGAGGGCACCTAAGCCTTCCGGGTGCCTTCACACTCAGGATAAATGAATACATTTTGTTCTGTGCTTTAGTCGCCCCTCTGTGAGCACTGTCTGGTAGATGAAGCTCTGTGTTAATAAACACATTCAGGGAGGTGGTTGTGTACAAACAAACAACAGCCGCAATACCGTACGTTTTGAACGTGTAGTTAAATACCTGGTCATCGAGTACCTCATTGGCTGATCATTCCATGGCACTACCAAAACTACATTTGGACACATTTGCTCAACTGTAAAACACTCCCTTCTATTGGTCATTTAACAACTCGGGGCTTTGGGGTTAGGTAACCTACTTTGGATGCTGTGTAAAAGAGTAAATCCAAAAATGGATGCAATGAAACTAAGCAACCAGTACTGTCTAAAACACTGTTAAAACTGACACACATTCTGGCATTTTGTTTAGTTAATGTCGATTTTCTAATAGATGCGAGTAAAGTACTTTTAATATCTTAATGAAATCTGCACACTTTTAACTAATAGCACCAGGCGACCTTTGACAACTAGGCAATGAATACATTTTCATGTACCCCCGAAGCCCCCCTGCCCCCGCCCCCTTGGCATAATTCATTGCCTCCCAGTGTTTGGGGGATAACCAAGACGCAAGAGAGTGAGTCACATAGTGTAGAAAATGAAAGAGAAGTCGGGATTTGGATTCACATGCTCCGATCGCGTTGGTTAGTCTGTAAGCACTACTTTTATTAATGAGTTTCGCATTAGTAAAGCACCACGGTATGCATGTGTGGCGACACTTCACCCATGAGGTACGTGCCAAGCAATTGTTGACACAATCCACACTTTGCGTCTTTTTCATTATATTCATTACGAAGTGCAGGACCTTTCCAAGGGATTTTGCACACTACATACATTCACTCCAAAAATAAAACGCGTAGGTAAAAAACATTGCCATTTACAATATCAATAGCTCTAACTCACAAATGCGAGACCTAATAGCATTGCAAATGCTTGTTTTTCTGTGGCAAGCAATAGAAAAAATATAATCAGTGCGAAAGGATTTAGACATAAAGTTGTGCTAAAGAGACAATGCACATCAAACACATTTGGAAGATGGAGGGGCCTTGTACAGGCACGCACCGGCAATGGCTGGGTAGAAGTCCTTCCTCTCTTGCACCTCGTAGGAGCCCTCGCAGCACGCCAAGCAGTCCTCATAGGCTTTGTAATATTCGGACAGTGCCTGCTCCATGCCGGAACTGCTGCTGCTGAAGTCACCACTGTTGTAGGACTTCACAGCTTTCACGAAGAGCGCCTAAAAGTAGGGTCAAAGGTTATTCACGTGCGCATCTGCAGCTTTCACAACAGTGATGGCGTGAAGTTCCAACGCAAGTAAATAAGCCAATAATCAGTTGGGTGAAAGGGCACGTGTTGGGCAGTTTAATATGAGTAACAGCCAAGCTTGAAGGCGCTGCTTTCGCCTCTTACCTCACCCTGCCTTATGACCCCAAAATACAGGTTATTTTCTCAAGAGAATCAGCCAAAAAGAACTATCCACCCATTCCTTATGTTATACTCCTTGGGCCAGATAAACGACTTTGATGATGATAATGCCAAGAGCGCAGGCAGAGCTTCTATGTTTGTTGGACTCACTCCTTTTACTGTTCTGCGCGGCTCTTTTTCCCCCTCTATAATTCTAGATGCAAAAAGCGACCTGAGAATGAGCAACCGTCCTTATTGAAATGTGTTTGTATCTGGAGACAGTTGAGATTTCTGTCAAGCTCCTAGTTGTATGCTGACCCTGTGAACTGCAGCTCTGAATGTACATAAACTTCACCCAAATACACCTGCTCCAGCAAAATGACTATTGCAACTGTTCAACAAGCATTGGCATAGCCAATAGGTCTCGCCTTTGGGACCTTATAAGTGTTTAGCCATGCAACAGTTGATGTTGTTGCACCAAGGATATTGTACTGCATAACTAAATACTTCTAAGGTCCCAAAGGCGAGACCTATTGGCTATGCCAATGCTTGTTTATTTTTGGGGACTTCACCTGCAGAAAAACATATATATGTTTTAATAGCCATTGCACCACATTGTCACGGTTAAACCTCTTGGCTTTACCGGTGCCCATTTTTATTGTGGCACTTAAAGAAGACAATAGAAAATAGGCGTGTCACAGAGATCCATTTGTTACCGCAGTTCATGAGATACAACCCTAATATACAACAGTGACTATTACAAACTGCCCTCAAGGAGCTGCCAGCAAACTGCGTAGAATAAATTAGGACATTATGTTCACCCTCAGTCATTCATGATCTATTTCTGTTGCTGGACAGTGATTGTTTGGAAAGATATACATTCTTATTAAAAAAGTCAGCCTTTACCAGTGCTTTAAAACAAATTAAATGTATGTGAGAGAGGGGCTATGGAGAGATGACGGGCTTTCTTGCCTGGTGGTCGTGAGGGAATCAAAAGAGGGGGGGGGGGGTTGCAAAAATGATTATCACACTGGGTGCCATCAACTCTAGAGCCGGCCCTTGAGGTAGTGAATGAAAAAGAGGGTTGTAGCTATGCAGTCAAGTGCCCTTCAGCAGCAAACAGGCATATGAAGGACACATTCTGCAAAGAATGATTGTGAGAAGCCCAAACAATCAGACATTAAAAGAGACACGCAAAATGTAGCCTTCTTTCAAAAGAAAAACAACCACAACCGCCAGAAAGCGTCATCAATCCTGAAAATCAAACTGGAACAGTGAGGAAATCAACCTGGGATGAAACAAATCGAGAAATAAAAACACATTCTATGCCAAGAAGTCTTCACCCGACGAGCCGGAGAGAGCCATTCGCTTGCACTCTTAAAAGCCCAAAGGAAGGACAAGTCTTCATCCTGGCCAGAGCCAAGTGGCTGGATGGCAACAAACCAAGAGGCTGGGGTTCCAGCCTTGGAAAAATGGCAATGCCATGAAAGATCTACAGACGACTAGTCCCATACTCCATACTGGTGCAGACAGCATCCTCAGGTCTTGAGAGGCCTGCTCCTAGATACGGGAGGAGAGACATACGTAACTACAGGGACACATGGCAATGCCATGAAAGATCTACAGACGACTAGTCCCATACTCCATACTGGTGCAGATAGCATCCTCAGGTCGAGAGGCCGGCTCCTGGATACGCGAGAAGAGACATACGTAACTACAGGGAAACATGGCTGCAATGAAAGAGCTACAGACGACTAGTCCCATAGTCCATACTGGTGTAGACAGCATCCTCAGGCCTTGAGAGGCCGGCTCCTGGATACGGGAGGAGAGACATACGTAACTACAGGGAAACATGCCAATGCAATGAAAGAGCTACAGACGACTAGTCCCATACTCCATACTGGTGCAGACAGCATCCTCAGGTCGAGAGGCCGGCTCCTGGATACGGGAGGAGAGACATACGTAACTACAGGAACACATGGCTGCAATGAAAGAGCTACAGACGACTAGTCCCATACTCCATACTGGTGCAGACAGCATCCTCAGGTCTTGAGAGGCCGGCTCCTGGATACGGGAGGAGAGACATACGTAACTACAGGGAAACATGCCAATGCAATGAAAGAGCTACAGACGACTAGTCCCATACTCCATACTGGTGCAGATAGCATCCTCACGCCTTGAGAGGCCGGCTCCTGGATACGGGAGGAGAGACATACGTAACTACAGGGAAACATGCCAATGCAATGAAAGAGCTACAGATGACTAGTCCCATACTCCATACTGGTGCAGACAGCATCCTCAGGTCGAGAGGCCTGCTCCTAGAGACGGGAGGAGAGACATACGTAACTACAGGGAAACATGCCAATGCAATGAAAGAGCTACAGGCGACTAGTCCCATACTCCATACTGGTGCAGACAGCATCCTCAGGTCTTGAGAGGCCTGCTCCTGGATACGGGAGGAGAGACATACGTAACTACAGGGACACATGCCAATGCAATGAAAGAGCTACAGGCGACTAGTCCCATACTCCATACTGGTGCAGATAGCATCCTCACGCTTTGAGAGGCCTGCTCCTGGAGACGGGAGGAGAGACATACGTAACTACAGGGACACATGCCAATGCAATGAAAGAGCTACAGGCGACTAGTCCCATACTCCATACTGGTGCAGACAGCATCCTCAGGTCGAGAGGCCTGCTCCTGGATACGGGAGGAGAGACATACGTAACTACAGGGAAACATGGCTGCAATGAAAGAGCTACAGACGACTAGTCCCATAGTCCATACTGGTGCAGATAGCATCCTCAGGTCTTGAGAGGCCGGCTCCTGGATACGGGAGGAGAGACATACGTAACTACAGGGAAACATGCCAATGCAATGAAAGAGCTACAGACGACTAGTCCCATACTCCATACTGGTGCAGACAGCATCCTCAGGTCGAGAGGCCGGCTCCTAGAGACGGGAGGAGAGACATACGTAACTACAGGGACACATGGCAATGCAATGAAAGAGCTACAGATGACTAGTCCCATACTCCATACTGGTGCAGACAGCATCCTCAGGTCTTGAGAGGCCTGCTCCTGGAGACGGGAGGAGAGACATACGTAACTACAGGGAAACATGCCAATGCAATGAAAGAGCTACAGACGACTAGTCCCATAGTCCATACTGGTGCAGATAGCATCCTCAGGTCTTGAGAGGCCGGCTCCTGGATACGGGAGGAGAGACATACGTAACTACAGGGAAACATGCCAATGCAATGAAAGAGCTACAGACGACTAGTCCCATACTCCATACTGGTGCAGACAGCATCCTCAGGTCGAGAGGCCTGCTCCTGGATACGGGAGGAGAGACATACGTAACTACAGGGAAACATGCCAATGCAATGAAAGAGCTACAGACGACTAGTCCCATACTCCATACTGGTGCAGACAGCATCCTCAGGTCGAGAGGCCGGCTCCTAGAGACGGGAGGAGAGACATACGTAACTACAGGGAAACATGCCAATGCAATGAAAGAGCTACAGACGACTAGTCCCATACTCCATACTGGTGCAGACAGCATCCTCAGGTCTGGAGAGGCCTGCTCCTGGATACGGGAGGAGAGACATACGTAACTACAGGGAAACATGCCAATGCAATGAAAGAGCTACAGGCGACTAGTCCCATACTCCATACTGGTGCAGATAGCATCCTCAGGTCTTGAGAGGCCGGCTCCTGGATACGGGAGGAGAGACACACGTCCAACTTCATCCTGCTAGGAGACTTTAATTTTCATTTCGAGTCAACAGCAGATCAATCAATCAATCAATCAAAGACATTTCTAGAGCGCGCTACATACCCGTAGGGTCTCAAGGCGCTGGGGGGGGAGGGGGTGCCGCTACTGCTCGAACAGCCAGGTCTTCAGCTTCTTCCTGAAGGAGAGGTGGTCTTGGGTCAGGCGCAGGCCGGTCGGGAGGGAGTTCCAGGTCTTGGCGGCCAGGTAGGAGAAGGACCTTCCTCCTGTGGTCGCTCTTCGGATGCGGGGGACGGCGGCGAGGGCGTGGCTGGCAGATCGGAGGTGGCGTTTGGGAGCGTAGAAGTTGACTCGGCTGTTGAGGTAGCTCGGGCCTTGGTCGTGTAGGGCTTTGTGTGCGTGGGTGAGGAGGCGGAAGGAGACTCTCTTGCTGACGGGGAGCCAGTGGAGGTCTCTCAGATGTCCGGAGATGTGGCTGGTTCGTGGGATGTCGAGGATGAGTCTGGCTGAGGCGTTTTGGATCCGCTGGAGTCTCTTCTGGAGCTTGGCGGTGGTGCCGGCGTAGAGGGCGTTGCCGTAGTCCAGTCGGCTGGTGACGAGGGCCTGGGTGACGGTCTTCCTGGTCTCTGTGGGGATCCACCAGAAGATCTTCCGTAGCATGCGTAGGATGTTGAAGCATGACGAGGAGACGGCGTTGACTTGCCTGGTCATGGAGAGGGAGGAGTCCAGGATGAAGCCCAGGTTGCGTGCATGGTCTGTCGGTTTGGGTGCGGTGCCCAGGGCGGGAGGCCACCAGGAGTCGTCCCAGGCGGAGGGTGAGGAGCCCAGGATGAGGACCTCCGTCTTGTCTGAGTTCAGCTTCAGGCGGCTGGTCGTCATCCACTCGGCTACCTCTTTCATCCCTTCTTGTAGGTTGGCTTTGGCGGCGGCGGGGTCGTTGGTCAGGGAGAGGATCAGCTGGGTGTCGTCGGCGTAGGAGATTATGCTGAGGTTGTGTTTGCGTACGATGGCCGCGAGGGGGCTCATGTAGACCCACGGCGGCAATCTTAACAGATGACCTTGCGGCCCTACGACTCACTCAACGAGTCACATCTCCCACTCATGAAAAAGGCCATTTGCTGGACCCGGTCTTCAGCAACTGTCATGACCTTCTAACCAGCTCTCCTATTCCCTTGCCCTGGACGGATCACTTCCTTATTCCCATTAATTGGTCTGCGCCCAAACCCCCCGAACCCCTTCCCACTACGAGAATCATGAGAGCTTGGTCTCGCTTAGCAGTCGACAACTGGACTAGTATACTCACAGAGAATCCACCCCTGATTGAAGATAACCCTGGCATAGCAAACCAAGCATATACCAACTGGATTACTAATTCGCTTGACGCCGTTCTCCCTAAAAAGGAAATTACGTTCAAGCGCTCGCATAAAACAGCTCCATGGTATACAGATGTTCTCAGAGAGAAGAAGCGTCTCTGCAGGAAATCAGAAAGGCACTGGCGCTCTGACTACTCCGCAGTCAAAAGAACCCTATATCGCAAAAGCATCAGTGAATACAAATCACTCATAAAAACAGCACAGGCCACATATTTCTCAGAGAAAATCCTGCATGCCAAATCTAGACCAAAAGAAATCTTCCAGATCATTAAACAACTATCCAAACAATCACCACGTCTGCAGGCGGATAAGACATCCTCCCATTGTAACAATGTTGCCGAATTCTTTCATCTGAAAATCAGCTCCATCTACTCTGCTTTCTCCCCGGAAAATTCCACCCTTTCAGTCACTCCCCCTCTCCCCACAGTCTCCCCGCCCAGCCCACACCTACCTATGCTAAACCACTTCCCTCTTCTGGACTTAGCATCTCTCGAGCCCTTAGCACGGAAAGTAAAATCCGGGTCCCCGAATGACCCAGCCCCTCCAGATATAATAATGGCTGCCGCACACACGACTCTCCCCATCATAAGGGAGGTCTTAAATACCTCCATCTCCTCCGGTACGGTCCCAATAGCGTGGAAGCGGGCTATGGTCAGAGCCCTGCTGAAAAAGCCTAACCTGGACTCCGCCGACCTGAGCAATTATCGCCCCATATCACTGCTCCCATGGCTAAGCAAGATCCTGGAGAAACATATAAACCAACAACTAATAAACTTCCTGGAAGTTCATCATCTACTGGACCCAACTCAAACAGGCTTTAGACCGAAACACGGGACCGAGACCGCTCTCCTCATGGTCACCGAAGAAGCTAGACATATTCTGGATCAGGGAGGATCAGTGGCAGTGATCCTCCTTGACCTCAGCGCGGCCTTTGATACGGTCAGCCACAACACCCTGCTGTATCGTATGTCCCAGGTCGGCATCAAAGACAAAGCCTGGTCCTGGTTCCAGTCATTCTTGGAGGATAGGTCCTTCCGCGTGTTTGACGGTGAGTCTGTCTCCACCAGCAGGCCCCTGAAATGTGGAGTCCCCCAGGGTTCCTCTCTAAGCCCTGCACTCTTTAACATATACATGAGGCCACTGGCAGATGTCGTCCGTCCTTTTGGGATTAAGATCATCTCCTACGCGGACGACACACAGCTAGTGGTCTCCCTGACGCAGGTTGCCAATTTTTCAACACAGGGCAGGCTTAGAGAGTGCCTGGAGGAAGTGAAAACCTGGATGTCCCGCTCATCTTTAAAATTAAATGGAGACAAAACCGAGCTGATGCTCCTCGGGCCCCCAGACCTCAGTCTCCCCACCTCCATGTGGCCACCTAGTCTGGGCCCTCCACCTACCCCAAAAAATAGCATCAAGAGCCTCGGAGTCTGGCTTGACAGATCTCTGTCCTTTAGCACGCAGGCCACAAAACTCTCAGCAACTTGCTTCGGCATCATGAGGATGCTGAGGAGAATCCTCCCTCTCCTTCCTATGGAGGCCAGACAAACAGCTGTCCAAGGTCTAATCCAGTCGCGCCTCGACTTTAATAATGTACTTTACCTCGGGGCCCCGGAATACACTCTGAGCAGGCTTCAGATGGCCCAGAACTGCGCAGCCCGCATCCTACTCAACATTCCTCGCAGACAGTCAGCTAGGGCCGGACTGATAACCCTTCACTGGCTTCCAGTGCGCCAGAGAGTTATGTTCAAGGCCATGTGCATAGCTCATCAGTCCTTCTGGAACACTGGCCCCAGCATCACTCAAGATCTAATAACCCACTACACACCCAACAGAAGTCTACGCTCGAGTCAGACCTTCCGGGCAATAGTTCCCAGGATAAAGAGATCCAGATCCGGAGGCAGGTCTTTTTCACACAACGCCGCGAGGGCCTGGAACGCCCTTCCTCTGCATCTTAGAGCCAACCCTAACCTTCTAGCCTTTCGTAAACAGCTGAAAACCTTTTTATTTCACCCAATCTAACCTACCCCCCCCTTCTCCCCACGGGTGTCTCAGTCTGGTCTTACGGTATTCTTAGCGCTTGGACGCCTCCGGGCAGCAATTTGCGCTCTATAAATGCACATCCAATCCAATCCAATCCAACTACAGGGAAACATGCCAATGCAATGAAAGAGCTACAGACGACTAGTCCCATACTCCATACTGGTGCAGACAGCATCCTCAGGTCGAGAGGCCGGCTCCTAGAGACGGGAGGAGAGACATACGTAACTACAGGGACACATGGCAATGCAATGAAAGAGCTACAGATGACTAGTCCCATACTCCATACTGGTGCAGACAGCATCCTCAGGTCTTGAGAGGCCGGCTCCTAGAGACGGGAGGAGAGACATACGTAACTACAGGGAAACATGGCTGCAATGAAAGAGCTACAGACGACTAGTCCCATACTCCATACTGGTGCAGACAGCATCCTCAGGTCGAGAGGCCGGCTCCTGGATACGGGAGGAGAGACATACGTAACTACAGGGAAACATGGCTGCAATGAAAGAGCTACAGACGACTAGTCCCATACTCCATACTGGTGCAGACAGCATCCTCAGGTCGAGAGGCCGGCTCCTGGATACGGGAGGAGAGACATACGTAACTACAGGGAAACATGCCAATGCAATGAAAGAGCTACAGACGACTAGTCCCATACTCCATACTGGTGCAGACAGCATCCTCAGGTCTTGAGAGGCCTGCTCCTAGAGACGGGAGGAGAGACATACGTAACTACAGGGAAACATGGCTGCAATGAAAGAGCTACAGACGACTAGTCCCATACTCCATACTGGTGCAGACAGCATCCTCAGGTCTTGAGAGGCCTGCTCCTGGATACGGGAGGAGAGACATACGTAACTACAGGGACACATGCCAATGCAATGAAAGAGCTACAGACGACTAGTCCCATACTCCATACTGGTGCAGACAGCATCCTCAGGTCTTGAGAGGCCGGCTCCTGGATACGGGAGGAGAGACATACGTAACTACAGGGAAACATGCCAATGCAATGAAAGATCTACAGACGACTAGTCCCATACTCCATACTGGTGCAGACAGCATCCTCAGGTCGAGAGGCCGGCTCCTGGATACGGGAGGAGAGACATACGTAACTACAGGGAAACATGGCTGCAATGAAAGAGCTACAGGCGACTAGTCCCATACTCCATACTGGTGCAGACAGCATCCTCAGGTCTTGAGAGGCCTGCTCCTGGATACGGGAGAAGAGACGTACATAACTACAGGAACACATGGTCCCTGAAGTAAGAGTGGTCATCTTCTTGAGATGTGCTTCTTGAAAAGGAAGATGCTAGCTCACACACCATACGTACACTGGGAATTGTGGGAAAACCTACCAGAGGCCCACACTATATATCAATACGTGTTGTGTACGAGTATTGACAAATCTCCATACATACATCGGCACTTCTATACATCCTTTATGCTGCTTTTATCAACCTTTCTTTTGTGATTGCTGATTTTCTCTAAATATTATTTTTCAAGAGTGGTTTTACTTTCCGTCTATTCTAATAAGTCTAATGTTCTCTAATAATCATCTAAAAATTATTTCCCTCTCTTGTTTTGCCTGCAAAGAAGAGTGGACCAAAAGGCGTAACAACAAAACCGTTGTTTAGATAATGATTCGCAGAACAGGTCGCGTCACACATTGCCCAGGAAAACAAGGCTCGTCTTGATGGTCCAAAACAAAGTTACTGATACTCTGAGGGGGGAGGATATGAAATGTATCAGTTCAACGCCCGACGCGCTGGGGCTGTTTGACTCTAGTGCAAAAAGGGAATAATCTGGGCCTAATCTTGGACTTTGATATGACATTTGTTCTGGAAGCAAATGTGCTGGTCAGAGGCCTTTCATAATGAATGACCAGGAAGAAATAGATAATGAGTCATGCATAATTTACATCGCTCAACAAGTTACAGTGGCCAGAACCAAACACTCAGTGAATACAGTGTGAGTATAAAGACAGTACCATGTGCATTGAGGATACATTTATAGATTTCCGGCTCCACACACCAAGTATGCAGGATCAAGGGACCTGGTGACCTAAAAAAGCTGCTCCTTCAAAGTACTTTGATCAAAGCATTCTGACAAAGCAACAGAACCTCAGTCTGACCAATGAAATCCAAGCTGCATGAGGGCATATCAGCACCGGGCTCTGGGACACGCCTAATCCAATGCTGAACGCAAGCTGCATGAGGGCATATCAGCACCGGGCTCTGGGACACGCCTAATCCAATGCTGAACACAAGCTGCATGAGGGCATATCAACACCGGGCTCTGGGACACGCCTAATCCAATGCTGAACGCAAGCTGCATGAGGGCATGTCAGCACCGGGCTCTGGGACACGCCTAATCCAATGCTGAACGCAAGCTGCATGAGGGCATGTCAGCACCGGGCTCTGGGACACGCCTAATCCAATGCTGAACGCAAGCTGCATGAGGGCATGTCAGCACCGGGCTCTGGGACACGCCTAATCCAATGCTGAACGCAAGCTGCATGAGGGCATATCAGCACCGGGCTCTGGGACACGCCTAATCCAATGCTGAACGCAAGCTGCATGAGGGCATATCAGCACCGGGCTCTGGGACACGCCTAATCCAATGCTGAACGCAAGCTGCATGAGGGTATATCAGCACCGGGCTCTGGGACACGCCTAATCCAATGCTGAACACAAGCTGCATGAGGGCATATCAGCACCGGGCTCTGGGACACGCCTAATCCAATGCTGAACGCAAGCTGCATGAGGGCATATCAGCACCGGGCTCTGGGACACGCCTAATCCAATGCTGAACGCAAGCTGCATGAGGGCATATCAGCACCGGGCTCTGGGACACGCCTAATCCAATGCTGAAAGCAAGCTGCATGAGGGCATATCCGCACCGGGCTCTGGGACATGCCTAATCCAATGCTGAACGCAAGCTGCATGAGGGCATATCAGCACCGGGCTCTGGGACACGCCTAATCCAATGCTGAACGCAAGCTGCATGAGGGCATATCAGCACCGGGCTCTGGGACACGCCTAATCCAATGCTGAACGCAAGCTGCATGAGGGCATATCAGCACCGGGCTCTGGGACACGCCTAATCCAATGCTGAACGCAAGCTGCATGAGGGCATATCAGCACCGGGCTCTGGGACACGCCTAATCCAATGCTGAACACAAGCTCCATGAGGGCATATCAGCACCGGGCTCTGGGACACGCCTAATCCAATGCTGAACGCAAGCTGCATGAGGGCATATCAGCACCGGGCTCTGGGACACGCCTAATCCAATGCTGAACGCAAGCTGCATGAGGGCATATCAGCACCGGGCTCTGGGACACGCCTAATCCAATGCTGGAAGCAAGCTCCATGAGGGCATATCAGCACCGGGCTCTGGGACATGCCTAATCCAATGCTGAACGCAAGCTGCATGAGGGCATATCAGCACCGGGCTCTGGGACACGCCTAATCCAATGCTGAACGCAAATTGCATGAGGGCATATCAGCACCGGGCTCTGGGACACAGCTAATCCAATGCTGAACACAAGCTGCATGAGGGCATATCAGCACCGGGCTCTGGGACACGCCTAATCCAATGCTGAACGCAAGCTCCATGAGGGCATATCAGCACCGGGCTCTGGGACACGCCTAATCCAATGCTGAACGCAAACTGCATGAGGGCATATCAGCACCGGGCTCTGGGACACGCCTAATCCAATGCTGAACGCAAGCTGCATGAGGGCATATCAGCACCGGGCTCTGGGACATGCCTAATCCAATGCTGAACGCAAGCTCCATGAGGGCATATCAGCACCAGGCTCTGGGACACGCCAAAGCCAATGCTGAACGCAAGCTCCATGAGGGCATATCAGCACCGGGCTCTGGGACACGCCTAATCCAATGCTGAACGCAAGCTCCATGAGGGCATATCAGCACCGGGCTCTGGGACACGCCTAATCCAATGCTGAACGCAAACTGCATGAGGGCATATCAGCACCGGGCTCTGGGACACGCCTAATCCAATGCTGAACGCAAGCTGCATGAGGGCATATCAGCACCGGGCTCTGGGACACGCCTAATCCAATGCTGAACGCAAGCTGCATGAGGGCATATCAGCACCGGGCTCTGGGACATGCCTAATCCAATGCTGAACGCAAGCTGCATGAGGGCATATCAGCACCGGGCTCTGGGACACACCTAATCCAATGCTGAAAGCAAAGTTACAACACCCCTCTACATAAAACCACTGGAAACAAAGAGCTTGAGAAAATAATCTCTAAAAATGAACTTCTAATTACAACCCTGACCTCTTCTACACAGATTCAAATGAGTCCACATCCACTAAACCCCTTGGATTCTAAAACCTTCTTTAGTCCCGAAATTTAAATTCTATCCTCTGTACCCCGAGATATCTACTTCCAGTATATTTGCAGCGTTCCTTTGAGGTGGTCACATGGAACCTAATATAAGGATAACAAGCATTTGCAATGCAATAGGTCTCGCTTTCACGCGAGTTTGAGCTATTGACATTGCAAATAACAATGCCTTTTATTTTTGTTTTCATTTTAAAAACATAAATAGAAGGCATTGTTATTTGCAATTCACAACTCCGTAGCGTAACATAAATGCGAGACCTATTGCATTGCAAATGCTTCAGAGGGAGGGGGAGAGAGAAAGAAAGAGAGAAAGAGGAAGGGAGTAAGAGAGAAAGAGGGAGAGTGTGAGAGAGAGAGAAAGAAAGAACGAACAAGAAAGAAAGAAAGAAAGAAAGAAAGAAAGAAAGAAAGAAAGAAAGAAAGAAAGAAAGAAAGATGAGGCCAAAGAAGGAAAGATAAGAGAGGGAAGAAACTAAAAACTGGAAAAAAAGAAAGCGAGAACAGGGAAGAAAGAAAGAAAGAGAGAAAGAAAGAAAGATAGAAAGAAAACAAGAGAGTGGCATAGAGAAAATACAAGAGGGAAATTTTTAAGCGAGAGAAAGGGTGTGAGAGAATCAAGTCAAGAGACAAAAAAAAAAGCTCCAAGTAGATGGAGGAACAGAAGGTGTGAGAAAGAAAAGGAGAGCGTGTGACGGCAACAGAGGAAAAACAGTGAAAAGTTACAAAAGAAAATAAGAACTAAAGTGTAAGCGAGTGTTTGAAAGACCATGAGGCAGTGCAGAAGAGTGAGCGCACATAAGTACTAGACATTCCGATAGTCAGAGACAGGATATAAGAGAAAGAACGTCAGTGTGAGGGGAGGGGGTTGAAGGCAAGAGGGAGAGAATATTAGCAGAGAATATGCGAAGAAGGGTAAAAGAGAAAAAGTAGTAGTGGATACAGTGCATAACTTATGCACCAGAGACAGAGCAGGACTGCCCCCCCTTCCCCCGCCGTCCATCCGCATGTAACATCACATGTTCAATGGGTTTCAGGCCTTTGAGGCGTCAACCTAAACCGCCTGCTCCAGTCTGACCTCGAGAAGTACTTCCTGTCTCACCTTCACTATCTAGCTTTCACCGGCTATGTCTCTTATTCAGCATAAGAGACATAGCCGGTGAAAGCTAGATAGTGAAGGTGTGAGAGTACGCGAGGGAGGGAGATAACTTAGCATACTGAAAAATGAAAGGTGTCCTGAAAAGACTGAGATATAGTATTTGTGAGAATATGAATAAGAAAGAGTGAGCATGCGAGGTAAAGCAAGAAGAGGGGGGCCCAAGAGAAAGGAAGATAAGAATGAAGGAGTGCGCAAAAGAACATGAGTGAATGAGAGTGCAGGAAACAAATGGGGAAAGCATAAGGAAAGAAAATATGAAAGGAAGAATGTAGGGTATCGAAAGGGGTTCGGAGCAAGTGCAGGTGAGAGCACGAGACTAGAGAGAGGCAAGAGCGGAGAGAGAACTAGGATAGGGAGTGAACTAGGATGGGGAAGAAGGGAGAGGCGAAAGAGGGACTAAGAGCGCGAGAGGGCAATCGAGAGGAGATTAACACAGAGCGAAGGAAAGAAAGGGAGAGGGGTTCTAAAGAGCAGGGAGAAAAATACTCTACTCCATCCTGGCACCTCTCCCCCTTCCCTCTCAATGCGACCTCCTCCTCTCACCACTCACTGGACGGTTCCCGTGGGGAGGGATGTGCAATTCTCTTCCAAAGCCGCGTAGTCATTTCTCCAGACACTCACGGGTCACCGGAGATGGCTCGGGTGCTACCATGTGCAGAGCAGGGGGGGTGGGGGGGGGGCTGGTGCCTGGAGCGTTCCCTCCCAGGATCACCCACGTGGTTCATGAGCCCCCACGCGACCCGCTCAGCACGGTTTATGTGTGAAGGGGTCTGTGTCAGGAGAGAGCAAGACTGCCCCCCCTCCCGTCCGTCCTCTTGTAAATATCACATCTTAGATGGGTTTCAGGACTCGGACTCATCACTGTTTAGCATCTACCTAAACCGCCTACCTTTAGTCTGACCTCAAGTAGTACTTCCTGTTTCAGGACTTGGACCCCAGAACACACATCAGCGTCATTGGTATGATCTGACCTACGGAGCCCTCAGATGGTACAGCCCTAGAGCCAGAGTGTTTTTAAATGGACCGGCCCGGTACTGTACTTGCATGTCTTCATTTTGAGATGGCGAGAACCTGCACTTGTCAGCAGAGGTACAATACTTTCACTTGTAGAGTACCGTCACTTCTCAGAAGAAAGCGAGCCCAAGTACAACAAAGCCAAAATACCTTCATCTTGCCCTGGAACAGTACAGATACGTTGTCACCTCACTGAATCCCACAGGAAGGTTTCCTAATCGTGTTCTATGCTCATTCAGTCTTTCGCCTCTCTGCGATGACTGCAGACACAACTGTCATTTGACTTAGTGCCGCCCACAGACAGCTTATAGGTGGAAACGCTTTCTGCTCCGACTGTGTAATAAGATGGCCGCATGCACACATCCGGGATTACTGTGTACACACGGATGAAAGACATAAGCTCCCGCGATGACGCGCCTTAGCCCAACATCTCCTAGGTTTAACAAGCTCTCCAAACAGTGCTCGTTTGTTACCGCCCTGTCTCCTTTTGGACGGCCCATCCGGACTGGATCTCACGGCTTGTTTATCTAACACGGCTCCTAAAGATAAGAAATTGCTTGGCAACAGCTGCAAAGCAGACGAGCCAGTCCGGATGGGCCGTCCCAAAAGGCGAAAGGGCGGTAACAAAGAAGCTTCATTTTCAATGGCAGGCCACCGTTTACCATAAACAATGACGCCTTCCAATGAAAATGAGGGGCGGGGCTTCAAGCCCTCTTCTCAATGTCTTCCTTCACAATAAATCTCGCCGAGCAAGCAGAACATGTGCTGCAACGCTAGGCGAGACCTTAAAAAGCACATCAAATGGTTGGCTTAATTGTGAGAGCAACAGGTGGACTTTGAAGTGCTATTTATACATCTCCGAGGCTTAGTAAAATAGACACAAGGCAATAGTGGGGTGAGAGCTGCTGTGATGCCGAGTTTTAAATTTCAAGTGACAACTTACAAATGGGTTCTACTTCATCCAGTTACTGTGATTCGAGCTGCGGCCTGGAATTAGTCCCGAATGCCACTGTTCTTCATGATGTGTGTGGTTTTTATTTGATATTTGTTTTATTTACCAGCTTGGACTATTTTAACAGATTACCTTGGATTACCAACCCGGATCATTAAGAGTTGCAGAAGAGACACTGGTAAACGGAAGCAGTCATTACAAACCTATCCAACCCGTAGGGTCAGCACTCCACAACCTCACAGTTGCTATAAGGAGCAAAATTAAAGCATATGTGTGGCACCTAAAACACACTATAAACCAGGTCCTATTGCGAATATTAGCCAGAATTCTTGCTAAGAACTTCTCCTATTGGACGTGTGGTCGAATCTACATTTTAAATATCAGAGTCTTAATGGAGAACACTTTTCTTTCCGAAAGCAATTGTAAGAAATTGCATTATAATTTGGGGTGGGTGACTACCCACTTCAAGAAATAATCACAACCCTTGTGAGGGGGAACCCTCAAAGTCACTAAATTAGCCTGAGTTCAACACCCTGGTAGCTTCGGCACTTAGCAGACTGCCTCAACTTAGGGCAATGTGTAAAGTATTTATGCAGTACAAAAACAGTAATAAAGTGCAGAACAATAAAAGTTCCACACCGAATTAGAAACAGAGTACAATTTAATAAACAAAATGACACAAAAATCCAATAAGGGGAACCGGAGTTATGCATTTTTAAAGGTACAGGAGAAAAGGGCACCAAAAATCAAACCATAAACCAATGATAGTCGGGGACCGAGGCCCAATTTCATGAGATCCACTGGTCGGATAGACCAACCAGATTTGACCCAGTCAAAGGTTTAACCTTCTGACCCAGTCTTTTAAGTCCCGATCCACCACAGAAGAACACTTTTAGAGCCCCTCCAAGACCTCAGGGGAACCAGTTATAGACTCACAGGGTGTCAGGTAGAGGCTACCAGCAGGGTCCAGTCCAGGTCCAGTTGCCACTGGCCAGCTGGGTATTTCCAGGAAAAGGCCTCTTGCAGCTTGTCTCCCTGTAGCCACAGTGAAGACAGCCAATTGATCCTTAAAGTCCACTTTTTTGTCCTGTGTATAAGAGGAAGCAGGTCCAGTCCTTCAAGGTTTCTCTCTCGGTTTTACCCCAAAAGTAAAAGTTCCCAGGGCCAACCCTACACACTATTTCAATAGTTCATTTTGTGCCTCACTGCAAACAGGCAATAAATGCCAAGTGTCAGGACATTTTCAAGATGGCGACCGTCTTCAGCCACACCAGACTTGGGCTCTGATATCTGGGGTGTGTGTCAAAAATGGTAATTTAATTATATTTCTAGGTGGTACCTTTCCCGAGATACAGTATTAGCATCTAATATTCATTCCCAGTGTTTCTCTCTGGGCCAATCAGCTTTCCTACAACGAAAATAGCTGTTGAGGGCTAGTCACTGTAAGGAAAAGCTAACTTTAAATGTCTATATGTACTACTTCTAAATACTAGGCTCCCTGCCTTTTGAGCAACAAGACCTATATAGGGGTGACCGATTAATATTTTTATGTGTCAAAGGGGGTTTACTTTGACAGGCTGCGTTGCATGTTTTGCACTGTTACAGTCAGGCTACGATGGTTGGCATTACGTAATGTTTGCCCTGCCAGTACAGGTGCTGCAGTCCACTAATAGCATGTAACTTCCAGGTCCTTGGGTACATTCTGTACCCCGTACTAAGGACTTATAGGCAAGGCAAATATATCAGTTAAGAGTAAGAACATTCTACCATGTTTGAAGGGGAGCTCAGGCACATGACGTCTGGTTAGCAGGGTGTAGAGTGCACAAAGTTCAAAAGCAAAAATCTAGGATCCAGCAAAAGGTGAAAATACAGAGTGACCACACAGAAAAGGTGCCTTTCCTACGCTAATCAACACATTTCCTTCTGCCGACACCTTAAGAGGGGCCTTTTCTCTCAGTAGCTCTATGAAGTTGGTGTTGTCCCGGATTAAGGTAAAATGAGTAGGGTCAAAATTATTTTTAAATATCTTCCTGATATATAGTTCCAAGCAGTTGCACAATTCATTCTGCTATGATATACTGAATGCATCAAAATCCCACTAGACCTTGAGAGACCTATGACCATTGATTTTGAAAAGGCCTGCCTCTTCTCTAGGGAAATAACAAGATGGGCAGACCAATGACAATAGATTTATAGCTTGCAGATTGCAGAAAATAACATTTTTGAGAGTGGCCTGAAAGCCAAATGTTATTCCAAACCCGGGAAGTGTATCTATACATTATTAAATGCCCCGGGCGGTTTTAGAACAGGAGTGTTGTGTGGCAGATGAAGAATGGCTGGCGAGGATACTCTTAGAGCCTTTTATCCAGCACTGACTGGTGTCATAACATATGCTGGATACTGGCCTTAGTGTAGTCACACTTTGATATTAGAAATCAAAAATGTTCTTAAAGTAACAGTAAGACTCAAAAGGTTAGCAGGCTCTATGTTGGCCTAGATAAAGTAGCTGATGCAGGGATTTTTAAAATATACTAGGGGTTAACGTGCCTATACCATCATTAGGTTTCACCGGCCACAGCATATGCGCTGCGTGCGCTCTCGCTTGGAAGAGATATTGTATACAACAGGGGCTTGCAGCCCGCCTGTCGATTAACATTTGTTGGCTTCATGGTCACTCTTTTTTGCTGTCTTCTAATTGGCCACAGCATGCTGGCTTCTCTTCCTCTTCGTTCAGCAGGAGCATGGACCAAGTACTGATTGCTTCAGCTTGATTGCGGTCTTTCCGCTGGTCGTGCTGTAATTGAGGTACTACTTTTATTATTTTTTTCTTCCCAGTTGTTCTTGTAGCAATGTGTAGCAATGTTTTATTATGCCACATACACTTTAAAGAAGCCCTTTCCTCCTTTAAAATGGCTGTTTATTGTGACAACAGATGTTATCTGCTTTTAGTGTGACAACAGATGTTATCTGTTTCCAAACCTATTTTTTCATAAGACATGGGCGCAATCGCTTTTTTTATGTGATAGTATTTTTTGTCAAATGTCATTTTTTTCTTTTCACACATTCGGAGATTAACTGGTTTGCTCAGAATCCTAAGGGTGTTGTGCCAAGACCTAACACGCACTGGCAAAGCCGACACGTCTCACCTTTCAAACTATAAGTTCTGCTATTACCTTTTGTTCATGCTATACATCGTGGGCATTGCCGACTGTGGCAATGATTTGTAGCCATGCAGTATAACAACGTGGCTGCTGTATTGCATGGCCAAAAATAATAATTAAAAAGGACTCTGATGCATCCAGCACTGTTGCACCTTTTATAAACAAAAAGTGAACTATCCCTGTCTGCATCATAGAGCTTTTTATAAATTAGATTTAGCCACATTGCAAAGTACCCCTGCTGCTGTACAGACTGGCTACAAAACATTGTCCAAGCCAATAGCTCTCATAGGTGAGACCAATTGGCTTTGCCAGTGCTTGTTTTTCTAAGAATCTTTGTCTGAAAACACCTTGCAGCCTGGTCTAGCCAATGGATAACTCAACTGCAGTGCTGTCCACGGTGATAGAATTCAGCACAAGAAAATCCTTTAGACGGAAGGCTTGGGACAGGGTAATTCATTGCCGCAGGCATAAGATGGAAGCTGTGTTTGTTAAAAAGGATGTCTGTAATGCCACGAAGCAACTCACTTGGGGAATTTAAATCTGGCGAAATATCGACAGGCTGGAAAGAACCAATATTCTTCCAAAGCTGGAAGAATAGGTTAGGGTTGATTAATATTTATGAAGGCTCTCAAGTCTCTCAATGTTGGCACATATCTCTAAGTTTTACTTTCTGTAGTCTCTACAGTCAAGCCAGGTTGACAGATGATGGACTGGAATATTTGCAGCTGGAGGAGCCACTGTAGGCCATTCTCCACTGCTAAACTGCGGAGCAATGGCTATCTTCGCAATTGTTCATTGTTAAAGCCTATATAATCTATAGTCCCTTGGCAAAGTAATTATCTAGAAGAATTTAAAAAAGTTGTGTGAACTCTATTAACCATTTCATAACTGTAGGGTATAGTAAAGCCCAATCCTAAACTCATTACCCAGCATGAGAGAAGTGCCAAGATTGGTCTGAGTGGGCTTATTTAACGATCACACAGGGACTAGGATTCCCACCCAGCTGTATAACCCTGCTCGGGTTGGAGAAATCTAAGTGCGCATGTCAGTTTGGCTATCCTAAGATAGCTGGCCAAACCGACATGCGCACTTGCAGTTCCCACCACTCCTCTACCCTGCTGCAGCTGCTGTCCGCCAGGATGGCCTCACCCCGTCCTGAGACTGGCTCAGACGCTCAATCAGCTTGGCTAGATGAAAAATAAAATGATAATAACATTGTTTTATTATCACTTTATTTTACATGCTCGAATTTGCTGGCTGTCAGGCAGTGGGGCGATGCTCCTCCCCCTTAACAGAGGAGCCACCGGTGGTTCAAAGCCTCCCTTTAAAAAAATAATAAGTCAACCATGTGTAAGTCTTGTTGCCTACAAAGCAGGGTATGGTATTTAAAAGTAGGACATGTAGAAATTCAATGTTAACATGTTCTTATATTGACTAGTACCCAAAAGCTATTTTTCACTACGGCAAGCCTAGCTGCTCTACGCAGAAAGCTACAGTACAGTTTACAAATCCTAATACTGTATCTCGGCAATGGAACTAACTAGAAAAATAATGTAACGCCTATTTTTAATATAGCCTTATAGCCTGCCGTAGCTGGATATACTGGCCATTAAAGGCCCCCTCCAACGTTAAATTCGGCTCGGGTCTTTAACAAGGGAGCAGGACTTTAATGCCAGTATATCCCAGCTATGGAGGGCTATAAGGCTATTAGAACATTCCGCCACTAGAGGGCAGATAAAACAAAGGCCTCACGGAACCAGAGGGGTTTCAAATCCCCTCGGGGTCCGTGAGGTCTTTGTTCACAGCAATAGCTGTGAACAACAACATTGGAATGATGATGCTCTCGGCGTCTACCGGCCAATAGAAGCCCAGAGCACTTCATTGTTTTCAATGGAGCTTCCAACATTCCAATGGTCTAATAGTTATTAAAGCTCCAATTCAAAAGTGAAGTCGAATTTTTTAATAAATATCAAGGAACGGTAGAAAGTTACCTTTTCCCTGTCTGCCTGAAGATTCTGGAGGCTAAATTTGCATTTGCACTTCCACGTCTGCCAGCCAGTAAGTGGTTTCCGAATAGGTGTGAACTGCATCCCAGGGGTAAACAATAAACTCCTCAGAGCCTCCCAAAATATGAGGGTGGAGCTCTGAACATCCTTTTTTATATTACAGTACCACATCATTCTGGAATGTCAGTTCCTGCTTGACAGGTCTGCTGGGGTTACAAATAACACTTTGGGGTGCACTTGAAAGGAAGGGGACCTGAATGCATAAACAACTCTTGTGTATCCATGGTCAGGTTGCTGGAAAACTCTAGTTTTGTTGTACCAGACCTTTGTTGTTGGGTTTAGTGTGGGTACACTGATTCCCCCAAACTGAATTTTAATGTCAGATATGGGAGGACACTAGGTTTGAGTCTCACAGGGAGTGACAAGGGGCCTAGTAGGTTCAGCATACAGGCCCCAAGGATACTGGTATGCTGTTCCTATAGAGGACGGGGTGAGGAATGTGACAGGCCACGTTAGTATTGTCAGTTACAGACAGGTGCTCGATAGGACAAGGCAGGGCGTGCTCGTCCAGGGATAGCTCCAATAGTAGGGTAGGTCCCATCCTAGGAGCCATCCGGACTAAAATTGGTCTTTCTTGCAACGCCAGCGAGCTCCCCTGCTCGTCTATGTTGGGGCTGAATCCCCCCCCCCCCTTTTTAGGTGCACCATCTTTCCAGAAGGTATAATTGTACCTGTTGTTTTCACTACAAATTAGAGCTCCTGTTGAATCCCGACTTGAGGGGACGTGACTCTTTACTCATTTTTGGCAAAATCTTTACAAGCCACCCGCTCTAAGTAGATGAGGATATAAAGGTCCTGATGAAATGCATAGATCCATACGGACTGAATAAGGTATGTCGACCCCCTGCACAACTCGCTAATCCAAGAACTGAGACAGGTTTAATCCTCCCTCCTCGGTCTACGACCTCTTAGTCTGTTTTTTATTTTTTTTAAATGTTTATCCATGGCCCAGGTACTCCTCGAATAAATTGTCTTTGGAAAATCCAGGAGTCATTTTTAACCACACGCACACAATCCCACTTCTACTCACCATACATTGGCACCCTCCAAAAACATCCGTAGCTTCACGACGACAAACTGAGAAGACCTCCGACAAAGACGTCCCCTGTGGGGTCCGTTGGGCATTGCAGCGCTGGCCCAACGAGGAGCTGCCCTATGACGAAGCATGACACCCCTCGGAGAGTGTGAGGGCCCTTGCTACTTATTGGAGCTATCCCTGGAGAAGCACGCACTGCCTTGTCCTATCTAGCACCTTTCTGTAACTGAGAATACTATCGTGGCCTGTCACATTCCTCACCCCGTCCTCTATAGGAACAGCATACCCTTTCTCTTTTACCAGGACACTAGGTTTGCCATAGTATACACCCCACATACACCTCCAATCCTCTGAGTCCAAGTTTGGCCAGGCCAAAGAATTTCACCATCTTTAAAATGCCCATAATGGGTAGGGTTGACCAAAGGACCTTATACCCCATTGGTTAGGGCATGTCCAGGAGTTATTCCCACCCACTAGCCCATGCCATTCATAAATGTAGCATTTCCAGGAGCATGTCTGGGCCTGAGGGTGATCAGAAGAGAACTTAGCCTAAGGTCTGCCACCTGAGAAAAGCCTAGAAGACTGGACCTGCTCTCTTGCACCTGGGGCAAAGATGTGGATTCCAATGGTCGTAAGGCGGACCTCCTGTTAAAGCTACAGGGACACAGCAAGCTTCTAGAGGCCTTTTCATGCCACTGCCAGGCTGTCTAGTGACAAATGGACCTGGACTGCACCCTGCTGTTTGGCCCCTGCCCGACACCCTGTGAGTCTCTAAGTGGCTCCACTGGGGCTTTTAGAAGTGTACCGCTATGGCGGATTGAGACTTAACGTATAAAAGTCACAAGGTAAAATCTTTGACCAGGAAAAACCTGGTGGGTGTATCCAACCTGTGCTCCATCGCTGTCAGTGCCATATTGCGCCTAGGTTCCGGTCAACTGTGACCATTGACTGTCACTGGCACTGCGTGCTTCTTGGCACTATTCCTATTTGAAACTTTAGAAATTCATATCTTCAATTTGCCTTGTTGGATTTTTGTCATTTTGGTTTCATTTTGTTTATTAGATTTTCCTCTTTTTTTCTAATTCAGTTTGTCATTTTTACTAATTTCTACTTTATTACTGTTTTTGAAATGCATAATTACTGAGCACACTGGCCTAAGTTAAATCTGTCTGCTTTATGCCACAGCTCCCAGGGGTTTGAACTCAGGTTAATTTAGTAACTTTGCAGGCATACCCTGACATGGGTTGTGATAATTCTTTGATGTGGGTGGTCATCCACCCCTAATAATGATCCAATTTCTTACAGTATCCCTAAAAAAGCGCACAATCATACATTACACACATGGCTCGTCTCACATCCCGTGTCAGCATTTGCTCATTTACTTACTACAGATTCTCAGATATAGACTCTATAATAAATGTACACAAATATATATAGTACATGATCATTTTCATGTGAGATTCATCTCGGTAAGTAATACCGGTCAAGTCCAAAAACATGTTAACAATAACTAAGCAGTGGTCAATCTGCATATATTATGTGGGAGAGAGCACCGTGCCTTTTAAAGCCCGATATTAGCCATCTAGAATGTTTGCATCAAAAAGTAGAATTTCGTTTTCAAATATAGTTTTCATGCTTACAAATAAATAAAATTGAGAAAATAAAGATTGGCTTCCCCAAAGCTTTGGTACGTTATTATCAGGGCCACTGGAATTATGCGATTGTGCGGCTGCTGCGTTTTTCCCATGATTATGTATCACCCGCATCATCCACATAATCCATCATCTGCTGCATAATCTGCAGGTTCCCCGCCCCCCCAAAAAAAATGTGTTTCCAGCTAAAAACGTTTCAAAAGTTACTAAAAATGCAGCAAGACAGTTGAAGGCCCTTTGCAAAGGTGACTGGTCATCCATCTCTTGCTTGTTGGTATGTTTGAGCATCAAACTGGTACTAATACGGTGCAAGCTATGCCCAGACACGGTTAACAAGTGTAAAAATGACAGAATATTAAAGTGCTAATTTCAGAAATGTTCCGTATTATGCCACATAATTTGCCTCTTCTTGCCGCATAATTTATTCAACCCTGCCGCATAATTTGGCCCACTCCTGTCACATAATTCCAGTGGCCCTGATTATTCTACATCACTGCACTGCCTTTGGTTTTAATTATAAATGTCGGTATTACAACTAATTCAATAAATAAACGAAATAACTCTGACCGAGTCGCCACTAACGAACACATGCCCAGGGCTTTTATGGTCACACCAAGACCTCAGAAGAAGGTCTGGTGCCCATTGGTGCCACCTACTGGCTCTATTTGGACTAAGCAAACACACAGGGGCTACAATTCCTTCTAGCATAACCATGAGCTCATCGAATCTCAACTTACTTCGTAGGCGTGAGCCTCTATATCTACCAGAAACTCGTCGACGTCCAGCAAGGACTTGTAGTAGTTCATGTACCTCAAGGTCATCTCGTGCTTGGGGTTCTTCTGCAGGTAGGTGTGAGCCGCTGAGACAGCTTTTTCGATCTTGTTGGCCTAGAAGAGGGAAACACACAGACCTCCATGAACTGCAGCGTTTACAGGCTTTGGTAACTTGACAAAAGCAGGATTCACGGGGAAACATCGTTGGATTTCATTTTTATTTTGTTGCTGAAACAATTCTGTTTTTGGACAAATTTAAGAGTCTTGGATGTTAATTTGTCATCTGCCCACTAAATAATTATAATTTCTTGCATTTTAACATCTAGAAAGCACAGCGTTTTGTTCTAATTTACCCAGGCTTTTTTCAAATTTATCAAAAATTGACTGATCGATTAATAAGCAGTGCCCATCCCCAGAAGAGAACATGCACTGGTGCGCCAGGTATAAAAGCCTCAACCAATGCAAACAGATGTAAAGCAGGGCAACTGCAGCTCAAACCTCTTGCCCAGTTTTTAGTCGAACACATTTTTACTTGCACCGTTCTTGCACAGACCTGTTGGAAATAGGAAAAGTTATGGATTTTGTCGGGTCTGATATCTCAAGGGTTTGGACCAAATGTTAACGTTTGAAGAGAAAAAACAGCATTTCCTTGTTGAAAGCATTAAAGGTAATGTGGCCATTGGACCTGTGGTGCAGTGGGTGTGTGCTCCTGGGGCTATGACTCTGTTGTATCTTGTTCCTGTCGATCGCATGGAACTCCATTGATGTCACGCTGCCTGGAGCGATGACATCATAGGATCCCATGTCGGACGTTGGGGGCGGTTTGTGCCTGACTGATATGGGAGGTTGCTATGAATGAAAGTTGAAGAGCTTTCTTACCTTGCAGCAGAGTGGCCTCATTATTACCACATTATTTGGCGACAGGTGAGATTTCCTTGGTCGGGCACTCATCTGAGGAGAGCGGACACAGCGAAGCTTCTACCGAGGCCTGGAGAGCTGCTCCGATGTATCTGTGGCCTGTGTTTATGGTGCAAAGGCTGGTCCCTGTGTTCTACAGGGCGGATTCCAGTGGAGTGGCGTCCAGTGGAGTGGCGTCCAGTGGAGTGGCGTCCAGTGGTGTGGTGTCCAGTGGAGTGGTGTCCAGTGGAGTGGCGTCCAGTGGAGTGGCGTCCAGTGGAGCGGCGTCCAGTGGAGCGGCGTCCAGTGGAGCGGCGTCCAGTGGAGCGGCGTCCAGTGGAGCGGCGTCCAGTGGAGTGGCGTATGTTTATTTGGAAAAGGGAATCGTTGACTATCACACCGCTTCCTCTTTGCTTCCGGTGGAGTGGTGCCACCTTCACGATGCCCTGCGCTTGCCTGCCACTGTGTGGTGAAGCTTTCAATATTCCTGCACGAGTGATTTGGGAGAGAGCAGGCGTGGATTCTTTATTTAGTTTCATTGGTCCTATTTTGAAATTTCGAGACGCTTGCCCTGTCTTGGTGAGTACCCAGCCACGTTTTTCTGACTTACTCACTTACCAGGGGTGTGGCATCTGGGACATTTGTACCTCTGTTCCCTGGGTTTATTCATGAATGCCAGAGACAGTGTGAGCTTATTTGTGACTCTGCCAAACCTTATCTACTCAAAAGAAAAGTGAACTATATGCACCCCCTGACCTGCTCAATTCACCTGGTGTATAACATACTGACATCCTACATTCCCACTCATACCCTTGTTTTATTCACTCACAACGCCATCCAGTTCATTTTGGAAGCAAGAGTTTTCTTTATCAACATGAATATCAGCCAGTCGATCACTGTTCCACTGTCATTTCTGTCGCAACACGGAGAACCTCCCATCGAATGGGAAGATTGGTCTGAAATTTTCTACAATTATATTGTGGCACTGGGAGGTACCAACTCCTCAGCTGCACGGAAGAAGGCAATCTTTGTGGGTTGTTTGGGCACTGAAGGCCAACACATTTTCCAATACTTACCTGAAGCTCATGAGCAAAATGGTGACATTATAGAGGATGTTTTTAAGGAAGCTAATTGAGGTCACACACTCGCATTGCTAAAACTGTTAATACTGTAATGAGACGTCACAAATTCTATACACAACCGCAGAAACCTGGGGAAACTATCAATGAGTTTGTAGCTCGGTTGTGTGAATTGGCAGCTAAATGTACGTTTGTCCCCATGACTGAGGAAATGATCAGGGATCCACTCATCGTGCAATGTAGTAGCGAGAAGATGCGGGAAGGACTGTGGGCCATGTACTACCCAACCCTTAAAGATGCAATAAAAATATCCAAGACTGGAGGATTCGCAGAGATGCATGAAAGAAATGTAAAAACCAGATTTTAAATCTGATGGTGCTGTAGCTAGGTTAGGGGATGAAGATGAACTAGTTAATGATGTAAGAAAAAAACTCTATTTAAAGCCGTGAGTGCATCCAGATGCACAGGGAAAGGTACTTTGGAGAAATCTTGGCCCACTCTGAACTCAGAGAAGTCAAGTCACCCGGTCCGGTCATAGATGTGGCAGTTTCCCACACTTGGCGGATTCCAAGAACTGCTTTGCCTTTGGAACAGACTGTTATAAATGTGGAAGAAAAGGTAATTTCTCACCAGTTTGCAAAGCCTCAAGCATAAGAATTGCTTTTCTGGAGGAAGGGAGTGACAAGGTGTTGATGGTGGAAGATGATGAGAACCAAGCTGAGAAAGGAAAGTACGACCTAAGGCTGACTATAAGATTAATGACAAAGTGTCCGAGTTGATGGTAGATTCAGGCTCCTTATACACCATTGTTCCTAGTCACATGTTTGATTTTTATTTATTTTTTTGTTGTATTTTGCAGAGTTTTATATAGCGCAAACTTGACCCGAATTGGGTATCAGAGCTCTTTACATAGCACCAGTTGCGTTACATGAGGACACTTTCATTTTCTTTTTTTTGTTAGGCACGGGGAGATTAAGTGATTTGCCTAGAATCACAGGATGTTCAGCGTCATTGCCGGGACTCAAACCCAGATTCAAGGTCGACCACCCTAGCCATTAGGCCAACTCCTCTACCCATTGATGACTTGTCGTCAAAAGAAACAAGCATTTACAATGCAATGGTCTCGGCAATATTATAGGTAGAGCTATTGGTATTGCTCATTATTTTTTTTATCATTTTTGTATCCCTAAATAAATGGCATTGTCATTTCTATTGGCATTAGCTTTTTTTGCATATGTGATACCTATTGCATTAGCAGAGAGAGAGTGAGGTAGTGAGATAGAGAGAGAGAGTGAGGTATTGAAATAGAGAGTGAGGTAGTGAGATAGAGAGTGAGGTAGTGAGATAGAGAGTGAGGTAGTGAGATAGAGAGTGAGGTAGTGAGGGAGAGGGATGTTGTGAGGTAGTGATATATAAGCATAGAGTGATGTTGTGATGTAGTGAGAGAGAGAGAGAGGTAGTGAAAGAGAGAGTGAAAGTGAGCAAGGGGCATATCAACAAGGGCTTTATCTCTGCTTTTTTGGCTTTAAAAGTCAAAAAAGGAGAGATAAAACTAGCACCCTATCAACAACAGGGTGCTAACATGCAAATTTGCATGTTAGCACCCTTTTACTCTACGCTTCCCCTTGCATCTCTAATGAGATGCAAAGGGGCGTTCCAGAGTAAAATCATAGGAGAAATGTCGCTAAGCAACATTTCTCCTATTATCAAGAATGTCGCTAACCCTGTTAGAGACAAAAAAAGCAGCGCTAACCGCGGTTAACGCTGCTTTTTTACGTCTGGTATTTTTCAGACTTAGCCATGATATCCTATGGAAGGAGGATATCATGGCTAAGTTTGCCTGTCCCTATCAACAAGGTAACGTGAGATTATCGCTGGGTTTCCAGCGATAATCTCACGTTAGCCTGTTAGCGTGAGGATTTTTATCGCTATTGAGATAAGCGTTGCTAATAGCACGCTATCTCAGCGATAAAAGTTCACGCTAGCCGGCGATAATTATCCTAGCGCTAAGTGCGCTTAGAGCTAATTATCGCCGGTTGTTGTTGATATGCCCCTTAGTGAGATAGAAAGAGTGAGGTAGTGAGATAGAGAGTGATTGAGGTAGTGAGTGAGAGAGTGAAGTTGTGAGCTAGAGAGTGAGGTAGTGATGTTTTGAGAGAGAGAAGTTGTGAGATAGGGAGGTAGTGAGATAGAGTGGAGTAGTGAGGTAGAGAGAGTTATGTAGTGAGAGAGAGTGAGGTAGTGAAACAGTGATATAGTGAGGGAGAGGGATGTTGTGAGGTAGTGAGATATAGGAAACATTACAACACCCTAAAGACCAAGAGATGTAAACATTAGGAAGACGTTAAGGGATGTGGCGTTATGGCCAGCGCCGTCGAATTTGAATCTGAGGAACCGGTTTCGAATCTCGGCGTCTGCTCAACCACTTGTGATTCGAGACAAATTACTTAATCTCCTCGTGGCTACAAAAACGAATAAACCATGTGTAATGGAACTGGTGAACAGTAATGCCCTCCAATAGCTCCGGTCGACGTAGCGCTACATAAAACTGCAAAAAATTTACAAAATTCTGGCGAAAGGGCAACAGACCCCCAAACACTAGACTTTTTCACCTGGATTTAAAAAAAAGTTTTACTGCCTGCAGCACACACCTCAACACATTTTAACTCAATTTCAAATGTGATTTCTAAGCCTTTTTATCTCAGAAGTATGTAAAACTCTGTGATGGCGAATTAGAATTTTCGAAAACATTATGAAATCTGAAATATAATATGACGTGTGCCCACAAACTTTTTAAATTCGATTACACTGACGGTGGGCTTCCGAATAGTAAATTGCTAGGATATTGGGGACTGCTTGGGTGCCAAGGACTGTTTCTGCTGTTTTTTGGGGCGGGGTGAGTATTGGTGCTATATTCACTAACTCATATTTATTATGAAGGCAGTAAATACACCCGGCTGTGAATATTAACCATTGATGGGGTGGCTGGCTGAAATTCATGTTGTCGGGTGTGATTTATATTTGCATAATGGCTTGTTCACATTGTGCATGGTGTTACTGCGCTGCTTCCCATCCCCAGAAACGCACACACCTGCAGTGGCGGGATGCAGGGTCCTTGCCTAGTTCCAACCAAGGCTTCAGGAGTGGATGGGAGGGTGGCCTCACACAAGGGAGGCGCAGGCTCGCCTGGGAGAGAGGGGTTAATGCCCCGCCCGTGCCCTCAGTGAGACGCTGTGCTGACGGCGCGGGCTCTGAAGTCCAGGGCGCTCCCAGCTGTAAAAGGGAGTCTGCAGGGGGGGCGCAGAGCTGAGGGCGCTCCTGGAGCAGAGAGCCAGTTCTGTAGTGGCCTTCCGTGGGGCTGTGGTGTGCCTCCATCCCTCGATCTGACCGGTTCCTTGTTTGTGCGAAGGCACCTTCGGGCCGTGTCCCTGCACTGCATGCGGTGTGAGTGCACAGCTGTACATGAACCTCCAGTGTAAAGGGGGTTCTTTCCACCCAGACCTGCGGCTCTAACAGCCCCCACCAATAAACACTCAATACGGCTTTTGATCAATGCTTTAGTTAAGGTGTTGATTTCCTTCCTGTTTTCAGTTATTTGGCTAGCTTTGTGCTCTTTCAATCATATGTGCAGCGCTCTGATACCCTCGAGTCTTGTTCTCGCCATATAAAACACCCTGAATGAATTAATGAATAAAAAATGTAAGGGCAAAGCTTGAGACCGTGTGTGGTCAGTGCTTCAAAGTATGTACAGGTGGTGGAGTATTCCGGGGAGCCCCTGAACCCTGACCTTAAATAGTTTCAAAGTACATGCTAACAAGTCTCTGGAGCGCTAAGAAACGTTCACTATAGCGCCAATATTCTTTCAGCGCTAGTAACCTGGTTTTCCTTCGGTTTGTTTTCAGAACCAGCTTCTTGCAAAGGGGTTGATGGTGTTGGAGGAAAAAGTGAAGCTGTATGAAGGTGAGTGAGGCTGTGGTCAGTGTGGGGTCCCGCCCCCTTGCTGAGGTCGCCCCGGGTTCCCGTCTTGCCCCGGAGCCTCCCGTCCTCCCAGTGACTCACCGCCCAGCACGAGGAGGGCCGCGCGCTGCTTGTACACAGATAGGCGCCCCGTGCTTTGCTAGTGTTCAGTGTTTTGTGGCCGTGTGAAAAGAGCTGTGTTTTTTCCGGAGTGACCCGAGGCATGTGGCGTGCGCCTTGAAAAGAGTTGTTTTTTCCAGCACTAACTCGAGGCATGTGGCGCGCGCCTGACGAGAACCGAGGGGGAGGCAGCAGTGCTCGGGCGGGGGTTTCCATTCGCTTCTCTTTCTCGGGTTTTCTTGTCCTGTGTACTTTCTGAAAACTGCGCGTGTGCACCAATGACCACGATCCCCTTACTCCCCTGCAAGCTAATTGGAGGAAGGACAATGGTGTGGTCCAATTCAGCGTGGGCATCAGCCAATGAGATGTAAACGTCACACTGGCCCAGGAGTAAGAACAGTTTATATTGTGGTAAAACTAGGTGTAAAAACTACGGATGGGATTCAGTTTAATAATCCAAGTTTATGGCGGCTGCATCATTTCACTTTGCCCTGCTTACACACGCGTTGTACCACCCTTCACTGCCCCGGGTCACAGGCCATGTTTTGGCATCAGGGGACAAGCTTTGCGTCAGGGCCGGCAATCCGCTCACCCCCACAATAAAGAGCTAGGAATTACCTGACATTTCAGCCTTCCCTGATCTGGTGTTCCACTTCGTCCGAAAGTCTACCCCTGTAGGAGACAAACGCCTGCAACGCCCTCGGAGCTTCTGGTGAGTCCTAAAAAATGGCGGATGGAAGCTTCGAAACTTTTTCAGATTCGAGGGCGTGTTCCTGCTTTTCTAAAGGGGCGTGGCTAAAAAGTGGAAAGAACAGCAAGGAACACGCCCCCGAATCTGAAAAAGACGGAGCCTATTTGGAGGGACGGCTCTCTTCCAATGGCGGGCCTCCGTTTAGGAAGCCAGCCAATGGAGGAGAGGCAAAAAGAGAGGCGGGCTAAGGAGCCACTCTAGGAAACATTAAATCTCGACTTCCGGTTCTGCCTTCGGCAGACCGGTAGTCCTCGACCTAAAAATGGAAATTTCAGATGTAGTGCTGAAAGGGTATCAGGGAGCTGACATTGGTGTCATGGGGTCCTTCACTGCAGAGATAGTGTTGAAAAGTCGCACGACGAAGGGTAAAGTTCATGTGGCGGTATCTGGACCTCCAATGTTAGGGTGGTCCCACCAGTACGATCTGTACATCATCGTAAATCCTAGAGACAGAGAACAAGTGTTGTTAGTTGAAGAAGAAGAGCGGGAAGAGTTAGTCAAGGAGTTTAAAAGTTTGTTCGAGGATCATATCAGCAAATTCAAAGACTACCAACATAAGTTTTAAAGGAGGATGCCCTTCCCGTAAGGCACTGTCTTAGGAAAGTTCTGCTAGCTACTCGCCCTGGAGTCAAGTCCATCATCAATCAAATGCTCAGAGACAAACATCAAACCAATAGAAGCATCCCAATGGATATCGCCGGTTGTGATCACCAAGAAGACGGATTCGTCTCTTAGGTTTTGTGTGGAATTGCGTAGCCTAAACAAAGAGTAGTGATGGACTGTTTTCCACTGCCTAATATCAACTAATTGTTATCTCCGGTATCCGATTGTACGTTTTCCAGAATAGACCTTATAAGTGCCTACCGTCAGGTGAAATTACATCATGACTCAAAGCACTTGACAGCTTTCATTACCACTGAAGGTGTATATCAGTTCAATGGATTACCTTTTGGACTATCATCAGCTGCCAGTGTGTTTCAGAGGCTCATGACATGTGTGTTGGCTGATATCACTAACGTAGTCTTCTTTCATACTTATTTTTGGCAAGGATGTCTCTGAGCACAACAGGTTTTTGCAGCAGGTACTAAGTCGTCTAGCGGATGCAGGCATGACCCTGCATAAGGACAAATGCAAGTTTCTAGTCAGGGAGGTGGAGTATCTAGGCCATTTGATTACTGGGGAAGGTATAAAGCCTGAGTTGAATTTGATCACCGCAGTTGTTAATGCTCAAGTTCCCAGTGACAAAGACATATTAAGTTTGTGAGGGACTTTGCTGAAAAGTCCATTCCATTGCGGGACATACTTAAAAAGGAAAGAAGTTTGAGTGGGAAAAATGCAATAGCTGAAGTGTGAGCAACTCAAAATGGACATTGTAAACGCTAATTTGTTGGTTCCTTTTCAATGTGGTTTAAGAAAGTTTCTAACCGTTGATGCCAGTGTGCATGGTATAGGGGCCATTTTGTCTCAGGTGCATGGACGTTCTGCGCAAATTGTGGCTTTTGTGTTGCAGTTCTTAACTGAAGCGGGGGGAAATTATTGAATTATTGAGTGCGAAGCGATAGCAGCAGCATGGGCTAACAACCATTTCCGTGTGTTTTTGTGGGGTGGGAAAGTTGTTCTGAGAACTGGCCATGAACCACTATTGCAAGTGTTAGGACCCAATGGATCTACCAGGTGTTCAGGTTGTTTAGCTAGGTTGGCTGCAAAGTTACATGAGTACAATTACATAATTGAATACCTACCAGGTTGGAAGAATAGTGTAGCAGACTGTTTATCTTGTTTGCCCAATACGTCAGCCGATGAGTGCACTTTTGAAACAGAAGAAGTAGTAGCTGATGTGGAGGATGCGATTGAGAGTCTACACCGGTGTGTTCCCATGAGTGAGTGGAAGGCAGCCATGGAATCTGATGAGGTCCTTGGGGTGGTGAGAGAGTTACTCAAAGGCGATTCGAGAAGAGAAAGCACGTTACCGCAGGCAGTTAGAGCGTTTCATAATGTACTGAAAGAACTATCCCTAGTGAAGAATGATCTTATCATGCATAACAAAAGATTTGTGCGGCCTACAGCTGTGAGGGAAAAACTTGTGCGGCTAGCTCGTGAAGGTCATTTGGGCCAAACTCTTACCATTAAGAGACTCAAGGACCAATTGTGGTGGCCTGGGATGGATGCTCAGACCAAGGCGTGGGTGGAGAAATGTGAGACATGCATGAACTCAGAAAAAGGCTTAAAGTTGGCTTTGGGGTGTCTGAGCACAATGAGCTTGTAAATGCGGCTGAGTGCGTGTGAGAAAAACTGTGCTTGGATTTCATTGGCTTATTTGTCTCCCATCCGGAGCATGAAAGGTAGTAGCAGTTTTAGTAGATGTTAGATCGTGGTGGCCAAAGGTTGTTTTCATGAGGTCTATCAACACTAGGGCGATCTTTTCTGTGTTGGGGGGAAATACTCAGAAGGGAAGGCATACCCTCGAGCTTAATCACGGATAATGGTACACAGTTGCGTGAGTGTGATGCCAAGGCCAACACAAATCTCAAAACCTCTCACAAAGATCCAGGTTTGATTAGTGTTGACGATTGGGTAAATGTCAAACCGGGTGGAGTCAGTGGAGGTTTATACAAATTTCATGGTCCATAAAGAGAGGAGGAGGAGGGTGGCAATTGGGTCAGACTGGAAAATGACCAAACTTGAAATCTCAGAAGAGTAGCTTTGTTTAGAAAGAAAGAGCAAGGTTTTGTTGTTGTTCCCATGTCTCAGGAGCAAGGTGGTAGTCCTGGCTGGTCCCTCATAGATGACAATGAGTTTGTGAGACCTCAAGACACAGACACTAGGAGGGCTTCGAATGCAGCAGTGAGTGGTGAGGATTATAGCACGAGTGGAGTGCGGGTGAGCAGACGTCCCAGCCTGGTCGGATGATTATGTTCTGGGTTAGTTTTTCCCTCTAGTGTTTAGTCCACCCTGGTCAGATAATTATGTGTTGTGTGTTTGCTGTATTGTGTCTTGTGTGCGTGGTGTCTTAGTTTATCTTGCCCTCTTTTCCCCAGTTGTCGGTTTCCTTTCCTTCACATTTTGTATTTGTGGTACCTGTGCGGTGTTCTTTAGTGTATCTTGTTCCTGTCGATCGCATGTACTGCGTTGATGTCATGCTGCCTGGAGCGATGACATCATAGGATCCCATGTCGGACGTTGGGGGGGTTTGTGCCTGACCGAGATGGGCAGGTTGCTCTGAATAAAAGTTGAAGTGCTTCCTTACCTTGCAGCGGAGTGACCTCATTATTACCACAGACTCCCACAGAATGGCCTACGGTGTGTGTTTTGTGTGAAAAGTAGATTGGAAAAACCACTGGATACGCAGAGAAAAACCTTAGAAGAATATGTTTATTTATATATGAGGATGGATTGTTTCACAAAATATCAAAACGGAAGTGGGATCATGTGTATTAGAGGGATCCCTATTAGAAAAATCTGAGGGACCCTCAACAGCTATTTTCGGTCAGTGATATATGCTTTGCCACTGGCGTACTGGTAACTGATAGCGTCATCATCAGGTCTGTTCCTCCACCAGGAGGTAATATCTCTGATCGAAGAAATTATTTGGGATCCGCATCAGAGTAGGAGATTTAAAATTACCTCTTATCTAGAAGAAAATGATTTATTAAGAACCTAGATAGGGGTAAGGTTAAAAGTGAAGGTGTGTGTGTATTTGGGATATATAATGTTTCAGCATACTTGCGACCCAACGGGTCGGTGGCTTTCATCAGGACCAATAGAGTAGGAGAATCCCTTTGTTTTCCAAGACAGGCAGAGCAATGTCCCCTGGTTTTTGTAAGGTCTGGTTCAATTTGCTCCGGATATGGAGAAAACACTGTTCTGGCACTCAGGACAGGTGGGACTACGTTTACACGGATGTGCTTCACCGCAAGAGGGCAGCCGCACAGTCTCTCCCTCTAAACCTATTGGGCCTATACGATTATTAGTGGAGAACAGTGTTTTCTCCATATCCGAAGCAAATTGAACTGGACCATACAAACACGAGGGGACAAATTGGGACGCACTGCAGTCGGCCACAATCATAGGGTGGCTTCCAACATGCTTGTGACAGCTTTTTAAATAAAGAAACCATTTTTTAAACCAGGCCAATTTCCTTAAAGCTTTTATTTTAAGTTTAATTTTTTCTAAAGTGTCAGTGAGATTAGTCAGTGGCTCTGGGGCCTTTGCCTTTCCCCCCTGAAAGTTTAATCTCAATTCGCTTTACAAAGGGAATAAGAGCGAGACTGCTCGGTCTCATTGTTATCTTTGGACAATAACAAACTGGTGGGTATGCAATATTGTTTGCTCATCTAATGTGTGGATTTGGGGGTCCCAAAAGAAGATCACCCAAAGGTGCAGGGTCACCCTTCGTCCACGGGTCCGGAATACAAACTGAGACCAACACTGGAGTACGGAGAGAAAAGATATTTATTCTGATCTCATGAGAGAGAGCATCAGCAACAGACACCCATAGCTGTCTGAGGAGGCAGTCTGCCGGATCCTCAGTTCAGTATCTCTTATACCCCTCACCCTTACCCCAGGCGAGCAAAGAGAACAAAGGAACCATGATTATAAAACGGTGGTGACATTGATAAAATACGATAATCATACGAGCAGAGGTTATTCTGATTATATCAGTAGAGGGCAGCCGTTGAGACCCCACAGGGTGCAGCATGCAGGATGGAGGCAATAAACCACACGGGGAACTCCCTGCTGAACCGGTCTCACATGGATCAGATTAGCAGATGGTAGCTGTTGGGCCCCGCAGGGCATAGTGATTACACAACAAGTAGTGGTCAATCTGATAAATCCACAGGTGGTAGCTGTTGGGTCCCTGCAGGGTGTAGCGCGCAGGGTGCAGACGATAAGCATCTGGGAAACTCCCTGTTTGACTGGTTTGAGCATGAGTTGGTCAGTTTGTGGCTGACTGAGGCATGAACAGGGTGTGGGCGTCCGTGCAGGAATGAGGCAAATCAAGACATGAAGCCCCAGAGCGTTTGTGGTACTGGGAGAGAGTCCATAAGGAAGGGTGAAGCGCAAGAAATGGCAAAGCAAATGGCAAGAAAATAGACATATTTTTCCACAAATGCATGGCCGGCATCAGAAGAAATGAGGTTCAAAAGAAAAGAAAATGTCCCAATGGTGGTGCTCTCCTATTACCAACCCCCTACCACCAAGGGCGAAAAATCCATTCTGAAGCAAGATCCCAGCGAAGTAAATTTACGAACAAAATGGTACTAAAGCAGACATAAAAGTTCCAACTGTACTGATTGGACCATGATATGTCAGAGGTAAAGGTCGACAAAAGTTTATGAATAGTCTTGACTTTTATTCTTCTTCAAATCTTCATGAACCATTACAATACATCTTCAAAGGGAAGCCAACAAGTGTTTCGTCTCCAAGACTTTTTCAAGGCTGCGAAAAGTGTGCATAAAAGGCTAGTATTACCGTGAAAAATAGAGGGCAATCCATTTGGGATTGACCTATAGGTTAAATATAATTGAACTGGAGAAATCACCCGTGCAGAAAAAGGATGAACAGATGATGAAAGTGAGATAAATGATTGCCCCATATCCAATTCATAGGGAATAGACAAAAACAAAAAAAGAGTAGAAAGAAAAGAGCAGGCAGGAGACACATACCGCAGTTGCGTCGTCATCAAAAAGCACGGTAATATGAGCCTCTTATGTACACTTTTTCCAGCCTTGAGAAATTTCTTGAAGACGAAACACGTGTCGGCTAACTTTTGTTGACCTTTACTACTGACGTATCATGGTCTAATCAGTAGTATTGGGACTTATATGTGTGCTCTGGTAACGTTTTTTATTCATTGTTATCTTCATTTTATTATGAGCCATGATTTACAGATGTTTTCAGCAGAGGTTTGTGGCCCTGATTGGAGTGGGGCCTAGGACCATTAGCCCAACTACACCACCCCCTTTTGTTGGTCCTGCCCAGTGTCATTTCTTCTCTGACACTGACTTTTTTTTAGAGGCTAGCTGATGGAAACTCCATCAAAAATTGGTAGATATTTCATCCATCGTACCCCAAGTATCATAGGCTATAATGCATCTGCCATATATGTGAAGTAGTATCCTGTCCGACAAACTCTAAAAAAGGACCTAAGTGCCATAAAAGAACAGTTAGCAGAGATAATGCACACCTAAAACGATTAGCAGAGCAAACATCCGCCTACAAGTTGCATCGAGTGTGTTCACTCGGTTCTTTCTCTTGAGCGTCACCACAGACTACAATCCCTCTGATATCCCCCAGTGCTGCGGGTTGAAGTCATCACGTTCAGTCAGCTAAAGTACCCTTTAGGCTGGCTAGTCCCTTGGAGTTAGCCATCTCACTTTGTCACATTCTTCAGAAGTGGGAGTCCAACACTGTTCCCGGAAGGACAAATACATGCCACATTTTCTCTCTGCTCCCCTTCCCAGCCAAAGTCATTAAGAAAGCCATCAATGCCCAACTCTCCAAGTTCGTCTAAACGGACAGCATCCTGGACCTCTCCCAATCGGGCTTCAGAAGCAACCACAGCAGTGAGACCGCTCTCCTCGCCCCTACAGACGACAGCCGCACCATACTCAACCGAGGCAAGACTGCAGCTCTCATCCTCCTGGACCTCTCAGCCGCCTTTGACACCGTCTCCCATCACAACCACTGCGCAAGACTCCACGACTCCAGCATCAACATTAAAGCCCTAAGATGGATCCAGTCCTTCCTCACCGGCCAAACGGAGAGGGTCAGACTTCCACCATTCAAATCACAACCCCCAGAGATCAACTGCAGAGTGCCTCAGGGATCCTCCCTAAGCCCCACCGTCTTCAACATCTACATGGCCCCACATACAGCCATCTTTAGAAGCCATGGACTCAACATTGTCTCCTACGCCGACGACGCCAAGCTGATTCTCTCCCTCACAAGCAAACCCACAGCCACCAGGGGCAACGTCCACAACGGCTTTCACCAACTGGATGAAGGACAGCAGCCTCAAGTTTAACTTAGATAAGATCGAAGTCCGCCTCCTGGATTCCTTCCCCTCCGCCTGAGATGACTCTTGATGGCCCACAGCGCACAGAATCCCCCCCACACCCACGGACCACACACGAAACCTCAGCAACATCCTGGACTCCTCGCTCTCAATGAACTGACAAATCAATGTCGTCTCGTCCTCCTGCTTCCACAATCTCCGAATCCTTTGTAAGATCTTCAAGTGGATCCCCACTGAGTCCAGGAACACGGTCACCCATACACTCGTCAGCAGCAGACTACTACGGCAACGCAGTCTACGCTGGCACCACCCAGAAACTACCCCAAAAAACTGCAGACCATCCAGAATGCCACCGTCAGACTCATCCTGAACATCCCACACCGCAGCCAAATCACCAGCCACCTGAGACACCTTCCCTGGCTACCTTTCAACAAGAGAATCACCTTCAAGCTTCTCACATACACCTACAGAGCCCTCCACTATGCCGGATCTGCATACCACAACCACTGCCTCTCCTTCTACACTCCCACCAGACATCTCTGCTCTGCCCATATGGCCCTGGCCACTGTCACACGAATCCGCAAGATCACGGCTGGAGGAAGATCCTTCTTTTACCTCGCTGTGAACACCTGGAACTCACTGCCTCTGCACCTCCGGCAATCAGCATCGCTGCCACAATTCAGGAAAGACCTCAGACCTGGCTCTTCGACTGAACCTCAGACCCAGCCCCGTCCTCCACCCCAGCACCGTGCCACCCTCCCGGGTGAGTAGTCGTGCTTTGTAAGACACTGATTGAGGGTAACCCCCAACTACGCAAATGATTTCCATTTACAGTTAATATTTCTGGGTGCACCATGTGTGTGGAGACCCTGAACATCTTTTTCATTTCATAACTCAAGGTCCGGCTTTGTTTATTAAAGGAACAAGTATTTTTATTATTTACCTCGCTTTTACATTTTTCGTGATTTGTCTTCATTACATTTTAATGTCCTGGATTTATTGGACTGGACAGTGGTTTGCATTGTGTTGTCCATTTCGGGCACCCTGCTTGCTCCTGAAAAGAAGACTCTACCAGATAAAAGTGAGCTTTGGGGGCACCTAAGCCTCCCTAAGACGCACAGAGAAAGAAACGTGCAATGTGGTTCAATGCATTCAACATTGATGCATTTTTAGAGCACAAAGGGCATTTACGACAATGAAAGGTCTATTCGTATTCTGTTTTTCTCCCCAATGGTCTTGGTTGGTAATGGAGGGTGACCCTGAAAATGCAACAACGCCCTCAAACGTGTAACCCTGCGGCAATCACGAACGTTTGGGGTATTTACTGCCCTGGAAAGGTTCGCAAAACTGTTCTTTCTAAAGGCAGGAGTGTCCTGTTTTGCTGTTTTACTAGCATCCGCTATTTCGAGAAGAGTAGGGTTTGGGAAGTTGAAATTCAAAAGACACATTTCCAATTGATTTATTGTGCATGCCTAAAAACCTGTATATCAAGAAATGTGGAGTCATCTTGTGGGAGTAGATCTCCAGCTGTGAGTGGAGCCCCTTCTCACTATAAACACCTGGTTTGGGAGAGAGTCCCTGTTTGTGGCCCCCTGGTTTGGGAGAGAGTCCCTGTTTGTGGCCCCCTGGTTTGGGAGAGAGTCCCTGTTTGTGGCCCCCTGGTTTGGGAGAGAGTCCCTGTTTGTGGCCCCCTGGTTTGGGAGAGAGTCCCTGTTTGTGGCCCCCTGGTTTCGGAGAGAGTCCCTCTTTGTGGCCCCCTGGTTTGGGAGAGAGTCCCTGTTTGTGGCCCCCTGGTTTGGGAGAGAGTCCCTGTTTGTGGCCCCCTGGTTTGGGAGAGAGTCCCTGTTTGTGGCCCCCTGGTTTGGGAGAGAGTCCCTGTTTGTGGCCCCCTGGTTTGGGAGAGAGTCCCTGTTTGCGGCCCCCTGGTTTGGGAGAGAGTCCCTGTTTGTGGCCCCCTGGTTTGGGAGAGCGTCCCTGTTTGCGCCCCCTGGTTTGGGAGAGAGTCCCTGTTTGCGGCCCCCTGGTTTGGGAGAGAGTCCCTGTTTGCGGCCCCCTGGTTTGGGAGAGAGTCCCTGTTTGTGGCCCCCTGGTTTGGGAGAGCGTCCCTGTTTGTGGCCCCCTGGTTTGGGAGAGCGTCCCTGTTTGTGGCCCCCTGGTTTGGGAGAGCGTCCCTGTTTGTGGCCCATCCATACACCTGCCCCCCCTCTCTTCGAGAGTCTCTCAACTTCAGTGCACCTCAGTTTCTCTGCAACAGAAGCGGTCTGTCCCCTTAAACACTGAAGTGTGCATGCACTGCGGCCCCCATCACCAGGGGCCACAAATTCGGACATGACTAGTTACTAATTTATTCCAACTCAAAGTGAACAGCATGGAGGAAAAATGCCCCCCGGTGAACACCACAGCGAAGGACAGGAGACATAAACTGCCGTTAAAGGGGTCTGTGGGCCTCAGCCCGCGTGAAGAGCAGCAGAGAAACCTTCCGATTATATAGTACGCGCACAATGAAACCCTCACTCCCCCTCACTTCTGACACCCCTCATCGCCCGCTGGGCCCAAGAATATCCAAACATCGATTATGTTGTCCAAGGCGTAGACTTTTATTCACATCAAACCATATAAATCTACACAAGCACTACGGGAGTAAAGTACTACTTGGATATATATCATGAAACACAGCAACAGACTTTCTGCGACATCCACATGTCAAAGGCAGTAAGACATGAGGCATAACATTAGAATTGATTTCAGCTTCGCCATACACGTACTTAAATTTGTTGGCTGACTCGGCCGACTCACTCAGCTGCGCACATTGTGCCGGTAGACCCCCAACGCGCTACAGCAAACATTGCCACATGTCAAAGGTAGTAAGGAAATTAGGCATAACATTATTTGTTGGCCGACTCGGCCGACCCACTCAGCTGCGCACATTGTGCCGAGAGGCCCCAACGCGCTACAGCAAACATTGAATTGCTTGAAATACTGGGCACCGCATAGTGCACCGGCCCACCGAGGTACCTGAACACAGGCAGCCTCCCAAAGAGTCCACACAATCCATACTTTGCGGGATAGGGCAGTAGAGACAGGACCACCGGCAGGTCAGTCCCCTCCCTGCCTATCCACTGCACAGTTCCACCCTACCCCCTCTTGGGGTTCATCCAGTCGCTGAACCTCCATTGCTGGGCATGCCCCCTTTGGTGTTAACTGCCAGCGCTCTGCCTTTCTCTTCTGCCGGGTGGTTTCCGACGTTCTTGCGGCTTCCCTGGGTCCAGAGACAAAGAGGAGGTGACCCCAGGGACGCCGCCTTATGTAAATTTGATACTTGTATAGCGCACTACTCACCCGCAAGGGTCTCAAGGCGCTTGTACAAATACCGCTGTGGAACCCATCCTGGCTTTCCCTGTGAGGCGTCCACTCCTGGGCACCCCCAAGGTGGAGGCCAGGCATCCTTAGCGTTGTGGGGGCCGTTGTGGAGATTAAGCAAGCTATTGCCCAGAGTTGCAGAGTGGGACTCCATGATTGGAATAGGCACCGAGGCGAGAATTATCAGGTCCGTGGAATTTTTGAGCCCAAGACCCACCGAGACGGGGAATTGAACCCTGGTCCCGGGCTAGACCTCTGCATCAGGGTCTGCCGCTCTAACCATTGAGCCACACTTCTCTATAACACAATGAGATAAGTTTCGGTTTCCAAACGTATACCACACGTCATCGCGTAATCGGACCACCCAAACCATCCCCTCAACTGAAGCTTGGTTTCAGGCGCGACTAAGGGCGCCCCTCCTCTAGGCGAGGGGGGCGCCCCACTTCTAGGCGAGGGGGGCGCCTAGTCAATATATTCCTGATGAACAGATCAAAAAGGAAACTTGAGTGGAGCGAGGCGCATGTGGCAGAGACATCGGGTGTCTTGTCTCCGTCTGGACAGGTTTGACTGACAGACATGGGCAGGTCGCTGTCTCTCTCTGTTCTCTCCCTGTTTAAAGCCCTGGCCCCTGAGGTCCTTCGATGTGTGACGTGGCATCCCCTCCCCCCCCCCCGCCCCCCTTCTACAGCTCTGGCCTGGGGGAGGGGGTGAACAGCAGAGGAGAGGCCAGCACCGCTCTTCGGCTCCTGTCTGCATGGGAGGGGGGGGGGGGGGTGCACCGCACATCCCCAGACACTGCATGCGCCCCTTAGGTCTGGGCTGCTGCCCTTTGACCTCCGGATTCCAGAGAAGGGGGGCATTGCACAAAGGTAAGAAAGAGACGCTACAAGAACACAGCTAAACTGTACAGCCAACTAAGCGTTAAGAGACAAGAGAGTTGGAGGGGGTGGGGGTGCGGTGCGGTCATATGTGTGACGTCCAAATGGACTGGTAGACCTCAGTGTGATAAGCGCCAGTTAAGCTCAAAATTCGGAGGGGGTTTGTTTTAGGAAATGTATTTCACAGCTTTAAGTGTTTTTTTAGCTCACCTAAAGTCTCACACGTCGGCTCTAGTGTCATTTAAATGAAAGAATCAACATATATTAACAACTTGTGTTACAGAATGAATGCGCGTCTATGATTCTGTCATCTCCTTCCCCTCACGCGCCGAGCACCGCTCTCAACGAGGGCATCGAGGCGCCTGAGTGAATCGGGCGTCCCACAGAATGGGCAATGTGTGCAAGAAAGTACACGTGGCACGGTGGGCGTGGCACCGAGACACGCAGCCGAGGCTTACAAAAGCCCCCTTGTATTCTCACCGTGAAACCCTATACTCTGAGCCCCGGCCACACACTTACCGCAGGTGGGAGCCGCGGGGTTTATTTGCTGTCGGAAGACAGCCTTTGGGGGATACAAAAAGCAGTCAATTAAACTAAACTGGACATTGTAGGAATGTAAAAAAATGTGGTATTTGTGTCAAATAATAATCATAACACATGAAGTAATAACGCAATGTGTTCTCCTTTGGTACAAAGGTGAAATAAAATAAAGTGCATGGGTGTCACTAATAGACATTAATTGTTGAAGAGACGCTATTTTAACTTTTATTTTTAAGTATTGGACCCGGAAATTGTAATTGTATAGCGCTTATTACAATTGAGGAGGTGATGAACCACTTTGCAGCAAATACCGCACTCCTCCAGAACCCAAGATTAGAGTTAAATAGTTAACATATCGGTTATATGTGCTTCCTTTGTTACAATGTGCATCTGTTCTCGTGCGTTGACGCCATGTGTGCTTCTGGTCACTTTACAATCCAGAAGAGACAGTGCTTGAATCCTTCTGAACAGGGCGTCGTGGATATGTCAGACTTGGACACAAATGTACACCTGGCCCCCACCAAGCACCATCTTGACCAAGCAGTCATCAAACAGGCACCGCACCTACTGACGGACAAGCTCACCAACTCCAGTGTGGCCAGGACACCATAAGGCCAAAGTGCAAAAAAGTAAAAAAATAAAAATAATAAAGTGACAGGATTTCACCATCCTTGTGCCCAGAATCTGAACCGACGTCTACATGTCAACCAAGACAGCCCACCGCTGCTCCAGGCTTTGAAGCACAGTACACCAGAAGAGGAAGCCAGACACTTTCGGAAACCTTTAACCCTACAGAAAGTTCTGCTTCCTCTCAGCTGGACTTGCGCTGTACAAATATAAGATACGCATATAGAATTAGGGTATCTTTGGTTTTCTGATGCTCACAGAGACTATGGGCCTTCATAAGAGGCAGATATCCCATCTTTATTTACTATAAGATTCTAAGGCTATTATGTACTTGTAACACGGTGGGCACTGTGCTTGGCACTGGCACTTAATATGCAGCGCCAGCACTTATGACAGTCTGCCACATGGTGGGCTGTGTGCCCGATTTAGAGTGAGCACAACAACATTGTTTACTAATTCAACATATATTAAAAATGACAATCACCTTCCACCCATACTAATCTTACAGCTTTGGGGCCTTGAAGTGTCGCACTGGTAGGAGTGGGCTGGTTAGCAGCTGGGTTGGTACTGTCATTGGTAGGGCTCGCAGGGGCTATGGGTGGTGTAGGCTGCAGTGGCCTCCTGACAAGGGCCCCAGCACTTCATTATTCACAAATTAAGCAATGGGCGGATGGGACATCCTCCACAATTGTGACAGAGTATCCAGTCATCCAAACTCTAAATAAGGCCCCATGTGTTGTTCCTTCAAATGATTAAAAGTAAACTGTAGTTTCAGTGCTCAAACGCCTTACAAAATGGCAAGCATTATCAAAGCCAATAGACCTGGCTGGCAAACTTGCGTCACAAGCCAGACCAGTTAGCTTTGTGGTTGTGAGAGGCCCAGCATCAGTGCGAAAAGGGCCTAGGGATGCTCTTAATATGAGAAGTAGCACGGTGGAGAGCTTCATGGGCACTGGTTGCACTGAAGAGGAGCGCGGTCCTGGCAGCAAGATGGCATGGATGCAACAGGTACATCTAAAGACAGATGGGCATCTCAGGTCCGAGAGATCCAGAGCTGGAAGCACGGACATCTTGGAGAGAAGATATAAACCAGCAGCCTCGCAGCAGGATGAAAAGGCGCAGCCAGACCTCATCCCAGTGGCATGGTGAGAGGGAGCCATGCTGTTAAGCAGATAGAAGTCTGGCATTTATGTGCAGCCATCTTGGTGTCAGGCACCCTAAAGTAAGAGAACAATGGTGCCATCTTCGGGTCAGGCTAACACTGAGGCACTGGTTAGAGGAGGCATACCCTGAAGCAGAGGTCAGACCAGGGTTCGATTCCCGACGCGGCAGGGTCTGGAGCCCAATTGTCCACGGACTCGATAATTCTCGCTTCGGTGCCTACTCTAAGCACGAGTTCACACTATGCAGCTCTGGGCAACAAGCTTGCTTAATCTCCACAACGGCCCCCCGCGGCGGGATGCCTGGCTTTCACCTTGGGGATGCCCAGTACGGGTTATCTCATAGGGAAAAACCAGGACGGGTTCCCAATGCAAGCGCCGAGATGCCCAAGGGTAATTTGAGCGCTATATAAGACCGCACATACATACATACATAATTAATAATGTGTTGCAGTATAAATAAGAAATACGATTCCGCATAACTTGTACATACCGGATAAAGGAATGCATGTATGACGACTTTGTGTATCTTGAAGATGTGAAGTAGTTCCTCGTGCACAACAATGTAAAGGAGGCTCCGCCCAGCCAATAGTATGAGGCGTTAGAGCTTTACTAATTTAGGGCGGAGCCAAAGCCATTCTATGTATACATTGATGGATTCTGAGCAACAGGTGTTGTAGACAACTACAGCTGTCTTTAGCAAGGCCTTAAAAGCAAAGCACCTACGAAGCGCTTGTCATATATTAATCAGATGGCTTTATAATGCTTACAAATCACATGTTACCTCAAGGCTCCTATGCTGGGACTTTAATACATTTACATGGCAGAGGCGAGTGCCCACTACCCACTAAAGTATACAGACATGCCTGGCACTCCAAGTAGCGTATATTCGATTCTAAAGCATTTAAGGGAAGTTCACTTTGGGCTTATGCAGCGCTTAAAAGAACACACACAGCTCCCAACTCTTGGAAACTCTACCCAGCACCAGTAAATAATACGCAGACGTCAAGGTGTCTACAGAACTTCGAAAGTCCATTGTGACTTAGGAGCGGCATCCATTGTGTGCTCCTCCATAGCGCCTAGAATCCTTGCACTCACCTTGAAGAGCGCATAGTGCAGGTACTGGTAGGGCTCCCTCCGCTGGAAGTCCCGCAGCGTGTCCCGGCCGGGGTAGGGCACCTGGAAGGCGGGCAGGCCCTGCTTGCACTCCCTCCAGCAGACGGCGGTGGGCAGCAGCTCCCGGTGCCAGCCCTCCAGGGACTCGGAGGTGCGGGCCGCCCCCCGCGGGCCGCACGCCCGGCCGCAGGCGGCCTCGCTGTCCCGCAGGAGGCGGTGCAGACGCAGGCTGTGCTCCAGGAGCCGCACCGCCTCCCTCCAGCTCTCGCCCTCGTAGTGCTCCAGCGCCAGGCTGTAGGTGGCCGTCAGGGGCGCCAGGTCCGCTCGGGAGAAGCCCCGAAAGCTGTACTTCTCGTACTGCGCCCGGGCGCAGGGGGGCGCCAGTGAGAGCAGCAGAGCCCAGAGTAGGGCGAGGCGGGGGCTTCGGTGGGAATGTAGCCGAGTCTGGGGGTCCATGGCAGCTGGCTGTGGGGCAACACCTTACTGAAGCTAGGGTGCCCCTGCAGCACACCCGTAGGGTCCACCCACTGCTGGCTGCCCCCTGGGGCACCTCTTGCCCCCAGGCACTACCTATGCTCCGTCCGGCCCTGGTGCCTTCTGTCACTTTGGAGGCACCAGCTTGCTGTCACTCATCATGCCCTGGGTGCCCTTGCCCCCCCCCCCTCCCTGCTGCTTCTGCCTCGGTGCAGCTGAACTGCCCTGGCCCTGCTGCCACTTCTCGTGCTGCTGCTGCCCCCGACCCCCTCCTGCCGCCCTCTCATGCCCCTGTCTCGAGCACACGCTACCCTGCACGTAGCACCCGGCTCGAAAATTCCGTTCATTGAAAGTTGGGGGAAAAAAGGGTTTAGAGCACATCTGGAACTTTTTTTCCTGTTCCCAAATTTGGTAAAAGGTGGGAGGGAGGATGAGCGGGGGATTCTGCAGGGTCTTAGTGCTCCAAGAAACCCAAGGAAGTTGTCGAGAGATGAGTCGAGTAAACTTGGTCAATGCGCCATCAAAATCCATCCGTCCATATAGAGGTGGGCAAGCCTCCAAATGAACAGGGCGAGCCGGGAAAAGGGTCGCCTCTGGCTCTAAAAGTCTGTGTTCAAGCCGAGCCTTGAAAAGATTTCAATCTGTTTTAAAGCGCTGGTAAAGGCTGGCTTTACTAATCCACTCAGCTGTCCACTTTAAATGCAGATCTGTTCTTTGCAGCAGGCACATTAACCCTCTGCGCTACTTTATGGCAAGTCAAAACTGCCACTAGATAAAGCTGGAATCTGTCTCTCCAGCAGGAACATTAAGCACAAGAGTTATCTTGACATTTTTATTGCTGCCTAAAAGCTGGACAGCACAAGGAACTCTGCAGCAGGTACTTTTAAATCTTAAATTATTGCTAAACCCAGCTGAGCTGACCCTGAGGTCAGTGCCCCACCCCCTCCAGGACTGCGCCAAGCGCTGCCGCACCGGTCGCACTGCCCTAAAGCCGGCCCTGGTCATGTGCTCCCTACATGCGGCGTACATTCTTATTATACGTGGAGCAACAAGGCTATTAAATCATACACTCGAGGTTTTTGAACAGCGCACATCCTGAATTCACAGGTTTGAAAGTGCACTTTTTTCAGCACAGGTACATTTCCGTGGGCTCACAGGATCGCTGGTCTGGATTCAAACCTGGCTTCCCAGGCTGCACGGTCTGCAGTTGTAGCCACGAGGTCACATCGCCTCACGTGCAAAGACTTGTTTTGGCCTGAAGTGAGCTGAGACAGAGCCTGGCATCTGCATCAAGCTCTCGGTGGATGCCCACCTCTACTGTTCATACTTAAAGCTCCCCTGGAGGCTAATTCAGTCCAAGCCTGCCCAGGATCACAGGGGAGCCACAGCTCCTACCCGTGGAGCGGGATGATGGCCCACAGCGCTGTCATTTGCCCTTAATATCTACTAACTCAAAATGTCACTTAATGCAAGCTCCCCTGGAGGCTCATTCAGTCCAAGCCTGCCCAGGATCACAGGGGAGCCACAGCTCCTACCCGTGGAGCGGGATGATGGCCCACAGCGCTGTCATTTGCCCTTAATATCTACTAACTCAAAATGTCACTTAATGCAAGCTCCCCTGGAGGCTCATTCAGTCCAAGCCTGCCCAGGATCACAGGGGAGCCACAGCTCCTACCCATGGAGCGGGATGATGGCCCACAGCGCTGTGACTTGCCCTTAGTATCCACTAACTCAAAATGTCTCTTAATGCAAGCTCCCCTGGAGGCTCAGTCAGTCCAAGCCTGCCCAGGATCACAGGGGAGCCACAGCTCCTACCCATGGAGCGGGATGATGGCCCACAGCGCTGTGACTTGCCCTTAGTATCCACTAACTCAAAATGTCTCTTAATGCAAGCTCCCCTGGAGGCTCAGTCAGTCCAAGCCTGCCCAGGATCACAGGGGAGCCACAGCTCCTACCCATGGAGCGGGATGATGGCCCACAGCGCTGTGACTTGCCCTTAGTATCCACTAACTCAAAATGTCTCTTAATGCAAGCTCCCCTGGAGGCTCAGTCAGTCCAAGCCTGCCCAGGATCACAGGGGAGCCACAGCTCCTACCCATGGAGAGGGATGATGGCCCACAGCGCTGTGATTTGCCCTTAGTATCCACCAACTCAAAATGTCACTTAACCCAATTTTACGTTCAAGTTTGCTCTGCAAAACCAGCATGTTGCTAAATACTGCTTTATTTTGTGTTTGTATTGCTCATGCCTGCAGGTTTAGCATTACATTCATTAAAAGTAGCTCGAAAGGAGAACTTTGCACTTCTGCACTGGTTGTTACTGAAAGAAGGTAAACCTCCCCTTCTTGCAAATGTCCTTGCCTCATAGCATATGCAATGCCTGCTATGAAAGCGCTGTGTTCTGCCTGTTGCTACTTATTGACTGCAGGGGTTTCAGAGTAGACATTGTCTTCCCAGCAGCATAGGGACACCACCGGACTGGGAACCGAAACCGGCCCTCGCAAACAGCTCGGCTGGTCCAGGGGCGTTAGTTGGATGCACCACTCCCGTCTCACCGCTGCAGCTTTTGTTACAGTGGGCCGATATTGCAGCTATGCAAAATGGACTCCCAGGGGTCCAACCCCGGCCCCCATTATGGTGGCCGACCGGGGAAACGCCTGGATGCACCACTCCCGTCTCACCGCTGCAGCTTTTGTTACATCGGGCCGATATTGCAGCTATGCAAAATGGACTCCCAGGGGTCCAACCCCGGCCCCCATTATGGTGGCCGACCGGGGAAACGCCCGGTGCTCGCTACGGCCACTGCCACCCTGCATAGGGATGCTCTGTTGTGTGGGGTATATGAGTTATCCTTAATTATTGAGGAGGAGCAAGATTTGTTGCCGAGGGGTAAACGCAGTCTGAAGGGACACTACACTGAAGACCATCAGGTCTTCAACAGGTTTGGGGGGGGAGTGTTGGGACGGAAAAGTCCCTTGTATGGTAACAGACGTGTACCCCTGTCCTGAGTACCCCAGCTGCAATAATGTCAGGTCCATGGTGCTGATTTTTGTTGTCGTGGGCGCCATGTCATAGGCCTGTCTCATGGATTGCAGTCTCGTCAGTGCCCACAGCGCTACCCTCAGTGGTACATTGCTTCTGCCTTCGCCAGGAGTTAATACCGTGGGCGCGGTGGTGGCAGCAGACCGGGTAGTGATCAGTAGAAGTGAGCAGGCCTAACTGTCTGTGTGAAAGGAGTGAGGCCCACAGGCTGACTCATGTAATGTTCAGCTGCTGTGTGCTTAACTCACCCTTGGCAGACATCAAGTTAGTATGTACTGCTGTGCAGTACATATGTGTTTTATGCATGTGCTGGGTGTATGTGTGTGTTTCTGTGAATGGTACAATACATGGAAGATTCTAGGTTCCATTCTGGGATACCCAGGGCTGCCTGGAGGAGCACGAGGAGGTAGAGGTATCCCCCAGGTAGATTTGTGGAGTGGTGCATCCCGGTGAGCTGGGTGAGACACACTGGAAGAAGAGCGAGGCCTTCAGGACACTTTAAAGAGGGCTCTTTGATTCAGAGAGAGGTCAGAGAAAGGGGCCTGGGCACATCTCGGGCAGTGGCAGCTGGCATGGCTCGCGGGTTGCAGGGTGGCATAGGGGATAACGGGGGTTGAACGGGGGTGGCGAATATAAAAAAAAACATTTTAAAAAATGAACTTACATTGCCGCCGGGTCACGCGTCTCTGCTCCTGCTCTGGAACTCGAGGAACAGGAAGCCCAGCAGGCTCCACTGACCAATTACAACGCTGCAGTGCAACGTTGTGATGCTTCCCTGACCAATCACAATGCTGCATTGCAGTTTTGAGCGTCCTGGTTCCCTGCTCAACCAGGGAATGGGGGCCGAGGCATGTTCTCCATGCAGGCTGTAATGCAGCCTGCATGGAGAACGGGGAAAGTGAGCATAATTGGTTTGGGCGGTCCCAGAGTGCTGCCCAAACAGTCATTGCGCACTCAGGAGTGGGCAAACCACTCCTCCCCCGCCCTGCTCCGAGAGCGGAGCAGCCCCACCGTCCGCAAAGCAGCACGAGCATAACATTATAATAACTGAAAATTCAAATGTTATGTTTCTACTTCTCGCACTGCTTGAAAGCAGTGGAGGGACGCTCCTCCGCCATAGAGGAGGAGCCGCCACTGATCTCAGGAAGGAAATGGGGCTCATAGGAGAATCATAAATAGTAGTGTTGGGACCTGGGTTAACCTCTTAATGCACATATCACCGTGAGTGAAATCCAGGTGTGAACCTCTAGTCACTCCCGTGGCGTGCAGATTTTGAGTCACTCATGCTGTGACTGTTTTGTGGAGGAAGGGCAGAGGACTGGGCACTTTAAAAGGAAGCAGCCTCCTACACACACCTCAAAGACACTATGACCCTAAATCACATTTGGTGTCTGGAAATGGACTATAAGAAGGGGACCTTGAGGACCCCACAATTGTCAAATGCCGAGCAGCCAGTCAGGCTGTGCAGGGAGGAGAAGCGCTGGAAGACTTCTGCCTGTGACCAAGACGGGGGGTTAAGGCCTGCCAGTCTTTCAACTCGGTGAAAGGAGATCACCCAGGGAAAACCCAAGACCACCAGCCCCTGTAACCAGGAGCACAGTGTCTGCCTGCTTGCTGAGAATACTGTGCCCCATGAAGAAGAGGAGATCTCTGGACGGAGCAAGGTCCGGTGAGGGATCCTGCTGGGTGGATCCCTGTAGCTAGGTGTAAGCAGAAGATTTTCTTGCCAATTAGGCCACTGCCCGTGTACATTGAGAAAATCAGCAACCCCAAATGCCAACTGTGAAGTTAACTGTACTGACTTGGATGTTGCCTATGTGCAGTGTAAACATTGGTGACCCAGTATGCCAGAGAGGGCCGCTATGAAGGTAGCCATGCTCCTTGCACTTGCCCATGTGCGGTGTGAAAGTCGGAAGCCCCATATGTTAGAGGGGGCCGCCATGAAGTTAGCCTTGACAAGAGGACCCTTGCCTGTGTGCGGTTCGAGAGTCAGTGACCCAGTATGCCAGAGGAGGCTGCCATGAAGAGCAACTTGGTGCTGTGCCAATCGGACTGTTGCCCGAGTGCAGAGTAAGAGTGGTGACCCTGTATGCCAGAGGAGTCACCAGAATGGACAAGGCTCTTAGCCTGGTTGATGATGTCATCGATAGGAGCGGCCACTGTGGTGACCCATGCATAGAATGGACAAGGCTCATAGCCTGGTTGATGATGTCATCGATAGGAGCGGCCACTGTGGTGACCCATGCATATAATGGACAAGGCTTATAGCCTGGTTGATGATGTCATCGATAGGAGCGGCCACTGTGGTGACCCATGCATAGAATGGACAAGGCTCGTAGCCTGGTTGATGATGTCATCGATAGGAGCGGCCACTGTGGTGACCCATGCATAGAATGGACAAGGCTCATAGCCTGGTTGATGATGTCATCGATAGGAGCGGCACTGTGGTGACCCATGCATAGAATGGACAAGGCTCGTAGCCTGGTTGATGATGTCATCGATAGGAGCGGCCACTGTGGTGACCCATGCATAGAATGGACAAGGCTCGTAGCCTGGTTGATGATGTCATCGATAGGAGCGGCCACTGTGGTGACCCATGCATAGAATGGACAAGGCTCGTAGCCTGGTTGGTGATGTCATCGATAGGAGCGGCCACTGTGGTGACCCATGCATAGAATGGACAAGGCTTATAGCCTGGTTGATGATGTCATCGATAGGAGCGGCACTGTGGTGACCCATGCATAGAATAGACAAGGCTCATAGCCTGGTTGATGATGTCATCGATAGGAGCGGCACTGTGGTGACCCATGCATAGAATGGACAAGGCTCGTAGCCTGGTTGATGATGTCATCGATAGGAGCGGCCACTGTGGTGACCCATGCATAGAATGGACAAGGCTCGTAGCCTGGTTGATGATGTCATCGATAGGAGCGGCCACTGTGGTGACCCATGCATAGAATGGACAAGGCTCGTAGCCTGGTTGATGATGTCATCGATAGGAGCGGCCACTGTGGTGACCCATGCATAGAATGGACAAGGCTCGTAGCCTGGTTGATGATGTCATCGATAGGAGCGGCCACTGTGGTGACCCATGCATAGAATGGACAAGGCTCGTAGCCTGGTTGATGATGTCATCGATAGGAGCGGCACTGTGGTGACCCATGCATAGAATGGACAAGGCTCGTAGCCTGGTTGATGATGTCATCGATAGGAGCGGCCACTGTGGTGACCCATGCATAGAATGGACAAGGCTTATAGCCTGGTTGATGATGTCATCGATAGGAGCGGCCACTGTGGTGACCCATGCATAGAATGGACAAGGCTTATAGCCTGGTTGATGATGTCATCGATAGGAGCGGCCACTGTGGTGACCCATTCATATAATGGACAAGGCTCGTAGCCTGGTTGATGATGTCATCGATAGGAGCGGCCACTGTGGTGACCCATGCATAGAATGGACAAGGCTCGTAGCCTGGTTGATGATGTCATCGATAGGAGCGGCCACTGTGGTGACCCATGCATAGAATGGACAAGGCTCGTAGCCTGGTTGATGATGTCATCGATAGGAGCGGCCACTGTGGTGACCCATGCATAGAATGGACAAGGCTCGTAGCCTGGTTGATGATGTCATCGATAGGAGCGGCCACTGTGGTGACCCATGCATAGAATGGACAAGGCTCGTAGCCTGGTTGATGATGTCATCGATAGGAGCGGCCACTGTGGTGACCCATGCATAGAATGGACAAGGCTTATAGCCTGGTTGATGATGTCATCGATAGGAGCGGCACTGTGGTGACCCATGCATAGAATGGACAAGGCTTATAGCCTGGTTGATGATGTCATCGATAGGAGCGGCACTGTGGTGACCCATGCATAGAATGGACAAGGCTCGTAGCCTGGTTGATGATGTCATCGATAGGAGAGGCCACTGTGGTGACCCATGCATAGAATGGACAAGGCTCGTAGCCTGGTTGATTATGCCATCGATAGGAGCGGCCACTGTGATGACCCATGCATAGAATGGACAAGGCTCATAGCCTGGTTGATGATGTCATCGATTGGAGCGGCCACTGTGGTGACCCATGCATAGAATGGACAAGGCTCGTAGCCTGGTTGATGATGTCATCGATAGGAGCGGCCACTGTGGTGACCCATGCATAGAATGGACAAGGCTCGTAGCCTGGTTGGTGATGTCATCGATAGGAGCGGCCACTGTGGTGACCCATGCATAGAATGGACAAGGCTTATAGCCTGGTTGATGATGTCATCGATAGGAGCGGCCACTGTGGTGACCCATGCATAGAATGGACAAGGCTCGTAGCCTGGTTGATGATGTCATCGATAGGAGCGGCACTGTGGTGACCCATGCATAGAATGGACAAGGCTCGTAGCCTGGTTGATGATGTCATCGATAGGAGCGGCACTGTGGTGACCCATGCATAGAATGGACAAGGCTCGTAGCCTGGTTGATGATGTCATCGATAGGAGCGGCACTGTGGTGACCCATGCATAGAATGGACAAGGCTCGTAGCCTGGTTGATGATGTCATCGATAGGAGCGGCACTGTGGTGACCCATGCATAGAATGGACAAGGCTCATAGCCTGGTTGATGATGTCATCGTTAGGAGCGGCCACTGTGGTGACCCATGCATAGAATGGACAAGGCTCGTAGCCTGGTTGGTGATGGCATCGATTGGAGCGGCCACTGTGGTGACCCATGCATAGAATGGACAAGGCTCGTAGCCTGGCTGATGATGCCATCGGTAGGAGCGGCCACTGTGGTGACCCATGCATAGAATGGACAAGGCTTATAGCCTGGTTGATGATGTCATCGATAGGAGCGGCCACTGTGGTGACCCATGCATAGAATGGACAAGGCTCGTAGCCTGGTTGGTGATGTCATCGATAGGAGCGGCCACTGTGGTGACCCATGCATAGAATGGACAAGGCTTATAGCCTGGTTGATGATGTCATCGATAGGAGCGGCCACTGTGGTGACCCATGCATAGAATGGACAAGGCTTATAGCCTGGTTGATGATGTCATCGATAGGAGCGGCCACTGTGGTGACCCATGCATAGAATGGACAAGGCTCGTAGCCTGGTTGATGATGTCATCGATAGGAGCGGCACTGTGGTGACCCATGCATAGAATGGACAAGGCTCGTAGCCTGGTTGATGATGTCATCGATAGGAGCGGCACTGTGGTGACCCATGCATAGAATGGACAAGGCTCGTAGCCTGGTTGATGATGTCATCGATAGGAGCGGCACTGTGGTGACCCATGCATAGAATGGACAAGGCTCGTAGCCTGGTTGATGATGTCATCGATAGGAGCGGCACTGTGGTGACCCATGCATAGAATGGACAAGGCTCATAGCCTGGTTGATGATGTCATCGTTAGGAGCGGCCACTGTGGTGACCCATGCATAGAATGGACAAGGCTCGTAGCCTGGTTGGTGATGGCATCGATTGGAGCGGCCACTGTGGTGACCCATGCATAGAATGGACAAGGCTCGTAGCCTGGCTGATGATGCCATCGGTAGGAGCGGCCACTGTGGTGACCCATGCATAGAATGGACAAGGCTTATAGCCTGGTTGATGATGTCATCGATAGGAGCGGCCACTGTGGTGACCCATGCATAGAATGGACAAGGCTCGTAGCCTGGTTGGTGATGTCATCGATAGGAGCGGCCACTGTGGTGACCCATGCATAGAATGGACAAGGCTTATAGCCTGGTTGATGATGTCATCGATAGGAGCGGCCACTGTGGTGACCCATGCATAGAATGGACAAGGCTCGTAGCCTGGTTGATGATGTCATCGATAGGAGCGGCACTGTGGTGACCCATGCATAGAATGGACAAGGCTCGTAGCCTGGTTGATGATGTCATCGATAGGAGCGGCACTGTGGTGACCCATGCATAGAATGGACAAGGCTCGTAGCCTGGTTGATGATGTCATCGATAGGAGCGGCACTGTGGTGACCCATGCATAGAATGGACAAGGCTCGTAGCCTGGTTGATGATGTCATCGATAGGAGCGGCCACTGTGGTGACCCATGCATAGAATGGACAAGGCTTATAGCCTGGTTGATGATGTCATCGATAGGAGCGGCCACTGTGGTGACCCATTCATATAATGGACAAGGCTCGTAGCCTGGTTGATGATGTCATCGATAGGAGCGGCCACTGTGGTGACCCATGCATAGAATGGACAAGGCTCGTAGCCTGGTTGATGATGTCATCGATAGGAGCGGCCACTGTGGTGACCCATGCATAGAATGGACAAGGCTCGTAGCCTGGTTGATGATGTCATCGATAGGAGCGGCCACTGTGGTGACCCATGCATAGAATGGACAAGGCTCGTAGCCTGGTTGATGATGTCATCGATAGGAGCGGCACTGTGGTGACCCATGCATAGAATGGACAAGGCTCGTAGCCTGGTTGATGATGTCATCGATAGGAGCGGCCACTGTGGTGACCCATGCATAGAATGGACAAGGCTTATAGCCTGGTTGATGATGTCATCGATAGGAGCGGCACTGTGGTGACCCATGCATAGAATGGACAAGGCTTATAGCCTGGTTGATGATGTCATCGATAGGAGCGGCACTGTGGTGACCCATGCATAGAATGGACAAGGCTCGTAGCCTGGTTGATGATGTCATCGATAGGAGCGGCCACTGTGGTGACCCATGCATGGAATGGACAAGGCTCATAGCCTGGTTGATGATGTCATCGATAGGAGCGGCACTGTGGTGACCCATGCATAGAATGGACAAGGCTCGTAGCCTGGTTGATGATGTCATCGATAGGAGCGGCCACTGTGGTGACCCATGCATAGAATGGACAAGGCTCGTAGCCTGGTTGATGATGTCATCGATAGGAGCGGCCACTGTGGTGACCCATGCATAGAATGGACAAGGCTCGTAGCCTGGTTGATGATGTCATCGATAGGAGCGGCCACTGTGGTGACCCATGCATAGAATGGACAAGGCTTATAGCCTGGTTGATGATGTCATCGATAGGAGCGGCCACTGTGGTGACCCATGCATAGAATGGACAAGGCTCGTAGCCTGGTTGATGATGTCATCGATAGGAGCGGCACTGTGGTGACCCATGCATAGAATGGACAAGGCTCGTAGCCTGGTTGATGATGTCATCGATAGGAGCGGCCACTGTGGTGACCCATGCATAGAATGGACAAGGCTCGTAGCCTGGTTGATGATGTCATCGATAGGAGCGGCCACTGTGGTGACCCATGCATAGAATGGACAAGGCTCGTAGCCTGGTTGGTGATGTCATCGATAGGAGCGGCACTGTGGTGACCCATGCATAGAATGGACAAGGCTCATAGCCTGGTTGATGATGTCATCGTTAGGAGCGGCCACTGTGGTGACCCATGCATAGAATGGACAAGGCTCGTAGCCTGGCTGATGATGCCATCGGTAGGAGCGGCCACTGTGGTGACCCATGCATAGAATGGACAAGGCTCGTAGCCTGGTTGATGATGTCATCGATAGGAGCGGCCACTGTGGTGACCCATGCATAGAATGGACAAGGCTCGTAGCCTGGTTGGTGATGTCATCGATAGGAGCGGCCACTGTGGTGACCCATGCATAGAATGGACAAGGCTTATAGCCTGGTTGATGATGTCATCGATAGGAGCGGCCACTGTGGTGACCCATGCATAGAATGGACAAGGCTCGTAGCCTGGTTGATGATGTCATCGATAGGAGCGGCACTGTGGTGACCCATGCATAGAATGGACAAGGCTCGTAGCCTGGTTGATGATGTCATCGATAGGAGCGGCACTGTGGTGACCCATGCATAGAATGGACAAGGCTCGTAGCCTGGCTGATGATGCCATCGGTAGGAGCGGCCACTGTGGTGACCCATGCATAGAATGGACAAGGCTTATAGCCTGGTTGATGATGTCATCGATAGGAGCGGCACTGTGGTGACCCATGCATAGAATGGACAAGGCTCATAGCCTGGTTGATGATGTCATCGTTAGGAGCGGCCACTGTGGTGACCCATGCATAGAATGGACAAGGCTCGTAGCCTGGCTGATGATGCCATCGGTAGGAGCGGCCACTGTGGTGACCCATGCATAGAATGGACAAGGCTTATAGCCTGGTTGATGATGTCATCGATAGGAGCGGCCACTGTGGTGACCCATGCATAGAATGGACAAGGCTCGTAGCCTGGTTGGTGATGTCATCGATAGGAGCGGCCACTGTGGTGACCCATGCATAGAATGGACAAGGCTTATAGCCTGGTTGATGATGTCATCGATAGGAGCGGCCACTGTGGTGACCCATGCATAGAATGGACAAGGCTCGTAGCCTGGTTGATGATGTCATCGATAGGAGCGGCACTGTGGTGACCCATGCATAGAATGGACAAGGCTCGTAGCCTGGTTGATGATGTCATCGATAGGAGCGGCACTGTGGTGACCCATGCATAGAATGGACAAGGCTCGTAGCCTGGTTGATGATGTCATCGATAGGAGCGGCACTGTGGTGACCCATGCATAGAATGGACAAGGCTCGTAGCCTGGTTGATGATGTCATCGATAGGAGCGGCCACTGTGGTGACCCATGCATAGAATGGACAAGGCTTATAGCCTGGTTGATGATGTCATCGATAGGAGCGGCCACTGTGGTGACCCATTCATATAATGGACAAGGCTCGTAGCCTGGTTGATGATGTCATCGATAGGAGCGGCCACTGTGGTGACCCATGCATAGAATGGACAAGGCTCGTAGCCTGGTTGATGATGTCATCGATAGGAGCGGCCACTGTGGTGACCCATGCATAGAATGGACAAGGCTCGTAGCCTGGTTGATGATGTCATCGATAGGAGCGGCCACTGTGGTGACCCATGCATAGAATGGACAAGGCTCGTAGCCTGGTTGATGATGTCATCGATAGGAGCGGCACTGTGGTGACCCATGCATAGAATGGACAAGGCTCGTAGCCTGGTTGATGATGTCATCGATAGGAGCGGCCACTGTGGTGACCCATGCATAGAATGGACAAGGCTTATAGCCTGGTTGATGATGTCATCGATAGGAGCGGCACTGTGGTGACCCATGCATAGAATGGACAAGGCTTATAGCCTGGTTGATGATGTCATCGATAGGAGCGGCCACTGTGGTGACCCATGCATAGAATGGACAAGGCTCGTAGCCTGGTTGATGATGTGATCGATAGGAGCGGCCACTGTGGTGACCCATGCATAGAATGGACAAGGCTCGTAGCCTGGTTGATGATGTCATCGATAGGAGCGGCCACTGTGGTGACCCATGCATAGAATGGACAAGGCTCGTAGCCTGGTTGATGATGTCATCGATAGGAGCGGCCACTGTGGTGACCCATGCATAGAGTGGACAAGGCTCGTAGCCTGGTTGATGATGTCATCGATAGGAGCGGCCACTGTGGTGACCCATGCATAGAGTGGACAAGGCTCGTAGCCTGGTTGATGATGTCATCGATAGGAGCGGCCACTGTGGTGACCCGTGCATAGAATGGACAAGGCTCGTAGCCTGGTTGATGATGTCATCGATAGGAGCGGCACTGTGGTGACCCATGCATAGAATGGACAAGGCTCGTAGCCTGGTTGATGATGTCATCGATAGGAGCGGCCACTGTGGTGACCCATGCATAGAATGGACAAGGCTCATAGCCTGGTTGATGATGTCATCGATAGGAGCGGCACTGTGGTGACCCATGCATAGAATGGACAAGGCTCGTAGCCTGGTTGATGATGTCATCGATAGGAGCGGCACTGTGGTGACCCATGCATAGAATGGACAAGGCTCGTAGCCTGGTTGATGATGTCATCGATAGGAGCGGCCACTGTGGTGACCCATGCATAGAATGGACAAGGCTTATAGCCTGGTTGATGATGTCATCGATAGGAGCGGCCACTGTGGTGACCCATTCATATAATGGACAAGGCTCGTAGCCTGGTTGATGATGTCATCGATAGGAGCGGCCACTGTGGTGACCCATGCATAGAATGGACAAGGCTCGTAGCCTGGTTGATGATGTCATCGATAGGAGCGGCCACTGTGGTGACCCATGCATAGAATGGACAAGGCTCGTAGCCTGGTTGATGATGTCATCGATAGGAGCGGCCACTGTGGTGACCCATGCATAGAATGGACAAGGCTCGTAGCCTGGTTGATGATGTCATCGATAGGAGCGGCACTGTGGTGACCCATGCATAGAATGGACAAGGCTCGTAGCCTGGTTGATGATGTCATCGATAGGAGCGGCCACTGTGGTGACCCATGCATAGAATGGACAAGGCTTATAGCCTGGTTGATGATGTCATCGATAGGAGCGGCCACTGTGGTGACCCATGCATAGAATGGACAAGGCTCATAGCCTGGTTGATGATGTCATCGATAGGAGCGGCCACTGTGGTGACCCATGCATAGAATGGACAAGGCTCGTAGCCTGGTTGATGATGTCATCGATAGGAGCGGCCACTGTGGTGACCCATGCATAGAATGGACAAGGCTCGTAGCCTGGTTGATGATGTCATCGATAGGAGCGGCCACTGTGGTGACCCATGCATAGAATGGACAAGGCTCGTAGCCTGGTTGATGATGCCATCGATAGGAGCGGCCACTGTGGTGACCCATGCATAGAGTGGACAAGGCTCGTAGCCTGGTTGATGATGTCATCGATAGGAGCGGCCACTGTGGTGACCCATGCATAGAATGGACAAGGCTTATAGCCTGGTTGATGATGTCATCGATAGGAGCGGCACTGTGGTGACCCATGCATAGAATGGACAAGGCTTATAGCCTGGTTGATGATGTCATCGATAGGAGCGGCCACTGTGGTGACCCATGCCTAGAATGGACAAGGCTTATAGCCTGGTTGATGATGTCATCGATAGGAGCGGCCACTGTGGTGACCCATGCATAGAATGGACAAGGCTCATAGCCTGGTTGATGATGTCATCGATAGGAGCGGCCACTGTGGTGACCCATGCATAGAATGGACAAGGCTTATAGCCTGGTTGATGATGTCATCGATAGGAGCGGCCACTGTGGTGACCCATGCATAGAATGGACAAGGCTCTTAGCCTGGTTGATGATGTCATCGATAGGAGCGGCCACTGTGGTGACCCATGCATAGAATGGACAAGGCTCGTAGCCTGGTTGATGATGTCATCGATAGGAGCGGCCACTGTGGTGACCCATGCATATAATGGACAAGGCTCGTAGCCTGGTTGGTGATGTCATCGATAGGAGCGGCACTGTGGTGACCCATGCATAGAATAGACAAGGCTCGTAGCCTGGTTGATGATGTCATCGATAGGAGCGGCACTGTGGTGACCCATGCATAGAATGGACAAGGCTCGTAGCCTGGTTGATGATGTCATCGATAGGAGCGGCCACTGTGGTGACCCATGCATAGAATGGACAAGGCTCGTAGCCTGGTTGATGATGTCATCGATAGGAGCGGCCACTGTGGTGACCCATGCATAGAATGGACAAGGCTCGTAGCCTGGTTGGTGATGTCATCGATAGGAGCGGCACTGTGGTGACCCATGCATAGAATGGACAAGGCTCATAGCCTGGTTGATGATGTCATCGATAGGAGCGGCCACTGTGGTGACCCATGCATAGAATGGACAAGGCTCGTAGCCTGGTTGATGATGTCATCGATAGGAGCGGCACTGTGGTGGCCCATGCATAGAATGGACAAGGCTCGTAGCCTGGTTGATGATGTCATCGATAGGAGCGGCACTGTGGTGACCCATGCATAGAATGGACAAGGCTCGTAGCCTGGTTGATGATGTCATCGATAGGAGCGGCACTGTGGTGACCCATGCATAGAATGGACAAGGCTCGTAGCCTGGTTGATGATGTCATCGATAGGAGCGGCCACTGTGGTGACCCATGCATAGAATGGACAAGGCTCGTAGCCTGGTTGATGATGTCATCGATAGGAGCGGCCACTGTGGTGACCCATTCATATAATGGACAAGGCTCGTAGCCTGGTTGATGAAGCCATCAATAGGAGCGGCCACTGTGGTGACCCATGCATAGAATGGACAAGGCTCATAGCCTGGTTGATGATGTCATCGATAGGAGCGGCACTGTGGTGACCCATGCATAGAATGGACAAGGCTTATAGCCTGGTTGATGATGTCATCGATAGGAGCGGCACTGTGGTGACCCATGCATAGAATGGACAAGGCTCGTAGCCTGGTTGATGATGTCATCGATAGGAGCGGCCACTGTGGTGACCCATGCATAGAATGGACAAGGCTTATAGCCTGGTTGATGATGTCATCGATAGGAGCGGCACTGTGGTGACCCATGCATAGAATGGACAAGGCTCGTAGCCTGGTTGATGATGTCATCGATAGGAGCGGCCACTGTGGTGACCCCTGCATAGAATGGACAAGGCTCGTAGCCTGGTTGATGATGTCATCGATAGGAGCGGCCACTGTGGTGACCCATGCATAGAATGGACAAGGCTCGTAGCCTGGTTGATGATGTCATCGATAGGAGCGGCCACTGTGGTGACCCATGCATAGAATGGACAAGGCTCGTAGCCTGGTTGATGATGTCATCGATAGGAGCGGCCACTGTGGTGACCCATTCATATAATGGACAAGGCTCGTAGCCTGGTTGATGATGTCATCGATAGGAGCGGCACTGTGGTGACCCATGCATAGAATGGACAAGGCTTATAGCCTGGTTGATGATGTCATCGATAGGAGCGGCCACTGTGGTGGCCCATGCATAGAATGGACAAGGCTCGTAGCCTGGTTGATGATGTCATCGATAGGAGCGGCCACTGTGGTGGCCCATGCATAGAATGGACAAGGCTCGTAGCCTGGTTGGTGATGTCATCGATAGGAGCGGCCACTGTGGTGACCCATGCATAGAATGGACAAGGCTCGTAGCCTGGTTGGTGATGTCATCGATAGGAGCGGCCACTGTGGTGGCCCATGCATAGAATGGACAAGGCTCGTAGCCTGGTTGGTGATGTCATCGATAGGAGCGGCCACTGTGGTGGCCCATGCAAGCCCAAGCTATGGCTGAGGATCAGGACCAGAGGCCGTGAATCCCCCACCCCCATCCTGTGAGAAGGATCAAAGGAAGCTTATTGTCGCACTGGAGGAGCGCCCGGGGCACCCATCCGCTGCCCCTGAAGAGCTGTGAGTGTTGCCAAAGGCAGCCTCCGTACCCGCGAGTGGGACGCTGTCTGAAACTCCGTCGTGCAATCTCTGCTGGTGCGGGTAAGACTGCTCAAAGGGCTGGAAGGTCCTGGGGGAACCTGTCTGCAGGTAGCTCTTCAGAGCTGGGACACTTTTGACTCTTTTAAAACAGTCGGAATAGGACTCCTAAGACTTGGCCTGCTAGTGGGGCCTAACTTGAATGTTGCTTATGGTGAATGGGGAATAACCACTACCACTAGTGAGAAGAAAGTGTGGTTCAGGGATCTGCCTATTGGCCACTAGATCCCTTACCTCAGGGAGCTGTTTGTATTGTTTGTGTGTGCCGTATTTCACTTTGTGTTCGTATATAAATACTCCTTTTGTCATAAAATACATTTTTCCCTGGACAATCATTTAATGCTGCTATTGCATGAATTTTGAATTGTGAGCCTGTGTTTACCGCCCTATATCTACCTCCTCCCAGGAAAGCCTTGGATTGCTTGACCCTGTTCCACCACTGAGAGTCAGGCGCTGATGGGGTACTTGCCCGCGTTGCTCGGGATCCATGGGAGGTCGGGCCCCGGGACATCAGGAGTCAAAGGCCTCAACCCCCACGGTTGGGCACAGGAGCTCCTGCTTCCCCTGTTGCTCCCTGAAAAGGGTCTGACAGGAAGTCTGACATTTCTCTGCAGATGGGTGACATAATAACCTAATATTCAAGGATAAGTTGGGCGATGAGCCAAATACATCTGGGATATTTGGAGTTTTTATTCAGTTCATTCTCTCCATGTGTTTTATTGCTGAGTTTTCTTTTACGATGATGATAATTCTAATACATATGATTCACATTAGGGTAGTACAGAATAAACTCGAATTATTAAATAATACAACAGTGTGTGTGCTGTCCAGGGAAAGCCCAAGACAATGCTCCTCTATTGTAACCTGGTAGGAATCTGATCGGCCGCTCATATTGACAACATCCCAATATTCACATGAGGTTTGCTCCAGGGTAGGGGTGGAAGAATGTCTCCATAGAATACATGAGTACCCAGGACCCTAACGAAAGAAAGGAGAAAGGACCACATGTTCTACCTTATACTCTACTGCACACAGTGTCCCTTTAACAGCAGCGCCCCGAGAGGGTCTCAAGCAGATCGGCGCACCACTGTGTTTCGCCTAGCGGTGGCACCAGAGTGCAAGGGTGTCTGCGTTGGGGGAAGATTGTTTATGTGCAAGAAGGTGTCCCCTCCTGCCCATAAACAATCCCAAATGGCGATTTGTAACTCCTATGTGTGCTGCTTTGTGCAGCACACATAGAGGTTGCAAGTTGACATTATTTTAATGATTGTTCATGTGCAGGAATAGACACCTTCCTGCAAATAATCATTCATGGCGATTTGCTATTTCTATGTGTGCTGCACAATGCACCACGCATAGAAACAGCTAAAACAAGGAGAAATAAAGCATTTCTCCTCGTTTCGATGTTAAAACCAGGTCTTAATTTTGGCTCTGCCCCGTATTTACACCATCCTTGTAAATAAGGGGCAGCGTCAAAATCAATGGGTGTTGTGGCAGAACGCCGACCACAACACTCTTTGCCCAACCCTTTCACGCTAAGCATAGCTTGCCAATAGTAAAAACTTCATAAATGTTCCCAATCTACAAGACAATGCACATTTGTACACCACTGCCTATAGCATCACACACTTCATTTCCCAATGTACAACATAAATGCACATTTGAGCACCACTACATATAACACTGCACTCCGAGACAGAGAAGTGCATTCCACACATCTCTCTCTCTCATACTTTCAAATGCACATCCTACACGTTCTGTTCCTGGCATTGTTGTAAAAGGCAAACACTCCCCCTCTGAAGCTACAAGGACACATGAAATGCAAGCACAAGGCAGAGTGGACATGCAGGAAAAAGGATGTCGTACATTCAAGGTAGAATAAATCAAAACAATTAAAATCAATTAAAACAATGGTAGTCAAAGGTCTTCACGTGGTCCCAACACATGGGCGTGCCTTTGGCACTACACACCACCTCAGAACACAACACTGATTCTAATAGCTCTGTGAATTTACAGCACCAGGCTCTCCCTTTGATGAAGAGAGGTGAAAGATTGGAGGGCTTTCTTGGCAGGATTACAGTGTGCTCAGTCATATGTCACAGTTCTGTAAGTAATACCACTCCATACTCTTACTTTGGATTTGAGGAAGAGAAGACTGTTTGTGTGCAGCAAAGGAGTGAGGCACAGGAAGGTGTTATGAGACAACATCCAGGGCATCACTTAGCCGCCATCTGGTGCCTGAGCACCACATAAGAGGCGCACGCATCTTTGGCCTCATCAACGAGGACGCCTGAGGTATGCTCAAGGTTTTCTTGGAAAAAAGTTTTCAAAGGAACGGAGTTACTTACACTGAGCATACAAAAAGAAAGACTGTCATGTCTCTGGCATGGATGTGGTCAATGCCAAGAAAAATGCCAGGGATGCACTCTCTGTGGATTTGGAGGCCAGAGACCTACGACACACTATCTGCACCGTATTTACAAAAATACTGCGCTCCCCTGTTTCCCCTAGCGCTGGCATTTACAAGGTGGCATTAAGTCACGTTAGGTGGCTTATCGTAACCTTGTAAATATGGGGTAGAGAGCAACGCCAACGGAGCGTCAGAAAAACGAACGCTCCGATGGCATTAGGGGCTTGTAAATATGCCCCTAAGTCTCTTGCAGCTAAAATAAATCTTGAAGCGAGCAAGAGACCTAGCAGCCCGGGTCAAATGCCTCGCTCAGGCCCTCTGTAGACCTATCATATTCCAATTGGGTGATGTTATTAAAGAAAGCTTCTTGCACATATTATCTATGGCTGGGAGAATTCCCAGCTTTCTGCCACCACATAATAGAACAACGCAGTATCAACATTGCAGTCAGAGATGTTAATGAACGTCACGTTTTGGTCTGCAAAACTCCTGGGCACGATAATATACTTCTAGCCAAAGAACTAAGTAGCTTGCCTGGCCTGAGAGCTATCTGGTTTCGTTTAATTGTATTACCTCCGTGGTAGTGTGTACTCTGTGTTGATAAGTATCTGTGACAGCCCTCTTTTTGTTAGCAACAGCTGCAAGCCCTTGTTGGGACAGGTGACTTTTTGCTGACACAGCAGGAGTGATTTAAGTCTCTTCAGGTGAGATTAACTACAATATTCCAGGCATTAATGGAGTGATTTAGTGCCCCACACATAACATGTTATAAAGATCAGGCTTTGTGGCACTTCAGACCATGAACTACCCTGTTACGCAATGCCAATGGATTGAGGTTATATGCCACCCCACCACCCTTTCCAACAACACCTAGTCTTGCAACATACAATGGTAGAATCTTTGGTATATTGGGGCATCCTTTTTAGGCTGGTAACATCCATTCCCCCTGAACCCCCAAGATGAACCCAAAACTGCTAGTGCAAACATACCTGACCCCAAAACAGATGAAGAAAAAGTGTGAGCTCACTGATATAACATTAGATGGCCACAACACCATTAAGTTGCAGCAGTTGTATTGTGTTCCCCTGAAAGCTTTGAATGCCTTGCTCTTGTGAGACCTTAATTTTATAAAACTGCTGATAAAACTTTCTGAACTGGCTTAGCTTTCCCTGGTGTAATGTGTGCCAGAGTTATCCCTAATTTCCATAGTGCCTTACTTGCTTTTCTCTAAAGAACACCACGTTCCTCATTGTCTCAGCAGTGAGATACCAGGACAGGAATTAACAATGATAGCTGGCATCACTCCATGAGATAACGGGGATTACAAGTTATTTCCCCCTGGTAAGAAGAATAAGATGTAAAACCTGGAATACTGGATCCAGTACTGCATGTTACTCACCCCCCCCCCCTTCTAGGGGAAATAATGGGCAAATCTGCAAACACTTACTTTATGCTTAGAGCAGGTGGTAATTGTTTGGGGGCTATTTAGTTTTGCTGTGGCAGTGGAATGTGGATGGGGCTGTGCAGGATGGCAGGTTCCTTTTTATGTGAGCTAGGATGAGCTTGCATCTTCTTAGCACAATTCAGAATGAAATAAAATAGAACTCTAGTAAACTCAAGAATGGCCTGAATTATTCCTCTGCATTCTGGAGTAGGTGACTCTGCTATGATCTCAATCAGATTCCACTCTGGTCCAACCCCTTAAGAAGAAAGGTTGTGATTCAAATACTCCACACTGGATTTGTAACATAATACCTTTCTCGGCAAGTATACAAAGAACACATGCTAATTTCTGCTCATGGTCCTCTCTCTCAGCATAAACTAATCATAGTCCCGGAAGCTCCCTCCATATTGTTGAACAAAGCTTCACTCACGGACTGAAAGACAGCAGGAGCTTATACCAACTCTAAAGGCATACATGCCTCTTTTGTGGTATCCAATTAAGTAAGACTGTGGGTTTCCTTATAGAGAACTACCTTGTGGTAGGCAGATGACGTATCCAGTAAGTATCTTTGCATTCCTCAACAGGGTTAACATCTCTATAATATTAGGGAGGGGATGTTTGTCCACTAAAATGCCAGCATTCAAACATTTAAGTCTCGAAGGTTGACACACATCCTTAGTGACACATTGGTTTTATTGGCAAGAACAACTGGAGATAACCACAAGAGACAAACTCAGAAGCTTCAATTGACTCAATGATATCCTGCTTGCACGGGTTGTCCAATTCACCCTTCAACCCTGTCCACACCACCAATGGGATTATTTGCACCTTATGCACAACAGGTTGCACATCAGATTTTATCTGTTCATTTGGGAAAACCTTCAGCTTTCCCAGTTTGTCAATAAATGCATCAGAAAAACACTGCAATTCCTACTCATCCAAAGAGCATACTTTTGCACATTCCTTTCCTAGCTATTTTGTCTTCATTATCTCGTGTTCAGAGTCAGTGGTTCTTCTTTTCCAACCACCCAAAAAGACACAAACCATCTTCAGCCTCATAGACCGGGGGTAGAATTCCCTTTGAATGTTAACTTCAAACTTCCACAATAAGGCAATAGGCTTTTCCCATAAGCAACAGGCCTCGCTTTAGTTTGCATCAAAGTCACATTTTGGAACATGGCCCATTCTTTGTTATGTTATGTTATGTTATGTTATTTTTATTTGTACCGCGCACAGCTGCCCCAGCAAAGGGGCGTCCTGGCGCTTTGAGAAGGTGAACACAACACAGCACTAAAAGCGGACAAAAGGAGACGAAACACTACAGATAAACTAAACAAATAAAAAGGTCTTGATAGCCCGTCTAAACTGAAGGAGCTCATCGATGGCCCGGATTTGTGGATGAAGAGAATTCCACCAACTCGCTGCCAGAACTCGAAAGGAGTGGCCACCAATTCTGCTCAACTTAAAACGCGGGACCACTGCTAAGTTCTGGCCTAGCGATCTAAGAGTGCGAGAGGGGACATAGGGGATCAGCAATTTCTCCAAGATTTGTGGGGGAGTACCCTTTAGGATTTTAAATGCAAAGCAGAGAACCTTAAATCTAATCCTCTGCTGCACAGGGAGCCAGTGGAGAGAGCGCAGAGTATTGGACACCGAGCATCGCCTAGGCAGACCTGTCACCAGTCGGGCCGCAGCGTTTTGAACCCGCTGGAGCCGCAGAAATTCTGACTGGTTTATCCCCGCCAGTAGGGAGCTGGCATAATCCAGCCTGGACAGCACTGATGCTTGGACCACCAGCTGTCTTGTGGGTGCATCAAAGAATTTGAGGATGGGTCGAAGTCCTCTGATGATGCCATAGCAAGAAGCCGCCACCTTCTTGGTATGACAGATGAAACTCAGAGAAGGATCAAGCCACACCCCCAAGTTTTTTATCTCTGCCGCTGGGAGGGGAGTCACACCCAACTCCGAAGGCCACCATTTGTCATCCCACAAAGCCACCTGTTTACCAACCAGCATAATCTCCGTCTTCTTGGTGTTTAACTGGAGACAGTTGGAATTCATCCAGTTAGCCACTTCCCGCAGACCATCACAGAACCTGGGAGCCTCCAGGTCTGAGTCCCCACTCAGTGTGACCGCCAGCTGCGTGTCATCTGCGTAAGAGACCATGGTCAGGCCCCACTGCTTGACGACCGCAGCCAACGGTCTCACATACAGATTGAAAAGGGTGGGACTCAGTGAAGACCCCTGTGGGACTCCCTGGTCTAGCGGGTAGGATGACGACTTACCGGGCGGGATTGCCACCTGGAATGACCTATCCGTAAGGAAGGAACGAAACCAGTGCAAGGCGGAGCCAGAAACGCCCACCTCCTCAAGACGCCGAATCAGAATCCCGTGCGAGACCGTGTCGAAGGCGGCACTAAGATCTAATAACAGTAGTGCCGCCGTCCGACCGGAATCCAGCACGGAACGCAGATGCTCGACCATCGAGAGACGGGCCGTCTCCGTGCTGTGACCGCACGGAACCCGTTCTGGGTAGGGTCGAGAATGTTAAGCCTACCAAGATGGTCTGTAAGAGTGGCATTCACATGGGCCTCCGCTATTTTCGTGGCCCAAGGGAGAAGGGAGATAGGGTGGTAGCTTTCAGGTTTAAGGGGGTTAAGGGTCGCCTTCTTCAGAATTGGCGTGACTACTGCCTGCTTCCATCTAACGGGAACCACTCCAGAAGAGAGAGACAGGTTGATCAAGGACAGCACCGGGGTACGGCAAACCGGTGCCAGGGTCTTGAGTTGGGCCGGTTTCAGCGGGTCTGCCGGAGATCCAGACTTGATTTTGCCGCTGAGAAAGTCAAACACTTCCAGAGATAAGGGGGGTAAGATGGAAAGACATTCCCCCTCACCTAAGGTGCGACCAACCTGCTCTAGCATCAGGGAGCCCGTTGGGAAAGTGCGATAGATGGCTTGCACTTTTTCATGGAAGAAAGAGGCCAAACCCTCACAATGTGAGTCCGAGCATATTTCCACTGCAGTTGCTCTCTTCGCCATCAAGTCCTTTAATACTTTAAAAATAAGTTTCGATGGATTGGCAGAGTTCTGAAACTGTTGAGCATAAAAGGAAGCGCGAGTTTGACACACTGCCCTGTGATAAATCTTGACCTTGGCCAGATAACATATTTTCAGATCTGGGTCGTACGACTTCCTCCATAATCTTTCGGCCTGTCTACAGGCCCTCTTAAGAGATGCCAAGGAAGTGTCATACCAAGGGCTCAGCTCCTTCCGTTGACACTTGGACCAACACATAGGAATCAGAGAATCGAGGGCACCAGATATCCACTCACAGAAAGAGTCGTATCCACAATCGACCTCGGTGAGCGGACCTAAAGGAACCTTCTCGAGCTGATGGTAAAAATCAGGTGAGGGGGTTACAATAAATCCTATTAAAAGCAGGGCAAAATACAACTAAGAAAAACACAAATAGTTATAGGGGTAGCTTTAAAAATGATAGCGCGGTATTGAGGCGCATAGCGCGATGCAAAGCGCGAGTACCTTCTCAGGGCAGTCCACAGGGCAGGTGGCCTTAAATAGGCGTCCCTCCACTCAGCCGGAGCGCTAGACCGCTCGTCAGCAACACCCACCCAGAGTGACCACCACTCCAAGATGGCGCCCAAAGTGACCACCACTCCAAGATGGCGCCCAAAGTGACCACCACTCCAAGATGGCACCCAAAGCCAATCCCACCCCAGAGACCGGACCCGCCAAAACAGCGGTGAAGGAACCGATTAGAGTGCAGGTGAGGGGGTTACAATAAATCCTATTAAAATCAGGGCAAAATACAACTAAGAAAAACACAAATAGTTATAAGGGTAGCTTTAAAAATGATAGCGCGGTATTGAGGCGCATAGCGCGATGCAAAGCGCGAGTACCTTCTCATAACTGTTAAAGTGAATGGCGAGCCTGAATCAACCATCATTCTCACTTCCATAACCCAAGTTCCAGTCTGACTAAAGGGTCTCTTGATAGCATTTTCACTTGTTTTCGTGACTAATTCAACTGTATTTACATTAACAAGGCACAGCATCGCCTTTTGCTAAAATCCAATTCCTTTGAAGTCTTGTCAAAGCAGTTCTTTATCAATATCTCTAATACCCATATCAGCTTCTTTTCCAGAAGCGGCAGTACTGTCTTTTGTTAAACCTGAAAGAAATGTGGTCAAATTAACATGGTCCTGTTTTTATCACTAAATTAAGATTGAATTTAGATAACCAATGTGGGCACAGTTTTCCAAAAGCAGAATACCAATGATCTGGCCTATTAGCAAATGGAAAAAAGGTTTTTTTTAAAACATCTTTGCGTACTGGTTAGTATGGACTGGCCATAAAGTGATTCCATTTGAAGCATATGATGGCATATTAAATCTTCCAGTTGAATCCTTTTATCATTAGCTAATGCCCTTCCCCATTTCCATTCTAAAAAACATACACAAGTGTGCATAATTAGCCTGTGAAGTTACACAGGCTTTCAAATCTTTTAGTGAAACAAAATTCAGGTATGCAGTTTGCTGCAAAGTTTCATTTAGAAATATATCATGTTTTGGATATAAATAAGCAGGAAATAGTGTGTAAAATCCTTTAATTGGCCATGATTCAGTATCCAATACTTTTCAGCAGAATATTTTCATGCCAATATGTGTCACCTTTTTTAAAAAAAAATTATTTCGGAATCATACAGCCTTCAGCATACATTCTGTCAGGAGGCCACTGCAGCTTGTACTGTCCCTGCCACCGCTGCCAGTAATACCAACAACACAACTACCAACCATCACACTCCTACAGGAGTGACAATTTATAAGTGTCAAGGCTCCTGTCAGGAGGCCACTGCAGCTTGTACTGTCCCTGCCAGTGCTGCCAGTAATACCAACAACACGACTACCAACCATCACACTCCTCCTACAAGTGTGACAATTTATAAGTGTCAAGGCTCCTGTCAGGAGGCCACTGCAGCTTGTACCGTCCCTGCCAGTGCTGCCAGTAATACCAACAACACGACTACCGACCATCACGCTCCTACAAGTGACACAATTTATAAGAGTCATCCCATCCAGTGAAATGCGTCCTGTGACGCTTCGACCCAGTGACAACAAGCATTGGAAAACCAAGAGGTCTGGCTTTAATGTGCTTTTGGATGCTAACACAGCTATGCACAAATATCTCTGCAACCTGCCTCTTTCAGTGCTCACTGTGTCTGTGCTTTGTATGTATTCTTCAAGCTTATGGTGCTTCTATATGTAGTGCCCCTCACTACAAGATGACTGACAATTACCTATATGCGCCCTACTTTCTGTTACTGCACATAATGGAATTAAGCGTTTTTTATTCGTTTTTCATTTAATCTGATATATATCTGGTGTGATCCAAAAAATCCCATCCCTCGTTCAATGTATGCAGCTTAAATCTGCTTGGATTTAAAGGGAGAGAAATGCGCTGTATTTGTAGGACCAGATCTGCATACAAGGCCCAACGTTTAGGGGGAAACCGATACAATGTGCAGTTTATGGCCCTCACTAAAGTACCCCATGGTGTGTTATTTGTCAGGTGCAATAAACGTAATAAGGCCTAAGTGTTTAGTGCCGATGCCACCTAGCAAGCTGGAGGAACCAAACACAGGGCACAGAACAGGAATTTCCTGGTCATTGCTTTTTATTTTTTATTTTTTTATTTTTGAATGGCGGGAACTCGACCCGAAAGTGTCATAGGGCTCCACAAGAGCCCCCGTTGGGGTACAGACAGACACATTGATTTTGTTGGGCACAGGGAGGTTGAGCGATATGCCCAGAATCACAGGATGTTGAGCGTCCCTGCCGGGACTGGAACCGCGTCCCCAGCTTCGAGGTCGATCGCTCTGGCCTTTAAGCCACACATAGCATGGAGCGTAAACTGGTGACACAGTGACAGGTCTACCTGCGCCTCTGATGAGACGTCTCAATGTGCACCATAGTTCTCATTACTTCAACATTTTCGTGGGGGGTGAGGGGGGCCGCAAGTGCGGTTTCTAAAGTGTTCAGCTCCTTTCATCTGACAGCACCCCCCCCCCCCAACCCCCCGCTTCCAAACCCCCCCTTCTAAAATGGGTGAGTTGGCTGCCTAAACCCGGACTGCTTCAGCATGCGATGTGCCACCTACAGGGTATAGTTTGACCCATCCTCTGTGAACACAGCTGTGCAGTGTGCTCGGGGGGTGGAGGGGGGGCGAGCTATCCAAACAGGCAGCATGGGAGTGTTGTGTGGTAGATAAACATAGCAGGAGAGCAGCAGGAAGTCCCTGCAGCTGCGAGGGGGGGAGGCCGAGCCCTCCCCGGGGCAATCGCAACGAAATCTGTTGTACTCGCCCACCCCTCCTCCAGCTCGACACCCTCGGTTAGGGGGCCAGTCAGAGCGAGCCAAACTTTAGGGAGCCCCCACAACTTAGTTATTTATTTAATGCATTTTTATATAGCGCGGACTTTAGCCGAAGGTGTCAGAGCGCCGCACAATAGAACCAGTTACGTTACACGAGCGAAAAGCTACAAAATTAGAACGCTCCAAAAATAAAGAGGAGACTAGAAGAGGCAGGATAAAACCATAGAAGGCAAGAACACAATATCAAACTCAGCAAGCAAGGGCGGGGAATGTACGAGATAATATTACACATTTACAGTGATGAACGGCTTTCCTAGAGGGTCTCAGAATGAAGGTATTAGTTCTGAAAGTGTCTTTGGAAGAGGAGAGATTTGAGGTCAAACGTCCGTGGACGGGTCAGGTCCGCAATTCGAGTTCCCAAACTGGCGATGTCGGCAGCCCTAAACCCTCACCTCAACCACAGCAAACCCTCTCACTGGATAATTGTTATTATTATATAGAGTCGGACAAAAAATGAGGAACAGAGGCGTGTAAGCAGACCTTGTGCTCGTGCCTGTTGGGGCCGGTCTGTGCTTGTGCCTGTTGGGGCCGGTCTGCGCTTGTGCCTGTTGGGGCCGGTCTGCGCTCGTGCCTGTTGGGGCCTGTCTGCGCTCGTGCCTGTTGGGGCCGGTCTGTGTTCGTGCCTGTTGGGGCCGGTCCGTGCCTGTTGGGGCCGGTCTGCGCTCGTGCCTGTTGGAGCCGGTCTGTGTTCGTGCCTGTTGGGGCCGGTCTGTGCTCGTGCCTGTTGGGGCCGGTCCGTGCCTGTTGGGGCCAGTCTGTGCTCGTGCCTGTTGGGGCCGGTCTGTGCTCGTGCCTGTTGGGGCCGGTCTGTGCTCGTGCCTGTTGGGGCCGGTCTGTGCTCGTGCCTGTTGGGGCTGGTCTGCGCTCGTGCCTGTTGGGGCCGGTCTGTGCTCGTGCCTGTTGGGGCTGGTCTGCGCTCATGCCTGTTGGGGCCGGTCTGTGCTCGTGCCTGTTGGGGCCGGTCTGTGCTCGTGCCTGTTGGGGCCGGTCTGCGCTCGTGCCTGTTGGGGCCGGTCTGCACTCGTGCCTGTTGGGGCCGGTCTGCGCTCGTGCGTGTTGGGGCCGGTCTGTGCTCGTGCCTGTTGGGGCTGGTCTGTGCTCGTGCCTGTTGGGGCCGGTCTGTGCTCGTGCCTGTTGGGGCTGGTCTGCGCTCATGCCTGTAGGGGCCGGTCTGCGCTCTGCACCGTCAAAGCCCTGTTTCTGCTGTTACTGGTCCTTTCCACAATTTACTCATCCATGGTTCGCAGCCACGCCCATCACATATGCCAGCTCCACATCATGTACTACACCCACCCACTCTACACCCAGAATCAGTGCTTTCATTAAACCCCCTTTGGACCTTTTCAAAGTACAGAACATACCGTAAAAATGCCCAAAAACAAAAGCCAACACTTCCATGGGAAACAGTGTGTTAACAGTTTAAGCCTCAAAACGGTTTCAAAATGGACCGACAGGTATGTTTCCTTGGTATGTTTTCCTGAATCCCGTCCCCAGCACTTCCTTTGAAACTGTTCTGATTTGTTAAAATAAAGATGGGAACATGTTTATGGCTCTCCATGTAACTGCTCATTTCCAGTCTTTGCATGTCATTTGCCAGACTGGGATTGTGGTTGCCCACAGAGTCAACAGGACTGCAGCCATGGTGTTCCGGGCGGTTTCCTCAGGTGTCCTGGTGTCTGTCCTTCTATGGCTCTACAAGGACACACCTTCCACCCTTGGCTCTCAGGATGGTCAGGGCAAGCACATAAAAAGTCATCAAAGGGTGGTAGTGCGGGTGGAGTCAATAACTGAGAACCCAACAACCAACCAACAGACGCAATAATGCATCGCCCAAACCAGAGCTTAAGTAAAGAGAACTACCTGATGTCAGTGAAATGAAATACTACACGAGCAAATAGGGTTCAACGTAGGGCTTTCGGTATTCACCCCTATGGGTCCCTGCTAGGTGGTCCATCCCATTTAGAGCTCCCTTCCCCGGTCCTATGAGGTTCCCCCAAGTCTGGGATATCTCACGGGTATAAGAACAATACGGATGCGAGTTCACGATCTCCAGCCGTTGCTAACACTGTGCTTCTAAAGGTAGGCTGAACTTTATAGTTCAAGATGCATCTCAGTCTCACTGCTGTCTCTACATCCCTCACCCTACTGAGTGCGTTTCCTATTTTTCCATCCATACCTCATGCTACTAGTAGCCGCCCAGTGTCCCTTTATTAATACATAACATAACGTGTATTTGTAAAGCACACGTTTACCCACAAGGGTATGTTACCGCTGAATAACAGATGTTTATTGTTAACCAAGTCAATGGCACTCATTTTATCGACCTCAGAAGGTTGAAAGGCTGAGTGGATCCACCAGGATTTGAACCTATAACCATGAGGCACAGTGTGGAATTCTTTGATTGAACAAATATCGTCCGCAGTCTGATTTTTTTTTTTTCCGTATACCGTGGCTGAACTTACCGAGTAGTGGCCAAACCCCCCCCTAATTAGCCCTGCTGTCTATCCCCACCTTCTTCCCTGGGAGCCTGACTAAGTGTGACTCCGGCAGCGATTGGCCTAGCTCCAGGGGAAAGGTTTTCTTTATCTCCTGCCCGTGGGTATAGGGTAGTCAGGATTAGCTGAATGGTGCAAGAGGGCTTGGGCCCTGGGGTCTCCATGTGCATTATCAACTGACCTGCCGGATATCAGTTGCACCACATGTGTGCGTGTGTGTTTGAGTGCGCTCCATAGGGACCTGCCTTATATCCGTGCCATCATGTATCGTTGCCGAGTGAGTGTGTGGGAGTGACTTCCTGTTATTAAGTACACAACACGGTTGTGTTGCTTTACACATTGATGCCCTGCAAAAAGAATACTACGTTTGACATGGGTTTTTACCCATGTGGCCTTGGCCCACGGTGCTGTTTAGAAGTGTTGTGATTGTCTGTGTGTACACATTTCTGATATCGTTGTGATCTGGAGTGCATCCTATACCTGTGTGGTATTGAATTATAATAATTGCCAGGGTGGGCCTCATTCTGAGAATGTTTCGCTCTGCATCAGGGTGCTGTGGAGTAAAGTAGGATATTTCTCAGCGGTGCATATCGCGGATATCATTTTTACATGGTTGGGCCTAGTACGGCTAGTGATATTTCTAAACGTGATTTATGCCCAGAAATATATGATATTTCTGTTGTGTTAATTAATGTGTATGTTGATTACAAACTATAGTTACATACACCAGGAGGGATGATAGATTGGAGGACGACGTAAGGGCGTGGCACCTAATGATCTCTGACTTACTAAGGTAAAGGATCGCCTGGTATGAGAGGAGCTCTCTCCACACCACACTCGGGAACAGATGGGCTTGTTGCCCCCATGGGAAACCCCTCGCACAGCAGAGTTTGTACAGATGGTTGAGGCACCTAATTGTTCAGACGGTCTCCGTCAGGGCCGGACTGGCCGTAGCATGCACCGGGCAATCCCCCGGTGCGCCGCACGAGTAAGGGCCGGTTTTGGGCCCCTCGGGGCCGTTTTCGTTACAGGGACATTTTTTTGCAAAATTGGTCCTGTAACAAAATCTGCCAAAAACTGGCCCTGGCAAAAAGCGCGGCCCCCCCACCCCCGTGGGTGGGGGGGGGGGGGAGGGGGGCCGGCCGAGCACTTTGCCAGGGCCGGTTGTGGTACCCAGTCCGGCCCTGTTCTCAGTAGCCCGAAATGAATATTAATACCCATGACCAATGGCAGGGAGGGATGCGGAGGGGTGGGGGGTAAGTTTACAGTTAATGTTACCTTTGTAGGGATAAAGTGATTCCAGCACAACAATTTAAGTGGTTTCTCTCGAATTGAAGTTGCAACGCGACAACAGCCTTTGCCACAAGGTCATGTATCCAGATTGTTTGAATCATGCATACTGTAACAATTGTAAATGTCTGATTTGGGGAAGTATTGCTGTCTGAAATATTAATAAAAACATTTTTTTTAAATTTGCTACATACACCACGGGTGAAGTCTCTTTTGTGGCGCTCAGTGTACTTATTGTGAGTGAATGCTGTGCCAGTGCTTTGCACATTGCCTCTGCGATAAGCCTGACTGCTCAGTGCCACGCTACCAACGGCGAGCGCAGGTTATACAGTGAGTGTAATCACCCGCCCCTCACGGGAGTGGGCGGTTCTGCCTGGTGAGGGCCTCGCCTCAGCCAACCAGAACATGCCAGTTCGAACACCTATTGTCTGCTGTGTAGTGCCTCTTGCAAAGGATTCTAGCACTGCTCGCATTTTCAGGAAGAGGAGATAGCAGCAGATGCCTATTTGGGGCTCCAGGGCATCTATAGCGATGAAGATATGTTCCTATGGCACTCATATCAAGCCTGTGTATCATCTGGATCTCAAGTCGACCGATGTTTATGGGTTCCGGCCTTACTCTGTGAATTCAGGCTCTTATCCTGTGTTGCTGCGTCATTTGAGGTCATTGGTTGGTGGCCTGCTTCCCATCCTCATGCTGCATGATTTGTTGTAGCAGAACATGGATCTTGCGTGATGTAGTGGGCTAACATTGCTGCGTTCATGGTCGTGTACTGCAGAATGGGAGTGTGAGCTGCTGCAATCTACCTGTGAGAGCTTTACCTGTCCAGGGCTGTTAATGTAGGTCTGTTCCTTTGTGCAGGTGTGTGTGAGATTTTAATATTTTCATCTCAAATAGCGCATGTACTGTGGGTTTTTTTCTTTGCATCATTGTATTGGTCTTTGAATGTTTTAGGGCGGTGGACTTCAAATCTGGGGAACCGGGTTTGAGTCTTGGCAACGACGCTCAACATCCTGTGATTCTGGGCAAATCACTTAATCTCCCCGTGCCTAACAAAAATGAATGCGTCCTCATGTAAGTCAACTGGTGCTCATGTAAAGCGCTCTGATACCTGATTTTGGGTCAAGTTCACGCTATATAAAAGTTCGAGGACAGCATATTTTTCATCCCCTACACTTTAATGATTTTTTACCACCGGCTTTTGACTGGAGGTTATTCTCTAACATTCCGACTCTGGTGAAGCTCATAGTGAAATGCGTCCACGTCCACATAGAACAATTCCAACTACTGGACCATTTTCAGTCTGGATTCGTTACAGTCACAGTAGCGCATCCACTCCTGCTCACATTGTGGATGATGCGCTCAAAATGCTGCAAACATGTTATAGTGGGTGTTAGATATTTCGAAAACTTCAGTTATGGCTACAAGAACGAGTTGAAGAGAGTTGGTGAGAGCGTGGAACATCGTGGTACCCCTTGGGTGACCAGTGAGGGATTAGATAGGGACTGATTAACCTTCAACCTTTGGGTTCTATTGTGGAGTAAGAGGTGAGCCAGTTTTGGACGTCCCTGAGAGCCCCATCCTGTGTTCCAATAGGTCGGGTAAGCGGTCATGTTTAAACATTTCGAAAGCTGATGATAGGTCAGAAGGCAGGAATCATTATGATGCAGAATGACACCCAACTCTACCCGAAAATCTGCTACCCCGAAGATATCAGGTCCCTCAACGCCCCTCTACTGAAAGCTCAAAACTGGATGACTCTCAATCACTTTAAATTAAACACTCTTAAAATGGAAGTCCTCTTAATCGCTCTACCTAAACAGTCACCAGCCATCAAGGAATGGGTGAACGAGCGAACAGCTCTTAACTGCATACTGCACATCATTGACTCCATGAGGTCACTAGGCATAAGGCTAGACATCAGTTTGAACATGCAGAAGAACATTAGGGCTCTCACCAAAGGTGAAAACTTCCAAATTAACATCTTAAGGAAAATTAAACCTTTTCTCCCCCTCAATGACTTCAAAACTGCTGTTCAAACACTAGTGATTTCCAAGTTGGACCATGGAAGTGCAACCTTCTATGGCCTCTCCAGATCTAGGATGGCTCCACTGAAGGCCTCTCTTAACTTTGTATGAAGACTCATCACAGGTTCCAAAAGAAACTACCATATCATGCCGGAGTTGAAATCCCTAAACTGGCTACCATATGAAGCAAGGATACAACTAACATTTGCCAGCATGACCTATAAGTCCTTACACTTCAACACCCCACTTTACCTTGCACAACACAACACTTGTGCTATCTGGTGGTTCTAGACCCTCCAGAAGTGCCAGCACTTTACTGTTGAAGTAGCAGAAATTCCATAAAAAGAAAACTTACAATCGAGAATTTTCTCAGATATCGCCCCGGGAATTTGGAACTCCCTCCCTCCTGAGGATGAACCCTTCAACGGCATCTTTCAAAAAGAAAGTGAAAGTGCCATTGATGAACAAATTCTTGTCCTAGAACCCCCCGCCCTACAAGCACTCTAAGACTCACCCTCCTCACCCTTGTTTATTACCTGACTTTTATGATAGTAATTAGGTATGTGGGTTCAGAAAGTTACTTCTTCTTGTATTTATTCGTACTTGCCATGTTGTACGATCCTGAGGATTTGTGAATTGCTTCGCTTATTCTTGATCCGCGAATATCCAGGCCCGCTCTGACACTTTTCCCTCACCCTTGTATATTACTTATGTTTATGATTAACCCTAGTTCTGTTGGCCTAAAGCTTTTCTCCTGCTGTACCTTTTCGATTACCTTGTTGTTTGATTTATATGCCTCCTCTTTCTCTCCCTATTGTAAAGCGCTCCGATACCCTCAAGGGTCTTGTTCACGCTATACAAAACTTTAAAAATACAAATAAATATTAAGGTGGTGTTATATACTGTTTTTAACCCTTTCCATGCGTCCCGGCCATCCGACGTCACAGTGGGCATGAGCGGAGGACTGCCAGAGGCCGTCCGAACCCCACCCATTCATTATTTCACCCGCACCACAGTGGAATTCGCGCCACCGTGCACGGGTTAATGACCTGTCCATCGACCTCATCAATCCACACTATGCGGCCAATACTAAGCAGTAGGCCATGTGGGCTCCGACCAAGTAGCAGACGCACTCCTTTCGCTACTATCGAAGAGGTTCAAACTGAAAAACTCATCACCATTGAGAATCCACCCATAAAAAATGAAGGACTAAGCAACAATGCTATGGAACTCATTCCTCTTGAAACCCAAATAACAGTTCGTCCTGATACACCCGTCTACACCAACGTAGCAAATGATCCACTGGTTCCAGTGATTTCAACGAATCCCGATGCAATTTCAACCATTGACAGAACTGTTTGTGGCTATTTCATTAACTTTGATCCGTTTTCTGAGGATCCCAGTGAGCCTGAAACGACGCCAGCACACAGAACTTTCAAAGAACAAGCACAAGCCTTTTTTCAACACGTGAAAATGACTTATCTGGTTTCACCATGGATTGAACTATGGATTATTTCTGGAATACTTTTCTTTCTGCTTTGGCTAGCTTTATTAATGACTTTGAGCATGCTGATAAATGGAAGATTTATTCACTTGGACACATGAAGTAAAAATGTGAACTTACTTTCGAAACCACACAAATCATCCCATCATGAAGCAAGAGACTTGTCAGCAGTGAACATCACAGCCGTTCCTATACAAGATGGTATAGTTTGGGACAAAACGGATTATGATATAGTCGGTCCGTCGGAACTTTTGAAGATTCCACACTTATTCAAGATATCATTAAGTGACTTTATTACCTCTAGTACCTATTCTGATGATTGGGACTTTGAGACTGTTAATAACATGATGTCTGATCTAGAAAGGTCTGCTGCATTCTCTAATCACGAATACTTAGAGGGTTCAACAGACTATGAACAGCTTTATTGTTACAACCACTATAGTCATCATTTCTTGCATAAATCTGCAACGCCTAGAAATGTATTTATGTTTAACCAATGGGAACATTGTCCTACACCATCAAGGGGTAGCTCAAAAACGTTTGCAATGAAGTTTCCATATTTTTCAGGGTACAATACATCCAATCCAGAAACGTTCTATTTCTAAAAATGTGAACGAAACAGGAACGAAAAATATGTTAACAAATACAAAACAGATTTATTCTGCAGCCTTTATTGACCAACTGTCAAGACAGGGTTTTGATTTTTGGAAACAAACAATTGACACAAAATCTGTCTGGGGTGCAAAAGATTGGCAAGTGCAGGGGATTGAAGCTTTGTTTAGAGCCTGCATCATCCCACAGCAGATAATGTATTTGAATGACACTGTCCAACAAACGTCTTGCCTTGGGTTAGCCAAGATCAAGGACATGAACACACCGTCCATACCTACACCTGCAAGTAATAGCACTACACAGGGGAAGGTCGACGTACATACTATTTTACAAAACAACAGATCAGATCCTGAATGGGAAAAATGGCTGCTCTGGCCCACAGACACAAACATCTGTCAAGAAAGATTCCTGAACAAAACACAAGCTTTAACAATCAATAGGCCACACCCACGCTATGTTCAGAGACAGCATCCAGGGGTAGTAACAACATACAGTGTAGGGAAACTATGCCTTGATTGGCTACAGACATCTACACTAGAGGATGTGAAACAACACTTATCTTTTCTTAAAGAAGACGCAGACCTTGGGGATTTCTTGCTAGGCCCGAGAAACCGCGTCAAAAACGTTTCATATATGCCGGCATCTATGCTCTTTATAATGAAGAATGGAAGGTTACCCAAGCAGACGCTGCAGAAATAATACGAGAAATTGCTCGTATTAATTTAGAGAAATCTCTCGCTGTGGTCAACAATGGGTTAACGGCTCTGTCATCCAGGATATATTCATTGGGCAACATTGTATCCTCTGCTATTGACATACTGGAACAAGATTTGCTCCTGCTGCAACAAGGCCAGTCTCAATTACGTTCTATTCTGTCGACGCTACAAAACTTGCGGGCAGGCTATGTGCCTTGGCGTTTCATCAACACGTCTTCTCTGTTTTCAGAATACAATCTCTCTGATAAACAGATCAAACTGGCACAGAGGGGAGCAAAGTATACAGTGCTGAGCTTTGAAAAACTGGAAAAATTGCCATTTACGGAAGCAGAAAAACCAGCTACAGAATGGATTGTTCATGGCAAAACAACTCTGCCTGTTACAACTTTCCATTTTCAGTATTGCCTCAAACCTATGCCAGCAGGCAAATATGAAAGGTTGGGTAAAGAATACATCAGGACATCCTGGGATTTATCTTGCACACACAGATGGAGTGGGGGGCATGAGGTGTTTATTTGCTGTACACGCTGTGAAAATGCACTGAGTGGTTCACTCATATGTCGGGATATTAGTTTACACGGGGCCTGTAGTGGTTCCACTGCAAATTTATCCTGCCACTTGCAAGGTTCACTAGCCGCTGTGATTAATCCAATGTTTGGACAACTTTCAAATGGGAGTTACCTCATGTTGAATGATCAGAGCTGTTGTGGCATGCTGCCAGGTATCCCATATCTAGTTACGGTTACATCCAGGGTCACTTGCTGTATGCAAGTCTTGTTCCCCCAAATAGACACAGTCAGGGAGTCGCCTCTATGGCCTTCACTGAACATCTCTTCTATACGAATTGATTCTCTAAGCAGAATAAAAGCCATTCTTTTGCAACAAACCATGCCTTTGACCTCAGTCAAAGAAACCTATGATCTACAAGTCGCAAGGACTTCGGCTGAGATACAGGCTCTGTTAAGGACAAATTGCCCTACACATTTCACAGAAATGTTGGGACGTATCTTAAACATGTCTGATACGAGCGGTATTGTGCATGTACTTAAGACCGTATGTTCGGGACTGTTAACAACTTTTCAAGCAGTCCTCGGAATCATTCCAAACTTCATGCACTCGGTGTTTGGTGGTCTGCCGCTAATTCTAGCACTCGTTGCAGGAATCCTGTTTTTATTCTTCTACTACGCTATGGCAATCGAATTCACCGGCGTCAGTCCCAGCACCTTGGAGAGAGCTCTCCTGGAAAGGAAATGTCGTGAGCGCATAGTGCAACTATTGGGTTTACCTCGTCTACGAGAACTAAATACCACATGGTTTCTGTCGTTCAGACCAATCTGGCAAGATTGCATCTTACCTGTTCTACGCTGCCTGCTTTGCGGTGAAGAATGCTTGCTAGACATCTGTCTAACACTCCCATCAGTCATGCCAACGGATATCGATACTCTGCTGGACCCGATAACCGACCATGCTCTGTGTTGTCCCCAGAGGCTACTGATCCTGATGACGGCATTCATTGAGATCTCACAGACGCAACATGCTACTGCTGAGGTACGACATGGATCAACAGGCACACAGGTATCAACGATTACTGACACTGACGATGCATCACATCTATGTGCAGTTAGTCTTCTAAACGAGGTAATCAACCTGTCACCAACAACGGTAGATGACTTTTTGTCAACACGATTAGAAGATTTGATGTTTTCACCAGCATCTTCAAATAACTTTTGATTTGGTTCATAGTGTACCACATAATCTACGAATTTGGCCTTCATTTTTTCAAAACAAAAGACTAAATTTGGAACTTTCCTAAGATCACTTTTGTGAATATTGACTTGTTCTTTTATGGCTAAAAGGACTCTGCTTACGGTAGAACTATTCATAGAGAACAGACTTCTTTGAAACACTTCCAGGGACACGTTGTCACCTTTTTTCCACATTTATGTAATCATGTTGTGAAATGGCTCTGGAATTTTTTTTAGTTTTTCGTTTCTGTACAACTGGTCCATTTCATTACATATGTGTATATATATTTCTGTTCATTCTCTTAGCATTCACTGTGAATATATGCTTAGAATGCAACATTGCTTTAATATGTACAGCACCTTTGCATTTCATGTGTAGCAAACTTTTAACAAATTATTTTATTATGCTTTTACAAATGTTTTTAATAGACATGTTATACTCAATTTTATGTGGTTAGCATGTATAAGCATTTAATAATATCGATCATTCGTCAATGGAGTGGGTGTTGTGTTTCAATTTAGATACCTGTAGATAGGTTTCCCTGAATCATGTCCTTGTATAGGCACAATTCGCATTGCCCTTATTTAGGCATAGAATCCCAGTCCTTATTTAGGCATTAGCCATGCTAACCAAATACAGGCATGGTCACCTACATCCGTCCATCCCAACGTCACAACGAGTTCTTAGAAACCAGACCCTTAAGCCGAACGGGACTTTCCCTATCTAGGATTATTGATTTCTCCAAGAACTCATCTATTATGCATGAACTGCTATTCCTTAGGGGTTCATTCATGACGTCTTCCTCTGCCCGACTTTACGTCAATGCTTGCATTCCAAAGCCCCCTCCAGATATAAATATGCTTCTCTCACCATGGCAAACCAAAGCATGACTCAGCATGACTTGACTGCATGGTTCGCCACGGCAAGTTTGGAAGAGACCATATCCCGGCCTGACGCACTGACCAGACGCTGTCATCCCTGCTCGCAGAGAATCCAGCTTCCAGTGTTCTGACTCCCTTCGCGGGGGTTAGAGTTTGAGATCCGGATAGAGATTCCTACCTTGCACATTCTTAATGTATGGAGCCGACTAGAGCCTAGAGGGACTCTTGGTGTTGGACCCGGCCTCGTGGCGTGGTCCCGAACCCTCCTGCCCGACCCGACGGGGGCAGCCCCCACCCTTCGGGGTCCCTCCGGATTGTACCTTGCTACCCGCACCAGCCTACGCGACACGGCTCGCCCCGGCCTCGGCCCCAGCGAAGCCCCGAGATTGAGGCACCAAGATCCGGCCAGGGGGCACCAAGTGGCCACTCCACCGATCCCGGAGGAGGGGAGTTTCGATGGGACCCCCAACCGGTCCCCAACGCCAGGTGTCGATCGCCCTCCGGCCTGCCAGAAAGACTCATTACTTGGAACTTGGACCTCTGAGCCCTGCTGACTGCGTCGCGGCTCCCCCCTTTTGCTGAGAAGAAGACCCTCCCGGAACATCGGTGCCCTGCTGACCTCGTCGCGGCTCGACCTCGCAGAAGTAAACCATGGGAGCCCTGCTGACCTCGTCGCGGCTCGACCTCGCAGAAGTAAACCATCGGAGCCCTGCTGACCTCGTCGCGGCTCGACCTCACTGCAGCAATCCCCCAAACCGTACGGAACCCCCCGGCTCGAGGATTGAGAGCTAGGCGCAGGGTGTCCAGTACCAGGCTAAGACTGAGACTGTCCCGCTACCCCCTCCCAACCAGACTTTGAGACTCTCTGGGATCCCTCGATCCACCTGTAAATATTACCACAGAAACCTGCCCTGATAACCGATAAAAGCGTTACGAATAAATACCCTGGCTGTGTCCCTTTGTGGTGGTGGGGTTGCTTGGCTGATACGATCATAGGAGAAGGACCTCGCCCCGGAGGCTTCTCAACGGCGCTCGGCTACTCGCCTACGGAACGGCGGCCCTCGGGGTGGTCAGTCCGACACCATCCGGCTCCCGGAGGGCGCCCTTCTAACATTGGTGGCCAGCGGTGCGTCCGAGCCCGACGCAGATCGTACAGCGGGTAACTCACCCACTACCTACCCAGACACAGAGTAACCATGAGCAACCAAGAGACCACCCCAACCGCGGAGTTCCGACAGGAACGGTTGGAAGAATATACACATAAGGAACTAAAACAGTTTTGTAAAGACAAAGGCATCGCAACCACCGGATTAAACACAAAAGAGGACCTGCAAACAGCCCTAAAGACCTGGGTAGAGTCCGAAGCGGCCTCCCCCCAAACCGAAGAGAACCCGGTGCCAAACGTACACCGGCAACCAACCACAGCCCCGGCAGAGGGGAGGACAACCAGCCTAGAGACCGGCCTCTCCCCGGAAGAGATACGAGAACGGGAAAGGGTCAGGACCCACGAGTTAGAACTCGCCCGACTCCGCCTGGACGGCGAACTCCTACTAGCCGAAAAGAAATAGGCCCTGGAGCAACTGCGGCTGCAAGAAGAGATCGAGGAGAAAAAGCGGCACCGAGAACTGGAAGAGAGGAGGCTAACCCTCGAACATGAGCGGGGCCTCAAAGAACTTGAAATAAAGTCCAGAAATGGAGAGACCGGCACCCCCGGAAACCGAGACGCCCCCACACCGGTAGAGGCGAAAGTACATATCCCCAAGGATGTCGTCAAAGAGTACTACAAGAACGACGACATCCAACAATGGTTCAAGGCCTACGAAGTAGCCATGACCACCCATCGGGTACCCCAGAAAGATTGGGGTGCCGGCCTATGGGGACGGTTCCTCAGCGAAGGCAGAGACACCCTGCTACAGCTCCCAGACGCAGTGATGACCTCCTATGATCATATGAAGGAGGCCCTGCTCACCCGCTATGGGCTCACCCCAGAGATGTACCGCCAACGCTTCCGGGACTGCAAGAAGCTCCCCGGTACCACCTGGGTGGAATACGTAGACTTTTTTAGCAGAGCCCTGGAAGGTTGGATCAAGGGCAGCAAGGTCGCCTCCTACGAACAACTGTTCGACCTCATTGTATGGGAGCACCTCTCCAACAACTGCTTCATCGAGCTGAGACAGCACCTCCTCGACAGCAAGCTGACCGAGCCGCGGAAGCTCGCCGCCAAGGCCGATCGATGGGTGAACACCCGTGTCCCTCGGAACTCGATGGGGGAGTACCAACGGAACACCACGGGGCCCCCCCGCCAGCGCGGCGGAGGAGGGGGATCGAATAGAAACCGAGACTTTCCAGCGGGGCCACCCCGGAGTCCTCCCCGGGGCCCGCCCTCAAACCGCCCGTCCCTCGCCCGAAGAGGGGCCCCCCCAGACCGACCGGGGCCTCGACCGACGGTGACATGCTACAACTGCCAACAACCCGGGCACTATGCCAGTGACCCTACCTGCCCCGTGAACCGACGGGCAGGGACCACCGGGCCACCCCCCCCGCCAGTTGGCAGCCGCTGCCCTGGGGGAAGGGGGAGAAGAGGAAGAAAACTACGAGGCTGGACCAACCGAGTGGGAACCCGCCGCCATGACATTAGTCTGCCTGGGCAGTCGGGAGATGGTACCCCGGGCTCCCATCCCGAGCAACACCCAGAAGTACCAACAGTGGATCACCATTAATGGACGCCGGGCCGAAGTCCTCCGAGACACCGGAGCCAGCGTGACAGCCGTCCGCTGCCACTTGGTGACCCCCGAACAGATCTTGCCTAATGTACTGTGCCCCGTCCGGTCGGCAGACAACACTGAGAGCTTGTGCCAGATGGCCCGGATCCCCTTCGAGTGGGGGGGAGTGTCGGGCATGCTGAAGGTCACCGTCCGCGACGACGCCCCCGTGGACTGCCTCCTCGGGAACGACCTGGAAAGTTCCCCCTGGGCCCACGTTGAGCGCCGAGAGCATCTGGGGATGCTGGGACTGCCCGAATGGGTCTGCGCAACCACCCGGTCCACGACCGCCCGGGCCATCCAACCGAGCGCCGAGGCGCCCCCCGAAGAGCAGGAATGGCCCGAACCACCAGCCCCCTCCGTCGAAGGAGAAGCCGACACCGAGGCCGGGCCGCCAGAACTCACCCCGGACGAGGTCGCCGCGCTCAGCGACCTCCCCGAACTCGCCCAATGGCGCCAAGAAGGTGGCCCCACAAGGGAGCAGTTCTGCCAAGAACAAAAGACCTGCCCCTCCCTCGAAGGGACCCGACAGCAAGCAGCCGCCCAGGCCACCAGAGACCAGGCGGGGACCCACTGGGTCTATTGGGACAATGACCTCCTCTACAGCGAGCAGAAGACCGCAGAATTGGGGGCCAGCCGCGTGCTGGTGGTCCCCCTCAGATTCCGGGACTTCCTCCTCAATCTGGCGCATGATGTGCCCCTCGCCGGGCACCTGGGACAGGACAAAACATACAGCCGCCTGGTGACCCACTTCTACTGGCCCCGCATGCAGAAAGACGTGGACAATCATTGCCGGACCTGCCCGACCTGCCAAGCCAGCGGGAAGAGCGGGGGAAGGGTCAAAGCCCCTCTCCAGCCCTTCCCAATAGTCAACACCCCGTTCGAGCGAGTAGGGATCGACATCGTGGGGCCCCTGGACCCCCGAACCTCCCAGGGGCATCGATTCATCCTCGTCCTGGTCGACCATGCCACCCGATACCCCGAGGCCATCCCTCTCCGAACAGTGACGGCCTCCGTGGTGGGCCGGGCCTTGATGGGAATCTTCTCCCGAGTAGGCTTCCCCCGGGAGGTGGTGAGCGACCGAGGCACCAACTTTATCTCGAAGTATATGCGGTCCCTGTGGCAACAGTGCGGAGTCACCTACAAATTCACCACCCCATACCACCCCCAGGGGAACGGTCTAGTCGAACGATTTAACCGGACATTGAAAGGGATGATCAAAGGCCTGGAGGAGCCCCTGAGACGCAAGTGGGACGTCCTGCTGCCCTGCCTCCTGTTTGCCTATTGGGAGGTCCCGCAAAAATCTCTGGGGTTCAGCCCCTTCGAACTTCTGTACGGACACCCTGTCCGAGGCCCTCTCAGCCTGGTCAAGGAAGGCTGGGAGACCACCATCCAAGATGCTCCCCCCCGACGTCTATCGATACCTCCTGACCCTGCGAAACCAGACACGGAAATTCAGGGAGCTGGCCGAAGCCAACCTCGAGGCCAGCCAGGAGGAGATGAAACGCTGGTATGACCAGAACGCCTCCTCCATCGAGTTCGAGCCCGGCCAGCAGGTCTGGGTCATGTCGCCCGTAGACCCCTGCGCCCTCCAAGACAAGTGGACCGGGCCCTTCAAGGTGGTCGAGAAGAAGAGCCCCGTCACCTACCTGGTCGACCTGGAATCCCCCAGGAACCCCCTCCGGGTCCTCCACGCCAACAGGCTCAAACCACACTTTGCCCGAACAGAACTTAGCCTGTTGATGGCTACGGACGATGGGGCCGAGGACGACTCCGAGCCCTTACCCGACCTCCTGAAAACCTCCGAAAAGGACGGCTCCGTGGAGGGAGTCATCCTCTCCGCCACCGCCGGATACTGGCAGATCGGGCTCACTCCCGGCGCCCAAGAGCGTTCAGCTTTCTCCACCCCCGATGGCCATTACCACTTCCGAGTGATGCCCTTCGGCATGAAAAATGCCCCGGCGACCTTCCAGAGGCTGGTAAATAAGGTACTGGCCGGCCTAGAAGCGTTCAGCGCCGCCTACCTGGACGATATTGCGGTGTTCAGCAGCCACTGGGCCGAGCACCTGAGGCACCTCGAGGAGGTCCTGACCGCCCTCCAAAGGGCCGGACTTACCGTAAAAGCCAGCAAGTGTCAGATAGGCCAAGGTTCCGTAACCTATCTGGGACATCAAGTGGGGAGCGGCCATGTGGCTCCCCTCCAGCCAAAGATCGACGCCATCGTAGCCTGGGAACCTCCAACCACCCAAACCGCTGTGAGGGCCTTCCTGGGACTCACGGGCTATTACAGGCGGTTTATTAAGAACTATGGAAGCATTGTGGGCCCCCTCACGGAGCTCACGTCAAAGAAACAGCCCAAGAAGGTGCACTGGACGCCCCGCTGTCAGGCGGCCTTCGAGACCCTCAAGACAGCGATGTGTACCGCTCCCGTGCTACAAGCCCCCGACTACAGCAAGGAGTTTGTGGTGCAGACGGATGCCTCGGAGTACGGAATCGGGGCTGTCTTGTCCCAAGTGAATTCTGAGGGGGTTGACCAGCCGGTGGCCTTCATCAGCCGGCGCCTGCTGCCCCGGGAGCAGAGATGGAGCACCATTGAGCGAGAGGCCTTCGCCGTGGTGTGGGCCCTCAAAAAACTCCGGCCCTACCTCTTTGGCACCCACTTTCGGGTCCAAACCGACCACCGACCCTTGCGGTGGTTGATGCAGATGAGAGGCGAGAACCCGAAGTTGTTGCGATGGTCCATCTCTCTGCAGGGGATGGACTTCACTGTAGATCATCGGCCCGGCAACGACCACGCCAACGCCGACGGCCTGTCACCGCAGCAATCCCCCCCATTTGCGTTGTAATAGTTTTGTTGTAATGGTAGTGCGTTGTAAAAGTTGCGTTGTAAAGGCTGTTCCCCCGTGTGATAGGGTAGGAATGCTCCGAATTCACCATTATACGGTGCTTTCCTGTCCTTTCCTAGTGCTGGGCCACTTTTGGCTTCCAAGCGCCAAAACAGGCACCCTTACGTCATGGTGCAATGGTGCCTGCGTTGTAGGTAGGTTTGTTTTTGTGGAGGAAGGGACACTTCTCCAACAAAAAACAAATCGTGAGAGACAGTTTCCTCTTTCTACGTGTGCTGCAGAATGCAGCACACGTGGAAAGAGGAGAAAACAAGGAAAAATAAAGATATTTCTCCTCATTACGCCTCACCTGGGGAGGCATAGAATTTTGACGCATTCCCAGGTCTACCCCTAATGGTAAATCTGGGATTGCTCCAAAATAAATGGATGAATGCATGAGAACACCCGCACTTCACCCATGTAAAGCCTTTCTGGGGCAGAGTAATGCTAGACTGCGATTTGCGCTGACTTGCATTATTCTAGATGTATCACGCAACGCAGGACCACACTAGGTGGGCTTGCGTGGCTTGATAAATGTCTCTTTGGTTTTGCTTCACTCTTGCGCCCCATTGCATGGCTCAAGGGTGACTCAAAAGCTTGATAAATCTGGCCAACAGATTTTACAAGCAGTAATAATTCAGTGCAATTTCTCTCAACCGCAAAGTCAACTAATTGGACACATAGAAATGTTTTCAAAGAAAACTTAGGCAAGTGTAACTGCGGACAGTTAGAAGTAATTCCAGCAGGGAGCTGGACAGGAGGACCAGCAAAGTCCTCAAGAACAGTTACCTTCACATGTGAAGCGGTCCTTCAGTAGTCTCAGGCACTTTATCTGTTTTAGAATGGATTCTTATGGAGTGGTCCTGATGCAAGGGATGAAGGATGCTGAAGATGCTCTAAGGATGTTTGCTGATGCGACGCGGTAGACAGGTGGTCTCCCTGCAGGGATTACTCAGTCCATGAAGATGGTGAGGGAATCCTGTTTATAGGCTCATCGTCCCAAAAAGTAATCGATGGTCTGGTCGAAATCCAGTCGCCACTGTACTACCGGTGACCTGTTGTCCCGGTCACAGGCCAATCCTTTCTGTGTTGATAACTCACCTTCTGAGGGTCCCAGCAGCTCTCCGACAGCATTTTTGCATTCAACGAACTTGGGTGCAACTCTGTGCATCGGGTCTTGATCCCTGGTGCTGCACGGCAGTGGCGGTAGCAACTGCTGTGTTCCTGTGCTGCAAATAGGAGGCCAGTCAGCTGGCCCTTGGTGTTCTCTTGGCTTGACTGAGTTCTGGAGATGAGTTATCCTTAAGCAGGACACGGCAGACAGTCTCTATTCACTAGCCAACAGGTGCAGCAGGTGCAGTCCTCGCCAGTGCTGCCTCTCTTTGTTGGTCCTTTGGTGCAGCATGGCAGTCCTTCTTCGTTCCTTCTTCCAAGTCAGTCGAAATCTGAGGTCTGGGTGCCAGGGGTGCCCCCTTTATGCTCAGAAGGTCCCCTCAGGGCAGGATCAAGTTGGTAGCCAATGGGCTACCAGGTTCTGTCCCACCTGGTGCCCACTTCCTGGGGAGTGTGGTATCTGCCTATCCCAAGATGCATCATTCTTTTCACTCCCAGGATGACAAGACCCTTTCCTGGTCTACAGACCTTTTAAGCCCACCCTTGGGGTGTAGCTATCTCAGGGCTACATGCCCTTGGGTAAACCGGTTTGGCAACTTGTATTCACTCTCTGCTCCCGAGCCAACAATGGGCCAGACCTCCCACTTGGTGTCGCACATCTGCTCTCCAAAGGCGTCTTCACCTTTAAAGCCAGCTTTTTGGGGCTAACACCTAAGTGGCTTCCTACAAGAAGGAGGTGACACCTCCCTGGCCTGTAATCCCTCACTGTTCTCCTTCCTTTTAGGTGTTAGGATGTCTCTCCAGGAGGGCAGCAAGCTCTCTCATGGAACAGGCTCCATGTGTGCCTGGAAAGGCGCAGGGGTGTTAATGGCAGTTCAGGCTGAACTGTTCTCATGAGGAACAGGGTCAAGACTGATTTGTATATAGCTGTGTCTGAACTGGGGTGGCGAAGTGAGCTAAAGAACAATGATGGATTCAACCCAGATCTGTGACTGGGGGTGAGTGTCTGAAACGTTTCAGCCATCTCCTTGTGTTTGCTTTGTTCACCCCAAGTTGGCAGGGTATGCCCAGACGTGGGTCCCTTGCTCACTGTTCCACTGGATTCAAGCTGGCATGGCTGTTGGGGGGTGCTACCCCCGAAACTGGTCCCAGGATGCTTGTTTCCGGTCCAGTGAAGGCCTGGCCTGGCAGTTCGGGCTGGAGTGTTCCCATGAGAAACAGGGTCAAGACTGATTTGCATATGGCTGGGTCTAAACTGGGGTGGCGTAGTGAGCTGGGTGAGTGTCTGAAAAGTTTCAGAGCTCCGTCCATCATCTCCTTTGGTTTGCTTTGTTCACCCTAAGTTGGCAGGGTATGCCCAGACGTGGGTCCCTTGCTCACTGTGCCACTGGATTCAAGCTAGCCTGTCTGATGGGGGGTGATAACCCGAAACCGGTCCAAAGATACTTGTTTACGGTCCAGGGAAGGCATGGCTTGGCTGTTCAGGCTGGGCTGGTGCCATGAGGCACAGGGTCAGACTGATTTGCATATGGCCATGTCTAAACTGGGGTGGCAGAGTGGGCTAAAGAACGGTGATGGATTAAACCCAGATCAGTTGACTGGGGGTGAGTGCTTGCAATGTTCAACACTCCGTCCATCATCCCCTTTGGTTTTGCTTTGTTCATTGTATTTTTTATTGAGTTTGTTCATTTGTTTTTTTATAGTGTGATTTTTTTTTAATTTGAACATAAATATACTATGTATGAATAACTGTTTTTTAATTTGTTACAATTGTTTTATATGCTTTTAATAAATTGCTACATACCATGTCCAATATTTTTTTTGTGTACTGGCACACTGCTTTTTCAGTTGGAACTGTATCCCCCATGATTGAATGTGTGTGATTTCGGTGAGTGAATGAGTAAGAGTTCTCTCAGTATTTGCCAACCAAAGGATATTTTGCTATTTTTCTGTTCCCATGAGGAACGGAGTCAAGACTGATTTGCCTATGGCTGGATCCGAGTGTCTGCACAGTGTCAGCGCTCTGTCCATCATCTCCTTGTGTTTGCAATGGCAACAAAGGGACAGCTTGGCTAACGCTGCACACTGCAGCAAGTTACATTAGTTCCGCCTTGCGATACAAGTCGAGATTAATGTATTAAGTTGTTTGGTACCTTGGAGTACCCACGTTGGTCCCACAGGAGTTAGCACAGCGATGGGGTCAGCACGTAGCCCTGTACTCATCAATTGGGTGACTACGCAGTTCCACAATAAGGTTTTGCGAGTTTTACAGTCAGAACATGTAAAGTACATGTCCTGCCTGTGTCATTTGGTGTCCCCTGCCCTTAGGGTTCAGGACCGCCAGAGGGGTGACTTACACGTATGTGCAGGGAAAGGGCCAGCTTTTCTATTGCTGTGAATGGCAGAGTCGGGCTAGAACTGCTCGACCAATCTGCACTGGCAGACTAGGGGTCCAAGGTGGCACAATCAGTGCTACAAGCCTTGGGGTACCCCTTTAACTTACATGCCCGGAGTACCAGGGTACCCTTTACTAGAGACTTATAGGTAAGTCATCTATTTCCAATTATATACAGCCAATAAGACATACACTTCGGGGTCAGGGCACTGGGGTCTGGTTAACAGGCTTCTGTGCACTCTCAGAGTCGAAAAACCATCCGCTTCAGTGGAAAAACTGGGGGTGACCATAAAAAAGAGGCGTGTCCTTACACATACATTAAACGATTTACCAGGGTGAGCCAGTGGTGTCTAACGAGCGACATGTGCTTAACTTTCAGCCTCTGGTACAAACTTCAGCGTGATGACAACAGGAAGAGAGTGAGTCACGCACAAGGTGTAAATCTGTAGTAATTATGTGTATTACTCCTCAGAATATCGTGCCGTATCTGTGTGCCCCCTGTTTGCGGATCGTGTGATGCTGAGTTTTGAAGCTGCGCTTGCATTCGCTTTGCGCTCTATAAACAGCGGCTCAGCTCCAGACAGGTGACGGACACCTCTGTTTGCGCCGCTTAGCGCTTTGTGGGCGCTTTGTGGGCGCCTCTGCAAAATCACTGTCATTTTTGTGAGGTTGTATTTTTAATACGGTTAGAGGAGGGCGCTAACTGGCCATATCCTAACATATGTGACGATATTTGAGATTTTGGCGATAAAATATGTTCCATTTGGCGAAACAGTACGATTTGTATGTCTGCGACACTAAAGGGCGCATTGAGGCGTCTCAAGAGTGAGTCTGCGTTTCAAAGCTCGAGTCACACAAAAGGGTGAGGTCTGGGCTTCATTCAAAGGATGGTGAACTATTTAAGGTTTCTCCAAAATGAATCAGCGAATAACCTACATTTTTGGGGATTTAGGACCCGGGAGCAGACCAATTTAAAACCCCCTTCCAGCTCGAGAGCACCTCTCAGGCTGTCATAGTTTGCTACAACAAATCCTTTCTTTAATTGTTGCAAAAAATAAAAATGTCTAAGCTGGACATCTTGGAATTTTTAAGGCTCTCGACCCGCGCGAGACGAGATGGGCTGAACTTTACAGACTGTGTTTGCTTTTCTGGTCCTCCCCGCCCCTCCCCCTCCAAATACGCTGGGCAGCTAAATGGCTGCATCACCGGCAGCCCCACGCCCACTTTACACGTATGCAGAATTCTAGGATATGCTCCAGGGTGGGAGTGAGACGGGGGAGCCACAGCAGCAGGGCGGAGGAGCAGCGCACAGGCCACCCTCCCACTCTCCACAAGGGAGCATCGCGCAGGCCACCCTCCCACTCTCCACAAGGGACCAGCGCACAGGCCACCCTCCCACTCTCCACAAGGGAGCATCGCGCAGGCCACCCTCCCACTCTCCAGAAGGAAACAGCGCGCAGGCCACCCTCCCACTCTCCACAGGCCACCCTCCCCAGGCCACCCTCCCACTCTCCACAAGGGAGCATCGCGCAGGCCACCCTCCCACTCTCCAGAAGGAAACAGCGCGCAGGCCACCCTCCCACTCTCCACAGGCCACCCTCCCACTCTCCACAAGGGAGCATCGCGCAGGCCACCCTCCCACTCTCCACAAGGGACCAGCGCGCAGGCCACCCTCCGACTCTCCACAAGGGACCAGCGCGCAGGCCACCCTCCCACCCTCCACAAGGGAGCATCGCGCAGGCCACCCTCCCACTCTCCACAAGGGACCGGCGCACAGGCCACCCTCCCACTCTCCACAAGGGAGCAGCGCACAGGCCACCCTCCCACTCTCCACAAGGGAGCATCGCGCAGGCCACCCTCCCACTCTCCACAAGGGACCGGCGCACAGGCCACCCTCCCACTCTCCACAAGGGACCAGCGCACAGGTCACCCTCCCACTCTCTCCAGACCCTCCCCCCAGGCACCCACCGTCACCCACCAGTGCCCCCATGCTGTGCGCCCCGCTGCTGCTGCCGCTGCTCCTCAGCCTGGCCGCCCTGCACGCGCTGGGGGACCCCGGAGCCCCGGACGACGTGCTCATAGACCGCTACGACGTGCCCAAGGTCTGCCCGCGGGAGGTGCAGATCGGAGACTTCATCCGCTACCACTACAACGGCACCCTCCAGGACGGCAAGAAGTTCGACTCCAGGTAGGAGCGCTCTAAGCCAGGCGCCCCGCCGCGGGGTATAGGAAAGCTCCTAGTGCGCGCCTGCAAAGCGCTTTATAGCCATGGAGGATATACGCGATGGCGACCAGAGCAATTCAGAGAAAAGCAAACGCCGCACGGATGCAAAAGGGTCTCCAAGCGGGCAAACTTCACGCAAAACGGGTGACAGCGGTTTCTAATACGAAAGCATATCTTAGACAACCGCAGGCATGCGACTTGTAAAAGGAGGCTTAATAATGGGAAACTACGGGGTTACAGATGGCAGATGCAATGTGTATGAGACCAGATGTAGCAGTTTATAGGGGATGGGACTTTTAGGATAAAGCAGTGTATAAAAGTGCTGCGGACTTGGTGTATGGCTACTAAAGGGTTATATGGAAAGGGCGTCCTCTTCAGGGCATCCCTGCGGTTTGATAAACAAAACACACTGAGACACCACGCGTGGCAGCTAAACCCGACCCCTCCGGCGCCTTAGGGCACGGCAGCCGACGTTGTTGATGGAGCTAGACCCGCACAGACATCGCATGTGGGATGCCAGGACAGACAAGGCGACCAATTCAAGAAAAGGGCACCATTGGCCGCTCAAGGGGTTATAGGCGAGGCGGAGGAGCGTGGCACGGCACCCCCTCAAATAAAATGGCACGGTGACGGTTTATAGACGAGGCGGAGGAGCGTGGCACGGCACCCCCTCAAATAAAATGGCACCGTGAGATATCCGACTGGTGCAAGAAAAGGCCTTCTGCAGGAATTCACGCGAGCTTGGGAAGAGAAACCGTCAAAGTTTCTGTATAGCCACTAAATCTGTTATCAGGGGATGAACCTCCCTTCGTCGGCCTGGCAGAGGTGCCAGGCATGCCCAGGCTCTCAGGCCTAACTCTGGGACCTGGCCCCCAGCTTTACCTTCGGTTTCTCACTTCGAAGTTGCTGAAACTTGTGACGTTCGATCTGCGTTCCAATGCATTGATTTTTTTTGCCAGGTCAATGCCACAATGTGAAATAGTTCGCTCGGTCTCCCTTCTGTAAAGAGATATATATGCTCTAAATGTGATGTGTACAATACAGCGCTACACGTCGCCTGCAGTACATGGGGTGTTGCACGCCTTCTGCGGGCTCTGTTCCGGCTGCACAACAGTTTCCGGTTTGCAGGAGGAGGGGATGGGGCGCGTGGGGTTCGAGTTGCTATGGGGCCAGATCTGTAGACGTGTCACCCCAGCAGCCTCCATGGCGTTAAGCCTCGGGGACCCAGGCCCGGAGGCGGCTCCGACTGCTGAACAAATCCCACCTCTTCCGAAGGCCTGTTTCTGCAGTGGGCGGGCGCTTCTATGTTTTATAGCCAGTGATTTCCTTCCAAGTTTTGAATTTAATGATGGGCTCGGAAGTTGCAGCTTGACGCCGCCAGCAGCTGTGTCTTGAAATACCAAAAGGACCCGTAGATAAGCGTTGAACTAAGAAAGGGGTGTTATATGGATCTTTTCGAAGCGATGTCACAGAACACCTTTTTATTTCCCTGAATCAAAAGCGCCATTTTTGATTGGATGGTACACTCATCAGCTGTGTGCGTCAAGCTACATCTTTGGGAGAACGTGCACGTTTATTAGAATAGCTGGACCATTTAATTTTAAGCTTTTACAATCTGCTTGCAAATACATATTTTATCAGAATATCTAAGGTATCAGCTATTTTTTTGGTTTCTGTTGATGACCACAGCATTGTGTAGGTTTGTCTCCGTATAACGGAACTCTGCATTATGCTAATTTGTGTCCGGGGCGAGGTGGCCATGCAGTAGATGCCGCGAGGTGACATGGTACTCTATGCAGAAATGGAGACTTTCTGTGTCACGGGTCTATGCAGAGATAAAGTCTCTTAGTGGCATAGGGGTTCTATGTAGAATATGTGTTTTTCAGTGTCATGGTGTCCCTGCACTAGGTAGTCTCTCAGTGTTATAGGAGCCTATGCAGAAGGGAGTTCGTTTTCAAAGGGGCTGTGATGGGTCCTAAGTGACATAGGGCACTGTGCCGAAGTGGAGTTCGTCAGCTTCGTGGGGTCAATGCAGTGCATAGTCTCTCAGTGACCTAGAGCCCTGTGCAGAAGTGAAAGGGTGTCACACGGTTTGTGCAGAAATAATGTCTTTCAGGGAAAAGACCCTATGCAGTAGTGGAGGTTTTTCCACTCTCACGGGGTCTATGCAGTAGACAGTCCCTCAGTAACCTAAGGACTTATGCCGAAACCGTGTCTGGGTGGGTCACAGGACCTATCTATGAAGTACCTACACCCTCGGTGACATAGGGTCCTATGCAGAACTGAAGTCTTTTGCAGAAACATAATGGCCAATGCAGGAGTGGAATCTTTAGGTTTGACGGGCCTGTGCAGCAGATACTCTGTAAGTAGCATAGGGCTCTATGCAGACTTCAGAGTCTATTGACGGGCCTGTGCAGCAGATACTCTGTAAGTAGCATAGGGCTCTATGAAGAATTCAGTCTATTGACGGGCCTGTGCAGCAGATACTCTGTAAGTAGCATAGGGCTAGATGCAGACTTCAGAATCTATTGACGGGCCTGTGCAGCAGATACCCTGTAAGTAGCATAGGGCTCTATGCAGACTTCAGAGTCTATTGACGGGCCTGTGCAGCAGATACTCTGTAAGTAGCATAGGGCTCTATGCAGACTTCAGAGTCTATTGACGGGCCTCTGCAGCAGGTACTCTGTAAGTAGCATAGGGCTCTATTCAGACTTCAGAGTCTATTGACGGGCCTGTGCAGCAGATACTCTGTAAGTAGCATAGAGCTCTATGCAGAATTCAGAGTCTATTGACAGGCCTGTGCAGCAGATACTCTGTAAGTAGCATAGGGCTCTATGCAGAATTCAGAGTCTATTGACGGGCCTGTGCAGCAGATACTCTGTAAGTAGCATAGGGCTCTATGCAGACTTCAGAGTCTATTGACGGGCCTGTGCAGCAGATACTCTGTAAGTAGCATAGGGCTCTATGCAGAATTCAGAGTCTATTGACGGGCCTGTGCAGCAGATACTCTGTAAGTAGCATAGGGCTCTATTCAGACTTCAGAGTCTATTGACGGGCCTGTGCAGCAGATACTCTGTAAGTAGAATAGGGCTCTATTCAGACTTCAGAGTCTATTGACGGGCCTCTGCAGCAGGGACTCTGTAAGTAGCATAGGGCTCTATTCAGACTTCAGAGTCTATTGGCGGGCCTGTGCAGCAGATACTCTGTAAGTAGCATAGGGCTCTATTCAGAATTCAGAGTCTATTGACGGGCCTGTGCAGCAGATACTCTGTAAGTAGCATAGGGCTCTATGCAGAATTCAGAGTCCATTGACGGGCCTGTGCAGCAGATACTCTGTAAGTAGCATAGGGCTAGATGCAGACTTCAGAATCTATTGACGGGCCTGTGCAGCAGATACCCTGTAAGTAGCATAGGGCTCTATGCAGACTTCAGAGTCTATTGACGGGCCTGTGCAGCAGATACTCTGTAAGTAGCATAGGGCTCTATGCAGACTTCAGAGTCTATTGACGGCCTGTGCAGCAGATACTCTGTAAGTAGCATAGGGCTCTATGCAGAATTCAGAGTCTATTGACGGGCCTGTGCAGCAGATACTCTGTAAGTAGCATAGGGCTCTATGCAGACTCCAGAGTCTATTGACGGGCCTGTGCAGCAGATACTCTGTAAGTAGCATAGGGCTCTATGCAGACTTCAGAGTCTATTGACGGGCCTGTGCAGCAGATACTCTGTAAGTAGCATAGGGCTCTATGCAGACTTCAGAGTCTATTGACGGGGCTGTGCAGCAGATACTCTGTAAGTAGCATAGGGCTCTATGCAAACTTCAGAGTCTATTGAAGGGCCTGTGCAGCAGATACTCTGTAAGTAGCATAGGGCTCTATGCCGACTTCAGAGTCTATTGACGGGCCTGTGCAGCAGGTACTCTGTAAGTAGCATAGGGCTCTATGCAGACTTCAGAGTCTATTGACGGGCCTGTGCAGCAGATACTCTGTAAGTAGCATAGGGCTCTATGCAGACTTCAGAGTCTATTGACGGGCCTGTGCAGCAGATACTCTGTAATGCGCATAGGGCCCTATGCAGACTTCAGAGCCTATTGACGGGCCTGTGCAGCAGATACTCTGTAAGTAGCATAGGGCTCTATGCAGACTCCAGAGTCTATTGACGGGCCTGTGCAGCAGATACTCTGTAAGTAGCATAGGGCTCTATGCAGACTCCAGAGTCTATTGACGGGCCTGTGCAGCAGATACTCCGTAAGTAGCATAGGGCTCTATGCAGACTTCAGAGTCTATTGACGGGCCTGTGCAGCAGATACTCTGTAAGTAGCATAGGGCTCTATGAAGAATTCAATCTATTGACGGGCCTGTGCAGCAGATACTCTGTAAGTAGCATAGGGCTCTATGCAGAATTCAGAGTCTATTGACAGGCCTGTGCGGCAGATACTCTGTAAGTAGCATAGGGCTCTATGCAGACTTCAGAGTCTATTGACGGCCTGTGCAGCAGATACTCTGTAAGTAGCATAGGGCTCTATGCAGACTTCAGAGTCTATTGACGGGCCTATGCAGCAGGTACTCTGTAAGTAGCATAGGGCTCGATGCAGACTTCAGAGTCTATTGACGGGCCTGTGCAGCAGATACTCTAAGTAGCATAGGGCTCTATGCAGACTCCAGAGTCTATTGACGGGCCTGTGCAGCAGATACTCTGTAAGTAGCATAGGGCTCCATGCAGACTTCAGAGTCTATTGACGGGCCTGTGCAGCAGATACTCTGTAAGTAGCATAGGGCTCTATGCAGACTCCAGAGTCTATTGACGGGCCTGTGCAGCAGATACTCCGTAAGTAGCATAGGGCTCTATGCAGACTTCAGAGTCTATTGACGGGCCTGTGCAGCAGATACTCTGTAAGTAGCATAGGGCTCTATGAAGAATTCAGTCTATTGAAGGGCCTGTGCAGCAGATACTCTGTAAGTAGCATAGGGCTCTATGCAGAATTCAGAGTCTATTGACGGGCCTGTGCGGCAGATACTCTGTAAGTAGCATAGGGCTCTATGCAGACTTCAGAGTCTATTGACGGGCCTGTGCAGCAGATACTCTGTAAGTAGCATAGGGCTCTATGCAGACTTCAGAGTCTATTGACGGGCCTCTGCAGCAGGTACTCTGTAAGTAGCATAGGGCTCTATTCAGACTTCAGAGTCTATTGACGGGCCTGTGCAGCAGATACTCTGTAAGTAGCATAGAGCTCTATGCAGAATTCAGAGTCTATTGACGGGCCTGTGCAGCAGATACTCTGTAAGTAGCATAGGGCTCTATGCAGACTTCAGAGTCTATTGACGGGCCTGTGCAGCAGATACTCTGTAAGTAGCATAGGGCTCTATGCAGAATTCAGAGTCTATTGACGGGCCTGTGCAGCAGATACTCTGTAAGTAGCATATGGCTCTATTCAGACTTCAGAGCCTATTGACGGGCCTGTGCAGCAGATACTCTGTAAGTAGCATAGGGCTCTATTCAGACTTCAGAGTCTATTGACGGGCCTCTGCAGCAGATACTCTGTAAGTAGCATAGGGCTCTATTCAGACTTCAGAGTCTATTGACGGGCCTGTGCAGCAGATACTCTGTAAGTAGCATAGGGCTCTATTCAGAATTCAGAGTCTATTGACGGGCCTGTGCAGCAGATACTCTGTAAGTAGCATAGGGCTCTATGCAGAATTCAGAGTCCATTGACGGGCCTGTGCAGCAGATACTCTGTAAGTAGCATAGGGCTAGATGCAGACTTCAGAATCTATTGACGGGCCTGTGCAGCAGATACCCTGTAAGTAGCATAGGGCTCTATGCAGACTTCAGAGTCTATTGACGGGCCTGTGCAGCAGATACTCTGTAAGTAGCATAGGGCTCTATGCAGACTTCAGAGTCTATTGACGGCCTGTGCAGCAGATACTCTGTAAGTAGCATAGGGCTCCATGCAGACTTCAGAGTCTATTGACGGGCCTGTGCAGCAGATACTCTGTAAGTAGCATAGGGCTCTATGCAGACTCCAGAGTCTATTGACGGGCCTGTGCAGCAGATACTCTGTAAGTAGCATGGGGCTCTATGCAGACTTCAGAGTCTATTGACGGGGCTGTGCAGCAGATACTCTGTAAGTAGCATAGGGCTCTATGCAAACTTCAGAGTCTATTGAAGGGCCTGTGCAGCAGATACTCTGTAAGTAGCATAGGGCTCTATGCCGACTTCAGAGTCTATTGACGGGCCTGTGCAGCAGGTACTCTGTAAGTAGCATAGGGCTCTATGCAGACTTCAGAGTCTATTGACGGGCCTGTGCAGCAGATACTCTGTAAGTAGCATAGGGCTCTATGCAGACTTCAGAGTCTATTGACGGGCCTGTGCAGCAGATACTCTGTAATGCGCATAGGGCCCTATGCAGACTTCAGAGCCTATTGACGGGCCTGTGCAGCAGATACTCTGTAAGTAGCATAGGGCTCTATGCAGACCCCAGAGTCTATTGACGGGTCTGTGCAGCAGATACTCTGTAAGTAGCATAGGGCTCTATGCAGACTTCAGAGTCTATTGACGGGCCTGTGCAGCAGATACTCTGTAAGTAGCATAGGGCTCTATGCAGACTTCAGAGTCTATTGACGGGGCTGTGCAGCAGATACTCTGTAAGTAGCATAGGGCTCTATGCAAACTTCAGAGTCTATTGAAGGGCCTGTGCAGCAGATACTCTGTAAGTAGCATAGGGCTCTATGCCGACTTCAGAGTCTATTGACGGGCCTGTGCAGCAGGTACTCTGTAAGTAGCATAGGGCTCTATGCAGACTTCAGAGTCTATTGACGGGCCTGTGCAGCAGATACTCTGTAAGTAGCACAGGGCTCTATGCAGACTTCAGAGTCTATTGACGGGCCTCTGCAGCAGGTACTCTGTAAGTAGCATAGGGCTCTATTCAGACTTCAGAGTCTATTGACGGGCCTGTGCAGCAGATACTCTGTAAGTAGCATAGGGCTCTATGCAGAATTCAGAGTCTATTGACGGGCCTGTGCAGCAGATACTCTGTAAGTAGCATAGGGCTCTATGCAGAATTCAGAGTCTATTGACTGGCCTGTGCAGCAGATACTCTGTAAGTAGCATAGGGCTCTATGCAGACTTCAGAGTCTATTGACGGGCCTGTGCAGCAGATACTCTGTAAGTAGCATAGGGCTCTATGCAGAATTCAGAGTCTATTGACGGGTCTGTGCAGCAGATACTCTGTAAGTAGCATAGGGCTCTATTCAGACTTCAGAGTCTATTGACGGGCCTGTGCAGCAGATACTCTGTAAGTAGCATAGGGCTCTATTCAGACTTCAGAGTCTATTGACGGGCCTGTGCAGCAGATACTCTGTAAGTAGCATAGGGCTCTATTCAGACTTCAGAGTCTATTGACGGGCCTGTGCAGCAGATACTCTGTAAGTAGCATAGGGCTCTATTCAGAATTCAGAGTCTATTGACGGGCCTGTGCAGCAGATACTCTGTAAGTAGCATAGGGCTCTATGCAGAATTCAGAGTCCATTGACGGGCCTGTGCAGCAGATACTCTGTAAGTAGCATAGGGCTAGATGCAGACTTCAGAATCTATTGACGGGCCTGTGCAGCAGATACCCTGTAAGTAGCATAGGGCTCTATGCAGACTTCAGAGTCTATTGACGGGCCTGTGCAGCAGATACTCTGTAAGTAGCATAAGGCTCTATGCAGACTTCAGAGTCTATTGACGGCCTGTGCAGCAGATACTCTGTAAGTAGCATAGGGCTCCATGCAGACTTCAGAGTCTATTGACGGGCCTGTGCAGCAGATACTCTGTAAGTAGCATAGGGCTCTATGCAGACTCCAGAGTCTATTGACGGGCCTGTGCAGCAGATACTCTGTAAGTAGCATAGGGCTCTATGCAGACTTCAGAGTCTATTGACGGGCCTGTGCAGCAGATACTCTGTAAGTAGCATAGGGCTCTATGCAGACTTCAGAGTCTATTGACGGGGCTGTGCAGCAGATACTCTGTAAGTAGCATAGGGCTCTATGCAAACTTCAGAGTCTATTGAAGGACCTGTGCAGCAGATACTCTGTAAGTAGCATAGGGCTCTATGCTGACTTCAGAGTCTATTGATGGGCCTGTGCAGCAGGTACTCTGTAAGTAGCATAGGGCTCTATGCAGACTTCAGAGTCTATTGACGGGCCTGTGCAGCAGATACTCTGTAAGTAGCATAGGGCTCTATGCAGACTTCAGAGTCTATTGATGGGCCTGTGCAGCAGATACTCTGTAATGCGCATAGGGCCCTATGCAGACTTCAGAGCCTATTGACGGGCCTGTGCAGCAGATACTCTGTAAGTAGCATAGGGCTCTATGCAGACTTCAGAGTCTATTGATGGGCCTGTGCAGCAGATACTCTGTAAGTAGCATAGGGCTCTATGCAGACGCCAGAGTCTATTGACGGGGCTGTGCAGCAAATACTCTGTAAGTAGCATAGGGCTCTATGCAGACTTCAGAGTCTATTGACGGGGCTGTGCAGCAGATACTCTGTAAGTAGCATAGGGCTCTATGCAGAATTCAGAGTCTATTGACGGGCCTGTGCAGCAGATACTCTGTAAGTAGCATAGGGCTCTATGCAGACTTCAGAGTCTATTGACGGGGCTGTGCAGCAGATACTCTGTAAGTAGCATAGGGCTCTATGCAAACTTCAGAGTCTATTGAAGGGCCTGTGCAGCAGATACTCTGTAAGTAGCATAGGGCTCTATGCAGACGCCAGAGTCTATTGACGGGGCTGTGCAGCAGATACTCTGTAAGTAGCATAGGGCTCTATGCAGACTTCAGAGTCTATTGACGGGGCTGTGCAGCAGATACTCTGTAAGTAGCATAGGGCTCTATGCAGAATTCAGAGTCTATTGACGGGCCTGTGCAGCAGATACTCTGTAAGTAGCATAGGGCTCTATGCAGACTCCAGAGTCTATTGACGGGCCTGTGCAGCAGATACTCTGTAAGTAGCATAGGGCTCTATGCAGACTTCAGAGTCTATTGACAGGGCTGTGCAGCAGATACTCTGTAAGTAGCATAGGGCTCTATGCAAACTTCAGAGTCTATTGAAGGGCCTGTGCAGCAGATACTCTGTAAGTAGCATAGGGCTCTATGCAGACTTCAGAGTATATTGACGGGCCTGTGCAGCAGATACTCTGTAAGTAGCATAGGGCTCTATGCAGACTTCAGAGCCTATCAATTTCACAGGGCACATGGAGTGCATAGTGTTACATGGGAGTGTCGTCATTCTCTTTGGCAGCACAGTTTACATAGGATGGCCTACCCACTACCTATGTTTTGTCCTTGCCTTGTCCCTGTGGTTCAGCAGAGAGAGAGGTTCATAGCGCTTAGAAGCACAGATTTCCATCATATGCGGCACTAACAGAGCTGTTCTTAATGCTCATTTAAGATAGGCCAGAGAGAGACTCTGGCTGGATGGACTGTGGGCTTGAGAGAGCAAAGGTGATGGCATGGAGGCGTGGCCAGAGACGGTATGGGCGTGGCCAGACACGGTATGGGCGTGGCCAGACAGGCTCGTGCGGCTGGCAAGAGTCTATTAAAGATTTTTTTAGGAAAGGTCAGTGGGGAGTGAAATGTAACCTAAGTGTCCGGACAGACTGCAGTATTCACACCTTAAAGCCGCACCTTACCTCGGAAAGAGGGCTTTGTCTGCAGCACTCTCACCTGTAATATGAAAGTGGCATCACTACTCTATTGTAATAAGTTATTACAAATTAGTTGTGGCATCACTAGCAACCCACCGGAGCTAACACACTGAAAGCAGCTCGCTGAGTTGAAAACCAATGGTCACTTCAACAGATTGAGGGAAGACTCGCTTTGCGATACACTTTCTGTAGAAGTTTCTTTCCATGAAGATCGTCAAATCCCAATATTAAGATTTTTTTTCTACTATTTTTGTTTATTGCAGAGCTGGTGTACTGTCGAGGGGAGAGCTGGAGTCAGCCTGCTCAGTACCATACATTCCAAAAAGTTATCTTTGACAGAAATTTGCATTAAGAAGCAAATGTGTGTTTACAAGCAGTTAGGAGCTGCATATGGGCGTGTTTGTGTTCACAGCACAGAATCCACATTCATTCTACACATCTGCACCGGAGCATTCCTCTCATCAGAAGGATGAAGAGAGAACCGATTTAAAAGTGGGTGCGGGAGATGGCAGGTTTTTCATATGTTATACACTGCACAGTGTTCAAGACGCTTGCGAGTTCCATGTCTAATCGAACTTGTGGCCTTGTTTCCCGAAATGGTCAGAAACGTCTTGGTAGCTACCAATATTCTTCTAATGTTGGGTGGGTGGGCTGCATCCCATATATTGAACCCCATTGAAAAACCTAACAGGTCTGGTGTTGACTGCCAGCCATTTGGATTTGCCAATGCTTTTTTGGGGTTTGTTTTTGTAAAATGCTCTTGCTGAGAGAGCTGTTTGACTATCGATAATATTCCAAAAAACGAAACATTGGCTAAAATCAAACAATATTTTGAGTTTCAAAAAGCACACCGTGATATAATAGTCCTAATCCCTGGCACTACAGGGAACTATATTTTGGGCAGATGTGCTCCTGGGGCAGAGGCCTTCACCCCCATTGAAGTCCATGTCTGAAGTGGACAAGCCCACTGTCCTATGCTGGAGTGGAGAAGAAACATGTGAGTGACACACTAACCGACCAATGGATGAAGAGCGCTGGCTTAACGCCCTTATAGGAGAGTATATTATACATATGCACTTTTAATAAAATGAAAAGATCTTGGCTAACGCCAGACCTAACATAGCACCGCAGAGGCCTCTGGGATTGGGCCTGTATCCTGGCTTCAAGGCTTCCATTTTAGCTCACAGATGAAGCCTTGTTGAGACCGGAATCTTTCACAGCCACACATGCAAACACAGACATGCCCAGCCCCCCTTTCCTCTTGTGAGCGCTGATGAAAGTGCCGGATTAAACATCTGTCCCCAGGCAAACATCTGTCGGGGAGTAGGCGCGCCCCGACCTGCAGAGTCCCGCCGTGAGGCAAGCCGGCCTCTGGGCGAGGGAAGATTGTTTTTTCCAAGCGGCCAGTTTGGACGGTCTCTCGATAGCTCGCTGATTTCTCAGCGGCTAAGAATGCATGACAGTCCGTGACCTTTGGCCGGTATGCAAGGCGCGTGCCCGAGCAATCTTTGTTTGCATTCAAAGACGCCTTTTCAAGATGGCGTGCATCTGGCCGTGCAGTCTGTCTATGCAGAAGGGGGCGGAGCTTTCAAGGTTCCCATCTCCACTTAAGTAGCTTCCAGTCCAAGTTTTTTTTTCTTTGTGTTTTGGTACTTGTATCCCGAAGACGGCACAATCAGGACTACAAGTACCAGAATGCAAAGGAACAAAGCGGACTGCATGATTTTCTGAGGTACGTTTAATGGGACGTTTGAGCGCTCCCTTGGTTCTTCAGCAGTGCGCATCCTTGGGGGCCAGGCAGTGGGCGCGCGGGGCTGTCTGCCACTGCCATCTTCTTGCCAGACTCTCAAACTGATCCCATCCAACCCATTTGTCTGCAGCCTCGGCACATGCACAGACATTGCGAGGTGCGCTCGGAGAGGGCTACACTTGTACTGTAGTGTCTCATGCAAGTCCATGCCGGTACTGGACAGGGGGCAGAAGGATGCACCCCGACAGCCATCAGACATAGGTGAAAGATGGAGACTCCTGTGGGCTGAGCCAAGACATGATTGACAAGTCTCGAGCCAAGGGCTGAAAGGAGCCGAGTAGAGAGAGCCAATCGTTGAAAGGGGCAGGATCCGAGCACATGTTATTGGGTGTGTTCACAGCTGCATTTTGTAGTAGGTAAAGCAGTGCACTTCTCGTACCACAAAATACTGTTCACAGACCTGCAGGTGGAGGCCCTGGACGCCTCCGATCTTTTCTGTGAGGGGTGTTTGCCCCAGTTAAGCACCACACATCGCTGCTCACAGGTACCGCAATACTGTCGCTTCTCCGTATAATATATACAGAGACCATCACTTGTGCTCATATATCCTTGCCTATAACACAGGAATGCACTCTGCCTTGGTTTCCTCAAAGATTAGATTTAATTACTACGGGCCCGATTCACAGAACTAACAAGATAAATTCTAAACTTACTACTTTTGGTATTCACAGAAAGCATTTAGTAGTAGTAAAGTTAGGATTTTGTCTTAAGTCTGTCTTAAGTCTGTCTTAAGACAAAATCCTACCTTTACTACTACTAAATGCCTTCTGTGAATACCAAAAGTAGTAAGTTTAGGACTTTGTCTTAAGTTAGATCTGTGAATCGGGCCCTACATTACAGCGCAGGCTAGCCTGTCTCCGGCTTTGGTAACTGCACAGGTAAACATGGCTCGCCATTCAAAGTCCCTGCGTCGGCTGCTAGCGCCCACACGCCTTGTATTCAAGGCCCTCTGTACTTGCCACAAGCGGCATTATCCTTATAAACCACTGGCCCCACATTTCCGTCTTTCCTCTCTATGCCTCATACTCTAATTCACACCATCCGATGTCAATCGCCCATCATCCTCCGGCTCACTGCGTTATCAGACCCAGATGCGGTGATTGCTCTATGAGCATGTGATAGACAACGTAGATCAAGCTAGGCCCTGGTTTTAAGTGTCTGCCACAAATAAGTAATGTGAGTACCAATGGCTTTAGCTTTCTTCTCCACCGCTTCCTTCCTCTGGGACTCACCATTGTACCGACATGAAAGGCACAGGCTGCGCATTCAATAGGGCAGAGTTTTGTAAACCTGATCGGCCGCAACCCAACGGTGTCGCCAAGTAGAGGATTCGGTGAGTGCCCAGAACAACTGACCTAGAATGTGGAACACTTCACGTCAACGACAAGTCTGAGAAACTCTGTACTTTCTGAAGGATTTCTGAAACCCTGTACCTTCAACAAAAGGAAGTGAGCTCATGGTCTTACACGCATGTTCTAAGGAGTAGTCCCCCCCCCCCCCCCCTCACTTTCTCGCAGGGGGTTGAAAACTATTGCTGCTGGTTCCTTTCCTCAAATTGCAACTACATCGAGGGCATTGTCCCTCAGATTCTTGGAGTTTGGGGGCTGCCAATGGACACGTAAGTGAGATGTCCCTTCACAACAAAATGTATTGTCACCACTGGAGTATTTAGGTGAGCTTCCAGGATTTACACCTATTGCTCAGACTTGCTGTTCACAGATCCAGAGTTACGGTGAATCCACCATTTCCTATGTCCCTCCGTATCACATCCTTTTCACTAACTGTCCGTTATCCTTTTTGTAATACTTATAATCAGGCGTCGTAGAGCTGCACCTGTCCGGGGCCCCGGGGACGAGGCTTTCCGCTTCCATTCTCTCCTCAGGAAGGTGGCCTGAGCCGAAGACAAAACAAATGGTGCTGCGTTTTGCAACCATTTTGTACTTTTCAAATGAGTTTTATACTTGTCAATCTCTCATATTTCACATGTAAGCCAGTAATGTCCTTAAAGAAACGTTCAATAGGCGGGAAGCCTTCCAAAGCCTCCCCTGCAGTTCTATTCCCATCGAAACCCTTCCTTTCCCACTGGTCTTTCTATGTCTCCAGGCACTGACGGACTGGGGGGCGTTGCTTCCGGCTGCAGCTACTGGGCATAATTAGAACTATGCTGCCCCCTAGTGGCCTAAAAATGAAACTGCAATCACAAGCACAGGCTTGCTTTCTTAACACAGGGCATGCTGCTTAAGGCATAACAAAGAGACCTCAAAAAGAGGCACACGACAGAGATAAAATGGGCCACGCTTCTATTTTATCCCAGCAAACCTGCATTCACTCACGCAAATTCAGACTACTTTGTATTGTACAGTCAACATTGCCTTTTCAGCGGCATTCTTGTAGCTCCTTACTTTTGGGCATAGATGGGGGTTATACAGCCGTGGAGTCGGGTACTCTGGGGACATGTAGGAGATATGCAAATGCCGCAGTAGTGCAGTTAGAACTCACAGGATATGAACATGCTTAAATAAAAATAACAATAACAAAACGATCTGTTTGTAGTATGAGCAATGACACATTTCTGACATTGCTATCGCTCGCGATCTCCTATATCGTGAGTGATGTACGTATACAATTGTGAAACACTTAAAACATAATAAATGCATAGTCCGGTGGAAACACAGTACCGTGAATTAGATTCATAATATATATATATACATGTATACATGAATGGATATAAAGGACAGACGCATCTGCTGCGGTGTAACCCGTCTAACCCATGTAAACTGTTTGATCTATGGCCAGCGCTTGTGATCACAATACAGCGTGTGTGTTATATGTATACAGTTTGTAGAGCGATTGGAATATGCAGCACACATGGGATGCATAGCCATCCTCTTATGGGTTATACGCAGGTGCATCGGCGGAATCCGTCCATGCAATACAATATAATGACCCAGGTGCAATTGTAAAAGGAATACAATACTTACACAGTCCAGTATATATATATCATGGAATAAACACAATCGGCCATTGTTTAATGCAGCGATTTGCCTAGTGATTTCCTCATATTCATTCAGGCCCTTGTGGTGTAGGGTATCAAAAATGTGTATCCATTTACACTCCCTAGTGTTCAGAATATTAGTGAAACTGCCTCCCCGTGGCTTAGTTGACACCTTTTCAATCACCCGCCACCTCAGGCTCCCAGCCGAGTGCCCGAAGGTTTCAAAATGTTCCACATGGGGTGCACCCTGGACCTTGTAGTGTCCAGGCATGGACACGTTCTAGTGTTCCAGCTCCTAGCAATACTCTATACACGCACCCACCACAGACGTCACTGTGTCAGGTGACGCTGTTAATAAAAAGGCTGAGCGCACGTGCTCGTGGCCATTCCCACTACCCCAACTAAGTGTCTGTGTCAGTCCTTTCACCCAGCATGAGGGCCTAGTGCCCATCATTACAGACCTTCAGCGTATCCTACTGCAGTGCTGTAGGATACGTGCTCTTAGTTTTTGTACCGTTTGCCCGATGTACATGAAGTCACAGGGGCAGACGATGGCATACATTACCCCAGCCGAATTGCAATTAGTGTGTTGCTGCATAGTATGGGTGTAGTTGATATAGGTACATGTTTTAAGTTCTCTGGTCAGAGGGCAAGCTTTGCACGGTCCACATTTGACATGCCCTAGGACGGGTGGAATGTTCCAGAGTGTAGTCTGGCTCTCCCTTGGTTTGCTAGGGAGTAATGCAATCCCTCACATTCCTGCATGCACGGGTGGCTCTGTGATGCCAATCTCGGCAGCCACCAGGGGCCAATGTCGGTTAATCATCTCTTTTCAAAATCGCATTAGATTTCAGTTTCGATTTCTTCCTGCCGGCCACCTGCGACCCAACCAGAGCGCTGTGCTCCGGAGGTGGGAGAGATATCCGTGCACGGAGCGGCGTCCATGCACGGAGGGTTAGTGCAGCGAGAAGGATATGTGCACAGTGGTGTCCGTGCAGACAGAGGTGTGGGCATAATCCTGTTATGGGGTTGGTGTCTGTGCGTATAAAGGCGTCTGGAGAGAGGGCGGGTGGGAGAGAGACAGAGGGATCCACGCAGTAAGACGTCTCTGCTGAGAGACGAGTCTGTGCCCGCAGAGGTAGGTGTCTGTGCACACAGAGGAGTCGGCACACACCCAGGAAAGATGCTCGTGTGGGGAAGTGTCTAGAAAGAGCGGTGTGTGGTGAGATTCTGTATGTGCACACCAAGAGATCAGTGCATGTGTAAGTGCTGTAAGTCGCTGCTGTGAGTATCGTCTGTGCTTCCAGCAGTATACATGCGATTAAAAGTGGAGGTGCGGGGCTCTGTGCTCCTGCAGAGGTGGCGGCCTCAGAGGACTGTGCTGGGAGCGGTGTCTGGGCAGTCCTGGCCGTGCTGGGGGCGGCAGCTGTGCTGAGGCCAGTGTTGGACTGTGAGTATCGTCTGTGCTTCCAGCAGTATACATGCGATTGAAAGTGGAGGTGCGGGGCTCTGTGCTCCTGCAGAGGTGGCGGCCTCAGAGGACTGTGCTGGGAGCGGTGTCTGGGCAGTCCTGGCCGTGCTGGGGGCGGCAGCTGTGCTGAGGCCAGTGTTGGACTGTGAGTATCGTCTGTGCTTCCAGCAGTATACATGCGATTGAAAGTGGAGGTGCGGGGCTCTGTGCTCCTGCAGAGGTGGCGGCCTCAGAGGACTGTGCTGGGAGCGGTGTCTGGGCAGTCCTGGCCGTGCTGGGGGCGGCAGCTGTGCTGAGGCCAGTGTTGGACTGTGAGTATCGTCTGTGCTTCCAGCAGTATACATGCGATTGAAAGTGGAGGTGCGGGGCTCTGTGCTCCTGCAGAGGTGGCGGCCTCAGAGGACTGTGCTGGGAGCGGTGTCTGGGCAGTCCTGGCCGTGCTGGGGGCGGCAGCTGTGCTGAGGCCAGTGTTGGACTGTGAGTATCGTCTGTGCTTCCAGCAGTATACATGCGATTGAAAGTGGAGGTGCGGGGCTCTGTGCTCCTGCAGAGGTGGCGGCCTCAGAGGACTGTGCTGGGAGCGGTGTCTGGGCAGTCCTGGCCGTGCTGGGGGCGGCAGCTGTGCTGAGGCCAGTGTTGGACTGTGAGTATCGTCTGTGCTTCCAGCAGTATACATGCGATTGAAAGTGGAGGTGCGGGGCTCTGTGCTCCTGCAGAGGTGGCGGCCTCAGAGGACTGTGCTGGGAGCGGTGTCTGGGCAGTCCTGGCCGTGCTGGGGGCGGCAGCTGTGCTGAGGCCAGTGTTGGACTGTGAGTATCGTCTGTGCTTCCAGCAGTATACATGCGATTGAAAGTGGAGGTGCGGGGCTCTGTGCTCCTGCAGAGGTGGCGGCCTCAGAGGACTGTGCTGGGAGCGGTGTCTGGGCAGTCCTGGCCGTGCTGGGAGCGGCTGCTGTGCTGAGACCAGTGTTGGACTGTGAGTATCGTCTGTGCTTCCAGCAGTATACATGCGATTAAAAGTGGAGGTGCGGGGCTCTGTGCTCCTGCAGAGGTACCGGCCTCAGAGGACTGTGCTGAGAGCGGTGTCTGGGCAGTCCTGGCCGTGCTGGGAGCGGCTGCTGTGCTGAGGCCTGTGTTGGACTGTGAGTATCGTCTGTGCTTCCAGCAGTATACATGCGATTGAAAGTGGAGGTGCGGGGCTCTGTGCTCCTGCAGAGGTGGCGGCCTCAGAGGACTGTGCTGGGAGCGGTGTCTGGGCAGTCCTGGCCGTGCTGGGAGCGGCTGCTGTGCTGAGGCCAGTGTTGGACTGTATCGTCTGTGCTTCCAGCAGTATACATGCGATTGAAAGTGGAGGTGCGGGGCTCTGTGCTCCTGCAGAGGTGTCGGCCTCAGAGGTCTGTGCTGGGAGCAGTGTCTGGGCAGTCCTGGCCGTGCTGGGAGCGGCTGCTGTGCTGAGGCCAGTGTTGGACTGTGAGTATCGTCTGTGCTTCCAGCAGTATACATGCGATTAAAAGTGGAGGTGCGGCGCTCTGTGCTCCTGCAGAGGTGGCGGCCTCAGAGGACTGTGCTGGGAGCGGTGTCTGGGCAGTCCTGGCCGTGCTGGGGGCGGCAGCTGTGCTGAGGCCAGTGTTGGACTGTGAGTATCGTCTGTGCTTCCATCAGTATACATGCGATTGAAAGTGGAGGTGCGGGGCTCTCTGCTCCTGCAGAGGTGTCGGCCTCAGAGGACTGTGCTGGGAGCGGTGTCTGGGCAGTCCTGGCCGTGCTGGGAGCGGCTCCTGTGCTGAGGCCGGTGTTGGACTGTGAGTATCGTCTGTGCTTCCAGCAGTATACATGCGATTGAAAGTGGAGGTGCGGGGCTCTGTGCTCCTGCAGAGGTGTCGGCCTCAGAGATCTGTGCTGGGAGCACTGTCTGGGCAGTCCTGGCCGTGCTGGGAGCGGCTGCTGTGCTGAGGCCAGTGTTGGACTGTGAGTATCGTCTGTGCTTCCAGCAGTATACATGCGATTAAAAGTGGAGGTGCGGGGCTCTGTGCTCCTGCAGAGGTGGCGGCCTCAGAGGACTGTGCTGGGAGCGGTGTCTGGGCAGTCCTGGCCGTGCTGGGGGCGGCAGCTGTGCTGAGGCCAGTGTTGGACTGTGAGTATCGTCTGTGCTTCCAGCAGTATACATGCGATTGAAAGTGGAGGTGCGGGGCTCTGTGCTCCTGCAGAGGTGTCGGCCTCAGAGGACTGTGCTGAGAGCGGTGTCTGGGCAGTCCTGGCCGTGCTGGGAGCGGCTGCTGTGCTGAGGCCAGTGTTGGACTGTGAGTATCGTCTGTGCTTCCAGCAGTATACATGCGATTAAAAGTGGAGGTGCGGGGCTCTGTGCTCCTGCAGAGGTGGCGGCCTCAGAGGACTGTGCTGGGAGCGGTGTCTGGGCAGTCCTGGCCGTGCTGGGGGCGGCAGCTGTGCTGAGGCCAGTGTTGGACTGTGAGTATCGTCTGTGCTTCCAGCAGTATACATGCGATTGAAAGTGGAGGTGCGGGGCTCTGTGCTCCTGCAGAGGTGTCGGCCTCAGAGGACTGTGCTGAGAGCGGTGTCTGGGCAGTCCTGGCCGTGCTGGGAGCGGCTGCTGTGCTGAGGCCAGTGTTGGACTGTGAGTATCGTCTGTGCTTCCAGCAGTATACATGTGATTAAAAGTGGAGGTGCGGGGCTCTGTGCTCCTGCAGAGGTGGCGGCCTCAGAGGACTGTGCTGGGAGCGGTGTCTGGGCAGTCCTGGCCGTGCTGGGGGCGGCAGCTGTGCTGAGGCCAGTGTTGGACTGTGAGTATCGTCTGTGCTTCCAGCAGTATACATGCGATTGAAAGTGGAGGTGCGGGGCTCTGTGCTCCTGCAGAGGTGTCGGCCTCAGAGGACTGTGCTGAGAGCGGTTTCTGGGCAGTCCTGGCCATGCTGGGAGCGGCTGCTGTGCTGAGGCCAGTGTTGGACTGTGAGTATCGTCTGTGCTTCCAGCAGTATACATGCGATTAAAAGTGGAGGTGCGGGGCTCTGTGCTCCTGCAGAGGTACCGGCCTCAGAGGACTGTGCTGAGAGCGGTGTCTGGGCAGTCCTGGCCGTGCTGGGAGCGGCTGCTGTGCTGAGGCCTGTGTTGGACTGTGAGTATCGTCTGTGCTTCCAGCAGTATACATGCGATTGAAAGTGGAGGTGCGGGGCTCTGTGCTCCTGCAGAGGTGGCGGCCTCAGAGGACTGTGCTGGGAGCGGTGTCTGGGCAGTCCTGGCCGTGCTGGGAGCGGCTGCTGTGCTGAGGCCAGTGTTGGACTGTGAGTATCGTCTGTGCTTCCAGCAGTATACATGCGATTGAAAGTGGAGGTGCGGGGCTCTGTGCTCCTGCAGAGGTGTCGGCCTCAGAGGTCTGTGCTGGGAGCAGTGTCTGGGCAGTCCTGGCCGTGCTGGGAGCGGCTGCTGTGCTGAGGCCAGTGTTGGACTGTGAGTATCGTCTGTGCTTCCAGCAGTATACATGCGATTAAAAGTGGAGGTGCGGGGCTCTGTGCTCCTGCAGAGGTGGCGGCCTCAGAGGACTGTGCTGGGAGCGGTGTCTGGGCAGTCCTGGCCGTGCTGGGGGCGGCAGCTGTGCTGAGGCCAGTGTTGGACTGTGAGTATCGTCTGTGCTTCCATCAGTATACATGCGATTGAAAGTGGAGGTGCGGGGCTCTGTGCTCCTGCAGAGGTGTCGGCCTCAGAGGACTGTGCTGGGAGCGGTGTCTGGGCAGTCCTGGCCGTGCTGGGGGCGGCTGCTGTGCTGAGACCAGTGTTGGACTGTGAGTATCGTCTGTGCTTCCAGCAGTAAACATGCGATTGAAAGTGGAGGTGCGGGGCTCTGTGCTCCTGCAGAGGTGGCGGCCTCAGAGGACTGTGCTGGGAGCGGTGTCTGGGCAGTCCTGGCTGTGCTGGGAGCGGCTGCTGTGCTGAGGCCAGTGTTGGACTGTGAGTATCGTCTGTGCTTCCAGCAGTATACATGCGATTGAAAGTGGAGGTGCGGGGCTCTGTGCTCCTGCAGAGGTGTCGGCCTCAGAGGTCTGTGCTGGGAGCAGTGTCTGGGCAGTCCTGGCCGTGCTGGGAGCGGCTGCTGTGCTGAGGCCAGTGTTGGACTGTGAGTATCGTCTGTGCTTCCAGCAGTATACATGCGATTGAAAGTGGAGGTGCGGGGCTCTGTGCTCCTGCAGAGGTGTCGGCCTCAGAGGACTGTGCTGGGAGCGGTGTCTGGGCAGTCCTGGCCGTGCTGGGAGCGGCTCCTGTGCTGAGGCCGGTGTTGGACTGTGAGTATCGTCTGTGCTTCCAGCAGTATACATGCGATTGAAAGTGGAGGTGCGGGGCTCTGTGCTCCTGCAGAGGTGTCGGCCTCAGAGGTCTGTGCTGGGAGCACTGTCTGGGCAGTCCTGGCCGTGCTGGGAGCGGCTGCTGTGCTGAGGCCAGTGTTGGACTGTGAGTATCGTCTGTGCTTCCAGCAGTATACATGCGATTAAAAGTGGAGGTGCGGGGCTCTGTGCTCCTGCAGAGGTGGCAGCCTCAGAGGACTGTGCTGGGAGCGGTGTCTGGGCAGTCCTGGCCGTGCTGGGGGCGGCAGCTGTGCTGAGGCCAGTGTTGGACTGTGAGTATCGTCTGTGCTTCCAGCAGTATACATGCGATTGAAAGTGGAGGTGCGGGGCTCTGTGCTCCTGCAGAGGTGTCGGCCTCAGAGGACTGTGCTGGGAGCGGTGTCTGGGCAGTCCTGGCCGTGCTGGGGGCGGCTGCTGTGCTGAGACCAGTGTTGGACTGTGAGTATCGTCTGTGCTTCCAGCAGTAAACATGCGATTGAAAGTGGAGGTGCGGGGCTCTGTGCTCCTGCAGAGGTGGCGGCCTCAGAGGACTGTGCTGGGAGCGGTGTCTGGGCAGTCCTGGCCGTGCTGGGAGCGGCTGCTGTGCTGAGGCCAGTGTTGGACTGTGAGTATCGTCTGTGCTTCCAGCAGTATACATGCGATTGAAAGTGGAGGTGCGGGGCTCTGTGCTCCTGCAGAGGTGTCGGCCTCAGAGGTCTGTGCTGGGAGCAGTGTCTGGGCAGTCCTGGCCGTGCTGGGAGCGGCTGCTGTGCTGAGGCCAGTGTTGGACTGTGAGTATCGTCTGTGCTTCCAGCAGTATACATGCGATTGAAAGTGGAGGTGCGGGGCTCTGTGCTCCTGCAGAGGTGTCGGCCTCAGAGGACTGTGCTGGGAGCGGTGTCTGGGCAGTCCTGGCCGTGCTGGGAGCGGCTCCTGTGCTGAGGCTGGTGTTGGACTGTGAGTATCGTCTGTGCTTCCAGCAGTATACATGCGATTGAAAGTGGAGGTGCGGGGCTCTGTGCTCCTGCAGAGGTGTCGGCCTCAGAGGTCTGTGCTGGGAGTAGTGTCTGGGCAGTCCTGGCCGTGCTGGGAGCGGCTGCTGTGCTGAGGCCAGTGTTGGACTGTGAGTATCGTCTGTGCTTCCAGCAGTATACATGCGATTAAAAGTGGAGGTGCGGGGCTCTGTGCTCCTGCAGAGGTGGCGGCCTCAGAGGACTGTGCTGGGAGCGGTGTCTGGGCAGTCCTGGCCGTGCTGGGGGCGGCAGCTGTGCTGAGGCCAGTGTTGGACTGTGAGTATCGTCTGTGCTTCCAGCAGTATACATGCGATTGAAAGTGGAGGTGCGGGGCTCTGTGCTCCTGCAGAGGTGTCGGCCTCAGAGGACTGTGCTGAGAGCGGTGTCTGGGCAGTCCTGGCCGTGCTGGGAGCGGCTGCTGTGCTGAGGCCAGTGTTGGACTGTGAGTATCGTCTGTGCTTCCAGCAGTATACATGCGATTAAAAGTGGAGGTGCGGGGCTCTGTGCTCCTGCAGAGGTGGCGGCCTCAGAGGACTGTGCTGGGAGCGGTGTCTGGGCAGTCCTGGCCGTGCTGGGGGCGGCAGCTGTGCTGAGGCCAGTGTTGGACTGTGAGTATCGTCTGTGCTTCCAGCAGTATACATGCGATTGAAAGTGGAGGTGCGGGGCTCTGTGCTCCTGCAGAGGTGTCGGCCTCAGAGGACTGTGCTGAGAGCGGTGTCTGGGCAGTCCTGGCCGTGCTGGGAGCGGCTGCTGTGCTGAGGCCAGTGTTGGACTGTGAGTATCGTCTGTGCTTCCAGCAGTATACATGTGATTAAAAGTGGAGGTGCGGGGCTCTGTGCTCCTGCAGAGGTGGCGGCCTCAGAGGACTGTGCTGGGAGCGGTGTCTGGGCAGTCCTGGCCGTGCTGGGGGCGGCAGCTGTGCTGAGGCCAGTGTTGGACTGTGAGTATCGTCTGTGCTTCCAGCAGTATACATGCGATTGAAAGTGGAGGTGCGGGGCTCTGTGCTCCTGCAGAGGTGTCGGCCTCAGAGGACTGTGCTGAGAGCGGTGTCTGGGCAGTCCTGGCCATGCTGGGAGCGGCTGCTGTGCTGAGGCCAGTGTTGGACTGTGAGTATCGTCTGTGCTTCCAGCAGTATACATGCGATTAAAAGTGGAGGTGCGGGGCTCTGTGCTCCTGCAGAGGTGGCGGCCTCAGAGGACTGTGCTGGGAGCGGTGTCTGGGCAGTCCTGGCCGTGCTGGGGGCGGCAGCTGTGCTGAGGCCAGTGTTGGACTGTGAGTATCGTCTGTGCTTCCAGCAGTATACATGCGATTGAAAGTGGAGGTGCGGGGCTCTGTGCTCCTGCAGAGGTGTCGGCCTCAGAGGACTGTGCTGAGAGCGGTGTCTAGGCAGTCCTGGCCGTGCCTGGAGCGGCTGCTGTGCTGAGACCAGTGTTGGACTGTGAGTATCGTCTGTGCTTCCAGCAGTATACATGCGATTGAAAGTGGAGGTGCGGGGCTCTGTGCTCCTGCAGAGGTACCGGCCTCAGAGGACTGTGCTGGGAGCGGTGTCTGGGCAGTCCTGGCCGTGCTGGAAGCGGCTGCTGTGCTGAGGCCAGTGTTGGACTGTGAGTATCGTCTGTGCTTCCAGCAGTATACATGCGATTAAAAGTGGAGGTGCGGCGCTCTGTGCTCCTGCAGAGGTGGCGGCCTCAGAGGACTGTGCTGGGAGCGGTGTCTGGGCAGTCCTGGCCGTGCTGGGGGCGGCAGCTGTGCTGAGGCCAGTGTTGGACTGTGAGTATCGTCTGTGCTTCCAGCAGTATACATGCGATTGAAAGTGGAGGTGCGGGGCTCTGTGCTCCTGCAGAGGTGTCGGCCTCAGAGGACTGTGCTGAGAGCGGTGTCTGGGCAGTCCTGGCCGTGCTGGGAGCGGCTGCTGTGCTGAGACCAGTGTTGGACTGTGAGTATCGTCTGTGCTTCTAGCAGTATACATGCGATTAAAAGTGGAGGTGCGGGGCTCTGTGCTCCTGCAGAGGTGTCGGCCTCAGAGGTCTGTGCTGGGAGCAGTGTCTGGGCAGTCCTGGCCGTGCTGGGGGCGGCTGCTGTGCTGAGGCCGGTGTTGGACTGTGAGTATCGTCTGTGCTTCCAGCAGTATACATGCGATTAAAAGTGGAGGTGCGGGGCTCTGTGCTCCTGCAGAGGTGGCGGCCTCAGAGGACTGTGCTGGGAGCGGTGTCTGGGCAGTCCTGGCCGTGCTGGGGGCGGCAGCTGTGCTGAGGCCAGTGTTGGACTGTGAGTATCGTCTGTGCTTCCAGCAGTATACATGCGATTGAAAGTGGAGGTGCGGGGCTCTGTGCTCCTGCAGAGGTGTCGGCCTCAGAGGACTGTGCTGGGAGCGGTGTCTGGGCAGTCCTGGCCGTGCTGGGGGCGGCTGCTGTGCTGAGACCAGTGTTGGACTGTGAGTATCGTCTGTGCTTCCAGCAGTAAACATGCGATTGAAAGTGGAGGTGCGGGGCTCTGTGCTCCTGCAGAGGTGGCGGCCTCAGAGGACTGTGCTGGGAGCGGTGTCTGGGCAGTCCTGGCCGTGCTGGGAGCGGCTGCTGTGCTGAGGCCAGTGTTGGACTGTGAGTATCGTCTGTGCTTCCAGCAGTATACATGCGATTGAAAGTGGAGGTGCGGGGCTCTGTGCTCCTGCAGAGGTGTCGGCCTCAGAGGTCTGTGCTGGGAGCAGTGTCTGGGCAGTCCTGGCCGTGCTGGGAGCGGCTGCTGTGCTGAGGCCAGTGTTGGACTGTGAGTATCGTCTGTGCTTCCAGCAGTATACATGCGATTGAAAGTGGAGGTGCGGGGCTCTGTGCTCCTGCAGAGGTGTCGGCCTCAGAGGACTGTGCTGGGAGCGGTGTCTGGGCAGTCCTGGCCGTGCTGGGAGCGGCTCCTGTGCTGAGGCCGGTGTTGGACTGTGAGTATCGTCTGTGCTTCCAGCAGTATACATGCGATTGAAAGTGGAGGTGCGGGGCTCTGTGCTCCTGCAGAGGTGTTGGCCTCAGAGGTCTGTGCTGGGAGCAGTGTCTGGGCAGTCCTGGCCGTGCTGGGAGCGGCTGCTGTGCTGAGGCCAGTGTTGGACTGTGAGTATCGTCTGTGCTTCCAGCAGTATACATGCGATTAAAAGTGGAGGTGCGGGGCTCTGTGCTCCTGCAGAGGTGGCGGCCTCAGAGGACTGTGCTGGGAGCGGTGTCTGGGCAGTCCTGGCCGTGCTGGGGGCGGCAGCTGTGCTGAGGCCAGTGTTGGACTGTGAGTATCGTCTGTGCTTCCAGCAGTATACATGCGATTGAAAGTGGAGGTGCGGGGCTCTGTGCTCCTGCAGAGGTGTCGGCCTCAGAGGACTGTGCTGAGAGCGGTGTCTGGGCAGTCCTGGCCGTGCTGGGAGCGGCTGCTGTGCTGAGGCCAGTGTTGGACTGTGAGTATCGTCTGTGCTTCCAGCAGTATACATGCGATTAAAAGTGGAGGTGCGGGGCTCTGTGCTCCTGCAGAGGTGGCGGCCTCAGAGGACTGTGCTGGGAGCGGTGTCTGGGCAGTCCTGGCCGTGCTGGGGGCGGCAGCTGTGCTGAGGCCAGTGTTGGACTGTGAGTATCGTCTGTGCTTCCAGCAGTATACATGCGATTGAAAGTGGAGGTGCGGGGCTCTGTGCTCCTGCAGAGGTGTCGGCCTCAGAGGACTGTGCTGAGAGCGGTGTCTGGGCAGTCCTGGCCGTGCTGGGAGCGGCTGCTGTGCTGAGGCCAGTGTTGGACTGTGAGTATCGTCTGTGCTTCCAGCAGTATACATGTGATTAAAAGTGGAGGTGCGGGGCTCTGTGCTCCTGCAGAGGTGGCGGCCTCAGAGGACTGTGCTGGGAGCGGTGTCTGGGCAGTCCTGGCCGTGCTGGGGGCGGCAGCTGTGCTGAGGCCAGTGTTGGACTGTGAGTATCGTCTGTGCTTCCAGCAGTATACATGCGATTGAAAGTGGAGGTGCGGGGCTCTGTGCTCCTGCAGAGGTGTCGGCCTCAGAGGACTGTGCTGAGAGCGGTGTCTGGGCAGTCCTGGCCATGCTGGGAGCGGCTGCTGTGCTGAGGCCAGTGTTGGACTGTGAGTATCGTCTGTGCTTCCAGCAGTATACATGCGATTAAAAGTGGAGGTGCGGGGCTCTGTGCTCCTGCAGAGGTACCGGCCTCAGAGGACTGTGCTGAGAGCGGTGTCTGGGCAGTCCTGGCCGTGCTGGGAGCGGCTGCTGTGCTGAGGCCTGTGTTGGACTGTGAGTATCGTCTGTGCTTCCAGCAGTATACATGCGATTGAAAGTGGAGGTGCGGGGCTCTGTGCTCCTGCAGAGGTGGCGGCCTCAGAGGACTGTGCTGGGAGCGGTGTCTGGGCAGTCCTGGCCGTGCTGGGAGCGGCTGCTGTGCTGAGGCCAGTGTTGGACTGTGAGTATCGTCTGTGCTTCCAGCAGTATACATGCGATTGAAAGTGGAGGTGCGGGGCTCTGTGCTCCTGCAGAGGTGTCGGCCTCAGAGGTCTGTGCTGGGAGCAGTGTCTGGGCAGTCCTGGCCGTGCTGGGAGCGGCTGCTGTGCTGAGGCCAGTGTTGGACTGTGAGTATCGTCTGTGCTTCCAGCAGTATACATGCGATTAAAAGTGGAGGTGCGGGGCTCTGTGCTCCTGCAGAGGTGGCGGCCTCAGAGGACTGTGCTGGGAGCGGTGTCTGGGCAGTCCTGGCCGTGCTGGGGGCGGCAGCTGTGCTGAGGCCAGTGTTGGACTGTGAGTATCGTCTGTGCTTCCAGCAGTATACATGCGATTGAAAGTGGAGGTGCGGGGCTCTGTGCTCCTGCAGAGGTGTCGGCCTCAGAGGTCTGTGCTGGGAGCAGTGTCTGGGCAGTCCTGGCCGTGCTGGGAGCGGCTGCTGTGCTGAGGCCAGTGTTGGACTGTGAGTATCGTCTGTGCTTCCAGCAGTATACATGCGATTAAAAGTGGAGGTGCGGGGCTCTGTGCTCCTGCAGAGGTGTCGGCCTCAGAGGACTGTGCTGGGAGCGGTGTCTGGGCAGTCCTGGCCGTGCTGGGGGCGGCTGCTGTGCTGAGACCAGTGTTGGGACTGTGAGTATCGTCTGTGCTTCCAGCAGTAAACATGCGATTGAAAGTGGAGGTGCGGGGCTCTGTGCTCCTGCAGAGGTGGCGGCCTCAGAGGACTGTGCTGGGAGCGGTGTCTGGGCAGTCCTGGCTGTGCTGGGAGCGGCTGCTGTGCTGAGGCCAGTGTTGGACTGTGAGTATCGTCTGTGCTTCCAGTAGTATACATGCGATTGAAAGTGGAGGTGCGGGGCTCTGTGCTCCTGCAGAGGTGTCGGCCTCAGAGGTCTGTGCTGGGAGCAGTGTCTGGGCAGTCCTGGCCGTGCTGGGAGCGGCTGCTGTGCTGAGGCCAGTGTTGGACTGTGAGTATCGTCTGTGCTTCCAGCAGTATACATGCGATTGAAAGTGGAGGTGCGGGGCTCTGTGCTCCTGCAGAGGTGTCGGCCTCAGAGGACTGTGCTGGGAGCGGTGTCTGGGCAGTCCTGGCCGTGCTGGGAGCGGCTCCTGTGCTGAGGCCGGTGTTGGACTGTGAGTATCGTCTGTGCTTCCAGCAGTATACATGCGATTGAAAGTGGAGGTGCGGGGCTCTGTGCTCCTGCAGAGGTGTCGGCCTCAGAGGTCTGTGCTGGGAGCACTGTCTGGGCAGTCCTGGCCGTGCTGGGAGCGGCTGCTGTGCTGAGGCCAGTGTTGGACTGTGAGTATCGTCTGTGCTTCCAGCAGTATACATGCGATTAAAAGTGGAGGTGCGGGGCTCTGTGCTCCTGCAGAGGTGGCGGCCTCAGAGGACTGTGCTGGGAGCGGTGTCTGGGCAGTCCTGGCCGTGCTGGGGGCGGCAGCTGTGCTGAGGCCAGTGTTGGACTGTGAGTATCGTCTGTGCTTCCAGCAGTATACATGCGATTGAAAGTGGAGGTGCGGGGCTCTGTGCTCCTGCAGAGGTGTCGGCCTCAGAGGACTGTGCTGGGAGCGGTGTCTGGGCAGTCCTGGCCGTGCTGGGGGTGGCTGCTGTGCTGAGACCAGTGTTGGACTGTGAGTATCGTCTGTGCTTCCAGCAGTAAACATGCGATTGAAAGTGGAGGTGCGGGGCTCTGTGCTCCTGCAGAGGTGGCGGCCTCAGAGGACTGTGCTGGGAGCGGTGTCTGGGCAGTCCTGGCCGTGCTGGGAGCGGCTGCTGTGCTGAGGCCAGTGTTGGACTGTGAGTATCGTCTGTGCTTCCAGCAGTATACATGCGATTGAAAGTGGAGGTGCGGGGCTCTGTGCTCCTGCAGAGGTGTCGGCCTCAGAGGTCTGTGCTGGGAGCAGTGTCTGGGCAGTCCTGGCCGTGCTGGGAGCGGCTGCTGTGCTGAGGCCAGTGTTGGACTGTGAGTATCTTCTGTGCTTCCAGCAGTATACATGCGATTGAAAGTGGAGGTGCGGGGCTCTGTGCTCCTGCAGAGGTGTCGGCCTCAGAGGACTGTGCTGGGAGCGGTGTCTGGGCAGTCCTGGCCGTGCTGGGAGCGGCTCCTGTGCTGAGGCCGGTGTTGGACTGTGAGTATCGTCTGTGCTTCCAGCAGTATACATGCGATTGAAAGTGGAGGTGCGGGGCTCTGTGCTCCTGCAGAGGTGTCGGCCTCAGAGGTCTGTGCTGGGAGCAGTGTCTGGGCAGTCCTGGCCGTGCTGGGAGCGGCTGCTGTGCTGAGGCCAGTGTTGGACTGTGAGTATCGTCTGTGCTTCCAGCAGTATACATGCGATTAAAAGTGGAGGTGCGGGGCTCTGTGCTCCTGCAGAGGTGGCGGCCTCAGAGGACTGTGCTGGGAGCGGTGTCTGGGCAGTCCTGGCCGTGCTGGGGGCGGCAGCTGTGCTGAGGCCAGTGTTGGACTGTGAGTATCGTCTGTGCTTCCAGCAGTATACATGCGATTGAAAGTGGAGGTGCGGGGCTCTGTGCTCCTGCAGAGGTGTCGGCCTCAGAGGACTGTGCTGAGAGCGGTGTCTGGGCAGTCCTGGCCGTGCTGGGAGCGGCTGCTGTGCTGAGGCCAGTGTTGGACTGTGAGTATCGTCTGTGCTTCCAGCAGTATACATGCGATTAAAAGTGGAGGTGCGGGGCTCTGTGCTCCTGCAGAGGTGGCGGCCTCAGAGGACTGTGCTGGGAGCGGTGTCTGGGCAGTCCTGGCCGTGCTGGGGGCGGCAGCTGTGCTGAGGCCAGTGTTGGACTGTGAATATCGTCTGTGCTTCCAGCAGTATACATGCGATTGAAAGTGGAGGTGCGGGGCTCTGTGCTCCTGCAGAGGTGTCGGCCTCAGAGGACTGTGCTGAGAGCGGTGTCTGGGCAGTCCTGGCCGTGCTGGGAGCGGCTGCTGTGCTGAGGCCAGTGTTGGACTGTGAGTATCGTCTGTGCTTCCAGCAGTATACATGTGATTAAAAGTGGAGGTGCGGGGCTCTGTGCTCCTGCAGAGGTGGCGGCCTCAGAGGACTGTGCTGGGAGCGGTGTCTGGGCAGTCCTGGCCGTGCTGGGGGCGGCAGCTGTGCTGAGGCCAGTGTTGGACTGTGAGTATCGTCTGTGCTTCCAGCAGTATACATGCGATTGAAAGTGGAGGTGCGGGGCTCTGTGCTCCTGCAGAGGTGTCGGCCTCAGAGGACTGTGCTGAGAGCGGTGTCTGGGCAGTCCTGGCCATGCTGGGAGCGGCTGCTGTGCTGAGGCCAGTGTTGGACTGTGAGTATCGTCTGTGCTTCCAGCAGTATACATGCGATTAAAAGTGGAGGTGCGGGGCTCTGTGCTCCTGCAGAGGTGGCGGCCTCAGAGGACTGTGCTGGGAGCGGTGTCTGGGCAGTCCTGGCCGTGCTGGGGGCGGCAGCTGTGCTGAGGCCAGTGTTGGACTGTGAGTATCGTCTGTGCTTCCAGCAGTATACATGCGATTGAAAGTGGAGGTGCGGGGCTCTGTGCTCCTGCAGAGGTGTCGGCCTCAGAGGACTGTGCTGAGAGCGGTGTCTGGGCAGTCCTGGCCGTGCCTGGAGCGGCTGCTGTGCTGAGACCAGTGTTGGACTGTGAGTATCGTCTGTGCTTCCAGCAGTATACATGCGATTGAAAGTGGAGGTGCGGGGCTCTGTGCTCCTGCAGAGGTACCGGCCTCAGAGGACTGTGCTGGGAGCGGTGTCTGGGCAGTCCTGGCCGTGCTGGAAGCGGCTGCTGTGCTGAGGCCAGTGTTGGACTGTGAGTATCGTCTGTGCTTCCAGCAGTATACATGCGATTAAAAGTGGAGGTGCGGCGCTCTGTGCTCCTGCAGAGGTGGCGGCCTCAGAGGACTGTGCTGGGAGCGGTGTCTGGGCAGTCCTGGCCGTGCTGGGGGCGGCAGCTGTGCTGAGGCCAGTGTTGGACTGTGAGTATCGTCTGTGCTTCCAGCAGTATACATGCGATTGAAAGTGGAGGTGCGGGGCTCTGTGCTCCTGCAGAGGTGTCGGCCTCAGAGGACTGTGCTGAGAGCGGTGTCTGGGCAGTCCTGGCCGTGCTGGGAGCGGCTGCTGTGCTGAGACCAGTGTTGGACTGTGAGTATCGTCTGTGCTTCCAGCAGTATACATGCGATTAAAAGTGGAGGTGCGGGGCTCTGTGCTCCTGCAGAGGTGTCGGCCTCAGAGGTCTGTGCTGGGAGCAGTGTCTGGGCAGTCCTGGCCGTGCTGGGGGCGGCTGCTGTGCTGAGGCCAGTGTTGGACTGTGAGTATCGTCTGTGCTTCCAGCAGTATACATGCGATTAAAAGTGGAGGTGCGGGCTCTGTGCTCCTGCAGAGGTGGCGGCCTCAGAGGTCTGTGCTGAGAGCGGTGTCTGGGCAGTCCTGGCCGTGCTGGGAGCGGCTGCTGTGCTGAGGCCAGTGTTGGACTGTGAGTATCGTCTGTGCTTCCAGCAGTATACATGCGATTAAAGTGAAGGTGCGGGGCTCTGTGCTCCTGCAGAGGTGGCGGCCTCAGAGGACTGTGCTGGGAGCAGTGTCTGGGCAGTCCTGGCCGTGCTGGGAGCGGCTGCTGTGCTGAGGCCAGTGTTGGACTGTGAGTATCGTCTGTGCTTCCAGCAGTATACATGCGATTAAAAGTGGAGGTGCGGGGCTCTGTGCTCCTGCAGAGGTGGCGGCCTCAGAGGACTGTGCTGGGAGCGGTGTCTGGGCAGTCCTGGCCGTGCTGGGAGCGGCTGCTGTGCTGAGGCCGGTGTTGGACTGTGAGAAGTGTCTGTGTGGACACTTGGGGGCAGATTTATGAGCCCCTTGCGCCACTTTTGCGTCACTTTTAACATGGGAAAAGTGACGCAAAAGTGGCGCAAGGGGCTCATAAATCTGGCCCTCAGTGCGTACTGTGGCCGGTGCTGCCGACTCTCTGCAGTGGTTGTGCTAATGCACGCAGCGTGAGTAGGGGCTGAGAGCGCCCTAGGGCTGCGAGGCGCGGCAAAGCGACAAATGGGCTCCATAGCAATGGACTTTGAACGTCAGAGGTTTTTTTCATGCCTTTAGTGTCGGAGGTTAGCTTTCAGGTGCTATGGTTTTGACAGAACTATTTTTGTACCTGTATTCTATGTCTAGCGTTGTTTGTCTCTAGGGTTTCAGTTAACATTTTATTTTCAAGTAGGAGACGCTTCTTTACAGGATCTTTCTCTGTACTGTTAAGCAACAGCCATACTAAAATAGATTAGACCGATATTATTTATGAAGAAATACAGAAAGAAAATCCGTTTTAAAATGTCACTTTTTCTCAGGTTAACTTCTGACTGACCTGCCAAATCTCATGGTATAGACTACAGCGAAAACCACTTGTCTCAAAGGTGCGAAATATAATGGTGGTGTGGGTTTTATTTAATAGCTCCCACTGCTTTCACAATTGCTTGTTCAATAAATACTAATATTGGGATAATAAATTGTGAGCACGTGTTGACAGGCTCACATTATCTTTAAGGTGATTTTTTAAATTTTATTTTTTTATGCTTCTATGAAGAAATGCTGTGAGTTGGCAGGCGTGTATCGAGACTTTGAGCAATTGGCATTGTTAAATTAAATCATATTAAATTACAATGCATTTTATTTGTTTTCCAAAAGAAAACCAAAAAACAATGTAATTTACAGTGTTAATAGCTCAAAATAATGTCAGTGCGAGACCTGTTGCATTAAAAGCTTGTCTTTTCTTCTAGCTATGACCGTGGAAACGCAGTGGCCGGCTTTGTGGGAGTGGGTCGCCTTATCACCGGCATGGACCGAGGCCTTCAAGGAATGTGTGTGAACGAGAGGCGCCGCCTCGTTGTACCCCCTCACCTGGGCTATGGCAGCATTGGAGTCAGTAAGTACACGCGTGTCGCACACGTAGACCCAGTGGCCTTGGCGTGTGCACCAATGTGAAATGCAACTATGACGGATACTACACAAGTCCTTCGTTGCTTTGAGGCAATCATTAATGTTGATTTACTGATGGCGGACTGGGAGGAGGGTGTACCTTGACCATAAGGAAGGAAGCCAGACTGGTAGAAACCTATTCATTGTTACTGCTGCTGTTAAGCGACTCGCCCTGTGTTTTTAGATGAATTGCACAGTGGGAATTGTATGCTTCTACCCATGCACGTTGTGAACCTGTAAGTCCCTGTGTGCAAGGCGCCATTGGCGTGATATTCGGGCCTCGCAAACAGTGTCGCCCATGTCGTGGGGCCACTTTTTAGTTGTGCATGTTCTTGGTGTTCATGGCTTGTCCATCATACATTTGATTTGATAACCACATGCCTCTCTTAACAGCTGGTAATGTACAGAGGGTGTGGTGGTAACAATGCTGTTAATCCTTTTTACCTAATTCACCCTATTGCTCATGCAAACTGGCAAAGCTTTGCACCCAACCGTCTGTGGATAAAATCTCGTCATCATTTCGAGTCTTTTTTTTCTGTTTGACAACTAGGGGGGTAGATACCCAGTATAAAATGCTGGATTATAAATTGGAGACTAGGGCCAGTGGAATACACATAGAGACACTTGTTGTTATTCTAAGTGGAAACCTCAGAGTTTTACTGCATCTGCTGTATACCTCCTTTCTTGCAGTGTACACACATTTATTTACTTCAATTTGTTCCCAGCAGCGACAGAAGTTAAAAGTGGGCGCCCTTTTGTTTCCCTGTCTGTTCTGCATCCCCCTTTCCTCCTCTTGAAATCCAGAAATGGAAACAATACTCTATACGTGGCCTTCAGAATTAGGCGTGATACTCCGCTTAGAGCCTCTAGAACTGGACTCTGTTCTCCAGATGTGGACACAATTCTTTAAGAAGTGGGGTAGGCACCGTTTATGTTTTGGGATGGCATCTGTTTATGACCACGGTGAGGGCTCAGTGTGTAACCTCTCTGTCCCTTCCGTCTCTTCTTCCAGCGGACCTAATCCCCCCAGATGTCACCCTGTATTTTGACGTCATCCTGGTTGACATTTGGAACAAGGAAGACAAGGTGCAGGTCACAACAATCCACAAGCCCGAGAACTGCAACCGCACAGTGAAAAACAGTGACTACGTGCGGTACCATTACAACGGCACCTTGCTCGATGGAACCTACTTCGACTCCAGGTATGGCCTGGGGATTTCCTCTGGTTGGGTGAGGTGGGACAAAGGAGTTGTTCCTAGTTCATGAAAAAGCTCTCCCAGCATGTTGATTCTCACCACCTCACTTCTGATTGCTCTCTGCCAGCAGAACATTGCCTTGAAGGGTTAAATAGCACGCATCTCAATATTGCCAAATTTGTTAGCACTCAATTTACCAACCTCAAAATAATTAAATGCTGCCTTGACCTTGCCTGGGCTCGAACTTATGACCTCAGGATCACACCTGCGAGTACTTAACTTTGTGAGCCATCTTACCATCCTGAACTGATTGCACGTCCCGTTCCATGAACCGGCCTGAAAATAGGCCATTAATAAAGGAGAGCTTCTTAATTTTGCAGCGTGGATCTTTTCTGGATTCACTATGTTGTGCATTATTCCGCCATCGAGTGGTTGGGCCCGGAATTGTAGTATTTGTTCTCTCTCTTTTTAGGTCTCGCCTGACCCAGCGCATGCGCTGGTCTGGCGAGACTTATTGAGAGGGCTCCAAAAAGTGCTACCAGGCCAGCCTAGAGCTACAGTGCATGTGCGCGGGCACACACGCCGTGCTTTTCCGCGAATACTTTCGCGGCCGCACGGCCGCTTTGATGTTTGATAGTGATCGCTATCGCGATCACTTTCACATTCGCGGCCACACGCCCACTTGACATAGCTAATAGGTCTCGCTTTTGGGACCTTATAAGTATTTAGTTATGCAACTGTTGCATGGCTAAACACTTATGAGGTCCCAAAGGCGATACCTATTGGCTATGCCAATGCTTGTTTTTGTTTGTTGCTGGTGGGCGTCAACATAGTACCATTTGGTGCCCTTCTGTGACATCGACTTCTAGGTGGAGATATTGTTGGGCAAATGTACTATTATTTTGTGCAACCAAAGTTGCTTTGTTGTGTGAAAGGGACAGAGCAGGACAACCCCACACTTTCCCCAAATTGTGTCACACAATCAGGCTGTTTAGCACCACACACAGCCCATTGCACCATTATCCGAAGGTGTGTGCACGAGTGTTACATAGGTTTTGTACTGGAAGGTTAGCTTTCTAGTACAAAATACTAGGCTTAAGCTAACTTCAAAACGTTTCCTATTTCGTATGTATATTGTACAATGCAACACACAAGGACAGTTTACAAGTGTGGAGAAATAAAAACATTTTTCCTACTAAGCGTTTGCCCCGAGGTGGCGTTGTTTTTTGACACAAAGTCCTGTGTCCCATTGTTAGTAGCTGGGTCTTTGCCTCAAAAGGCTTGTGGATGCCTAGACACCCCCATATACCCCCCTTTAGGACATCCCGATGAAGCAAAATAATGCAGAGCCGCCCTGCTTTGTGCTCCTTTTAGGCAATATTTCAGGGCAATCGCTCTGGAAAGTAAATGTAAAATCAGCACTTTGAGCCGGCGCAGGTGCCAAAAGTCAATCCAACTGCTGCAAAGTTTTGATAAATCTAGCACGACGTGGCTAGTGATTGGTGGAAATGCTATGACTTGACACTTACAGCACATGTATTCTTCACAATAGTTTACATTTTAAAATCGTGTGCATTTGTCCTATGCAAAACAAAATCACCTTGTGGTGAGCACAGGATCTCGAAACATGCCCTTTGATGCCACGTGATTCATGCACCAGCTAAACCTTTTTTTTGGATCTTTTAGGCTCAACACTGGAAAAAAAACCTGCAAAATAAGCCAGGAAGTTGATGCATTAAAAAAAAAAAAAAAGACTTGGGGGCATATTATCAAGAAACTGCGTTAAAATGATCGCTATAGCGGCGATAATGGGCTTGATAATATGCCCTTGAGAATTCCCATAGAAGCACATGTTCTGGTGTCAACCTGGGCTTCTATTGGAATTCTCTGCGGCATATTATCAATCCCATTATCGCCGCTATAGCGGCAGTTTTCTGCTGCTAAAGCGGCGATAATTTTAATGCAGTGCTCGATAACATGCCCCTTGGAGCTTTGAAGCATCAGAAGCTAATGTACATTTTCTTTCCCTATACAATATCTTTGCCTCCTCTCACTGTGGGCCTTTTCCAGTTCCTTTTCACTGGTTTGCCCCAGATTTGCTCATTGTATTTTAAAAATGCAAAGCAAGAGAATTCCGCCTGCGGTCTCACCAAACTATATATAGTCCCAAAATTTTAGCCATGTAATTGTTGAGACTTCCTATAGACGTTGGAGGTACGTTGTTAAATTGTTTCACTCTTCAAAAGGTTGACACGCCAACCCTGGCATGCCTATGAATTCAGCCCTTTTTCCTAACTATAACATCCACACAGGTCTCCAGCTTTGGCCCATCTTTCTATTTATTGTCTGCCCAATCCAGGCTTTGCTTTTAAATGTATCGAGTGGACTGGCAGTGACGCGTCATTTCTGCTCTCTCTTCGCAGCTACAGCCGTTCAAGCACCTATGACACCTATGTTGGGTCTGGCTGGTTGATTAAAGGCATGGATGAAGGTCTTCTGGGGATGTGCGTGGGCGAGCAACGGAAGATCATCGTGCCCCCCTTCCTGGGCTATGGCGAGAAGGGCTACGGTAAGACATACGAGTGGGTTGGCACTGGGCAAACCTTGCCTGCTCCAGCATCACAACAACAGATGTTAGAATACTTTACAAATAATGCAAATTTTAAAAAGAGCATGAAAAATTAGAAGGCTTTACAAATAATGCAAACTTTAAAAAGAGCATGAAAAAAAAAATTAATTCGGCCTCCCGGACAACAAACAAATAAAACCTACTTTTAAGAGACTTTTTGTCTTCTTCAGAGAATAGATGGAAATCTTGGCCACTAAGAATAGTTGAGTATATGTTTTGCCAATCCACAAAATTGCATGTGTTATATATTTAGCGTAATCGCAGGATGTTACCTAACAAGCTCATGTCGTTTCAAATCAAATTTCGATCAAATCCTGTTTTTTCTTCACACCGATTTTTTGATTTGTAGTTTTCTAAGTGCAGGACTACAAGTACTTGAGTAGAAATTTAAAAAAGCACTGGCCGTGCTAAATGGTCTGATCTTGGCAAGCTGGTTTGATGGTTACATCAATTTTAATTTGTGTATTTCAAGCGTGTGCCATACAAATAAAAAATAAACATTGCTATCACCTAAATGTGGCAGCCGTATGCTTGAAACAAAAACATAATAAATAACAAAAAAATAATAACCATCAATTGTGATAGCTACAACTCTATTATATGGATGCCTGACATTCTTTTTTTCTTAGCCTGACTGCACAGGAAAATATCATTCTTATTGGCACAAAAGCCATCCTAGGCTTTGAATGTCTGTAAACTGAAGAGACTTTAACCAAGACAGGAATGACAAAATACAAATAAAAAATGATCAAGATTGGATAGAAACAAGCAATGGTAAGGTATTGGCTGCCTACTCACTGGGACAGAAGGGGCATTCTGTGTAGATGGACATCCTTATTTGATCAGGAAAAAATTTATGATTTCCAAGAAACATGGACTAAGGACGCCACTCCTCTAAATGGGTTTAGGACGCTTCACACCCCAGCATTTGATGGTCTGAGTGGTAGGGATAAGGGTGGATTAAGCACATACATATCGTGCACTATGAATGTAAAAAACATGACGATGCTTGCTAGCGAACTTTATTTCCAATTAGTTAAACTGGACAGCGACGCTAAACACTCTATTGTCCTGACTAACTTTTATAATAACATCCCTGCGGAGCAAATAGGAACTGTTGTTAATAACATGTTGCAATTGTTGAAATCTGTGGGTAGCAATTTGATAAGAGACATGACATTAATATTAGTAGGGGATTTTAATTGTGCTCTATGTGCCAATGCCGGGTACAAGTTATGCGGAGCCCAAAATGAAGAAGGGGCATGCGTTTCACACTTCCGGCATTCATCTTTAGGGGAGCATTTTAATGAATTAATCTTTAGCCTTGACTTGGGCTTTGTTAATGAACTATGCCCAGCACATATCCTCATGCGCTGGACATTTAATGGCGGAGGTCTTTTTTCCACTATTGATTATGTTTTAATATCTAGTTGTCAGGCACACAGGTTACACTCCTTCTATGTCTCGGACAATTCGCTTAGTAACCATTTGCCTCTTTGCTTGGCTATCAAACTACATTCTAGCAAAATTAACGTGTCTAAAAACAAACATCAATTGTTGGAAAATCTAGCCATTGGGAGCGTTAATGGGTTTTCTCTGCGCTGGACTATGATAGATCAAGCAGCACTAATCACGCCAGTGGTGGGTAAGTGTGAGCTTGCTATACAGACATGCCTGAGTGAAACAGCCGCTCCAGCCCACATCTTGGCCTCATTCTCCCTGATTTCCAACGCAGTAAGAGAGTCCCTCCTCAGACGGAAAAGTAGTAATTGGAATCCCAAGGGATGGTTGGACTCTAGGTGTACGCAAGCCTATTCCCACCTAAAAAACAGAGCTGCATCAGATCCTTGAGAAATCTGACTATGGTAAGGTTGGCCAGAGTGGAATATAAATAAGCAAGCAATCGGGGACAGAAAAACCACTCTGAAAAGGAGGCGTGGGAGGCATTACACGCGGCCTCTTTGGCTAAAGACCGTGCTGCATTTTGGAAAACAGTCAAGGCACCATTCCTGCATAGTGAAGACGGCCCTTCCCCCGAAATAGCAATTAGTGAGGAACAATGGATTAACCATTTCTCATGAGTATATAATGGCGAGGTAAACTCGGTTGAGACGGATAAATATGTATGGGAGGATTACTGTTTGGGGTCCTCACCCCAGCATCACGACCTACTGTTTACTCTGGATGAGGTGGAGCGGGCACTTTCTGTTAGCAAGGGGGGCGAGGCCCATGGACCAGATGGAATCCCTGTAGACTCGTTTAAAGCAAATACTTCTCTGTGGGGGCCTATTATAGTTCAGGTGCTTACTGCTAGCTGCAGCACCGCTTTTTTACCTACCTGGGTTGAATCCACGATTGTGCCCATTTTTAAAAAGGGGGATAGACAGGATCCAGGCTACTATAGGCCAATATCCCTACTAGATGCAATAACCAAAGTAGCGGGCAGAATAATTTTAGAACGCCTCCAGGATTGGGCCGAGGAGAACTCTGCTTTATCTGACCTGCAATATGGCTTTCGTGCCGGATTGGGGACGGTGGAGCTGTGTTTAAATTTGTCCATCCTGGTGGGGAAATACACCAGGGGAACCTGTTTTTAGCGTTTCTTGACCACACGGCCACGTTTGATTGCGTGGTTCACAGTAAGCTCTGGTCAATTTTAGAAGATATGGGAGTTGATGTTCAGATTATTTATTTATTTTTTTAAACGTTTTTATAGCGATGCCAAGGCACGGGTGCGTTGTGGTTTGAAGGGCGAGTGCTCGGCTGCTTTCACGATCAAGAGCGGAGTCAGGCAAGGCTGTGTCCTGGCCCTGTTCCTTTTTAACCTTTATATCAATGGATTGGGGGAGGCCCTTCTTAAAGATAACCACCACTCCCCTCAAGTGGCCGGACGCCCAATACCTGCACTTTTGTATGCGGATGACGCGGTGCTGATGTCCCGCACACAAGTAGGTCTCCAGAGAGTGCTGGATAGCTTTTCTCTATTTATCAATGATCTTGGTCTAAGAATAAATTCTTCCAAGACTTTCATTATGCGTTGTGGCCCTGGCATCAAGAAACCTAGAGACATGTTCGTGTCAGGACAGAAGATTGGGGTAACCAAGAGGTTTTCATATCTGGGTATTCTGTCACCCACAACGATAACTGAGCTCATACAGTTGCAGCTAAAAAATGAGTATTCCTACGAACAACATCCGCCCTCACTACCTTTGCTAGGAAACGGCAAAAGACCACCAGAAGAGCTTATCGCTATTTCTAAGGCAACGTGTGTTTCAGCGGTAATTTACGGGGCAGGAGCCTGGGGGTTTACTGGCCTGCTCCCTATCCAACGCGCAGACAATTCTTTCCTAAGATACATTCTAACCGTCCCTAATGGTACCTCAGCGTGTATATGCCATGCGGAGTTGGGACTCCCCTTCATCTCTGATTTATTAAAACTTGAGCCCTTGCTATTATGGCATAGGCTCTGGACCAAAGAAGAGGCAAAACTATCTTTCTGGATACCTTGAAACTAGAAGGGGCTTCGAGGATCCCATGGATAAGATATGGCCGTAATTTTATTAAAGATCTGGGCTACCTGGAGTATTTTACTAACCCTAGTACCATTCGGTCAATAACCAGAAAGGAATTAAGAAAAGAGGGTATTCTGCTGGTGGACTCCATTAGAATGTCAACTGAGATATTAAAACCCACAGTCCTGCACAACCAAATGATTTTAACTTCTTTTAACATCCAACCCTATTTAACCTTTGTACCAGGAGCTCATGACAGGTTCCTATTTACCCGATTCAGGTTGGGGGGTTTTCACAGATTAGTCACCCATCCTAAGATGAAGGATTGGGCTCAAGACCTCCAACCATGCCCCTGCAGTAACACTTCTGCCCAATCCACGATTCATGCTGCTCTTTTTTGTAAATTTTATTCCCACGTGAGGAGTATTTACTTAGTACCTGTCTTAAAGTGGTTTGGCCTTCAACAGTGTCGACCGGCTTTCTTGGCACTACATCACTTGGACAACGAGCATAGTGTTTTAGGATAGCAATTTTCCTGAGAAAAGTGCTGAGTCAAAGGAAATGTCTGCTCATAAAATGCTATATGAAAGAAGGCTTTGTTAGCTTACCCGTCCTAATTAATATTCGTATTGAATTGCGTGTAACGAAGAAACTCATTTTGTCTCTCTGCAATGTGTTTCTAAGACTGTTAGTTATGAGGAAAGTGGTGAGCTAAAGGAAATATATGTCTGCTTAATTGTTTTATATGAAAGGGGGCTATGTTAGTTTAATACTGTTTTAACCAATATCTTAACTGAATTTTTATTGTATGTAATGAAATTTTTTTTCTTTTTAACTTGCTTTTATCATTGTCTGATATAACAATCGAATAAAGCCTTCTTATGATTTGATTTGAAGGAGATTGGTTGAGCCGGAATGGCAATGTCTAATGTGCGAGCCTATAGCTGCTTATAGACAGAAATCAAGTGACCTTCATTGTATACAACTGCTTTAGTGCTGGCCTTTGAACATTGGGAATTATTGATTTGGGATTTTCGCGATCACAAACCTTTCTTTAGTGGAATCACCTGCTGCCAGAAAAGGTAGTTGATGTAGGGTTGTGTGGTGTGGAGGCCCATAAGAAGGGACGGGAGTCCTGATAAGGGTAGGGCTTGGGAGAAGATTGGTTTCACCTTGTTGATTTTTTCATCCTAATCTCTTACACGTTGTTCTCAGGTACTATCATCCCTCCTCAAGCCTCCCTGGTCTTTGACGTGCTCCTGGTGGATCTTCACAACCCCAAAGATGGGATTTCTATCGAGAACCAGGTGATTCCGGAATCCTGCAAGCGCACCTCAGTCACCGGAGACTTTGTCCGATATCACTACAATGGGACCCTAATGGATGGTTCTCTGTTTGACTCCAGGTACAGGGCTCGACCAATTTGGAAAACCTATTACACCTCAGCTGGTAGTTCCGTATGTACAACACAACTTTGTCTCTTGCACATTAGGCACGTATCTAAGCCTTACAAGACGGCGTTAAAGATGCGCGCTGCTTAGGTTTTACTTTATGCTACAACAAATGCTTTTCATGCAATGTCTGCTACGTTGATCAATTTGCTCATGTCAAAGGAAAAATAATACAATTGTAGTTGCCATTTTTATAGTTCAGTACAGACAGAGAAGGCTGAAGCGAGTTTCTTCCCTGTCTGCATTTGTTTGTAAAACTGGTAAAACGGAAGTAAATCGAAGCAAGATCGAGTAACCCGTATCTCTGGCCTGGCGTGATAATACAGATTACATGGCAACCTGCTAAACAAGTGTGAAAAATGCAAGTCGCAACTTTGTTTTAACATGGATCCAAAAAAAAATGTGAATCCATCGCGCCAAGATTAGCAGCACATAAATACAGATGAATGCAGTGTGAATGAAACATAAAACCGGGCGATGAGCATATAGCCAGCTCCCTCGCTTATAGAGTCAAAGTACAAGCAGAAGTACTGGGGAAGCGTATTTTGAAGGATGAAGATTAGAAATGATTGAGGTGTCATTTTTAGGTCTCGCCTGGCGAACGCAGCGCGAAGCGCTGTCGCCAGCGAGATCTATTGTTGCTGACTTGCCTCGGAAGTGGGACAGGAGATGGGCACGCGCATGGTCTCGGCGGATTTGAGTTGGTGTACGCGCCTACAGCCACGCGGCGTGCACATCTCCTGTCTCCCTTCCCTCAGCAAGCCAGTATGCAGTTTCACTTTCGTCCTCATTGTAGAAGTTGTTGCATCTCAGCTCATCCCCTGTCTGTTGTCTGGGTCCCTCTCTCTTCAGTATGTCTTCTCCCTTTATATCAGTGTGTCCTTCTCTCTCCTCCTGCCCGCTCGTTCCCGGCCCTCTCTCTTCACCTGCCTCCCCAGTCCTGCCTCTCTCAAACCTCTCCTCGGTGTCTTAGCCTCTGTCTTCGGCGCTCCTGCTTCAGGGCCGGTCCGTTTTCATGTTCTCTATAACTTTCCTTTCTCCGTCTGTGCGCCCCCGACACCCGGCCCTGACTCTCTCTTGCCCACCCGTGTGCTCTGGGTCTCCTCCGCCCCCTCACGGACCGCTCGGTGCGCAGCTTCTGCTGTCTTCTTACCTTCACTCCCCGGCCCAACAACAGCTACTATTGCCCCGGTGTCTTCTGCCCGCTTCCCATCACACGCATTCTCTCTCTTTCTCTCCAAACTCCCGTCTCCCCTCATTTCCCCGCCCGTCCCCATCCCCCCGGCCACGGGCGCAGCTCACCTGTCTCGGCGGCTCGCGCTCGGCCCCGCGCGCAGGGCTCTGGCTATTGGCTCCCTCCTCGCCTGGCCCATGCCGCCCGCGGGATGCCGGGCATTGGGGGGTCCGCTCCCGACGGCCTGTGCGGTGGGCGCTGCAGGCAGGTGCCTCGCCCCCGTGGCTCGAGACTGGTGGGTTCTGAAGTGACAGCGCTCGCCATCTTATCTGCCGATGCGTGCTCCCATTGTGCTCGCCTGGACACCCGACAGGAGATGTGCACTTTCCCCCCCGGACAGTCCATGTGCACGCTCACGCCGTCTGTTCTCTGCCAATGCGCGCTCACACCACGCTCGCCTATACAGCCCAACGTCACACGGACACGCTCGCACCACTTGCGGGACGCAGCATTTGGTTTGCTTTAACATAAAAGCCGTCCCGAAGCTGCTCTGGCCTAACCACATCCCTTAATTTAGGCCAATAAACCACTGTTGGTTGAAATGGTGCTCCCGATAAGGGCAGATACAAGACTATACAACATCACGTCATCGTAGCAGTCCAGACACTACCGCTCAATAACCATTCAAATAGCCTCAAATCACAGTCTCAACCACATCAGCAATCTTAACGCACCCCATCAAATGGGCTCAAACGCCAACTCCTTCCTTTGTCTTCACTACCCACGTTGACCCCTGGAACTTTACCATTGTCCATCTTCCCCAGAGCACGTTTGGGTGGTTACAAAGGATTGTTCACATACGCAACTATTTTATTTCTCCCCCGCGCGATACTCACTACGTTGTTCCAAAGCCTACCAGGGGGAGTCGCATAGGAAGGGAAGAACACGTGCCAGTGCTCCCGACTCTTGGGGGATTAAGGACATCCGGAGCTGAGCGCTCATGTTCATCAGAACAGGACCCCCGCCCCCATACCAACCAGCGAGCCACCATTACTGCGCTCGGCCGATCTTCACATCTGCCCGGTACGCACACACAGAATCACTCACCTGCCGGTCTCACCCAACTGTTCCAGCTGTATCTGGGTGAAATGTCTCGCAAGCCGGTCACTGCCCGGATAAAAGCATTTAACTTTCAGTTATCACGCGTGCGTAGTGATAGGAGTTGAGCTGAGAGACGTCACGTACGTAAGTAAATTCTACAGAAAACTGCGCGGGCACATTGAGAAAGTAAAACTGCATGAGGCTTAAAACAGCTGACTACTCTGCACGTCTGGCGCATAGCAGTTTCCGTTTGGTTCCCAGTACTTCTAATTCAGTGATTCCCAAACCAATGCTGTGCGCGTGTTATGCTGCGCTGAATTGACATGGTGTGGAAGAGGATTTCGAGCCCCCAGTGTATGGTAGGTCGGTGTGTCTAGAGGGATCTGTGATAGGTGGGTGAGTCTGTGGCATGCCGGTCAAGTCTCTGGTAGGTCGGTGTGTCTGGATGCGGCTTGCTGTGCTCGGTTGTGAGTGAGTGCCCTCCGGGGCGTCTGTGTGTTTGAATGTGTCAGTTTGTGAGACCTGTTGTTGGGATGCGTTTGCCGGTGTGAGTGTCATATGTGTGCAATGCCTGGCTGTGCGTGTGCTCGCCTGCCTGTGAGTGTGTGTGTGCGGAGCAGCGTGTGAGAGCCCTGGCTGTGCCAAGCTGTAGGTGTGTCTGTGTGTGTGTATGTGTGTGTACAACCAGGAGTCCATGTGTGTGAAAAATGTAGGTGAGTCAGCATATGTGCAAGCATGAGTCAGTGTGTGTGGAGTTGTGGGTGCGTGCATGAGCGCATCAGTGGGAGGTGGCGTGGGCTGGAAATCGCAGTTTGTGGGCATGGAAAAACTCAGTAAAACATTGTATATTCATTGCTTTTAAAAATAAACAGGACATTACGCGCACATACCCACCCCCCTGCCCCCATGACGCCATTATGGCACTACACTACTAGTGGGTCCTGGATCCCATGGTCACAATATCTCCTACCTATACCAGACACAGTATAAAAGGATGTCATTTTAAATAAGGGAGGCCTATGGGCTTTTCATTTAATTAATAACAAGCATTTGCAATGCAATAGGTCTCGCATTTACGCAAGTTTGAGCAATTGACATTATAAATGCCAATGCATTTTATTTATGTTTTGGTTTTTAAAACATAAATAAAAGGCATTGTCATTTTTTTGTCCTGCCGCAGGTAATCCAATTCCTGGGCCAGGGAAGGTTTTGGAAACCCCAACCCCCTGACGGACCTTATTTGTTCATTCTCTGATTCACTCTTCACTGCTGAACTAAGGTCCGATGTGGAAGTGGATACCAGTGCGTTGCCGCTTGTGCTGGGTTGTACAGTAGAGAGGGAACCAGTCTTGTCTGCTGCTTTTAGCGCATCGTATTTTCGCTGAAATTTAAAGGATTTGCATTTTTGTAAATTTCCTCCTCTTTCTGCAAACGGTTCAGCATATCTTCACGGTACTGTTGAATCACGGCCTTACTTCCAATTTACCGATTTTCTTCATTTAAATTATCAATTTTGACCTGTAGGGCAACACGGTCACTTTCGGTGTATTTTATTAAAATCAGGACCAATCTGCGAGACGATTCCAGAATACAATCTGTCCACTCGGCCTCATGAGGTAACTGGCGCCACTCGAGTCCTCTGACCCGGAATTTTCTGTCACTACAATCTTAAGACTTTTACGCTGTCTGGGGGCTTCCACAGCTACTCCTTGTGGGAGGTACTGGTAATCTCCGGTGCAAACCAGAACAAGCATTTGCAATGCAATAGGTCTCGCATTTACGGGAGTTTGAGCTATTGGCATTGTAATTGACAATGCGTTTTATTTATGTTTTACAAACAAAAACATAAATAAGAGGCATTGTCATTTACAGTGCCAATAGCTCAAACTTGCGTAATTGCGAGACCTATTGCATTGCAAATGCTTGTTTTAAATGCTTCTGTATCTCATAGAAGGTTGGTCATGCCGTTATCTCACAGAAGGTTGGTCATGCCGTTATCTCATAGAAGGTTGGTCATGCCATTATCTCATAGAAGGGTGGTCATGCCATTATCTCATAGAAGGTTGGTCATGCCATTATCTCATAGAAAGTTGATCATGCCGTTATCTCATAGAAGGGTGGTCATGCCGTTATCTCATAGAAGGGTGGTCATGCCGTTATCTCATAGAAGGTTGGTCATGCCGTTATCTCATAGAAGTTTGGTCATGCCGTTATCTCATAGAAGTTTGGTCATGCCGTTATCTCATAGAAGTTTGGTCATGCCGTTATCTCATAGAAGGTTGGTCATGCCATTATCTCATAGAAGGGTGGTCATGCCATTATCTCATAGAAGGTTGGTCATGCCGTTATCTCATAGAAAGTTGGTCATGCCGTTATCTCATAGAAGGGTGGTCATGCCGTTATCTCATAGAAGGTTGGTCATGCCGTTATCTCATTGAAGTTTGGTCATGCCGTTATCTCATAGAAGGTTGGTCATGCCGTTATCTCATAGAAGGTTGGTCATGCCATTATCTCATAGAAGGGTGGTCATGCCATTATCTCATAGAAGGTTGGTCATGCCATTATCTCATAGAAGGGTGGTCATGCCATTATCTCATAGAAGGTTGGTCATGCCATCTATTTTGAACACACTTTCCCGGAATGCCTTCACATCAGAGATGCACAAATACGTTGGTTGTAATTGCTTTACCACTACAGGGTGATGAGAACGGAATATCCACTAGAAGGGAAAATGCATGCTATGGTTCAGCTTGATTATCATTCGTGGAAAGTTGTGAAGTGTTTACAGTATAAATACTCTGTGCAGGGATGAAGCGTCGACAGTATAGATGCTCAGCGCAGGGATGAAGCAGCGACAGTATAGATCCTCAGCGCAGGGATGAAGCGTCGACAGTATAGATGCTCGGTGCAAGGAGGAAGCGGCAACAGTATAGATCCTCAGCGCAGGGATGAAGTGTCGACAGTATAGATCCTCAGCGCAGGGATGAAGTGTCGACAGTATAGATCCTCAGCGCAGGGATGAAGTGTCGACAGTATAGATCCTCAGCGCAGGGATGAAGTGTCGACAGTATAGATCCTCAGCGCAGGGATGAAGCGTCGACAGTATAGATCCTCAGCGCAGGGATGAAGTGTCGACAGTATAGATCCTCAGCGCAGGGATGAAGTGTCGACAGTATAGATCCTCAGCGCAGGGATGAAGCGTTGACAGTATAGATCCTCAGCGCAGGGATGAAGCGTCGACAGTATAGATCCTCAGCGCAGGGATGAAGCGTCGACAGTAAAGATGCTCAGTGCAGGGATGAAGCGTCGACAGTATAAATGCTCGACGCAAGGATTGACAGTGTATCTGCTCGGCCCAGGGATGAATCCTTGACAGTGTAGCTGCTCGGCCCAGGGATGAATCCTTGACAGTGTATCTGCTCGGCCCAGGGATGAATCCTTGACAGTGTATCTGCTCGGCCCAGGGATGAATCCTTGACAGTGTATCTGCTCAGCCCAGGGATGAATCCTTGACAGTGTATCTGCTCGGCGCAGGGGATGAATCCTTGACAGTGTAGCTGCTCGGCGCAGGGGATGAATCCTTGACAGTGTATCTGCTCGGCCCAGGGATGAATCCTTGACAGTGTATCTGCTCGGCCCAGGGATGAATCCTTGACAGTGTATCTACTCGGCCCAGGGATGAATCCTTGACAGTGTATCTGCTCTGCGCAGGGATGAATCCTTGACAGTGTATCTGCTCGGCCCAGGGATGAATCCTTGACAGTGTATCTGCTCGGCCCAGGGATGAATCCTTGACAGTGTATCTGCTCGGCCCAGGGATGAATCCTTGACAGTGTATCTGCTCAGCCCAGGGATGAATCCTTGACAGTGTATCTGCTCGGCCCAGGGATGAATCCTTGACAGTGTAGCTGCTCGGCGCAGGGGATGAATCCTTGACAGTGTATCTGCTCGGCCCAGGGATGAATCCTTGACAGTGTATCTGCTCGGCCCAGGGATGAATCCTTGACAGTGTATCTACTCGGCCCAGGGATGAATCCTTGACAGTGTATCTGCTCTGCGCAGGGATGAATCCTTGACAGTGTATCTGCTCGGCCCAGGGATGAATCCTTGACAGTGTAGCTGCTCAGCGCAGGGATGAAGTGTTGACAGTATAAATGCTCAGCACAGGGATGAAGCATCGACAGTATAGATCCTCAGCACAGGGATGAAGTGTCGACAGTATAGATCCTCAGCGCAGGGATGAAGCGTCGACAGTATAGATCCTCAGCGCAGGGATGAAGTGTCGACAGTATAGATCCTCAGCGCAGGGATGAAGCGTTGACAGTATAGATCCTCAGCGCAGGGATGAAGCGTCGACAGTATAGATCCTCAGCGCAGGGATGAAGCGTCGACAGTAAAGATGCTCAGTGCAGGGATGAAGCGTCGACAGTATAAATGCTCGACGCAAGGATTGACAGTGTATCTGCTCGGCCCAGGGATGAATCCTTGACAGTGTATCTGCTCGGCCCAGGGATGAATCCTTGACAGTGTATCTGCTCGGCCCAGGGATGAATCCTTGACAGTGTATCTGCTCGGCCCAGGGATGAATCCTTGACAGTGTATCTGCTCGGCCCAGGGATGAATCCTTGACAGTGTATCTGCTCGGCCCAGGGATGAATCCTTGACAGTGTATCTGCTCGGCCCAGGGATGAATCCTTGACAGTGTATCTGCTCGGCCCAGGGATGAATCCTTGACAGTGTAGCTGCTCGGCGCAGGGGATGAATCCTTGACAGTGTATCTGCTCGGCCCAGGGATGAATCCTTGACAGTGTATCTGCTCGGCCCAGGGATGAATCCTTGACAGTGTATCTACTCGGCCCAGGGATGAATCCTTGACAGTGTATCTGCTCTGCGCAGGGATGAATCCTTGACAGTGGATCTGCTCGGCCCAGGGATGAATCCTTGACAGTGTAGCTGCTCAGCGCAGGGATGAAGTGTTGACCGTATAAATGCTCAGCACAGGGATGAAGCGTCGACAGTATAGATCCTCAGCGCAGGGACGAAGCGTCGACAGTATAGATCCTCAGCGCAGGGATGAAGTGTCGACAGTATAGATCCTCAGCGCAGGGATGAAGTGTCGACAGTATAGATCCTCAGCGCAGAGATGAAGTGTCGACAGTATAGATCCTCAGCGCAGGGATGAAGCGTCGACAGTATAGATCCTCAGCGCAGGGATGAAGCGTCAACAGTAAAGATCCTCAGCGCAGGGATGAAGCGTCGACAGTAAAGATGCTCAGTGCAGGGATGAAGCGTCGACAGTATAAATGCTCGACGCAAGGATTGACAGTGTATCTGCTCGGCCCAGGGATGAATCCTTGACAGTGTAGCTGCTCGGCCCAGGGATGAATCCTTGACAGTGTATCTGCTCGGCCCAGGGATGAATCCTTGACAGTGTATCTGCTCGGCCCAGGGATGAATCCTTGACAGTGTATCTGCTCGGCCCAGGGATGAATCCTTGACAGTGTATCTGCTCGGCCCAGGGATGAATCCTTGACAGTGTAGCTGCTCGGCGCAGGGGATGAATCCTTGACAGTGTATCTGCTCGGCCCAGGGATGAATCCTCGACAGTGTATCTACTCGGCCCAGGGATGAATCCTTGACAGTGTATCTGCTCGGCGCAGGGATGAATCCTTGACAGTGTATCTGCTCGGCCCAGGGATGAATCCTTGACAGTGTAGCTGCTCGGCGCAGGGATGAAGTGTTGACAGTATAAATGATCAGCACAGGGAAGAAGTGTCAACAGTATAGATCACTGATACTCAAAGTACTGCCCGGGGCCGCTTGTGTCCCTCCTGACCTTTTAGGTGCGGCCCCCTGGTCAACAGAAGCACTGGGCTGCTGTTCACTCTAATCAGCCCTAACATTACAAAGATGTTAAATAAATGGACAAGCATTTTTTTACAGCTTAACCTAAGGAACAACATCATTTTCAAAGACTTCTAGCAACAAACGTGTAAAAAAAATATGATAACTTTTCTGCAAAATGTTAAAAGTGTATTTCATTAACCTGCCGAAGAGTTTCCCCTTAGAACACCAGATTATACCAGTGCATTGAGAAGTATTTTCTTTTTAAACTGATGGTTTGCAAACATGACTTTAAAAACATTCGTGCTTCCCTCCAACCCTGGTAACAATGCAAATTGTGAACTGAGAGGCATGTCAGTTATGTTCACCCTGTGAGTGACCTGGGTTGCTGTTATAAATGGACAACATTATAGTTGATCAAATTAAACACAAGAGAAGGTTTTATGCACCGCACATCCTGAAGTCATATTTTGAGGTCCTCTTATACATGATAATGAAGAAAAAGTAGGCAAAGTGAAATAAAACATTTGCCTATTCACAATTTGGTCAACTGGGGAAGCCGCAATTTATCCAGGTTTTCTGATTTCACAATGTCCAATTCATCCTTTATATGTACATGCTTTGCTTCCCCTATGCTCGCCTTACATTACCACTCCCCCCCCTGCCCCCACCTGCCATCCTGTTGGCATCACTGTGGCCCTTGCTCACACAACAGGCCAAACTCTTTGGCCCCCTGGAAATGTTTTTGAGTACTCATGGTATAGTTGCTCAGTGCAGGAATGAAGTGTCGACGGTATAGATGCTCGGTGCAGGGATGAAGGATAGACAGTAGAGATGCTCGGTACAGGGATGGAGGCTCGACTATATGATGCTCCGTGCAGGTAGGATATGTTGACAGTATAGATGCTCAGTGCAGGGATGAAGTGTCGATGGTATAGATGCTCGGTGCAGGGATGAAGGATCGACAGTATGACGCTCGGTGTAGGGATGAAGTGTTGACAGTAGAGATGCTCGGTACAGGGATGAAGGCTCGACTATATGATGCTCAGTGCAGGTAGGATATGTTGACAGTATAGATGCTCGGTGCAGGGATGAAGTGTTGACAGTAGAGATGCTCGGTACAGGGATGAAGGCTCGACTATATGATGCTCAGTGCAGGTAGGATATGTTGACAGTATAGATGCTCGGTGCTGGGATGAAGTGTCGACGGTATAGATGCTCGTGCATGGATGAAGGATCGACAGTATGACGCTCGGTGCAGGGATGAAGGATCGACAGTAGAGATGCTCGGTACAGGGACGAAAGCTCGACCGTATGATGCTCAGTGCAGGTATGATATGTTGACAGTATAGATGCTTGGTGCAGGGATGAAGTGTCAACGGTATAGATGCTTGTGCATGGATGAAGGATCGACAGTATGACGCTCGGTGCAGGGATGAAGGATCGACAGTAGAGATGCTCGGTAAAGGGATGAAAGCTCGACTGTATGATGCTCAGTGCAGGTATGATATGTTGACAGTATAGATGCTCGGTGCAGGGATGAAGTGTCGACGGTATAGATGCTCGGCGCAGGGATGAAGTGTGGATGGTATAGATGCTCGGTGCAAGGATGTAGGATCGACAGTATGACGCTCGGTGTAGGGATGAAGTGTTGACAGTAGAGATGCTCGGTACAGGGATGAAGGATCGACAGTATGACGCTCGGTGTAGGGATGAAGTGTTGACAGTAGAGATGCTCGGTACAGGGATGAAGGCTCGACTGTATGATGCTCAGTGCAGGTATGATATGTTGACAGTATAGATGCTCGGTGCAGGGATGAAGTGTCGACGGTATAGATGCTCGGTGCAGGGATGAAGGATCGACAGTATGACGCTCGGTGCAGGGATGAACTGTTGACAGTAGAGATGCTCGGTACAGGGATGAAAGCTCGACCGTATGATGCTCAGTGCAGGTATGATATGTTGACAGTATAGATGCTCGGTGCAGGGATGAAGTGTCGACGGTATAGATGCTCGGTGCAGGGATGAAGGATCGACAGTATGACGCTCGGTGCAGGCTTGAACTGTCGACAGTAGAGATGCTCGGTACAGGGATGAAAGCTTGAGCGTATGATGCTCAGTGCAGGTATGATATGTTGACAGTATAGATGCTCGGTGCAGGGATGAAGTGTCGACGGTATAGATGCTCGGCGCAGGGATGAAGTGTGGATGGTATAGATGCTCGGTGCAAGGATGTAGGATCGACAGTATGACGCTCGGTGTAGGGATGAAGTGTTGACAGTAGAGATGCTCGGTACAGGGATGAAGGATCGACAGTATGACGCTCGGTGTAGGGATGAAGTGTTGACAGTAGAGATGCTCGGTACAGGGATGAAGGCTCGACTGTATGATGCTCAGTGCAGGTATGATATGTTGACAGTATAGATGCTCGGTGCAGGGATGAAGTGTCGACGGTAGAGATGCTCGGTACAGGGATGAAGGATCGACAGTGTGACGCTCGGTGTAGGGATGAAGTGTTGACAGTAGAGATGCTCGGTACAGGGATGAAGGCTTGACTATATGATGCTCAGTGCAGGGATGAAGGATCGACAGTATGACGCTCGGTGCAGGCTTGAACTGTCGACAGTAGAGATGCTCGGTACAGGGATGAAAGCTCGAGCGTATGATGCTCAGTGCAGGTATGATATGTTGACAGTATGATGCTCGGTGCAGGGATGAAGGATAGACAGTAGAGATGCTCGGTACAGGGATGAAGGATCAACAGTATGACACTCAGTGCAGGTATGATATGTTGACAGTATAGATGCTCGGTGCAGGGATTAAGTGTCAACGGTATAGATGTTTGGCGCAGGGATGAAGTTTCGACATCATAACGCTCGGTGCAGGGATGAAGTGTGGATGGTATAGATGCTCGTGCATGGATGAAGGATCGACAGTATGACGCTCGGTGCAGGGATGAAGGATCGACAGTTGAGATGCTCCGTGCAGGGATGAAGTGTCGACGGTATAGATGCTCGGTGCAGGGATGAAGGATCGACGGTATAGATGCTCGATGCAGGGATGAAGGATCGACAGTAGAGATGCTCCGTGCAGGGATGAAGTGTCGACGGTATAGATGCTCGGTGCAGGGATGAAGGATCGACGGTATAGATGCTCGATGCAGGGATGAAGGATCGACAGTATGACGCTTGGTGCAGGTATGATATGTTGACAGTAGAGATGCTCGGCGCAGGGACGGAGTGTTGACTGTATAGATGTTCCACTCAGGGATTAAATGTCAATGGTATAGATGTTTGGCGCAGGGATGAAGTGTCGTCATTATAGTGCTCAGTGCAGGGATGAGGTGTCGCCGGTATAGATGCTTGGCGCAGGGATGAAGTGTCGACGGTATAGATGCTTGGCGCAGGGATGAAGTGTCGACGGTATAGATGCTCGGCGCAGGGACGAAGTGTCGACGGTATAGATGTTTGGCGCAGTGATGAAGTGTCGACGGTATAGATGCTTGGCGCAGGGATGAGGTGTCGCCGGTATAGATGCTTGGCGCAGGGATGAAGAAGTGTAGACGGTATAGATGCTTGGCGCAGTGATGAAGTGTCGACGGTATAGATGCTTGGCGCAGTGATGAAGTGTCGACGGTATAGATGCTTGGCGCAGGGATGAGGTGTCGCCGGTATAGATGCTTGGCGCAGGGATGAAGTGTCGACGGTATAGATGCTTGGCGCAGGGATGAAGAAGTGTAGACGGTATAGATGCTTGGCGCAGGGATGAAGTGTAGACGGTATAGATGCTTGGCGCAGGGATGAAGTGTCGACGGTATAGATGCTTGGCGCAGGGATGAAGTGTCGACGGTATAGATGCTTGGCGCAGGGATGAAGAAGTGTAGACGGTATAGATGCTTGGCGCAGGGATGAAGTGTAGACGGTATAGATACTTGGCGCAGGGATGAAGTGTCGACATGATAATGCTCAGTGCAGGGATGAGGTGTCGCCGGTATAGATGCTCGGCGCAGGGATGAAGAAGTGTAGACGGTATAGATGCTTGGCGCAGGGATGAGGTGTCGCCGGTATAGATGCTCGGCGCAGGGATGAAGTGTCGACGGTATAGATGCTTGGCGCAGGGATGAGGTGTCGCCGGTATAGATGCTCGGCGCAGGGATGAAGTGTCGACGGTATAGATGCTCGGCGCAGGGATGAGGTGTCGCCGGTATAGATGCTTGGCGCAGGGATGAGGTGTCGCCGGTATAGATGCTCGGCGCAGGGATGAAGTGTCGACGGTATAGATGCTTGGCGCAAGGATGAGGTGTCGCCGGTATAGATGCTTGGCGCAGGGATGAAGAAGTGTAGACGGTATAGATGCTTGGCGCAGGGATGAAGTGTAGACAGTATAGATGCTTGGCGCAGGGATGAAGTGTCGACGGTATAGATGCTTGGCGCAGGGATGAAGTGTCGACGGTATAGATGCTTGGCGCAGGGATGAAGAAGTGTAGACGGTATAGATGCTTGGCGCAGGGATGAAGTGTAGACGGTATAGATGCTCGGCGCAGGGATGAAGTGTCGACGGTATAGATGCTTGGCGCAGGGATGAAGTGTAGACGGTATAGATGCTTGGCGCAGGGATGAAGTGTAGACGGTATAGATACTTGGCGCAGGAATGAAGTGTCGACATGATAATGCTCAGTGCAGGGATGAGGTGTCGCCGGTATAGATGCTCGGCGCAGGGATGAAGAAGTGTAGACGGTATAGATGCTTGGCGCAGGGATGAGGTGTCGCCGGTATAGATGCTCGGCGCAGGGATGAAGTGTCGACGGTATAGATGCTTGGCGCAGGAATGAAGTGTCGCCGGTATAGATGCTCGGCGCAGGGACGAAGTGTCGACGGTATAGATGTTTGGCGCAGGGATGAAGTGTAGACGGTATAGATGCTTGGCGCAGGGATGAAGTGTGGACGGTATAGATGTTTGGCGCAGGAATGAAGTGTCGACGGTATAGATGCTTGGCGCAGGGATGAGGTGTCGCCGGTATAGATGCTTGGCGCAGGGACGAAGTGTCGACGGTATAGATGCTCGGCGCAGGGACGAAGTGTCGACGGTATAGATGCTCGGCGCAGGGATGAAGTGTCGACGGTATAGATGTTTGGCGCAGGGACGAAGTGTAGACGGTATAGATGCTTGGCGCAGGGATGAAGTGTCGACATCATAATGCTCAGTGCAGGGATGAGGTGTCGCCGGTATAGATGCTCGGAGCAGGGACGCACTTCTGTAATGGAGACCCATTTCTAAGAATATAAAATGGTGATGGGATATCCCAGCTTCTCACACATACAATGTGCATTATTTAAGTATATGTTTAGAACAAATGTGTAAACTGGAAGTGTGTTCCTGTATAAATATGCACCCCTCTCCACAGGTATACCCATTTCTATAAATGGTCATCAAGGCCCTTGTTTAGTGGTTCCCAGTGTTTGAGGTTTTTGAGGCAATATTGTTTTCAGTGTCTTGTGCTTTCAAAATGATTTCACATTTCTTGGCCGTTCTTTCCTTTGTTGTACTTCTGCAATTCGAATTTTAGCAACACTCAATCTGAGCAGGAACAGACATCATTGTGGGAAAACTGCTGCTGAGCAACACAACTTGACAAACTTATGCATAGAAACAGAGTAGAGCTTTACTCGTCAAAAATAAACCCTTCATGGGAACCTCTGTACCCAAACAACCTCACCAGGTACAGTTGAAAAGTGCTTTCTCAAAGCACGGCAGCCTGCAGTAAATGCCCCCAAAGAAAATGCAAATAAAAATGAAAAAATTTTCCAGTCACAGTTCTGGTCTAGCAGTGTGACCACTACAGATATCTGGTCATCACAGCAATTTCTCTTCTTCTTTACGTTTTTTACAATTGTCCAGGAGTGAGGGCGAGAGGGGTGTAAATCAGGTCAGTGGAAGGAACAAAGGCATGGATTAATCTCTGCCACTGGATCACTGAGGCCCACATTGCAGGCCTTCGCTCTTTGCCCACGGTGGCACTCTATTCAGAGACCAGCCATATGCAACTTCGCTTAAGTCATGCTCCAATGGGAATAGTATAGACCGAGAAGGTAGCCCCGGATCTGCCCAGACTGGATAAACGGGCAGCTCGAGCCCGGCCCCAGCCGACTTCGACCACCTCAAGGAGGTCAAGCAAACAGGGAGGCCCACATCTGGGGCAGTATATATATATATATATATATATGTATGGTGCACTTTCTCTGTTTGTGCCGTGGCGCACCTTTCAAAAGATGCACCTGGCGCAAGCAGGGAAAGTGTTCCTATTATGGATCACGCGCTGCCCTCAGGGCAGCAGCGAACTTGAGCTGCCCTGGACGCAGCACCTCCAAGTGACATACGGGGCCGCTGCGTCACAGCCGCTCTGTGCCTCACAGTGCAGGCAGCCCGCCGCCCGTGCTTTCAAGAGGGGAGAGAAATCCCCTTGCAGGCAGATGCAGTGAGTGACTGCACCCCCATGCAGGGGAATATCTGGGGGGGCATGGGACCTATTATCCTCCAGGAGGGCTGCCTATAGGAGGCGCACTGAAAGTGTGCCACCTTTTTGTGGCACACTTTCAGTGCGTCTCCTACAGGTATCTTTGCATCTGCGCCCACGTCTGTAATACAGCACGGACTCAGAGGAAAAGTGATTCCCTCATTTACACGGGGCCACGCCCCCATGCAAATGAGGCAACGCCCTCTCATGATAGCTCTGAGGTTCATGTGCACAAGAGCTATGAGTATTGCAGAAGGGGACATACAAGTGTCTGCGGCCCCTTCTGTAATACCATTGTGTCCTAGGGACGCACAAAGCGAGCGCACATGCCTGGTGCGCCCCTGAGGCACAATGTATAATACTGCCCTGGACACCCAATTGCACTTAAGGTGCCGCACTTAAAAAACAAAAGTAATGGATGGACTGCTTCAATTAAACGCTGCCAAAGGTAGTCAATTAGGGCTACATTCCAGAGCATTTTCTTTTTTACCCACCATGCCGCAACTGGTCTGGAGGGAACCTGGCTTAAGGCTGGTTACAGGTAAGTAATAGTGTCCTTAATCTGCAGTAAGTGATCTAATGTGATGACATCTGTTGTACTCCACAGCTACTCGAGGAACACCACGTACAACACCTACATCGGAATGGGGTACATTATCCCAGGCATGGACCAAGGTCTGCAGGGCGTGTGCATAGGCGAGAAGAGGCGGATCGTTATCCCTCCACATCTTGGCTACGGAGAGGAAGGCGCAGGTAAGGGTGGGATGGATGGGTGCATGGGTGTGTGTGTAGGTAGGTTGGGTTGGGTGGGTGGGTGGGTGGGGTGGGTCGGGTTGGTCGGTTGGTTGGTCCATTCCTTCTAAAGAAGCAGTAGCATGGGTTTGCTATCATGACTAGCTGAACAGCAAGGTTCACCAACTTCCACAGGGCTGGCCCCTTTGGTGGCCCATGTTCAGAATGGATGACATTCCCTAGAAGGGTAGGCAGCCTGTTGCCAAACCTAGAGCTCAAGGCGGCATCGTACCACTGTGTCCCAGGGACTGGGCAGCATGGTACCCTTGCGACCCTTATTAGCGCTCAATGTTTCCGCTCATCGCCAACACAGGTAGTAAGAGAAAGTAGCTCGGACGGACTGGTGGCCAGCTGGGGTTGGAGTTTGTCTGTAGTTGATAGATATGGCCAACATGGAAATACCCAGCTGACTGGAGAGCGTGACGCCAGTATAACCACGAGCACTTGGCAGCATGAACCCACCAGTGACCCTGTGGGATGGGCAGCTTGTTGCTTCCATGTTGCCACCATAACCCTGTGCGATGGGCAGCTTATTGCCTCCATGACCCTGAGGGATGGGCAGCTTGTTGCCTCCATGACCCTGTGGGATGGGCAGCTTATTGCCTCCATGACCCTGAGGGATGGGCAGCTTGTTGCCTCCATGACCCTGTGGGATGGGCAGCTTGTGGCCTCCATCATCCTGTGGGATGGACAGCTTGTTGCCTCCATCACCCTGAGGGATGGGCAGCTTGTTGCCACCATGACCGGAGAGTCAAAGGGCTTTAGAGCATTACCCCACGAGGACTCCAAGGCTGTGCAACAGGACATCACCAAAACTCACAGGGATGGGCACCAGAGTGCCCAGAAGTGCTATATTAGTGCATGTTGCCCCAGTGTCTGTGAGAAGTTGGCCTGATGTATGATGTCACTAGTTATAGTGTACACCTTATATCAGTCCAAATACCCTTATGGTGATTGGTTGTAAAGTCAACCTTATAGACCAGCTATCCTAGTGGTAGCATGGACAAGAGCAGTCTTAGGCTAAACTCTGAATGGCATGTGAAGCCAGCTGTGATACCATATATAATCCCTTGAATACCAAATGAAAGGACACCACAACAGATATATATATATAAAATAAAGTGTATTTATTCTAAGCAAACCCTCAGCACTCTTTATGAGTTTAGAGGTAAGTACAACACAGTCTTATTAATGCATACAGTAAGTCACACAGGTAAGTAATACAGTTAGGCCCTAGGGGCCACGCAAACCATATACTAAATAAGTGGTATAAGAACCACTGTCACGGAAATAGAATAGGCCTAGGCCTAGGGAATCGCTGGGGCTACACTACACTAGCGTTAGTTAGGGAGTGGGAGGCCCACGGGATTCGTGTGCAGAGTGGAAACACTCACGCGTAATGCGTAAAAGTCAATAGCAATGTTACAGTTTAGAAATAGATAGATTTAGGACGCTTCCGGAGTAGCTAGGAAGTTGAGACTTGAAAACTAGACACTAGGATAGTCACTATCCTGATGAGCACCGGAGTACCCAAGTTACCTAGCCCACAGGCTGCGGGTGCATAGGGGTGAAGATGCGTCGTTTTCGTCGTCGACTCCTATGGATGCCTGAAGAAAGATGCTGACAGGCAGTCAGGGGAGAGTGTCCGGTGGATCCCAAGCCTGGGATCAAGAAGAGAAGAAACCTGCAAGCAGAGGGGACAGAGTCACGGTCACTAGCCAGTGACCACGTGGAACCAGGAAGGAACCAGGCGATGTCGTGAAGAGTTGCAGGGGAAGGTGAAGCTTGTCGCTGGAGCCAGGAGGACCAGGAAGCGTCGAGGACGACCAGGACCAGGAGGCGAGCTGTCCCACGAAGGCTCTGGCTGTCGGCGGCGTCGAAGTTGGACTAGGACTCACCAAGCCTTGGCAAGCGGAACCCACGAAGAACAAGGGACTTGCTTCTGGTGCAGACCAGGAAGGTCTGGGGTGCTTCTTCTTTGCAGAGAAGCGGGAGCCAGTCTGGAGGAGCCAAACCAGCGCAGAAGATTTTAGGGAGCGTCGTCACAAAGGCCACTAGCCAGCGGGCAAGCAACCGGACAGACGCGGCAAGCAGGAAAATGCTGAAGGGCCCCACGCAGGACTCGTGGAGTGTGGGGGGCTGGTCTTCGGTGCAGATGGTGCTTGGGGTTGGGGCTTCTCAATCCCCGGTGCACAACTTCGAGGGTACCTCAGAAGCTGCGCTGTAAGTTACTAGCCACTTTTCCCAGGTAGCCGGTCCCACGTCGCTCGTCGCCTCCACGGATCTCAGCTCTGCTGCAGATGTGGATGAGGGTCGGAGAAGTCTGGAAATCAAGGCTCTGGTCGGGCTCTGCAGTCGGTTCCTCGTCGAACGTTTCACAAAGCAAAGGGTAGTCACTTGATGGTGCCTGTTTGCACAGGGTAGCCACTCCTTGGCTACAAGGGAGATTCTTCAGTCTTCTTCTTTCGTCGAATGTCGAAGGTCCAGAGTTTCTGTTCAGTTTTGCAGGTTCAGGATAATCTCAAGTCTTGAGGCCCAACTCCCACTCTTATACTAATCTGGGGGGCTGGGATACCTGCTAGGTCACGCCTTATGGGTGGGACCTGGGAGGGGGTGGTTACACCCACTTCCCTTTGTCCAGTTTCGCGCCAGAGCTGGGGCTGGAGTGCCCCAGCACCGGTTTGAACTGGACTATGCAAGGAACACCTTGTGTGCCCCAGGCATGTCTCATTCCTTTCAGCCCACCCTGCCCCAATACACTAAAGGCTGTCTGGGGAGGTGCTAGCACCTCCCCAAGCAGGAAACCTATTGTCCAGGCCTCCCTGGCTGGGATCACTCCCAGCTGCAGGAGGTCAGACTTGTGTCGTGGCAGCAGCATCCATTTTGTGATGCTGAGGCTTTGGTCAGAGGTTACACAGCAAAGTATGATTTTAACATGTCTCTCCCTCTAGAAGGGAGGAATAATATCCTCATCACCAGAAATGGTATGGGGGTATTATTCCAAAGTGTTAGACACCTTACACGACATGTTTTGATACAGCCCAACCATAGTTACCATAACCGTCTAAGATTATAAGGCACTTTAAGAGTATATGGTAGGCTATATCATAGAACAGCTATAAGGACATGGTTCCGAAAGCTGCAGACAGGCTCAGCTCATGCTAGAGCACCATCTCACATGTTACCAAGCACTCTGCCTCCAGGATTGTCAAGGCCTGCCATAGGAGTGACTGATAGGTACACATGTGTCTATATGTAAGTTAGGTATAGGAATACTACACCTAAGCAAGGGGTGATTACACGACCTTGCCCCAGCTGAGGGATCAGCCAGTTGTGTCTGATTGGAAGGCCAGACCAGGGGTGGCATAATACATGCTGCAGCCCCTGGGAGGCCTAGGGTACACCTATGCCCTGGGTACCTAGGGTACACTGTACAGGGTCCAATAAGGTGATCCTTACCAATTGGGAATGTACCTAGGGTACATGGAATCCATTTTAAAGAGAGAGCAGACAGCCTGAGACCCTGAATGGCAGGATCTCAGGCCAACTAAGTCGAAAAACCAGCTAGACACTAGGCAAAAAGTTGGGGGTAACCATAGTCAGATATCCACCTTCCTACACAACCCCCCCCCAAACGAAAGGAGATAAGGCTGGCCTTTACAAGGTAAGCCTCTATTGCCTGAGTGGCCATATAAGGAAGAACCAGCACTGGCATGGTTACCCCCTGTCTCATGGTCCACTAAGCAATCCCTCATCCTAAAGATATCATAGGGTCTCCACCATAGGGAATCTCTACCTTTGGTGTGTCTTTGCAAAGAAAAAGGCTGGTGTTGAGATGGAGTACTGAAGTGAGTGTCCTCAAAGTGAGGCCTCAGCTTCCTCCAATCATCCTCCACCATGGATGCCTTTCTTTCTCTAACTGAGTTGCACTGTGCTCTCAGGGTCAGCCTCTGGCTACCTAAAGCTGGAGGCTGGGTCCCTTTTGTGGGCTTACTGGAGGGACAGGTCAGGTTTGGGGCCCTAAGGTCCCAGGTTTGCCTGTGCCCAACAGAATCCCTCTGGGGGAGGTCCCTAACTACCTGTGAAGGGGATCCCTCAGGAATGTTTTTACCCATCACCTGGCTAGGGCAACTAACCAGGCAATCCTCATTCTTTTGAAGGGGGGGTTCTTGGGGACAGGGGCCCTCTTGGGGTCCACTGGCCTCCCTGACCTCTGCAGCCCTGGGCTGACTGAGGCAGGGTAGAGAGAGGCAGGCTACCTGCACCAGACTGGGTCCCACCTTGGAAGGGGCCACTGACATCAGAGGCTCTGCCAGGCCAGGCCTGGCTACCTCTGGGGCAGTTCCTTCACAAGGGGTGAGGTCAGATCCCTGAGGAGGCTGACCTTTTCCTAATGTCTGGGGAGAGGGAGACTTTTCTTCCTCCCCACTACTCTCTGTTTGTGTGGAGTGATCCATAGTTTCAGGCTTCACTACACCTATATCAGTCTGAGTGTGGGCTGAGACCATTACAGCCTTGCCAACCTTTTCAGGAAGGCACTCAGTTTGTGTTTGAGCTGTGACTGTCACAGCTCTGCCAATTTCTACAGGGAAGTCTGTCTGTGCCTGGGCTGTGGCTACCACTGCCCTTCCAACCCTTTCAGGGAGGAAAGCTACTTGGACAGGGGTTGTGACTGGCACAACCCCACTACCCTTTTTGGAAAGGCCTACCATTTTGGAATGGGTGTCTTGTTCAACTCCAGCCCAAGCTGAGAGTTCTAAGTCATTCCCCAGTAAGCAGTCCACAGGCAAGGTTGGAGACACTGCCACCCTTTTAGGGCCAGTGACACCTCCCCAGCTGAGACATACCTCTGCCATGGGATGACTGTTCTGTTTGCCATCAATGTTAGTTACCTGGTATGAGAAACCAGGCAAAAGCTGCTCAGAGGGAACTAGCCTATGGGCCACCATAGTGATGCTAGCTCCAGTGTCTCTGTAGGCCTCAGCTTTTCTACCATTGATGTAGGGTTCCTGTCTGTACCTACCCAAAGTGTTGGGACAGGCAGTGAAGTTGGCAAACCCCATGCCACCATCACAGACAAGAGTAGCTGCTGCAGGGGAATTGGCTAAGCCAGGATCCCCCTGTGTTCCCCAAGAAAACCCAACCAAATTTTTGGGGGCACTCCCACCACCTGGGGGATTACTGCTGACAGTAATAGGTGGTGTGACAGGAGTAGTTGAAGGAACAGTTTTGTTTTTAGCCTGTGGACAACTGCTGTCAGTTTTCCAATGCCCAGGTGTTTTACACACATGGCAGTAAGGCTTTTTAACAGTGGTAGAGGAGGGAGCTTGGGACCCACCACCCTGTGTGGAGTTTTGGGGCCCTGAGGAAGATTTCTCTTTTGCTTTATCCCCACCCTTCTCTTGAGGCTTGGTGGTATCTTTCTTTTGGTCACCACCCTGATTTTTAGGCCTAATCCTGGTCCTGACCCATTTATCTGCCCTCTTTCCCAATTCTTGGGGAGAGGTCAAATCTGAGTCTACCAGGTGTTGATGGAGAAGCTGGTTCTGACAATTACTAAGGATCTGCTCCCTCATAATCAAGTTGTACAATCCTGTATAGTCCTGCACCTTGCTGCCAGTCAACCAACCTTCCAAAGCCTTAGTGGCACAATCCACAAAATCAGACCAGTCCTGTGTCTGTGTCTTCTGGGTGTCTCTGAACAACAACCTATATTGCTCAGTGGTTAAGCCAAACCCATCTATCAGAGCACTCTTCAGGACTTTGTAATTGTTTGCATCCTCATCACTGACTGTGAGGAGCTTGTCTCTACCTTTGTCAGAAAAGGAGAGCCACAAGATAGCTGCCCACTGACTTTGGGGTACCTGCTGTACTTTGCAGGCCCTCTCCAAAGCAGTCATCCATTTGTGGATGTCATCCCCATTCTGATATGGGGGGACTATCTTGCTTAGGTTTCTATGGTCATAAGACCTATCCCTATCTCTAGGAATGTTGCTGCCACCAGTGGGTTCTGACCCACACAATTTTTGCTCTCTAGCCAGAGCAAGCTTCTCTTTGGCAAGGGCAATTTCTTCCCTCTGAATCCTCAGATTAGCTTCCCTCATTCTGGCTTTATGCTCCTTTCTCTCAGGTGAACTCATTCCCCTGTGAGAGGAAACATTAGAGATGCTAGAAACATGGGAGTGGATGGATTCCACTGAAGGGGATCTGTCCCTCCTGTTTCTCTGTGAAAACCTACTTGGGGGTCTGTATGGGGGGACCCCATGCAAACTCCCATGTAAGCTTAGGTTAGCCTGGCTAAGTCTCCTTACTTGGCCCTGGCTGTCTACCTCCCCATCTGAAGGCCCATCTGACTCCTCTGTGGTGGGTAGACCCCTATCTACAGCTATGGCACCATCCCTGGCAGCTCTTTCAGCATCATAGGCCTCCAGAAGCTCCACTAGCTGTCTAAGGGTAGGGTTTGCACCCTGTTTTATTCCTCTGGAGGTACACAAGTGTCTCATCTCCTGGAATGTGAATGCATCATACCTAGAGGGAACCTGTCTAGGATTCTCCTCTCCTGAGGGAGCATCAGTGTGATCTCCATCCAGGGGCATGATTCTAGTGAGGGTGTGGTGTGTGCACCTACCTACACTAGTTGTTTCTACTAAACCTCTCTAGTAGTTGTAGTCAGGGTGTGTTACTCCCTTCAACCTACAACCACTAAGTCCAGTAGGACTTAAGTATACTAAACTATGTTATATGTACCTAGACAATATCTGTGTGATCTTCCAATTTAGTATCTCAAGATTATAATGGTATTACAACAGCAAGCTCAGATCCCAACCGCTGCTCACCAATGTGAGAAGTTGGCCTGATGTATGATGTCACTAGTTATAGTGTACACCTTATATCAGTCCAAATACCCTTATGGTGATTGGTTGTAAAGTCAACCTTATAGACCAGCTATCCTAGTGGTAGCATGGACAAGAGCAGTCTTAGGCTAAACTCTGAATGGCATGTGAAGCCAGCTGTGATACCATATATAATCCCTTGAATACCAAATGAAAGGACACCACAACAGATATATATATATAAAATAAAGTGTATTTATTCTAAGCAAACCCTCAGCACTCTTTATGAGTTTAGAGGTAAGTACAACACAGTCTTATTAATGCATACAGTAAGTCACACAGGTAAGTAATACAGTTAGGCCCTAGGGGCCACGCAAACCATATACTAAATAAGTGGTATAAGAACCACTGTCACGGAAATAGAATAGGCCTAGGCCTAGGGAATCGCTGGGGCTACACTACACTAGCGTTAGTTAGGGAGTGGGAGGCCCACGGGATTCGTGTGCAGAGTGGAAACACTCACGCGTAATGCGTAAAAGTCAATAGCAATGTTACAGTTTAGAAATAGATAGATTTAGGACGCTTCCGGAGTAGCTAGGAAGTTGAGACTTGAAAACTAGACACTAGGATAGTCACTATCCTGATGAGCACCGGAGTACCCAAGTTACCTAGCCCACAGGCTGCGGGTGCATAGGGGTGAAGATGCGTCGTTTTCGTCGTCGACTCCTATGGATGCCTGAAGAAAGATGCTGACAGGCAGTCAGGGGAGAGTGTCCGGTGGATCCCAAGCCTGGGATCAAGAAGAGAAGAAACCTGCAAGCAGAGGGGACAGAGTCACGGTCACTAGCCAGTGACCACGTGGAACCAGGAAGGAACCAGGCGATGTCGTGAAGAGTTGCAGGGGAAGGTGAAGCTTGTCGCTGGAGCCAGGAGGACCAGGAAGCGTCGAGGACGACCAGGACCAGGAGGCGAGCTGTCCCACGAAGGCTCTGGCTGTCGGCGGCGTCGAAGTTGGACTAGGACTCACCAAGCCTTGGCAAGCGGAACCCACGAAGAACAAGGGACTTGCTTCTGGTGCAGACCAGGAAGGTCTGGGGTGCTTCTTCTTTGCAGAGAAGCGGGAGCCAGTCTGGAGGAGCCAAACCAGCGCAGAAGATTTTAGGGAGCGTCGTCACAAAGGCCACTAGCCAGCGGGCAAGCAACCGGACAGACGCGGCAAGCAGGAAAATGCTGAAGGGCCCCACGCAGGACTCGTGGAGTGTGGGGGGCTGGTCTTCGGTGCAGATGGTGCTTGGGGTTGGGGCTTCTCAATCCCCGGTGCACAACTTCGAGGGTACCTCAGAAGCTGCGCTGTAAGTTACTAGCCACTTTTCCCAGGTAGCCGGTCCCACGTCGCTCGTCGCCTCCACGGATCTCAGCTCTGCTGCAGATGTGGATGAGGGTCGGAGAAGTCTGGAAATCAAGGCTCTGGTCGGGCTCTGCAGTCGGTTCCTCGTCGAACGTTTCACAAAGCAAAGGGTAGTCACTTGATGGTGCCTGTTTGCACAGGGTAGCCACTCCTTGGCTACAAGGGAGATTCTTCAGTCTTCTTCTTTCGTCGAATGTCGAAGGTCCAGAGTTTCTGTTCAGTTTTGCAGGTTCAGGATAATCTCAAGTCTTGAGGCCCAACTCCCACTCTTATACTAATCTGGGGGGCTGGGATACCTGCTAGGTCACGCCTTATGGGTGGGACCTGGGAGGGGGTGGTTACACCCACTTCCCTTTGTCCAGTTTCGCGCCAGAGCTGGGGCTGGAGTGCCCCAGCACCGGTTTGAACTGGACTATGCAAGGAACACCTTGTGTGCCCCAGGCATGTCTCATTCCTTTCAGCCCACCCTGCCCCAATACACTAAAGGCTGTCTGGGGAGGTGCTAGCACCTCCCCAAGCAGGAAACCTATTGTCCAGGCCTCCCTGGCTGGGATCACTCCCAGCTGCAGGAGGTCAGACTTGTGTCGTGGCAGCAGCATCCATTTTGTGATGCTGAGGCTTTGGTCAGAGGTTACACAGCAAAGTATGATTTTAACATGTCTCTCCCTCTAGAAGGGAGGAATAATATCCTCATCACCAGAAATGGTATGGGGGTATTATTCCAAAGTGTTAGACACCTTACACGACATGTTTTGATACAGCCCAACCATAGTTACCATAACCGTCTAAGATTATAAGGCACTTTAAGAGTATATGGTAGGCTATATCATAGAACAGCTATAAGGACATGGTTCCGAAAGCTGCAGACAGGCTCAGCTCATGCTAGAGCACCATCTCACATGTTACCAAGCACTCTGCCTCCAGGATTGTCAAGGCCTGCCATAGGAGTGACTGATAGGTACACATGTGTCTATATGTAAGTTAGGTATAGGAATACTACACCTAAGCAAGGGGTGATTACACGACCTTGCCCCAGCTGAGGGATCAGCCAGTTGTGTCTGATTGGAAGGCCAGACCAGGGGTGGCATAATACATGCTGCAGCCCCTGGGAGGCCTAGGGTACACCTATGCCCTGGGTACCTAGGGTACACTGTACAGGGTCCAATAAGGTGATCCTTACCAATTGGGAATGTACCTAGGGTACATGGAATCCATTTTAAAGAGAGAGCAGACAGCCTGAGACCCTGAATGGCAGGATCTCAGGCCAACTAAGTCGAAAAACCAGCTAGACACTAGGCAAAAAGTTGGGGGTAACCATAGTCAGATATCCACCTTCCTACAGTGTCCTTCAGAGGTAAAGGTGTCCAGGGACATAGTGATGGGCAGGATGGAGGCCCAGTAAAGAGCATGCTCAGAGCTGTGGTTCATTCGCCCTGGGGCCTCGTTGTCTGGTCACAAACCTTTAGGCTCTGCACTGGCTGCCAGCCTCTCGTGCCAGTATTAGCGCTATGATGTCAGACCTTTTGGTCTGGCTGCCACTAATACGTACAATACCAAAATCAGTTTCTTCTGTCTGTACTGTGTTAGCCAGTTAGATGTCACAGCTGGATAAGCGCTCGCTGCTGACATCTATGAGAACTACTGGTCACTGGTGGGATTTTTGCCATGGCCGCACTCCACTGCATATCCCCAGTCTTGAGTACCACTGGATTTGGAAACGGCAGCACCTGACATTAACACTGCTAAAATTTAATGAAACTGCTGGAGTAAATGCTACATTATGAGTAAAGCCGAGAGTGCTTCCGATCACCAGGGCCACATTGTTTCCTGAATTTGAGAGAGTTTTTGCTCCGTCTCTGTCCCTTGGTCCTTCGAGAGAGCTGAAAGATATGGTGCAGCAGCGACACACCGTGGCCATCCGTCCTGAGCTGTTTTCGTTGTAACTATGTATGCGGGAGAGGTGGGAAATCTGGCAGTTGACAGCAGACGTGTCACTCTTAGCCCAAAAGACCGGCGCTGTGCCACTATTTAAGCACAATCACTGTTAGATTAATTGTAGGTGAATATATCTTTTGTGGGTATCCTGAATTTCTGTCATAGCCGCGGTCCTCCTGGACTAGACAGTCACAAGGGAGGGCACAGGGCAGCCGGGCTCTTTACTCCGCCCCCCTTCAGTTGTGACCTGCGTGCTTCTGTTCCAACACACATTTATTAATAATAATTACAAAAAAGTGACACTTCACCTATTCCTTCTCTGTGTCTTCATGCAGCCACATCACCAGGTGGCGCGTCTTGTGTCCTTCCCAAGTGATCCGTTTTATGTAATTAGGTGTTTCTTGGATTGTAAATTGGAAAGGAGCCCCGTGACAGTTTGTGCTCGGGACCCCTCAAACATTTCTGCCGAGCCTGCTCCTGTGTGAACTTTGGACACCCCTGATCTATCGAGAAGCATGTTTTTAGGTCTCGCCTACGCAGCGCGCATGCGCTGCATAGGAGGGGACCTCATGTAATCGATTCCGTTTTTGCCCCAAAAACGTGCACACGTTGCATTGCTTAGAATGGCAACACGTGCACGTTTGGCGATTCCATTGCGGGAGCGAGCAGCACCATATGGTAGCAATTATCGCGCTCGCTCCCGCAAGGGAAACGCTGCTTGCTCTCAGCCGCACTCCTCCCCACCCACCCCTGACTTGCGCGAGGCACCCGCGCTTATTTCTTTTGTAACTGCCGTCTTGCTGGTTCACTGCACCCAAGCTTTACTCTTCTTTATCTTTGAAAATATTTTCTTTATATCAGTTGTGAGTTTCGCTTATATGATGAGCAGTTTCTGCTGAATCTAATCCCTTCCTTCCAATGCCACATCTTTGATTGAAGCCTTTTGTCATGGAGTCTTTCCCGAACGCTGTATCGTGATCCAAAATGATGCTGCACCCTTTTTACCTGGCCTGGTTTCTGGCAGCCGCTTAACTCTTCTCTCCAAGTAATCATAGCACAGAAGGGAGGGGCATAGCTATGATTTTGTGTAGAAGGTGCAGTTATATTATGTACTTGTAGGAACCATCGCAGTTGACTACCTGCTGTGTTCGAATCCCAACAATGCAATTTCATGCTTCTGAAGTGGGCGCCATAAATTGGGCAAATGTAACTTTACAGCGCTCAGAAGCGACTCAAGTGCGATTCCTAGCACACTAGCACAACATAAAAAAAAATTATCATTATCAAACCATCCTTGTGTTCCTTTACAGTGGACCACTGCTGTTCGCACCCCCCCCCCCCCCCACATACCCGTCACCCCTTGAACAGCTGGCATGGCTTAGGTGGTCAAAGGGCAAATGCTTTTTAAATGAACTACTTAGCTGATATTCAAACATACCAGAATGAATATAGTTATAGCGATTAAACTAGGCCCAATCTGTTCTATTTTTTTTACAGTATTTGCTGTTCTAAAAAAAAGAAAAACCACAGTGCTACAATGTGACAAACATTTTTTATAACGTTGCTTTTAATGTACTATACAAACACGCGCCTTTCTGTAAAGGTCATCAAACGGGTGTGCTACATTCGGTGAAACTAGGGTCTGAACCTGGTGGTACTAGTGATTCTGCTAAATGCTATTAATGCTTTATAAACCACATGCATGTGACTGGTCCGCTCCCCCTGTTCTAAGCAAGTTTTATTATTTCTTAAACCAAATGGAAATTCACAACTTCTTAGTTTAGCACCCAGGATAATATGCTGCATGGCTATATACTTATAAGGTCCCAAAGCTGAGACCTATTGGCAATGCCAATGCTTGTTTCCTTGGTGCACGCTCATGTGCACGTAGAGGGAGGGCCTTGTTGTTTTCATGGCACATTGTTGTGTGTGTACTGCTGGGACTAGCGAATAAACAGCCATGCATAAATCTTCATAGGAAAACAAACATGGAACGTGCATCTATTAACTTTTCTTCATCCTGTATTAGGCGAGAAGATCCCCCACTCCGCCGTCCTCATTTTCGACATTCATGTCATCGATTTCCACAACCCAACGGACGCAGTTGAGATCACCGTCACCCACAAACCGGAGGACTGCAACGTCACCAGCCGGAAGGGCGACTTCGTCAAGTACCATTACAACTGCAGCCTGCTGGACGGCACGCGGCTCTTCTCTTCGTAAGTTGGCCGTCCAAGGTGTGTTTGGCCTCCTACAATCTGCGGGTGTCGAGGGGCTCTGTTCTCCTAGGCTGGTCTGGAGTTTGTCCCCAAAAATGGAATTATCCTGCTCCCCATTTGACAACCGCCAACCAGATGCCTGAAGTTAGCTATAGCTAGCCACAAGACACTGCTGCCCGGAAGGATGACATCAAACCTTCTGAAGAGGATGGTGTGATTCACAAGGTTCCTTCCTCACAGGGTCAGACTGGGAGGACAGAAAAAAGGCCCTGACACCAAAATAAAAGTGGTCCCCATTAGTGAATTAGACAGCTAAATGTCTGTAAGTCAGTGCTGTTTTGAACTTGTAAAGACGCGCTGTGTAGGGGTTGAGCAAGGTGTTAAATACCACTAGGATTTGAGCCTGTTGCAGGCAATGCTTGTTCAAATATCAGGAAAAGCACTAGTAAAAACCGGCCCAGCGGATCATAAACAGCCAAAAAAACAGGCTTAACACTAACCTCTGAGACCAGTCCGGCGGGCACTGTCTGGCTGCCGTAAAGGCCAGTCCCACCCGCTTCCTCATTCCCTCTCGCTTGTTCTTTACTCCCTCCAGGCTCTTTCTTTACTCCCTCCAGGCTCTTTCTTTACTCCCTCCAGGCTCTTTCTTTACTCCCTCCAGGCTCTTTCTTTACTCCCTCCAGGCTCTTTCTTTTCTCCCTCCAGGCTCTTTCTTTACTCCCTCCAGGCTCTTTCTTTTCTCCCTCCAGGCTCTTTCTTTACTCCCTCCAGGCTCTTTCTTTACTCCCTCCAGGCTCTTTCTTTACTCCCTCCAGGCTCTTTCTTTACTCCCTCCAGGCTCTTTCTTTACTCCCTCCAGGCTCTTTCTTTTCTCCCTCCAGGCTCTTTCTTTACTCCCTCCAGGCTCTTTCTTTTCTCCCTCCAGGCTCTTTCTTTCTTTACATCCTTGTTGCTCTCCCTCAGCCCTTTGCGGTGGTCCAGGGAAGCCTTTGTCAAGGAACAAGAATCCACCGCCATATATAACAATGATATGCTGGGGCTGTTTGAGTTGCAAAAATACAGTCAAATGATGGCTCACATAGACTGACTTTATATGAAGTTAGTTTTCGCACACAGTTTGAAACATTCTCAAACTATACGTTTTAGCCACACAAATCTTTGTACCAATATGTTCCTATCTCTGAAGAATAAGTATTTATCACGGGCAGTGTCCCTGCACTTCTTGTCGCGAATTTGTTGAGTTACGAAAGGTTTATAGTGCAGTCCAAGCCAATGCAGGAGGTTTGAACTGCAACATCTCAGTTCAGAGCACATTTGGTGCATTGCTTCGACTAATGTAGTCTTGAATCACCACACACTCCTTTAAAAAAACAAAACAAATACTTCCTGCCGAGATTATAGAGAATGCGCCAGACAGCCTTCTTTGCCACATTTGTTTTAATCCAATTCACTATTCCATTCCGAACACGTAATTTGGGAGACAGTGATAGAAAAATAATTGGATAAAAGTGGGTGGAAGAATGGTCTTAAACGTATTCCTTCTTTTGGTTGCAGTCACGATTATGAAAACGCTCAAGAAGTGACTCTAGGGGCAAATAAAGTGATTGAAGGCCTGGACACCGCATTGATGGACATGTGTGTAGGGGAGCGACGCACCGCCATCATCCCGCCACATCTGGGCCATGGCGAGAATGGAGGTAAGATCTTTCAGGTTCATTTTGGTTTACGGTTACAAATGTCCAGTAGATAAACTTGTGCCTAGATTCACTAAAGTTTGCTCAGGTGCTTGCGTAAGATAACGCTGCACCGGCGGACCATTACGGTGGTAACTGGAGGCTATATTTTGTGAGATAAGGGGTAGTGCTGTAGAGAACTAACAATTTATGAAGAAACAGTTCAAGAAAAGAGATGTTCTAAAGGAACTTGTTGGAGGATCCTTCTCTCATGGGGATTTTCAGGGGCTTGTAGGTCCACAGTTTGATCTTTTTGGAACACAGTTATTTTTATTTACACACAATCATTCAGGACGTTAGGCTGAATTACAGTCTATACACCAGCTAGGCGGGTACCTTTGTCTAGAAGCAATGTACCAACTGGGTCACCAGCTGTGAGATATGGAAAGCAGCCAGGCCTGAGACTGCATTCTAAGATGGGAATCTATCCAAAGATTGCAGAATTTCTTTTTTTTAATTGAGCGTTTGTTGTTGTTAAAAAGGCAATCACAAATTCAAAGAATTTCACAAACGGAAGAAAGAAGTTCATCATTTGATTAACAGACCAGTGTCTCAACGCATTTCTTCACACAGACGGAATGGGTAAAACCCTTCGATACATCAAACCCAAAGACACCTAAACGCTGGATCCATACTACTCATAGGCATCATTCTGTACATAAGACACGGGTGCCAGCTGCATAGCTCACATTCCTTTCGCGTGGCAGCACTTTTTCCTTAAGCAGTTAAAACTTTCCTTCCCTTTCCCCGCTCTCTGTCTCCAAGGCGAGTACTGACAGAACTCTGTCCCAAACTTCCACTGCGGGGTGCTTGCAGCCCAGGTTCCCTAGGAAAGAGGTGCCCCCCAGATTTCTGCAGCGACGCTCTCAGACACACCGTTCTCTTGGTGTTATTTATTGGATGACGTTGTTGTGTTTAGCGCTCATACCGATGACGAGGCGCCGAACAGGTATATGTCAGGAGCTTGTACAACCACGCGGTGATCCCAAACTGCTCCTCCAAATGATATGTAGGTTCTTTACAGACTGTCATACTCACCCGCACGTAGTTTGGAGTCCCTGTGCGTGCTCTAGGAGCTGTCCTGCGTCGAGGCGCTTGACGCTTGACTCTAGCGCTCAGGAGTCCACTTTTTATAATTCATCATCACGCCTGACACACTTCTCCGAGGTGCCCCTTCGGGTCCGCCGTCCAGATATAGGTCCCACCTGCGCCGCCAAGCCCTAGCTCAGCGCTGTCACGGCCATCTCTCGCAGGCATGTTGAAGGGACCAGTAACAGCATCTGGAGCTCTGCTGAGGCGGCGGAAGCGGTGTACATGCACTCTCCTATGCCCCCACCTCCCCTGCCTCTTTTTCACTCCCTCGTTTCCTCCTGTTCTTTTTGATCCCTTGATCGCTCACTCCCTATACCTACAATCTGTCACCCCTCCATTATTATCCTGATAATAGTAATTATTTTTAATTAATGGATTGATGTATTTATGTGCTTGCGTGTAGCACTACAGATCATACTGGTGGCGTCACAGGGCATGCCCGTTACTGCGCCTGCCCCGAATCTGTGTAGTCTGCTGGCCAGGCATTCACATCTCAGCAAAAGCATGAATTGGACTAGCATTCCTTTGTGGTGTGCGTGCATACTATTGTGTGGTGGGCGATGGGCTTCCGAGTGGTGGCCGAAGGTGCCACCTGTCAGCAAGACAGCTTGGAGGGTGACAGCACCTGCATACATGTATGTAGTGAGCGAGAGTTTGTTTCCCATCAATGATCGGTTCCCATTTCAGTAAAATGGCTTGGTCGAGAACTGCGCCTGCTGCAGAGACGAGTATGGGGGTAAGTGGAAGTTGTCGCAGGCCCTCGTCTCAGTCTGTCAGCAGTGGCAGTGGAGTTCAGTTAGTGGGTGTGCCAACGGCATAGAAGTATGTGTGGTGTCTTACCTGCAAGCCACAGGTTCTCATCTCGGCCCACCTTCACATTTGCAACTCCCTTACCCCACACTCTGGCACTAGTCCTCCTGTGTAACCCTCACGAGACTCTGCATCGGTGTTAGAAGGGCGCTCTCCGGGGAGTCAGAGGGTGTCGGACTGACCACCTCGACAGCCACCGTTCCGTAGGAAAGTAGCCGAGCGCCACTGAGAGGCCTCCTGGGCAAGGTCCTTCCCCTAGGATCGTATCAGCCAAGCACCCCCACCACCAAAAATGGACACAACAAGGGTATCAATTCTCACAAGTCTTTATCGGTAGTAAAAGGCAGGTTTCTGTGGCAATATTTACAGGCGGATCGAGGGATCCCAAAGAGTCTCGGGGTCGTTCAGGGACGGGGTAGCGGGACAGTCTCAGTACCAGCCTGGTACGGGAACACCCTGCGCTCAGCTCTCAATCCTCGAGCTGGGGGGGGGTTCCGGGAGCCGAGACGTCGTCCGCAGGGCTCGGAGGGTTGCCTCGATGAGGTCGAGCCGCGACGAGGTCAGCAGGGCTCCGATGGTTACTTCTGCGAGGTCGAGCCGCGACGAGGTCAGCAGGGCTCCGATGGTTACTTCTTCGAGGTCGAGCCGCGACGAGGTCAGCAGGGCTCCGATGGTTCCGTGAGGGTCTTCTTCTCAGCAAGGGGGAGCCGCGACGCAGTCAGCAGGGCTCGAGTTCCAAGTTCCAGGCAATGAGTCTCTCTCCGTAGGGTCAGCCGCGATCCGATCAGCAGGGCTCTCGACTCCAGGATACAACTGCCGTCCTGGTTTTGGGCTGCCCCAGATATAGGTCTGGAGCCCTTTGATGTCCGGACCCTCGCGCCTGGGGAGGTCGGAGGGACCGGGAGAAGAGCGTCCAGACACCCAGCGGGGGGTGGAGCCAGCGCCCAGGGAGGCCGGAGGGCGATCGCAACCAGGCGTCGGGGGGACGGCTGGAGGTCCCATCGAAACTCTCCTCCTCCGGAATCTGTGGAGTGGCCACTCGACCCCCTCCGGTCAGGTCTTGGCACCTTGAGGTCAGGGCTTCACGGGGACTGAGGCCGGGGGCGAGTCGCGTCGTGACAGCTGGAGGGTAGCGGGGTACAATCCAGGGGGACCCCGAAGGGTTCGGGTAGCCCCGTTTAGTCTGGTAGGAGGGTTCGGGACCACGCCACGAGGCCGGGTCCAACAATCGGGTTTTGCCTTTATGTGCTCGTCCGCTTGAGATCCTGGCCCGTAATGCTACAGAATATCTCGAATCTGGTTGTACATTTTGAGCTCATGCCCTACAAACCTTGCCCCACCTTCTTCAGTTTATGAACTCAGTTGCACTCGGCACGGCTTGTTGTTTTTGTGAATGGCTACCGCCCTATAAATTAATTTGCTGCTCCCATAGCAGTCTGTTACACGCATCTGGGTTCAGCCTGTGATTTGCCTCACTGCACACGTGGGTACTGTTTACTTATCATCCCGTGAGCTACAACTTTGTTTTGGGGGTCTGTGTGTAGTATGAAAATCAACTGTTCGAGGCATATGTGCTGCAGATCACACACTTGCATTAGATCGCCGTCTGGTGTTGGGCTCGGATGCTTGCACCTTGTTGTTGTCTTGGAAGAAGTCTTTGTAGTCACGAGATAGGTGACTCCTCCCTTGGACAATAGTGTGCATGGGTATCGACTCCATCCTTAGATTGTTTTTTTCGCCATTGGGCTCGGATGCAGCTTTTGCGCTCCGGTTCAAAATTTCCATTTCAAACTTTTTTGACAGCCAAAACTTCCACAAACTCTTTGGATTGACTTCGAACATCTTTATTTTCGACACGCCTTTCATCGGCTCAATTCCGGTCGTCGACGTGGGCCGCTGGGCCTATCCACGCTGTAAGGTCTACGGCTCATGGAAAGGACACCATTCAAGAAATGCCCCCAGTGTGGAGCAAAGCTCCCGCACAGTGACCATCATAAGGTCTGCAACCTGTGCCTCACCAGAACACAACGAGTCCAGCTGTCCAGCCTGCGCATCCTTTCGATCGAAGAAGACTATTCGAGATCGAAGGGCTCAACGACACATCATGGCGCAGAGATCAGCTCTGGAACCAGAGGACATCTTCGACGAAGGCCCGGATGACCCCTTCACTCCTGGTCAACGAGTGAGTACTACTGCCCCTACCCCAACCCCACCACCAAAACCGAAGGCACTGGTCAAGACTTCACCTGTTGGCCCCAGTCGCGACCGAAAACACACTTCAGAAGCCCCGCCTCCAGAGAAAAAAGATAAGCCTTCCGGTAGCTCAGGACTGAGCAAACCTCACATAATCGTCCCGCCGGCGCCTTCGGCACCGAAGCCAAAGGAACACTCGGCTCCGAAATCGGTTCCGACGCCTTCCACATCGAAAGACAAATGGCCCCGAAAACCTCGAGGCCCGTGGATAAACCGTCTTTGAATCCTTCTAAGCCTAAAGATCCCGCTTCGGCTCCGAAACCAAGATCCTCGGAACTGAAAGTCAGGCCTAAGGACTCTACCACGCCTCCCAAGGCCAAAGACCATAAAACTCAACACCAGCCCCGCTCGGAACCGAAAAAATCGACACCGAAAGCAGTTACCGAGGAAGAGGAACTTTTTCATCCGGATCCTATCGATCCTAGGCAGAAAAAGGTCTATATTAATCCTGAAACAGGACATGTCACAGCTGTGCCATGCAAGAAGAGGAAGTTAGACACAGCACATGCCCCTCCAGTGCCTGTGAAGAAGAAGGACTCTGCTATATCTCCTATGCCTCCTTCTCCTGTACTTCCATCTAACCCACTTCCTCTCCCTAAATCTGTTACACCACCTCTGCCTGTGACTTCTCCACCACATACACCACCTCCAGATGATGATGATGATGATGATGATGACCTAGGGGTGGGGGGGGACCCTAATGACACGTTCACAGACCCAGACGACCCACCACCAGATGATTGGGAGTACCTTGTCCCAACAGATCTACCAGACCTCCCAAGCCCCCAGCCATACCCCTCAAAACCATCTCCCCCAGACGATAATATTTGTTTTGGACAATTGCTTAATAGGGCTGCCGTTTATCACGGCGTGACAATGCACTCAGACACAGCAGAGGAGGACTTCCTTTTAGATACATTCAAACAGTCCCAAAAGACAGTGCAAATATTACCGATGATCAAGGGAGTCATTAAGCATGCCCCTGAAGTGTTCAAAGACCCCGTACGTGCCAGGATTCTTAACCCTAGAAATGACAACATATATAGACCTGCCCCTGAAGACCATGTTTACATTAAGGGACAAGTGCCTTTGGATTCTCTAGTAGTTTCAAATGCTAAAAAGCGCGCCAACTCACAAACCTCTGGGGACGCACTGTGAGAAAGTGGCTCTGTATATACTGTTCCCAAATAGGTACAGGGTGTACAGAGTCCACAGTCCCCAGAGGCTTGGCAGAGGCTAAAGTTAGATATAACCTTACTCTCTAAAGTGGTAGCTTGGTCGAGCAGTGAGGCAGTATCAGAGGACAGTGTAAAGCATTTGTTGCACACACTCAGTCAGCAAATGGTCTCACACACTCAATAACTGAACTCTAGGCCAATGGTTTATATATAAAAATATATGCTTGTTTTATTTTAGAACCAACAATTGGAATTAAAATATACTTTTGCAGCGTGAATCTTTCTGGATTCACTATGCTGTGCATTATTCCGCGATCTTGTGGTTGGGTCCGGATTCGTAGTCTTTTCTTTGTTTTTCCTTTTTTTTTTTGTAGCCCAGGTGGGTGGCGACGACCCACCATTTGGTGCACCTCCCGTGACGTCGTCGTGCTTCCTGCGGAAGTCCCACCTTTGGGGCGCCATCTTCAGATTCTTTTTTCCGCCGTTGGGTCTGGATCGTCATCGGGAAGCTCCAGAATTACAATCGAAGGAAGAAGAAGGAAAAGCGAGTTTCGTCGATAACTAACTACGAAGACATCACAGGAAAAGAATATATTACATCAGGAGCGCGAAGAAGGAAGTTTTGCGCCTGTTTCTTCGACGCCCTTGGAGAATGCGCACTCAGAGGCCCTGAGCGCAATGGACAAGACGCCATTCAAGTTCTGCCCTAACTGCCACCACAAGTTCGCGCAGAAGGACCAGCATCCGGTCTGCAACCTCTGCCTACCGGTCGACCACCAGAGCAAGGACTGCAACGCCTGCTCAGCCTTCGCGCCGAAGACGCTCCGGGTGAGAGAACGACAGAGAAGAGCCAACGCCAGCATGGATGGCAAGGGTAAGGCCCCGTCGCTCTACGATCTGGGCCTCTCCACAGACGATGAAGACAACGTCGCCGAGGGACCCGAAAACTTCACGGTCGTAGAGACCGACAAGAAAAATGAAGACTAGGTAAGAGAATCGTCGAGCTCAAAACACCCGGAAATACCTCGAAAACCCGAGGGTGACTCGAGAAAATCTGAGTCAAAGTCCACGAAGGGAGCCCCGGCGCCGAAAACTTCGACGACCAAGGGGGGAACCATGGACAAGAGGCCGAGCGGATCCTTCGAAAAGGACTCCCTGGAGCCGAGAGACGCCGAAAGGCAAGGATCGTCGAAGACAACCCATGAAACGGGGCGCTCGACGCAAAAGGACCGGTCGGCGTCGACGCAAGTTTCGTCGAAGAGGCCCGCGGTCGACGCCGAAAGCATCTCCGAGATGGAGAAGAAGAAGAGGCGGCTCGAGGCCGAAATGGAGAACATCCTTCAAAGGAAGAAGGAGTTCGACGCCAAGATGAAGGAATTCAAAATTCCAACGGCTACACTGACGAACGTCGTCGAAATCGAGGACGAATTCGACACCGAGGGGCTGCCGAGAGATCTCGACGAGGAAGACGAGACCTATTATGAAGGCGAAGCCGAGGAAGAAGAACAGCAGTCGTTCTACAGCTCGGCGCCATCAACCAGCCACGACATCGAATGGCAGGATCTCGACACCGAAAACCCCGAGGAGCCCGTAGACACGTACCCTTCGAGGCCTTCGCCACCCGACGACATCGGGGTGTACAATATGGTGGTCAGGAGCGCAGCGACAGCCTTCGGCATGAAACTGGACGAGGAGAGGCCGAAAGCCGATTTCCTCCTCGAGACCCTGCTCCCCATCCAGACGAGGAGCCAATTCCTTCCCATGCTACAAAGTGTGATGAATCAGGGGAGAGAGGCCTTTAAGGAACCAGCGACTTGCCGTTCGATCACGCCCAGGACGGAGAAAAAGTATAAGCACTCTTCTCTGGACCCCCCTTACATCAAGGGTAGTATCACTGCCGACTCCATCATAGCTTCCACGGCCAGGAGAAGGGCCAACGTGCCAGCAACTTCGGGGCCACCACCTGATAAAGAAAGCAGGAGGATAGACCTCACAGGAAGAAAGGTCGAGAGGAACGCCGCAATGCACTGGCGCATGGCGAATTCCAATGCACTTCTCAATAGGCACCAGTACCAGCACTGGGACGAAATGGGGGAGCTAGTAAAGCACCTCCCCGAAGAATACCGCCAAAGAGACTCCCACCTGGTGGATGAAGGTAAAAACATCGCCAACTCTTGTATAAAGACGGCGTTGGACGGGGCAGAGACTTCGGCAAGACTAATGGCAATAGGGGTCACCGAGAGAAGACATGCATGGCTAAGAATCTCGGGATTCAAACCGGAGGTGCAGAACAACATCCTTAGCACCCCCTTCAACGGAGAGACACTGTTCGGAGCAACAGTAGACGAGAAACTCACCCAACTGAAAAAAGAAAACGAAACGGCGAGGTCCATGGGGGCCCTACAGCAAAGGGGGATGAGGAGAGGCAACCCCTCTAGGAGACCCTACGGTCGGGGAGGAAGCCAGCAGGGAGCGTCGCACCAGACGTTCCAGCAGGGTCAGCAGGGTGATAGTCACGGACAACAAGGCCAACAGAAGCAAAACTGGCAGTACCAACCTCGGGGCCAGTCCTTTCGCGGGAGAGGGAACGTACGTGGCCAGAGGAGGAGAGGTGGTGACCAACCCTCATCAAAGTGGCTCAGCACGCAGGAGGACGCCTACCCTCGACATGCCCCCAAGGGTGTGGCGCAGTACAGTAACATCAGGGGGGAGAGAAAAATCAAAAGCCTACGAGCATCCAACACCAGTAGGCGGAAGACTGAGGTTCTACCTTCAGGAGTGGCGGTGTATAACCACAGACAAGTGGATACTGAACGTCATGCAGTACGGATACTGCGTGGATTTGGAGAAAAGACCTCCAAACAAAAGACCAAAGGGAAGGCAGAGATCGGCTCAAGAACTGGCCCTACTCAGAGAAGAAACCCTGAAACTTCTAGAAAAAAGAGCCATAGAGGCAGTGCCATTCACAGTACGCAACAAGGGGGTCTACTCGAACTACTTCGTGGTCCCGAAAGTAGACGGAAACCTCAGACCCATCCTGGACCTGCGATACCTAAACAAGTTCATCAGAACGCAGAAGTTCAAAATGACTTCGCTGCAGGAGGTGCTGCCCCAAATAAGAGACGGGGACTTCATGGTCACGGTGGACCTCAAGGATGCCTACCTGCACATCCCAATAAACAGAAGGAACAAGGGCCTTCTAAGGTTCAACATCGACCAGGAACACTACCAGTTCACAACCCTGGCCTTCGGGCTAAAATCGGCGCCAAGGGTTTTTACAAAATGCCTGTCGGCGGTCGCGGCCCGCCTACGAAGGCAGCGGATCCATGTCTACCCCTACCTAGACGACTGGCTGGTCAAGGCAAACACACGCGAGAAGTGCGAGAGACACGCAAAACGCGTGACAGACACTCTGACGAACCTGGGGTTCTCGATTCACTGGGGGAAGTCCTCGCTGGAACCAGAGCAGGTGAAGATTTTCCTGGGAGCAAAAATCAACACCCTGAACAGCACAGTGGTGCCCAGCGACAGGAGGACAGATGCCCTACTGAAGGAGACGCGGCTCTACCAGAAGGGGCGAGCTCTGACAGTGAGGTCAGTGAGCAAGATGATGGGGATGATGGCGTCGTGTATCCAGCTGGTGCCGAATGTACGCCTGCACATGAGACCATTCCAAGAATGGCTACAACAGCAATGGTCACAAGCAAACGGAAGTTGGGAGGATCTAGTGGTTGTTACGCACGCAGTGCAGGAGGAGATGACTTGGTGGAACAGAGACAACATGACAGCAGGGAGAAGCCTGACACCACCAAACCCAACAATGACCATTACCACGGACGCATCGCAAAAGGGGTGGGGAGCGCACATGGACAACCTCAGAGTGAGGGGTCTGTGGGCTCCAGCAGATGCGGTACGCCATATCAATTACCTCGAATTGAAAACCATCCTGCTAGCCCTGAAGGCATTCCAGAGGCACCTGTACAACCAGAGGGTGTTGGTTCAAACAGACAACACCACGGCAATGTTCTATATCAACAAGCAGGGGGGGACACAGTCGTTCCCTCTCTGGCACAGGAGATTTGGAGATGGGCCATACCTCTCAGGATAGATCTACTGGGAATTCACCTTCCAGGAAAGGACAATGTGGAGGCAGACTGGCTAAGCAAGCAGACCTCGGCATCGCACGAGTGGGAGCTCAATGGCCAGGAAACGGAGAAGCTTTTCCAGAGATGGGGAACTCCCACAATAGACCGGTTTGCAACACGCCAAAATGCAAAATGCCAAAGCTTCGCGTCCAGGCAACCAGATCAGCAATCCCAAGGAAATGCCCTATGGATAAGCTGGTCGAGGACATTTGCCTACGCCTTTCCACCGATACCCCTGTTGCACAGAGTGCTCGACAAGTGCAGAACCAGCAACATGACTGATCCTAGTGGCTCCGCAGTGGGCAAGGCAGACATGGTTCTCACAAATTCAAGAAATGGCACAGGGAAATCCCCACAGGTTCGAGAGAAGAAGGGACCTGCTCTCCATGCAAAACGGAGAGGTCCTGCATCCGGAGCTAGAGAGCCTCAACCTGGCGGCATGGCTCCTGAAGACCTAGAGTTCGCTCACCTTAGATTGCCTCCTAGCACTATGCGGGTGCTGCGGGAGGCAAGAAAACCAACTATACGCAAATGCTACAGTGCGAAATGGCAGAGATTTACTGTGTGGTGCAGGAAGAAGGGCCTTCAAAACAGAATGACAAGAGACTCAACAGTACTGAGGTACCTCACACACCTTCTAAAGAGTAACCTCTGCTCGAGCTCCCTAAGGGTACACCTAGCGGCGATTGTAGCCTACACCAGAGGTGAGAAGGGTGGAAGTTTCTTCACTTCGCAGGTTGTGAAGAGATTCATGGAAGGAGCCAAAAGAATTGCCCCTCCTAAAAGGTTGCCGCCGCCAGCATGGAATCTCAACGTGGTTCTGACGGAGCTCATGAAGACACCGTTTGAACCCATTCACAAGGCCACACTGCAAATGTTAACGATGAAAACGGCCTTTCTGGTGGCCATAACCTCACTACGCAGGGTGAGCGAGCTTCAAGCACTAACACTACAGGAACCCTACATTCAGATTCACAAGGATAGAATAGTCCTGAGGACGGACCCACACTTCATGCCCAAGGTGGTGTCGGCGTTCCACATGAATCAGAGTATTCAGATACCAAGTTTCTTCCAAAACCCGACTTCAAACGCAGAAAAGGCCCTGCACACCCTCGACGCAAGAAGAGCGGTGATGCACTACATTGAGAGAACCAAGGATCTCAGGAAGTCGAAGCAGCTGTTTGTGTCCTTTGCCACTAGCTTCATGGGTAGGCCAGTGACTAAGGCCACCATCGCTAGATGGATTGCCCTCACTATTCAATTCTGCCACAAACAGGCTGGACAGGAGCTAGCGGAGGGGCCCCAGGCTCACTCCACAAGGAAGAAGGGGGCCACCGTTGCCTTCCTGGCGAACACGCCCATCCAGGACATATGTCTCGCGGCAACTTGGGCATCTGTGCACACGTTCACGAAACAGTACTGCGTGGACATTCAGATGAACAAGGAAGCACAGGTTGGACAGAAGGTGCTTCAAAACGTTTCAACGACCAACGCTCATCTACCACCCAGCCGCCACAAAATTAGGAAAACCGCTACAAAGTCTATGCACAGCATAGTGAATCCAGAAAGATTCACGCTGCAAAACGAATAGTTTCTTACCTGTCGGTGTAGTTTTGCAGCTTGAAGTCCTTTCTGGATTCACTAGCGAACCCACCCACCTCCGCCAGGAAGATGAGGCTGGAGGAAGAGGGGGTAAAATGGAAAAGATCAAAAGGAATGAAAACGTACAGAAAAATGGACAAGAAGGATTAATCAATCGCATAGGGTTAAAAAAAAAAAAAAAAAAAAAAAGAAAAAGGAAGGGAAGAAAGAACCCGAAGATGGCGCCCCAAAGGTGGGACTTCCGCAAGAAGCACGACGACGTCACGGGAGGTGCACCAAATGGTGGGTCGTCGCCGCCCACCTGGGCTACAAAAAAAAAAAACAAAGAAAAGACTACGAATCCGGACCCAACCACAAGATCGCGGAATAATGCACAGCATAGTGAATCCAGAAAGATATTCAAGCTGCAAAACTACACCGACAGGTAAACTATTCGTTTTAGTTGAATTCTGGCTTCCTAAGGTAACCAGTTTAATGCTTTCAGGTGAGGGGAGATGTGGTTGTATTTTCTTGATCCCGCAATGAGTCTTGCGGCCGCATTTAGACATGCTTTTAGTGGTGCTGTGGACATTTTTGATAGACCTGCTAGAGTAGTACGTCCATATTCAATCCTTGAAATAACTAAGGACGGGACCGCCTTTTTGAGGTCCGCCGTAGAAATGAGTGGTTTCACTTTTCTAATATAGTTCAGGTGAAACCGGGCACTTTTTGCCAATTATTTGATGTGGGCTTTCATGTCTAGGTTCTTATCAAGCGTGATTCCCAGTGATTTTGTAGATTCAACTAGAGTAGGGGTGCGGTTTAGCGCTGTGATCTAGTGGTAGCATTGCGTTATACAACGGACGATGCTTGCCTTCATCGCTTCCTTGCATGCTCTGCAAGCTAGCTGAATCTGATCTTCAGCCACTTGCGTTTACAACAGTTCTTTTTGTTGCAGCTCGGCAATGCTAAACCGTGAGCTGGGGTCTTATCCGAGAGCTGCCAGCTAGAGCCTGGGACGTTCCACTGCGATACCAATCATGCTGATAAGTTTTCTTTGAGCAGAACACATAGTTTGCATTTGACTAAAAGTAAGATATACCAGTGCTATAGGAATGGAACTCCTTCAAGATATCTTCGATGAGCCATATATGTCTCGTTGGAATAGAAAGTAGGGCCTTGTTTCTAGAGGCCTTTGAAGCTTAGCCTACTTTTGTGTCAGCTTTGGACTGAGAATCCGTTCCGGAATGCTTACAGAAGAGGTATATACAAGTACTCATGAAACTTTTCTAGTTAGCTACGTAAGTAGAATGTTACTTGGAAGACTATGCGGTGGGCTGTTACTTAGCTGGTAAAAGTGTTAGTACGTGACGCACTCCACATGGGATACGCGGCTTGCAAACTGCTTTGCCGAGTGAAAATCACTGAGTTGTCTTGAAGATCACAGACTTATGGTCTTAGCTCTACACTCAAGTGATAATAGTGACATACCTAATCACTACCTTTTCACTATAAATGTAAAAAAGTAGGGAGGCTCCCCCAATTAGAAGCTGTATAGCTTCCACTGACTCGGGAAAAACCCTCTGCAACGAACTTCATTGACTTTAATTTCTGAGTCTGCCTCGAAAAAGCCAATTAATCATCAAAGTTTTAATGTCCGTTTTAAATCACTACCGGGTTAGACACACAGAAGGACCCGACCCACTTGAAGCCCTGCCTACACCCCACATCTATGAGAAATGCTCTATTTGCATAGCTCACACCTCCTCTATTTCTTCTTCAGCACCCTCTTTTCACCCTCTCCGGCATGTACTTCCTTTTATCTCCTTCACCTCACCGTCCCCACACACCACAGGCACTCACTTATTTTCGCAGTGTCAGTGTTTCAGCTGCTGTGTACCTCTTTCCCCAGCTTTTGCATAGTATCACAATTCCAGTTGGGCTACATGACCATTCCTGTGTGCAATCTGCAGAGAGGCCAATGATTGGATGAGCATGTATTCTTAACTCCTTTATGACCCACAGAAGGGCGCTGTGAGAAACTCGCACTGCCTCCAGCCTCAACTGAACACTTATAAGGACTTAAAGGCGAGACCTATTGGCTATGCCAATGCTTGTTAGATTGGGACTTTTACTTAAGGTTTACATGTTAAATACATATCCAGGCTTCATAATGTGATAAAAGGTCCCTACATTAATTGGTATGTGTTTCACCTTTGTGCCCCTTTACTCTTACACCAAAGGAAAAAAAACTTTTAAAAACATTGTTTAAAGAAGCAGGCCTATGTACAGTCAATTATGTATTTGAATATTTATGTTAAGTGAGGTCTCTTTATTGTTTTATTACAGTTGGACTGTCCATTAAATTAATTTGTAAAATGCATTGATATGAGGGAGTGTCCATTGTGCATGTTTTAAGGCTGTTCGGTACATCTTAATTGCTTTATTGTTCGTATTTATATTGTTTTTAATTCATGCAATTTCAACTGAAGTGCTGTATTTTTTAAAAATAATTTATAAGGACAATGAAGTCTTAATAAGTGCAAAGAAACACTAGTAGAAGTTTGGATGGAATGATGTACAGTGTAAGAGACGACGTAGGATAAGTAATATGCACTGCTGTCTAATCGCATGGTGTCCTCCTCTGACCACCACAGCTCGCGGGGTGCCCGGCAGCGCTGTGCTCCACTTCGAAGTTGAACTCCTCCACACCGAAGCAGGTGTACCCGACGGGTACATGTTCGTCTGGCTGGAAGATCCCCCCGCCACCCTTTTCGAGGCCATGGATCTGGACAAGAATGGAGAGATTCCCATTGAGGAGGTGACTGGGAAGGGTTATTCCTTTTCCTTTCTCTGCATTATTATATAAAGTGACTGCACAACCTTTAACCCTTATAACTTGTCTTTAAATATATTTTTTATTGAGTTTATAACACAATAGATTGCAATACATTCCAATCAAGATAAAAAGACCATAAGAAGTCCTCCAGAAGCTATAATCAGTATTCAGAGATACCTTTTAAAAAACCTTTTAATGCGCATTGTTGAAGACGTGAGACCGCCGCCTGTTAATAACGCCGATACATTCAGCACTCACCTCCACAAAAGAAAACATTATTATTGTGCTGCATCGGCTTTGGCTCGAATCCTGTCCTAAACACCTGCTTTCCTTCCTTTGCAGTTCTCCACATTTATCCTGAACCAAGTGGCTGAAGGAAAAGGCCGCCTGGTGCCTGGAGCCGACCATAACAAGTCCATCGCAGACATGTTTGGCAACCAAGACCGCAACCAAGACGGCAAGATCACTCCTGAGGAGCTGAAGCTGAAGAGCGACGAAGACAAGGAGCGGATACACGAAGAGCTTTGAGGCCGCCGTTCTGCGAAGCTTTCCTTTCCAAGAGACCGCAGTGCCTTACTTTTTTCATATCCCAAAGGTCCTTCCCACCAAAAAGTAACAAAAGAAGTAAAGCAATCCACAGAACTGATTTTCCCATGCAGGAGACCCACTCAGGGAAGGGTATTCGGTACCTCGAAGAACTGGTTTGGGAGGACACGAAGAGAAATCACGGCACGTCTTTTAAATAGCTTGTCGCGTTACTAGAGAGTATGCCAAACGCCTGAAGATGGTCAGTTCGGAGACTGACCATCCTACTCTGATATAGAGAAAATGGTGCTATCTCGCAGAAGAAGTGTCAGAATTAGATTCTTGCATGGTCCTCACATAGTGGCATAAGCCCAAACATGGACCACCTGATGCACCTCCTGTTAGAACAGTCAAACGATTCCTCAGAGCAGTTTTGCCGAGTTTAATTCGTTGTGAAAACTAATCTGTTTTTTCAGAGTGAGGATAACCGCCTAAGAGAGGAAAAGTAGTCGTATGTTCAAAGTCACGCACCACACGGTTGCCTTTTGTAGAGAAAAGATGTCGTTTTCACTGCTACTGTTTGAAATCACAATAGGTTTAGCAGCTATTACAGGTGTCTTCACACAGAATTATTAAAAAAAAAGACTATCTTGGATAATGTTATGTGAATGCAGAATCCCACCATGGGCAAATGTGTAGAACTAGAAATATTCCATAAGTAATCGAAACGCGTGCGAAGAGTGTTCCCTCTTTGTGAATGGGAAAGAGCCGTAGACCTATTCCTAGAAGAATTCTTATATTTAGCACCACTCACCCTGGCAATGGGAGTGATGGAACATGCCACCTGATTCTTAACATTATAGAGCAGTCTAGCACACTATTTGGAAAAAGAAACTTAATTTAACCTTTTGCATAAAAGTGTTTCACAGACAAATTTACCGTGTGGCATAGAATTATTTTCCAGAAAGCTGTATAACCCGGACAGCCTAGTATAAAGCAATTTCAAAGCCGACTTAATTGTTTTCAATTATAATATATTATCTGATAAGCCCAAGCAATTAAAAACTCTATTGTTCCAGGATGGGGAGGTCAACATTTTTTAAATTTTTTCTGTTTAGGACTGCCAGGAGAATAGAGACGATCCCAAACAGGGGGAAAAGTACATTGGGCCGTCTGCTCAAATAGGCCAAAAGGTGTTCGACTAACAGCTCAAATGCCGTCAGTCCACCGGTGTAAGGTTTCCAGCAATGGCCGATTCTTAATGGAGCGGGCTGACCATCCGTTTGGTGGACAGGGTACTCACAAAGTGGGTGTCGGGGTACCTTGTTCGCCAAACTTTAAATAAGCCCTTAAGTGCCTTACTTAATAGAAAGTGTTTTTGTTGCCCAGTGCGATTGGTGTGTTCACATCTACTTGTGGTCAGTCTGATTGAAGTAGTTTCTGCTTGTCTGCCATACTTGGTGGCAAATTATTTTCTTTTTGTTTTTTAAATAAGGAACAAGTTCCTCTACATTGCGGTGCATTTTAATATGCAACAAGTTTAAAGTATTTTTTAGGAAGTCAGATAAGGCATTTGTTATACCCCTTTCATGCAGTACATGTGCACCTGAAACAGTGCTTCAGTGCCCAGAGATTAAAAAAACACTTGCTCTTGGGTGGCACCAGAATCTCGTATCTACGTTGGCTTTAGTACAAAAAGTTAGCTGATCCATTCGACTGTAGATCAAAATGGAAGAAAATTACTATTGCCAAAGCCTCTCTGACGTATACGATATGTGTGCATAGCGGAGCTCATTATAGAGAAACAGCTTTGACTTGGACCACAAGCTGACAATGTGGTTCAAGATAAATAAGAACAAATTACTCTTCTAATATAACAGAACAGTAAATCACATCCTTTCACCTTTCTTTATGCTGTCAAATGGAATAGTTTAGAAGCTCATACCCCTAAGTGCAGATTCTTACCAAGATTCTGTCTTTCAGTCCAGAATAAATGGAGTTAATCCAAGGTATAATATTAATGTTATTGGCGATTGTGACTGATAAGACTCTGTTGCTCCACTGTAGGGCCTGAATGCTTTCAGGTTTGTCTCCGAGCAGTTATACGCCCCAGCCCTCAACATTGCTGGTTTGCTCATGGACAAAGTGTTGGCATGCATCGCCTTCCAGTGAATGCACGGGGGTTGGTACATTATCCCAAAATGGGATGTTGCAGCAAAGGAAGGAACAGATCTGGAAGGTTTTCATTCCCCATGGGAAAATGTGACCATCCGGAGCCAAAACGTGTCCACCTCAGCCCATCCGAGAGATGTGCACCTACAGAAGGAGGTATGATCTTGCCACACACTGCCCTAAAAGACCACCTAAACTCCCAAGTGTCTGATCTCCCATTTCCAGAAAAATTTGCTTAATGATTCAATTTCTTGGAAAATTAAAAATGAAATGCTATGTAAAGTGCTGGCGATGCTCGTTTTTTTTATACCACTCACATGACCAAAAATACGCTGTCTGAGCATGTGGTTATGCATTTTTTCCAGGCAGTGCCCTAGATCACGCACTTCTACACTTTTCGAAAGTGCAACAATGGGTGAACCTGGTTGAAATGAGAAACATAGCCTAGAAACAATACTTCTGTACTTCGTGGCCCTTTTGGTGCTCAAGGTGCATGGTTACCCAGTCACCTACCCATGAGAAGGCCCTTCAGCGCCTCCATCAACAGCACCTAAGGGACAACTGCCATGGAAATCTTGGATAGCCGCCTTTGTTGCAGACGGTTGAGTCAGCACAGATGAGAAATATAGTTGAGGCAGGATGTCTACTTTGCTACTCTGCCACATTCTGAACACAGAATTCCCCTAAGAGTGTGAAAATTAGGCAATGTGCTGAAAAGGCTCTCTGTTTAGCCTATCAGTGTCAGGGATACAGAGACGAGGGACATATGCCACACCTGGGCCATAGCATGTTGACATCAGAGAAGAAAAGTTACTGATTTGTAGCTACATGTCTCCAGCTTTGGTATCTTTGACAGATTCACATGATTGAATCCTTCCCTGTTGTGAGGCTGAAATGCAGATTGCTTAACATTCTTTGCATTGGAAAACTGTACATGTATGCAAACGTGTCATACAATCTGAGGTGCTGGTCATGCACTGCTCTCAGTTTCATGTGCAGAACTGGAAATACCTGGCTTTGCTGCAAGATTTAAAGAGGAAGGACAACCCAAGGCCTCAAAGTCTCTCCGATTCCCACGTTTACAGGTGTTTTAATTAATTTTTATCTCCAACAAATGAAGCAATCAAAATTTAGCCCCAAGGTGAGTAGCTTGCACTGCAGTAGGCATGTAGTAGGCGAGTCTTGATGTCTGTAACAGAAGTGCTAATATTTGGAAAGAAGGTAGTTGGGGATTTAGGAGACTGGACCTTTTTGGGGTTTCCCCAACACTGTGCTAGTTTGTGGTAAGTGGTATGAAACTGACCAACACCACATCATCGTACGGTTTTAGAAATTTACATCCAATGTTCGAAAGTTTTCTACTGTCAAAAATCTAAGCAGAGCACATAAAGCGCCTCCTTCATTTCAGAGGTAAAATCCCAAATTAAGGTATCCCTGACCACGATACAGTTACGTCAAATCACCTGCAGGAGTGTGTGTCATGCTCATACTTGGAGCACTGTATCTCTGTAGGGTGCGATGTATTTTTTTTAGAGGTGTATCAGTTTGAGGCTTGTGGAGAGAATTTGTTGCTGAGGAGAAATGTGTGTATGTTCAGCCTTCTTGGTAGTCCCGCCCCCCACCCCCTTCTTTCTACATGATGCGTGGTTGTGACAATGTGCAATTGTATGGAGCAAAGCTACACAACTTTTATTAAAAACAAACCAGTCTTGTACAGTCTTGTGTCTTTATTTGAAAATGAGGTGAATTGTTATGGAAAACACAAACTGATGGTCTTCAAACCCTACTGGTCCAACGGTGTCTGCTATTTGCATTGGTTAGGAGTTCCGTCCGCTTCCCCTGACGTTCCTCTCCATGACCTACCTGGCAGCGATCTGATCTTTAACATGGACCAAATGCATAATCCTTTTCAGGGTCCCTGGCAAGCTTTACAATGCACATTTAATAAATAACACGTATTAGAAAAATAACAGCAATGTAAAATGGCTACCCTTTGCAGGCGCTGCCATCAATATGTCTCATTGGCGGTAATACATCATGCTGGCTCTAGTACTTGACCGCAGGACAAAATGGAAAAAAATGTTATAGCAAAATATTATCTTTAACAAGATGGTTAGATTATTAAAAAAGAAACACTTTTGACTTTGAATACAGGGGTGAACATTCAGTTTGCAACAAGAACATGTCTTGCATTACATTTAATATGTGAAGTTGTAATGAATCGACACAAGAACAAATCCCCTTCCTTTAATCTTCGTCTACAGTGCCACATGGACTGTATTGCAGCTTTCTCTTTTAGTATCACTGGACTATCCTTGTTACCCCATGTCTGGGGTCGCGAAGATATTCACAGACGAAAGAAAGGAACGAGAGCTCGATGCGCCCTTTTGGTTACTGTAGTTTACACTCCTTGCCAGTCCCAGTTCCCTTAACATAAGTAGGAGATGGTGTGCGTGGGGAACGGGCAATTCTATTATGTCATTAGCAGAGTGTGTGTTTGCTAATACTACCATTTTGCTGAATAAACTTCCATAGCTATCCTTTGCCTTACTAAACAGACACCATATGGCTCTGCCGGTACTCACCTGTTCTAGCCAGACACACAAAAAAGCACATCTCACCCAGGGGCGGCTCCTGCCAAAATGCAGGGGGGTGGTGGGGCAAATAATTACATAAATAAAAAAAAACACCTGCCGCTCCCACTCCTCTCGTTGCTCCTCTCTTCCCGGAAGACGTCCCAAGGACCAGCACAGGCTCCCAGACTCCCCACCCAATCCAGACGCTGCTCTCATGCTATGAGAGCAGCACCAGGATTGGTCCGAGCAGTCTGCTTAGGTGCTCACTCAGGGACTGAGAGCCTGTGCTATTTCTCCACCCGGCTGTACAATACCATGGGTTGGAGAAATCTAAGTGCTCATGTTGGTTTGGCCATCCTATGACGGCCGGCCAAACCGGCATGCGCACTTACCGTGCTCCTGTCTATTCATAGAGGACAGCTTGGCCCAGGGCCGGACTGGCCGTAGCGGGCACCAGGCAATCCCCCGGTGTGCCACATGGGTGGGGGCAGGTTTTGGGCCCCTGGGGGCCGTTTTTGTTACAGGGCCGTTTTTGCAGCATAGATGCAAAATCGTCCCTGTAACAAAATCGGCCGAAAACCGGCGCTGGCAAAGAGCTCAACGGCACCCCCAACCACATGTAGGGGGCGAAGGGGGGCGGCCGAGGACTTTGCCAGGGCCAGTTTTGGTTCTGAGTCCGGCCCTGGCCTGGCCCCGCCCGACCTAGACTCCGCAGTAACCGCTGTCTGTGAAAAATAGAACGATAATATAATTATTTTATTGTTGCTTCATATTTAGTCTGCAGTGGGGCGACGCTCTTCTGCGACTACGGAGGAGCCCCTGCTGACCTCACTTGCAGCACCTTACTTATTCCTGTCTTGAAAACTGTAGGTGAGTCGAAACCTCCCTTCCGGGCTGCTGAACCTCACACCATTCAGCAATGTAAGCCCCGCTCCTCCAGACTGCACTGGCATCAAAACTGGACAATGCAGAGTTGATCTTCTGTGAGCCCATAACCCAAGAGAGAGAAAAGAGAGTAATGTTTGAAACTTTAATGTCTACAGCAGATGGGGTAATACATAGGGATGTTTCATAGATGTGCTTGCTTTGATCCCAACAGTCTCGAAAAAGTTCCTTACAGACCACGCACGCAACCTGGGCATCATCCTGGACTCCTTCCTCTCCATGACCAGACAAGTCAACGCCGTCTCCTCGACGTGCTTCAACATCCTGCGCATGCTACGAAAGATCTTCCGGTGGATCCCCACCGAGACCAGGAAGACGGTCACCCAGGCCCTCGTCACCAGCCGCCTGGACTACGGCAACTCCCTCTACGACGGAACCACCGCCAAACTCCAGAAGAGGCTCCAGCGGATCCAGAACGCCTCAGCACGACTCATCCTGGACATCCCCCGTCGCAACCACATCTCCGGACACCTGAGAAACCTGCACTGGCTCCCGGTCAACAAAAGAATCACCTTCCGTCTCCTCACCCACGCACACAAAGCCCTACACAACCAAGGCGATGATACCTCAAAAGCCGTCTCAACTTCTACGCTCCCAAACGCCAGCTTCGATCGACCGGCCATGCCCTCGCCGCCGTCCCCCGCATCCGAAGAGCCACCACAGGGGGAAGGTCCTTCTCCTACCTCGCTGCCAAGACTTGGAACTTCCTCCCGACTCACCTCCGCCTGACCCAGGACCACCTCGCCTTCAGGAAGCAGCTCAAGACCTGGCTGTTCGAGCAGTAGCTGACCCCCCTCCCCTTGCGCCTTGAGACCCTCCAGGTGAGTAGTGCGCTCTATAAATGCTTTGATTGATTGATTGTCCGCCCCAGGTATTCCGACTGCTCGATAAGCGGGAGCAATGACCGGGAGCCCACTATCCTGTCCAACCGTACGTGCAGATGGTGAACTGCTGAATAGTAAGAGTATATCCTATCCTTCGGGTGGAGTATGCGCCACAAGTCCTGCAGCGACCAGTGCGTGAGCCAATCCCCCAGTGCCCGGTCGCTGGACTCTGCTACCGTGGCACGGAGGAGAGGGAAGGATCTGTCCAACTGGACATCCAACACCATATTAAAGTCTCCTCCCAGCATAAGGGTGTAGAAGCTGCGTCAATCGCACTAAAAAGGAGGCCTGATCCACATTAGGCGCATATAACGAGCCCAGCAACATCTCTTGACCATTCAGCTTCCCCCGCACTAACGTGTACCTGCCTTCCCGATCCACCACCACCTCTTTGCAATCGAAAGGGACGACTGCTCGCACCCAGATCAGCGTGCCCCGCACGTGCGCCGAGTAAACGGTGCCGTAAGTTTGCCCTCTCCAGCACGTAGAGAGCCTGCCCAGTTCCGTCTGGGTCATATGCGTCTCCTGTAGGAGGGCAATCCCAACGGAGTGTCGCTGCAGATAGGAAAAGATGGAGTAACGCTTGGACGGCGTGTGCATGCCCCGTATGTTCCAGGTCACAACGTTAGTGTGCGTCATCGCAAAGCTAGTCGAGCAAGCCGGGCTGGGGGCAAAGTGTCCGCGCCAGGGGAGGGGGGGTGGGCCACAGTCCGGAGGGAGCATGTTAATGCGCTGCCATGTAAACAGTGTAACTATTATGAACAGTTTAACAAATAGGGCGTATTCCCAACGGGGCATCCGTCCAAACCTCAGGAATGCTAAGTAATATTAGGCTATTGCAGTGTGGTGTCTGATGGGGTTTGTGCGATCGTAGCGACTTGTTGGTACTAGTTCCCCTCCCTTGTCTCCACTGGAAGAAGGAGGAGCAGCATCGTGTCAAGAATTGAACTGCTGTGCAGGCCCAGTGCAAGTCTCAGCGGAAGGAGCCCGCAGGTGTGGCATCTAGTGGCGCGCGCCATGTGCAACCCGCCCCCACGAGGCCAGGCGCTCCCAGCGCTAGTCCTACATCCCCCCCAGTAGGTCCCAGGGCCCCAGAACCACACAACACTATGCCACGGCAGGCACGTGGCCTGGTCTTAACATGCGTAGTCCCTGCCCAAACTTTAACATTATAACATCCTATCACACAATCAGGTCAGCAGTCTGTGGGGTCACCACTGGCAAAATCAAATCTTCCGAGACCACTGTGGACGGGGACGACGCCCTACTCGTTCCCGGAGCACTGTGCGTACAAATCTCCATTCGACCACTGGCAGGTGATGTTCCAAGCGTCGCCACCGCCTCAAGCGCCTCCTGCCGCTCCATCCTTATTCTCTCCGGGCTAGGTGCCACCGGTCCCGGCTGCGCCAGCTGTCGTGCTCCCCGACGCCCACGTCTTCTGGATCGTCTCCCTGGGTGGCCGTCAACATCCGAACCAGTGGGCCTCGCCCCCGCCCACTGCCCCGACTCCTACAGCCAGTCCCACATGTCCGCCGGGGAGTCGAAGAAGCGGGTCCCCTCTTTTGCTACCACTCGTAGGCGGGCCGGGAACAGCAGGGAGTAAGGTAGCGCCAGCACCCGAAGTTGTCGCTTCACCGCCATGTAGTTGCTTCTGCGCCGCTGTACGGCTGCGGTGTAGTCCGGAAATAGCATGACTCGGCTACTGCCCACTGTCATGTCGCCGGACTTTCTGGTTTCACTCAGAACCGCATCCCTGTCCCGGTAGTTGAGGAGCTTGAACAGAAACTGTCGGGGCCTGGCCCCCGGCCTGGGCCTCTGCGCCGGCACCCTGTGCGCCCTTTCCCCAACGAAGTGCTGAGATAACACCCCTGAGGCAGGAGATCCCGCAACCAGTTTTCCACGTATTGCTTCGGGTGTCTACCCTCCACTCCTTCCGGGAGACCCACTGTGCGGATATTATTGCGCCGCGAGCGTCCTTCCGCATCGTCTATCCTATCTTTGAGCGCATGGACCCGGTCCAGCACATCCTGCAGTGCTGCGCTATGACTCTGGGCAACAGGTTGGAGCTCCTGAAGCGTCTGGCCGTGCATCGCTACCCTCTCGGCCAATTTACGATGATCAGCGTGAAGGAGGGTGAAGTCTGATGTGACCTTGTCAATCCTTGTTTCGAGGGACTCCCTTGTTTGGTCCAGGGTAGTGCCAAGTCTCTCCACGGCCACGAGCAAGGTGTCCATTTTAGTTGAGAGGGCCACCGCTTGTGGCTCCGTGTCTCCCCCTGACCGGCCCTGCGTGGGGTCCAGGCTCCCGGCACGTAGCTGTCCCTGCTGCGATTTGTCGTGAAGTCGGCCCATCGCGTACTGCTGAGCAGTCGGCATTCACAGCTCGTCCCCAGGCGTCGTATGCACTACCGGGCGGGGGCCCTCCAATCCCGCCGGCACTCTGCTCTGCGCGAGCGCCGGAGCTCTGCTCAGTCCCCAGGGCCCAGCTGCTGGGCCGCAAACAGCAGGAAGAGGACCGAGGATAGCCCGCACAAGCAACAGGCTCCAGAGAGGAAGCACACCAGTAAGATTCCCCAGTCCGCAAGGGGCGCATAGAACTGTTTGCCTCTTTCCCCTCAGGGCATCGCACCACCTTACTTGTCCCCCGATGCGTCGACCGGCCGATGTCCGATCCAGTCCCGCTCCGGCCCTGCCAGGTACACCCGACCGGTGCCCGCCAGCAGACCGCTGTGTGCCAAGGCTCACTCGTTCTGTGCCGTCTCAGCTTTACGTCCACTGGAACGCTAGGCAATCCAAGCGCGGCAGCCCCGCCAGCCAGCTTCGCGGCAGGGGCCAAGCTCCCTCAGTCTCTACGCCCAGCACCCCGGTTCACAGTCTCATGGGGGGGGGGCCCCCACCGCTCCGTTGTGTGTCTCCTGGCGATCCCTGCAGTGTCCGGCACACCACACGCCACCGCGGCCTCGCACAAAATGGCGCTTCCCACGGAATGGCGTCCGCCTCTGTCTATTCCAGGCCTCAGAATCAGCAACGGGCAGCCCACGCCGCGGCCTCCGGACTCTCCGGGCACTCCAGGCGCGCTTCTGCACCCCTCGGTTGCGACCATACATCACCTCCTGATCTCAGGGTCCTCCTCACCGCACGTCTCGCACACAGTCACTGCGGGCTCACTGCATCAGGGGGACCTGCGCAGGCCCCAGGCCTCAGCTCACCTTGCTGTCCTGACCTCGGCGACGGCCCTCACCACTCGAGGCCGCAGACTCCCCCTTCACTCCGGATCTCGTCGTCCCCTTGGGCCGCAGCTCCACAGTGCTCCGCCGCCGATCGCTCCACAGGGCGCAGCAGGCCCCCAGTATGCAGCCCAGGGCGCTGCACTCCGCTGCGCGCCACCTCGTCTGGGCCACCCGCAACACCGCAGCACCCGGCAGGGGCTCCCGCCAGTCCGCGTCCTCAGGTGACGTCAGCCCGCAGCCTTCAGGACACTCCGTCCATGGGGGGGAAGAGACCTCTCGTGCAGCGCCTTCCTCGAACCGCCTCCCGGTGCTATCGCAGGCTCCAGCGGCCGGCCCCGCCTCGCAGGCCACCGCGCGCGTCCTCTCCTCCTGGGCCGCGCCGGGTCACGGCGCCTCGCAATCGCCGCCCGCTGGACGGCGCAGACTCCTCGTCACTGCCCCCCACCAGGCCCGTGTCCAGCAGCCACGATCTGCCCCCTCACAGGATTATTTACAGGATTGCTAGGAGGTAACGGTCGGAGCCTCAGTCGCTCGCGTCCGCCATGTTGCCCGGCTGGCCACGCCCCCCCGGCGTAAATTCAAGCTTTACATTGGAATGAAAAGGGTACAGACAATGCCCCAGAATGGGTGGTGGAAAAGAGAACTTCCAGGCCATCAGCCCCGTACTGATGTGTACCATGTGCATAATAATGTAAACCGCTCATAAACCAATGTGCAGGAGAGTGTTTGTACTGCACACTGAACGGAAAAACAGAATGTGATTTCACTGACAGGTGTACACTTCAGCATGAGCAACGAAGACATGACAATTGCATGGGTGGCACCAACAGTTCATAGGAAGAAACGCAAACCTTACCAGGGCGCGGTGCGATAGAAGGGTGCTCGAAAGCAGCCACGGACACGCTCTGTTGTGGTTGCCTTCCAACATCAAGCAAGAAAATGGTGATGGTTGAGGTGTGGCGGCTTGGACTTCCAGGACATAACCCCACCTCAAAGGGGTGAATGAAATATGTATGTTTTAATGTAGCCCTGAAGAAGTTTAAATTTGAATGAAACATGTTGGCTGCAAATATCTATGTAACAGACTACAAGCAAAATCTAAATTATTTTTTTGATAAACAATTAATAAGGTGTTTTGGGCAAGCTGGGACGATAGATTATTGTGTACTTTGCATGAAGTCAAGCTGCCCTCATGCGCTCTTCTATATACTGAGAGAGCTACGGATGATACAATACCACTAAGGGGGTGATGAGGTTTGGTGTAAATGAATGGGGGTGCAGGCTTTCGGAGTATTTGGCTTAAGCAGTTTAAAATGGATCAGTCAGGAAATGATTACGGGTGGTTCTGGGTGAGGTGTTATGCGGTGGCGTCTGGAGAGCTTTTACAAGATTAAGTAAAGTTTGTGTATCTTACGTTTTTTGTCACCAAGATGGGATTAGACTTTCTCCTTTTCAGACCTACTGTTCCAAGCTACAGTCACGCAACAAGCTCCAGAGGCCTCCCGGCAACTGCCCCTCTGACCTGAGGCAACTAGCCCTGCCCCGACCTGCAACTGGACTCGACTGCTCTGAGAGGGAAGATGGCTGAGGGCAAGATGGGGAGGGGTAAAGAGAAAACCCATAGACGAGTATGGGCAGATGGTTCCAGAGATTAAGATAACTTTCGAGGGGGTGATTGGGTGAGGGTTTTGGGGGGACCCAGGGAGGCTTAATGGTAGGGATTAATACTTCTTTTGATTATATTGGGAGGCAGAGTTTCTATGTTGTGTAATTAGCTTCTTATGGGCGGGTCCTATTAAAGGTGTCTTGTGCACTTACATTGGGTAAGCTATGGTTATGTTGCACCGCCTTCAGGTGTGTCTCTGTGTTGTTGCTATGGCTTTGGAATACATGGCCTCCTGAAACTGTCATCCTGGAAAAGATTCTAGGAAATGCTGGGAACCCAGCTGGTTAGCTTTGGATTTAAACTGTTTGTTAATCCTGAGTTTTATGTGACATTTTGTAAGGAACTTTTTCGAGACTGTTGAGATCAAAGCAAGCACATCTATGAAACATCCCTATGTATTACCCCATCTGCTATAGACATTAAAGTTTCAAACATTACAGTCTTTTCTCGCTCTTGGGTTATGGGCTCACAGAAGATCGACTCTGCATTGTGCAGTTTTGATGCCAGTGCAGTCTGGAGGAGCAGGGGCTTACATTGCAGAATGGTATGAGGTTCACCAGTCCGGAAGGGAGGTTTCGACTCGCCTACAGTTTTCAAGACATGAATAATTAAGGTGCTGCAAGTGAGGTCAGCAGGGGCTCCTCCGTAGTCGCAGAAGAGCGTCGCCCCACTGCAGACTAAATATGAAGCAACAATAAAAGAATTATATTATCGTTCTATTTTTCACAGACAGCCGAGAAACCTGCCCTGGCTCCCCGTCAACAAGAGGATATCCTTCAAGCTCCTCATCCACGCACACAAGGCACTCCACAAGACTGGACCAGCCAACCTCAACAGACGACCCTCCTTCTATGTCCCCAACCGTCAGCTGCTCTGCTCCGCTGACCTCGCACTCACCACCGTCCCGCGCATCCGAAGGACAACCACCGGCGGGAGATCCTTCTCCCACCTCGCCGCCAAGACCTGGAACACCCTCCCACTGAGCCTACGACAGACCCAAGACCTGCTGACCTTCAGGAGGCTACTCAAGACCTGGCTGCTTGACCAGTAGCGCACACCCCTCCCCAAGCGCCTTGAGACCCTCGCGGGTATGTAGTGCGCTTTACAAATGATTGATTGATTGATACTACGGAGTCTAGGTCGGGCGGGGCCAGGCTGTCCTCTATGGAAAGACAGCAGCACGGTAAGTGTGAATGCCGGTTTGGCCAGCCGTCATAGGATGGCCAAGCCAACATGAGCACTTAGATTTCTCCAACCCATGGTATTGTACAGCCGGGTGGAGAAATAGCACAGGCTCTCAGTCCCTGAGTGAGCGACTAACCAGACTGCTCCGACCAATCCTGGTGCTGCTCTCATAGCATGAGAGCAGCGTCTGGATTGGGTGGGGTGTCTTGGAGCCTTAGGACGTCTTCCAGGAAATGAGGAGCAACGAGTGGGACGGGAGCGGCAGTTTTTTTTTATTTTAAATAGTTATTTGCACCCCACCCTGCATTTTGGCAGTAGCCGCCCCTGAGTGAGATGTGCTTTTTTGTGTGTCTGGCTAGAACAGGTGAGTACCGGCAGAGCCATGTGGTGTCCGTTTAGTAACGGAATGGATAGCTATGGAAGTTTATTCAGCAAAATGGTAGTATTAGCGGGGACACGCTCTGCTAATGGCATAATAGAATTGCCCGTTCCCCACGCACACCATCTCCTACTTATGCTAAGGGAACTGGGACTGGCAAGGAGTGTAAACTACAGTAACCAAAAGGAAGCATCAAGCTAAATTAGCACAATTAGTACACTACTGCATCTGACTTACCTCCCAGAAATGCCTGGACAGCTCTCCCAGGGTGTGGGGGAACAGCATAAGAGGTCGTCTCCATCCCCAACCTCACCTTTAATAGAACCTAAACTCCTCCCACCGGTCCCTGCTGACCTGTCAACTAACTAAAACCCTGTGGACTGCACCAATGGCCCAAAAAGCCCAGGGGAAGACTACACTCCCCGTTGCCCCCAACCCTTGCCCTACAATATTAGATTTGGGTACCAGTGACTGATCCCATTGGGTGGTGTTTAGAAATGTAGCCAAAGAGTATTTCTGAAAGGTTACCCTATGGAACTAGGGGGCCAGTGCCAGAACACACTTTAAGACAAGGGGAGGTAGCCATGAAGAAAAGGTGGGCGTATGTAAGGTTGCTGTGCCCCTGTATCTGCCCTTTCACCTGCCAAGCCCAAGGCGCTGCCCCCTTAGACTGGTGGAGGAGCCCCTTTGATTCTAGACTGGAAGGCGCGTGGGGCGGATGGTTTAAGGCTGAGGCAGCAGAGAATGAAATGGTCCCTGGAACTTTGTACTCCGTAGGATGTTGCTCGTGTAGTTTGTGAGCACTGCAAGGAAGCGGGCAGCGCTGGGCGGAAGAGCTCACCTTTCACCGAGACACTGGTGGATCCAGCTGCAGGTGACGAGTCTGACAGATGTTGGATGGAAGGAGGCAGCTTGTGGCCTTTCCTTCTGGGACGGAATCAGGTCGAGGCGTCACAGGGAGTTCCAGCAGCATGCGGACCTGGGGCAGCTGCCTTAGCTCAAAATGCCACTGCTCCAAAGCACTACTCAATCACCTTAAACTGCATGTGCGGCAGCTGACCTCAGGGGAGGAGGGGTGGAGCTTTAAGAGGGGTGCTTGGCATGTGACACCCACCATATAGAATGCATTCTTGGCTTGGTAGTTAAGTCTGGGGGTCGCTAATCCGATCTGCTATGTCTGTGTTGGTTTATCTTGATCTCACTAAGAGGTTTTAACTTGTTCATTTTTTAGATCGGGAATTTAAATATATATAGTGACCGGTTTACCAAAAAAGTAGTAAATCGTTTCCATAAAAGTTCTCCCTAAATGAAAGCAAATTTACTATTTTTAGGAATGAATAAACATTGGCAGGAGTAGACTTGGAAATCTGTGCTAGTCTCGGATTTTCAGACATACTGCTGGCAATCAAACACCCACAAGATAATCTGACAAATTCTTGCAAATAGTCTAACCACTGGCAATTACTCGGTTATCCTTCCAACCCATTGTTTGTGCCTACTGCGCCACTCTAGACAGGGGCCCGCCTACTGCAGACCAGCACGGACCCTGCTCCACACGTGAACAGTTCATCACAAACCGTGGTCCTCTCACCTCTTTACCCTGTGGTCCACTTCTTTTTCAGCTGGGAAATTTGAGATTCACCCCTTCCCTCCCTTCCCAAATCTCACTGACTAAGCCACGCCACGCCACACCACGCCACACCACGCCACGCCACGCCGCACCACGCCACGCCACACCACGCCACGCCATGCCGCGCCACACCACGCCACGCCATGCCGCGCCACTGCTAGGGAGAGGTCCAGAGTGTAATGTGAATGGAGAATGGCAGCGCACACAGCTTGGCAGAGAGCAAGCCTAGAATCTGGGACCCACTGGGGAAGTGGGACAGTTGCCACTTCATGGACCCGAATCCTCCATGGCTTCAAGGTGCCTGTGGCCGAATGCTTGATATTGTGAGAGCGCCCCAAGCGTCTGCTCGGAGTTGCTTGGACTCAAAGTTGTGCCCTCTCTGGCACCATCTACAGTGGTTGGGAAGGGTTAGATGAATCCCTCTGGGAGCAATTGAGGATTCTTTCCTTCCAGATAGAGGGCATCAGAGCTGCCTCTGGAGCAGGACTCATCCACTCAGGCCAAGAAGTCCCCCACACAAAGACAGAGAGTGCAAGCAACAAAGGCTCCCAAACCGGAAGTCAAACTGGTTCAATCAGAAATGAAAGACTCTATCGAACAATGAGGTAATGATTGAGGAGGAGGCCACTGCTGGGGCGACTAGGGAACTGCACCCATGAAATGGAGAAGCATTCCCCGGCTAAAGCTCAGATGCATGCCAAACAAGCATTGGCAATGTCAATGGGTCCGGCTTATAAATGAAAGTGCCTCCTTAGTCAATGATGGGTTTAGGCATTTCAAGCGGCCTGCATACAAGCGCTCTGTCGCTCATATTAGCACTTGTGTGTCCAGTCATCCGCCCATTGACTCATTCTTACATTCATCAACTTACCCAGCTACAATCAACTCAAGAACTTATGCAATATAAATGAACAGAATAAAAACAGAAAAAGAAAACACACTGCCACCTAAACATGACGGAGATGCGCTTGCAATAACAAATTAAATTAAACACGGCAGCAGGTGGCCACCTTTTAATGGTATTGGACATGGTATTGAATTATTTAGAAGTTCCAGCACGGCCTCCACGTTTAGAATCAATATGTGACCCATCTTGGAACGGTAAAACTATGGGCAATACCATTCCAGGATGGTGGTTTGGTCTTGAGCCTGTGGCCTCATGAGAAGGGCGCGCTGCAGGTGGGATGAACAGCAGACAGGCAGGCAGCCCAGACCCTGCATCCAGTCACCATTGTGTAGGCTGTGGGGCATGCCTAGGTGTAGGCTGCTAGCAGTGCGTTGGGTGCAGGGTCAACCCACTGCTGAACACTGCTGAAGGCTGTGCACAGTGGGGGTTGGCCACTGCCGTGGATGGTGGGGGGCTAGGGGCTGCATGCCATGCCAGATGGAGATTTTTTTAAACCCGGTGCCCGTGCTTTGAACCAGATGACTTCATAACATAGATCCGCATGGAAAAAAAAGGCAGCAACGAAAGTGCTACAGTACGCGGAATCATCGACAAATTGGTGAACATTTTATAAACTCGAAGCTTGTGCTCCGGACCAGAGGTCATAAGAATATAGATCCGCTCAATCAAAAGGGAGCAACGGAAGCTCCAAAGTGCGCGGCACCCTTTATTTAAGGAGAAACTGAATACAATAAGGGAAGAAGGATTAAAAGCAGGATAACATTAAGGATATATGAGATAAGAAGGTTGGCACAAGCAACCAAAGATAGGCAACCGGACAAACGAACTGTGGGATTGGATTAGTGGTCCAATGAAAGAGTTTACATATAAATAAAACCGTGATTTTAAACTAAGGATTCAACATAAAAGAGATAGACAAATTTGTGTCTTGATAAAGATGGCAAGAATAATCTGAGGCCATCGAAACGCGTCGACGCTGTTGAAGGCACAATCCAAGGACCAATTTAGAGAAGTCAAATACTGATTATATCAATGTATCAAGAAGCTATGTTGTAAAGTCCAATTGGATGTGCACCCGTAAAGAATAGTAACCTTTTTAGTCTTACGTAGATGTCTATCTCTATTGTGCTGGTCATAATTGCGATTCATATCTATTGTGTTGTGTACATGATATGTGAATTATTTTAAAGTACAAATGTCTTTTGATAATTTGTGATAACTTTTGTGAGGTCATATTTTATTGTATGGGTTTGTAGAATTGTCGAATTCAATATATATATATAGAAAAAATGTTTTAATAAAACATCGTAACAAAATAGAATTATTGATTTAGCACTCAATTCTTCCATTATAACAACAGTGGCCATTGAAATTGAAATAGTTAGATCAAGGGAATCACACTTTTTTTCTCTGCCATGCCATTCGGCCAACCCCTACTGCTCATTGCCAAAGGCTGTGGACAGCTTGGGTTTGCTGCTCTGTAGTGGAATGAGAGAAGAGGCTGGCCATAGGCCAGGCCTTGTGGCCAACACTCATCGCTCCCTGCCAAAGGCCATGCACCATAGGGTTGGCTGCTCCTGGGGAAGGCTGCCAGACCTGCAGCCAACCCATAATGTGCACAGCAGCAGGACATGCACAGTAGTAGGAGCTGGCTGTCTGCCTGGGGTATTAAGGGAAGCACAGGCCAGGCCCTCCGGCCAACATCCACTGCGCTCGGCCAAAGGCAGGAACGGTTTGCCACTTGGCATCGAGTTGGGCGAACCCCCTGTGCTCGGCTGTAGTCCGTCACCTTCCAAAAAGATTATAGCAAGAATTATTTCAGTGCAAATCTTCTACCCCCGAAGGTTTGTCAGAGGGTGTAATCAACATAAAAATCATTTTCAACAAAGATAATCTGTTACATTTCATTTAACAAAATACGTCAGCAGGCCTAACACAGTCAAAAACTAGCTGTCCTTTAGGGCTTATGGAAATAACCGAGCAGGCCTTTAGCTTTTATCGTTGGCTTGTCATCATATCCAACTCAGATCTACTGTATTGAGCATAAGCGTTCCCCTCAGGCAAACATCAGGTACACACTATTAAAATTGCACATATGTAAAAAACTGCAGTTGTCAGAAATAAAATTGCTAATAAGTATTTTCACATTCTAACTGTTTGAGTAGGTCACCACCACCAAAACCCCAAACACGTGCATACTACGATGAATTGCTGGATTCCATTTAGCAAGCTGCCCTACAGGCTCTGACCACAGTGCAAAAACAATCAACCATGAACAGCGTGCTGCCTTTAATGCATGCTTTTCACAATAAACCAGAACTACTAGCTTTATCATCATTTTTCATAATAAACAACCGGCTATAGGACCCACTCCTTAAGTTACAACTTAAAGTACATAAACCAGAGACATTAGATTCACATAACAGTTTGCCTCTTAAAAGCTCATCTTCTGCCAGCGGTCAGTTTGTAAACAAATTTGGTGCATTGGGTATTAGGAGCTAATTCGTGGGGGCGAAATTTCGACTGCCTAGGGGCCGCCACAGGGTTTAATCAGGCGCGGCACCCATCATAATGGCACGCTTTCTTACATAAAGAGTATAGCTGATTTATCTGAATAAAGAAATGAGCGCAGCTGTTTGAAGGGTAAGCCCTCTTTCTGCGGAAGCGCAAATCAAAAGTTGTACTCAGATGAACCAAATTCTGGGCAGCGCCACAGTCCCTTTCTCTAGGACTCCTGAAAGATCTTTTTTGATTACATAATGTCTGGTGACAGCTATGCTGTCAAGCCCTGATGTAAAAATGCCAGGGCCCTGAAAATGTTCCCAGTACACAGAGCATTTACATTCATAACCCGAGGCAGGGAGCGGAAGAAAGTAACACAGAATTGTGAGCCATTTGTCAGCCTGCAGAATGCCTTTACATTCATCTGCCACTCAAGGACACAGTATGGTATTGTATTGTATCGTAATTGCATTTATATAGCACTTACTACCCCTGACGAGGCGTCAAATCACTTTTTTGGCGAGTAGCACGCTACTCCAAAACCCAAAAAGATTAGTGGTGAATTAGTATAGTGAAATATGAAATTAATTTGAGCAGTGGATATGTTAGTCTGCTATTTGGATTGAGTAGGATAGAAGAGGGAAAGGTTTGCATTTATATAGTTTTTGCTACCCCTGATGAGGTGTTGAAGCGCTTTACAGTGAGTAACACGCTACTCCGGACCCAAAAAAGAATTAGTGGTGAATTAGTCTAGGGAAATATGAAATTAATTTGAGCAGTGGATATGTTACTCTGCTATTTGGATTGAGTAGGATAGAAGAGGGAAAGGTTTGCATTTATATGGTACTTGCTACCCCTGATGAGGTGTTGAAGCGCTTTACAGTGAGTAACACGCTACTCCGGAACCAAAAAAGGATTAGTGGTGAATTAGTCTAGGGAAATATGAAATTAATTTGAGCAGTGGATATGTTAGTCTGCTATTTGGATTGAGTAGGATAGGAGAGGGAAAGGTTTGCATTTATATGGTACTTGCTACCCCTGATGAGGTGTTGAAGCGCTTTACAGTGAGTAACACGCTACTCCGGACCCAAAAAGGATTAGTGGTGAATTAGTCTAGGGAAATATGAAAATTAATTTGATTTGAGCAGTGGACATGTTAGTCTGTTATTTGGATTGTAAAAACAATAGTAAATATGCCCTGGAATAAGAGAGTGTTCCTGCCACGACCATCAAAGGGATACATTGGCGAAGCTTCACTTGTTCAAGGTGATCATAAGTCTTCTACGGGCCTTAAGGAGAAATTAATGCATCATGTTCAAAGCCTCCAATCAGCAGTTGTACATGACCAAGTCGCAGAGGACCTTGTTGAGGTGTATGATGAAGCGGATGACCTCGACATTGAGGTCATGGATGCTTCCCTTTGGAGTTGGATTCCACTGAAGTGGAATGAATCGGGACTTGGCCATTCTCTGGCTCTTCCCAGAGAGCCCCTCCGTTAGATCTGCGCGTGACGTACCTTTGTTTTCATGGTATATACCTATTGGTTGGCTTTTAGATTTTTATACTACCTGGCCATAGTAGTATTTACATCGACGGCTGCACGTGGAGCTAGTTAGTGGGGCAATCGATTGAAATATAGTGCCCGACTGGGACGCTCGTGTACGTTTTTTCCTATGTTATATACACACAGTTTTTTATCTACAGGCTTCCGTATGGTTAATCTTTCCACCTTATTCACTCTAGAATGGTTAACCAGAGCCAACTTCTGGTTTACCTACGGATTTTGGATACCATCTCGTTGCCAGCGTATTCGATCCAGATTGACCTGTGGGTAAGCATCTCTGCCACCTCTATAGTGTCACTTTGGACCTCCTGGCGATACAGGTTCCCAGTTCCATCTACAGTTCCCCCACTTGACTATCCTGGTTTGGGGATACAGTCAGTTTCCTGTCTGTCTAAGTCACCTTTTCTTGGCGTAGGGGCACATCTGAAGGTCACTCATTTCACCCCATTCCCATACGCCTGTCTGGCCTCTCCGCTATATGCCCCGGCCACTATCTAACTTCAGTTGTTAGTGCAGGCGAGTTTAGTGTATTTTTTACGGTACTCACTCTAGTAACTGCGATACTTTTCACCTATGTTTCATAAGTTGCTTTCACCCTTATTTGGTGGATATCCGGTGGGTCACTTTACCGCAAGTTTCATTCTGTGTCCACTTAGATCGTTAGGCGCCATTTAGTGTACCTCAAATGTCTGCCTTTTCCACACTTAGAAACATACATGTGATTAGGGACGTTCCCTAAGCATACATTCCTGAAGAGATGGAAGAAAAGGAGTGACCTTTCTCAAGAGCCCTTCGCTGAGTCCGCCCTACTTCATGCCCAGAAAGTATGTGTATCTATGTATCTCGGATGTCATTTTTCTATTTTTTTTTTGCTTCACATCTTTTGTGGTGATGGTAGACTGGGGTCACATTTGACTTTCATTTTCCACGATCCCTCACATATTGGATTGTTCCCCAACTTTAATTACTCTACTGGTCACAAGTTTTAGATTGGGTGGCCTAAACTCCGCAGTGCTCTGATATGTTCTATTGTTTTTATTGTAATACGATGTGTTGTTGTTTCTACAAACCTTTTGGTGACGTGTTGATACAGAGCCCCCTGCACTACATATTCAGCAACAGTGCATGTTCCACAGATGGCTTTCAGCCACTGATTTAATTTTATTCTCCGGCCCTGATGAAGGAATCCTCTATTCATGCGTTACATCCGAAACGCGTCAGCGCTTTTCTTTTTGTATCATGTATGAGCAATGATTAGTACATTCTGTTTTAGTGTGTCTGTGTATTTTCCTTGTGTCAATATTATTTGTTCCTTGTTTATTTGTCTTGACAATGTGTTATGTTTGTTGCCATGTTGTATTAATTAACCTATGTACAATATGTTAATGGTTCATTATTATGCTGGCGGGGCTCCTCAGCATTTGATGTGTGTTTCCCAGTCGTCGCCAGTGTTAAATAGTAAGTTCTTCCATAAATGAAGTATGGACTACAGGAAGATCTTCAAAGTATATTTATTCACAAGTAGGTAGGTACAACAGCTCAGCCTTCCAACTGCCTCTCACTCTTCCAGTCCCTCATCCTCCAGATGCTTTCCTGAGCCACAAGAGCCCTCACATTCTAGAACACAAGGATGTCAGCAACTAGGAACAGCTGACTGTCAGTAAATAACATTACAACAATGTGTTAAGTATTTATTCTTCAGTGTGTATTGGTGTATTTTTTATAATGAAATGTATATGTACCACATAAAAGAAAACATGATTTATAAATCTGATATATATGTATTTTTGAATAATACAAATTGAAAACCATTGGTCTGTTGGGCTACTGTACATAATGCCTAATACTACATAATTGGGTTTGGAGAAGTGTTCTTTGTTATATATTCTTTTACCACTTCCTGACCCTGGAAGAAAGTAAGATATAGAACGATAGAAAGAAACAACGTGGCCGCTAGAACGCGTCATTCTGTAGACATGCTATGAATATGCATGCGTGCCTACATAATGACGCGTTTCTTCAATTAAATGATAATGAGGTTTGGTAGCAGGTCTCAGAGGGCACCAACATGGAGGGGGGAGAAACATGTAGGATAGATGGGGATACATGAGATGAACATGGGGGGCACAGAAGCACACGGGCGGAAGGAAGCATGAGAGCGTTAAATGTTAGTGCGGTCAGTAGTGGCTCTGGAGAGAGGCACCAACATGGAGGGGTGCAGGGCAGCAACACGGAGGACAGCTGGGAAGAAAGAGCAACAAGGGTGGTGGAGGAGGAATAAAAACACATGGGCAAGAGAGGGCGAAATGAGCGCGTGACAGAGCGAGAGATCAGGGGGACACAGAAGCTCACTGGCGAGTGTTGTGATGGGGGACCAAAGCACGCAGGTAAGAGAGTGGCATGGAGGGAAGAACATAAGGAAGACGGCTTGCAAACACATCCACTCTTATGGAGTGCTTCAACAGAAAGAAGAAATAGTCGCTCTGAAATCGCAAGCAGTAGAAGGACACAAGCACTTAGGACATGCGCCAGAGGAGGACCAAACAAGAGGAAGTGAAGTTGGTAAAGCTGACCAAAGAGATGCAAGCAAATAAGAATGACAATCAAGCCAACCAATGGTAAGCAATGGGTGGGCTCTAAGCCTACAATAAGCTAACAAAATGTCTCACAAGTGAAAATGCATGTGCTGTCTCAGGTGAGACCTAAAGAGGTTGTGTCTGCTCACCACAGTGTTGAATGATTACCAGCAGTGAGCCACCATCTGCATCTTGAGACAGGACATAGTGCTTACCAGATGGAATGGGATGGCAAGAACTAGAGATGTTTTGGGAATACGATGCAACTGGGGGTTGGGAAAAGGGTTTATTATTCACACGGTTTGGCCTGGCTAACATATGCAGCAGGAGCACTGGTGGGGCGAGAGAGTAGAATGAGGGTAAATGAGTACCCTGGGAAAGAGTGAGGGGAGTAATGCAACCTTCTGTTATTGAGGTCTGCGGACTGGGGATGTACACTGTCAGATACCCGTTTCTGGGGTTAACTGAGCCACCAAATTCTGCTGTTTTGGTAAAAATGTAAATTTGATACTTGTATAGCGCACTACTCACCCGCAAGGGTCTCAAGGCGCTTGTACGAATACCACTGTGGAACCCATCCTGGCTTTTCCCTGTGTGGCGTCCACTCCTGGGCACCCCCAAGGTGGAGGCCAGGCATCCTTAGCGTTGTGGGGGCCGTTGTGGAGATTAAGCAAGCTATTGCCCAGAGTTGCAGAGTGGGACTCCATGATTGGAATAGGCACTGAGGCAAGAATTATCAGGTCCGTGGAATTTTTGAGCCCAAGACCCACCGAGACGGGGAATTGAACCCTGGTCCCGGGCTAGACCTCTGCATCAGGGTCTGCCACTCTAATCATTGAGCCACACTTCTCACCTGGTTCTGGTTCGTTAATCCCTTTTTTGTTTGGACAAGAATTAAATTTTGCTGTTGTGGTTTGTGAATCCCTTTTTTGTTTGGACAAGCATTGCTATTTAATTCTTGTCCAAACCAAAAGATATAAGTAGCAGACATTTGGCTGTTTGTTGGAGTGGGACCCAAGAGAACTGCAAAACCATCTCGCCTTAATTCTTAGACAACTCCACAGCAGACAGATGCACATTGCTACGCTGTTCGGTCTGATGGACTGGATGGCCTATGCCTCAAGGAACCATAGACACATTAGAAGTATAGATGGCCAGATTCCCTAAGGTCACTCTAGCACAACTAAAAGTATGCTATGGCAACCAATAGGTTAACACAGAAATTGTGTGACAGGGTTATATGCTCTACATCGGAACAAACAAACATTTGCAAAGCTAATAGATATAGCCCGTGAGAAGTAGTGACTGTGTCAATGTTTTTTTTAGCCATGTTGTAAAGCAGTCCGGCTGCTGGGCAGCATGGTTGAAAGTTAAACATAAGTGCTATGTGCTGGCTGTGTCATTGCGAGGGAGGGCAGGATGGGAGGCAATACACGGGGAGGAAGGGAAACAACACAGAGGGTGGAGGGTGTGGAGAAAAAGAAATGCTTGACGCGGCCAGCAATTTCTATGTCATAGCGCTTTTTTTATTACGTTTTTTCAAATAATAGTCCCTTAAATAGTCCCTTTTATTATGGTGGGTGGGGGTTGGGAGGCGGCAACATGGACAACGACTGGAAGGAAAGAGGGTCTGGCAAGCCAACACAGTCAAAGGTGGGAGAGAGTGTGGGGGCAAGCCAACACAATTAAGGGTGGGAGCGAGTGTGGGGGCAAGCCTACACAGTCAAGGGTGGGAGAGAGTGTGGGGGCAAGCCAACACAGTCAAGGGTGGGAGAAGAGTGTGGGGGCAAGCCAACACAGTCAAGGGTGGGAGCGAGTGTAAGGGCAAGCCAACACAGTCAAGGGTGGGAGCGAGTGTGGGGGCAAGCCAACACAGTCAAGGGTGGGAGCGAGTGTGGGGGCAAACCAACACAGTCAAGGGTGGGAGAGAGTGTGGGGGCAAGCCAACACAGTCCAGGGTGGGAGAAGAGTGTGGGGGAAAGCCAACACAGTCAAGGGTGGGAGCGAGTGTGGGGGCAAGCCAACACAGTCAAGGGTGGGAGAGAGTGTGGGGGCAAGCTAAAACGAACAAGGGATGAAGGATGTGGGCAAGCCGACATGGACAACGAATTGAAAGAGGGGGCGAGGAACACGGAGGGGGGAGAAGCACACAAGAAAGCCATCTGCAAAAGACACAATCTCATGCATTGTTTAATTCAAAAGAAAACAGTAGTGCCTAAAAAAAAAAGAGCAGTGGACGAACATAAGTAATGCTTAAATGCTCCAGATGAGTGACCAATGCATGAAGAAAAAGAAGCCCACTGCAGCGGACCAATAGAATCAAGCGAATGAGTGTGACAATGAAGCCAACCAATAGTAATTAATGGGCACCAAGCCGACGAATAGAAAACAAAAAGGTCTCCAAGAGTCAGTGCATGCGCTGTCTAGGGGCGACCTAATGAAACTGCTTAGTACCCCTCTGGAGAAGTGTAGCTCACTGGTTAGAGGAGGCATACCCTGAAGCAGAGATCAGACCCGGGACCTGGGTTCGATTCCCGACGCGGCAGGGTCCAGAGCCCAATCGTCCACGGACTTGATAATTCTCGCTTCGGTGCCCACTCTAAGCACGAGTTCACACTATGCAGCTCTGGGCAACAAGCCTGCTTAATCTCCACAACGGCCCCCCGCGGCGGGATGCCTGGCTTTCACCTTGGGGATGCCCAGTACGGGTTATCTTACAGGGAAAAACCAGGACGGGTTCCCAATGCAAGCGCCAAGATGCCCGTAGGGTGATAGCTGCGCTCTATAAGTACACCAATCAATCAATCAATCAATCAATCAGAGCAGCTGCATTACAGATCCCCAGTGCCTTCATCTCTCACCCTCCGACTGAGCACAGCCTTCCCATCAGAAGTGCATGCATCCCTTAGAGAGCAGTAAAGCAACAGTCCATCTTTGAAGAGTCACATCACAGACAAATGCAGTGACAGAACCTCACCTCACCTTACAGAACAGGCACTGTATGAAGAACAGCAGCAGTAGAGGCAATCCTGTGCTCGAAGTGGGCACAGTATGCACAGCAGCACAGTAAGCACCCATGAGAGCAGGCATAGAACAGAAATGCAATGCTAGCATCCCTCACACTCATAAGAGAACAGTATGGATGACAGCAGTGAAAGAACCTCACCTCACCTTACAGAGCAGGCACTGTATGAAGAACAGCAGCAGTAGAAGCAATCCTGTGCTGGAAGTGGGCACAGTATGCACAGTAGCACACTAAGCACCCCTGAGAGCAGGCATAGCACAGAAATGCAATGCTAGAATCCCTCACACTCATAAGAGAACAGTATGGATGACAGCAGTGAAAGAACCTCACCTCACCTTACAGAGCAGGCACTGTATGAAGAACAGCAGCAGTAGAAGCAACCCTGTGCTGGAAGTGGGCACAGTAAGCACCCATGAGAGCAGGCATAGCAAAGACATGCAATGCTAGCATCCCTCACACTCATAAGAGAACAGTATGGATGACAACAGTGAAAGAAACTCACCTCACCTTACAGAGCAGGCACTGTATGAAGACCAGCAGCAGTAGAAGCAACCCTGTGCTGGAAGTGGGCACAGTATGCACAGTAGCACAGTAAGCACCCATGAGAGCAGGCATAGCACAGAAATGCAATGCTAGCATCCCTCACACTCATAAGAGAACAGTATGGATGACAGCAGTGAAAGAACCTCACCTCACCTTACAGAGCAGGCACTGTATGAAGAACAGCAGCAGTAGAAGCAATCCTGTGCTGGAAGTGGGCACAGTATGCACAGTAGCACACTAAGCACCCCTGAGAGCAGGCATAGCACAGAAATGCAATGCTAGAATCCCTCACACTCATAAGAGAACAGTATGGATGACAGCAGTGAAAGAACCTCACCTCACCTTACAGAGCAGGCACTGTATGAAGAACAGCAGCAGTAGAAGCAACCCTGTGCTGGAAGTGGGCACAGTAAGCACCCATGAGAGCAGGCATAGCAAAGACATGCAATGCTAGCATCCCTCACACTCATAAGAGAACAGTATGGATGACAACAGTGAAAGAAACTCACCTCACCTTACAGAGCAGGCACTGTATGAAGACCAGCAGCAGTAGAAGCAACCCTGTGCTGGAAGTGGGCACAGTATGCACAGTAGCACAGTAAGCACCCATGAGAGCAGGCATAGCACAGAAATGCAATGCTAGCATCCCTCACACTCATAAGAGAACAGTATGGATGACAGCAGTGAAAGAACCTCACCTCACCTTACAGAGCAGGCACTGTATGAAGAACAGCAGCAGTAGAAGCAACCCTGTGCTGGAAGTGGGCACAGTAAGCACCCATGAGAGCAGGCATAGCAAAGACATGCAATGCTAGCATCCCTCACACTCATAAGAGAACAGTATGGATGACAACAGTGAAAGAAACTCACCTCACCTTACAGAGCAGGCACTGTATGAAGACCAGCAGCAGTAGAAGCAACCCTGTGCTGGAAGTGGGCACAGTATGCACAGTAGCACAGTAAGCACCCATGAGAGCAGGCATAGCACAGAAATGCAATGCTAGCATCCCTCACACTCATAAGAGAACAGTATGGATGACAGCAGTGAAAGAACCTCACCTCACCTTACAGAGCAGGCACTGTATGAAGAACAGCAGCAGTAGAAGCAATCCTGTGCTGGAAGTGGGCACAGTATGCACAGTAGCACACTAAGCACCCCTGAGAGCAGGCATAGCACAGAAATGCAATGCTAGAATCCCTCACACTCATAAGAGAACAGTATGGATGACAGCAGTGAAAGAACCTCACCTCACCTTACAGAGCAGGCACTGTATGAAGAACAGCAGCAGTAGAAGCAACCCTGTGCTGGAAGTGGGCACAGTAAGCACCCATGAGAGCAGGCATAGCAAAGACATGCAATGCTAGCATCCCTCACACTCATAAGAGAACAGTATGGATGACAACAGTGAAAGAAACTCACCTCACCTTACAGAGCAGGCACTGTATGAAGACCAGCAGCAGTAGAAGCAACCCTGTGCTGGAAGTGGGCACAGTATGCACAGTAGCACAGTAAGCACCCATGAGAGCAGGCATAGCACAGAAATGCAATGCTAGCATCCCTCACACTCATAAGAGAACAGTATGGATGACAGCAGTGAAAGAACCTCACCTCACCTTACAGAGCAGGCACTGTATGAAGAACAGCAGCAGTAGAAGCAATCCTGTGCTGGAAGTGGGCACAGTATGCACAGTAGCACACTAAGCACCCCTGAGAGCAGGCATAGCACAGAAATGCAATGCTAGCATCCCTCACACTCATAAGAGAACAGTATGGATGACAACAGTGAAAGAAACTCACCTCACCTTACAGAGCAGGCACTGTATGAAGACCAGCAGCAGTAGAAGCAACCCTGTGCTGGAAGTGGGCACAGTATGCACAGTAGCACAGTAAGCACCCATGAGAGCAGGCATAGCACAGAAATGCAATGCTTGCATCCCTCACACTCATAAGAGAACAGTATGGATGACAACAGTGAAAGAAACTCACCTCACCTTACAGAGCAGGCACTGTATGAAGACCAGCAGCAGTAGAAGCAACCCTGTGCTGGAAGTGGGCACAGTATGCACAGTAGCACAGTAAGCACCCATGAGAGCAGGCATAGCACAGAAATGCAATGCTCGCATCCCTCACACTCATAAGAGAACAGTATGGATGACAACAGTGAAAGAAACTCACCTCACCTTACAGAGCAGGCACTGTATGAAGACCAGCAGCAGTAGAAGCAACCCTGTGCTGGAAGTGGGCACAGTATGCACAGTAGCACAGTAAGCACCCATGAGAGCAGGCATAGCACAGAAATGCAATGCTTGCATCCCTCACACTCATAAGAGAACAGTATGGATGACAACAGTGAAAGAAACTCACCTCACCTTACAGAGCAGGCACTGTATGAAGACCAGCAGCAGTAGAAGCAACCCTGTGCTGGAAGTGGGCACAGTATGCACAGTAGCACAGTAAGCACCCATGAGAGCAGGCATAGCAAAGACATGCAATGCTAGCATCCCTCACACTCATAAGAGAACAGTATGGATGACAGCAGTGAAAGAACCTCACCTCACCTTACAGAGCAGGCACTGTATGAAGAACAGCAGCAGTAGAAGCAATCCTGTGCTGGAAGTGGGCACAGTATGCACAGTAGCACACTAAGCACCCCTGAGAGCAGGCATAGCACAGAAATGCAATGCTAGAATCCCTCACACTCATAAGAGAACAGTATGGATGACAGCAGTGAAAGAACCTCACCTCACCTTACAGAGCAGGCACTGTATGAAGAACAGCAGCAGTAGAAGCAACCCTGTGCTGGAAGTGGGCACAGTAAGCACCCATGAGAGCAGGCATAGCAAAGACATGCAATGCTAGCATCCCTCACACTCATAAGAGAACAGTATGGATGACAACAGTGAAAGAAACTCACCTCACCTTACAGAGCAGGCACTGTATGAAGACCAGCAGCAGTAGAAGCAACCCTGTGCTGGAAGTGGGCACAGTATGCACAGTAGCACAGTAAGCACCCATGAGAGCAGGCATAGCACAGAAATGCAATGCTAGCATCCCTCACACTCATAAGAGAACAGTATGGATGACAGCAGTGAAAGAACCTCACCTCACCTTACAGAGCAGGCACTGTATGAAGAACAGCAGCAGTAGAAGCAATCCTGTGCTGGAAGTGGGCACAGTATGCACAGTAGCACAGTAAGCACCCATGAGAGCAGGCATAGCACAGAAATGCAATGCTTGCATCCCTCACACTCATAAGAGAACAGTATGTTATGTTATGTTATCTGGGGTTTTGTTAAGCGCTCAGCTACTCAGGCAGAGTGTCCCAGCGCTATCAGACCCATAACCGTAGAGAATGGGTGACAGCAGGGAAAGGAGCCCTCAGTTTTCATTCAGGAACTGTGCTGCTTGTTTGGGTAGCAGGACGTCATGTTACCCTGATATTTTGGGGTCACACCTGGTAGATTTCCTAATCCCCAAAGGGAATTTACCACCTTTTCAGAGAAAATGAAAACTGTCACGTGATTCTCACTTCTAATAGAATGGGTTGTAGGGAGTCAGACATGTATGTCAGATAAGTTTTTATATTTGCAGGTGATGTTAAAGAATCCCACCATAAAACTTGAAATAATCACACACACACAGTGGTATTATGTAGCATATTAACATTTATTAAGTGCTGTTCCCATATAAACGAAATGCCTAAAAATGAACATCATAATACTACACAGCTCAGCAACCAAAATGAAATAAAGCTAAAAACTAAATAACATTGTTCGTCACAAACCCATACCATATTGGGTGAATCCCTAAATATGTTAGATTTGTTGGCTCACAACGCGAGGTACTAGTATTAAATGCATCATCACATTTTGCCCAAAATATTTGCCGAGTCAGGTAAAACCCTCGTGCATACCCCTTTGCATACTAGTCCACCCGTATGTCTCAAATTGGAGCTTTGAAATTTAGCAACTTTTCACTGCAACGCGTCCGTCCGTTTGTCCTGCCCTAATTCTAGGGCCCTTTACACTTTTTTCATGCATTAAGTTTAATAGAGCAAGCGGTGGATCCCTCCTGGCTGGGTCATGAATTTGTAACGTAGGATGGAAAACATTTCTCCTATTACTTTATTAGAAAACATATAGAAGAACCTACATTTTAGCATATAATTCTGCTGACACACAATTTGTGAAAGGTCAATCTGCAAACACCTTTCTAGCTACCATGAAATACTGCAGATAATAGGATACATTGGTCTTGGCAACCCGAGTAACGGAATAGTGACAACTGAGAACATACAATTTCTGACAGCGAGAGAGAAGCTAAGAAACCCATGTTAATGAAACCCTGAATTCAAGGTCTCGCATTTCTGTCATGTACTCAACACCATTCAGTACATAAACTATATTAACACATCGAAGCCTGTGATACCCGTAGCATTAACAAAAGATGCAGAAAGTCTATGCGACACAAGACAAAGCCGCGTAAGCAGTCACCATTTGCCCCAGAATCACAGTGGGGTTTGGGCAACTCAGGCGGTGTGGGCTCTGGCTGCTTATCCCCAAACCACATTTCGGAGTTTGGGACGGTGCAGAGGGTGTGTGCTGCTGCCGGCGGGTTCTCAAGGGTTTCTACAGTAGGCAGGCAAGTCAGCAGATCTCTGGGCTTGACCTACCAGATTGGAGGGGAGCGAAGGAAACTCTTATGACAAATGATGTATATATATATATATATATGTGGTATTTCTATAGCATGAACCTAGCCAAAAAGCAGAGTAGCACTATAGACAAAGTAGAGTCAACAAGTAACAGGAGAGGCAGCCGGGTTGAGGGCGGTAAATGCCTTGTGATTCAGTGTTCTTAAAAGTAGGGAGTTTTCAACACTTTCCTAAATAGGGGCAAGCTCGGGGGTGGTCCTGCTGGATATGGGGGGGTTGTTGCAGATCCTGGGTTTACACTACGAAAAGGACTGCAGTATTGTTTTTTTCTTTTTTATTCTTCTTAGTGTGCAGTCTGTATTCAGTGTGGGTGTACCAGGAACCGCCAGAGATGGCGAGCTTGTCTGCAAGATAAGCAGGGGTGTGGGTCCTGACAGCTTTGTAAATGAAGCAGCTGGTTTTGAAGATGGCGAGGGCCGGCAAAGGGAGCCAATGGAGTCCCATCAGTACGAGGGTGATGTAATGACATTTCTTCAGGGCATGCAAGAGACATGCCATAGCATGTAGGATGCCCCCATGGGGTCCTAGGAGTGGAGTCCAATCAGTTATGGACTAGGGCATTACCACCATCCAGATACAATAGCATGATTGATTGAACAGCATTTCTAAAGTCGCTATCTGGAAGAAACTTTTGCCTTTCCATAGAAGAGAGAGCTGGTTCCAGAGCGTCTCTTTTTTTGGAACCGTGTTCCTTAAGGGCGAGAATGGTGTCCAGGGTGAATCCAAGCGATTTGGCCTTTGGTGGAAGTTAGGTTTGAAGCGATCAAGGTTTATGTCATTGAGTTAGGTTGCTACTGATCTTGGCAAATAACAGGAATTGTGTCTTCGTTGAGTTGAGTTTCAGGTAGGCACTGGACCTCAAGATTTGGCGGATGTGCAAGAAGTGTTTTATTATTATTATTATTAAGGGGCATTTATAGAGCGCCTGGTTACGCAAACTGCGTGTCCCCGCGCTGAACTGAAACACTCCGAGAGAGAAGTAGGGGAGGAGCCCACTATTTTGAGAAGAGGTAGGTTTTTAATTTTCTCCGGAAACTGGATTCGGAGGGGTCCAGTCGGAGGTTAAGAGGTAAGTTGTTCCAGCTTTTTGCCGCCAGGTATCGGAAGGATCTACCTCCCATACGGGCCTTTTTCACCTTAGGAACCTTAAGCAAGCCTCCTTGCGAGGAGCGCAATGCACGGGTTGGTGCATACCTTGAGATGAGGTTCAGGAGTGGTGCTGGCGCCTTCTTAGCGAGGATACGATGGCAGGTGCAGAGGGACTTAAATTCAACTCTGCTCCTCACCGGCAACCAGTGGAGTGTCTGGAGGGCGTCCTTGGAGTTAGATCTTTTTGGGAGGTTTAAGATAAGGCGGGCTGCAGCATTCTGTAGCACCTGAAGTCGATTTATCGCTTTACAGGTAGCTCCTAGATACAGTAGGTTGCCAAAGTCTAGGCGTGAGGTGACAAGGGCATGCACCAGTGTTCTGCGGGCGGTCGTAGGAAGAAAAGTTAAGACCTTCCGCAGAGTTTTTAGAATACTGAAGCAAATGCCCGTCACCCTGTTGATCTGTGGTCCGAAAGACAGATCGATATCTAGCCAGACCCCGAGATTTCTGACTTCTTTCCGAGGTGTGGGGGCCTCACCTAGACAAGGTGGCCACCATGCCGACGTCCAGACAGATGGGCTGCCTCCCACCACGAGCACCTCGGTCTTGTTGCCATTTAATTTAAGGCAATTAGTGGACATCCAGGTTGCAAGATCTTGCATGCAAGCCCTGAAGCTGTCCATAGCAAGGCCGGGTGCACGCGAGAGGGAAACAACCAACTGTGTGTCGTCGGCATAGGTAACAATTTGTAGTCCGTGTCCCACTACAATTGGAGCCACTGGGGAGACATAGAGATTAAAAAGAGTTGGGCTCAAGGACGAACCCTGAGGAACGCCCTGACCCAATTCTATGTCTCGGGAATAGTGGTCCCCTTGACGGACCTGGAAACTTCTTCCCGTCAGGAAGGATAGGAACCATTGGAGTGCGGCTCCAGTTATACCTCCATCATTCAGACACTGTAGCAAGGTGGAGTGAGCTACAGTGTCGAATGCAGCACTCAGGTCCAGTAGGATAAGGGCCATAGTATGACCTTCATCCACCCCCTGTCTTAGGGATTCCACTGCCGTCAGTAGTGCCGATTCCGTAGAATGGCGGGGGCGGAAGCCAAATTGGGTGTCGTGCAGTAAGGCAGCTTTGTCTATGAAATCCATAAGTTGGATATTGACCGTTTTCTCTGCCACCTTGGCAAGATAAGGTAAGAGAGAAATGGGCCGCAGATTATCCAATTTATCAAAGCTGATGGTAGGTTTTTTCCTGAGCGGAAGGACCACCGCTTTTTTCCATTCTTTAGGCACCGTCTTTGTCATAAAAGACACATCCAGTAGATGCCTGATGTAAGGCTCCAAGGCCCCCAGGCTGTCTTTTAGTCGTTTGGGAGTAGTAGGGTCCCGTGGGGAACCTGACTTTACAGATCTGCATATTTTTAGGAGAGTTTCTGTGGGTGGGGTAACAAAGTTGGTAAGGGTGAGTGAGTTTCCCCTATCCCTAGAGTGTTCTACAAACTCAATCCCATTCGTGGGTTGAGTTGGAAAAGCCGAGTAAATTTTGGATATTTTCTCAGCAAAAAAGTCTGCGATTCTGTCGCAAGATTCAGGCGAGCAGTCATCAGGGACAGTGGCGGATTTTCCACTAGAGAGAGTTTTGTATAGTAGAAATAACTCCTTTGTCGAGTTACCTGCTTCGTTGATCTTAGTCTCATAGTGTGTAGTTTTTGCCTTTCTAATCAGTCCATGGTAGACTCGCCTCTCTGACAGGTAGACCTCTCTAGTATCTTTGGAGAAAGCCCGACGCCATTGCCTTTCAGCTCTCTTCAGTAAGGTTTTAGCATTCCGCAGTTCAGTAGTAAACCAGGGTGCGGTTTTTTGAGCACGGTCACTGGGATTAATTTCAGATAGCGGGGCTGTGAGATCTAATGCATCGTAGATGCGTTTGCATAGGTTGGAGTTAGCTGTATCTGCATCATCTCCCCCTGGGTCGCCTCCTTTTGTTAGTTCCTCGCAGAACTTGGACTGGGAGAAAGAGGCCCATTTTCGCCTTAGGTGGTATAATGCTGTGGGTTGTCGGGCTCTACCTTCAGGAATATGAATGGTGAAAGGTACCAGGTGATGATCTGACCAGGGGATGGGAATGGGAGTCTTCGCTTCTACTTCCCCCCAGTTAACAAATATGGGATCTAGTAAGTTCCCTAACTGGTGGGTGGGCCCGCTTACAATTTGATTAAGTTGTAAAGCTTCTAATACTTGGCAGAGGTTTTTGTTGGCGTTATCAGATGGATTGTTGAAATGAAGGTTGAGGTCACCAAGTACCATGAATTTATTTTTACGTATCGAGGACTCTATAATGTATTCAACTAGACTCTCCTCGAACCTAGTTGAGGGGCCGGGGGGTCTGTAAATTAACATACCTTCCAGTGTGTGGTTGTTATTCACTTTTATCGTGAAGCTCCCTGCCTCACTGTCCAAGATAGGCACATAGTTAAGTTGGCAGCGGAGACTTTCCTGTGCAATTATTGCAATGCCCCCTCCTCTGCCTGTAGGTCTGTCTTGTCTGTATATTGTATATCCCTCTGGAAGTGCCTCCAAGGCGTCAGGCGTGGATTCCTCATCCAGCCAGGTTTCGGTTAAAAATGCCAGGTCCCATTGTGTTTCAGTAAGTAGATCATATAGATCTAGCTTGTGTTTGCGTAAAGAGCGGACATTAACCAGTCCGCATTCTAGGGTATTGTCCGTAGTGGCCATGCTTCTACCTGGATCGTAGGAGAAGTGACAGTGTTCACAACCTATGTTGTCCTCTACTTTTAGTTTGTGCTTGCACTGCTCAGTAGTACTAGGGCGAAGCGCTAGTAGTTCTAGCTTACTCCACCGTGTATGATTCGCACGAGGGACATGGGGTCTAGCCCTAGACCGCGTGCGATCGCGGACGGGCGCAGACGGGCTTGCCTTAAGCGCGCCTTTGGCGCGCAAACGGCGCTCCCGCTGCGCTCGTCCGCTGCGCTTGTGCTGAGGGCACATTTAGGGAGAAGGTTGAGGGCGGGGCCTGGCTAAGGGGCGTGGCCTCGTGTCGCGAGGGTGAGGCGTTCGTGCTCCGACTCTGGCACCAGACAGCGCTATGTCCGCTGTAAGTGGAGTGGAAGCCTGTCCTTTTTAATCAGGTAGAGGTCGTTTAAAAACAGAAAACAAAACAGATAAGTGTTTTTAAAAAGAGCAACAAAACCTCCGGCTTCCGCCTCAGAGGGTGTCAGTTTCACTAAGACGCGCTGTTGGTCTGCGCAGTCTTATGGGCGGGAAAAGTGGGCGTGGCCTGGCTGGGGGCGTGGCCTCGTGTCGCGAGGGTGAGGCGTTCGTGCTCCGACTCTGGCACCAGACAGCGCTATGTCCGCTGTAAGTGGAGTGGAAGCCTGTCCTTTTTAATCAGGTAGAGGTCGTTTAAAAACAGAAAACAAAACAGATAAGTGTTTTTAAAAAGAGCAACAAAACCTCCGGCTTCCGCCTCAGAGGGTGTCAGTTTCACTAAGACGCGCTGTTGGTCTGCGCAGTCTTATGGGCGGGAAAAGTGGGCGTGGCCTGGCTGGGGGCGTGGCCTCGTGTCGCGAGGGTGAGGCGTTCGTGCTCCGACTCTGGCACCAGACAGCGCTATGTCCGCTGTAAGTGGAGTGGAAGCCTGTCCTTTTTAATCAGGTAGAGGTCGTTTAAAAACAGAAAACAAAACAGATAAGTGTTTTTAAAAAGAGCAACAAAACCTCCGGCTTCCGCCTCAGAGGGTGTCAGTTTCACTAAGACGCGCTGTTGGTCTGCGCAGTCTTATGGGCGGGAAAAGTGGGCGTGGCCTGGCTGGGGGCGTGGCCTCGTGTCGCGAGGGTGAGGCGTTCGTGCTCCGACTCTGGCACCAGACAGCGCTATGTCCGCTGTAAGTGGAGTGGAAGCCTGTCCTTTTTAATCAGGTAGAGGTCGTTTAAAAACAGAAAACAAAACAGATAAGTGTTTTTAAAAAGAGCAACAAAACCTCCGGCTTCCGCCTCAGAGGGTGTCAGTTTCACGACACTGGATGTCTGACGTAAGGTAGACTTTCAAGCCGAGTTGTGTATCATCGACACATGGAGAGTCTTGATTGTGATCTGTGAGTTGAGCACAAAGTGGCTCCATGTAAAGGTGAGAAGATGACAAGAGACAGTATGGAACCCTCAGGGACTCTGCAGGTGAAAGGAATCTGGAGGTGCCCATGTGAACAAACGGTGTTGGTTTGAAAAGTAGGAGAACCAGAGGACTACGACTGCTTTGTTGATTAAAAGGAGGATGTGGCCTAATGGCTAGAGCAATCAGCCTCAAAGCTGGGAAACCGGGTTCGAGTCTCGACAGGATGCTCAACATTATGTGATTCGGGGCAAATCACTTAATCTCCCCATGCCTAATCGTAAATGAATGTGTCAGTCTAAAGCAAACGGTACTCATGTAAAACGCTCTGATACCGTCAAGTCTAGTTTGCGCTATATAAAACCCCACCCACAAATACAGGTTATTGAGTACAAGGAAGTTAGAGGCAATACAACACTCATCACTTGAAGACAGCTACTACCACAGCCAACAGATGACCTTGAACAGCTCTCGGCAGATTGAAATCCGAACCTTTTGGTTTAATAAATCCTGCTATGGGCATTTGTACATGAAAATCTAAAAATGAACAAGGCAGGTAGTTATTTTTAATGTTTTAAAACCAGCAATGAATTTGGCTACTGTACAGACAAATTACATTTAAGAGGTAACGGAGTGTCTGGAAAGATTTCCTGAGAGGAAGAAATTATTCTTTCGTCCTTAGTTGCAAACAAGAAAACCAAGAGATATTCTTATCCAAATATATAAAAGTAAATTAAATTTGCTGCTCTTCCAGAATGAGCTGGGACGCAGATGCACAAGAGGAGATCCATCCGCTGGACCAGCTTTGCCTCTCCACGCAAACCTCAGGCTGATGTGATAATCGCTCCCTGTAGATATTATTTTTAAGACCACGGTCTATCAAGATTTCAGAGGCAGCATTTGAAGCATAAATGATGAAATCCCTGCACGTACCCTTCCAAGTGGTACAGTCCAGGGACTCCGCATGCACGTCAGACAGTGGGAGTCAGTAAGTGCTCTGCTCTCTAGTTCTTGGCCCCTATATAGCGCAGGATTCCGTTGACCACATCTAGAGTCTCATCTTTCTCTAGCACGATGTCAAAGGCGTCTAAAAACATCTGGCGCTGCTCCTCAACCTGTAGTAACAAAACAGGACACAAATGCAATGTTAAATGTAAGTAACGGCAAGGGAACCATCACAAGTATCATTGCTTCATTTCAGTTGATCCAATTCTTGAACCTTTTCAAGCCGATGCGATCGGTTGTCTTCTAAACAGCTGGTCAGAGGGTGCGGGGAACTGATGGACCTGCCGATCTAGTCAGTAATGTTATTCCATTGTTCACTCCATCCTCCCCTTACATTGCACCTTCCACAGAATGTTGGTCATATCAGTCCATTGATTGTACTGCCTACTTACAATTGTAAGAAGGACTGATTATTTGCCTTTTGAGCCAAACCAGTTTTCAAAGATATAAGTAGCAGACGTTTGGCTGTTTGTTGGAGTGGGACCCAAGAGAACTGCAAAGCCCTCTCGCCTTAATTCTTAGACAACTCCACAGCAGACAGAAGCACATTGCTACGCTGTTCGGTCTGATGGACTGGATGGCCTATGCCTCAAGGAACCATAGACACATTATAAGCATAAATGGCCAGATTCCCTAAGGTCACTCTAGCACAACTAAAAGTATGCTATAGCAACAAATAGGATAACACAGAAATTGTGTGCCGCTTGCCTGCACCAAGGCTCAAGACTCCAAATCCAGAACCACCACCAGAGACAGCACACCGCCTACCTTGTCATTCAGGTATCCTATTTTCAGGATGATCTCTGCATTGGTCACTCCATCTGCCATGGTCAGGTCTCCCATCGTATCTCCCAGCAGAATGATGTTGGTCCTGTTGGTCAGCTGATTGAAGTGTTCAGTGTCCTTCAAGACAGAGTTGTTCTTGTTGAACGTGTGAATCAGCTCCCCTTTGAATCCAATCAGCACACCCTGGACAATGAAAATAAAACACAGGCGCAAAGACTGTGACCCCAAGTTATTAACTCATGTGAGCTACTTAAGTTGCAGGAGCTTTTCATAGATGGAGGTTGGCCCGTTGACTACTCACACACCATCAAAGCAATACCACGCTGGTTCACCCAACATATAACTCTCACCCCAAAACACAAGGTGTACAACAGCAAAAATGGGTAAATTCCACCCCACGCTTCATCCCTAAAGGAACGGAAATACTAGTATACCGTAAGCAAGTATCCGGTAAGCAAATTGTGACTTAACCTTGCGCAGTCATCCAATACAAAACTTCTGAATCAAAAACGGATGACTTAACCTCACGCTGTCATCCCACCCAAAACATCTCAATAAAAAAATGGGTGACTTAACCAGGCGCAGTCATCCTATACTAAACATCCGAATCAAAAAAGTTGCCACTTAACCATGCGCAGTCATTGCACACACAAAGCAAGAAATTAGTGAATTAATACAGCACAGTCATCCCAAACAACAACAAGGAACGGGTGACTTACCCACGCACAGTCATCCCATACAACAACAAGGAACAGGTGACTTACCCACGCACAGTCATCCCATACAACAAGAAGGAACGGGTGACTTACCCATGCACAGTCATCCCGGTCAACAACAAGGCACGGGTGATTAATCCACGCACAGTCATCCCATACAACAACAAGGAACGGGTGACTTACCCACACACAGTCATCCCATACAACAACAAGGAACGGGTGACTTACCCACGCACAGTCATCCCATACAACAAGAAGAAACGGGTGACTTACCCACACACAGTCATCCCATACAACAACAAGGAACGGGTGACTTACCCACGCACAGTCATCCCATACAACAACAAGGAACGGGTGACTTACCCACGCACAGTCATCCCATACAACAACAAGGAACAGGTGACTTACCCACGCACAGTCATCCCATACAACAAGAAGGAACGGATGACTTACCCATACACAGTCATCCCATACAACAACAAGGAACGGGTGACTTACCCACGCACAGTCATCCCATACAACAACAAGGAACGAGTGACTTACCCACGCACAGTCATCCCATACAACAACAAGGAACGAGTGACTTACCCACGCACAGTCATCCCATACAACAACAAGGAACGGGTGACTTACCCACACACAGTCATCCCATACAACAACAAGGAACGGGTGACTTACCCACGCACAGTCATCCCATACAACAACAAGGAACGAGTGACTTACCCACGCACAGTCATCCCATACAACAACAAGGAACGAGTGACTTACCCACACAGTCATCCCAACAACTCCCAAAGATAGGCGACTTATCCACGCACAGTCATCCCAAATAATATCACCTATAAAGCAAACATTAATAGTACTAGGGTACTCACAACACTGCAACTCTGTGCTAGGGTACTCACAACCCTACAACTCATGCGTCACCCTTACCCAAGGGTATCTAAAACAAACAGCAAGAAATTAGTGACTTTCTCACTCAACCAAATACCAACAACAGCAAGCCACTCACCCAACACTAACCCACCAAACATTACGCAGCGCTCAAAAATTACACCTACCACACAACATTCCTCAGCAGGCAGGAGAAACAAACTGAACCTCATTTTCAATACAATGCCTCGCAATAAAATCGAAAGCCCAACCCATGCCAAAGTCAGATCTGTCTCCGAGGCCAGCTAACGCCTTATCAAAGACCAGGATGTTCAATATATCCATTGATCAGAGGATGCTTCAGGCCACTACAGTCATTTTCCAATAGTTCCTCAACTTGAACACAGTCATCAGTCTACCTTCCATTTTAATCTTGCGTAGTCAGCAGAATGAATATGCTACTTACCAGTATGCATCTGTTCTTGGCATGTAGGGCTGCTGACATTCATATCTGTGCATAGATCGCCGCCTAGTGTTGGGTCCGGATGTTTGCACGTTGTTGTCCAGGAAGAGTCTTCGAAGTATCCTGGGATAGGTGACTCCTCCACAGGACTACAGTGCGCATGGGCATCCTCTCCATCCTCAGATTGTTTTTCGCCATTGTGGCAGTGATGGAGTAGATACAGAAAGTGATGACCATGCTTACAGTAATTCTGAGAGCTGCAGCCGCTACAGGCGCCGGGGAGGAGGGTGGGCGATATGAATGTCAGCAGCCCTACATGCCAAGAACAGATGCATACTGGTAAGTAGCATATTCAGTTCGAGGCATGTGGGCTGCTGAATTCATATCTGTGCATAGAATATATAGCAGTGCCCTCTATTAGCGGCGGCTACCAGTGCCAGCTGCAGCAGTCTGAAAAAGAGTTTTGAGAACAGCCTGTCCTACAGCTGCCTGCTGTTTTGATTGCACATCTACACAATAGTGTTTGGTAAATGTATGTGTAGTGGACCAGGTGGCTGCTCTACATATATCATGCAAAGGAATGTTTCCTAGGAAAGCCATGGAGGCCCCTAACTTACGTGTTGAGTGGGCTCGTGGGGGAATCGTTAATGTGCGTTTAGCCTTTTGATAGCAAATTTGAATACATTTAACGATCCATGTGGCTATACCTGCTTTGGAGATAGCGTTACCTTTGTGGTGTGGGGCGAAGGCAACGAAAAGTTGTTTTGTCTTCCTAAAGATCTTAGTCCTGTCGATATAATACATGAGGGCTCTCTTCACGTCTAGTGTATGGAGTGCTCTTTCTGCGACAGTTTGTGGGTTTTGAAAGAAAACAGGCAGTTCAATAGTTTGATTCATGTGGAACTGCGATACCACCTTGGGCATGAATTTGGGGTTGGTACGTAGTACGACCCTGTTGGTGTGAACCTGTATAAATGGCTCTTGAACGGTTAGTGCCTGGAGTTCACTAACTCTTCTTAAAGAAGTGATCGCTACTAGGAAAGCTACTTTCCAGGTAAGAAATTGAAGCTCGCATGAGTGTAGAGGTTCAAAGGGTGGACCCATCAGGCGTGTGAGGACCAAGTTGAGGTTCCACATTGGTGCCGGTGGGTGAGTTGGAGGAATTACTCGTTTGAGTCCTTCCAAGAATGCTTTTATGGCCGGCACTCTGAATAGAGAGAGGTGCTGCCTAGTCTGCAGATAGGCTGATATTGCGGTCAAATGGACACGTATAGAGGTGTACGCCAGATTGCATCGGTATAGGTGTAAGAGGTAACAAATTATGTTTTGTATGGATGCGTCTAGCGGGTTAATGTCATTATTAGTACAATAAATGACGAACCTTTTCCATTTGGCTGCATAGCAAGCTCTGGTAGTGGGTCTCCTGGCCTCCTTAATGATGTCCATACAGTCAGGTGGCAGGTTTAGGTAGCCAAACTCTAGGACTTCAGGAGCCAGATTGCCAGGTTCAGCTGTTGCGGATCTGGGTGCTGAATCTCTCCATGGTTCTGTGTTAAATGCGCGGGTTTGATCCGCAGCCTTTGATGCGGCACCACGGAAAGTTCGAGAAAGGTGGTGTACCACGGCTGGCGTGCCCACGTTGGAGCAACCAGGACGAGTGTCAGTGAGTGTTGTCTGAGTTTGCGTGCCACCAGCGGTATCAGTGGTGCTGGGGGAAAAGCGTACGCAAATCTGCCGGACCAGTTCATCCATATCGCATTGCCCTGCGACTGCGGATGTGGGAACCTGGCGGCAAAGCTTTGGCATTTTGCGTTTTCGCTTGTGGCGAATAGGTCTATCTCTGGATGACCCCACTGCTGGAAGTACGGTTGGAGTACTGATGGGTGTAACTCCCACTCGTGCATCTGGTGGCTGTGTCTGCTGAGCAGATCCGCCATCTGGTTGTCCTTGCCGGGGAGGTGTTCTGCCATGAGGAACATGTTCCTCTGAATGGCCCACTTCCACATGCTCTGAGCCAGATGAGACAACTGTGGAGAGTGTGTTCCTCCCTGCTTCTGTATGTAGTACATGGCGGTCATGTTGTCCGTCCGGATCAACACGACTTTGTTGCACAAGTGTACTTTGAATGCTTTCATTGCCAGGAAGATTGCCATCAGTTCCAGAAGGTTGATGTGCATCTTCTTCTGTTGTGTTGTCCATAGTCCCTGCACTGTGTAGTGGAGTACATGAGCTCCCCATCCCTGGAGAGACGCGTCCGCTGTCAGTATTATTTGTGGAACAGGCTCTTGGAACGGTCAGCCCTTGCAAAGGTTTTGTGGATTCCACCAATGCAGAGAGTTGTATGCCCGACCGCTCACCAACACTAGGTCTTTCAGCTGTCCTTGAGCCTGATTCCACTGACGTGCTAAGCACTCCTGAAGCGGGCGCATATGTAGTCTCGCGTGTGGGACTATGAAAATGCAGGAGGCCATCATGCCTATCAACTGCATGAACACTCGCGCAGGAAGGGAGTGTTGGGGTTTGAACTTGTAAATCAGCATTTGCATGCTGTTGATCCTCACTAAATTTGGCTGAGCTGTGGCCGCCAGAGTGTCTATAGTCGCACCTAGGTACTGTTGTACGTGTGCGGGCTGGAGATGGGATTTTGGGTAATTTAGTGAGAATCCCAGACTGTGAAGGAGGTGAATGGTGCGGGACATGTGGCTGACACATTGCTGGGCTGACTTTGCTTGAACGAGCCAGTCGTCCAGGTAAGGGTAGACGTGTATGTGCTGCCTCCGTAGATGTGCCGCCACAGTAGCTAGGCACTTTGTGAAAACCCTGGGTGCTGTTGTCACGCCGAAGGGAAGGACTTTGAATTGGTAGTGCTGCCCCTGAACAGTGAACCGGAGGTATTTTTTGTGTGAGGGGTGAATGGGTATGTGGAAATACGCATCCTTGAGGTCCAGTGTGGCCAGGAAGTCTCCCTGTTTGAGCAGCGGGAGGACTTGCTGTAAAGTGAGCATGTGAAAATGCTCGGAGAGAATGTAGCGGTTCAGGGGTCTCAGGTCTAATATAGGTCTGAGTGACCCGTCCTTTTTTGGTATTAAAAAGTACAGGGAGTACACCCCCGTACCTTACTCGTGGACGGGTACGACCTCTATTGCGCCTTTTAGTAGCATGCTTAGCACCTCCTGCTGTAAGAGCGTTAAGTGCTCTGAGGACATAGGACGGTGTTTTGGAGGTATTGTGGGTGGAGTGGAGGTTAATTCTAGGCAGTAACCGTATTTGACAATGTCTTTGACCCACCTGTCCGTGGTGATGGAGTTCCACGTGGACAGGAACCTTTGTAGCCTTCCCCCGACAGGTGTTAGGTGGTCGGGAGGAAGGGAGAGGGCGTCACTGTTTGTTCTTGGGGGAGGACCTGGTGTTGCCGTAACCGCGTCCTCTGCCCTTTGTGCTTGAGCCACGATAACCACCCCGGGTGTTTTTATCGTAGGTGCTTTGTGTGTTGCCTTTGTTGTAGGTTTGCTGTGACCCCTGTCCTCTACCTGCTCCTCTATTTCCGGGGCGACGAAAGGAGCCGCTCCGAAAGGACTGCGTTTGAAGAGCCCCCATGGACTTTGCAGTGTCAGTGTCCTTTTTTATTTTCTCTAGGGTGGTGTCAACCTCCGGCCCGAATAAGTAGTCGGGGTTGACAGGCTGGTTGAGGATGTTATTTTGTACCTCAGGTTTGAATCCGGAGATTCGCAACCAGGCGTGTCGTCGCAACATGACGCTAGTGTTTATGGCTCTGGCAGCTGTATCTGCGGCATCCAGTGCACACTTGATGGATGCGTTTGTGAGGAGTTGTCCCTCCCTGATGAGGATCTCTGCACCTTCTTTGAATTGGTCAGGGAGATGTTGGAGTAATTGTTCTAGTGTGTCGTAGTGTGCTCGATCGTAGCGGGCGAGGAGCGCCTGAGTATTGGCAATGCGCCATATATTAGCTGCCTGGGCCGCAACCCGTTTGCCGGAGGTCTCTAGCACCTTGGACTCTTTGTCCGGGGGAGGAGCATCACCTGTTGTTTGAGAGTGTGCCCGTTTGCGAGCATTCGCAACTACAATGGAATCTAGAGGTAACTGGCCTCTAATGTAGGTAGGGTCCCCAGGCGCCGACCTGTATTTCTTGTCGATTCTGGGGTTTATTACTCTTGCCCTGGTGGGTTCTTTGAAGATGTCCTTTGCTGGTTTGAGGACACCCTTTAACATGGGTAGAGTTTTTATATTCCTTTCTGAGGATGCGAAAGTATCCATGAGAAAGTCGTCCTCCACGGTGTCAGAGTGGAGTTGCACCCCATGATTGGCCGCAGCACGTTCAATTAGGGCGTTGAATGCGGCAGTGTCCTCTGTGGGAGATGTTTTTGCCCCATAGAGTTGCGGGTCCTGTGTATCCATAGGTGCACCGGAGTCTACAGGGTCATCCCAAGCTTGGTCAGGGTCCTGTTGGCCTTCAGGGTCCATCTCTCCGGGGTAGGGGACGTGGTCACCAATGTAGTCCTCCAAAACGTCAGTGTCGGAGTGTGTGGGAGAGAAGGACTGTGGATCCTGGTAAAAGGAGTGGAGAGGTTCGGAAAGAACTGGTTCCGAAGTCACCGGCAGCTTTTTCTTAAGCGGGATCCGGTATTAGTCCAAAGCTGACTCTGAAGTTATTCTCCTTTTGTGGAGCACCATCCTGCCGGTGTCGGCGTCGATGACATGCGACGGAGACGATTCCGCAGGAGAGCGTTCGGCAGGCGTGAACGTGGTGTGGGTGACCCGTGTTCTGATCTGGAACAGTTTTGGGGCCGTGGATGGCGGCAGTCCAAAAGTGATATTGGCCGGTGCCGAAGAGGCCGTTGGAGCTTTTATCGGTTCGGAGCCTGACGTGTCCTGGAGGACTGCTTTGTGTTTGGTGCGTTGCGCAGCAACGGTCCGCCCCTGGAGTGCCATCGAGTCCTTCGTGCCGGCCGTTTCTGTAGAGGCGGGCGTGGACTTCTTCGGTGCCGGCGAGTCATCGAGTCGAGGGGCGGCAATGGCCGTCGACGTCTTTGAAGAGTGTGCCTTTGGTGGTGCTGTCGAAACGGGGTGCGACGCAGCAGGCAGTTTGACCTTTGGGGTCGGAGCCGATTGTGTCGGTGCCGGTAGCCGAGGAGGTTTGGTGGCACCGAAGCTCTTTTTCCGTGTGTCGGCGCCGACGTCGGCTGCTGCAAGCTCGGCACCGAAATCTCGTTTGGTGCGGTCGGCGCCGACGGGTTTTGCTGGCGTCGAAGGTGTGGTGGGCCTCGATCCGACCAGCGTTACTTTCGGTTTCGGTTTCTGGTGAACCAATGCAGCTTTCGGTTTCGGTTTCGAAGAAGGGAAACCAGCCTTTTTGGGTAGTAATGGATGCCGCTGAATGTCCGAGGCCGGGCCAGAAGGCGGGGCCGAAGAACTGCGGGATAGGTCTTGGGTAAGGCCCGAAGGCGATCCCTCGACCGGATCCATAGACTGGCTCACTGGGATATCCTCAGTCTGTACGGGTAGGCCTTGCTCGTCACCGGAGCTACTCTCTTCGGCCCCTAAGGCCTCATTGTAGTCTCCTACCTCGGTGTCGGCTTCATCTCTAGTAAAGAGTTGTTCTTCGACGTCTTCCGATACGGAGTCGTGTTCGGAAGCGGGGCTGGGGGGTAGGTTCTCCACGTCTTCGACATCTTCGTCTTCGGCGCTGAAGATGTTGGCTGGGGCCGGTGCCGCTTGCTGCGCTTCGAGTCTTGCTGCTCGTCGATTCCGAAGAGTCTTCTTGGATCGGAATCCGGCACAGGCCATACATGTAGATTCGTCGTGATCCGGTGAAAGGCATTTGTTGCACACCGGATGGACGTCGATATGGGGATATTTCGCATTGCATACAGGACACCGCTTGAATGGTGTCCTCGATTCCATCGTCGATGGTCGGGGAAAATGCGAAAAAGTTGGTTCTGGAAGTTAGTAAACTAACAATATACTATCGATACCGATCGGGAACAGTACCGACGCGAACTAAAGGCCTTTTGGCCTGTAAAAAGTTTTTCCTAACTTGAGTCAAAATAAGCACATCCGAACCCAATGGCGGAAAAAAACAATCTGAGGATGGAGAGGATGCCCATGCGCACTGTAGTCCAGGGGAGGAGTCACCTATCCCAGGATACTTCGAAGACTCTTCCAGGACAACAATGTGCAAACATCCGGACCCAACACTAGGCGGCGATCTATGCACAGATATGAATTCAGCAGCCCACATGCCTCGAACCCAATGAGACTCGACTCCCCCTGAATGAGCTCCAAGGTGCAAATCCGTCGCTGGGAAACCCTTAAAGAACCTTCCTCCATCGCATCGCGGATTACCACGTGCAACCCAAAGCACCTGTGACAGCACACTGTAAGCCTGTGCATCCATCGGAGAATGATCCTGTACAAACCCCAAAGTCACCATCAATCCTGTTGACTCTCCACGTTCTAGCACAGACACTTGCAACGCTACGCTGCAAATTGGTTCCCGTGCGCCTGCAGCACCTCCTTTCATGAGCACATGCATTCTCCAGCACACTCAAGAATCCACGAATACCAAGCCTCACCTTTTTCCTCTGTACTAAGCAAAGATGGTGGCACGTAATTGAGGCAGCGCCGGGTGGCTCTATGTGTGTGTGTGCGCACCACACATTGGACACGCAGCACAAATTTGTGAGGAGAAGAGTCACGGATGTCTCACTGGAGTTTCACATGCTGGACTCACGGGCTCCCTGCAGCTAGCCTCGCGCTGGAATAATGAACCGCTTCAGATAGCTCACTCACACCGCCGCGACTTAAATCTTGCACACGCAATGTAGATGGCACCTCCAAGGAAACGCCGCAAGGTTACTCTGACATGTCAGCTGCTGCTTTCTTTGTACCAAACACTTACTGTATCAAAAAATGCATTAGCATAAATGAAGCACGCCATGGCTAGGGCCGACTGATGTAGCGGTCACTGGTGGAGCTGCAGAGCTTGCTGTATTTCTCTGTACTTGACTTTTAGTCACCTTAGGTTCCTGTGAAGTTTTTTCTTTTGCTCTTCTATGGTCTTCAGGCTTTCATTTCTGTAATCTTGTTTCTGAAATGTCTTCTTTCATTCAGTTCACCCACGTAGGTTTTTCTTTAAAATCATCTCAAAATTTTTTTAATTAAAAGAGGTCAAGTACCGAAGTGTACATTAAGATAAGATGGTTTATTAAGTAGCTTCAATGAAGAGCCCCACCGGGAGCAGCCTCCCTGAACTCCAACTGACACTCACAGGCGCCCAACATCCCTGTACATCACCATGCACCGACATTCCACACGGCACACTCACACTGGCTCAGCAGCAGTAACCACACCCATCTACTCACCAACCAATTGTACGAAATCTCACCAACGATCACACCTAAATCTAGGAACCAGAGTAAGTGCATGGAATATTTTCCTTAGGAGCATAAGACGGATCCCAATAACCAACAATAACAACTCGGTTAACCACTACTGAGTTTCCAGAGTAGGGCTCTACCCCCCATAAATCGCTTTGCCACCTTCTCCGGAATAGTAGGTGCTATATAAATGCAAAGAAAAAGTTTCATCTGTTAGGAGACCCAATAAATACTCCACGTATTGTGGACCCAACATCTCTTCTATTTCAAGCAATGTTGAAAAAGAAATAAAGCGTGGGGTACATTTGTGGGATTCATAAAATGAGGATCTACATTTCAGAGACAAGTTAGAACAAGGTAAGAACTTCACGATGTACACACAGTATTGAATATCCTGCTTAGCAACTGTATGATGCACCGCTAAATATACATGAATATTTTGCATTAAAATATGAAGTGTAATGAAAAATTGCAAGTTTTAAAACACGTTATACATTCTTTAGAAGTAAACAAAAGATAAAAAAGGTTACATTGAAAATGTAGGTACTAGAGCAACTGAAACATGACAAAAGCACACATACGGTACAGAACAATACAATAAAACATACTATAAACATCAGCAATACTATAAACATAAGGTTTGAAGACATACAATTAAGACTGAGAGCCAACATACTGGAAACACATGAACTACATTCAAAGTTTACTCAACATTATGACATCACTGAACATCAAAATAAAAAACAAACTAATTAAGAGTGGGAGAAGTAAATTGGCTGGTTAATTTCCTGACATTTTTCTTCTAAATGAATTTTGGTTGTAACCTTGGGCCATAAGTAGGAAGCCAAATTGCGATCGCAAATGCTGAAATTCGCCGAATTTCGGCGTTTGCGATCGCAATTTGGGCAGTGTGCTATGTAGCACACAAAAACCCACAGGCAAAATAAGGAATCGCAAAATTTGCGATTCCTTATTTTGCTAATGCATTTAAGGAATCCCAAATTGCAATTCCTTAAATGCAATGTAGGAAGCACCCAAGTTGTGCGATTTTGGCTTAAGGAATCGCATATTACCACCAACCTCAGGTTGGTGGTAATTTGCGATTTCTTTGAAAAATGCACTTTTTTGCATTTTTCAAAGTGCCATGTGGCGCACATACATGCCCTTAGCGCATGTATGTTCGCCACATGTGCACACATGTTTATTTCAGGGGCGCAAAACGGTGTCCTATTGACACCCTTGCAACCTTGAAATTGCATTCTCAATTTGCGATTCTCTAATTGAGAATCGCAAATTGAGAATGTCTTCCTATTCATTCCTAAGGGCCTTCTAGCCCAAAAGGAATGAATGGCAAGGTATTCCTTATTTGCGCATCTCAATTTGGGATTCGCAAATAAGGAATAGGTGGGAATCGCAAAATATTTTGCTAATCCTACCTACATTCCGTTTTGCAATTCTCTAATTGCGATTCCCTAAAAATTGCAATTAGAGAATCGCAAAACACGTTTTACCTACATATGGCCCCTTAACTTTTGTTAGTTATATCATAGGTATATATAGTCACCTGAAAAACACAAAGTACTGTTATGATTACAAAATAAAAAAACTAAAAAATCCCTGAAATTCTTCAGGTATTATCTCCGCAATCCAAAGCTCACACACCTGCCAAGCAAACCATGTCACACACCAAATGGAATGCTTTGGAACTTACCCTTGATGTAACGGATGACTCCACAAATAATTACCACATGAGTGGAATAACATCTTACCGTACCTTCAACATTACAAATGGCACAACTGTTGATACGTATGACCTCTTTGTTTGTGTGTATATTGTTATTCAAATATATGGTGAAGAGTCCTTAAATGTATTATCATGAATATTGTGAGGTCAAAAGACCTGCATTTGTGGAGTGATTGTGTGCATGCCCCTACTCCCTCCCTTTTGCCTGCCATGTTCCACGGACCTTCCACTGTCCCTCCTATCTACTAGGAGTGTTGCGTTGCGCTACCACTGCCCCTTCCGCCTGCCCAGCATGTTCAGATGGCTGCCACCTGTCCCTGATCCTGCATTCCATTGTCTGCATTCTGTGCCCCTATCCCCTCTCTCCTGTCCTCCATGGTCCATTTTGGTGCCACTCTGCCCTCCATGCTCTTTTGTGCTGAAACTGCTCCTCCTGCCCGCCCTGCACGGTCTGTTGTGAAGCTCCTGCCCCCTTTTCCCCCCACCTCTGTGTCCAGCTCCCTTCTGCACTCCATGGGCCTTTGTACATGCCCCTGCCCCCTCCTCCTTACTCACCATGGCCTGTGTGCTGCTACTAACCCTCCCGCTTGCCATGCATGGTCTTTTGTGGTACCACTGCCCCTCCCACCTGCCCTGCGGGGTCAGCTTGCTGCCCCGACGGAACCCCTCTCACCTTCCCTCTGCTGTCTGTGTGTGTGCCATTATAGTCTCCCTGTTGCCCTCCATGATGGCTCGTGCTTCCAGTGCCCATCCCGCCTGCCCTGCATGGTCAGCTTACTGCTCTTGCCCCCTTGCCGCCTGTCCTCTGTTTTCCATGTGGGAGCCCCCATGTCCTCCCTTCTGCCTTCTAGAGTCCGTTGGCGTGCCCCTGCTCCCTCCTTCCTGCTCTTCATGTTCCCGAGCACCTCTCACCTTCCCTCTGTTGTCTGTGTGTGTGCCAATATAGTCTCTCTGTTGCCCTCCATGATGTGTTGTACTTCCAGTGGCCATCCTGCCTGCCCTGCATGCTGCTCTTGCCCTCTTGCTGCCTGCCCTCTGTTTCCATGTGCGGGCCCCTATCCCCTTCCTTCTACCTTGCATGGTCTGTTGGCGTGTCCTTCTTGACCTTCATGCTCCTTTGTGCTGCAACTGCCCCTTCTGTCTGTCCGATATGGTCAGCTTGCTTCCCTTGCCTCTTTCCCCCTGCCCTCTGGTGTCCATGTGCACGGCCCTGCTGTCTCCCTATTGCTTTCCATGATCTGCTGTGCTGCACTGCCCCCCCCCCCCCACCCCCGCTTGCCCTGTGTGGTGTATTGTGCTGCATCAACCAATGATGCCTGCCCTGTAAAATCAGTTTGGTGCCCCTGCCCACCTCCCTCCTGCCCTAGTCCGAGTCCATGTCCCTACCCCATTCCTCCTGCCCTCTGTGGTTCAATGTACCATACATGCCACATTTTGTACTTGATAATAAGGAGATTTTGAGAGAAAACAAAATCAGAGGAATTGATTTTCCCCATTGACTTGCATTGAAAAAGAGATTTTAGGCAGGGATGGCTAAAATAAAGCCTTTTGGACTTAAACACATCAGGAGTCTCCTGCCGGAATCGGGTTTGTTGGCACACATAATTGTACTTTGAAGTCAAGGAGAGGGGGCTCTATAAACCAAAGGGATAGCGCTCCCAATGACCATAAAGCATTATGCTTGGTAGTTTTCAGGGCTGACCTATTTTCTAATAATCTTAGTCTGAGTTCCCTTCCGGTCTCACCAACATATGCTAAAAAGCATGGGCACCGTAGGAGATATACTAAAGTACTACGCATACAGTTGTTTAGACTCCTGGGTGTAATGCTGTAATCATTGTAAGTGAATGTCTTACTGACCAGGCAATTGTCACATATGGAGCAATTCCACATTTGTAGTTGCCGATTGCTTTTCCTCCTTCGATAGTACTTTGACTATTCACACCTACTTCCCGATATGTATGGAATAGGTTTTTCCGTATGTTGTCGTGCGTTTAAATGCAAATATGGGTTTCGGTAATTTGACTTCATTGCCCTCATTCAAAATGTTCCAATTGGAGTTTGTCACACTTTTTAGTCGATTACTGATGTTAGAAAATTGACTAACAAACACTAGTTTATTCTCGGTATTCACATTTTTCTTCCTGTTGTTGGGATCAGGGTTCAACACGCTGTCACGATTATAGAAGCGAGCACGTTTGAAGGCGTGTTTAATACGTTTTTTCGGATATCCCCTATGCTTTAGTTTGTTACTCAGGAATTCAGAATGTTTATAAAAATCATCAATATTTGAACAGTTCCTCCTCAGCTGGAAGAACTGTCCAAAGGGGATATTATCACGTTGGGATTGAGGGCGATAACTCCTATAATGAAGGAGGGAATTTTTGTCTGTAGGCTTGGTAAAAAGTTCGACTTCCAGTGATCCCTCGGCATCTTTGACTGTAATGTCCAGAAAGTGAACTGAACTGTTGTTATAGTCCGCCGTGATCTTAAGGTCTGTGTTTATTCTCCTTTTTCGGATATTGTGTCTACTAAGAATTGTGTTTGGGACTTATGTGTTTTTTAAACTGTTTTTATTAATTGTTATGGTGTAAACTGAATATGTGGACAGTTTTTTTAATGATTAAAATATATATTTTTTGATATAATTTGTTGTTATACAAGTGCTTTGATACATTCTGAGTGGATTGTTAAACAGTGCCTGCTGGTAGATATGAGTGTGGTTATATTTGAGGCATGATTGATTTTATATAGATCTTGACCAAAAGGGAACCCTTTCTTTTAACACATAAAATTGTATTGCCAAAGCCTCTTGCTTCTGCCCTAAATCGTGTGTTGTATTGTCACAGCCACTCTTGCCTGTCCTGCATGGTTGGTTTGCTGCCCCTGGACCACTTCCCCTGCCCTCCATGGCCCGTTGTGCGGTCACAGCCCTGCCCGCCTGCCCACCGTGGTAAACTCGCTGCCTCTGCCCCCCTTCTCCCTGCCCTCAATTGTCTGAGTCCATGCCCCTGACCTCTGTCTCCCCACAGTGTTCTAATGAACAACTGGATTGCTAACATTCCATATTTATTACAAAACTGTGGCACGCCTGAAGTCATGTTGGTGTTATCAAAACAGCAATACCCAAGGTATTTCCCTTAGAAATTATAAAAATGGTGGGGGCGGGGGTCTTTTTTCCCACAGAAATCATGGTAAGTGTTCTAAAAAGCTAAAATGAGAACACAATTTCTGAGTTCTCAAATAGCGACAAAGCGCTTTTAAATTATTTGCTATATTTATGTTTTTTATCTAGTTGATCACTTGATTGTTGCAGGGGAGAAGATGTGGTGTTGTGGCCGGAGCTGCCGAGTTTGCAACTGGGGAACCAGGTTTGAGTTTTGGCATCGGCTCAACATCGTGTGATTCTGGGCAAATCACTTCATCTCCCCGTGCCTAAAACCAAATCGGATGTGCCCTTGTTGAATATAACTCATGCTCATGTAAAGAACTCCATTCACTTCGTGTCAAGTCCGCTTTATACAAAACAAGAAGAAAAAAAAAACATCAGCATTTTGCACACCTGTGTAATTTTCTCCGGTGGCCATTATGGAAACTTTTTTGTTATGAAGCGACCTCATTTGCTCATTTACTGCAGTATCCTCAGCAGAAAATGCTATCGGTTTCCCACTTCGATTCCATCAATTAGGCGTTCAGACGTGCCACACTTTTGGCAACAATTCAGAATGATAGCTCTTTAGTTGCTCATTAGAACACTGTGGTAAAGCTGCAGCCCGCCGGGGGGTTGGGCGGTCGCCTGCTGCTGGTGTTGAAAGTGCATGCGCAGTCCGCGCGTCAGAATGTTTTAATGAAATAGAAGAGGAAGATATTTGGAAACTCATTTAAAATGTGTCTTCATTTTGTTTTCTACAGAAACTAAACATCATTTCCGTGACAAAATTAACCCCCTCATTTTGTTCCTTTCTGACCACACAGGGGAGAGATCTCATCAGTTGTATCATCAATGATGTAATTTAACATGTCATTAGTGATGTAATATGTGAGATCCTAAGCAGTGCATGGTGGGGGAAGAAGTTCGAGTTAGCTCGCTGGATTATAGGAGGCGAATGTCAGTGGCGTTGGTTTTTAAGCGCTCATTTTTTAACGCATTTTAACACCTACGTATGTCATTACTCTAACCATTGTTTCTTCAGTGAATATATATATATGCACATACATATATACATACATACATATACACACACACACACACACACACAGTAATATCCACATAACAAAAAATGAAAGTTCATCCCTGGCGTTCTGAAATGAGACTCATAGGATTGGTCCTTATTGCTTCTAAAAAGGCATTAAGATCTCAAGCTTGTTTTTTATAGCGTCCCGGTACATCTGTGGCTTGTACGCAGCAACAATATGCAGGAATGTCTTTGTGCATGTGTGCTTGTTACGTCACGTGTACCTATGTGTCCAAAATCTAGATCCGTCTTCATTTGGCGTTGTGTCTGGTAAGTTTACGCGCAATGACGCTAAAGCATTTTCAAAGAATACTGGATCCAGGACTGGACTTCATGGCGCTAGAAACAGTTCAAACAGCCCCACTGCTCACTTACCTTCTCGTTGAAGTCCATGTAGTTAGAAACCACTTTAACATTGTCGTGGAAGACCCCGGCTTGCCGGATGACTTCCTCTAGGATGTCACCAATCCCAGCCGAGAAAATAAACAAGGGGATATTACTGCGATAGAGTCCATCGAAGAAAACATCATAACCTTCTCTAAGAATACAAAATGAGAAACATATGTTGAGATTAGCAGAGACTCTTACAACATTTACTTCTTTATCTTCATATGGAGATTTACATTCAGTTGTAAAACATTCAGCAATTTGAAACACCTGCATTAGGAAATCATGAGCAGACCAGGAACTGGGTGAGACAAAGTCATTCTCTGGATGCCTCAAACCCAGGGTGAAAAATCAAGCTAAGTTCATTAATAACAAGCATTGGCATAGCCAATAGGTCTCACCTTTGGGGCCTTATAACTGTTTAGACAGAGCTATTAGCTTTGTTAACGTTAAAAGAGCGAGAAAAGAAAAAATATAAAAGTAGGGCATTACAAAAAAAGATAAAAAGAAAGCTAGGGGCAGGCAGCAATAGAGCGAGAAGAGGAGAAATATAAAGTAGGGCATTACAAAAAAGGAAACAAGCATTGGCATAGCCAATAGGTCTCGCCTTTGGGACCTTTTAAGTGCTTAGCCAGGCAACAGTTGAAGTTGTTGCACCAAGGATATTGTGCTGCATAACTAAACACTTGTAAGGTCCCAAAGTCGAGACCTATTGGCTATGCCAATGCCTGCATGTTATAGCTAGTGCACGTGAAAGAACAAAAACAGAAATGGCAGAAAAAAAGGCCCCCGTGCAGAGTTAAATCAGCTATTTAGAACCACTGGTGTGAGAGAGCAGAAGGGCGACATGCCCCACTCGAGGATTTGCCCCCTCCCACGCACAACGGTGGTCACAGTCGAGGGTGTAGTTTTAGTGCTGTGTTTTCGAATTCAAACATCTGGGGGCCAGTTCCTTCCTTGCAATAAAGGACCCACAACACAGTAGCTACTCTGCTAGTAATGGCATCTTACACTCTGTGCATCTGCATATATTCTGTATGCTGGAAATAATATAATTGCATCCGCTACTTGTGGGATGGTGGTTTCTGTGATATTCCATCAGGTGCAGTGACATCCCGGAGGGTATTCTACCGTTTCTTTTCTCAAAAGAATAGGATTTACAATGTATGATCCGAGTTGTTCTGCTATTAGAAATGTCCTTTGACCGTGTATTTTCCGAGGTGTTCAGCCGGTCGGGCCTGATTTGAAAGGAGGACGGCAACATTTATGGGCAGGAGGGTTTAAGCGTGTGTTTGCTGTGCCCCCCACGTCCGTCTCTTCCACGAGCACGCACGCACAGCCTTCTCTCCGTGTTGTGCTTCCTGGCTCCGTGGCACAGTCACTAATAAGGAAACGCAGGGATTAAATGGCTAGTTACAAAGAAATGCCATAAAGAACGTGAACGGATCAAGAGATGACGTGTCGCCTATTCTAAACACGTAAAATACTGACGTAAGCAGGAAGGGGTTCCAAACTTACAGGGGGGGGCTGAGAGGAAAAAAGGAAGAAGAGGAGTACACCCTCCCAGGTTATATACTGTTCTACCAACAAGTACTCCCCACCACTAACTCAGAGGTGAAATTATGAGTTAAATGTGAACAGACCTAGAATTTCAGATGTTACGACCCCTCAATGAAGATTGGAAATAAACACCACTACTCAGTGGGGAAGGAGGCAACTCCTTTTGTTTTATATTCCCTCACACACCCTAGTGATGTCATGCTTCATCATCGGGACACCTCGACCCCTATAAGTCGAGGTGGGCTCGACCATATCTCAGGGAGCTCTTATGAAGATGTTTTTGGCCAGGGGGATAAAGATTAAAAGCCACAGCAGTTCCCAGTATCCCTTTTATTCTTGGAACTGTCAGTGGTGAAAATAAAATACAATGTTAGGGTCAAAATGGGATATTATGGTCCTAAGACCCTATAGCCAACATGTTTCAGTCCTGCTGGGCCCCATAAAGGGTGCTGGACTTTCTTCAGGGCAGAAAAAGTGCCCCCTGGATCAGATCTAGGCAGAAGAATTCCCTGCACTATTCGGGATAAGGGCGACTAACGCTCCTCATCAATTGTCATAGACTAATTAGTCTTGTATTTCACTCCCTCTAGGTAGAGAAACAAGGAGACAAAAGAAAAAAGGGGGGGGGGGGAAAGAAAAAGATACCACATATAATTACATATGGAGTTCCAGGAAAGTTCATGTCTGTAGACGTGCGTTTCAACTCAATCAAGGTGAAAACAACAGACACTTCCGGGTGGTGGGTGAAAAAACACTCGATTTTCTCACACGTTCCTATTTGTGTGTTACCCGTTTTTTTTGTGGCGGCTGTATGCCGCATCCTAACTCCTCTTATTCAAAGGTGTAAGTCTATATAATGTACTAACACCCGTGTCGTCCTCTAGTGAAAAAACTATATATTGTGCACGAAAATCGCCGTGGTTATTTATATACATTTATATATATATCTCTGTACATATAACATGATCGCGTGATGACATGCTCACCATTCGCGCTCTTACATACGTATATACTTTCTCTCTCTCTCATACATGTATTCTTACCCCGTTTTTCGAGGGGTATCAACTCCAAGTGGAAGACTACCGTAACTGGGGTAGCCCTGTAGTCAAACACTTCGTGATCGTAAGCGTAAGTATCATTGCCCCAATGAGATGTGAATATCCCCGTTAGTCATGAAGGGATGGTCATCCAGTGAGCGTACAAATAGAGACACACACAAAAACATAGACAAAAAACAAAGTTCGTTTAGAGTAATGTTCGAGGGGACCAGCTCCATTCTCATACCTTAGCGTAGTGGTCATTCATCAGCACTTTACTCACGCCATCAAGGGTCCTGCCCCTCGTCACAACCTATTCGGTGGTGGTTCCACTGCTTGGGGTGATGTTTTGTTTCTTTTGGACGCTTTTAATAACCACTTTGCTACTGACTGTTGCCCCGCCTACTTCCGTATCCTGTCTCTGGATCTGTCGACTGTCACCGAGACTCATGGGAAATGTAGTTGCGGGCTTGGTGCGTGTCTGGTGATATTTTCTTTGAGAATTTTTTTAAAACAGAACTTTATCAATATACTGATGTGTGTTTGCCGATTTTTAATGTGACTACGTATTCTCATGTCTGTTTTACCTTCATATATCAGAGGCGATATAGCCGGCACAATAGCCGGCGTAATTACCGGTTACAACTACAAATGATCAGTGTAAACCCATATGCCTGAACTGTCTGACGAGAGATTGTAATCTCAATATGTCTTGGGCTACTCGGATTTGGGAGTCTGGTTAAAAAATCGGAGTTGTGGGATATCCGATATCCATAGGGGACCGCCACCTAGTTCTCAGACGATCTGCTCGAGAGACTAGTTGTTGGATCAACATTTTAATATCTTTTAGACACACCGCACAACCCAACTTGTTCGCGTCGTTGGAGGCGCAAAAGCTATTGGTATTAAAATAAAGATAGATAAACGGGTGATCTAGCCATTGGTTGCTGCAGGGCAAAAACATTCAGTCTCTAGTATCCATAATTTTTGGTTTAAATTCAGGGTATGACCAGATCTATGAGATTTGAATGTGGGGTTATGTTCAGTTGTGCTATTCATACTGAATATTATCTCTGAGTTAGTTGGTTCCAAGGTATTGAGTCGTTTAATCCAATAATATGGGTTTTGAGTCTATATACCCATCATTGTTCACGTTCTAGTAGGATTTTGGACATGTCGCCGTCCCCATTAACTTTCTCAATGATTGTCCACCACAAATCTGAATCTGTGTGTTTTTGTTCTATGTAATGTGCAGTCAATTTGGTAGACGTAATAGCCCTTCTGATCGTGCTCCTATGCTCACATATACGCACTTTGATTTTTCTTCCTGTCATTCCCACATACATAAGTTGGCTGGGGCATTTTATCAGATCGATGACATTATGTGTATTGCAATTCGTGTGTGATCGTTGTTCCCACGGGTATGACATTCCCAGATCTATTTCTTTAGTCTGTGCTGTAACTGGGCAAACCACGCAAGTACCGCATGGGTAATGTCCAGTGACCATCGGTAGATTCCATAGTGTTGTCTGTTTTCTGGATTGTGTTTTAGGTTTCTTGAAATCTGTATGAACGAGAGAATCCCTCAGACTTTTGTTCCGTTTAAAAGAGAACATTGGCTTCTCATATTTCAGTTGATTGGATGTAAGAACTGTCCACTTTTTGTTGATAATCTTCTTAATCTCGTTGGACGATCTGTTATAGGTGGTAGCTGCCTAGATCTGATCCAGGGGGCACTTTTTCCGCCCTGAAGAAAGTCCAGCACCCTTTACGAGCCTATTCTAAACAGCCATAGGATCAAAATAATAATTACGGATGCCAAATAAATTCTAAACCTGTAAGGTAGCAAAAAAAAAAAGAAGGCGGCTGGTGCTGGCGCAGGTGAACCCCGCCAGACAAGGTGCACCTCTGTCTTGAATTCCTGCGGGTCTCCCAGTCTGGCATTCTCCCCCCTGCACGAGACACTGTGCATTGAGGGCAGGAGACGAGGTTAAGCCTGAGTCGCCCAGACCTGCTGGCTCCTCGCGCCCAGCCCAGCACAGAGGTGCCTTTGTGAGTGTAATTACGCTCCCCTTGTCGTAGAAATAGTTTGTTTAGAGCCGTATGTGATGGCTGGGCTGGAAGAAACAGGCATTAGCATGCTAGAGAACCTGCCGCTTCACTGCCTGCAGCTCGCTTTGAGCAGGCAGCCTTTCCTGCGGATGCGTCCAGCTCTAAAGTAATGCATAGTTAAAGGGGCATCCTGTGAAGGATGTCACAGCAGAAGACGTGATGAGTTCTGTATCGCTCTGCTTCGGGGTAAGGAGGGAGGTGTGACGCGGCCGCTTTGAGCTCACGGTTCCAAGGGAACGGGGCTGCCGGACTAATGACCCGTGAAGGACTGCTGACCCCAAGCAAAATGTTTACGTTGGATCCCCTCCAGGGGTTTATGGTAAGGAAGTGGAGGCGGAACCTATCTGGATGGAGGGAACTAAACTCATTCACTCATGTCAGCAGTACTTTTTACACAGCCCATAAACTATACTAACTGTAAGAGTAGAAAAGAGCAAATGCACCGAACGGAAAAAGAAAGTGATGAAATAACACTTTTCTCCATAACAGGGGTGCAGTGAGCTCGTCACAACTTGGGCCCCGATGCAGGTGTGTCTGGTGCACAAGTGAGAATGAAGGATCTGCGAGGCCGTCCGTCTCCTCTGACTCTTTCACTCCTATGCCCACTGGCCATTGCCTAATCCCAAAGCAGGCTGCCTCTGGCCCTTTTAGTAAAGAACCCCTCACATCTCACCTCCCGCTCTTGTACTCGAATACTAGCAAGGGTGGGCTCTTGCGCCTCCTCTGTGAGGGAAGAGCCACAAAGGGGCTGAAGTGGCCCCACACAACAGCAATGCCAGTGCACCCGATACAAAAATACCAGCACGTAAATCAGCCTGCCCTCCTCTGCTTCACTGCACCATCGCTCCTAGACCAGGGCTTCAAAGCAGGCTACTGCGTGCACTGTGTGTGCGCCCCCACATCTTGGCAGTCATCCGGGTTACCGTTCTGAAGCAAAACTACCAGTGCGGCAGCTGTGCCAGTGCAGCAGCTGTGCCAGTGCGGCAGCTGTGCCAGCGCGGCAGCTGTGCCAGTGCGGCAGCTGTGCCAGTGCAGCAGCTGTGCCAGTGCAGCAGCTGTGCCAGTGCAGCAGCTGTGCCAGTGGAGCAGCTGTGCCAGTGCAGCAGCTGTGCCAAAGGCCCTCATGTTAGCAAGGAGGACGAACCCCACTCCCCTTTTGGGTAACCAGACAGTCATAATTTGGGTGAATTGCGTTTCACGCAACACTGAACCCGGTGCCACTGCACCTAGTACTCCAATCATAGTTATGGCACTGGGAAGCAGGGTGTTTCTGCACTAGGCCCCCATTGTTGGCATCACGCTACCTGCTCTCCTTTGTGAAAACGAAAATGAGCCCATGGGTATCACCCACCTGCCCTTGTTTTCTTGTCCATTGTAAGGGGCCCCAGGGTGCCCTTCTGCATCTAAAACAAAAGCCCTTTGGTCTCCACCTCTCGACCACCTTTCCCTCAACTCAACTCAAGTAAGTCTGTGCGCGAATGAAGATGAACTGGGAATGCGCCACATAAACAAACCTGCGCTTCTACACCATCTTTAGTTACTGTGTTGCTTATTCATTCATACCTACCTGGGTATACAACTGCGGTGGCCCAGGGGATAGAGCCCAGAGTTTGAGGACCCTCTGTGTTAGCGTCTGCTACTCTGAAAACTGCACTGCGGCCATAGCTGCCACGCTCCAACCTGTCGTACTGGCTGGCTCGGCATGGGGCCGAGTCACACAGGGCAGTTGAAAACTCTAAAAGGAAGTTGAATATCGCAGGAGGCAAACTTTGCGAAACCAATAGCCTGGACAGCATTAGGCATGGCCTCATACATCCAGGTCGCCCGGAGTTTTATGGGCGGGACGGGTGTCACCTATTGGAGGAAGGGATGCGCATATTCTGTAGCAACCTGTGAGGTGGCGATGTGTTTAGCAAAAGACGAGGAAGAAAACTGCCCACACAGGGGTAGCCACAGGAAGACGAGAGCCTCCATGGTGGTGCTGCGGATACAAAGGGTACATTTGCTGGTGATGGAAGCGCACCGACAGGGCGGTGTGTAGAAGGAAGGCTGCTCACTTTGGGATGCCTCGCGGCAGGTTGAGTAGGCTTGACAAAAGGGGGTAGCAAAGGGAGACGGCACTCACAGCCCAGACGCCTGCCAGATGGCAGGACACAACAAGAGACTAGCAAGGCAGCGAGTTGGGGCCTAACTCCGGGGAGACGCTACCCCCACACGCAAAGGGGCGTGGAAATCAACAGAACAATGTACGCACTGTCAGGATGATCTACAACTCTAGGATATGCAAATAAGCTTTGACAAACCAGTGATTTATGATCAACAAATGATTTATGGCAGAAAACTTATGACTGCTTGTAACGCAAGGAATTACAATACAACAATGATTTATGACACAGGACTTATGAGCAAACAGATAATGTATGACACCCTATGCTATGATGGTTCATGGTGACGATTTATGAACCTGGCCATATAAATATGTCAGGGTAAGTACCGAATGTGTAAAGCGAATAAACTGCTGCCAACAACGAACACAAAACTACAACGCGTGTTGGCCGTCTTTGGTTAGACATATATAAGATTTGCATGCCATTCGGGAATGGGCACAGTGAGGGCGTTATGTCTGTCTACACAATCAACAACATTAAGTACACCAGAAAAGTAAAGGAATAAGCCAATCTTGTCCCCTTTTAATGGTACAGTAGCATTTACATAACTGAAGGCGATTACTCACTGTCATCATCCCCGATGCGAACGACACGTAGAGCGATGCCCTTTACATGAGGGGTTTCTGCCTGGGCAGCTTAGGCATTGGCAAAGACAACAGAGACAATTTCACTCAATACTGCCTGGTGGGGCAATCACACCACAGAAAATGCTGGTGAACCTGGGGAAAGTGGATGTGAAATGTACACATTCAGGAGGCCTTTCAAACATAGGAAGTCTCGAGGACACTTGTAGATTCTCCAGCCTGGAGGAGCAGTCCTGGCGAGTGCTCGGTCTCCTGATATAAATAATGAGATGGACAGACATCAATAGGACTGCAAATATGGCAGAGATGCGTCTGAGGATCCGCTCATTGAGGGTGTTTTTACATTACCTATGCAGAGAATTGATAGCTGTTTGTTGTCTCAGCAATACAGCCGAGCGCGATGGAACCACCAGGCTATACCATCCGCGGATAAACAGTATTCAGAGGGTCTCTGTACAGAGACCAGAGGCCTATGCCACAGAACCTGCAAGCGCCGCCACTCACCAGTCAGTGTCGCGGGGACTAACTGTGTACGAGTCTCTCTGAAATACAAGATCAGAGGAATCGCAGAGCTTGAAGACACAGAGGGAGACTCTCAAACAAAAGGGAAATCTATTGCCTTGTACAACATAACAGGGCTACAAACTCACAAATGTGGCTACTGACTATAGAGGTGGCACAAATTAAAATATGCCTGCTATAGAAAAAGGTGATACGTAGCATGGCGTGTACACTTTGTATATTTGATATATGCTTTGACTTATAAACTGACAATTCCTAAGAAAACTCCAATATAATAGTTTTTAAATGGCAAGTCCCTGCTGTAGTGAACACACCCGGGCTAGGAATGTACTTTTTGTTACCCTTAGTGCGCGTTAAAATGTACCTCTGAAAGTACCACAGTGCGGAAACTGTGGCCACCACCACATTTCCTGAAAATGATGGCGCGGAAGTCTTGGTGGGAAGTCCAAAATGCCACCTTGGTCATAGGGGAGGGCGATCAGATCTCTCATGAAGAGCCCCCCGAGGGCTTCGAAAACACATCTGAAATCTCACAGAGCTTAAACAGATTCATGAAGAACGTGTATATCGCCTAGGAATAATTATGAATATTTAAATCTTGAGTATGGAATAGATTACTGATTTAATCTCAAATATACGGTGGCTAGTACCAAAATGTATGTCTTGTCTAGAAGTTAATGAACAGGACAGCCCCAGAGTTCAGCTCGATGTGCGGGAGAGACCGGAGAACGCGGGATGTTGCCCGTAGCTGCATCCTGTGAGGATCGGGAACTCACGGGCAGGGGTGCAGGAGGTGCAATTATTGGTCAATTAGTGATTGGCAGTGACATGCTCCTGGAGACGTTTTAGTTGAAGAGATCACTATCTTATCGATCCGCAGAGGAAAGGAGGGTGAGATATCAAAAGAATGAGAACCTATCATGGAGTTTCCACGAACCAACCCACAGGGCAGGCATGAGGGGCGCACAGACACACCACACACACGCAGTCTGGCGTCCATGGATTTGTCCAGACCTGGAAAATTATTCATTACTCTCATTTCAGAACGCTTGATACCACAGACGTGCGACTACCAATAACATGTGTTACTATCACCAAAGTCACGGGTTATAATGAAAGGTTGCGTCGCTCCTACATTGGTTCAAACACGCTGACCACAGGGAGCCACAACAGATTTACGAACCCAAAGAGCTATCTTGTCCTCTTTAAAACTATCCTCGGGGAAAATGGAAAGTAAAGCAAATCCCCCATGAGCTGCGAACTGCTTTTGGGTGCGTTGGTTTGTCTGTTCGGTGACCAAGAACCCTCCAAACTGATCCCACTGGATCCATTTCTGAACATGGTCTACGACCAGGAACTAAAGCGCAAGTGAGAATGCGTGTGGAAATCGAGACGTGGGGAAAGTAAAACAAAGTTGTCAGAGTACCTGCAGAGAACACTGATGGTATTTAAGTAACAGAGTATGCCCAAAATCAAAAAAGAGGGAAACACCCCATAGTGGTGGGTAGACCTGCAAATAGATTAGAAAGGGAAAAGCCGTAACAAATGAAGGGTCTCTTACCGGAGCATGGCACCGGATTCTTTTACAACTGGGGCAAGCAAGTCCTTCCGAATCTTCTGCTCAACCAGTATCTCATGTGCCTTTGTCCACCTGCGCAGCAGCAACAACAACAAAAACAAAATCACAATTTACTGTTAAGGACAAAAACAGATCTTGTGCAAAACTGAAAGCCGGACACAGTGCGGGAGTTTCTGAAAGAAGCTCCCGGCTACCTCATTATGATTTGTAAAGATAATATTCAGTTTACTCCCAAGACAAGGAATGGTTTTAGGGATGGAAGGGCTTTGCATGGTTGTCGCACTGCACCTTAGGTAATCCAAAAGCCGCTAATTTAACGAGGTGGGTTTAAGGATTCTTGTTTTTATCAAACATGCTGCAAGTTACACCAAGCTGCTGCGGGGGCAGCGACACCTCAGACACCAACATTGTAAAACCACCTTACAGGGTCTCCAGCCGGCCACAGTCACAGCTCTGATCTCATGCATCAAGGTCATGCAACAATCACAGCTCTGATCTCATGCATCAGGTTCATGCCACAATCACAGCTCTGATCTCGTGCGTCAAGGTCATGCAACAATCACAGCTCTGATCTCATGCGTCAGGGTCATGCCACAATCACAGCTCTGATCTCGTGCATCAGGGTCATGCCACAATCACACCTTTGATCTCGTGCATCAACGTCATGCAACAATCGCAGATCTGATCTCGTGCATCAGGGTCCCACAACAATCACAGCTCTGATCTCGTGCGTCAGGGTCACGCAACAATCACAGCTCTGATCTCATGCATCAAGGTCACGCAACAATCAAAGCTCTGATCTCATGCATCAAGGTCATGCAACAATCACAGCTCTGATCTCGTGCGTCAGGGTCCCACAACAATCACAGCTCTGATCTCGTGCATCAGGTTCATGCCACAATCACAGCTCTGATCTCGTGCATCAACGTCATGCAACAATCACAGCTCTGATCTCATGCATCAACGTCATGCAACAATCACAGCTCTGATCTCATGCATCAACGTCATGCAACAATCACAGCTCTGATCTCGTGCGTCAGGGTCCCACAACAATCACAGCTCTGATCACGTGCGTCGGGGTCACGTAACAATCACAGCTCTGATCTCATGCATCAAGGTCATGCAACAATCACAGCTCTGATCTCTTGCGTCAGGGTCCCACAACAATCACAGCTCTGATCTCGTGCATCAGGTTCATGCCACAATCACAGCTCTGATCTCGTGCATCAACGTCATGCAACAATCGCAGCTCTGATCTCATGCATCAACGTCATGCAACAATCACAGCTCTGATCTCGTGCGTCAGGGTCCCACAACAATCACAGCTCTGATCTCGTGCGTCAGGGTCACGCAACAATCACAGCTCTGATCTCGTGCGTCAGGGTCATGCAACAATCACAGCTCTGATCTCATGCATCAACGTCATGCAACATTCACAGCTCTGATCTCGTGCATTAGGTTCATGCCACAATCACAGCTCTGATCTCATGCATCAAGGTCATGCAAAAATCACAGCTCTGATCTCGTGCGTCAGGGTCCCACAACAATCACAGCTCTGATCTCGTGCATCAGGTTCATGCCACAATCACAGCTCTGATCTCGTGCATCAATGTCATGCAACAATCACAGCTCTGATCTCGTGTGTCAGGGTCCCACAACAATCACAGCTCTGATCTCGTGCATCAGGTTCATGCCACAATCACAGCTCTGATCTCGTGCATCAACGTCATGCAACAATCACAGCTCTGATCTCATGCATCAATGTCATGCAACAATCACAGCTCTGATCTCGTGCGTCAGGGTCCCACAACAATCACAGCTCTGATCTCGTGCGTCAGGGTCACGCAACAATCACAGCTCTGATCTTGTGCATCAAGGTCATGCAACAATCACAGATCTGATCTCATGCATCAGGTTCATGCAACAATCACAGCTCTGATCTCGTGCATCAAGTTCATGCAACAATCACAGCTCTGATCTCATGCATCAGGGTCATGCAACAATCACAGCTCTGATCTCGTGCATCAGGTTCATGCAACAATCACAGCTCTGATCTCATGCATCAAGGTCATGCAACAATCACAGCTCTGATCTCATGCATCAAGGTCATGCAACAATCACAGCTCTGATCTCGTGCATCAGGTTCATGCAACAATCACAGCTCTGATCTCATGCATCAGGGTCATGCCACAATCACAGCTCTGATCACAGCTCTGATCTCATGCATGAAGTTCATGCAACAATCACAGCTCTGATCTCATGCATGAAGTTCATGCAACAATCACAGCTCTGATCTCATGCATCAGGTTCGTGCAACAATCACAGCTCTAATCTCATGCATGAAGTTCATGCAACAATCACAGCTCTGATCACAGCTCTGATCTCATGCATCAAGGTCATGCAACAATCACAGCTCTGATCTCGTGCATCAACGTCATGCAACAATCACAGCTCTGATCTCATGCATCAACGTCATGCAACAATCACAGCTCTGACCTCGTGCGTCAGGGTCCCACAACAATCACAGCTCTGATCTCGTGCGTCAGGGTCACGCAACAATCACAGCTCTGATCTTGTGCGTCAGGGTCATGCAACAATCACAGCTCTGATCTCATGCATCAGGTTCATGCAACAATCACAGCTCTGATCTCGTGCGTCAGGGTCCCACAACAATCACAGCTCTGATCTCGTGCATCAGGTTCATGCCACAATCACAGCTCTGATCTCGTGCATCAACGTCATGCAACAATCACAGCTCTGATCTCATGCATCAACTTCATGCAACAATCACAGCTCTGATCTCGTGCGTCAGGGCCCCACAACAATCACAGCTCTGATCTCGTGCGTCAGGGTCACGCAACAATGACAGCTCTGATCTCGTGCGTCAGGGTCATGCAACAATCACAGCTCTGATCTCATGCATCAACGTCATGCAACAATCACAGCTCTGATCTCGTGCATCAGGTTCATGCCACAATCGCAGCTCTGATCTCATGCATCAAGGTCATGCAACAATCACAGCTCTGATCTCGTGCGTCAGGGTCCCACAACAATCACAGCTCTGATCTCGTGCATCAGGTTCATGCCACAATCACAGCTCTGATCTTGTGCATCAACGTCATGCAACAATCACAGCTCTGATCTCATGCATCAATGTCATGCAACAATCACAGCTCTGATCTCGTGCGTCAGGGTCCCACAACAATCACAGCTCTGATCTCATGCATCAGGTTCATGCAACAATCACAGCTCTGATCTCGTGCATCAAGTTCATGCAACAATCACAGCTCTGATCTCATGCATCAGGGTCATGCCACAATCACAGCTCTGATCACAGCTCTGATCTCATGCATCAAGGTCATGCAACAATCACAGCTCTGATCTCATGCATGAAGTTCATGCAACAATCACAGCTCTGATCTCATGCATGAAGTTCATGCAACAATCACAGCTCTGATCTCATGCATCAGGGTCATGCAACAATCACAGCTCTGATCTCATGCATCAGGGTCATGCCACAATCACAGCTCTGATCACAGCTCTGATCGCATGCATCAGGTTCGTGCAACAATCACAGCTCTAATCTCATGCATGAAGTTCATGCAACAATCACAGATCTGATCTCGTGCAGCAAGGTCCAGAATATCCTGACAGCACACAGCCACTACAATGCTCGTAATCCCATGGACGCAGAATTGCTCTAAAAACAAAATATCGTTGTTGGCTACACTACTTTCATTTGCGGAACACAAGGGCACACGATCTCAACACTAGTTACCCCACCTAAGAACTGAACAAAATCCCAGGAATTTACAACCTAAAATAAAAACAGGACATATCTTACCACTCAATCATTAGTGGATACTTTTCCTCAATGGAGCGATTGTGGTCAATTTCCAAAGGATAGTAGAAATTACACAAATCCTTTAACTGTGAAAAATAGACAAAAAAAATGTTAGAAACACATTACCCTTTCATGTTTATTTATTTACATAAATCAAACTACTCTGTTGATATATCATTAGAACCATGACCTGCTTTTAGTGCTTTCTGTAGATTCCCTGCTAATTGCATCAACCTGTATTGCTTCAGGGAGAAAGCGTTATCTTCAGAAAACGTTAATCTCTAAGGTTTAGCTGAGGTGGTTCAGGTCTTGTCTGAGCGAGACACAGTCGGGGTTCCGCACTCGTCTCCCCTCCCTCCATTGCCAGTCTCTCCGTCGCCTGCTGTTGTATCTACTCTGAACCTGGAGTCTTGGAAGAGCGGCGACGCTCCTGAGTGCAGCTCGCATGCATTCCTAGATACCTCTGTAGTACCTTCCAGATTTGCATCAATCCTTACCGCAGACTGCAAGACACTGAATCTGTGCCCAATCTCATGTATACGCGCGGCGCCAAGTCCTGTGTATAATGCGCTGTAGTATCACAACACAATTAATGGTCATAGTCCAGCTATGGCAGGATGTTGGCTTTAATCATGGAGCTTGGGTGAAAACTAAATGTATTGGTCGCATCTGGAAGGTGCTTTGAATGAAACCTCTGACCCAACTGGAATCCTAAGTTATTAACTACAGAAATTATGGACTGTAGGAGTGCCCAAAGCGAAGGCGGAGCGACAGGATGCACCAGGAGCTCCGTTCGGACATGCCTTAATAACAGCGTGCTTCGCGACACCCAAGCGTGAATATGTAGAGGACACTTCTGGGTGGAATCCTCTCCCCCTTACCTCACCGCCTGCATCTGCATAGGTTTGGAAAAACAAGTTCTGCTTCCTGATGACACCACCCAGAGGTTGTAGTCAACGAAGCCTAGATTGGTTGCACTGCCATTGGAAACCACACCGCTTACAAGCACGATTTGGGAATTCAATATCCCAGACCCTCTATGCTGTCAGGAGCTATATTTTTATTACAAAGTACAGCTCTCGCCTAACTTGCTATACACAAGTAAGTCAGAAAAATGCTGCAGGGGGAAGCAGTAATACTGTACCTTCTTTTTGCAGTCTGCGCTCACTAGTTGGCTGTTGTCCACAATATCTAGAAATCAATTCAAACTCTTGTTATTTAGAGTTGGTGCATTGACATATTCTGATTTTATACTGTCATCTTTTTATACTAATTTTATAGCATAAGTACTTACTGTGGCAAGTCGGGCACCGTTTCCCATTGTACCCAAACCTGGTCAAAGTCATATCAAAGTCGGAAATAACCTTAAACAAATGAAGAGGAGATTATAAAAAAGAGCATCATTAGGCACACCCTAAAACAATTAGAATATCCTCAAGTATTGGAAAGGTGGAATCGTTCTAACTCACAAGTACCATATAAAATGTGCTTGGTTAAGGATTTGCTGCTAACCATATTCAATTCAATGGTTTTGGCCATATTACAATATACAATGTCCAAACAATTCAAATTCTTGAAAAGTGTTTTCTTTATTCTCGTTGATGCAACATCCAGCATGAAAGACTGTGACTATGCCAACACGTGTTTCGTCTCCCCTTAGACTTTATCAAGGCTGGAACAAAAAAAATTTACAAACAAAATTGGCCTCTTGTTCATAACTAGACCAGTGGAATTTAATTTGGATATAAATCCAAATTAATACAATCTAAGCTAACAATACAGCTAAACTCAATCCCCATGAAATTAGACATTAATTATTTAGATCAGATAAAAGTGCCCGTGTACATGACAACAAAGCACACAACACAATAATGTCCCAATTTGTACGACAAAGGGGCAATCTGTCTAAGATCTGCAATCAGGTGGATCAGAAAATACTAGCAGAAGATAAACAAATTCTGATCAGAAACAAAAATCAGAAAAAAGAAAAAGTAAGAATAGAGCCAAAGAATAACAGAGGTATCATTAAAAAGTTCAATATATGTAGAAAAAAGAAGAAAAGTATACCCATGTCTCAAAAAATAAACACCCAACAAACAATGTGTTTCCATGCACCCAAGATGGACAAAGTGCCCACTCATCAGAATTCAAACCACCCACCAATTGGCGAAACAATCCTGGTCCATCCAGCGTAAAAAGGTGGACCCAACTGGTCTATTGCTTCCGATAGGAAATGTCTCAAAGTCGGTGTGCATGAGCTTGGTAAAGGGGTACCAAGGATGCACCCGCTTCAGTCCCAGGGCCCTTGGTAGCAGGGGAACTTAAGTAAGTAAGGACTTACAGGGGTTGCTGAAGTTGTGCCAATTGTGGTACAGCTTTTAGGGAAAGAGCACTGGTACTGGGAACATGGTATGCAGCGACCAAGCATACCTCAGTCAAAGTTGCATCAAAAACCAGACACAATGTGGAGGGTACTGCAAAAAAAACGAGCTTCCCACACCCTCTCTGATCCTGCCTTCTGATAAATGGAAATTGCAGACTTGTTCAAAGACATTTAGTGAGATATTAAAAATGAAACTAAAAACCCTATTATGTGGAGGGATTTCAAGAAACTAGCACAAGGTGGAAGCAGGCAGAAGCACTGAAACTCAATGTTATGACACAAAGAAGCTCAGTCTACTAGGGACTAAGATGGGTCTGAGTAGTAGAAAAAAAGAAGGCTCTTTATATAGGATCAGGACTAAGCGTGAAGGTCAGCAGTAGAAATACGTACATAAGTCCACCTGGCCTGCCGCGTCTCTCTGTCCAGCTCATGTAAACGCCAGTTTAGTAATACTGGTGATATACTTACATTCCAGTAACCGAATAATAGCAAAGCTGAGAAGGGACACAACACCAGTCATGTAGGAAACAAAAGCAAGGTAAATCCTCCAACCTGTAGTTTCTGCTCGCCTCCTTTTCGTAGGGACATGATTTTTTCTTTCACCCGGTCTGCATCTTTGATCACAACAGTTCTCTTTTCCAATTCTGCAATCTAAAACACAGTTGAAAAAATGTTCAGTCTCCCAACAGGACAGTACAATATTACATATCTCACAATATAACACAGTAATAACGTCCCTCTAAATTATGCTCCCCTAAGCGTCAACCAAAGTGAAAATGACCTATGTCAACTGAGAGAGAAATTTCTGTGTTTCTTAATTGTGAACTTAGACACGTCGCCAAGCACTAAAAGCTGAGCTCACCTTAAAATCTTTAATATACCCGAGTTACTAAAGTACAGAAAACGTCATTTTGGAGTCTGAACGCGCCCTCTTCAGATGACATGTTGACTGCATCACTTTGAAACCATATGCCAAGCATATCACACTTGATCAAAACACATTTTGTGAGAACGGTGCACATGTTTAAGCTTGCCTCTTAAACTTTTTAAGTTTTAATAATATACGCTCGAGTAAACAATACCAGTGGGCCGGTTAGCTATGAGGATGCAAATTTAACAAGGGTTTTGAGCTGAACCATGAGAATTTCCTGAGCAACAAGTGATTACAAAATAATTGGTAATTTCAGGCATGATCCTTCGGTAGGTTCCTCATTGTCCCCGGTCATGTTTGCTCTAGAGAATGTATCTTCTTTCAGCTGCTAAACTTTCTGGTGGAGATATTAGAAGTGAGTTGTGCTCCCAGGATCTCATAATTACCGATGGGGTTGATAACAGGGTACCAGCCACACTGGGAAATACAGGCCACTCACAATTACTCACTAAGACTCACAATGAGGGCCTTAGTGTGTCATTCTTCCATTAAGACCAAAAACATGGAATTGTTCACACAGGACTTTAACAAAAGGTAACAATAGTACAAGCAAAACACAAAGAAATAAATAGTCATTTTCCAAACGGTCATCGTTTTACTCCATTAATACTAACATCAGCGCGTAACTCAAACACCAGAGCTGCATCGTCACCTTCAGACGTGTCTATTCAAGATCTTCATGAATTGTCCTGAGCCCGCCAGCCCATTTCCACTTTCAAACATGGTTAATCTCTTTCTTCTCCCTGCCTCTCCATGTGTTGATAAACTCTTCTGATTGGCAGTCCTTCCCAGCATGTTGTTTGTGCAGCGTTGGGTACCGCGTGCTACATACAAATGTTAAATAATATGAAACCCTAACTTCATCTTTAAACCCAGGAGGTAACTCAAAATGTTTTCCCAACAAAAACGTTCATCTGGTCAGGAAAATACAATCAATTCCCAGAGCAAATATTATTTGTGCATCTGATATTAACATTATAAGTGGTTCAAGGCCTGGATACTTAACACACTTCAAAAATAGCCTTTATACTGCCTCCTTCCCTTAAGCGCCACCTCTTCTCATAACTTAAAGAGGGGCTGGCCCTATACTTTTCCTTCAATACCAAGCTTATGAATGGAGCTTGTGGTTGCAAATAAAGGATGAGGCCAATGGGAAGCTAGGACTGTGAGTACCTTGACTCAGAGTAATCGCTTCTGGTAGGTCGTTCATGAACTGAAATAGGACTCTCTATTCCTAAAGATTAGTAAACCAAGGAAACAGCGCAAAAGGAGTCCTCTCTCCAAATAGACAGACCAGTATCCTTCTGATGAGCTCAAAGGACTAATGGGAGTTCCTAAAGGGGAACTGGGCTGTGAACAATGGATACAGAACAACTCTTGAGGAGATGGGAAGCTAACTCAACTACTGGCTTCACCTCTGAAGCCCTAAAAGCTTTAATTGCTGCCCATTGTCTCCTGATAGAGGAAACTGACAAGCTAAACAAGCATTGGCATAGCCAATAGCTCTCGCCTTTGGGACCTTATTAGTGGTTAGCCAGAGGTTTTGGCGATGCCAATGCTTGTTAAGCTATGTTGTGGAGCAGTGTGGCCGCTGTGTAGCCGGTTAACCAAATTGTAAAGAAGACTGGCCACATTATTTTGCAGACACGTGCATGCATTACCATGCGGAATAGCAGAAATCTTATTGAGCGTTACTAGGCGGAGTTGTAGCTCTCGCACCTTTTAGCAGCTCCTGTTCCACACACTGCCGCTGCTGCCTTGGTGCTGAAAGTTAAACACCAGAAAGGCACTCTCCCTTTAACTTAACTACCTTTGAATTAGCTGGGGGTGGGCAGAGCTCCAGGGCCCGAGGCAAGCAAATGTCTGTGAATGCGAGAGGGCTGGGTTAGCGACGAACAGCGGACTACTGGGGGAAACATAAGAGCACACGTGGCGTCAGGCAGTGGGAGGCCTCCTTTGTTAATTGGTGGTTGTAGAAGTTGCAGGCAGGTAGAAAGATGGAAGTAGGGGGTGAGCTTGAAACAATAAAAGGCAAAAAGGTTTAGGTCGGGGTTTTACAAGTGCTGGCACGCCCAAGCAGTGAGGTATGCATCTAAGCATAAGTGGGTCAAAGGAACCTAGGGGCAGGTCTGCAGGTTTATGGGGGCAGGCTAAAGGTGACCCTAACTGATGTTTCTGCAAAATCCTTTGCAATTAAACTGGGCAGGGAACTTAAACCTGAAACTCACACCAAGAATCAACCTAGCATTTTTCCAACTCAAATCTTGCAGACATGCAATTGCTTCTTAACCACCAAATAGCCTGAAAAATGCTGTGCAAGTGTGCAATCTTTTGTACTTTCCGGCATTGACTGTGAGAAAGCACTTTTCATTGGGGTGCTCCATTAGAGGCTGTGCTGCATGCCAGGATTGGCTCACACACACGCATATATTACACCAGTCCCCGCCTCCTAAAAATGGCTCCAAATAGAGGCAAACTGCACTTATACAACTGCTTGTTTAATCTACAAGGCGCTGCACTTACATACCCCTCATACTTCTCTCAGAAACTGAACATCTCTAGAGGCTCTCTCTAAGAGAAAAGTCTACAGATCACACACTTTGTGGAAAGGTCCTCCCCTGCCCATTCCTTCTCTGGGCACGTACCTAAGAGAAGGAACTCCCTACCAGTACAGAGACTGCTCATCTCTCTCAGCCTTAAAACCGCACTTTCTCAAGAAGCACTTTAATACTTGAAATACTTCTTTCTCTGATATTGAACACCAATTTCCTCTCTTCAAAATCCAGTCGGTGCAAATCTAGCTGACCTTTCTGTAGTTTATGGCTACGATTGTACATCCTGTGACCAGAATGCAGCTGTCCTTAAACCCTCACACGGTATCTCACATATTGACTGTGTACAGATTCCTTTTTGTATAGAATTTAAGATAAGGAATCTTTAATGTGAGGCGCTTGATGTGAAGTGCTTCATAAAAAAATCCAGTAAAACCCAAAAGTTGATGCCTCCCATTTTAACACTTGCACCTCGTGCTACACGCGTGTGGAGAAGAAACCACTATTTTAATACTGATACGGGTGGCCTGTCCACATGTAATCTGTGTCTACAGCATAAATGCTGCAAGTCTATAGTATAGACATACAAATTCGCAACAACAACAGTAGTCCAATGAGGCGTTTTTTCTTGATTTAATGTAGATCAGATGCCCAGCCAACACGTGTTTCGTCAGGGTATGAACCCACGACTTCTTCAGGGCTATTGGACTGACGGACTGAAAGGAGTAATCTCTCCACCGGTTGTACTTCCGTCCCAGCTGAGTATCTATAGAAGACGGACGTCAACTCAAGACGTGGTGAGTACCACACAGGAGTGCACTTGGTAGGTGTGCGATCAGAGTAGAGCGAGTACGCTGTGGAGTCACCTGACCTGCGATCAAAAACCGGACTATTTTAATACATTTAATGGCGCTATGCTAAGTGGTGTCGTTATTTACATGTATCTAATTTTCTAGCCTTTTACTGTCTTATCTGTTACTGAAAGAACTTAATTGAGCCGAAAGTTCACCTCATAGAAAGCTGGTGAGTGGACGAATGAATGAATGAATACATTTATAGAACGCAGAGGTTAAATCGCTAGCATCTTCAGGGGTTTTTTTTAGCCTCCAAAAGCTTTAACAATCTATCTCAATAAACTAAATGTCAATTTTCCTGTGAAAAGGTGCCCTTGTTGTTTGTAACTTAGTTATTCTATGTTTAAAAGTCCTATTTCCAAGCAATGAACATTAACCACCTTCGAAGCAAACGATGTAGTCTTCTAAAATAGAATCTCAGTGTTAGTTTTATGAAGGAAATGACAGTTTACTTCAACCAACTGAACTGGATACATAGTAAGAACTGAAATAATGTTGCCAAGAAAAGAACAGCGTTAGATTGCCAATTATGAAACAATGCACTCTTGTATACAGGCTCGCTTCATTAAATGCACGTTGGACTGCTGTTTGCTCACGTCGAGAGCGAGAGGAGGGCAGAGCCCGTGTGTTCAGCCCGAGATAAACCCAGCAGGCAGTGACAGCTGACAGTCACCTGGGAGACGGCGGGGCGTCTGTCATGTACAGCGGTCAGGTGCGAGTCACACCCGAGTGAGAGACAACTATTCCACGGTGTCTTCTTCGTCACTTGACACATTCGCAGGCTTGTCACAGCACACGTCAAGCACCCCCAGGGTGAGCTCGAGCTGGAACACAGGTCGAGGCACACAAAAACCTTAAACCAAAACTACTGCAAACGCGCAATCCAGTCTGAGGAAATAAATCGTGGGTTACCATAAACCGGGCACGTGGCATTTGACACCAAGGTTAACAGAAAGCTCGCGCGCCTTTTACAAGTGATGGAATTGCCCAGACTGCTCGTAATATGTCCAAATCGGTCGCCTGGGTCTGTGCAGGCAGGAAGCCGCATATTTTCTGTCAGGGGTAGATAATCTGCTCACATTTGCTCTAGTGCCGAAAATCCACTATATTAGCAATTTTCAGTGGCCGCGTGACGACTTTTCCTCACCATGCATTTATTGGTACGAGCGCACGGGTGGCTGAGTTTTAGGGAAGACTGCATGCATTTTGAGCATACCTTGCTTGCCTTCACCAACAAATCACTTCTAGGACAGAACATGTCACGGAGAGCAGTGAATTTGTGGGCTGGTTTAGATTATATATATAAAAAAAGAAGGCACTGAAAGGCGGGCGGCTGTCTGGACAAAGGCTTTCCTGTGACATGAAGGAGTTATTCAGCTATGGAATGCGCGAGCCCCTCAAGAAATTACAGGCGCCTTCTAATTAAAGCAGCAAGCGGCAAGGAAACCTGACACAAAACAGATGGCACTGCTGGCTCCAGAGAGCAAAACACTCTGGGAGTAAACATTTCCAGAGAAGCTGGGACATCCACACGCCTTTGGCCAATTGCGTGCTGAAGCCAGACGCAAAGGCCAATAGGTGTGAGCACCACATGCGCGAGCTTCTACTATAGCTGAAGTGATTCCAAGATGCCGGTTTCCTAGAGCAGCGCAAGCGCTGCTTCTAGGCTCGACCTAAAAAGGAAGCCATCCGAGAAAATCAAGAATGTTCACAGGATCATATGTGGGCCATGCAATCCCCTGGAAGAAACCCACTCATTAAGATTTTCCAAAGGTGCTCATCGACCTTAAGGGCTCCAGGATGTCTACACTGCTGAATACACAATACAACACCGCTAGGGCCGCCCGAAACTCTCAAGCTCCGAAGGATAATGGAATGAGGGGGGCTTGCAAGAGAGATGCAACCACTGGAAATATCCAATTTGGGCTAACAAAGAGCTGAAGCAGAACCATGGAGGTCATGCCCAAAAAGGAACCCCTAGCAGCACTGGAAAAATGTCCTCCCGTATTTTCTGAAGAACTCTCTGGATCAAGAAAATTGGAGGAAAGCCATAAACTAGACCTCCGGGCCATTGTAGAACGAGTGCAGCCACTCCCCAGGCTTCCTGCATGAATGAAGGGAACAAAGGTTGTGAAGTAGAGCATTCTTCGTCATTGAAAATAGGTCCATACCTGGACAGAATCTCTCAAAATTGGATGTACAGACGCAGAGAGTTATTGATTGAAGATGAAGGAAAAGATGGTCTGTGGGTCCATTCTCCCTACCAAGAAGGTGGACAGGTTTCAGGAAGTGGAGTTTGGCCTCTGCCCAAAGACCTATACTCGGAGCACCTCCGCTTATGTTAAAATTCGAGTCCTGCATCCTTGATGGTTAATGTATGCTTTTGCAGCCTATCGCTCTCACGCAGATGGACCGACCCTAAATGAGGGGAGATGAGTACTTTAGAGCTCTATGAACGACTTCCAACTCCTTCCAATTGAAGGAATGGTCTTCCTTCTCCAGGGACCAGTGCTTGAACTGGGGTCCCCTTCGAAGGCTGCCCCCAACCTATGCTCCTGGCATTGGTATTTAACACCTTGGGAGGATGAGACTGTGGAAATGTGGATTTTCCTAATCAGTTATGTCCCCTATCTTGGACCCCAACGGTTCTATATGCATGTTACAAGTACATGTATGTTCCCTCCAGTTCCAGTTTCTAAGACGCAAACATACGTGTGTCTACCGTCGACATGTTCTCTGTCAGATTCGCCATCGATGGGCTGGATATTCGATTCCTAAGTATGAAAGGCCACCGACTTTATATGGCTAAATTACTACATTTTTACAGTTCAGGCAAGTAGGCCCGATTCTGTCCTCAAAGCCTTTCCCTGCTCTCTATCTCTGACAGCTTCAGCTTGAGCTCGCATCTGTATCCATGAACTTTGTCCTACTCCCTGTGCAGCTAACGGTGCCTGCCTCGGCCAGTCTTCGCCTGCCTGCCAAGAAGCTGTATTTCACCTTCAAATTATCTATTTTGCTCTCCAGCCGATGCATTCCTGTCTAGTGATTTAGGTAAACATTTCCTTTAGCTCACAAGCAAAGGACTCAGCCTTTCCGTCCTCCTGCAAGTGATTCATAGCCCTGTTGCCATGGAAAGTTTTCTGCCCCTCGCATCTCATATAGACACTTAGACGCTTGTACACGCGCACACAGTTAGTATAGAATAGATTCTGTCCGAGAGTCCTTCCTTGTGGATAACATAGTTCTCTAAACATAGGATGTTAGATATGATTTGGGATTAGGTTGACTTGACCCCCCAGACTTCTCGTCTCCACATGTAGAGCTAAAATGTCAAGTCCCCTTCACCCCCTAGTTACACGTCAATCACACGTCATACTGCTGCGCACGCATCTATGTTAAGTATTATCGTATAGATCCACCTATGTAAGATAACCAGAGCCAATCATGTTTCTTTTTGCTCCTTATTACGCCTAGTTTCAATTACGTATCACTATGTTAATTTATCTTATCAATCGTTACGCCTTTTTTGCATTTGTTTCATTGTAAGGGTATGACCTATAAAAGTTACTTCTTGTCAATAAAGTATTGTACTTCACTTCCTGAACCCTCGTGGTGACGGAACCTGAAGGCCGCGACTCGAGTCGGCCATTTTTGATGGAATAAAGCCCATTTAGAAAACCTCTTATACCACGGATTCTGCCTCTTGTTATTCTGAGCTATTTTTATTTTATTTTAAAGATTCCGTATGAAATTCAGTATTAGGTAAAAAAGAATATTTACCACATAATGGCGCCCGAACAGGGACACTTTCTCATCTCACGCGCCGGCGGTGCGTTGCAGGCCCGGTCTCCTGCCAAAACTGGACGGACCATAAACGCGTACCAGCAGGATTTCCTGTAAGCTCCCTCCGGTCAAGCGGGGGCGACTGAGGCTGCGATCAACCCAGACGAGGCGGTGAGAAGTGCGAAGTATCCCGACCAGAGCCTAGCTGAGAGAGCAAGATCCGAGGTATACAGAGGCCCACCAGGTTTCTCGAAATCCCGATGTCCAGAGGGTCCGCTGTCCGCAGTCATCGAGTCCTGTCCTTTCTCTGAGGCCTTCCGTTTCAAGGAGCTACTCGGTGAGTACCATCGCCGGGGAGGCGTGTTGACGCGCACATAGGTTGTGCCGGTCAAGACGGATTTGGGTACACAAATCCGGTCTGCACTGTTTAGCAGTGTATATGTACTGTTTAGCAGTATATCAAGTATTCCGAAGTATTCAGTTACTGTCAAGAATTCAGCGTGGTGATTAGTTAGGCAGACTGTCATCATTGTTGGTCGTTGTTAAAATGTTTAATGTTTAATGTTTAAAGTGTTCAAATATTGTGGTATGAATGATTGTTCATTGTTCACTGTTCATTATTGTGTTTTTTTCGTATTAAGTGAATTCAAGAGTAAGTATCAGATCAGTTGTCAATATGCCGCTTTTCTCGAAGTTAAGACAGATTACCACCAGAAAAGGGGTGCTTGAAGAAGCAGTTCCTATTCCTCCTAGGGACACTCCAGGGCATTTTATGTACCATAAGCATGGCTTAGATGCCATATTGTTTCTTGATCTATGGGTAGATTATACCAAGGGATTGCCGGAAAGTCAAAGGTGGCCCGCAGCGGGAACCTGGGATGCAGAGTGCATCATGAAAGTGGAGGAAGAGTTATGGAAAAGAAAGGTCAGACAGTCACAGAAAGACGCTGTTGAGTTATGGCGTAAAGAATCTCATAGACGTACAGAAAAAGCACGTAGACAAGAAGAGAGGAGTAAAGAAAGTTCAAATAAAGTTCAAGAAAATCTATTAATTGAGGAAGGTATCCGAGTGAAATCAGAACAAGTAAATAGACAAAGGAATGCTCTTATGAATGGTATGTATCCCCTTCTAGCCGAAGGACTGCCTAAGGCTGTTACAGAGATGCCAAAAGACTTGCCACCCCCATTATTTCCAATTAAGGTACATCAAAAAGGGCATCCCAGAACCGCAGAAGACGTTTTTCTTTCCTCATATCTAGATGATGCAGCTCCCGAGTATGCTAGCGCCACACCACATAGACCGTCTGGCGGAGGGGTTCAACGTCAGGATCAGGTATCTGTACCCGTGCAACAGCAAGTCCCGACGCAAGCTTCGGCAAGCACATCTGTTTCCGCATCTGTCTCCGCAGTCGATTCTACAGGGGCGTCGACGCCCATAGTTGCTGTGTCACGTTCGACGAACCCATTCACACCCGACGCCCCAGATGGGGCCTCGGGAGGTGCTAGCAGTACCTTTACACCACCCAGAATAAATAAACTTGTTTTTCAAGAGTCAGCGCATTCACGTACACCTAAATTCGTAAGTGAACGTACGCTTAAAGAACTCCTTGTAAATTGTAGATATGACCCGGTGGTTGGTAAAGAGGATGAAATGGTCCTGGCATCATTACGTATCAGGCGAGCCGCAGAGTATTTAGCGAGGTTACCAGGGATGATTACGCATCTAGATAACATATATCATTTTGTTCAAACAGGACGAGATCCAGGATGTATTAACAGAGCTATGGAATTCCAGAAAGTAGAGATACAGGGGGAACTGTTACGTTTCCTCATAAACTGTGTGATCAGAAATCAAGACCGTTCGGGGGTAGACCCGAATGCAATGCTTATTCTTACAAGATGGAGTCAGAATATATCAGAAGGGAGACACGATAAGCAAAATTGTATAATAGCCATGTGCCGAAAAATCCGTAAAGAAATAGAGCGTATTCATGAAGAGAGATTGGGAACAGACGAGTTCGAGCAAGATGAAGTGTCCGAATCAGGGAATTCCGCAAGACAGTCAGAGACCATAGCCTATGTAGGCAGAGGAAGATCCTGTGAAAATACTAGATGTTTTTCTGATCCCATACACTCTGTATGTCCAAATAATAGCAGAACGTATCCGACGCCTGTAATAAATCTGAAGTCTCCTGAACATTCGTTTCAAGCCGCAGATAAAATACTACGAGAACGAAGGGGTTACCACCTCCTCGATTCCATGGATGAGCAAGAATTAGCCAGATCAGCTGTTCACTGGATTGACAGTCCTGAAAAATACGGTGATGAGACCGTAGCACACACGTTTTTTAATCTCAGTACAGATGAACAACGTTTAGCTGGAATCTATATGATTCAGCAACTCCTCATATTATATAAGAGCCAACATGCTGACCCTGGTCCTTTACCTGATATATTAACGGAACTACTCACAAACAGATGGAGAGGTTCTAGTAACAAGCTAATTAAAGAGATATTAGTGTCACGTAAGCAGTATGTCCTTTTTGTAAGTCCGGATTCTCTCTCGCTGCCCCGCAGAGAAAGAGCGCCGTACTATATGGATAGACAAAATCCCTTACGAGAAGTGCACCCAATAAAAGGCGAAGACAATGAGTTTCACCGTGTATTTGTTTACACACCCATATCAAAAATGGAATTATTAGAAATGAAGAAAGTAGTACCTAGTCATGATAAAGACCCAGCGGGTTTCCACCGAGAAATTAAAGACATGTTACTAATGGGAGAGTACACCTTTCCTGATATTATGACGATATTAAAGGTGCTTTTGCCTGCTGGCATTTATGAAAAACTGAAAGAAAAAGAGTGGGAAGTGGGAGACCAAAAGATAGACTGGACAGCATTAGCAGAAGAAGAAAGGGCCCGAACTGCAGGTTCAGGGCTCGGGGATAAAGTTAAACTGTTACCAGGTTTACTAGTACAGGTACTGCCACGTTTATTAACTACAAAAAAGGAAGATTGGGGTGCAATCACAGCCTGCAAACAAAAGCAAGATGAAGACACAAGCGATTATTATGCTCGATTTGAAAAATGTTTTGGTATAAATAGTGGTATAAAAGCAAGTAGTGACTCATATCCACATCTATTTGTGACAAAATTAGTGGAAAATGCATTGCCCCCAGTGAAGAATAGAATATTGAAATTCGAGAGTACCTGGCAAAGTAACACTCCGTCGCAAATGCTACAAATGTTACAGTATCATCACAATAGAATTAGGGATGAACAAGAACACGAGCATAGACGCATGAAGGATACAAAAATGAAAATGCTAGTTTCTCAGACAGTACCAGCAGATGGTCACAAAAAGGGTGTGACACATTCTGGTGATTCTGCAGTTCCTGTAAAAGGAACCTGCAATTACTGTAAACAACTAGGCCATTATGTACACGATTGTCCAGTCCTGAAACGTAATATAGCTACAGGCATTGCAAAGGAGAGACCACGATTAGTTAGACAAGATCAGAATGAACAAGGAGCTATGCAGCATGGACAGTCCATGCCAGTTCAGCAACAGTCCATGCCAGCCTCACAGCAACCCATACAGTTTGTGCCAGCTGCACCACCGTTGCCTGCTACTGCCACACAAACCACAACACGACAAATGTATCAGACTGCACAGTATGAATATCCTGAGTATCAGCGTTACGCATGAACAAGCCTAGAGAGGGAAGTTGACTTACCGCTTATCGAGATTCCTGTAGATCAAGAAGGACCTTATGTACATAGTGAATTATTAGGTCAAGATAGAAAATTCTTACTCGATACAGGGGCAAGTCGAACAACTATAAAACGTAGTGAAGTTCCAGGGGCACCCCTCTCAGGCTCTCAAAATGTTTCCCTTGGTTTTTCAGGAAAACCTATTGTTAATGAAGTATCACAGCCTCTACCACTTACGATAGGACCTTTGACACGAACTACAGATTTACTGCTTACTAAATCATGCCCAGAAAATCTGTTAGGAATTAAGACTCTGAAAGCACTAGGAGCCATAATATGTTGTTCTCCGGAAGGAGTAAGGTTGTTTTTACGTGATTTTAAAGGTCACTATGTGTCTAGGGACATGGATCCCCGACTACAGACTTTACCAGTACATCTATGGGCACAAGGCCCTACGGATGTTGGCTGCATGAACATTACACCCTATCGAGTCACACTGAAAGCAGGAGTGGTACTACCACGAATGCGACAATACAAGTTACCGCATGATGCTGTAGTGGCTTTGCTGAAAATCATTGATGAGCTGATTGCCCAGGGAGTAGTTGTAGAAACAGACTCCAATGTATGTAATTCACCGATAATTCCGATTCTTAAACGAACTGATCCTACTGCCCCACCAGTATACCGATTGGTTATTGATTTGCGTGAACTAAACAAGTGTATTGTACCACAATTCCCTGTGGTCCCTGATATATCATCATTGTTGACAGCAATTGATTCCGAAGCAACATTCTTTACTGTAATTGATCTCAAGAATGCCTTCTTCAGCGTCCCAATAGATCCGGAAAGCCAATATTTGTTCGGATTCAGTTTAAATGGGCGCAGTTTTAAATTCTCACGCGCTCCCCAAGGATTCACAGAAAGCCCCAGCATTTACAGCCAAGCACTGAAACGAGAACTTGACAGTATCCACATGCCAGTCAATACTGCACTGCTTCAATATGTCGATGATCTGCTGATCACCGCGAGAAGCGGACCTGAATGTGAAAAGGCTTCTCTGACAGTTTTACATTTTCTAGCCGACAAGGGGCACAAGGTGTCTCCTTCTAAGCTGCAATTCTGTGTCCAGCGAGTTATTTATCTTGGTCACTCGCTGTCCAAGGAGGGAAGGCAGCTTACACCAGATCGCATCCAGTTAATTGCTAACATGTCAATACCCCAGACACAAAAAGAGTTGCGGGCTTTCATAGGCCTCACTTCATATTGTAGGCAGTGGATCCCTCAGTACGCATTTCTAGCAAAACCACTCATTCAGTTAACCACACAGGAGGCAGCCACATCGACTGTTCTCCCTTGGACTCAGGAACATACACAAGCTTTTGAAAGCCTAAAGGAAGCTTTATGTCAAGCACCTGTTTTAGCAACACCATGTTATAGCAAACATTTTACACTCTTTGTCACAGAACGCGAAGGTACTGCCTTGTCAGTACTCACTCAGGATCAAGCAGGATCACGCAAGCCATGTGCTTATTTTTCCAGTACATTAGATCCCGTAGCTCAGGCTTTGCCTGCATGCCTGAAATCAGTGGCAGCGACAGCTTTAGCAATCAGACAAAGCGATGCCATAGTGTTAGGACATCCATTGACAGTACAAGTACCACATGCAGTAGAGGTTCTTGTGAACCGAACACAAACACAACACTTGACCATAGCAAGACTTACCGGTTATGAACTGACATTGTTTCAACCACACATAGAGATCCGACGGTGTAATACATTGAATCCTGCTACACTATTACCTGTAATTGGAACAGACCCACTAGCTCATGATTGTGTTGAAATCATTGAAATAAAGACGAAACCTAGACAAGACTTGACAGACGTTCCATTGTTAGATCCAGACCTGACGTTGTATGTAGACGGATCGTGCATGAGAACAAGTACAGGAGATTTAGTGGCCGCGTATGCAGTCACAACAGACACTGAAGTTATTGAGACAAATTGTATAGATACTTTGTCAGCCCAAGCAGCAGAACTTATTGCTCTAACGCAAGCCTGTATTCAAGCCACAAATAAGAAAGTTAATGTATACACTGACTCACGTTATGCATTCGGAGTTGTACACGACTTCGGCGTGCTGTGGCGAGAGAGAGGTTATTTAACCTCCCATGGTGCCCACATTCAGCACGGACCCCTCATTCATGCCTTGTTAGACGCAATACATCTACCCACTGCTATATCGATTATGAAATGTAAAGCACACACGAAGGTTACTGATATCATTTCTCAAGGCAATGATTTAGCTGACAGAACAGCTAAACAGACTGCTCAGAATCGCACATTAGACATGACAAAGCCAATAGTTCAGGCACCAACACAATGTATGACAATTAAGGATCCCGCACTTGACGTAATTGACATACAGACACATGCCACAGCAGAAGAAATAAAGAAGTGGACTGAACTAGGAGGGATCCAGACAGATCAAGGATGGATGACGAAGGAGAAATCTGTATGGTTTCTCCCTGATTCCATGGTTCAAGCCATTATAGCTACAGTTCACAGTCCAGCACATTTAGGAGAGAAGGCTATGCTAGACAGCATTCAGCACATTTGGTTCAACAAACATTTACGAGCAGCAGCTAAACAAAAAGTTCGTACCTGTATGATATGTTGTCAGTTCAATCCAGGAAAGGGTGTTCCCGTAGAGCAGGGTGGATTTCAGCCTCCTGACCATCCTTTTGAAGTCCTCCAGATGGATTATATTCAGATGGAACGTTGTCGAGGATTCAAATATGTTCTCGTAGTTGTCTGCGCTCTCTCCCGTTGGACAGAGGCGTACCCCGTATCAGATTACACGGCCCCGACTACTGCCAAACAGTTAGTTCGAGAATTCTTCCCACGGTACGGGCTACCACGTGTTGTATATTCAGATAACGGCCAGCCTTTCTCATCCGAATTAATGAAACATGTCTCACTTTTGTTGGGATATCAGTGGAAATTCCACTGTGTCCGACACCCCGAGGCAGCAGGTCTCGTGGAACGACATAATCAAACTTTGAAAATCAGATTGTCTAAAATATGTAAGGAGAAAGGTGTTGACTGGATAGTAGCCTTACCAGTTGCACTATTTTACATGAGAATGGTAGCACACTCTCGAGCAGGGCTATCCCCTTATGAAGTGATCTTTGGTAGACCACCGAATATGTGGGGGACGCCTATACCCCGTAAAATAACTGATGTTGACTGTAATATGCTGACAGATTACCTGGCTTCCTTGATGTCTGCACTACAATCTTGTCGTTCACAGGTAGTCGCAGCTTTTCCCGACAACACCGAGGTGAAACCTCATGATGTAATTCCCGGCGATTATGTTCTCGTCAGGAATTTCGATCGGAAAACCCAACTGGAGCCAAGGTGGAGGCTTCCTAAGTTGGTCCTGCTGACGACCAGAACAGCTGTGAAGATCGAAGGAAGAAAAGGCTGGGTGCATTCCAGCCATATCAAGAAATTTCATGGACTTCCTCCTGACACAAACAGTACTCCCCGTGTGTCTTCCCCCATTGACTCAAAGCTACCCTTGGCTGAGGCCAGTAGCACCGAAATCTATAAGCAGAAACTCAGGTCCAGATCCAAACTGTCGGACGATTTGATTGTTTAAGTCCTCTCCAAGGTGAAGCGGTTGAATCTGTCCCGACATGTATCCCTTAGGTCTGAATGATGTAGAGTCCAGAATCATAATGAAACGACATGCTTATTGTAAATTACTGCGTAGCCACTGTATTGTGACTTTATTAATTTTGTTTTCCTTGAGTTTTTTAATAGTTACTGCAAGCATATTGTTGCATATGTATTATCCTGTTTCTAAACGTGCTTTCAATATAACTGATGAGCATTCTTTTAGTGATCTACCCCCACATGAGTTGTCCTATAGACTTGCGCTGCGCAATAACACATTCATTAGTATGTTACATCATTCCCATCAGACTAGTAATGCCACCAATTGTTGGGTGTGTGGCCGACTCCCTCCCTATCAGAATAACAAAGGAGTTCTGCCTTTCTTTCCACATCCGTTCACACACAATGGCTCCTGTGGAGCATGGTTTAGTTTATTAAATTCCATAGACCCAGACACAGCAGTTTATCAACAACATTGGATATGGGGAAATCTGAATCTAGTTTTATTCAAAGTCTGTCACCCCAATAAGGAGGGTCACCCCAGTAGAACAGGAACTGATTTAGAAAATGAAGTGTATAAATTAGGTAATTTTACGCCTAATCTTATGATTTTGAATGTCAAATCCGAAGTTGAACTAATTCTGCCCACTATGTCTGTATTTCCAGTTAAGGGTGAATTATGTGTGAGAAAAGTTGGTTCCATACATATGGGCCATAGCCAATGCGTTACTACAGTGGAATATAGTGATCAAGGTAAATCCTCATTTAGAGCTTCTCGCCATTCTTACTTTATATGTGGTCAGACGGCATATATGCGTCTGCCTCTAGATTGGGATGGTACCTGTTACATAGCATTCCTTCTGCCACCTGTTTTCCTAGCTCCCCCTGATTATTATCGAAATGTTCATTTAGTACACAAAAGAGAGCGTAGAGATCTCCCAGTTGTCGATTATACTGAGACGGCATGGGACAAGTATGTAGATTTCAATAAAGGTATCTTTCCCTATATAGGTACCGTATCAAATAGTAAGCTGATACGCAGACTCACCAAGACTCTTGAAGCTGTAGTAAACGAGACTATAGCCGCCCTAGGCAATCTGACAGAGGAACAATCAGTGATGAGAATTGTTGTTCTCCAGAATCGTCTTGTCCTTGACGTCATCCTGGCCGATAGGGGCGGAGCTTGCAGGGTCATCGGATCCAGCTGCTGCATATTCATACCAGAAAATTCGCCATCTGTATATAAAGCTATAACACGCCTTCATAAGATTGTAAGCCAGATACACGAAAATCCAGGCACTTGGACGTGGTCCGGGTGGTTTTGGAGTGTGGTATCAGCCTGGGGATGGAGAGTTCTATCCTTCCTAGGTATTGGCCTTCTTATGCTCTTCAGTTGTTGTTTATGCCTGCAATGTGGACCAGCGATTTGTGGTCTGTGTGCCACATCATGCATTCCATATCACAGTTCTCGTTCAAAATGCCGGAAGAAGAAGGAAGAAGAAATGATGCTCCATGAGCAAATCGATGGAATGATGAAGATTGATATCTCTTGAAGGGCAAGTAGGGGACAAGGAGGGAATGTGGAAATGTGGATTTTCCTAATCAGTTATGTCCCCTATCTTGGACCCCAACGGTTCTATATGCATGTTACAAGTACATGTATGTTCCCTCCAGTTCCAGTTTCTAAGACGCAAACATACGTGTGTCTACCGTCGACATGTTCTCTGTCAGATTCGCCATCGATGGGCTGGATATTCGATTCCTAAGTATGAAAGGCCACCGACTTTATATGGCTAAATTACTACATTTTTACAGTTCAGGCAAGTAGGCCCGATTCTGTCCTCAAAGCCTTTCCCTGCTCTCTATCTCTGACAGCTTCAGCTTGAGCTCGCATCTGTATCCATGAACTTTGTCCTACTCCCTGTGCAGCTAACGGTGCCTGCCTCGGCCAGTCTTCGCCTGCCTGCCAAGAAGCTGTATTTCACCTTCAAATTATCTATTTTGCTCTCCAGCCGATGCATTCCTGTCTAGTGATTTAGGTAAACATTTCCTTTAGCTCACAAGCAAAGGACTCAGCCTTTCCGTCCTCCTGCAAGTGATTCATAGCCCTGTTGCCATGGAAAGTTTTCTGCCCCTCGCATCTCATATAGACACTTAGACGCTTGTACACGCGCACACAGTTAGTATAGAATAGATTCTGTCCGAGAGTCCTTCCTTGTGGATAACATAGTTCTCTAAACATAGGATGTTAGATATGATTTGGGATTAGGTTGACTTGACCCCCCAGACTTCTCGTCTCCACATGTAGAGCTAAAATGTCAAGTCCCCTTCACCCCCTAGTTACACGTCAATCACACGTCATACTGCTGCGCACGCATCTATGTTAAGTATTATCGTATAGATCCACCTATGTAAGATAACCAGAGCCAATCATGTTTCTTTTTGCTCCTTATTACGCCTAGTTTCAATTACGTATCACTATGTTAATTTATCTTATCAATCGTTACGCCTTTTTTGCATTTGTTTCATTGTAAGGGTATGACCTATAAAAGTTACTTCTTGTCAATAAAGTATTGTACTTCACTTCCTGAACCCTCGTGGTGACGGAACCTGAAGGCCGCGACTCGAGTCGGCCATTTTTGATGGAATAAAGCCCATTTAGAAAACCTCTTATACCACGGATTCTGCCTCTTGTTATTCTGAGCTATTTTTATTTTATTTTAAAGATTCCGTATGAAATTCAGTATTAGGTAAAAAAGAATATTTACCACAAGACGACAGGAAGTGGGGGAGGGAAAATAGGGGAGTGTTGGGATTGCAACAGGCGCACATGCACTAGGGCTGCAGGCGGTGTAAGTTCAAGCACTCCTGCTCTCTCTGTGGCAACACATCCCACCCCGAATCCAAGTGTTTTAAGAAATCAAAGGATAGAGGAAGAAAGAAGCAGGATTGATGGTATTTCACGGACTAAAGCACGTTCTGCCATAATAAAAAATGCTTTGATCCCATGGTTAAATAGATATAACTGTCCTTCATCCGCAAGGTTGTTACTAGAAGGTTTCAGATATGGTTTTAGGATTCCCGCTCCAGATTATGTAGGGACACCCGAGGGCAACAACCAGCTCTCGGTGAGGGCCAACCCAGGGGTGGCTGCAGCAAAAATAGAGGAAGAGCTGCGCCTGGGCAGAGTTGCAGGCCCATCTGACAGCGTCCCAGTAGAACATTTTGTCTGTTCTCCTCTGGGGGTGGTCCCTAAAAAAGAATCTGGGGAGTTTAGGTTGATTCATAACCTGTCTGCACCTAGTGGGCAATCCTTGAATGATGCTATTAATGATGAGCTGTGCACCGTCAAGTACTCATCCTTTGATCAGGCTGTTGAGATGCTCAGGGGTTTGGGCCCTGGCGCGATGCTGGCAAAGTCAGCTTTCCGCTTGTTGCCAGTCCATCCTTTAGATTTTCATCTTCTGGGTTTCCAATTCCAGGGGAAGTTCTACATGGATAAGTGCATGCCTATGGGTTGCTCGGTCTCCTGCGCTTACTTCAGTTCATTTTAGGAGTGTGTGGGGGGCACTGTGGGAATTTTGAACGCTCATGCAGAGTTTTGGGGTCCCATTAGCACAAGGTAAGACGGTCGGGCCATCCACAATGATTGAGTTCTTGGGGATAGAGTTGGACTCGGCCCAGGGTTGCTCTTGGCTGCCCAAAGAGAAGATCACAAAGTTCAGGTCAGCTTTGCAGCGGTGCTTGGCAAAAGAGAAGGTTACGCTGCATCAGCTGCAGCAGACCGTAGGTCAGCTAAACTTTGCTTTGCGGGTCATCCCTATGGACGGCCATTCTCCGATCAATCTCACAAGCCATGTCAGGTCTCAAAGAGAAACACCACCACACCAGGCTGTCTGGCGAGGTTAAGCAGGATAAGCGGATTTGGATGGCATTCCTGCGTGACTTCAGCGGAACGGTAATATGGCCCGGTCCGCTCACTCCTTCCGCAGAGTTAGGTTTAATGACTGACTCTGCAGGTAGTGAAGGATTTGGAGCTATACTGGGTACTGAGAGGGTGGCACAGCGGTGGCCGGCATGGTGGGTGCAAAACGGTTTGACAGGCAACATTGGGTTTTTAGAGCTGTTCCCCATCTTTGTGGCATTGACAGTGTGGCCGGAGCAATTAAGGAATCAATCAGTGGTTTTCTGGTCAGACAACATGACAGTAGTAGAATGCATCAATCGGCAAGCAGCAAGGTGTAAGATGATCCTTCATCTATTGAAAGAAATAATTTTGTTATGCATGAAACTGAATATGCAATTTAGGGCTAAGCATTTCCCAGGGGTGTTAAATCATGCCGCTGATGCACTCTCTCGCTTCAAGATGCAGGTATTCAGGGCACATCTCCCAGCAGCGGCAGAGAACCAGACACCCTTCCCAGACGACTTTGGCAGATTGGTGCCCCCAACTACTGGACCTTGTGGCAGCTAGCCTAGCGACCAGGAGGGCATACGAAGGGGCATTTTGGGCGTACTCTAACTTCTTGGGCAAGGAGTGGGGGAAGAGGTGGCATGACACAGGGGCTGTTCTCTCTTACCTGGGGGCATTGAAAGATGAAGGGCGCTCAGTGGCAGCAGTAAGGCGATATATAGCAGCTATCTCTTTCTTCGCACAAGCAAGGGGCAGGGGGGACCCCACTAATAGTTTCAAAGGCAAGAAAGCTCTGAAGGGGTGGCAGCACCTCCAAGCGTCACAACCGGACCCAAGGCGGCCTATAGGGGTTAATATCCTGGCATCAATACTTGGGACGCTTACCCAGGTTTGAAACACTGAGGCGGAAGTTTTCTTGTTCAGCGCTGCTTTTTTACTGGCATTTTACGGCGCCTTTAGGATTGGGGAGCTGGTGTCAAAAACACAAACAAGATGAGCAGGGTGGACTGCAGTTTAGCCATGTCAGGATCCAAGGTGACTTCTTGTTCATATCAATCCGGAGATCTAAGACCGATCAGGAGGCCCGCGGGGAAGGGGTGGTGCTGCGCCGGGCACAGGGGAACCTTTGCTGCCCTATCACCAACCTAGAGGACTTTCTGGGGCACAGGCCCAGGCGGACAGGGGGGCCACTCGCGAGGTTTCAATTTAAAAGGGACATGGATATGGCAGTGCAGAAGGCAGGGCTGGACCCCAGCAGCTTTGGAACACATTCATTCAGGATAGGGGCTGCCACCGAAGCAGCAGCAAGGGGTTTCACCAAGAGCGAAGTGCAGAGGATTGGCAGGTGGTCCTCTAATTGCTATAAGCGCTATGTGCGGCTGCTTATGCTATAAGACTGCATAGACGGTTTTGCTGATGCTGGGTTCTGTTCATCTTACAGTTTCTCAAGCCTGTCACGCAGGAGGGAAACTGGTGGCGGCGCAGCAACAGTCTGGATCTGCACAAGAACGGGTGCACGCCCGGGACCAGGGAACACACGTCGTGTGGGTCATTGGTCATTCATATGTGAGACGTTTAATTAAATTTTTTCTTTCAGGCAATTATGAGACGAGGCAGGCAGGTTTTAGGCTATCATTCCATGGGCAGGGTGGACTGAGCTTTGACCATTTCAGGGGCCTAGTGTTAGATCTGCTAGAGAGGGAAAGGGCTCGCCCCAGGGTTATTATCCTACACTCGGGAGGGAACGATCTGGTACATCTGGGTAGAAGGGGGCTGGTTGAAACACTGATCACTGAAGAGGGTTGGTTGGCATGGCTATGTCCGGAGTCCATCCTGGTTTGGTCCCGAGATTCCAATGGTGGGGGGGAAGTGGGGAGGGGGGGAGAGGAGTCTGTAAGGGCATTGAACCACTCGGTGAAAAGGATTAATAACAAAATGGAGAGGTTATTTAGGGCTCAACATTTAAAGACGATCGCCCATGGGTGCATCAGGGGCGAGCCGTGCTTCTTAAAAGACGGCGTCCATTTGTCCAAATTGGGTAATGAAATCTGCATGGAGAACCTTCTGGCTTGGTTAGTTGGGTCTAGAGACAGGCCATGACCTTTCATTGAGCTATGGGGGGGGGGGGGCTGATAGTCAGGCAACTATGCAGGCCTGTGGCGGTAAGGTCATGATTGGTGCACTTTAAATTTAAGGTCCTTAGAAGAAGGCGCCATTGTTGAATGGGGTCGCCCAAGGGGGAGGGACAAGTGGTCTCTCATGGAACTCCAGGGGCAGTTACAGCCGGTTGGCTGGAAGGGTGCGGGGGAGGGGAGCTACACTTTCCAGTAGGCTGGTTGGCCACCCCGCACGCGCACAAGGGTGCAAGTAAACTGCACATAACTGCAAGGGTCCCTTATGGAGATAATCTGCAGGGCGTAGGGGGTGCCCGGGGGGGGTTCCCTCCCAGTGAACAGGCCCCTACTGCGCATGCGCACTCCAGTTGGAGTGCGGGCATAGTTTGATCAGGATCTGGTGCTAGTCATTGACCTTGCAGTAGGCTCAAATAGGGATACGCAGAAAGATAAACGTTATTTGATTATTGAATGCATAGATTCGGATAGGAATGTCTATGTATCATGACATATGTACCGATCAATGTAATACACTGGACTTTCTGCGTATTGTGTATATAATGTATATAAAAATGTTTTGATTATTAATTTGTAATTTATTTATTTATTTATTTTATTTTATGCAATTTTTAAAGCGCGCAACTACCCGTAAGGGTGTCTCGGCGCTATCGATTACAGAACACACTTCTTGCGATGAGGAGGGAATTAGGCAGAGAACAGCCATGTTTTAAGGCTCTTTCTGAACTTGAGCAGCGTAGGGGCCATTTTGATGTGGAGTGGTAGTGTATTCCACAGCTTGGCAGTAGCGGTAGTAAAACATTTATCTCCCCAGCAGGCCTTTCTTGCCCGTGGGACTTTCAACAAGTAGGCTGAGGACGATTGTAAGGTCCGGGGTTGTTCCGCTGGGCAGAGGGCTTTTTTTAGGAACTGTGGTCCGGGGTTGTTCAGAGTTTTGTAGGCTATACACAAAGCCTTAAATTTAATTCGGCTCCTAATAGGGAGCCAGTGTAGCTCTTTGATGTAAGGAGACGTGGAGGTGAATTTAGGGATATGTAGTAGGGTTCTGGCCGCGGCGTTTTGCACCGTCTGGAGTTTATTGAGTACCCTTTCCTGAGCGTTCAGAAAAAGGGAGTTACAATAATCTGTTCTTGAGAACACTAAGGTGCTGATAAGTGTTTTGGCCGCGGACTGTGGTAAGTAAGGAAGTAGTTTTTTAATTATTTTTAGGGTATAAAAGGCAGCCGATACCACAGCGTTGGCGTGATGGAGGAAAGTCAACTTATTGTCAAAAATGACTCCCAAATTGCGGACCTTGACTACCGGTTGGGGGGGGGGACCCAGCTGAGTTGGCCACCACTGCGGGGACCATGCCGGCTGCAAGCTCCCGAATGTCATCACCTCAGTTTTGTCAGAGTTTAATTTGAGGCAATTTGATGACATCCAGGAGCTTATCGCCTTCATTCCCTCTTGGAAGTTGGCTGCGACCGATGTTCCATTATTGTGCACCGATAATACTAGTTGAGTATCATCGGCGTACGTTGTAAGGGCAATTCCATACGATTTTATCACCCTCGCCAAGTCCGATACATAGATATTAAAAAGCGTCGGACTTAGCGAGGAGCCCTGTGGGACTCCGCATGGGAGGGAAAAGGTCTGGGAGGTGAAATTACCCATCTTGACTGTCTGAGGGCGGTTGGCCAAGAATGAAGCAATGAGATCTTTGGCCTTGCCTCTTATTCCTAAAGCCGAGACACGGTCGATCAGAGTGACATGATCGACCGTGTCAAATGCAGCGGAGAGGTCCAGAAGTATTAGGACCGCGGCTCCACCCTTGTCCATCGTTGCTCTGATTTCGTCTGCAGCCTTAAGCAGTGCTGTCTCCGTTCCGTGCCCCTGTCTGAAACCAAACTGGGTGTCGTCAAGTAGATCGTTGTCATTGATGAATTTCGAAAGCTGGATGTTCATTGTTTTTTCGAAGATCTTGGCTGGGAAGGGGAGACAGGCAATAGGTCTATAACTGGCGGGGAGAGGAGGGTCCAGAGTTGGCTTTTTTAAGAGAGGCTTAATAATAGCCTCCTTCCAAACCGATGGGTAGATGCCTGTTAAGAACATGGCATTACAGATAGTAGACAACACGGGAGAAATTGCTGCTGGGATAAGATTCAGGATAGCAGGGGGGCATGGGTCGAGGGGGGATCCAGATTTGGTGGTGGCTACCAGATGTTGAATGTGTTCCTGATTGATGGTGTCAAAAGATGAAAAGATGGGAGGAGTATTGCTGGGAAATGCCACAGGGGAGGGGGAAGGGGAGGAATGAGAGAAGGTAAGGAAAATGGAACTAACCTTCTCCTCAAAGAAGCTGGCCAGAGCGTCCGATAGAGACTGAGAGCCTTCTAGGCGCGCAGCGGGGGGGTTGGACAAGGTCGTAACCACCTGAAATAGTTCTCCTACCGAGTTTTTCGCCTGGTTGATTTGTGACGTATAGTAGCGACTCTTTTCAGAAACTATAAGTCTTTTGTAGATGGAAAGGGCGTTTTTATAGGTCATTTTGTCTGCAGGGCTATAGTGGCGGCGCCACTGCCTTTCCAGGTTCCTGCAATACTGTCTCTGAATCCTAAGGGGCTCTGTAAACCACTGAGCTGATGGTATTTTCCTGTTGCGGTGGGAAATTTTAATCGGGGCTAGTTTGTTGCAAGCCGTGTTTAGGTTTGTCAAGTAATTAAAAGACGCTATAGTAGGATCCTGTTCGTTGGGGATATGACCTTCCTGCATCATCTCTGTTAAGTGAGCTAGATTGATGTTTTTCCAATCTCTGTAGGAAAATTGAGAGGAGGTTGTAGTAGGAGGTTTGGTGGGATTAATTTCAACAGAGAAACAGATCGCTGCATGGTCTGTCCAGATCAGGGGGATTACTTGGGTAACAGTTATAAAGGGACTGTTGGTGAATAGACCATCTAGTGTGTGGCCTGCTTGGTGCGTGGGAGATTTTATCAATTGCAGCAGGCCGGCAGCTGCTAAGTCTGTAGTTAGCTGCGTGGTATCGTGGTCGTTGAAGGCTTCTAAGTGAAAGTTAAAATCACCTAGTATGGTGAAGTGAGTGGAGCCTACAGCTGCTTCAATCATATTGCCTAAGTTGGCTAGAAACTTGGATCTTGACCCAGGAGGGCGGTAGATTAGCATGCCCTTAAACGATGACTTGGCCGAGAGGCCTAGTGTGAAAAAGAAAGCCTCGTATTCAGGGCAGTTAGATTGCGTCGTTGTGAGCTTAAACTCGTTTTTATAGATTATTGCTATACCTCCACCCTTTTTATTTTTAGTCCTGTCTAGTCTGCCTACATTGTAGTTGATAGGGGTGGCAGCTCTGAAGTCTGGGCCGGAGGCTTCATCCCCCCATGTCAATGTAATAAATACGGCTGGGGTTTAACGACCCCTAATCCCAAAAATCTAAAAATGTTTTGCCGCCTTTGGGGTAAACGGAAGGCGGGCAATTTTAGCACCAGGAAAAGGGACGATTTCGTAGGGGTTGTAGTCATAGGAAGAGCGGGTCTAGGCAGTACCTAACCATATTACAGCATAGTCAGGTTTTTGAAGGAGGGCGGTCAAACAGAGCTGTTTGAAGGCTGATACTGGGATTTTTCTAACGAACGGTTCCCCCGACCATGACCCTACCCCAAATGGGACGATTGGTGCCTCTCAGGGTCAGACGAGGACCAGAAACCCTCTTGGCACCACAATCACGGCCTCTGCTGAAAAGACAGACTGATATCATACGCTTCATAATCTTGACCGATTTGTTGAACATCTGTTCCAGTTGAGATCCATATCATTTTCCTCCTGGCAATGAGAGATGCATAAGTAGATTCTTCTGGAATTGATCAGTTCACCACAATCTTATCCATTTATTCCAACATGCTACCACCGAAGCTCCAACAGCGACTGCTGCATGCGAGTGATCAATAGAGGTGGCAGAGAAAGAAGAACCCACACCTGTGACTCCATCAAAGTCAATGCAGCTGTTCAATACCATAACTCGCAGCATCTGACAGTGCTAGGACGTCGCTAGAGAGTGTGCAGGCACGCAACGCCCATTGGGCTGAAAGGGAAGCAGCCTCCCCACGCCCAAGGTGTGTGGAGGCCTGGGCTGCGACAGCTTCCCGGAGTACTTCACAGGTCTTTAAAAGACCATTTACTTGCTAACAAAGCTTTGTTGTTTGTTCACCCCTTCTTAGAACCCCTGCATCTCCACTCTGACTATCGCTGGAAGTATTAGCCCCCCCCCCCCGAAATTTTTAGTAGCCCCTCCCCCCCAGAAATGTGGCTCTAGTTGCGCCTCTGGGAATGTGTATGACATATGTGCTAGCTCAGACAGCAAAATTGGAAGCACCGTCAACTCTCTTAAAAGCAACATCAATCGTCTTTATCAATAATGTTTCCTACAGAAGCATCCTCAAAATAATAGTTCCCTAGGTGTACAGGCTGCCATTAAGGGGTCTACTTTTACAACTGATGGAAACCCCTCATTGAACTTCGCCAGAGGGTGGCTTCTCGCGAGAAACCTGGGGGAAGTTAGACCCTCAGCCTCCTCCTACTGTCCTGAAAGGAACTTTCACCCTGCTTCAACAAGAGGTAGACGGTCACATTCCTTTCTGTAGGAAGAAATGCAGGGGAACTTATTATAGCGCCTGTCCCGAATCTCTGCACTGAAAGGCATGGCCACGCATCATTAGCCCCTTGATCGCTAGAGGCGCTGCAGCTCTTGTCTCGCTGCAGTGGTAGAGCCTGGCCCTGGATTACCTCTGCTGAGTGCGCCTCAGGCACCCAGAGTGACAGCCAGACACATGGTTGAAGAGAGGTGTCTGTAGCTGTCATAGGTCATGGATGCACATTTATCTCGGTCTGGGCACAGCTGGTTTATTCTGGCTCATTGTTTACCCTTGATATCTGGCAACCAATCCTATTCGTTATAATTCTGCCTCAAATATGTTTTTTATTATAGCTCTTCTGACAAACTGGTTAGCTTTGAAACTAATTGAGGAAAGGTTTACAACTCAAAACACTTTTAATATGTATCTATTTTGTATTTGTTGCTTTTTTTTTTTATTTTTGAGAGGGTAAAACATACTGAATTTTGTAGGTTTTCTCCTTTTTAGGTCTCGCCTCGGCAGCGCCTGCCCTATTGCATTGCAAATGCTCGTTTCCTCATTATTGACATGAAAATACTGGCCGGCCAGTTGATGAACAGAGTTTTTGAAGGAATGTAAGGTGTATCAGCAAAGAGAGGTGTATGTGGCTGTCATGGATACACAGTTCTCTCAGCCTGGGCCCAACCTGTTCACTTTGGCGGCCAGTTGCCTCTTGGCACCTGGTAACTGACCCTATCCACTCTAAAGCTGCCTCGTATTTGTTTTTAGGTCTCGCCTGACCCCGCTCCAAAAAGTGCTACCAGGCCAGCCTGGAGCTACAGTGCATGTGCGCGGGCGCGCTGCGCGCTGCGCTTTACTGCGATTACTTTCACTTTTGCAGCCACCTTGCATAGCCAATAGATCTCGCTTTTGGGACCTTATAAGTATTTAGTTATGCAACTGTTGCATGGCTAAACACTTATAAGGTCCCAAAGGCGAGACCTATTGGCTATGCCAATGCTTGTTTAATATACCTCTCTTGCCAAGTTGGTTTGCTCTAAAACTCATTTAGAAAAAGTGTAGACAACTCAAAAGATTTGTAATGTGTTTCTATCAGGTACTTGTTGCTGTATGTTTATATTTTAATGGGTAAAAAAATACAGAATTCTGATGATTCCCCCCATTTTTTTGAGGAATAGACTTTTTGAGGAATGCGTTCATGGACAATGCATTGATTTTCACTGAGGCACGTGCAGTACTAAAAAGGGGTTTTATGCAGAGTAAGAGAGTTAGTTGAAGTGCACATTTTTCAAAGCTAACGTTTAATATTTAGGGCAGATTATTGTGGAATGTGGTGTACAATACAAACCCTTACCTATCACCGACATCTCAAAACCACCAGCACTTGGTAACAAGGAATCGTTTACATCCTTCATTGGAATGTGTGAATTTAATTTCAAGCTCATCAAAACTTACAAAGAAATGTTCAGCCTGTGCATACATTACTTAAGAAACATGTTGAGTGTTCATGAAATGCATAATGTGAGGAGAGTGGATTGCATTTATATAAAATCTTTCAATGAAAATTTAAGATGCATCATTACCACTGATGCCAGTCAGGCTGATCCTGGAGCTGTGCTCAGACAAAAGTCAAAGGTTTGAGAGCCTCCCTCAAACTATCACTCAAACTTAGAGGGGCAGAAGCAAAGTCCTCTGACTGAACAAGAGTTGCTGGCTTTGGTCTGGGCTGTTGGCAAGTTCAAAAGCTTCTTGCGGGGAAAGGAATTTACTATCTACACTAACCATAAGTAATTTGTTCGTATTCTTGAAGGTGGTGGTTCAGGCAGAATTATCCACGTTTTGCAAAACTGGCTTGCAAGCTACAGTACCAATTCAATTTACAACATGTATTGGGAAGGTTTAATGAGTCTGCCGATTATCTGTCTTGTGCCCCACGTGACGATGAAGAAAAAAAGGGACAGATGGGAGGATTACAAAGGTATGACAGTGGCATGGTTGTCAGAGGATAGTGATGCCATTGCGTCAGGAGCCAGGTGTGAATCATTAGAGTCTTGAAAACCGATGTAGTGGGGAGTAGAGTAAGGTAACTGTGTGTGAGGCAGGGGGTGGCCACGTGAGATAGTGCTGGATGTGAGCATCCGACGCTTTCGGAAAGAGAAGGATAAACTCATAACTGAAGATGGGATTGTTCCACGTGGTGATGTGCCTGTTCATTCTTGTTCTTTAAAAGGATTGCCGGATACTCTGACTCCTGAGGGTCATGTGGGCATGACTGGCACCAAAACAAAATTATACCAGGTGTACTGGCGGAATTCTATGTATCGTGATGTGGATATTTATGTTGGTAGGTGTGTAATGTGCAGGTACTGATGAAACTACCAAAATATGCAGCTGCCCCATGATGTCTATTGAACTGCCAGATGGACCTTGGATTAAGTTTGGCATTGGCTTCATTCGTCCATCCGACATGTGATATACCACATCTTGATGGATTACGTTGGATGGATTGAAATCAAATTTGTCTCTCAGCCCAACACTATGAAAGTAATCAATTTTTTCAAATGTGGCTTTTGTAGCAAAGGTTTCCCTAGACATCTAGTCAGCGATAATAGGGTAAAGTTGATCTCTCATGGTAAATTTCAAGAGGAATGGTATGGACGATGTAAGATCCCCATTAAATCGCCCCCAGAGCAACAGACAGATTGAAAGGGTCAATCATCTAATCAAGGAGACCATTCAAATGGCTCTTAATTTCCATATCCGTGTAGAAGCTACACTTTTAGGACCGAGCTCGGTCTTGCCGCACGACTCTCGATAGCACTGGAAAACTCCTTTTGAATTGCTCCGTCGGCAGGCTAGCGATTACCAGATTGCAACCTTATTGGTCATTGGTATAAAAGAGGTGGTTGAGTAGTGTTGAATGATCAAGAAAACATGCACTACCACCCTCATTGACAACGGCCAAAGGTGGAAGTCAACAGTAGTTTTTCAGCAGGGAATGTTCCCAGGATTGGTTATTCCCCAAGTGTGAGGGAAAGCAAGGCTAGAGGTACACCGTTCCATGAGGAGTTAAGTAAGAGAAATGTTGCATTTCCTTCCAGGTTCAAAGACTTTGTGATGGATTGAACAAGATCTTTAAATATGGGAAAAGATGTAGTATGCTTTATTTTGTATTGCGATTATTTACATGCAGATCGTATGTGTTATTTGTTGTTATCCCTTACCCCAGTCCCTCTTCCCTGTTGTATTCTTCCAAATGCACTTCTGGAATGTTGTCAACGTTCTGTGAGGGTCGGAGCTGGCAGTTGTAGGGGCTCCTTTTACAGTGAAGAAACGCGTTCCTCTTACCTCACACTAGTCTCCTTAACTGCTGTCTTCCTTACTACAACACAGGCCCATAAAATCCTGGTCCGCTGGCAGGTGTATGAGCCTTTTTTTTGGTCTTGCCTGAGCCAGCGAATGCGCTGCACTGGCGAGACATTTAGTAATTGGGTTTTAAAAGTGCTACCCACAGGCTTTTGCCGGCCACCAGCTTGCTGTTACGCGCACAAGCGACATGCACAGCTGCCATCTGTGTGTGAAACCCCTCCCTTCTCCCATTCCCTCCTCGTCAGCTTCTCTTATTACAAGCTTCCCGCGTCACGCGGCAAATGCTTGTTTTTATTTCCCCTTCCGTCCGATCACTTTCACGGCTTGGCTTGTTTATCTTCGCTACAGTAAGGCCTCGATTTAGAAATGCTTTCTGGTACCCCGTGACTTCCTGTGTGTCCCATATCCTCAGTAGTACAAGCTGTACCTCACTTTACAGTGGATCCCCCATTGTAGCCTCCGTTTTATTGGATGCTGTGCTCAGAAATTCTCTATACCGGGGTATGTATAAATGTGCCTTTCACCCCACACCGGCTTCACCCGCACTACTTTCATCCTGCACTGCCTTCACTTCACACCACTTTTCATCCCGCATCTCCTTCAACCCACGCCACCTTCATCCCGCACTGCCTTCACCCGCACTGCCTTCACCTCACGCCGCTTTTCATCCCGCACCGCCTTGACCCGCACTGTTTCATCGAGCACCAACATCATCCTGCACCGCCTTCACCTCACACTGCTTTTCACCCAGCACTGCTTTCACCCACACCGCCTTCATCCACCTCTACCTTCACCTTACACCTCCTTTCACCAAGCACTGGCTTCACCCACACCGCCTTCATCCTGCTCTACCTTCACCTCACACCGCCTTTCACCCAGCACTGCTTTCACCCACACCGCCTTCATCCAGCTCTACCTTCACCTTACACCTCCTTTCACCAAGCACTGCCTTCACCCACACCGCCTTCATCCTGCTCTACCTTCACCTCACACCGCCTTTCACCCAGCACTGCCTTCACCCAAACCGCCTTCATCCTGCTCTACCTTCACCACACACCGCCTTTCACCCAGCACTGCCTTCACCCACACCGCCTTCATCCTGCTCTACCTTCACCTCACGCCGCCTTTCACCCAGCACTGCCTTCACCCACACCACCTTCATCCACCTCTACCTTCACCTCACACCGCCTTTCACCCAGCACTGCCTTCACCCACACCGCCTTCATCCTGCTCTACCGACACCTCACGCCGCCTTTCACCCAGCAGTGCCTTCACCCACACCGCCTTCATCCTGCTCTACCTTCACCTCACGCCGCCTTTCACCCAGCACTGCCTTCACCCACACCGCCTTCATCCACCTCTACCTTCACCTCACGCCGCCTTTCACCCAGCACTGCCTTCACCCACACCGCCTTCATCCTGCTCTACCGTCACCTCACACCGCCTTTCACCCAGCACTGCCTTCACCCACACCGCCTTCATCCTGCACTACCGTCACCTCACGCCGCCTTTCACCCAGCACTGTCTTCACCCACACCGCCTTCAACCTGCTCTACCTTCACCTCACGCCACCTTTCACCCAGCACTGCCTTCACCCACACCGCCTTCATCCTGCTCTACCTTCACCTCACACCGCCTTTCACCCAGCACTGCCTTCACCCACCCTGCCTTCAACCTGCTCTACCTTCACCTCACGCCGCCTTTCACCCAGCACTGCCTTCACCCACACCACCTTCATCCACCTCTACCTTCACCTCACGCCGCCTTTCACCCAGCGCTGCCTTCACCCACACCACCTTCATCCACCTCTACCTTCACCTCACACCGCCTTTCACCCTGCACTGCCTTCACCCACACCGCCTTCATCCTGCTCTACCGTCACCTCACGCCGCCTTTCACCCACACCGCCTTCACCCACACCGCCTTCATCCAGCTCTACCTTCACCTCACGCCGCCTTTCACCCAGCACTGCCTTCACCCACACCGCCTTCATCCTGCTCTACCGTCACCTCACGCCGCCTTTCACCCAGCACTGCCTTCACCCACCCCGCCTTCATCCTGCTCTACCTTCACCTCACACCGCCTTTCACCCAGCACTGCCTTCACCCACCCCGCCTTCAACCTGCTCTACCTTCACCTCACGTCGCCTTTCACCCAGCACTGCCTTCACCCACACCACCTTCACCTCACGCCGCCTTTCACCCAGCGCTGCCTTCACCCACACCGCCTTCATCCTGCTCTACCGTCACCTCACGCCGCCTTTCACCCAGCACTGCCTTCACCCAGACCGCCTTCATCCTGCTCTACCGTCACCTCACGCCGCCTTTCACCCAGCACTGCCTTCACCCACCCCGCCTTCAACCCGCTCTACCTTCACCTCACGCCGCCTTTCACCCAGCACTGCCTTCACCCACACCGCCTTCATCCAGCTCTACCTTCACCTCACGCCGCCTTTCACCCAGCACTGCCTTCACCCACACCGCCTTCATCCTGCTCTACTGTCACCTCACGCCGCCTTTCACCTGGCACTGCCTTCACCCACACCACCTTCATCCTGCTCTACCTTCACCTCACACCGCCTTTCACCCAGCACTGCCTTCACCCACCCCGCCTTCATCCTGCTCTACCTTCACCTCACACCGCCTTTCACCCAGCACTGCCTTCACCCACCCCGCCTTCAACCTGCTCTACCTTCACCTCACGCCGCCTTTCACCCAGCACTGCCTTCACCCACACCGCCTTCATCCAGCACTACCTTCACCTCACGCCGCCTTTCACCCAGCACTGCCTTCACCCACACCACCTTCATCCACCTCTACCTTCACCTCACGCCGCCTTTCACCCAGCGCTGCCTTCACCCACACCACCTTCATCCACCTCTACCTTCACCTCACACCGCCTTTCACCCAGCACTGCCTTCACCCACACCGCCTTCATCCTGCTCTACCGTCACCTCACGCCGCCTTTCACCCAGCACTGCCTTCACCCACACCGCCTTCAACCTGCTCTACCTTCACCTCACGCCGCCTTTCACGCAGCACTGCCTTCACCCACCCCGCCTTCAACCTGCTCTACCTTCACCTCACGCCGCCTTTCACGCAGCACTGCCTTCACCCACACCGCCTTCAACCACCTCTACCTTCACCTCACGCCGCCTTTCACCCAGCGCTGCCTTCACCCACACCACCTTCATCCACCTCTACCTTCACCTCACACCGCCTTTCACCCTGCACTGCCTTCACCCACACCGCCTTCATCCTGCTCTACCGTCACCTCACGCCGCCTTTCACCCACACCGCCTTCACCCACACCGCCTTCATCCAGCTCTACCTTCACCTCACGCCGCCTTTCACCCAGCACTGCCTTCACCCACACCGCCTTCATCCTGCTCTACCTTCACCTCACACCGCCTTTCACCCAGCACTGCCTTCACCCACACCGCCTTCATCCTGCTCTACCGTCACCTCACGCCGCCTTTCACCCAGCACTGCCTTCACCCACCCCGCCTTCATCCTGCTGTACCTTCACCTCACACCGCCTTTCACCCAGCACTGCCTTCACCCACCCCGCCTTCAACCTGCTCTACCTTCACCTCACGTCGCCTTTCACCCAGCACTGCCTTCACCCACACCACCTTCACCTCACGCCGCCTTTCACCCAGCGCTGCCTTCACCCACACCATCTTCATCCACCTCTACCTTCACCTCACACTGCCTTTCACCCTGCACTGCCTTCACCCACACCGCCTTCATCCTGCTCTACCGTCACCTCACGCCGCCTTTCACCCAGCACTGCCTTCACCCACACCGCCTTCATCCTGCTCTACCGTCACCTCACGCCGCCTTTCACCCAGCACTGCCTTCACCCACCCCGCCTTCAACCCGCTCTACCTTCACCTCACGCCGCCTTTCACCCAGCACTGCCTTCACCCACACCGCCTTCATCCAGCTCTACCTTCACCTCACGCCGCCTTTCACCCAGCACTGCCTTCACCCACACCGCCTTCATCCTGCTCTACCTTCACCTCACACCGCCTTTCACCTGGCACTGCCTTCATCCACCCCGCCTTCATCCTGCTCTACCTTCACCTCACACCGCCTTTCACCCAGCACTGCCTTCACCCACACCACCTTCATCCAGCTCTACCTTCACCTCACGCCGCCTTTCACCCAGCACTGCCTTCACCCACCCCGCCTTCATCCTGCTCTACCTTCACCTCACGCCGCCTTTCACGCAGCACTGCCTTCACCCACCCCGCCTTCATCCTGCTCTACCTTCACCTCACGCCGCCTTTCACCCAGCACTGCCTTCACCCACACCGCCTTCAACCTGCTCTACCTTCACCTCACGCCGCCTTTCACGCAGCACTGCCTTCACCCACCCCGCCTTCAACCACCTCTACCTTCACCTCACGCCGCCTTTCACCCAGCGCTGCCTTCACCCACACCGCCTTCATCCTGCTCTACTGTCACCTCACGCCGCCTTTCACCCAGCACTGCCTTCACCCACCCCGCCTTCATCCTGCTCTACCTTCACCTCATGCCGCCTTTCACCCAGCACTGCCTTCACCCACACCGCCTTCAACCTGCTCTACCTTCACCTCACGCCGCCTTTCACGCAGCACTGCCTTCACCCACCCCGCCTTCAACCACCTCTACCTTCACCTCACGCCGCCTTTCACCCAGCGCTGCCTTCACCCACACCGCCTTCATCCTGCTCTACCTTCACCTCACACCGCCTTTCACCCAGCACTGCCTTCACCCACACCGCCTTCATCCTGCTCTACCTTCACCTCACACCGCCTTTCACCCAGCACTGCCTTCACCCACACCGCCTTCATCCTGCTCTACCTTCACCTCACACCGCCTTTCACCCAGCACTGCCTTCACCCACCCCGCCTTCAACCTGCTCTACCTTCACCTCACGCCGCCTTTCACCCAGCACTGCCTTCACCCACACCGCCTTCATCCAGCACTACCTTCACCTCACGCCGCCTTTCACCCAGCACTGCCTTCACCCACACCACCTTCATCCACCTCTACCTTCACCTCACGCCGCCTTTCACCCAGCACTGCCTTCACCCACACCGCCTTCATCCTGCTCTACCGTCACCTCACGCCGCCTTTCACCCAGCACTGCCTTCACCCACACCGCCTTCAACCTGCTCTACCTTCACCTCACGCCGCCTTTCACGCAGCACTGCCTTCACCCACCCCGCCTTCAACCACCTCTACCTTCACCTCACGCCGCCTTTCACCCAGCGCTGCCTTCACCCACACCACCTTCATCCACCTCTACCTTCACCTCACACCGCCTTTCACCCTGCACTGCCTTCACCCACACCGCCTTCATCCTGCTCTACCGTCACCTCACGCCGCCTTTCACCCACACCGCCTTCACCCACACCGCCTTCATCCAGCTCTACCTTCACCTCACGCCGCCTTTCACCCAGCACTGCCTTCACCCACACCGCCTTCATCCTGCTCTACCTTCACCTCACACCGCCTTTCACCCAGCACTGCCTTCACCCACCCCGCCTTCAACCTGCTCTACCTTCACCTCACGTCGCCTTTCACCCAGCACTGCCTTCACCCACCCCGCCTTCAACCTGCTCTACCTTCACCTCACGCCGCCTTTCACCCAGCACTGCCTTCACCCACCCCATCTTCATCCACCTCTACCTTCACCTCACACCGCCTTTCACCCTGCACTGCCTTCACCCACACCGCCTTCATCCTGCTCTACCGTCACCTCACGCCGCCTTTCACGCAGCACTGTCTTCACCCACACCGCCTTCATCCTGCTCTACCTTCACCTCACACCGCCTTTCACCCTGCACTGCCTTCACCCACACCGCCTTCATCCTGCTCTACCGTCACCTCACACCGCCTTTCACCCAGCACTGCCTTCACCCACACCGCCTTCATCCTGCACTACCGTCACCTCACGCCGCCTTTCACCCAGCACTGTCTTCACCCACACCGCCTTCATCCTGCTCTACCTTCACCTCACGCCGCCTTTCACGCAGCACTGCCTTCACCCACACCGCCTTCAACCTGCTCTACCTTCACCTCACGCCGCCTTTCACGCAGCACTGCCTTCACCCACCCCGCCTTCAACCACCTCTACCTTCACCTCACGCCGCCTTTCACCCAGCGCTGCCTTCACCCACACCGCCTTCATCCTGCTCTACCTTCACCTCACGCCGCCTTTCACCCTGCACTGCCTTCACCCACACCGCCTTCATCCAGCTCTACCTTCACCTCACGCCGCCTTTCACCCAGCACTGCCTTCAGCCACACCACCTTCATCCTGCTCTACCGTCACCTCACGCCGCCTTTCACCCAGCACTGCCTTCACCCACACCGCCTTCATCCTGCTCTACCTTCACCTCACGCCGCCTTTCACCCAGCGCTGCCTTCACCCACACCACCTTCATCCTGCTCTACCTTCACCTCACGCCGCCTTTCACCCAGCACTGCCTTCACCCACACCGCCTTCAACCACCTCTACCTTCAGAAAATTTCTCCCAAAAGATATCATGAAATGTTGAAACTAGGGTGCTGTGCATTGTCATTCCACGGGTGCTGTGCATTGCCAGTCCACGGGTGCTGTGCAGTGGCATTCCAGGGGTGCTGTGCATTGTCATTCCGCGGGTGCTGTGCATTGTCATTCCACGGGTGCTGTGCAGTGTCATTCCACGGGTGCTGTGCAGTGGCATTCCACGGGTGCTGTGCAGTGGCATTCCACGGGTGCTGTGCATTGCCAGTCCACGGGTGCTGTGCATTGCCAGTCCACGGGTGCTGTGCATTGCCATTCCACGGGTGCCGTGCAGTGGCATTGCACGGGTGCTGTGCAGTGGCATTCCACGGGTGCTGTGCAGTGGCATTCCACGGGTGCTGTGCATTGCCAGTCCACGGGTGCTGTGCATTGCCAGTCCACGGGTGCTGTGCATTGCCATTCCACGGGTGCCGTGCAGTGGCATTGCACGGGTGCTGTGCAGTGGCATTCCACGGGTGCTGTGCAGTGGCATTCCACGGGTGCTGTGCAGTGGCATTCCACGGGTGCTGTGCAGTGGCATTCCACGGGTGCTGTGGTACTTTCAATGACACTTTAGAGCTTCGCATTGTTTCAAAGGTCAGTAATATCCATTATTTAACTATGTCCTTTGCTTGGTTTCACTCTCTAGGAAGTATCACTCAAGTGTCACATTTCGCAGCAGGATGTCCCCCTTACTCACGCTGAAATCACTGACGCTGTCCACATAAACCGTCTGAAAACATGGCCGCTGGCTCTGTCGCCAAAGCGCTTTGCATTGTGGAACCTGAAGTTCATATGTATTCACTATTCCACGCGTAGTTCAAACGCCAGCATGCTAACAAGCCAAGACGAGTTCCAAGTGACACACATTGCACCACTTGGCAACAATAGAGACGGCAGAAGAGGCGCACATAGCAAATTACAACTTATTTGATAACAATCTAAAGCATAGCGACGTCTGGTGTAAAATGAAGCAGAAACAGGTCGTGGCGAAGAGGCCCACACTCACCATGCTGCTGCTGGGGGAGGGGAAGAGCAGTCTGAAGAAACGGAGAGCAATGACGGCCGAGCACGAGAAACAGACACACGAAGTGAGAAGCAGCCAGAGAGAAACACAAACAAGGGCGGCCGGGTGAGCTGCTGCAGTCTGCTGCTCACGGAGACAGCGGAGCCGGAATAAAGGCGAGTGAGGAGGAGGTGTTCAGGCGAGGATCACACACTCCATCTTAGCACGGTTCCTTTCACTCCATCTTAGAATGGTTCCTGTCCCCCTCTTTTCCTCGAAGCTGTTTTATAGAATTGGATACGTTTATCTATTTATACCTGTTGAATACCTGGAAAATATGTGAGTGCTAAGAAGCAAACCTTAGACGACGCAGAACTGAAGCTGGTATTTTAAATGTTGTTTTTTGTGCTGTTGTTTTTCTACCGAGCTCCAATGTACCCAGGTGTGTTTCTCGTGCGGCATCTTTGCGAGATGTCTCAAACTTGTCTCGCTGTTGGTGAGCTGGGGGATGCACCAGGAACGGCTCGGATGCCCACTGCCAGTGACCGGGCTGTGCTATGACAGCTGGAGGAGGGGCCTCGAAGGATCCGCGAGTGGTTCCGGAGCGCAGGTAACAAGCATTGGCAAGGGCAAGTTTCTCGATTGCCGATGACGTCACATAGAGATGAGCGAGCCAAGCCAGAGGCGAGCCAAGGGTCTTGCTTGGCTCTTCTAGGCCGGTTATCTGCCGATTCCTAAACATGGCGTAAAATATCATAGTCTGTTCAAAGTTCAACAATGTGTATTTCTTTAGCACGTGGAAGCTTTAACATTGCATTGCTCTGTCACTTTTAGGCACTGTACTGAGAAGTACATATCCAACGCTGGCGACAGTGTCATTATTGAACCAAGAGGCAAGACGGTCGTCATGGGATCCCTAGCCCTGGATTATTTTACAGAAATTCTATAGTCTTTTTTATAGTCTGTAAAACCAAAACAGTAGGTCAAGCTGGGATTTTGAACTCACACACTCATACACCAGTTTTGGTGAATTAGAACATTGGAATGTTGGGAGGTCCATCGAAAACAATGGAGCGCTCCGGGCTTCTAATGGGAAGTAGAACATTAGAATGTTGGGAGCTCCATTGAAAACAATGGAGCGCTCCGGGCTTCTAATGGCAAGTAGAACATTGGAATGTTGGGCACTCCATCGAAAACAATGGAGCGCTCCCGGCTTCTAATGGCAAGTAGAACATTGGAATGTTGGGAGCTCCATTGAAAACAATGGAGCGCTCCGGGCTTCTAATGGCAAGTAGAACATTGGAATGTTGGGCACTCCATCGAAAACAATGGAGCGCTCCGGGCTTCTAATGGCAAGTAGAACATTAGAATGTTGGGAGCTCCATTGAAAACAATGGAGCGCTCCGGGCTTATAATGGCAACATTGGAATGTTGGGAGCTCCATCGAAAACAATGGAGCGCTCCGGGCTTCTAATGGCAAGTAGAACATTGGAATGTTGGGAGCTCTATTGAAAACAATGGAATGCTCCGGGCTTATAATGGCAAGTAGAACATTGGAATATTGGGAGGTCCATCGAAAACAATGGAGCGCTCCGGGCTTCTAATGGCAAGTAGAACATTGGAATGTTGGGAGCTCCATTGAAAACAATGGAATGCTCCGGGCTTCTAATGGCAAGTAGAACATTGGAATGTTGGGAGCTCCATTGAAAACAATGGAATGCTCCGGGCTTCTAATGGCAAGTAGAACATTGGAATGTTGGGAGGTCCATCGAAAACAATGGAGCGCTCCGGGCTTCTAATGGCAAGTAGAACATTGGAATGTTGGGAGCTCCCTTGGAAACAATGGAGCGCTCCGGGCTTCTAATGGCAACATTGGAATGTTGGGAGCTCCATTGAAAACAATGGACAAGTAGAACATTGGAATGTTGGGCGCTCCATCGAAAACAATGGACAAGTAGAACATTGGAATGGTGGGCGCTCCATCGAAAACAGTGGAGTGCTCCAGGCTTCTAATGGCAATTAGAACACTGGAATGTTGGGAGCTCCATCGAAAACAATGGAGCGCTCCAGGCAAGTAGAAAATCAGAGTTCACAGCTGTTACTGTGAACAAAGGCCTCAAGAAGCCCGAGGGGATTTCATCCACTCGGCCCCTGAGGCCTTTGTTTTATTTGTTAGAACATTCTGCCCTCTACTGACGGAATGTTCAATGCCTTTTAGCCCTCCATATATGGGCTACATATACGGCATTAAAGGCTGGATCCCTTGTTAAAGGGCCTGCATTTGGCTCGGGCCCTTAATGGCCATAGGCAGGCTACAAGGCTATATTAAAATATTTCCCTAAGATCACACAATGCAAGCAGGTAAGCTGCGATTTATCCAGGTTTTCTGGTATCGCTTTGTACAACTCTGCCACTAAATGGGAATATTTATTTGTGTCTCCCTTTTAATGTTAATATTTTGCTTTTACCTCTTTGTGCATTTTCCTGCACTTTTTAAATAGCGTGATCTTGCCCCAAAACTATTGGAGTGTCTTACCTGTGCACTGGTTATATTATACAACGTCACATTAATTTCTTTTTTAAGGCATGGGTAAATGAAGTGATTTGGCAAGAATCACAGGATGGTGGGCCAATGCAGAGACTCAACCTGATTCCCTAATTCCAAAGTCAGCAGCTCTGGCCACAATGCCACATCCTTGGCAGAGTGAGAGTCGCAGGCAGACGCCACATGAAAGTTCGGCTCGTTATGGCTTGAGGTTCCAACAGGGCCTCGAGCTGAACCAGAGCCTGGCTCAACCTTTCAGTGGTTCGCCACCTTTATGTTGAAATGGCTTCAGTGTACTTATGAGTCACATTCGACAGTCAAATGTGTGAACGTACAGTGACACTTTGATGTGAGTAAATGGAAAGGGATGAATATCAGATAGCACAGCCTTTTGAGCAATGAGAATCCCTTAAAAGTACTTGAAACTTGCTCAAAACGCCTACAATGCGGATCACGGACCTACTTACCCTTTCTAAGATGGGTACAATAACACTACAATAATAAGAAGCAAGAAGGCTGACCTCGCCAGACAGGGCTAGCGTTTCAGATACTGCAGCAGTGCCTCGCACCTCTCACAACTGCGCACTGCGACATTTTAAGCTCTTGTTACTTCAGAGCACAATGTGATGATTGCGTCTGTACATGTGCACTGCAAACAGCCCATTCACTGCTTCTGCTGCACATTGAATGCATGTCTCCATCGCAGACACCCCGTCCCCACTGCACCAGCCTGTGGAGTCCGGCTACTTTCCTTAATCTGCCTGCAGGTAACAACGTCCCCTCCCTCCAACCTCGGTGAAGCGGCTCACGTTGCCTTTCACCGTTTCTGCTGAAACACTAGGTGGTGATCCACAAAGTGAGTGACACCCTCACTTGAGATCTAGCCCCCGCTCTCCCTCCCTGTGCAACTCTGCTGGACTCCAGTGTAGTAACCAGGGTCCAGTTTGAGGGAAAGTCAATTTTGTGAGTCCCGTAATAGCGATTTTTACTGAATCGCTATTAAGGACTTGCAAAATGGAATGTATGTAGGGATCACTAAAATAATTGCGATTCCTTAATTGCGAATCGCAAATTGAGATTCGCAATCAAGGAATACCTTCCTATTCATTCCTATGGGTCAAGAGGCCCATAGGAATGAACGGGATTTGCGCACTCAATTTGCGAGTAACCAAGTGGTACTCGCAAACAGCGTGAGCAATTTCAAGGGTGCAAGGGTTCCAAAAGGACACCCTGTTGCACCTCTGAAATGTGCATGTGTGCACATGTGGTGCACATACATGCCCTATAGGCATGTATGTGTGCCACATGGCACTTTGAAAAAAGCAAAAAAGTTCTTTTTTAAATGAAATCGCAAAATACCACCAACTTGAAGTTGGTGATAATTTGCGATTCCTTAAGGCAATATCGCAATTTGCGATGCGTACTGGCATAGCATTTACTGAATCACAAATTGTGATTCTCTAAATGCTTGCGCAAAATAAGGAATTGCGATTTGGGCATTTGCCTACCTACATTGCACAGCCAAATAGCGAATTTCATAGTTTGCAATCGCAATTTGACTTCCTACATCCGGCCCCAGATAATGCCAGGCTGCCTAAGCAATCTTCAAATCGGGCGTGCAGCGCTGCTCCTGGACTTTACCCAGGAATGGTCTTACAGTCCTGATGGGTGAGATCAGCTGTGCTCTGTGCCTGGCTACAGATTTGCTGCTGCAGACTTGGTCTTGTAGGCAGGCAGGTTTTGTATGTGTCTCTCTCAGGCGTGCTTCTTATCTCAGGGCGACAGGAGTCCTCCTGACAGCTGACTCGAGTCTGTCAGAGAGGCTGAGTGCTTGCTGCTTTTAAAGTGTGCACTGCAGGACTGGGCACACTGTGACCGCCCCTCCCCCCAACTCATGACCAGAGGGCAGTAGTTGTTGCATTTAGATTTTAGTGAAGAACCGTATATGGTTGTCGCCCGGCCAGGCGACTTGAAATGATGTCTGGGGGGGCTGCTGAGGGGAACAGCACGATGCAAGATGCATGCAGCATGACCTGCTCTACAGCACAAAGCACCGCGAGTCTCGAACGCAGCCCTGACAAGTTTCCCAACTCACGTCGGATGTGTTGCTCCAGCACAGGTTTTATTTTATTTTAGATTTGTAGTCATGTTTATTCCATTATAAAACATAACTAAACATTCCAGAATTCAAAGAAAAAAAACCTGGACTGGAGTATGGCATCACGCATGGACCCTATGCATGCACGGAAGAATGGAAAGCTGCCGCCCCCTCACTTCGGGCCATGCATCTGAACTGTGGCCACCAGTGACAGGGCTGTTTTGCCGGACAACAAGAGAAGACGAGACGCCTCCTGGTCCGCGTGAGGGCTGTAGACTTTGCAGTCTTGACCACCATGATCCTGTAAGGCTGTTGTTTATTTCCACCTGACCCACCATGCTTTGTTGACCGTATTGCCCACCCAGAGAAATTGAAGACGGGCTTACTTGATCTGAATAGGGGTTTGGGGAACGTGCCCTATGGGAGAATTGGCGAAAGTGGTACAGGACGGGCGACTGTGCTAGGTTTAGGCTAATTTGGGCTATCTGGGTGGAGTGTTAGATATACCCCTTTTCATCCTGGACTATATGCCACCATTTTGTTAGGGGTGACCTGGTGGCTGACAGGTACATAAAGGTGGGAAAAAAGATACCGACCCCACCCAAAGCTTACCTGGATTTCCCGGGGTTCCTTGGGAGATGTTTTTTGTTTGAGCAAAAGGGTTTAATTAGAACATGTGTGCAGGGTTTGTTGATGTATTGTTGTCGCTACGAGTCAGGTGTGGTTGGTGGTTGGCCGAGAAGTTTGCATGGCTTTAGCTAAGTTTATTGTTGTTGCCATCGGCGAACCAGGCTGAAAGGGAGGCTGTGAACAAGCTCATATCTGTATAGGGTAGGAAGGAAAGATTACACTATGGCATGTTTGTTGAGTTATATGTTAACAGATGCAGCGATAAGCGGTAGGGGAAGTTAAAGGTCACAATTGCAGAGATTCAGTTACGGCAGGATGTGGAACATTACTGGGCTAGGTTATGTGGGGGAAAGACATTTAGGGGTGGGAGTAGGGAAATGTATAGGTTACGTTTTTGCATAGTGAGGCATTCATTTAAGGTGGAATGCCTAGGAAAATGTGTGATGTGCACCTGTTTCAATAAAAGCGGCCTCTTCCACACAAACCTCGGTTAGTGGTCTGTGCTGGGCCTCTCTCACCCACGAAGCCCCACCCTTGTAACTTGTAGAAACCAGTACTGGCACAAGCACTCACACCACCTCCGAGCCAGGCTGTGAATGTGAGACTCTGGGAAGCAGCAGCGCAGGAACTGCCCGAACAAGCACATTCATAAAGTGCACTGGCTGCTTGTGTTGAATGCAGCCTTGAGTGCATATACTCGGGTGGTTCAAGGGGGGCCATTATGAGTGACTTGTGCATTTTAGTGCGGTGATGTGGACATCAACACTAAAATATGTTAGTCTGACCTCTGATGCGTGGTACCGGGTAAGGTTGCTCAGCCATGCTGCATAGCAGCCGTGCTACTATACAACATGGTTAAAAGACATTGAAAATGCCAACAGCTCTTGCATGGGTGAGACCTATTGGCTTTGCCAATACTTGTGATACCACTACTTCGCCTAAATTTACATTCTTGCATCCATTTGTAAAGGCTGTAAGCCCTCTTCACGCATTGTCATTGTCTGAGGAAGAAATGCTGAACCTTCCACACTTGTTAGAGAAACACTCACGCAAACATTTTCAAGCTGAGATGTGGGACATTTGGAAACAAATCAGGGAAATACATTCCCCTACACGCTTATACGGAAACAAGTAGTGCTTAATTTGAGCCAATGGTTTCCGGTGGGGGGCACGGTACTTATTTTTGGCGAACAGCATGTATTTCCCTGCATCATTTATTTACAGAGTGACGAGTGGCAAAACTCACAGATTGGAAAGACGGAGGAAGAGAAAGACACCAAAGCCGGCACAGAGGGAGAAATCAGGAGCCTGCAGGAGTGAGATCAAGGGTCAGGGAGTGTGTGGTAGTGAATTAAAGAGGCTCGAGGTGGGTTTCAGGCTACGGTATTCGGTGCGCCAAGAGCCTCTGAACAGAGCTTTGGGCACCAGCACTCTTTCTTTTATAAATTAAGCACTGGAAGCAAAGTAATTCTAGGCGGGAAACACCTCAAATAAAGTCATGGGTTGGGTTAATCGGCATGTATGGACTCGGAGAAACATAACACTGACAAATGAACAAATTGAAGCAGCCAAAGCATAAAATACCTTTGTGTGTCTTTCCTCTGTGCAGCACAAGTTCTGGCACACTTACTGAAATGTATGATATTCAGGTAGTAAACATCGGACAAGTACACTGCAGATGCAGTGACAGGGAGGTCCAGTTCTTTGAGACGCACACTGCTCCCCAAGTATGACTTTTTAACACAGCTATTAATAAGTTAGTCTAATCTCCTTGTTTGCACAGTGGCCTATTAAAACGTTTACTGCAACTAACCTGACGACAACAATTCAAAGAAGAGTGCCAGCCGCCCATGTCATCAGTGGTACCTTAAAATGGAATATTGCATGCGCTACAACACATGTGATTACAACGTGGTCGTTACAACCACCGCGTTGTTACAACGCAAACCCTTACATCACAAGTCGTTTCTACGACTTGCTGTAGGGGGCGCGCTGGACTTAGGAATACTATAATTTACTATTCCAACTCCAGCATGTGCAACAGTAGAGAAGGTGTTGGAATAGTAAATTATACTATTCCTTAGTTTAGCGTGCCCCCTACAGCAAGTCGTAAAAACGATTACGATGTAATTGCTTGCGTTGTAACAACGTGGTAGTTGTAACAACCACGTTGTAATCACATGAGTTGTAGCGCAGACGATGTAAAGGCTTTTTCCCCTTAAAATACTCATAGAGTTATATTTAACATCAATTCAATTTTCATGCTAGCAATTTTGCCAATGTTTTATGGGGAAAAAGGCAAAATTCCAGACCTAAGCCAAGCAACGTGCTTTTTGCAATGCTATGATAAAGCACTGGTCCCGAAAAAAGGACCGCGGCTCTCCTCTGGGTCTGATAAAGCGCTGTTTAAAAAAAAAAATCTAATCTATGTATACAAAATCTTTTGATCATGATCTTATATAATAATTTAATTAATGTAATCAACTTTCTTTAGATTGGTTATTCCCCAGTTTGAATTATCTCAATCTATTGTTGTCGTGATAAACGGCCCGAAGGGTATTATGTCATCACTGCGATGTACACCTGCCTCATTAAAGCGGCCTGTTCCACATACACTGGTGTGATGCAGTTTTTTAGGTGAGCGGTCTCGTCCAATGGGCGGGTCATGTGCCAAGCACTCCTTTCAACGGATGTCTGACTGCAACAGAGGCCGGTGTTAGTGCGGCAAGTGGTATGGCAACGCAGTGGAATGGGGATGGAATGTTGGGGGAGTAGAACATAGAATGAGGTTAGCCTGGGTGGCTCTAGGTTGAAGGTAGGCAGGGACATTTGATGTTTGCTGTTCAAGTGCACGCTGTGCCACTCCTCATTTGGAACCTGTACTCCAAATAAATCATTATCCTTACCGGACGTGTGGAGTAGTACTTTCCAACAATGGCGACCAGTGACGGTTGGAGCGGCACCAGCATTTGATGCAGCTTATTTGGACCTTCTTAAGTGTGGTCCAGGTGCGGAGGAGCTTCATGGCATGTTGACTTTTCTGCAGGTCAAGATGTGGAGGAGACACGAAGCGTGCGGTGCTGGAATTCCGTGTGCCGAAGCTGTGAGTTTCAAGCTGCTGCTGGTTGGGACCGAGGTGTGGAGGAGTACAACATTTTCCAGCTATCGCAACAAGAATTTTTGATTCTATTAAGGACACGGAGGCGAGGATTATGCTGTCTCAATTTCTTTACTGACTCACATCAGCCAATGAAAACACAGTAACAGTAATGAAAAAGTTCATTTCCCATGAGGCTTTGAACCACGCCTCCTGTAACAACCAATAATCACACACTACATTCAATAAAATAATGAGGCACCATCTTGGCTTCCTCTTTCTTTACAATCCAGTCTTGGAAAGTCCGGAAAACCAATAACAGTCCTGACTCTCAACGGAGAGTACTAACACCAAAGTTTGTTCCAAAATCCTGGAAACAGCAGACATCGTCCAACCACCGGATAATCCATGTCCGGAAACCACAGGACCTTACGCTGGTTTAGAGTCGGTTCTTGAAAACAGAAACAGTCATAAAAATGTGGAACCCACCAAGATTCAACATTGTAGGGTGGGAAAACATGTTCAAGTATACGTCATGCACTATGACAGTTTACATCATACATGTCCCATCGGGTGCGATAATCCTCGACTCCCTGTCCTTAATAGAATCAAAAATTCTTGTCGCGATAGCAGGAAAATGTTGTATTCTATGGCAGGACCGGAGGTTTCAGATTATGCTGGTTCAAAGCTCACCAACAACAACTGAAGAAACATGTGAGATAGGCTTGTAGTAAAACATTTTAAACATTGAATCTGAAGACCAATCCACTGCCTTAAGGATGTCTTCCAACCTGGAACCCAAAATATATGCTTTAGAGGCCATAGCGCCTCTGGCTGAATGAGCACCATACACTGAAACATCAATGCCAGCTTCTGACATGACCCATCTAACCCAGCCGCTAAGGTGGCTGCGGAAACAGGTCTAAAAGGTTTTTGGATAGCTAATAACAATTGACCAAAGCATCAGTTCTATGTGTTAGAGTACGTTCTTCATAAGTCTTTAAACATTGTAAAACAAAAAAAAAAAAAAGAAAAAAAAAAAAAAAACATTGTAAAACACATAATTTAGCATTGTGCGGAAAAGCAGAATGCTCAACCGAACGTGACATGGTCTTCATCCGTCTCGAGATGATGAAAGAGACCCCCTGTGGAGAATAAATTCTTCCAGCTAAATCTAATGCCCGAACATCTGATACCCTATGACAGGAGATCAGACACAAAAGCATTGTGAGTTTGGCCGACAACTGTTTCAGTGATAAATCTTTATTATCAGGCCAAGATTCCAACAACGTCAAAACCTTAGAAACATCCCATAACGTGGTGTAATGAGGCCAAGATGGTTTAGCAACTCTAATGCCCTTCAGTAACTTACACACTAGGGGATGCACCCCCATCGGTTTACCATCAATAGGATTATGTCCAGCAGAAAGGGCAGACCTAAAATGATTCACAGACCTATAGGACAAACCAGCTTCCGCACATTCGACAAAAAAATTAATACTTCCTTTACATCTGATCCCATGGGATCCACCTGCCGTTGAAGGCACCGACCCAGCCATCGTTTCCATGAAGCTGAATACCGCTTGCGGGTGGATGGAGCCCAGGCTTGTTGTATAAACTCGGCAGCCGCAGATGAAAGGCCCTCAATTCTCTCATGTCGCCTGAGAGCGTCCAGACCATGAGGGCCAGTTGGTTCTGAAGGACCAGTGGATGCGGAGCTCCCACTGGGTCCTGGAGAAGCATCGTGAAGATCGGGAGCTGTAACGGTAAATCTACTGATAGCTCCAAAAGTGTCGGTAACCAAGACTTCCACAAGGGTGTGACCAACACTACTGATGCTACTTGCCGGCGAATGTGCGCCGCCACCCTGGGGATCAGAGCAAAGGGTGGAAAGGCATAATTCCGTTGTGGTCCCCAATGTTGAAGAAACGCATCTATTCCCTTCGTCATCGGATCTGGTCACCAACTGAAGAAGAGGGGAAGGTGCGCGTTGAGGCGAGAGGCAAAGAGATCTATCAGACACGGCCTCGCATACCCATGATCTCTGCAACAAGGAGGGGTGAAGCCTCCAATCGCTGTAATCTCTCAGGATCCTGGAGTTCCAATCCGCTACCTGATTGAGTTTGCCCGGCAGATACTCCGCCACCACACACTGGATCTTGTGGTCCAGGCAAAAATGTCATAATTCCTTCACTATGTTGGCTAACATCCGGGTTATTGTCCCGCCGAGGCAATTGATGTATTGCACCGCGGACACATTGTCCATCAGAAGAAGGATACAGCAATTGCTCTTCACCGGGGAAATCGACTTTATGGCGTATGAGCCCGCCAGCAATTCTAGGCAGTTGATATGCAACTTTAACTCTTCGGCAGACCAACGTCCGCCGGTGGCAAAGTCCCCACATCGAGCGCCCCAACCCCATCGGCTGGGGTCGGACTCTATTATGACGTCCGGGGAGGCTCCAAAGATAGCTCTTCCGTTCCATGCCGTCATGTGTTCCAACCACCATTGAAGCTCTTCTCGAGCGTCTGGTGAGAGTGGAATCAGGTGGTCGTATGCTTTTTTGCAGATAGTGACTCTTTAAGCGCTGCAAGGCTCTGTAATGGAGGGGACCTGGAAATATGGCTTGGATGGATGACGCCAAGAGGCCCACAATCCGTGCCAGCACTCTTAACGAGTTCATCTGTATGGACAGAGTCAAAGTTATTTCCCTCTTGATAGATCTGATCTTAATCAGGGGCAGAAGAAGCTGAGCAGAGACTGAATTTATCTGAAAACCCAGAAACTCTATCTGTTGATTTGGGACAATCGTGGACTTTTTGATATTTATTACAAACCCCAACTCCTGCAGTAAGGACATCGTCCATTCTAAGTGGGTGAGAAGAAGGTTTAGATTCTGAGCCAGAATCAGCATATCGTCAAGATAAACTATCAATCTTACTCCCATCTCTCGCAAGCGTGTTACCACTGGTTTTAGCAGTTTGGTAAACACCCACGGTGCTGAGGACAGGCCGAAGGGAACAGAGCGATAGCGGTACCATTGCCCTTTCCAGGAGAATTGAAGACATTTCCGATGGGAAGGGCAAATGGGAACCGTGAGGTAGGCGTCCTTCAGGTCTAGTCTGACCATCCAATCCGGTTCCAACAGAAGATCTCTCAACAGATGGATCCCCTCCATCTTGAAATGTCTGTACACCACATAAGGGTTGAACTCTCTGAGATTCAGCACCAATCCCTGGCCTCCTCCCTTCTTTTGTACCAGGAAAACGTTGCTGCAGAAACCTCCGGGAAGGAAGGGTCCTGCAGCAATGGCTTGCTTGGCCAAACGTTCTTGCAGCTCGGATTCTATAAAAGCTTGCTCTTGTAGGGAAAAAAGGAGAGAACGGGGAGGGGCGCACTGAACAGGAGAATCTAGGAGTTCTATCCGATGACCCTGAACAGTGTGGAGAATCCACGCATCTGTGGTCAGGCATGTCCGATTCGTCAGAAAATGAATCAATCTGCCCTTCAGGGGGATCATTGGGAACAACTGGGGACTTACCAGATGACTGGGCATCGAAATGTTTGTAGCCTCTGTTGACACCTGTTTGGAAACGGCCTTGGAACCCACGGGATCTCGAAGGGTAGAAGCCCGCCTGGTCGGGCTCTTGGGTGTACCCTCTGCTCCGAGGGGCGAAACCTCATTGAGGACTGGGGTTAACGTAGCGGCCGGTCGAGCGTCCTCTGCCACGCCCAGCCCTACCAGAGACCTGATGAAAAACTCTCTTAAGAGAAGATTGGGATTTATCCGAAGAGGCAAAGGTGCTGACAAACTTGGCAATGTCCTTGACGAACCGTTCACCAGTTGCCCTTCCGCCAGAGGACCTGGTTCGGTCATCGCCAACTCCGCTAGCTGAGGATCAATGTGCAGCAAGACGGACTTACGTCGCTCAGAAGCGCTGGTGCAATTTGCATTACCAAGGAGGCAAATAGCTCTCTGAGTCCACCCAGCCAGGACCTCCGGATGAATGGCAGCGCCAGCTTCCTGAGCCTGCAATGCTAATTCCAGGATCTTTGCCAGAGGGCCTGCGATTTCCAATACCTTGTCCTGGCACGCCCGAAGGGCACGGTCTATGCCTTTCTTGGGATCTTTTTTGTACTTTTTCGGAAAGGTGGTCATTGACGAGTCTATGTCAGGGGTAATCGCTACTTTATGAGCCAAATCCGGTCGGGGACATTCTGATTTTAATCGGGTCTAAAGTCTTTGTCAAAACTCTTCCTGAGGTGAGTTTGCATATACTCCGCTACCGCCGGGGGAGGAACCCAATCTGTGGCGCGGGGATGAATGATGTCTGACGGATCAAAGGAAAAAGGAGAGGGCAGAGTCGGAGAGGAGGAGTGTTTGCGCTGCCAAACCGCGTTTACGCGGTTTGGAATCTTGGGAGGAGTCGGTGTCAGTGCCTGCGTCAGTGGTCGTGTCTGGGATCGTGCTCGGTGGAGCGGGAACCAGGACCGGGGCATCCGTCGTGGCCTGCTCTTTGGATTTACAAAGGGAGGAGTAAACTTTAACGTGAGGCCAGGGAAGGCCAACTGGTTCTGGGGTTGGGGGGGAGCAGGAGTAGGGCTATCAGAGAGAATAGGCTTACCAGTAACTAACTGCCCTATACGTTGACTTAGTGGTAGTAGGGCGGAGGACAGGACCTTGTCTAACTTAGTGTCCAATTTCCTATCAATAATGTCTTCCATGGATTCTTCATCGTAATACCCTGCCCCATCAAGGTCATCACACGCTGCAATTTCCTCCTCGTAGACTTCACAGTCCAACATATCAGCACTTTATGGTAAAAGTTCCCAGGTCCCCAGAGGGAAGCTTAATTATACAGCCCAAAGCAGTGCACAACCCAAGGGCGTCGGGTAGGAGCAGAAGCTGGAGCAGAGGGGGCCAAAAGTTACCACTAGGGCTCCTGGCCGATATGACTAATGGAGGGTATGACCCCAGATTGCCTAATCGGGCTCAGGCCCGCAAAAATTCAATTTGCCACTCCTGGGCTTGAAAGAGTTACATTTATCTGTGCTTTTACAAGCGGTGAAAAGCGCTACCAAAAATGTGCCCTGGTACCGGCTCTGCCGTCTGCAGATGTGTGAAATCCCAATTCAGCCCGGGAGAGAGGCGTCATATCAGCTTGAAAGACCAGGGCCTCACGCGTGCACAGGCGCGTGCAGGCTCCTGAGACGCACGCACAGATCCCCGTTGGGTCTAAGAGTGCGCCTCACTCATTCGCGGGGTTGCCAGTCCCGGATAGCGCTCATGAAAATAAGGCCGCCTGACTCAGAGTGAGAGTCGGAAGCGGCAGGGGGCAATTCTTTCAAAGCGAGAGCCTAACAGCGCAACACACACTTTGGAAAGCGATTAATTAACACAGCAAGAGGGCGCGCGCGCGGCGCCACAGCAAAGCAATCAAAACAACGTGAAACTATTCTCATAGCAGAAACAGATTAAAACCCGATATAAGCTAAATACCAACAAAGTCAATTCCAATCAGAGATAAAATAATGAGGCACTTATCTTGACTGCGGAGCAGCAAAGAAAGAGGAAGCCAAGATGGTGCCTCATTATTTTATTGAATGTAGTGTGTGATTATTGGTTGTTACAGGAGGCGTGGTTCAAAGCCTCATGGGAAATGAAGTTTTTCATTACTGTTAGTGTGTTTTCATTGGCTGCTGTGAGTCAGTAAAGAAATTGAGACAGCATAATCTGAAGCCTCCGGTCCTGCCACAGAATCTAGTAGCGTGCAGCACTTGTTCCGGGTGTCGGACTGAGGAAGTTTTGAGTTGTTGTTTGGGGCCAAAGTTTGGAGGAGCCTCGAAGCGGTGCTGGGTTTACGGAACCGTGAAGTTTTGTATTTTTGCTGTTTTTAAGACTTATTGTTGGCTGTGCACAAGGGCAGTGCTAAGATCCTGCTGAGGCGGTGGCATAAGTCTGAGCTTCTGAGGGCTCCACCCAACCTATCTCGCGCTTCCTGTAATGGCATCCAGTCCCCTGTGTGCGCCCGTGACCCTTTACGTCACACGCACTGAGTTACCTTTATGGCAGCCATTTTGGCTTAGGCCTGTTTCACCTGAATTCACGCTTCCAGTGCGTTTCAGGTTTTCACGCTGATACGCCCAGCTAGGTTCCACTACACTTTACTCATAGCTGATACACGGTCATTTTATGTAAAATGGACAATTGCAGTTGATTTGCTAACACTTCCAGTGTGTTTCAGGTTTTCATAACAGGCAATGTAAGAAGTAAACACTTTAAGTGTGCTGTACAGCTGCCCTGGTGTCCCCTGACTGACAAAGACAGAAAGCATATATTCAAATGAATAACAATGATTTCCTATAAAGTTCTATTTCAGAACCTTACTGGGGCCTTTGCAGAATGTTAAATTGTGAACAAATGGGTATATTTGACTGTTGCAATTAAAGGTAGCACCCTTATCTCTGCCCCAGTAAGTTCTGTGCAGCCTCTTCCCCTCAGACAAACAGTGCTCTAAGGAAGACGCTTTCTGTGAGGAGGAGTGGGAGGGGGGAGGGGGGTATCTGCTCTTGTAAGGGGCCTGGCAGGCTCGGAGTGAAAGAGAATTATTTTGTTTCTCTTCACTTCTGAGTCAGCCGGTGTCAGCGCAGAGCAGTTCAAAGCAGGCTGCAAACAGCGATTTACATAAACACAAGAAGCCACCAACGACAGACAAAGGTTAAGCACTTAAATTCCCAAATTCATATTATCAAAATTTGGTGCATCCACTTCCAGCATCCGTCTTTGATTGATGCTACAAAGTTCAAGGATTTGACAAATAAGGAAGGTGTACTCAACAAGAGTCATTCAAAACCACAGGTAGTGTCCATTTATCTTGCTTTCATTCCAAAACGTTGTACAGAAAAAGGCAAACAGCCAACGCGTTTCGTCCCTTTTGCCAAGGAACTTCTTCAGGGCTATGAATCAATTGACACGAATAATATTGGAAAGGCGATTCACACAATATCCACAAGAATCAAGATTGATTTACTGGAAAATATTCAGCACAGATGTATATAGATGGAACATCAAAGTACGAATCAAATAATTATATAAAGGTCACTTCCATATTAAGATGGACCATGAGAACATGAAGAATGGTGCCAATGACAGAAACAGTTCTTTGTAGTTATAATCCCGATTTGTAAAGGACAAACATGCCGAACAGCATAATAACCGACAGTCTGCTTTACAGGAGATGAGACACACACCCTGGAAAAACAAGCTGAGGAGGCCCCCTTCATATATAGAAGAGTGGGGGCCCCGCATACTGCAGGGGCTGCGGGGATGTCCGTTACGCCACTGGTCCAGTGGCATCAGTGACACCAGCACTGTGGTGCGAAGTGATGTGGTCCTCGTCGCGGTGCTGGCAGGTCACGGTGTAAGCAGCGCCGTCATCGTTGCTGAAGCGCTGTCGTTGGCTGACAAACTGGAGTCGATGGCGCCGGTAGGCCAAGGCTGTGGTGTGGGATGAGGACGGTGCGTCGTGTAACTTACGAGCAGTGCCCTCACACCACGGTGCAAGCAGTGGCGTTGATGTCGGCGTGGAGCGACATTGCCAAGTATACCAAGGCAACGGCATGAGGCGGTGCGGAGTGCAGTGCCCACAGATCACAGTGCAAGCAGCAGCTCAGTGGTGGCATCTGGTGGTGGTGAGACCAGGGTTGCGGTGCAGCATGTGGAGGTGCCCTCTGCAGTGCCTTCAGGACACAGAGTTCACAGCGGCGTCGTAGACGGCGTCTGGTTGTTTTTTCTTCTATATCAGCACAAAACACACAGTCCCCAGTGCTGATGGCAGAAGAACTTGAAGTCTTTGCTGTTCGTGCGGCTTCTTGAACAGGGGGCAAGCTCTACCTCAATCCCTTGGAGAAACTCAATAAAGAAGTTGCAGAAAGTTCAGTCCAGTCCTTTCACTGCCCAAGACAGAAAACAGGCACTGCAAGCCAACACAGCAAAGCACTCAGCAGAGTGAAAGTTCCTCCTCACAGCTTCTCCAGCTCTTCTTCTTGGCAGTCTTCTTGGTCCAAAAGAGTTCTGAAATTCTGGGGTCTGGACCCCAAGATTTATACTCTAAATTCCTTTGTCCTCTCAGACAGAGAGTGTCTGTGCTTAGTCCAAACCAGTTCTGTCCTCTCTGACCCAGCTTCCTGGCAGGGGTGGAGACAGCATTGTGGAAGGCAGACCAGGCCCATTCAGGTGCAAGGAAATCTCCTCCCACTCCTCTAAATGCAGCCCAGGTCTAATCAGCCCAGCCATGACTCATCTGACTCTCTGGGGCCACTACTCATCCCCAGCCCCTGTCTCTCCAAAGCCAGACATGCAATACACATCCTAGCAGAGGCACACTGGATGGCTAAGCAAGAAAATACCTACTTTCTAAAAGTGGGATTTTCAAACACAGAATGTAAAAACCACCTCCACTAAAAGATGCATTTTAACATTCTGAGTTCAGGCACACTAAACGTTATTTTCGTACCTTGTTCCCAGGGGTAGTTATGTGTATAAGATGTTATAAGCAAACTCCTCATTCTATCCTATGGGAACAGGTAGCTTTGCAATAGTGAAAAACTAATTTGGCAGTATTTCACTATCAGGACATGCCACACACACCAGGGCATGTCCTACCTTTCACATACACTGCACCCTGCCCACAGGGTTACCTTGGGCCTACCTTAGGGGTGACTAATATGTAAGAAAAGGGAAGGGTACGGCCTGGCAAGTGGGTGCACTTGCCAAGTCGACATGGCAGTTACAAACTGCGCGTAGACCCTGCAGTGGCATGTCTGAATTACCTTTTCAGGGCTACTCATGTGGGTGGCACAATTAGTGCCGCAGCCCCACTAGTAGCATTTGATTTACAGGCCCTGGCACACTCAGTGCACTTTACTAGGGGCTTACCAGTAAATCAATTATGCCAATCATGGAAACACCAATCTATAATACAAATGTTACAGAGAGAATATGCACTTCAGCACTGAATAGCAGTGGTAAAGTGCCTTAAGTCCTAAAACCAACAACAGCAGGTCAGGAAAAAATAGGAGGAAGAAGTAAAATGTTTGGGGATAACCCTGAAAAAAGGGCTATTTCCAACAGGAGCTTGCCATGCAATAGAGATCTACTTGAATTACCGCATCCTACAGTTTTTAAAGTCCACCAGAGCATTTACACCACCAAAGTTATGTTGTTTGTTATTTTTCTCAGACATCTGTTTCCTGATTAAATATGGACCTTGTCCTTAAAATGGGAAAGCAGATGCTCTCTCCAGATCTGAACCACCACGTGGTGAGGTCAAAAACACAGAAAATGAGCCTCTGTTAATACTAACAGAGACAAAGTCCGAAGCATACACCGCGGTTCTTGTGACACTTTCTGACAATTTCTTCGAAACCCTTTAAGCTCATCTACAAGCCATAGACACCCAAGCATGGGTGCAAGAAGATCCTGAAAACAGAACCCAAGAAGGAGAATTGTTGTATCAGCGCAAGGCCTTGTATATACCCAGCAATACTGTACAACAACAGGTGTTGAAATGGATTCATTACTCAACCTTGGGACATGACATGGGCACACGTAAAACAATCACAACCACAGAGTGTTATTTTTCATGGCCTACTTTGTGTCACAATGTAAAACAGTATGTGGAGACGTGCCGCATCTGTGCCCAAGAGAAGGCAGACCACAGAAAACCAGTTGGTCTACTACAACCAATTCCGGTGCCCCGAACCCCTGGCACACAGTCTCAATGGACTTCATCATACAGATGCCTAGTAAAGGAGACACAGGTATCATTGTGGTGGTAGATCATCTGACCACGATGGGACACTTTATTGCTGTACCAAAACTACTAAGTGTGGCAGGGTTAGCCAACATGTTCCTACAACACATAATAAGATTAAATGGCGATCACAATTTACATCACATTTTTGGCAAAGACTTTGTGAATCCATGCATATTGTGGCTAGGTTGTCTATTAGTTACCACCCTCAGACTGACGGAAAAACTGAGTGACTAAACTAAACACTAGAGCAATAACTTAGGTGTTTAGTACTACAACAGGGGGAAGACTAGAATACAGTCCTATGGCTGGCAGAATTTGCCTACAACAACATAGACTGCACCACACTAAGGTGCTCCCCCTATGTGTGAGTCCAGAAGTAAGGCCAGTTGCATGTAACATTTCAGAGGCAATGCAAGGCTGTATATATGGGGAAGCGTGAGCACGCATGTAGGGAACTCCATTTACAAGGGAGCCTATGGGCCTCATTTACATAAAAATGACGCAGCGCCGCAAGTCATTTTGAAAGCACAGGGACGTGTCATATTAACAAAAATACGATGCATCCGTGTGCTTTCCCATGCATTGACGCACAATTGGCTGCCATGCACCAGCGCAGGCACCCTTATATCATGTGAAGAGAACAATGAGAGAGCTAGGGAGGCAAGGGTGCGTCCGTATCCCCTGTAATATATATGAGTTTAATCAAAAATGGACGAACCCAGTGGTGTTGGTACGATCACTGGCAAGCAGTGCTTGGGAACCCACTAGGTGAGTAAAAGGCCCCTCACACACCAACCTGGTTGGTGTCATGCTTCATCATAGGGGCCCCAACCGGGTGGCCGAGCGCCTCCCGGTTGTGCTGCAACGCCTGACTACAGCGGAGCTGGTGTGGTGTGAGAGTGTGAAGTGGTGAAAGATTAAAAATACCTCTGAGAATCCTTGCCGAGGGAAATTTATTAATGGCGGCTCAGGATATATTACAATAAAAAATTATGTGAAGCAACTACGAAAAGGATTCAAATTCTAATAGTTGGCTATGTGGTTGGTCTACATGTTTCAGCCCACCTCAGGATGTGTGGGGCTTTCTTCAGGACCAGGAAGTGCAGTGAGTGGCAAAATAGGGCCACGTGAATAGTGAAAAATAAAAAGGGTAATTTACCTACACACTCTCTAAGGTGTGTGGAAACGGTATCAGCTCGTTGGCAGACACCGCAGGGAAAAAAGACACTATGGCTGAATATTGATCGCTGATCAGGAAGGGGAGGAGTGCGCTCCTCGTAACACAGATTTTGGTCAGAGAGCAGCACCCGCTAGGCACCTACTGTGGTCTCCCGGCTCCTGGGTGGTGTCATGTGTCAAGGGTGCCTGCTTTGCGGGGATGATTGTTTTTGTGCAGGACGGGACACCTTTCTGTACAAAAACAATAATTGATGGCATTTTCCTCTTTCTACGTGTGCTGCAGAACACATGGAATAAGGAAAAAACGAAGAGAAATAAAAGTATATCTCCTTGTTGCACCACTCTTACACCCCCCCCCCCCCCGGGGAGGTGTAGTATTCTGACACCTTCCCAGCTTTACAAAACTTTATAAATCTGGGAATGTGTTGGGTTCCATGGTTGTTGGGGAACACTCACAGCGGCAACCATGGAATGCCCCTTTCAAGCAGAGTAATGCATTAAAGGGGCCCATACTTACAAGCCCATGAAAAGTGACGCACTGGCGGCACAATGGCCTTGTACATGAGGCCCTATGTTTTTTGGGGCTTACTGCGAGACTGTGCAAGACGTCCAAGTCTAAGCGGCCATCTTGGATATAAGTGCTTACAAGAGATGCCTTCACGACCACACACTGCTAGGCAATTTTGCTTCAACAGAAGACGGTCATTCTCCAGAGCACCCCTTGCGGATTCCAAAGAGCGTGTAGATTGTAACTTACCTCGTATTCCTGTGCTCCTTTCTTGATTGCTGCATCTTCCCCATCTGGCATGACCATTGTGTCGGACCCCACCTGGACCTGCATAACAAAAGAAACAGAAACAACAGTCAGCTAAGTGGCAAATGCAGCATATGCATGAACACGCGTATGACAACAGGACATAATTACTAATCACTAAACCGAATAGCGGATCTGCGCTTGAGTGAGTGCATCGTTTGTGATTTGGCACCCAGAATTTGAATCACGTGACCTCGGGACTGCGATTACTAGTTTCAATCATGCAAATCTGACTCATGCAAACTAATCATAGCGAATGACATAAAGACTTTGAGCTCGAGTGAACTTAAATAGTTAAGTGCACATTAACAGCTTTAGCACTCCCGTGAGCTATGACTCAAAACTTTGGTCTGAGAATGATGAAGAGCGCAATGTGAATTTTAAGAGAAGTGTCCAAGTCAAAGGCGTCTGAGAACCAATCACGAAGTGCGAAGAATGCGAAACATTGGGCGTAATTTGGAGTGAATCCAAATCTTCGTTTATAGCTCTGCGATCCATTTAAACAGTCATACAATAAATGGGAGTGATTGGCTATATGAGAGTGTGGAATATCAGTGTTGCGAATGACAGTGTGTGAGTGGCAGCAGGCACATAATTGTGTTGTTCACACCTTGTCCACTATTTTCTTACAGACAACCACAAGTACCGCTTGACTGACTTCTTCCCTAAGACTCTCCTAGAGACGTATTCAGGAGGCACATCGAGAGGAGATCCATTCAGACTGCAAAGTACCAGTAGGCTGTTTCTTATTATTTTATCCGCAAAACCATTCCCTTGGGTGAGCTCATAGATGAACAGTGTCTTCTGACGCCCATGTAGAACTCTCACTGGCATGGTCAGACTGTCTTCACACCATTGATCCTGCTGGGCCAGGACATATCAGGTTAGGGGTCGTTTGTGTGTGCAGCCTTCTAACACTTATGACCTTATTTAGAGTTTGGTGGGCAGGATATTCCATTGCAAAAGTGGAGTCTCTTGTTGACAAAACCCTCAGTCCTCTCACCTCATTTAGAGATGGACAGACCGCAGGTATTCCTACTCCAAGAGATCAACAAAGTAGGGCCACTAGAGGAAGGACATTCGCATGTCTGCCTTATTTGGGGTGGACAGGGTAATAAATGTTTTCCTATCTGCCGTTGCTAAAAAACCTGGTGATAGAAGACTGAAAAAAAACAATGATCTCCACATCCTGGGAAAAACTTGTAGGGCACCAGAGAAGGATGCCAACTTCCACTCAGCACGTGGGGAGCCAACCGGGAATACAGGGGCCTCGGGGCTCTCCCCCACCTCCAAAGCTGTGTGTGGTCCAGGGAATCCTCTATAACCACTGACAGACCTGGTCAGCTGGGGGCCAGGCTGGAGAGCCCGATAAGCCATAGAGCGGGCTAGTTCCAATTTGTATATTCTGGTTGTGGTACCCTAGAGAGGTCACGGCACCACAAGCATATTCCTAAATGTTTGTGAGGCTACCAGGAGTGCAGCAGGCCCCTAAAGATCACCTCTATATTTTTGTAAAAAGTTCCCATATGTCTCCCAGAGGGTTAAGTTAGTGATCCCAGGAGAGTGTTCACAGTGTCAAGCACATCTAGAATGTGGGTTTTTGTTCAGTGGTTTAGGTGTGTTGGGAACCCTGTTGTTGGGTCTTAAGGCTGTGCTCGTAGACTGTTGAAAGTAAAAGGAAGAATTATGCTCATATTTTATTAAAACTATCATGCTTTATTGACAATGACTTGATAAGGTCATAAAAATGTTTGATCAAATATCAACAGGTTAAAAGTGAGCCTTTGCCACTTTGCATCCTTCTGTAGCACTTTTAATCTCATTGCATTGGTCAGTTACAGTAGATTCTTGTTTTTATGAATGTGGTGACACCCTAACAAAGCCAGTAGGCTGCACCCCCTTATATTGTGTCCTCCATATGTGGGAAGTTTCATGGTTTCAAGGTTCAGGGATCACTAGGGATGTGGACTGTTGGAAGTGTGTCACCATAGGTATGTCCACCTGCCAACGTGTACATATTGGTAAACTAACACATAGTATTAGAAAGTATAGCACATAAACCCCAGCAAAGGAGTTTTACCATTTGCTTACCCCAAAGACGGTACGGCACCACATTTTATCCTAAATGTTTATGGGGCTGCCAGGAATGCTGCAGTTCCCAAAGGAGCCCCACTAAAGTTTTTTTTTCATGTCGCCCTAGGTCTCTTAGAGGGCTCAATTTGTGACCACGGGAGAGCAATGACATCCTAACCACTTATAGAAATATTTATTGTAATTTGAATATTCTGTTTCTGGTGCCCCAGAGAGGTCAGGGCACCACAGGTATATTCCTGCATGTTTGTGGGGCTGCCAGGTGCAGCAGTCCTCTAAGGACCACCTCTAAAGTTACCAACCTTGTAAAGTGAATTCCACTCTAACTAGTAAAGCTTCAAGCCTCCCCCCTTAACCCTGGGTGGTTTGATGGCAGGTGCTCTAAGGCCATAGAGCTATAGAGAAGCCTTTAAGATCACATCCCAGTAACAGAAGCCAGGTTGCAACCTGCCGACAAGCTTGTCGAAGAGCCATCAAGGAGAGGAAAAGAACCCTGAAAGAGGAGGCATGTGACCAACTCTTCTCAGCCTGTACATTCTCCCAGAGTACTCTCTTCTGAGAAATTGTTAATCGTCTTTTGTTTGCATATGATGCCGGCCACACTGTATGCTCCAACGCCTCGCCTGATATGTGGGTTAATCATTGTAAAGGGGCTTATAGCTGCGGTTGTACTTCCGCCTCTGAGCTGGTCCCAGGGTTATCGGACGGGGGGTCTCACATATTGTTTTCTCACTTGAGGAAGTTTCTGATGCCCTTGTTTGTCTAGTGAAGTACAAGGTGCCCGGCACGGATGGACTTGGTTTGGGCTCTTTACTCACTCAAGCTCGTAACACTGCAGTTAGATAGGACCTCCCAAGCGCCTAGGCTCAGTCTATCCTGATTCCTATTTATAAAAAGGGGGACGGGATGATACTCGATGGTACAGACCCATATCACTCATTGACTCCGTTGTCAACGTGATTGGGGGGGTGGTCCTAGCCAGGCTTTCATCCTGGGCGGATGAGTATAGATTCTTTCAGACCAGCAATATGGCTTTACACCTGGTCAAAGCACTCTGGATTAATGTCTGACCTCCATTTTTATATCATTAATAAATATGTAGTAACTAAGCGAGGAAGTTTGCACATGGCTTTCATGGCTCTTACATCCGCATTTGAATTTGTCAAGCGGGACACATTTTGGGACTTCCTGATGTTGACTGGGGTGAATGTGGACATTGTCCTTTTTTTAAGGGAACTGCGTATGGACATGTCCTCCAGATATGGCTTGAATGTTCAATGCACTGCCAGCTTTGGAGGTAGAGAGAGGGGTTAGATACCTTTTCGTTTTAAAATGTTTACTGCTTTCCTTTGAAGAATTTATGACCTCTCCGGATCTCTTTATAAATTCAAGTAAATCCCATATTATGATAGTGAGTCCCAAATCTACAAAATGTTGCCGGCAGCACATTTCTGACAGTGAAATCACAAGTGTACCAGCCACGCTTACCTGGGGGTTCAGTTTGATCAAACACTATTCTAGTCTAACACAAGCCCTAGAACTCCAGTGCCTCTTGGAACCGCGCAGTCCTCACCACTCTGCACCCGTCGCCCAGTTCCAATGAGCCAACTATCCAGCAAGGTCCCCCAGGAAATCCTGACCTTGGATCTAGTGTTGAACGACCTCTCCCAAATTTCCTCACGGCGCCTGCAGCCTCAACTTGAAGAGCCCCCCCAAACCACAATAGGATCCAATGAGAGAAACCCGGTGCCAAAAGACACCCCTGCACCCTCAGCCCACAGGCCTAGGAGTGCCCAACTGATGGTGTCCCGGCATCCCCCAACTATCCAACTTACCTCTCCAGTCGTTGGATTCTTTCTGCCTGTCTTCTGGACCGAGCCTGCAACCATTGTCTCCGACTAAGGATCTTTATTGATTTCTATGGATCCCCGACTCCTCCTTAGCACTCTGCACCCGGCCGCCCCTGTGCCACTGGTGATGCAGCCTTGGTGTTACTTGGTGGCCCCTCCAGTGCTGACCTCAACCCCCAGGGCCCGTGTCCCTGAACCCCAGGTACTTACTAACAACCGGTGCCTCTTCGAGGTGCCCCCAGCATCCATGGGATAACATTGGGCCCAGTGACCTCTGCACCCGACCCCCCCGGTGCCGCTGGTGGTGCAGAACTTACCTTGGCCCGACCCTTGCTCAGTGTTGACCAAAACCTCAGACTGAATCTCAAAGCCGTTTACTTACCTGTAAGTTACTCACCTGACTTTCCTACCGTAGGATTGCATTGGTTTCTCGCTGTATTGTACTGTGTTGATCCTCAATACAAAATATCTTTCTGACATTGAAAAGTATTTCATGTACATGTAAAGTATAGTTTGATGCTATTCAAACATTGTGCCAATAACGACTTGAAAGTATTGCAATTGAAAAGTCTACTTACCTGTAACTGAGTTCAACTTGGTTCCTACAAATAGAAACTTTGGCCTGGAGTTAGTCATGGAGTGTGTGTTCCTGCCCTTCCCCTGCGCTGGCGCCCTCTTGGCTGCCTAGTGCCAACGCAGGCACCCTTGCACCATGGTGCAAGGGTGCCTGAGTTGTAAGGAGGATTGTTTTTGTGCAGAAAGGGTCACCTTCCTGCACAATCCTCAGAGGTATATCCCTCCATCTATGTGCGCTGCAGAATGTTTTATTCATTATCACCAGGTTATCACTGAGTCATTACAAGTTCTCATGAATGTGATCGCAGTGACTTGATCTTGAGGTTTTGCATTGGTCTGTTATGATTTTCTTCTGCTTTTATGAATGTGGTGACACCTGACCAAATAAGTAGGTCTGCAATTTGATAACTAAACCCTCTTTATATTGTGTCTAGTATATGTGGGGGCTACCATGGTCTTGGGGTTCAGGGATTCCTAGGGGTGTGGACTTTTAGGAGAGTGCCACCATAGGTATTTCCACTTTCACTCTTGTAAATATTTTAAAGTTAATATGTGTGTACATAATTAATTACTTTACCTTTTTTATAAGTAAAGCACTGGCTCGGCTGTCATTTATCGTGTGTTTGGTGTGTTCCTGCAGACCGGGTACTATCCCTCACTACATCCCCTGAGTAGACCTTGGGTTCCTCTGTCTCACTACCCTGAGAGAGTACAACAGAGCACTTGGGGGCATATGTACAAGGAGTCAACGCCGCCTTAGCAGCCTTTTCCAATGGTTTTGCGGCAATATTTTTATCACCTTATGAACAAGCTGTCTCTAACCTCTGTTAGCGGCAGTTTTCCGGCAAAAACGTCCATAGAAAAGATCACCACTTCTGTTAGCGATAATGACATGCAAGGGAGGCGTTCCCGTGCAAAAACGGCTGCTAACCCCACTTTGGGATATTTACAAGGGAATTCTTGAAGGTAGGAAGCCCAAAAAAACTCCATCTAACTTCAGTTAGAGCCAGTTTATTAAGACCAGGAAATAGCTGGTTTTAAAAATGGAGGTAACATGTGGGGCCTCATTCCAGTAAGTTTAGGTGCTGGACAGCGCTGCAAGCAATGTTGCTGCGCTGTACTGCGATCAAACTACAGGGCAGGAATGCGCACCATCAATAAGATAGTGCGCATTAATGGGCCTCAGTCATGAAAAGTGTTGCAGCGCTGAGACAAGACAGCGTTGCAACTCTTTTCACTATGCCCTTCTTGCGACACCATGGCTGCGCTGTATTCACTGGACAGCGCTCCATGACGCATGTAATGACAGATGCATCTGGAATCCTGACGTATCTGTCTGCGCTAAAGTCACGAATTGCTGCAGTTGTGTCACAAGCATGAAGCAACTCCAGCAATGCATGTGGCCAGCCTATCCCTGTGGCACTGCGTCACCCTTACGCCTGCCTGATGGCAGGCGCAAGGTACTGACTGTTGGAAGGCGTTCCCCGGGGAGGCTACGGAATGCGTTCCCGACCACCCGGAGGCCCACCTTTCCCATAGTTAGGCTGAGCAAGAGCGGGGAGGCCTTTCCTGGAAGGGTCTCGTACCTAGGATCGCACACGCTGCGCTTACTCTCTCTTCGGATAGAGGGACACCACACAGTAATTCGTTGTAAGACAATATGCTTTTATCGGTAGTTGTCAGGGATCTTTATGATCCGGCAGGCAGGTGCAGAATTAATGCCACAAGCGGCAGTGATCTCGTGATGAGGGAAAAGGGGTAGCGGGACAGTCTTTGAATCAGTGTCTCTGCGAGGTATCCGGCACACAGCTCTCAATCCTCGAGCTGAGGGGATGTTGCTTCTCTCGGCAATCTCTGCCGATTCTCTTGGAGGAGCGGGCCGCGAGTCACTCAGCAGGCACCGGAGGTTCGTAGTTCGGGGAGCCGCGACGGCGTCAGCAGGGCTCAGATGGTTCAGAGTTCGGGGAGCCACGACAGCGTCAGCAGGGCTCAGATGGTTCAGAGTTCGGGGAGCCGCGACAGCGTCAGCAGGGCTCAGATGGTTCAGAGTTCGGGGAGCCGCGACAGCGTCAGCAGGGCTCAGACGGTTCAGAGTTCGGGTAGCGTTCTTCGGTTCGGGGAGCGATCGAGCCGCGACCAGGTCAGCAGGCTCTCGTCAGTCCAGGTCTTCTCTGCTCTCGTCCCTTCAGCACCCCTTGTTATACTCCCCCTCCTCTTTGAAGTCCGGAGTCCTCGCGGAGAGGGGTCTGGTGCCTGGGGGGCGGTGTGTCGGGGTTTCCTGTCGCTCGGCCCTTTGATCTGTTCAGGTGGGTCCGGGGGGGACTCCAGACACCCAGCGGCCGAGGCACCTGCTCCCCGGGGGCCTGGTGGTCGATCGAAACCTCCCTCGGGGGAGAGACCAGAGGTGTGACAGGGTCGGCGCCTCTCGGTCTGGTTTGGGGGGGTTTCGCTCTCCCTCGGCCGGGCATGCGTGTGGGGGATCTGGTCGGCCCTCGGGATGTTGGCCCACGGGAGCCGGAAGGCTGTATCAACGAGGTTCGGCGTGGTTGCAGGGTAACTTGTTGGTCGGGAGGGCCCACGCCACGAGGCCGGTCTCACACGTGCCCCCCCAGCTGAAAGGCGGGGAGAACTACCCATCCACTTGGGGGTTCTCCTCGCTGAAGCGGAAGAATCGGGACAGGCCGTCTGCGTTGGCGTGGTCCGTCCCGGGGCGATGTTCCACCGTGAAATCCATCCCTTGGAGGGAGATGGACCAGCGTAGCAACTTGGGGTTTTCTCCTCGCATCTGCATCAACCACCGTAAGGGGCGGTGATCCGTTTGTACTCGGAAGTGTGTTCCGAACAGGTAGGGCCGTAGCTTTTTGAGGGCCCAGACAACTGCGAAGGTCTCTCTCTCAATGGTGCTCCACCGCTGTTCTCGGGGCAGCAACCTTCGGCTGATGAAGGCTATGGGCCGATCTATGCCCTTGTCGTCGAACTGGGAGAGGACTGCCCCGATGCCGTGTTCCGAGGCGTCCGTCTGGACCACAAACTCCTGGGCGTAGTCGGGTGCTTTGAGCACCGGAGCCGCGCACATGGCGGCGTTTAGGGTGTCGAACGCCTTCTGGCAGGAGGGAGTCCAGTGTACTTTCTTGGGGTGTTTTTTGGAGGTTAGTTCTGTGAGGGGGCCTGCGATGCTGCCATAGTTCTTAATAAACCTCCGGTGATAACCGGTGAGGCCCAGGAAGGCCCGGACTTCCGTTTGGGTCGTGGGGGGTTCCCAGGACAAGATGGCGTCGATCTTCGGCTGGAGGGGGGCGACCTGCCCACTTCCCACCTGGTGCCCCAGATAGGTTACGGAGCCGTGCCCAATTTGACATTTGCTGGCTTTGATGGTGAGGCCGACCCGGCGCAGAGCCAGCAGGACTTGTCGGAGGTGCTGGAGGTGCTCGGTCCATTGGGAGCTGAATACCGCTATATCGTCGAGGTATGCTGCGCTGAACCCCTCTAGTCCGGACAGGACCCTGTTCACCAGCCGCTGGAAGGTGGCCGGGGCATTCTTCATTCCAAACGGCATCACCCTAAAGCGGTAGTGCCCATCCGGGGTGGAGAAGGCGGAGCGCTCCTTGGCTCCCTCGGTGAGGGCAATCTGCCAGTATCCACTAGTCAGGTAGAAGGTGCTGAGGTAGCGAGCGGCCTGAGGCGGTCAATGAGCTCGTCGGCACGCGGGATAGGGTGAGCGTCCGCTCGGGTGACCGCATTGAGTCCTCGGTAGTCCACGCAAAACCTCAGCTCGGGGGCGACACCCGGGGTAGCCGCTTTCGGAACCAGGACTACCGGGCTGGCCCAGGGGCTGTCGGAGGGTTCAATCACCCCGAGGTCCAGCATCTTCGCCACCTCGGTCTGGATGCAGGTTCGGACCCGATCAGGGACCCGGTAGGCCCGGTGTTTCACTGGCGGGCTGTCGCCGGTGTTCACGTCGTGGACACACCAGTTGGTGACCCCAGGGGTTAGGGAGAAGAGGTCCGCGAACTGCCTTAGTAGCTGGCGGCAGTCGTCAGACTGTTGGGCTGTGAGGGTGGTTGATAGTCTCACCCCCTCCACGGAACCATCGGTCTCTTTCGCCCCCAGGGGGTCTGGAAGGGGCTCGGTGTCTTCTTCGGCCCCATCGTCGGTGGCCAGGAGTAAACTCAATTCTGTCCGTACAAAGTGGGGTTTGAGGCGGTTCACGTGGAGAACCCGGAGGGGGTTCCGCGGGGACTGCACATCGACGAGATAGGTGACTTGGCTCTTCCGCTCGACCACCTTGAAGGGTCCAGTCCATTTATCTTGGAGGGCACAGGGTTTCACCGGGGCCATGACCCAGACTTGTTGGCCCGGCTGAAACTCGACCAGCGTAGCATTCTGGTCATACCAGCGCTTCATCTCTTCCTGGCTAGCCTCGAGGTTCGCTTCTGCGAGTTCTCGGAATTTCCGGGTCTGGTTGCGGAGCGCCAAGATGTATCGGAACACATCCGGAGGGGTCCCCCGGGGGGTTGTTTCCCAAACCCTCCTTGACCAGGCTCAGGGGTCCCCGGACGGGGTGTCCATATAGTAGTTCGAACGGGCTGAATCCCAGGGATTTTTGTGGAACCTCCCGGTAGGCGAACAGGAGGCATGGGAGGAGGACGTCCCACCTCCGGCGTAGGGGTTCCTCGAGGCCCATGATCATTCCTTTCAGTGTTTTGTTAAAGCGCTCGACTAGGCCGTTTCCTTGGGGGTGGTACGGGGTGGTGAACTTGTACGATACTCCGTACTGCTGCCAGAGGGACCTCATATATCGGGAGATAAAGTTCGTACCCCGGTCACTCACGACTTCGCGGGGAAACCCCACGCGGGAGAAGATCCCCATCAAGGCCCGGCCTACCACGGGGGCCGTCACGGTGCGGAGAGGGATGGCTTCACGGTAACAGGTGGCATGATCCACCAGGACGAGGATGAACCGGTGGCCCTGGGCGGTCTTGGGGTCCAGTGGTCCCACAATGTCGATTCCTACCCGCTCAAAAGGGGTACTGACGACTGGGAAGGGTTGTAGCGGAGCCTTGCGCTTGCCCCCACTCTTTCCGCTGGCCTGGCACGTGGGGCAGGACTTGCAGTGGGCCTCCACATTTGCTCGCATCTTGGGCCAATAGAAGAGGGTGACGAGACGTTGGTAGGTCTTATCTTGGCCTAAGTGTCCGGCCAGGGGTACATCATGGGCCAGGCCCAGGAGGAGACTTCGGAAGCGCAGGGGTACCACTAGTACTCGGGCCGATCCCAACTCGGCCGACTTCTGTTCGTTGTACAGGAGGCCGTTTTCCCAGTATACCCAGTGGGTGCCAGTCCGGTCGCCTGCTGCTTGGGACTCGGCCTGTTGTCGGGGTCCAATGAGGGACGGGCAGGTGGATTGTTCTTGGCAGAATTCTTCACGGGAGGGGCCCCCTTCGCAGTGCCACTGGGCCAGTTCTGGCAAGTCCCCGAGTTCGGTCAGGGATTCGGGGTCGGAAGGCACGGACCCTTCGTCGGGAGCGGTCGTTTCGTCCAGAAGGGGGTCGTTGGCCCCTGGTGGCGTATTCTGGACCTCGGGGATGGTGGCGGTGCTTAGCGGCAGGGCTTCTCCCCCCTCGGAGGAAGGCACTCTGAGAGTCATCGAGCGCGTGGTGGCGCATACCCATTCGGGTAGGCCAATCATCTCGAGATGGGCTCTTCGTTCCACTTGTCCCCACGGGGAGTTCTCAAGGTCGTTGCCCAGGAGGCAGTCCATGGGCTGGGAGGTTCGGACCGCCACCTTTAACTTGCCGGTGACTCCCCCCCATTCGAAGGGGACTAGGGCCATCCGGCAGAGGCTCTCGGAATTGTCTGATGATATGACGGGACAAAAGGCGCCAGGCAGGATCTGATCTTCGGAGACCAGGTGACAATGAACCGCCGTGACACTCGCCCCCGTGTCCCGGAGGCCCTCGACGCGGTGACCGTTGACCGTTACCTGCTGTCGGTACTTCTTCGTGTTGGCGGGCAGGGACGTTCCGGGGACCATCTCCCGGTCCCCTAGGGAGACCAAGGCCATGGCGGCTGGTTCCCATTCTTCGGAGTCTTCCATCTCTTCCCCCAGGGCTACGGAGGCCATTTGTCGAACCGGCGGGGTTGTTGTGGCGGTTCGCTGGTACAGGGGACATTGAGGGTCGCTGGCATAGTGTCCGGTCTGTTGGCAGCGGAAACAGGTGATCCTCACTCGGGGCCCCGGCCTCCCTGGTGGCCCGGTGCTGGCCGGAGGTGGAGCTGGAAAGGGCGGAGGTTGTCCTCTGGGGGGGCTGAGCGGGGATCCCCCGGGAGTTCCCTTGGCCGGCCTTGATTCCCTCCGCCCCTCTGGCGGGGGGGTCCCTGACTGTGGCGACTGTAGTCTCCCACGGGGCCCCGGGAGGCCCGGGTGTTTACCCACCGGTCAGCCTCGACGGCCAGTTTTCGAGGGTCTGTGAGTTTGCTGTCCAGGAGGTGCTGGCGCAGCTCTACAAAGCAATTAGCGGACAAGTGTTCCCATGCGATTAGGTCGAACAGCTCCTCAAAGGTGGAGACCTTGCTGCCCTTGATCCATCCGTCCAAGGCCCGGCTGTAAAAGTTCACGTACTCCACCCAGGTGGTACTGGGTATCTTCTTGCAGTCTCTAAACCGTTGCCGGTACATTTCAGGGGTGAGCCCATATCTGGCCTCTTTCATGTGACTGTAGGAGTTCATCACCGTGGAGGGCAGGTCCAGCAGGGTATCTCTCCCCTCGCTCAGGAACCGGCCCCACAGCCCAGCCCCCCAGTCTTTCTGCGGGACTCGGTGGGAGGTCATGGCGACTTCGTAGGCTTTGAACCATTGCTGGATGTCGTCGTTCTTATAGTATTCTTTCACCACATCTTTGGGGATGTGGACCTTTGGTTCCACGGTGGAGGAGAGGGGTTAGGTTTCCGAGGGTCTGGCCTCCGCATTCTTAGCCTTGAGCTCGATCTCTTTTAGGCTACGTTCGTGCTCTAGTTGGAGTTTTCTTTCTTCGTGTTCTCTTTGTCGTTTCTTTTCCTCGAGTTCTCCTTGTAGGCGTAACTGTTCCACCGCCAGCTTTTTTTCAGCCAGTTTTAGCTCTCCTTCGATTTTTAATTTTGCTAGTTCTAGTTCGTGGTTGCGACCTCTTTCTCGGTCCGCTAGTTCCTCTAGGGATAGGCCCCCCTCGGGGGCGCCGTTCCTCCCCGGGGTGCTTCGTGGTTCGTTGCGATCTCAACCTTTAGCGTGAAAAGGGGTAGCGGGACAGTCTTTGAATCAGTGTCTCTGCGAGGTATCCGGCGCACAGCTCTCAATCCTCGAGCTGAGGGGATGTTGCTTCTCTCGGCAATCTCTGCCGATTCTCTTGGAGGAGCGGGCCGCGAGTCACTCAGCAGGCACCGGAGGTTCGTAGTTCGGGGAGCCGCGACGGCGTCAGCAGGTCTCAGATGGTTCAGAGTTCGGGGAGCCGCGACAGCGTCAGCAGGGCTCAGATGGTTCAGAGTTCGGGGAGCCGCGACAGCGTCAGCAGGGCTCAGAGTTCGGGGAGCCGCGACAGCGTCAGCAGGGCTCAGACGGTTCAGAGTTCGGGTAGCGTTCTTCAGTTCGGGGAGCGATCGAGCCGCGACCAGGTCAGCAGGCTCTCGTCAGTCCAGGTCTTCTCTGCTCTCGTCCCTTCAGCACCCCTTGTTATACTCCCCCTCCTCTTTGAAGTCCGGAGTCCTCGCGGAGAGGGGTCTGGTGCCTGGGGGGCGGTGTGTCGGGGTTTCCTGTCGCTCGGCCCTTTGATCTGTTCAGGTGGGTCCGGCGGGGACTCCAGACACCCAGCGGCCGAGGCGCCTGCTCCCCGGGGGCCTGGTGGTCGATCGAAACCTCCCTCGGGGGAGAGACCAGAGGTATGACAGGGTCGGCGCCTCTCGGTCTGGTTTGGGGGGGTTTCGCTCTCCCTCGGCCGGGCATGCGTGTGGGGGATCTGGTCGGCCCTCGGGATGTTGGCCCACGGGAGGGTAACTTGTTGGTCGGGAGGGCCCACGCCACGAGGCCGGTCTCACACTGACACAGTGCCGTACTTGAGGGATGACAGGGTGTCGGCGCAGTTGGAGATCCATCGTTGGCAGTTACGCGCTGCGGTGTCTGTAAGCGTTGGCGGAGTGGTGGTGCTGAGGGAGTTGACGAGACATTCATCGGTGGCCTTGATCCAGCTGCGAGTGGGGGCGATGATGGCGGTGGTGTATGGTGGGCATGGTGAAGACGTAATGTAGACACTGCTGGCCGGTCCAGGAGAGTCCGGTGGTGTGGCTGTAGTTGAAGTTCCCGCTGACGGAGGAGACGTGCTCGACTGTGTAGGGGTGTAACACAGGCCCCCCACAGCCCCCACTGTGCAGGGGGCCCTCAAGCTCCAGGGGGCCCCCTCACCAAGGCAGTTCGTCCGAAGAGCTCCTGATAGAGTCTGGAGGGGGCCCCTCCACGTACCTTGCAGGGGGGCCTCCTCAAGTTTTGTTACGCCACTGCGACCGTGTGTCCTGCTATGTGGCTTCTTGCAGTGAATAGCTGCTTGATTCTGATGTTGGGGAGCTTCCCCAGGAGGGGGTGGTGTTCTGGTCACTGGGATTGTCCATGTTGAACTTGAGTTCACCGAGTAGGATGTTGTTGGTGGATGGGAGAGACTGGGGTTCAATGAGGTCTGCAATGGTATCGGAGAATGGGGGTCCATGGCCCGAGGGGCCTGCAGGTGAGTGTGCCGCAGAGGATGGGCTTGGGGTTGGTCCGGATCTGGAAGTTGAGGTGTTCCATGGTCACCGTTGGGTCATTAGAGTGCGTGGTCAGTTGGAGTGTGCTTCTGTAGGTGATAGCAATGCCTCCTCCTGGACGGTCGGGGTGGTCCTTGCGGTGATACTGCAGCCGTCAGTAATGGTGATGGCAATGTCCGGAACAGAGGTTGCTTCTGGCAGGCGATGTGGCGTCCAGGGTTGATGACGAGGAGGGTGCTGGCGACATAGTGGTGGAGTGTCCGAGAGGAAGGGTGCTTGGTGCGGACGGCAGACGGATGCAGATGGGCTTGCCTATGGCTTGGCTTTGGCAAGGGAGACGTCCATTACAATGTAGGCATTACATTGTAATGCCTTTACAATGCAACCCCTACAATGCAGGTGCCTTTATATCGCATTCCATTACAACGCATTGTGAGGTCAGTAATGGGATATTTTTACGTTTTAGGGTGGGTATGGGTTTTGGGTGTCGGAGATGAAATTTGGAGTGTATTATGGGGTAAAATTTGAAATTTGGGGTGTGTTTTGGGGTCAATTATGAAAATTGGGGTGTGCATTTGGGTCGATTATGAATTTTAGGGTGTGATTCTGGGGCTCAGAGATGAATTTTAGGTTTCAGGGATTGCTTTGGGGTGCTAGGGTTAGTGTTAGGGTTGCACTCACTGAAGTGGGAATAGTAATATTTATATCTCCGCTACCCAACACCTTCCCTACTGTTGTAAAATGCATAGTATTAGTATGTATAGTATTAGTATGTATAGTGTTAGTATGCATAGTATTAGTATGTATAGTATTAGTATGCATAGTATTAGTATGCATAGTATTAGTATTAGTATGCATAGTATTAGTATGTATATTATTAGTATGCATTGTTATGGAATGCGATGTAATGGTATGCGTCCTAACTTCATAAATACCTTTGGCACACCAGTGGTTCGCCCGCTGGCATGGCTGCACAGCAGCTGCCATTGAGAAGTGCTGCAGGGGGAATGGACAGCTGGGAGGTGGGAAACACGGGAAAGGACACTGGATGGGGCGTGGACGCGGGGGTGTGTGTGAGCGGGTGTTGTAAATATTTAAATGAGAGAGATATCTTACCTCGATTGGTCATTTGTGCCGGGACAAGGCGTTCAACCAGGGGCTGGAGGGGTGAGAATGTTCTCCATGCAGGCAGTAATGCAGTCTGCATTGCGAACAGGACAGTGCGCATGACTGCTTTGGGTGGCTTGAGTGGGCCGACCAAACAGTCATTGCGCACTTGAGCGGGCATGCCACTCCACCCCTGCCCTGCTCCGTGAGTGGAGCAGCCCTATCCACCCGCCCGCAAAGGAAACATAGCACGATTACATCAGGAAGTTATCATCATGTGATATTTTTCCCCTTCCTGCACTGCTTGAAAGCAGTGGGGCGACGCTCTTCCTCTAGAGTGGATGAGCCGCCACTGGGGGTGCGTTATATAAAGGTGCTAGGCCTGGGCGACTCGACCCCCGGGCCTCCTCCGCTACACGTCCCACTTTCTCCTTACCTGGACATTAACTCCATGGCTCAATCCGCAGCACTCTCCCCAAATCTGTGACTCAGCCAGCAGGAGCCTCAGCCAGGTGGGATTTCACAAGCCTGGGTACAGCAGTCGCCGACAAGTCCGCCGCTGAAACTCCTGATGCAGTTGATACAGCAGGGCCCCCTTGGGCATGAAGTTGCAGCGCTCCCGCCACACAATTTCAGAGCAGGTCAGGAGCCTAACCCTCCACAGCATCCGGCCAGCGCAACATCAGCTGGCCTGTGGTGCTGAGAGACACCCCCCACCATTGGTAATCCCCTCCGTGCACCCCGTGTAGTGGTGGATCGTAATATACGATGCAGACCTCCCTACGTTGGTGCGCAGGAGAACCTCTACTATTAACAGCTACAAGGTGCGCAAGGCGGTCTTCTCACCCAGGTCAGCAACGTGTCTCCATGTGGCCTGCCAGACTTCACCACCAGGTACAGGCGATTTCCGCACCTCAATGCCTACCGCCACGGCTCATCAACTCCACAGCTGCTCCGCATCCCACTCCAGGCTCCAGACATAGGTCCAGAGAGGCATCCAGGCTCCAGACACAGGTCCAGCGGGGCATCAAGGATCTCATCCTGGTCATCCTGGATGTTGGGTGGCTTGGGGGGTTGTTGATGTGTGCTGCACATGGTCCTGGATGCTCCATTCTGCATTTAATTGTATTCTGTTTGCCTTTTTTCTATTGGTGGTTGACTGATAGGCTATTTTTTCCATTAGAGGCAAAAAAACACTCATGTTGGGCTGACTAACGTGCGTTTATTTGCCGCTAATGGGCCTTTCTTTGGTTTTCACCCGGTAACGCCAAAATTCCTTTCGCCATCACGCTAACGTTAGCGGTAGTTTTGGACGCCAATCTCTGTAGCTATCGCCATGTAGCGATGGCTTGTAAGTACGTTGCTAACATGGCGATGGTTTTCAGTAGTACATGGCGGTAAGAAAACTGCCGCTAACTAATGTTAGCGATAGTTTTCGCCAGTCCTTGTACATATGGCCCTTGGTTCCCAGTAGATGGAAGGTTGCAGACGTGTTACTTAGGAAAGACACACATGATAACTCACTGTCTCACATTGGTAGGGGTTGGGCACCCGCGGGTAAAAGGGACTGGGCCTGGCTGGAGGTTAGTCACCGGCGGAGGGGTGCCTGCCCGCAGTGATTAGGCTCAGGACCACGCTCAAGGTTGGGCATCAAAGATGTTGGGTGAAGGACCTTTCTGGAGGCCCTGCCCTGCAGCCAACCCTCCGATACATTGAGGCACAGCCTCTCCTGGAGATCTCCTACCCTCAGCCTCTCCTGGAGATCTCCTACCCTCCGCCTCTCCTGGAGATCTCCTACCCTCCGCCTCTCCGGAGACCTCCTACCCTCAGCCTCTCCTGGAGATCTCCTACCCTCAGCCTCTCCTGGAGATCTCCTACCCTCAGCCTCTCCTGGAGATCTCCTACCCACAGCCTCTCCTGGAGATCTCCTACCCTCAGCCTCTCCAGGAGCTCTCCTACCCTCAGCCTCTCCAGGAGCTCTCCTACCCTCAGCCTCTCCTGGAGATCTCCTACCCTCAGCCTCTCCTGGAGATCTCCTACCCTCAGCCTCTCCAGGAGCTCTCCTACTCTCAGCCTCTCCTGGAGATCTCCTACCCACAGCCTCTCCTGGAGATCTCCTACCCTCAGCCTCTCCTGGAGATCTCCCACCCACAGCCTCTCCAGGAGCTCTCCTACCCTCAGCCTCTCCAGGAGCTCTCCTACTCTCAGCCTCTCCTGGAGCTCTCCTACCCACAGCCTCTCCTGGAGATCTCCTACCCTCAGCCTCTCCTGGAGATCTCCCACCCACAGCCTCTCCAGGAGCTCTCCTACCCTCAGCCTCTCCAGGAGCTCTCCTACCCTCAGCCTCTCCTGGAGATCTCCTACCCACAGCCTCTCCAGGAGCTCTCCTACCCTCAGCCTCTCCTGGAGATCTCCCACCCACAGCCTCTCCAGGAGCTCTCCTACCCTCAGCCTCTCCAGGAGCTCTCCTACCCTCAGCCTCTCCTGGAGATCTCCCACCCACAGCCTCTCCAGGAGCTCTCCTACCCACAGCCTCTCCAGGAGCTCTCCTACCCTCAGCCTCTCCTGGAGATCTCCTACCCTCAGCCTCTCCAGGAGCTCTCCTACTCTCAGCCTCTCCTGGAGATCTCCTACCCACAGCCTCTCCAGGAGCTCTCCTACCCTCAGCCTCTCCTGGAGATCTCCCACCCACAGCCTCTCCAGGAGCTCTCCTACCCTCAGCCTCTCCAGGAGCTCTCCTACCCTCAGCCTCTCCTGGAGATCTCCTACCCACAGCCTCTCCAGGAGCTCTCCTACCCTCAGCCTCTCCAGGAGCTCTCCTACCCTCAGCCTCTCCAGGAGCTCTCCTACCCTCAGCCTCTCCAGGAGCTCTCCTACTCTCAGCCTCTCCTGGAGCTCTCCTACCCACAGCCTCTCCTGGAGATCTCCTACCCTCAGCCTCTCCTGGAGATCTCCCACCCACAGCCTCTCCAGGAGCTCTCCTACCCTCAGCCTCTCCAGGAGCTCTCCTACCCTCAGCCTCTCCTGGAGATCTCCTACCCACAGCCTCTCCAGGAGCTCTCCTACCCTCAGCCTCTCCTGGAGATCTCCCACCCACAGCCTCTCCAGGAGCTCTCCTACCCTCAGCCTCTCCAGGAGCTCTCCTACCCTCAGCCTCTCCTGGAGATCTCCCACCCACAGCCTCTCCAGGAGCTCTCCTACCCACAGCCTCTCCAGGAGCTCTCCTACCCTCAGCCTCTCCTGGAGATCTCCCACCCACAGCCTCTCCAGGAGCTCTCCTACCCTCAGCCTCTCCAGGAGCTCTCCTACCCTCAGCTCCACACTTGGCCCCAGCAGAGTGGCTTTCTTGGGACACGATGAGCTTGAGCTAAATCCTCTCCCAGACCGCTGTAAGATTCCAGATCCATACTGTGGAGCTCTGAGCTCCTTCTACAGTGGTGATCGTGCACCCCAGTGACAATGGCCTTAAGGTGTGGCCTTAAACGCTTGGGGCCTTAACAACCCGGTCAAGCGGAGAGCTGTGTTGTCATTACTGGAAAACTCGATGCCTCATCCAAGAAACCCAGCTCCTACTAACAGACACCCACCACATGCAGCACAGACACTTCCCTCATCAGTACTGGTCCTCTATGACCAGCAAACGGGGAGGAGTGGCCATTCTAGTGGCCAAACACTTCAGGGGTTCAGTAATCGGCCCGTCGCGGAGATTAAAGGACGCCTTCTAGCCCTGCGCCTCCAACTAGGTTCCTCTTCCTGCACTATCGCTTCCATCTACTCCCCTAATGAACGTCCAGAAAAATTCTTAACGGACGTCTGCACTGAGGTGTTGCATTCTCCTGACCCTGTGGTGGTGGTGGGTGGTGCCCTCAATCTAGTGATGAATGGGGAACTGGATCGTTGTGGTTCACGCTCTGGGGGTGCGGGCGCCCTCTCAGCAACAGGTGGGATTAGGGATAGCTGGCGCTGTCTGCTCCTGGACAAAAGGGACTATTCATACTATTCTGCCGCACACAAGACATACGCTCGGCTTGACCACTTTCTAGTCACCTCCGCTGCTTGGACCTTGGTCACGGGGTCTACTATTGAGGCGAGGGCCCTCTCTGATCATGCGCACATTACCTTGTCCTTGCGCTTCCCCTATGAGCGTTTTTCTTCGGCTTTGCGATGGCACCTGCGAGACTTCTTACTAAGGTCCCCAGATGTAGTGACGGACATTAGGCGTTGCATTACTGACTATATAGCAGCTAACGACGGGGGACACACACCACTCTCCTCGGTATGGGAGGTGCTTAAATTAGTTAGACGCGGTGCTCTCATAGTTAAAGCTGCCTATGACAACAAGATCAGGCAAACGAAGCGAGCGGACCTGGAGGCTAAGGTTAGAGAGTTGGAGGCCATACATAAGCGTACAGGCGCTCCCCGCATATGGCGACAACTAGAGAAAGAACGCCTCCGACTCGCCGCCTCGACTTTGACCGTGCTGAACACGCGGCGGTTCGTTTGAAACATAAATACTTTGTGGGCTCCAACAAAGGGGGTCGTATGTTGGCACACTGCCTACGCAGCCAGCGTGAAGCACACTCGGTCTCAACGCTCCGTGATGAATCTGGTCAATCCCTCTCTGGCGACGCCCACATAGTGTGGGCCTTTCGCTCCTTTTATAGCTCACTTTATGCGGCGGATCCCTCCCTGAACCCAGATCCCTCGGATTATCTCAAAGAGACAGCGGTGATACCCTTGCCTGCAGGCGAAGCAGATGCCATAGAGGCACCTATCCGCACGGAAGAAGTGATATCTGCGATTGCACGGCTGAAGTTACAGAAGGCTCCGGGACCCGATGGCTTCCGTGCCATTTTTTATTAAATATATTACGCGGAACTTGCCCCCTTGCTAACCCGTTTATTTAATTCCTTTGCAGACACTGGGCCCCTCACCCCCTCTATGCTGCAGGCCTCTATATCGGTTATCCCCAAGCCGGGTAAGGATCCGAAACTTTGTAGTTCCTACCGGCCGATGTCTTTACTGAATATAGACTCCAAGCTATTCTCTCGTATACTTGCCACAGACTAAATCCTCACATGCCGGGTCTCGTTGACCCGGATCAGTCCGTCTTCATTCCGGGTAGACAATGTGGGGACAATACCAAACGCATTTGTCACCTCATTGACAAGGTGCACCGGTCAAAGGAGGAAGCTCTTCTCCTAGCGATCGACGCGGAGAAGGCATTTGACCGTGTACACTGGCCGTACCTCTTTGCAGCTCTCGAACGCTTTGGGCTGGGGCCGCGCTTCTGACGCTGGATTGCGAGTATTTACAGCGTGCCTCAGGTGGCCGTTCGGATCAATGGCGTCCACTCTGATCACTTTGCAGTGGGGTGGGGAACACGGCAGGGTTGCCCCCTTTCCCCCCTGCTTTTCGCGCTATATATGGAACCATTGGCCCAGCGACTCCGAGATAACCCTCTTGCGCATGGTATCCCATTTGGCTTAGATCGGCACCTTATTAGCTTGTATGCGGACAACCTTATTTTTCGGTGGCACAACCTCTATCCTCTCTGCCGGCTATTGTGGACGACCTCCATGTATTTAGCCAGTTTTCAGGATTCAAAATTATCTTGCAGAAGTCACAGGTGCTCAATCTCACTGCCACCCCTCGGACAGTGGAGACTCTCCGAAACCGGTTTGCCTTTGACTGGGTATCAGGCGGCATTACATACCTTGGGCTGGACCTCCACAACTGTCTAGTGCACGCCGCAGAGATAAATTACTCGACCTTGCTAAAACAGATCCGCGCAGATATGCACCGGTGGCACCGCCTTCATCTGACATGGTTTGGGAGATTGTCCGTGGTTAAGATGAACGTACTACCACGTGCTCTTTATTTATTCCAAACCCTAACGCTACACCCCCCACCACACGCCCTTCGGCAGATACAATCAGCAATTGAAGGGTTCGTCCAAGGTAAGATTGCGCCTCGGTTACGGAAAACACAGCTTCAACGACCTAAGAAATCTGGGGGCCTGGCTTTCCTTAATGTCACTCGATATTTCTACGCTTCCCATCTGCATTATTTGGTAGAGTGGAATCGCCCTATGACTGATAAATACTGGGTATTCATGGATCAGACTGTAGCGGGCCATCACATTTGGCGTGATGCCTGGATGCCTCGGCCGGCTCGAGCATGGGGTCTATATTCCTCTCCTGTCACATGTCCCACGATGCTTGCTGGGATAGGGTTTCCCGGAGAGCCAATCTTTCCACCTTCCCCTCTCCTTTGACCTCGCTGTTTATGAACCCAGCCTTTCAGCCGGGTATGAATAAGGGGCGGCCACACGCTGGATCGAAGGAGGTTGTAAACGCCTAGGCCATCTATTTGATCTTCGGGCCTGATCCCTTTTAAGGAACTCCGCTCGGAGTATAATCTGCCTGCGACCGACTCTTATCTGCACTCCCAGATGATACATTGGATATCTGGGCCTGAGACGCGATCCCTTGCACTCCGCCCGATGTTGCCGTTTGAGAAATGGGTCATTAGCAAAAAAGACGACAAACGCCTTATATCGGAAATCTATGCCTTCCTTACCACGGCCCTTCCTAAGGTGCGCACTGCTGGACAGAAATGCGGGAGACAGAATTAGGCTGCACGTTATCTGACAAAGAGTGGGAGGATGTTTTCTATTGGGTACACCACACTACTTACTCCTCAAGACACACGGAAACGGCCTTCAAGATCGTGACATATTGGTACTATACTCCTGACAGGGTCTCCAAATGGCAACCTCAGTGCGACGGCCTCTGCTGGAGGGGATGTGGTAGTCCAGGGACTCTTCTCCATCTACTTTGGCACTGCCCCAAACTAACCCGTTACTGGGACCAGATACTTGACGACATTGATAGGGCCTTTATCACCTTCGTACCCCGGCTCCCTGCGTACGCTCCTCTATGCCTTCCTAATGCAATATCCTTTCCTCTGCGCTCGCTTAGGTGGAGGCAAATGGCGCTTGCATTGAACGCAGCACTCAGAGTGCACGGTGGAAGCGGACAGAACTCCGGAGCACGTACACTGGATACATCAGCTATGGAACCTTTTAGCGACGGAGAAGCTCTCCATGGCGGCTGCGGGGAAGACTATGCCAAAACCTGGGCTCCTTTCTTGACTATTCTCTCCACAGAATTTCGGGAACTGACTTGCCCACAATACCTCCGCATTCTCAAAATGGTTTCTGACGACACCTCTATTATCCCATAAGTGTGTATGACAAATGGCCCCCTTACATTTCCCGACACAGTGGCTTTGCCGCAGCGTACAGGGTACCTGGGCTAATATTTGCCCTTTCCCTGTTTGGATGGCTCACTGAGGAGAAGGGGTGGGGGGAGGGGGATGGTTTTGTTTTGATTTCTGTACAGTTTTTGGTTCCATTCAATGTTGAACCTCGACATCCCACACAGAGACTACTGCCTCACGGGTCGCCACACGGCCCCGTGACCTCCTGCTTTTCAATTACCCACAGCATTGTCTATCAGTTCCCATCTTTCTTAAGACGTAGCCGGCCCAGTTGGGTTGTAGGCGGCTTGCTGTGTGTAATATCTGTAAGCCCTACTATTCGCATTGATATACTTGCACAGCTGAAATTTAACTTGCCGGGCCGCTAGGTTATAGACGTCTTGATTTGTTCTCTGTTTATATACTGTCGATAAAACAGATTTAATACTATAAAGGCTACTTAAATGGGTGGCACAATAAGTGTTGCAGGCCCACTAGTAGCATTTAATTTGCAGACCCTGGGTACATGTAGTACAGCTTTAATAGGGACTTATATGTAAATTAAATGTACTGATTGGATGTTAGCCAATTTTACCATGTTTTAGGGAGTAAGCACAAGCACTTAAGCCCTGGTTAGCAGTAGTAAAATACTCAGAGTCCTAAGGCCAACAAAAAAGGAACTCAGAAAAACAGTAGGTAAGAAGGCAAAAGGTTTGGAGGTGACCACGCAGACTAGGTCATGTTCAACAGTTAGTGTATTATAAATCACCCTGCAAGGGCCACATTTTATCTCCTTATCTGCATACCAGTGTTAAAAGAAGAACCCTTCAGTACTAGGGTTGTTGGGCCAGTACCTGATGTTGCCAAATCTGTTTTTCTTGCCATACTTTATCCTTCTTTTTAATACCTTTTGTCACCCATATTTGTTTAAACTATCACTATAGGCTACAGTAATTCAAAGCCAATATAATATTTATTTTGTGCAAATAAGAATAAAAGTTTCAAGGCAAATGCATTCAAATTTAGAAGGAAAAGGGTCTCTATAAAAGTTCTAAGTACACCTGCCTGCTAGGTAGCGCCCATACTGTTTTAGTAAAATCATATGAAACTGTTCTCTTAGTATAAAATGTTTGTTGCAAGCATATGGCCACCATATTTAGGAAGAAATAAGTTTGTTTTTATTTTTGAGGCATATTCCTGCAATAAATAATTAAAAATAATCACACCAGCCTGTCAAGGCCAGACCTACTTGTTTTGCCAGTGTGAGTTTATGCTTTCAATACCATGCCCCCCCCCGCCATGCCATGTGTGGATTCACCCCCCAAAAATATTATGCAAGTCTTCTCTCAAAATGCTACATTATTACGGTCCAAATGAATTTTCTAATAAGACTAATATTTCTGAATTGTCTGTTAAAAGAATGTTTCCAAAGTTTTCAGTGAATACAGCTGGGTTGTTGAGAATCTCACTAGTTGGTATTTTCATGGTGGATGGTGATGGGGGGGGGGGTTGGCTTGAGCTCTAGTTGTATACATTGGGAGAGAGAGGGTGGAAACAGCTCTTTACAGAGCCAGGTCGACTGGTTTGTTCTGCAGGAGGATGTGTTTCCCTCTCCTAGTTTGTATGTAAAGGATTCTGAGCTGGGTTTGGATGGTGATAGATAGGAGCATTTATAGAAAGGAGAATATATTCTATTAAATGGAGAAAAATGTAGTTTAAAGTATGTGCTATACAGAGAAATTCTATGTTATGATTAGGGCTCCCGGTTTTATGGTATTTTTTGTTTTTGACATTTTCTGTATTTATCCATATTTATATTTTGTCAACTTTATCTGTATTTATCCATACTTATTATGGGTTCTGTGAGAACAATAAAGCTGCAACTGGTATATTTCCATATTTATTTAACCAATAAATATGCCATCATGCTTAAATGCCTGGCAGGTTTCAGTGCTATGAATACCCCCAGAAGATATCAATGCACTTATATGAAAATATGCGCATTTCAGTATCAGCTTTGTGCATATCTACTGTTTAAGCCTCTGTACTAAAAGTCCTTTCTTTTTTAACCCACTTACCTATCAATCCACACAGTTATTGGCCTGACAGTCATAGCAAAGTGTATTTAGAATCGCTCAAAATGCACCTAATTTCCGTTTTTATCCACATTTTAAAATAAATACAGACAAGAAAGTAAATGATTTTCTGTCTGTAGACAGCTCAATGATACCTCATGTTATGAGAAATTGGCTACCAATCCCATCGGTCAAATAGAAAAGGACATCAATTCTAAACTTTGGGATTGGCATGAATCCTGTCTGCTATTAGATCAAGAATACAAATTTTTACAGGCTCATCATTCCAGATTACCGTGTATATATATGTTACCTAAAATTCACAAGGGGGGTCCCTTCCCCCCAGGAAGACCTATAATCTCTGGGAATGGTGGGCCAACTGAGCGCATTGCTCAATATGTTGACCACTTTCTGCAACCTATTGTGAAAAATCTACCATCATATCTAAAAGACAGTTCTGATCTTCTATGTAAATTGGAGGACTTTCAATGGGATTTGAATGATCTATTCTTTGTGTCTATGGATGTAGAAAGCCTTTATACCTGCATTCAAATGCGTGAGGGAATGAGAGCTCTCAAATACTTTTTGTTCAAGCGTGGTGCTCAACATCTTGAGCATGCCAACATGTTGCTTGACATGAAAGAGATGATCTTGACGAAAAATGCCTTTTTGCATGATGACAATTGGTTTCTTCAGGTTCAAGGGACGGCCATGGGCTCCAGATTTGCTCCTTCTTATGCTAATCTCTTCATGGGGCTGTATGAGGTGGAGCATGTCTGGGGCCCTGGTGCCCAAAGTTGGAGTGACAACATTATCTTCTATGGACGATACATAGACGATATCATTATGATCTGGCATGGCACAGTGGAGAGTTTAAACATGTATTATACCTATTTGAATCTTAACATCTTCAATGTCAAATTAACCATCCAATACTCCAATACCAACATGGAGTTTCTTGACCTAAGACTGTTTGTAAATGGGACGAGCATACAGAGTGATATGTATAAAAAGAAAACATCATGCAACAGTTATTTACATGCCACCAGTGCACATCCTCAATCCACCATTAAAGCCATACCGTATAGTGAAATGGTGCGAGCTAGAAGAAATTGCAGCATGGACAAAGACTTTATAAAGAACATACATCAAATCAAATCTAATTTTTCTAAGAGAGGCTACAATCAGACATATCTAGACAATGCAGATAAAAGAGCTTTGTCGCTAAATAGGAAGGAGATACTGATCCCTAGAACAAATAATAAACGACTTGCCACAAAACATAACTCTGAAGTCTTATTCATTACTGAATATAACGTCTTCAGCAACCATATATATAACATCTTGAGAAAAAATTGGCATTTGCTTGAGACGGAAAATCTCTTGCCTAATATCATCTCAAATAAGCCCAGAGTGGTTTATTGTAAAAGTAGAACTTTTAAAGACATACTTAGTCCAAGCTATGTCACTGGCATTCAAACCCCCATCAGAACATGGTTGCCTGAAAAACCCTCAGGCTTCTATACATGTAATGATTGCTGTGTATGCAAATTAGGGCAGAATAAGCTCAAGGGAATTCACTATAAACTGCTTTATCAATTGCAATACTACCTTTACTGTTTATATGATCACATGCTCTTGCAATAAGATTTATATCGGTAGCAGTATTCGCAGTTTGAAACTGCGGATTCAAGAGCATGTGCGAGCAATTAGGAACTGTGATACTAAGTACCCTATGGCTCAGCATATACACCAGGAACATTCAGGTGATAATAATATCACCTACTGTGGCATTGACCATGTTAAAATGCCACGGAGCGGATGATTTAAAAACGCTCGCTTCTGGTCATTCTGTTTCCTCACTGAAAACAACGAGACCAGAAGACACGAGTTACCATACCCCTATAGGTGAGTTCATGGAAATGATAATATGCTATTCACTTGTTGCATCGGCATGCTCTCTTTATTAAGAGTAACGGAATACTGGAGCATTAGTTAACTCTTTTTAACAAGTATGAACTTTTTAAACACAGTGCAGTACGTTTATGAGAGCATAACCCAAGTAATTCTCAACCAATTTCTATGACCTACAAATTCAAAGCGACCTGCAGTAACGTGACATAATATATAAATATCTTCCTTTAAGTTCACTATAACCTGGTATATTTCTTGCAATACTGTTTGGTCGAAGATTTACCTTTAAAAGTGAAGAAACATTCTCGCTCATTGATTGAGTGGGATGCTTCAATTCTTGTCAGCGTCTTTAATCTAGGTGGCTGCCTTTGTATAGAAGAGATTTCATGTCATAAATACATATTTTGACACATCGATAGCTCTGGTTTTCGTTTGATGTTTGTTAATTTCACTTGAACTTATTTAAACACTTTGATTTAGAATGAATAATTTTTGCTATTATTGATTCTTATACAGATACTTACTTGTTGGATCTTATGATTTTGGTATGTATGATTTGTATTATTATTATGTTTATATAATAATTGATTGGGATATTGAGTGCTTAGGATATGGAGGTGCTTCTTTATATGATATTTGTATGCAACATTGCTCCAAAAAACTGAATGTTTTAATGATTGATACTTACTCATTTTGATAGGATGGCGACAACTGTTGCTTCATTGGTAGCATGAGGTTACAGTTGTTATGCCAATGAGGCGTTCTGAATATTTAACAGTGTGTATGATGTACTCAGCTCTTGCTCTCATTTGTTGACAATTTTCAAAAAAATATTTGTTTAGTTAGCAATGACTAAATTTTTTTCCTTGACTAGATGTTTATCCAGATTGCCCACAGTTTCAATATTTTCTAATTTGATTTTGGAGCTTACTGTAATGTTTTTACTTAGAGTGTACTTTACACCATATGGTATATGATGTATACATATTCACATTTTATAGACATTTATGTATGTCACCTGTTTTGTTTAATACTGGCTTTTATAGACTAATAATCATCACTACTGAAATCCTTTTGCCAGTTTGGAAATTTTAGTTGCTGGCTCAATTCTCAAAACTATCAGTCTGAATCACTTATATTTTCTCAAGAAAGGTATGAAATTCAATATTTACATGACGAATTGTGGAATGTTTTGTGCCCAATGTGTAAACATCTCTCAATATACTACTCATAGGCAAGCTTAATTAATTTTCTGTGTTTAAGTAATACGTATTTTAAACCTGGGATCCTCATTGTGAAGGCCTGGTTATTTTAAAATAGCACTGGTACATATATATATTTTTTTTTTATATATTAAAACTGTTTCATTAGTCTTGGCATTTCATGTATGTACACTTTGTTATTTGTATTTGTGTATACGTTGATATAATTTTTCACGGTGTTAATTGTATGTTGCGTATGTTTTTCTATTAGCCCTGAAGCAGTCTCTTTGTAGAGACAAAACGCGTCGGCTAAGATCCTTCATGTCTATGTGATCATGACTCTTCGTATCCATGTGATCGTACAATAAAGAAAAAGATTTTTTCAAGAAAAACCCACTGACGTCTTGGACACTTCTTTAGATATTCATTGACTACCTTTGAACGGTGCTGAACCTTTTTGAATGCATTTTTGTGACAGGGCCTTTTCCTGGTAAGGAACATAGAGGGGAGTGTTCCTTGGTTCTCTGCACTGTAAGAATCATATATAAAGAAAACACTTTTCATTTGTCAAGTGCGGTATCTATAGCCTCTACCCTCATTCTGTGTGCATCATTGATTTTCTGTCTGTATTTATCTGTAAAAACGGAAAACAGGGAGCCTTCATTATGATCAATGTTTATTTATATGTCCAGCCATTTATGTAACATACTGCTACTTTTGTGTCCCTGTATGTAAATACCCAAGCCTAGAAATAAAATTGTCATGGTTTCAGGTAACGCTAGTTAGGAGTCATGTAGTCTGCATTCGAGAATGGCTTCGCAGTAGAGGAATCCAGCATACATAGGACTGTTTTGGCTAAATTTGGCAAAGCTCCCACTCTGCCATACCCGACCCATCGACATTCTGACGACAGGGCCTTTCCTTTTAGAAATCTTCCCCCAGTGGCCCATCTGCCCCATTGTGTGAGCATCACGACTCGATTTTGGGTATGCTTCCATTATTCTGTTTTTTCACCTGACCAGAAAATAGCAAAAAACTCCCTGCACATCAGGGGCATTTCGTGTTTTTAGGTTTTGCCTGCACAGCGCTTGTGGTAAACTTGGGAAGTCTTATGTATTTTAAAGAAAATCCTAAACCGGTCTAACAGCCCTCCCTTATTTTACATTTGTTTGTATGCTTTGTCACTCTGTTCTCCTTGCTTGCTGTTGGTTGCAGCATGCTATTTCCTGTTGTGTTAGTCCTTCTCTTTATGTGTCTTCTAATCAGTGGAGCTTGGACCAAGTACTCCCTCTAAACTTTTCCTCCTCCTTTTAAGGCAGTACTGTTTTCTTTGTGATTAATTGTGTTTGGTGGCTGCAGCACCCGAAGGTATTAGAGTGTTTTACATTAGCACCAGTTCCTTTACACAAAGACACATTCATTTTTGTAGCCACGTGGAGATTTAGGGCCTGAATACGATCTTGGCGGATGGGATACTCCTACACAAACATGACGGATATCCTGTCCACTGTATTACAAGTTCCATAGCATATAATTGAATTGTAATACGGCGGACAGGATATCTAGCACGTTAGCGACAGAGTAACCCTGTCCGCCAAGTACATAATCAAGCCCTAAGTGATTTTTCCACAATAAAGAATGTTAAGCCGAAACTCAAACCTGGTTTACCAGCTCCACAGTCAGCAGCTCTGGCCCTTAAACCACATGCTCACCCAAGAGGATGCCACATCGTCTCCCTAGCCTCTGCGTCAGTTCCACACTTTGTGATTAATGCCAAATCCCTTAGAGCCTGCTTTAGATCATGGCAGACGGGTTATTCCTTCACAATGGTGACAGATATCACGTCCACTGATATATATAAATACCATAGGACATAATGGGATTTATATTTCGGCAGATGGGATATCCGTCACTGTTGTGACGAAGTAACCAGTCCACCAAGATCTCAACCAAGCCCTTAATCTCTTTGTGACAACCTGCCTTTGCTGTTGGTTGCCCGTCCACCTCCCGCCCGTCGCTGCTTGACCCCGCTGGACTCTGTTGCACAAATCTCCTCCTATACCGACTTCAGTTTTTCAAAACATTTTGTGCACTTTTATGACCACCAACTCCACTTGAAGGTATTGGAGCTCTTTACAAAAGCACCAGTTACTTTTTTTATACAGTTTTATATAGTGCCAACATCACCCGAAGGTAGTGGAGCTCTTTACATTAGCACCAGTTCCTTTCTTTTTGTGCAGTTTTATATAACACTCACACCACCGAAGGTATTGAAGCGCTTTACATTAGCACCAGTTACTTTACACAAGAGCAAATTAATTTTTGTAGGCACGGCGAGATTATGTGACCTGGCCACAATCAAGGATTTTAAGCCGAAACTCAAACCCGGTTTACCAGCTCCATAGATGGCAGCTCTAGCCCTTACACCACATCCTCTTCTGAAAGGATGCCATATCATCTCCCTAGCCTCGGTCCAGTGCTTAATTTGGGCCAGTGGTTTCCGGTGCTTGACACTGGCACTTAATTGTCGGCACCGGTGCTTATGACAGTCTGCCACATGATAGCGCTGTCTACCTAATTTAGTTCTGTCTGCCTAATTTAGTTATGAGCACAACAAAAGCTGTGCAATCATTCAATATGCATTAACAATGACTAATACTTTCCACTGAAACTGTTCTTATATCTTTGGGGGCCTGGAAAAGTATGAATTGTCACAATAGTAATAGCGGGATGATTAGTGGTTGTGTTGGTGCTGTCGCTGGATGGTGCAAGCTGCAGTTTCCGCCTGACGAGGACCCAAGCACCTTTTTTTCTTTTAAATTAAGCACTGCCTCTGCCTCAGTTCCACATTTTGTGATTACAGATAGATCACTTTATCTTCACATTTCTAAACACAACAAGCATTGGCAAAGCCAGAAGGCTTTGCCTGTGCGATATCTATTTTTTTAGGTCTTGTCTACACAGCGCATTCCCTGCTCGGCTAGACAGCGCATGCGCTGTCTCGAAGAGATGTATTGTGTGCTGTCGGTGGGCTGACACGCCACCCATCTCCTACCATTGGTAACTTCAGCCTTGCTCTCATTTCCCTTGATACCGTTCATCATGCCCTCTCTTGTGTTTGGCCCTCTCATAGCGCATGGACCAATTATATGTCTCCTTGCACTGCTCCCAGTTTGCACAGATACTTTGTCTTTATTTTCGTACACTTCAAAGGAGTACCTATGTTTTCAGGTCGTCTCCCTTGTACATAAACACACATCCCACTAAAAGGCATGCATGTGCACATAAACAAATACATTTCTTTAACCTCTTCAATGCCCGTGACGAGCTGGTCTCGTCATGGGCCGCGGTTGCGCTGTGCCCATGACGAGACCAGCTCGTCATAAACCCCGCCCGCTAATGCAACGACCGGCACAGGGCGGGGAAAGGGGCGGGCACTGAAGGGGATAAAAAGTTGTGAAAACACGAACAGCACGTTTTTTTTTTTTTTTGCATGATCCGATGGTAATTGGAACGCTTGTTCCGCCCTCCGTCTTGCCATAGCACGGACACAAGCTGATGGTATTGGAGCACTTTAAGTGCTCATCATTTACATTCCACAATGACACATTCATTTTTGTTGCTGATCCTGCTTGAATTAAGGTATTTTTTTGCCCCTTCTTTAGTTGCCCATCTCCCCATCCTGCTTCCCTGCCGACCCGTCCACCCCACTACCTGCCTCATGATAGCTGCTTTTTTTTTGCATGATGTGATGGTATTGGAGCGCTTGTCCCGTCCTCCGTCATAGCCATAGTCTCCCTCGTACACATACACACATTCCACTAAATACATACACATGTACATAAACAAATGCATTTCTTAAAAAGTTGTTAACATGAACAGCACTTGTTTATTTTTTTAGCATGATCCGATGGTATCGGACCGCTTGCTCTGTCCTCCGCCTTGCCATCGCTCAAAAACAAGCTGATGGTATTAGAGCGCTTTAACCACTCACCAGTTACATTCCACAATGACACATTCATTTTTGTTGCTGATCCTGCTTCAATTAAGGTATTTTTTCCCCCTTCATTGCTGCTTCCTCACGCACTCTCCCGTTGTTGCCTGCCCATCTCCACATCCCCTCCAGCTTACCTCCTTAACTTGTCCCTCCACTACCTCCCTCATTACTCCTGATTTTATTTTTGTTTGCACGACCTGATGGATTTGTAGAGCTTGCTCCATCCTCCATCTTGCCATAGTGCTAACACCAGCCGATGGTATTGGAGCGCTTTAAGTGCTCACAAGTTACATTACACAATTACACATTCATTGTCGTAAACAGAAGGAAATCTAAGTGATTTCCCCAGAATCACAAACTGTTCCACCGACCCCAAGATTCGAACCTGGTTCCTCAGTTCCCCTGTTGGCAGCTCTGGCCTTTACGCCACATCTTCACTTCACTTCAAAGCTTCTCAACTGTTTCTCACTATTGCATATTTGTTCGGCAAAACTTCATCAACACCGAGCATGCACGGGCAAAGCCAAAATACATTTGTGCAACGCCTGAGCTATTGGCCCTGTCAATGTGAGTGTTTTCAGCCATGTCGTCTAGCAGTACATTTACTGTTTAGTATGGCTGAAAGTCACTGAAAAAAGTGATATAAGGCAGCCAGCGCAGGCCACATCATTGTTTGTGGAGGTGCAGGACAATAAACTCAACATGGGCGGCAAACTTTCTGTGGTTCTGGGGATCCAGTGACTTTCAGCCATGGTGAACGGCAGATGGGCCGCTAGACAGCATGGCTAAAAGACTTTCACATTGACAAGGCCAATAGCTCTTGCATTGCCGAGACCTATTGGCTTTCCAAATGCTGGTCATTAAAACAAGTCAGGATCCTCTAACAAAATCTTCGTGTTACGTAAATAATTTTAAAGGCAGAGCCACTTTGAATGTAACTTTGCTAACAAAATTATACATCTCTGATTTTTACTAATGACTGACACATTTCACCCTATTAATTTCATGTCTTTGGGATGTGATTGTTATTTGTTGAGAGTAGCTCGAGAGGAAGGATGGATGGAAATAGTAAAACACCTTCATGCCACGGAGAGTAAAACCAAGCATTGGCAAAGCCAATATAATTTGCCTATTGTCAGTCATAGCGTTTCCTATTTATTTTTATTTTTTTGCTCATGGTTATATTGCACAGCAGCTCAACTGCTCTGCAATATGAAAAAAACATTGTCAAAGTCAAAAGAATTTGCATAGGTGAAATCTATTGGTTTTGCCAATGCTTGTTTTCTGTTTCATGCCAGTGTGAGCATTTGGCAAAAAAAAACTGAGGAGAGCAGTGGGAGGTCAACTGTTTGGTGGCGAGAAGCTATGTGGCCCTCCAACCCTTCAATGAAATACCACTTAATTGTATAATCAAATGAAAAAAGACTTTAAAATGAAGTGAAACATTCTTTGTACTATCACTCACAGCAAATTCCAGTCTGCCTTTAGCACATTTAGGGATATCCTACAAATATTAGAGCAACTGCTACACATTTGGACTTTTATATTGTGACCAGAAGACATTCTCCAGTTTATTACACAAGTGAAAAGTTGCTCTCCAGTTTATTGCATTAAAGACTAGGTGTATCCCCTGTAAAGCAAGACGTCCTTTATTTTATTTTATCAGAGACAGAAATAGTTAAATTGTCAACGTTGCAACATTTTCCAGTTTGTTACATTGACAGTAAAGGGAATTCTAGCTTAGTTAACTTAAGTTCAATATACGTCACACACAGTCTTCCTTCCACTGCCAAAACAGTTTAGGTACATTGTATGAAAATCACGCCAAACTTTCCGCTGGTGTCTTGTTACTAAAGATTTTCTCTGAATCGATGACTAAACTGGCACATTTGATAATGGTGTCGACGACTGCAGCCTTTGCAAAAATGAGTTTCTTGCAAGAGAGTCCATCCTGGATAATGCCTTAGATAGGCTGATGGGGCTTAAAACACAGTCAATCGCAAATTGGCCTTTAGCCTCTGATCTGTCTCACCCTACCGCCAGCCTCTCAGAAGCATAGATACTGGAGTTGGATGATTCTGCCTTAGTCCTGCTCATATTTAAGGGATGCCTGCCAGATAAGCAGCACATTTTTGTCAGTCACTGCTAGGACAAGATATCTCAGAATCTGCAAACACTGAATTCAGCAGTCCAGAAATGCATATCAACTCATTTAGAGTCTGGAAATGGCACCCCCGGCAGCTACAATAGTCTCTCCAGTGATGTAGGAGGCATCAGATGAGCAGAGGAAGGACACAATGCCACCATAGTCCTTTGGCTCTCCCAATCTGGATGGACAACAGGAAAAAACAAGAATGAGCGGGGTACACAGGTCACAATTTCAGATGTACTGGCATCCATTTGAGATGAGGCATGCACACGCTCTTCCCCTTTTCAGACCCGAGCCCTCCCACCATAGAAATGTAATAATGGACCTTTGTTTGTCAATCAAGGGCTCATCCCAGTCCAGTGGGGAAAGCCTCACAACGCGGAAGCAAATAGTGTTTATCAAAGTCTACACAAGACAAGCCCATAATCCATGAACCCCAGTCTTAAAGGCATATGATTGTGTTTCCTTGTGCCAATTCTATAACCCCGTTAAGCCACAGATTCTCATTCCAAGTCATTCGGTCGAGCCCCAACTAAATGTGAGTGGTCCAGTGTACCTGCATATGAAAGTACCGCGAGAGAATCAGGGCCAGGTGCATTCCAAAACCCGATAAAACCACACGTTCCCACACTTGTTCACCGCAGTAAAGTACCTGGAATTGGAAATCATGCAGTACAGAATCCAATGTTTCTGGGTCTGCATATTGTTCCCCATTCCAGCAACTTTAGTTCATGATGTTGGGTCTAAGTATCTCCAGACCTTAATTCTCTGCATCTCCAAATGATTGCCATTGAAGTAAGTGACAGTTTCTGTATCCGTGCACCTGTTCACCTTGCCAGCTCAGCTTTTATCAAGCTATGGAGGAGCACTCAACCAAATCCGACTCAAAAAGTCTAATCAGCCGAAACGCCTCAATGGACAATATTTTTATACAATCAGAGAATGGCATTTTCGGTGATTCCTGAATTTTGCGGTACCAATCAAACCTTTGTGTGAGGCCTTGGCTTTATTTGATCTGAAGTTATAGATTTGGAAAATTACTTTGTGACCTTTACCCCTTATAGATTGAACAAAAACTCTAACCGTTTCATATAAGGGATTACAGTAGCAAGTAGCTCTTGGCAGAGTATGCCCAGACGTGGGTCCCTTACTCAATTTCAGTGCTCCATCTATCATCTCCTTCTGTTTGCTTTGTTCGCCCTAAGTTGGCAGGGTATTCCCAGACGAGGGTCGCTTGCTCACTTAGCCACTGGATTCAAGCTAGCCTGGCTGATGAGGGGTGTTACCCCGAAACTGATCCCAGGATGCTTGTTTCCAGTCCAGGATAGACATGGCTTGGCAGTTCGGGCTGGACTGTTCCCATGAGGCACAGGGTCAAGACTGATTTGCATATGGCTATGTCCAAACTGGGGTGGCGAAGTGAGCTAAAGAATGATGATAGATTCAACCCAAATCTGTGACTGGGGGTGAGTGTCTGAAAAGTTTCAGCGCTCCGTCCATCATATCATTGTGTTTGCTTTGTTTGCCCTATATTGGCAGGGTATGCCCAGACGTGAGTCCTGGGCTCACTTTGCCACTGGAATGAAGCTATCCTGGCTGAAGAGGGGTGAAACCCCGAAACCGGTCCCAGGAGGCTTGTTTCCGGTACAGGGAGGACCCAGCCTGGCAGTTTGGGTTGCACTGTTCCCATGAGGCACGGGGTCAAGACTGATTTGCATATGGCTGGGTCCAAATTAGGGTGGCGAAGTGAGCTAAAGAATGATGATGGATTCAACCCAGATCCGTGACTCGATCTATAACTTGGTTGTGATTTCTATATATTTCCAAATAAACCAGGAGAAAGCTCTGCCTGATTCTTTCTCTAGACCCAGTTGTTGTACCACCCAATTTGGATCAGAGATGTATTTTGAAATTCCAAAAACAACCTCACAAAAAGCTTTAACACCACTGCTAGGGAAGCATTTCTTCAGCATCTTTTCTTGGCTTTTCAGAACTGATTGTGTGGGTCAAGAGGCACCTGCAGACATATATTCATGGCCTCATTTCACATCATGGAGTTTTCCACATCTCTCCTTACTACATAATCCAAAGAGCTCTGTCCTAAAACGAATGCAAGTAAAGACTTCCAATTTCTGAGATCTCTGAGGCAGGTGGTACTGCTCCAGACTTCTTCTCAAAGCACTCTTTTCTAGGTATCCTCTTGATAGCCTTATGCCTGCAGTGGTCAAAGCTGCCACTTTATGGCAGCGTACCCTGCTTTATAATGTCCTTCCACAGGCCGAGGCAAGGGCTGAACCAGGTTAAGTAAGGAAAAAGGAAATGTTCCAGATGGGTAGTGCCACCATACCTTTAGCCTATATGCCCCCTTCCTGCGCTCACACTCAACCCAACGCAAATCAGCCACTTCAAACAGATGCACCTTTGGCTCACTTTACATTTATGGGCTTTTGGTGGAGATACACAAGGACCTTAAAGGAGGCAAGAACAGGCATAAAAAGGGATTTGCCGTGTTCTCTGTTTTGGTGACACTATTTTTAGGTGGAGCCCTGATCCCTGAGCCAGCGCGCAAGCGCTGCTCTGGGGTTGATCTGTGGTAGTTGTATATGTGAGGAAAGCCCCACCCACTCCCTTGCGCATATTTTTCATTGGCTTGTGTCTTTGTCCTTCCTAAATGCTGCCTTCCGATTGGTTTATAGGCTTGTTGGTCCCTCCTTATGATGGCCATGTCATCATTTGTATCCTTCCATGGCTACTAGCCCCTTTACTTCGAGTGTTGCACGGAATGTGTTATTTAGATTGTGAGCACTATTTTCTTCCTGTGCCTTCTCCCCCCTCTCTCGTAGTCTATGCATTCTTGCCCCACACCCGCACTCCCGTTGTTCGTGTCTATTTGCCTCCTGCCCCCTCCCACCCACACTCACGTCTGCAATGCATTAGGTCTCGCATAAATGCGAGTCCAATTGCATTGGAATTGCTTGTTTGGAAAGGGGGATAGGTGCCTTCCCGTTACCAACTTAGGGATTTACAGAAGTAATTTTCCGAATTTAACCACCTGAACGTTTTGAAGACTATGCCCTTCGATTTGGGGGCTCATTCCACATCTTGTACCGTCACGAACAGCCAGCCCCTCACTCGGGGGAGGGGTGAGAGTGACGGAATGCTTGCTGGAGGGCTGTACACGCATATGAAACAAACAAGGTTTTCTGGCTCTGGGGACAGAGTTGGGTGGGAAGAGCAGAGTGGGCAGGGCAGCCCTGTGTTGGCGGAACATCCAAGGCACAAAGACAGGGCACATTATTTTGAGAAAACTGGCAAATGGAAATAGTGCACCAAAGGCTGGGAGTTGGCATGTGTGGAAGAAATGCCAGGGCACGAACCCAAGCCCACCCTCGAGTGCTCTTCGTGGACGCCAGGGATGAGGAGCATCGGCCGAGCTTCCTCGAGTGCAAGTCATGGTCATCGGGGTTGAGGAGCAACTGCAGAGCTGCCTCTAGTGCACATCACGGTCCCCGGGGTCGAGGAGCATCGTCAGAGCTCTCTCAAGTGCACATCACGGTCACTGGGGTTGAGGAGAATCGTCAGAGCTGCCTCAAGTGCCTGTCACGGTCCCCGGGGTTGAGGAGCATCGTTAGAGCTGCCTCAAGTGCCTGTCACGGTCCCCGGGGTTGAGGAGCATCGTTAGAGCTGCCGCAAGTGCACGTCACGGTCCCCGGGGTTGAGGAGCATCATCAGAGCTCTCTCAAGTGCACGTCACGGTCACCGGGGTTGAGGAGAATCATCAGAGCTGCCTCTAGTGCATGTCATGGTCTCCCGGGGTTGAGGAGCGTCGGTAGAGCTGCCTCGAGTGCACGTCACGGTCCCCGGGGTTGAGGAGCATCGTTAGAGCTGCCTCGAGTGCACGTCACGGTCCCCGGGGTTGAGGAGCATCGTTAGAGCTGCCTCGAGTGCACGTCACAGTCCCCGGGGTTGAGGATCATCGTCAGCGCTGCCTCGAGTGCACGTCACGGTCCCCGGGGTAGAGGAGCATCGTCAGAGCTGCCTCAAGTGCACGTCACTGTCACCGGGGTACAAGAGCATCGGCAGAGCTGCCTCGAGTGCACGTCACGGTCCCTGGTGTAGAGGAGCATCGTCAGAGCTGCCTCTAGTGCATGTCACGGTCCCCCGGGTTGAGGAGCATCGTCAGAGCTGCCTCGAGTGCATGTCACGGTTCCCGGGGTAGAGGAGAATCGGCAGAGCTGCCTCAAGTGCACGTCACGGTCACCGGGGTAGAGGAGCATCGGCAGAGCTGCCATGAGTTTATGTCACAGTCTCCGGGGTTGAGGAGAATCGTCAGACCTCTTGGGTTTGCTTACTATGGCACCTTGAGTCGTGCAGGGCGGCAGTAGCTGGTGCAAACACAAGGAGATGATAGACAGAGCGTTGACACTTTTCAGATACTCACCCCCAGTCAGAGATCTGGGTTGAATCCATCATCGTTCTTTAGCTCACTTCACCACCCCATTTCAGACCCAGCCATATGCCGCATTTGAACAGTCCAGCCCGAACTGCCAAGCCATGTCTTCCTTGGACCGGATATAAGCATCCTGGGACCAGTTTCGGGGTAACAACCCTCTTTAGCCAGGCTAGCTTGAATCCAGTGGCTAAGTGAGCAAGGGACCCTCGTCTGGGAATACCCTGCCAACTTTGGGCAAACAAACCAAACAGAAGGAGATGATAGATGGAGCACTGAAACTGTGATGTAAATATGTTGAAAGGTTTGGGTTTCCACCCCATATTCACTCATCAGCAGCATACACATACGTTTCTCAATCATGCAGAGAAGCTTTAATCAGCCTTTAGGTTTTTTTTTTTAACATCTTGTAGGAAGGGGCTAGCAAGGACCTCTTGATTTTTTCTTCTTATGGCACCTTGAGTCGTGCAGGGCGGCAGTAGCTGGTACCTATAAGTTATGTTACTCTTTGTGAATCCCAACAGCACCTGCTTTCTGGTAGCGCTATGTGGCACCGATCCAAAAGCAAGTATATCTGAAATCCACGTAACGTTGAGTCTATCCATTTTGCCAGCAGTCTGTGAACTCTGTCCCTGCCCCATGGGGTTTCAAAACCAGTTTGTCCCTGGCTCCACCCTTCTACTTAGCTAACAGTCTTTGAAGGTAGGCTGCAAGCTCCGCCAGTCACTGCCACTCCTGAATCACCCTGGCCCCTCAGAAGGCCATCAAGAAGGGTAGAAACCATGTACTCAAAGTAATGAAGGTCCTCCTCATGGGGTGAACCCACTGCCCCAATCTACACTCCCTTGCATTCAGGGACTGCAGATATTCCCCCACTGGAAGAGTTCCGAAGCCTCCACTCGCTCCCGCCACCTTCTGCACCACAAACAGCACTCTACCAGCAGCGCCTCCATTTTTGACTCCATTGCTTTGATCGCTGACTCGGGTACACCAGTTTAGAAATGAGGTCTGAAGGCGGTGAGCTGATGGACCGCATCAACAGCTGCACTGCTGTGGTCAGTTGCTGCTCATCAGAGGAGTCCTCAGGTTATGGGCTCTTTGGATTCTCCTTGCAGATGGGGTCTAAAAGTCTATACCTGGATCACACTTTTTCGCTTCTGCAACATTGCATCGTCTAGCGATATGATCTGCTCTTCTTTTCACTTGACGGATTTGCCCCAGTTCCATCTTCCCTCCGGCACTGCAGAAAGCATTGGATTCAATGGAGCAGGGCATCGACTGACCCTGCACAGATCCGAGTCCAAATCCCACTGCCACCTGTCGTTAACATCCCGCCTTCAGTTCTGTCTCGCAGCCTCCTAGTCTGGCAGGGGTTGGGCGCTACAATCCGCAGCTCAGTAATGCAGCAGCAATCAAATGGCACCGCAGCCCTCACACGTTCCCCTGTTGTGCCCTCCAACCCCACGCCATCTCTGAAAGCAGGTTGTATGAAAGAACTGAAGCATGCTTGGCTGAACCATGCGTGCCTCTACAACGCGCTCCCAACAGTGAATGTGTCTTAACCATGCAGTCCTTACCATGCATGCCTTGACAATAAATGTCATTGTCAGGCATGTTTGCTAAAGGGATATGTGAGGTCATTTATCACTGCCCGACCCCTCCTCTCCAACCTAAAATCCTATCACCCTACCTCAGCCCCGCCCCCCCACCCTGAGCCCTAAAACCAAACCCAGTCTGCCCTTAAAACTACCTGAGGCCTAAAACCCTGTCATCTACCAAAAATTACCCCAACCTCAGCCCCCCACGTGAGCCCTAAAACGTACCCAGCCCTTAAAATTACCCCTATCCCTGACCCCGCCCTGAGGACTAAAACCCTGCCCCCTTTTAAAAAAAACGACCCACCCCTCGCTCTGAGCCCTAAGACTGAACCCCACCCCTAAAAAATCTCCCCACACCCCAAACCTGGCTCCAGCGCCACTTACCTGTCCGCGTCCGGAGCTTCATGTTCCAACACTTCCTGTTGCTGTCCATGCCCATCCAGACACTGGACCGCTAAGGAGGGTGGTCCTACATGGCGCCCAGCACTCGAACGCTATCACTCCCCCAGAAGGTTCTTCACCATCGCATAGCACGCGGTTACTCTGTGAAATTGGCTCCCTCCCGGACACAATGCCTGACCGGTCCTTTCCCTGATTGTCCACGATTTGCAGGAAGGACGGCGACCCACACAGTCAGGTTCCTCTGAGTATCGATTGCAGGGGTACCACTCTCCCTAATTCTGGGGACGATGCCCTGAATTGGCTATTAGCCTAGACTGCAACAGGCATTGAGCTCAGGCACCTATTGTCTAGTCCTGAAGATGATCCCATTAATCTGTTGAAGGGATCGAAACGTCGTCGATTTTTAGCGCTATTAGCACAACCTTATAACTGTATCTGTACGTGCCAGAGCATATCAATTTATATTGTTTGCTGGCCCAATTGATGTGTTTCTTGGCCATGCTCCATGTAATGCCTGAGTTTCTCCTTTCTTGGTTATACATGTCCCCACTTGTATGTTTTGTTTAAATTCTTCATATAAAATGGTTATGTCCATCGGATCTGCCCCCCCTCCCCCAATGCTAATACGTTTATTTGATGAACCTTGAGGTAAGACCTTTTTGTGTGGATTTTAAATCCAATAATCTTTCTAATCTCACAAATCAAGGTGCTTGGGCATGGGTTGCTCCACTGGAAAGGACTGATGTCACTGTTGTGGTAGTGGCTTTCAAAGACTATCGTGAGGAGCGACGAGGGCCGAACATAAAATAATGGGTTCTATCAATGAAACTCCAATTACTTTACCAGCACAATGGAGGAATTTTATTATTTGTTATATTCTGTAGTAGATATATTTTTTTGAATTGTACACTTGAATATAAAATGTAAATATGTGTATGCAGTGTCATGAAGAACCAACAGCACATTACCTTCAAGAAAAGCTTGCAAGGATGTGGAATGTGTCTAGCCTGATGTCCTGGACAAAAGGTTTGTTGCCAGCGCCAATTGTAGATCATTTATGCAACATCCTGTTGGTGCTGAGTCAAAGTTAGTCACAACTCAGCATGTGCAGGCGCTGGGCTCTTTTCCGGGACGGCTGCAGACTGGGGGCTTCTTTCAGAGCTGGTTGGGCTTCCATGACCCAAACACCAAAGCCTTCATTTGTCCAGTCTGGTTGTGGACTTCTCTGGCATGGGCCTGGGTTGAATATTTGTGCAAGAGCTACTTTTGCTTCTAGTACGGACCTGGCGGGTGCTTCTGAATACAGTTCAGCAGTTTGGGCCAAGCAGTCGCTGGGGCCGCGTCACGGACCTGTCAGGTGAACCTGTAGGGCTGAGCAGTCAGTCTAGAGGGAGGGTTTGAGCCCCCAAACGATGGGTCAGTGTTAGGGCAGTCCTTGGAGACGAGTCAGTCTTGTGTCAGTGGGTGCCTCCTTGGCAGTGGTTGGGGCAGTGCCAGGGACATAGAGTGAACAGCCAGTCATGTCCAATCAGAGCCTCTAGGCAGTCACCCAGGCAGTGTGAGCAAGTCGCTCAGAATTAGTGAGTAACACCGTGGAAGGTTCCCCTGAGCCATCGGGCAGTCCAGGCACTGCGGCAGGGGCAGCCACATGTCAGAGAAGGCCTTTGACCAGTCACTAGGGCTGTATCAGTCACATGTCGGGTGAAGCTGTAGAGCTGTGGCAGAGTCAGGGTGCGTGCCTCTGTACAAGCCGACCGCGTGAGACCATCTGCCCTGGTGGAGTCCCGCACATGCCTGGAAGGTGCGCCACCAGTAGTTGTGGCCCAGTTGCTGAGGCAGTTGCCTGTCGGATGAGTGCCTTTAACGGCTAACTGGAACAGTGTCAGACCAGTCACTGGAGCAGAGTCAATTAAACATCTCTGGAGGATGCCCTGGTGGTCCCACGTGTGATAGGCTGCCTATCCCAGTCCCTGGGACCACCGGCCTAGCAAGGGGTCCATATGTACTAGTGCCCCTCATAGCCCTGGGCCCAGACTGGACTGTTCCCATAAGGAACAATGTCAAGACTGATTTGGATATGGCTGGGTCCAAACTAGGGTGTCAAAGTGAGCAAAAGAAAAATGGGGGTTTCGGCACCCCTACATCTGCTGCACTATCGATATCTACGATCCTGGTTGGGTTAGTGTCAGGCCAGTCCCTGTGCCAGTCTATGCTGCAAGGGTGCCTGGCAGTGGCTGGGCAGTATGAGGGATTCATCAAGTGAAATGGTAGGGCATGGACAGTGTCAGGATAGTGGGGCAGTGTCGGGCCAGCCACTGGGGCAGTCACCTGTCCTAAGGGTGCCCCTAACAGTCGCGTATGTCACTCAGGCCCGCACCTGCAGCAGTCAGGCTATGCTCCAAGGGGATGCTCTGTCAGTTGTTGGGGCTGCATCAATGACCCGTCAGGTGAACTTGAAGGGTACGGGCAGTGTCACATGTTTGCCTTTGAGTAGTGGGTCAGTATCGGGCCTGTCACTCAAGTGACGTACAGTTGTCAGTCACATGTCCCGTCTGGAGGGTTGCTAGGGCAGAGTCAGTATCTCAGTCCCTGATATTTTTGCCATTTTCCTGACGAGCAGGCCTTCTCCTCTAATGTTGGGTCTGCCCCCAAAACAGGAGCATCAAGCTGTAGACCATGTTTACTGCACGATTTGCTGGGTTGGGGCCCTCAGGGCATCTGCTGTCAGGCTCTGGCAGACATTTCCTTTGAGCCTGTCTTCCCCAATTCCAAATGTGTTTTCTTTGCTCCACAGTGTGGTTTTTAATGTAATGTAAGGTCAGGTGGCTGTGGGGGAGAGGAGGCACTAGTGGAGTGGAATGAGCTCTCACTTCCGCACCCTCTAACGTATTCATTTCAGGGAGTGAGTGAGTGTAAAAATCTGCGCGGTTATTTCTTGTTCTCTTCAGTGCCGTTTCGCGCACTCCCTGGCTGTAACCTCAACTGGACCTGGCTCATCCCCCTTCACTAGTCTCATATACCTCAATGACGTCTCATTCACTCCACTTTACCACCCTCACGCACGTCAGTGGAGACTCCCCAGGTCAAACAGGATTACTTTAGAAGCCATCCCAGAGTCATCGGATAATCATCCAACTACTCTAAAAGTAATTTTCACATCATCAGACATCATCAAGCTCTTAAAGCCATCAGCAGAGTTTAGAAACTTGAGCCTGATGATTTGAAGATGACTTGAAAATGAGTATCTGATGACTTCACAAGGTGTGATTAACCCTGATGATTTCAGGATGACTTGAAAATGAGTATCTGATGACTTCACAAGATGTGATTAACCCTGATGATTTCAGGATGACTTGAAAATGAGTATCTGATGACTTCACAAGGTGTGATTAACCCTGATGATTTCAGGATGACTTGAAAATGAGTATCTGATGACTTCACAAGATGTCATTAACCCTGATGATTTCAGGATGACTTGAAAATGAGTATCTGATGACTTCACAAGATGTGATTAACCCTGATGATTTGAGGATGACTTGAAAATGAGTATGTGATGACTTCACAAGATGTGATTAACCCTGATGATTTCAGGATGACTTGAAAATGAGTATCTGATGACTTCACAAGGTGTGATTAACCCTGATGATTTCAGGATGACTTGAAAATGAGTATCTGATGACTTCACAAGATGTCATTAACCCTGATGATTTCAGGATGACTTGAAAATGATTATCCAATGACTTCACAAGGTGTGACTGTTCCTTATGATTTGAGGCCGACTTGAAACTGATTCCCTGATTACTTCACAAGATGCATTGCTACTGGTGGTTTTAGGATTGTTTGAAAATGACTGTCAAATTACTTGACTAGCACCACAGTCTTCCAATTAAAAAGACTGGTTCATGATAATTTTAGGATGATTTGTTGATTGCTTCAGTTAAACGTTCAACATTTTAGTTTATTTATTTATTGTTAGCCACAATCAACCCTTTGGAAGATTTCAGAATCTCCTTTTTTACTGCATAATGAACACCCTCTACACATTACTGCATTTTCAACTCAGCAATTAAACCCACAGTGCACGCATTAGCGGAGACTTCAATGCTAGAAGGACTGGGTGCTCTGCCAATAGCTATAACCGATTGCATTTTCAATGCTTGTTTAAACTTCTGACTGCAGTTTCCAGGTTATCCACAGGGTGGTGCGAGTACCCACCAGTTGGTTTTCAAAGAGATCTATGAGTGGAGAGTGCTGGAATTACCATAGACAATAAATGCTGCTACTATGACTTAGCAGGCATGAAAGGCTTCTGTGGCTGACTGGCTTCCAAGGCATTTCTGACACATCCATCGGACTGGGCACGTGAGAATTCAGAAATATTTACCTGACAATGTTGTTGGCCTTCATTAGAAACTCTGCCATGGCCTCATCTTTCAATATCTGTTTAAAAACAAAGGGCACGTGTTAAAGGGCCAACCAGTGCATGCAGTGCCACCATCCGTGCCCTGATCTCCTCTCACAGCTGAGACAGAAGAAGCAATCCTAGAAGAAGAAGATTTAATGGCCAGTCTTTTACCATAACTGCCTTTATCCAAATATCCATGTACCATATGGTCCAGGAGTCCCCATATCTTCGCTGCACCCCCAACATTCCTGTTACCCAAACCATACATGCCTGTTCTGGCTGTGTCGGCAGCTGACTCGCGACTTTTAAAGCTTGAAGTGTGAGAGCTGGAGCTCTCGTCTACCCGAACACCCCCCCCCCAAACACAAGTCAACGGGGACATGACATTTCCAACTTCCAAACCAATCACCTCTCCAGCTGTGCATTTATCATGCTATGCCTACATGTGCCATACCAAGCAGAGGGCTCCAATAATCAATGACTGAGAACTGATTACCAGATTGATGACATCACAGGAAGTGTTGTCATGCAACATTTGTACCAATTACCTAGTGGGGCCGGTGAGATGATAGGCAGGGTGAAAATAAAGGGATCATGATTAAAGTAACAGCAAAGTCTCACTAACATAGTCACAACAATAATCTCACTGAATGTGTTATAAATGCATTTGCTTAAAATATGGAACATGTATTATTGTTAAAATGTACAGCATTGTTGTGGTGTCTGCAGGGTGGCTCCACCCTTAGACACATGAGCAGTTTAAGAGAGTAGGGGAGACATTCTGCAGCCCCTTAGGGTGCCAGGAGCTACTCTTTACTCAGTACAAGTCTGACTTTAATCCCACCTAGAGTTCATTTGAGCATTCCTCGCCGGGTGTGAGATTGAGTGCGCTTTAAATCCTTGTGAGTGAGACTTGAGGTCTCTGAGTGACATGCTTGCTACCAATATGGCCCTTTAATCATATCTTCACAAATGCACTCCCCTGGATGTCTGTCAGCCATAGAGTGAATGTTGTGTCTTCTCAATGAGAACATGTCTCACTGACAGTGGCTGGAACACCCTTGCATGTACTAGGACGGGCTGCTTCGACAATGCAGAGGAAAAATATCTACACTTTATTAAGGGTTTCTTTTAAAAAAAAAACTTTTCCACAAAAATGTTGGTCAGCATGAAAGTGGCTGTTTATCTGGCGAATGGACAAATAATACATATTCTCTGGCTTAAAATCTCCCCATTTATCTGCTTCTGCCTAAATAAAGGTTATTTTCTATTTGAGTGGAACCGAATAAACCACGCGAAGGAGGGCATTTTTAATAAGAATCGCTTTCAAACTACAACAACAAACAGCATCGGCTCTCCTGGCAATAGTAGCGGCCATCTTAGAATAGGGGTTTGGGGAAGTGGGAAAATGACTATCATTTCCAAAAGTATACACAAAAGCGCATGAATAAAACTAGTTTGTTCATAGACACATATTACAATGTGTGGAATTTAAAGATAATGGCAGCAGACATTTTAAATAAGAAATGCGGAAGTTCAGTGACCGCAAACGGATGCTGCGGGAGCCTCTGTTTATGGTGTCACTGATCTGCAGTCTGGGGGTTTTGGCTATTAGTATGTCACTCACTAAAGGTGTACACGCAAAGATACTGAGGACATTTTTAGTGCATGGTAAATGTTTGTTTTCATAATTCATGATAGTTCATTACTTTTTACTGTTTACAATATGCTTTTTAAATTTTGTTGTAGGGTGTTCGAGAGATAGGGGTCATTTTGGTCTTCATAAGGAAGGGGTGGGGCTTGTCTTAGTCTTTTTTTTAAGGGAGCTTAAACATGATTTGGATTCCATACCAGGAAACAGAAGCAGTAGGTAACCAGCAGTAAACAGGAAGCATAAAAAGACAAGGTATCAGTGCCTCAGAGGTAGGGGGCAAAAGGCTTTGAGACCACTTGTAGATGGTATATTGGGTGGGGTAGAGAGAGGGAGCTTCTGTGGTGCAAATGGAGGGAAACCTAGGGGACAGGTATGGTAAACAACTGAAGAATTCACTGATGCAGAGAGTGAAGTGAACTGGGAGTGTGGAGCCCTTGAGGGGTGTCTAGCAGCATTCACAAACCTGGGATCAATTGAGGGGTGGGGAGGGAACATGTGAAGCATGGGCTAGGAGAGGACTGGTGGCAATTAAAGGGGGCATTTTTGGCTCTGAGTAAGGCTTCACTTGGAGTACTTAGAGATGGTATTTGGAGGCTGCAGAGAGGTGTTATATTGAGGAAAATGCGATGGAGTGTTTGTGGCTAAATGGAATGGAGAGGACAACTAGACATTAGAGAGTTGGTGCCTTGGACATTAACGGGGGAATTTGTGTCAACAAAAAGAGAGGGGGCATGTGAGACACAGGTGAAATGGTGACACTTAATGGGAGCACATAGAAAGGAACAAGGAGAAAAGGCATCTGAGGACACTTTTAGAGGTCATCTTGGTGAAGGAAATGATGAGGTGGCATTTGGGATACAGAGGAGGATGTACCAGCAGCAGTCTACAACACCGAACCCTCCGCCCCCAAACACCCTCCGACCAACACCATTACTAATCATCTCCACTGCCTGCTAATCAACACCTGCCCACTCCACAAACACCAGCAAAATCTGGGACATTATCTCCTCTTTCACGTCGCACATCGTCTTTCTCACTGAGACATGGCTCAACCCATCATCAGCACTCGTCATTGCCACCGCCATACCTCACGGATACAAGATAATCCACTGTGACAACAAGCAAGGTGGTGGAATATCCATCATCCGTAAAGAGTGCACCAACTGCACAGCCACCACAGATGGCAAAACCACTTCCATAGGCACCCTTACCTACAGACCCTCCCTGACCCGCCTTCATGCAACCATTCACAGACCCACTCAGACACTCATGCACCCACTCACAGACCCACTCTTACACCCACACACCCACGGACAGATCCACCCAGACACTCATGCACCTACTCACAGACCAATCTAAATACTCATGCACCCACTAACAGACCTACTCAGATGCTCATGGACACACTCACAGACCCACTCATACACTCACACACCCAATGACAGGTCCAGTCAGACTCTCATGCACCCACTCACAGACTCACTTAGAGACTCACACATCCACGCACAGACCCAGTCAGACTCTCAGGCACCCACTCACAGACCCACTCAGTCATGCACCCACTCACAGACCCACACAGACATTCATGCACCCACTCATAGAACCAGTGAGAGAATCACACACCTATTCACAGACCCACTCTGACAGTCACACGCCCGCTCATAGACCCATAGACTCATGCACCCACTCACAGACCCACTCATATACTCACACACCCACAGAAAGACCCACTCAGACACACATTCACCCACTCACAGACCCACTTAGATGCTCATACACCCACTCACAGACCCACTGAAATACTCATGAAACCAGAAACAGATGCACTCACACATTACCACACCCACTCTCAGACCGACTGAAATACTCATGCACCCACTCAAAGACCCATTTAGACACTGACGTAGCCACTCACAGACCCACACATACACTCATGCACCCAGTCACAGATTCACTCAGAGACTCATACACACTCACAGAGTCACTTAGATGGTTACACACGCTCTCAAATATGTTCTTAAACTGTTACGCAGCCACTCACAGAGCTTGTAAAACAGTTATGCACCTACTGAGCGATCCATTTAAAGGCTCATATATGTACTCACAGACTCATGCAGACACTTTTATCTTCAGGACAAGATGTTCATGTTGTGAACTGAAGACCCTTGATTTATAGCACGAATATAATCTGATGGTGTTTAAAATTGTAAAGTGGTTGCGGCTAGGGGGTGCCCCCGCAAGCACTATAAAATCTGGAAGCGCTGGGCTGACTACAGGGGGATATTTCTGGAGCCGGCGGCGGCTGGGCGGGACGAACAGCGGGTGTGAGTGGTCCGTGGTGGAAGGTCCCCCGTGCGAAGTAATGCAGACGGTGGGTCGGCTGGGCGAATGGAGGGAGAGCATTATCTTTCATTGCCAGCCATGGGTAGGTTAGCGGTCGGGGGGTGGGATCCGGGGGTTGGGGGGGAAGTTCAGATTTTGCGGGGCTATAGTTGGTTTGAAATGCCCTGCATTATTTTCAATATACAAAGAAAATTTCAAGACATTGTGATGTGATAATGATTGGGCAGTGCTCTCTGGGTTACAGGGACCTGCGTGATATGTGTTCTTGATAAATAAAATATGTTTTAAAAAAAAATAATAATTGTAAATTGGTCAATTTTATTGAGTCAATTTCGTATACGCTGCACTCATAATGATTTACATTTAACGAGTCATGTGATACCCACACTAAAGAGTCTTTAGGTGTGGTGTCTGGGCCGGTTAATGAACTACTTTTGTCATTTAGAGTAATTTTGCCAAATGGAGAAACCGTCACGGATCGGGTCTCGCTCCCAAATCATTCATCGTAAATCATTACGAGTGCAGCGATAAAATTGATTGCTTTACAACTTTAAACACCATCAGATTATATTCATGCTATAAATCCAGGGTCTTCAGTTCACAACATGAACATCCCATCCTGAAGATGGTCTGAGAGATGAGAACAAATAGACCGAAACGTCGACAAGCACACCCCATTCCATATACAAATGAATTGCTAAACAATGTTCATGGTATCTCAAACAATGTCTTCTTCCATTCTGTTAAAGATCTGGAATTGGTGTCAACCAAAGTGTTAATGAGAAACAAACTATTGTGTAAAGAATTTATCTCATTCACTTTTGTATACTTGTGATTGTTTTTTTTCTTCCCTGAAGGAATTTTTCTATATACATTTATATTTTTCTAAAAAAGTATACACCCGCCTTGTTTTCTTTCGAGATACATTCATGTTGAAAAAATATGCTTGATTCTAAAGATTTGTTTCTTTAAATTCACTATTCAGGACTACGCGAATATAAGAATGATTAAGATTGAGTGAAAATTAAATTCCCTTGTAGGCATACTTACCTGATTTTGCAAGCCCACTAGTAGCATTTAATTTACAGACCCTGGGAACACACAGTGCGCTTTACTAGGGACTTCCCAGTGAATCAAATATGCCAATCATAATAACAATTTATACAGGGAGCACTTGCACTTGCACTTTGACACTGAACAGCAGTGGCAAAATACCCAAAGCATCTAAGCCGGCAAAAATGAAATCCAGCACATAGTCAAAAATGCAGGAGGTAGAAGCAAAAATCCGGGGGAAACCACGCCAAGGATGCCAAGTCTAACAGATGCCAAATCCTCCTGGATTGTACCAGATTCTCCCGACTCCGAGGAGACTCTTGCAGGAGAATTCCTCTGCTGGCGCTGTGCCCTCCAATGCACCCATGTTCTTGTGCCCTACGCCGCAGATAATCTGATGAGGGGTGAACAAAGGGAAGAAGACTTGGCACTTCCAATTTCAGAAGCAGACTGGGATAAGATACTTGCTTGCACCTATGCAGTATCTAGAAATGCTAGATTTAAGTTGATTAACTTTTATTATCGACACAGGGCGTATCTAACCCAAGGTAAAATTTATCGGATCTTCCATGCTGCTGACGCAGCCTGCACTCCATGCAGAGGACATGGAGTGGGGATGCTTCATATGGTGTGGTCCTGCCCCCTATTGGAGGATTTCTGGAGGGAAAGTAGTAACTTGTGTTAAGGAGGTGTCCCAGAGATTAGGCCTGGGCGGAGTCCGTGGAGGTCTGATATATTTGGTGAGGGAAGTGTATAACAGCATTAATTATATATCTGCTGAGGGAAGCACAGAGAAGCAATTTTTGAACACGTGTGGCTCGGGGTGGAAGGTGCACTGACCGCAATCATATTGTTATTTTCTGTGCCCCCAGGCTTAATGGTGTCCTGTGATTTTTGTTATATTAGTGTATATCCCCTTATTATATAGGGGATGGGTGGAAAGGAAGTTACTGTATATTCTTTGTAGGGCTGTTTTCTTTGATATACAACATTGCATTGCATTGTTCCTGAATGTCTATGTGATGACTTGTTCTTACATGTATATACTGGCAAACACATTTGGGACTTGTTTGTACTATTCAAATACTAATAAAATTCTGTTTAAAAAAACAAAAAAAGGAAAATAGGTATGTACTCCTGAGATGGTACCTAACTCCAGCCTGCTTGGCAGCTGTTAATGCCTCTTTCCCAGACTGCTGGCATTGCAGGATGAACTGATGGTTGATGCCGCATTAGTGCTGGTCCTGTGACCGACTCCAAACGTTCTGGAGGGCCGTGCTGCTACAGATAAAAGACATAACAATTGTCACCTTACATATGGACCTGGGGGATAGAGAAAAACACTCGGACTACCAATGAATGACCCTTAGAGGTGACTTGTCAGTGGCAAGCTCTAAGTGGCCCCAATGATCCAGATGTGGGTGCCCACAGTGGGGTCCCTGTATACTGTGGACAAATTAATGGTGAGGGACAGAGTTTTCAAGTTTGAAAAAAATGGGCCCCATTTCATACATTTTTGAAAAACCAGGGGAAAATGGGTTTGGGTCCTGGCCACCTCCCAAAACTCATTCAGGGCTCTGTGATCTAAGTTCCTTGGAGAACCCTGCTGAGGATGAAGATGCTACATCTTTTGTTGACACAACTGCTAACGCTCTACCTTCCATCCTGGCTTTCCTGAGTTTAGGCACATTAACTAGAAAAGAAAAGGTGGAGCATTGTGCTCTGATTGGGGCATATCTCTGAAAGAGAGCCGAGATATAATACTTAGCATAATATACAGCTTCGTGACAGTAGCAAAGAGCCTTAAAGTGCATGTTTTCTCAATTGAGAGCCAATGAAGTGATCTCAGATGTTGAGATATGTGCTCTCTTTTTTGGATATTGAAGATTAGAGTAGCTGCTTGTTAGACCTGGCCACCTCAGAGTGGTCTTCTCCAAAACATGTTGCTTGTTTGCTTTCAATTTTGCTGAATTCTTTTTTTGGCCTTAGAAATATGAGCACCTCACCTCTGCTCACCAGCGGTAAAGTGCATGTGCTTCTCCCCTAAAGCATGGTTTGATTGACTTATCCACAATTGGCATATTTAATTTATCTATAAGTCTCTAGTAGAGTGCACTGCCTGTGCCCAGGGCCTTTAAAACAAAATGCTACTAGTAGGCCTGCAGCACTAATTGTGCCACTCATACACAAGTAGCACTTTAAAATGTCTCACACCTACCATTGCACAGCCTGTATGTGCAGTTTAGACTGCCACATTTGCTTGGCATTTAAAACCCCTTTCCAAGCCTTAAACTCTCCTTTCATTGAATATACGTCACCACTAAGGTAGGTCCCAGGTAGCCCACAGGGCAGGGTGCTGTGTATTCAAAAGGTAGGACATGTACGTTTATGTTTTGCATGTCCTGGTAGTGAAAAACACCCAAATTAATTTTTCACTTCTGTGAGGCCTATCCCTCTCATAGGTTTACATTGGGAATTCCTTAATACACTTATCATCTGTAATTCCTGATTGAGAAGTAGATCTGTCATGTTTCTTATCACTGAAATGGTAAAAATAAATCCTCCTTACTGGTAAAGATACATTTATCCTTACCCTTTTCAACCAAATATTCTTTATTTGGTTATGTTAGGTTATAATCATAAAACCACATGCAAAGCAATAAAAAACATTTAATGAATACAATACATAAAACAGGTAAGATACATGTTACAGGATAAAAATAATGCTTGCATAAAATATTCTAAAACAGCTGGTATACTATAAAAGGCAAAGGCTAGCAGCATAATTAATTAAGCATGGAATCTCTTATTATCATTGCAGTCAAAAGCAACAGACCTTAATAATAGTATGGGTGTCTGATAAAAGTTGAAGAGACAGCACAGCTGGTCATGGTTGTCTCCGGGCCTGTAAAATACTGACAAGTCAAGTAGAGAGTGTCCTGTGGAGACTGATGGACGCAGCCATGGGGACCCAGGGAGCCCAGCCCCAGCCCCTCGGTGAGGCCAGGAGATGATGTATCATATTAAATATGAATCTAATAAGTGTAATTCCCAGTTGGAAGGAGGTAGAGCTGTCATGTTTAGTACCTATGAAATTGTAGTGATAAAACCTCTTTAATGGTAAAGTCGAATTTATCACTACCCTTTTAAAAATGTCACTTTTAGAAAGATGGCATTTTCAGCTCTTTGCCCTGTGTGCCTGCAGCCTGTCTCCAATACACGTCAGGGGTGGGTGACATTTGGACTGTGTGCATTCCCTCTTGACAGACACCCATAAAGGGAACTTAGGTGGCCATCGACATCCTGATAGGTCATTCTGGACAGGATGGAAGGGAAGAGCTGACACTTACACCTGAATAGGCTGCATCCCGTCCCGACTCACAGGGCTGCATACCAACCTGGAGTGAGTCTGGAGCCAGAGCTGGGAGGGAGGACCTCTGTGCCTTTCGAGGCCCTTCTTTGTAGTCACCTACACTTCAAAGGCACAACTGGGTATAAGTACTGGGTCTCTGACCCAACCAAATCAGACACTACTGGAGTTGTGAAGAACTCTGCCAGGAGGAAGGATTGCTGAGCTGCTACAAGGACTGCCAGTCTGCTGGACTGCTGCTCTGGAAGAACTGCTTTTCTGCTGTGCTGTCCTGATGACTGCTGAAGAAGGACTGGACCCATCTCACTTGATCCCAGAGTGACTCCATGGGCATGCTGACTTGTCTCCTTTTCTAAGTCTCAGGGACAGCAAAGACTTTTCATCACTCTGCAACAGCACCTGGACGTTGCTTGCTGCAAGTCTTGCCCTGCCAAGAGGTGCCAATCCAGTCCTGGTACCTTGGATGTGGGTATAAAGTGCTGCAACTGCTAAAGTCCATGCATCAACAACATTGAACTGATCAAAACTGACACATCTCCCTCGATACCGACGCATCACCGCTGCTGCACTGATCACGGACCCGACTTTGCGCAGCTTGGTGCTGACACATCACTTTCGCTTCAGCGGTTCAACACGGACGCATCACCTGCGATCCAGCATTTTGATGACGGCGCATCACCCTTTACTTCTCGCATCTCTGCTCCGTCGACGAAGCATCCCAGGAACTTTTCTGCGGGCAAAGGCTGGTCCCTGTATCCAACCGGCTCTCCATTGTGGTCAGCCTGAACTTTTGGATTTACCCTGGTCAAACGCGACCAGTTTTCCCCCGGTTCTTTAAAAATTCATAACTCCAGTTGTACTTATTAGATTTTTGTTGTTTTAGTCTTGTTTTGTTAATACAAATATAAGCTATTTTACTAAACTGATGTGGAGTCTTTTCGTGGCGTTTTCACTGTGTTACTGTCTGAAGTGTTCTACAAACACATTGCCTCTTAAATTAAGCCTGACTGCTCGGTGCCAAGCTACAAGAGGGCGAGCACAGGTTAATTTATGGTGTGTCTATGACTTAGCCTGACTAGGATTGTGGTTCTTGCTTGGACGAGGTCGATATCTCGTGTTTTGGAAGTTCCAGATACAGAGCTGTGGAGTAGTCAAGCTGACTCTTGACCAGGCCTTGAACAAGTTGTCAATGCTCCTCTTAAACGAGGGGAAGACTCTTTCTTAGCATCTTTATGGTGTAACAGCAAGTGGTAAAGTGTTTGGATACTTGCAGCCTGGAAGTTATTTTGCTGTCAAAGATAAAGCCCAGACTGTTGGCTTTTTCAACCGGTGTAGGGGGCGCTCCTCAGGATTGTGGCCACTGTGAGTCCTCCCAAGCTGAGGGGGTTACCAAAAACTACCACCTCAGTTTCAGCAGAGTTCAATCGCAAGCAGTTGACATTCATCCAGAAGGCCACACTAGTGAGCCCTGACTTAAAACTTTCTTTTGAGTTCCTTGTCTCATTCAATCTTATAATTAGTGGAGTGTCGTCTGCATGGGTATAATAATTCAGACCGAATGACTTAATTAATTTAGCAAAAGGTGCCACATAGAGGTTGGAAAGAGTAGGGCTTCAATCCTTTGGGAACTCACATGGTTGGGGCATTGGAATGACCTAGGACAAGTACTTAGTTCCTGTCCATAAGAAAAGATGTAAACCATCTGATCACTTGTCCCTTCACTCCTGAATTGTGGAGGCAATTAAGCAGGATGTTATGGGAGACAGTGTTGAATGCTGCTGATCCAAGGGGATCCGGGCATCTAGTCCACCTGCGTCTAGGGCCAATCTTATATCAATAAACGCAGCGATCAACACTGTCTACATGCTCATTGTTGGTCTGAAGCCAGACTAGACCCTGTGAAGAAGATTGTTATCCTCCATGTACTGAGAAAACTGTATATAATGCCAGTTCTCCAGGATTTTCATCATCAACAGCAGCAAGGAGATTGGTTTGTAGTTTGCACAGCTGGTTTTATCCAATTATGGCTTCTTTAATAGAGGTAGGACCTCTGTCTCCTTAGAGAGTTAAGACACCCGGCCCATCTCTAGAGATTACATATTATAGTCATCATGGAGGCATTGTTTGGCCGGCATTGGGTCCCATGGTGAGCCCGATTTAATAGGGCAGAGCCTATCCATAACTGTTTTGGCTGTAATCAGTGGGAAGGATGTCCAGCTCGCGGACTTATTGTGGTCAAGGATATGGCACTATCTTCTGCAAATGCACCAATCACAGGGTCAGGAAGAGAGAAAGTTAACAGGAAGCCAACATTTTTTGGTAAAACGGGATGCCATTTTTGGGCGGAACTCCTGAGAAGGGGGATTTGTTATTTTTTTTTTAATTCTTTTTATTGAATATAGGTTCATCTTTCCACAACATGATTACATAACATGACATTGTTCTATTTACACTTCCCCATACCATTGATAGATCAAACTTAGTTTCTTTGTTACTGCAATTATTAACACAGGGCACTGCCTAGAATTCTCTCGCTCCGTCTTCGATCAGCTAGAGTCTATTGTTTACTCACTTGGGGGTGGGGCACATATATTTCCTCTATAAGAGTTCCATTTTCCCCATATGCGCTCCGAGAAGGGGGATGTTTGGAATATTAGGCACTCCTGTGGCCAAGCCCTTGCAGATCGCAAAGGCCTCCTTGGTGGGGTCTTTTCCTGACGGATGCAATTTGAAAACAAATCATTGTGGGCCATGGTCAACAGTTGTGCATGGTGTTTAGCCTCTTCCTGGTACCTGCTTCTAGAATGCCCGCTCTTGGGAGCGAGCAGGTGTACCCGATGGGAGACGCTGGGTTATTTTGGAAGAACCTTGTCCAGGGCTGCTTTTATTCATTTAAAAAAATCCGGCACGTTGGCATTGATATCTACTGATAGTAGTAGGTCAGTATTAATTAGTGTGTTTGGTAGCATCCATGTTTTCCCACTTATGAAAGTTCTTTTTGACACTTAAGGTCTCTTTGAACAAACGCGATTTAATTGGAATAGCAAAAAAATACTGCTCGATGGTCTAACTATGTTCGTTGTTGAACACTGCAATACTTGCACGTGTCATTGTTGATGTAAATGTGGTCCAAGGTATGTCCCGCCTGATGGGTCGGTTAAAATACTCGCTTGTGAAGACCACATGCTGCTAGAGTATCATTTAATTCTGTGGCAATATCATCAAGGAGATCATACATTTGAGGGGTTAAAATCACGTAAAATGATTAGTTTACTGGACTCTTTGAATGTCGTTGCCACAGGCTCCGCCATAGAGTTTAGAAATGGGGTGAGCGTGCCCGGCGCTCTATAAAGTAGTAAAAACCAAACATTTTCCTGAGCCAATAAGTGGAGACTGATCGCAAAAGATTCTGCTTCAACCAAGACTGCCGCTGACCATGTTTCCATGTTCTAATATTGAGTTCTGATTTATAGGATGTGACCCCCTGGCGATTAACATTTCATACAGGGAAGGCTGGGGGCAAGGACTCTGCTATAACTGGGGTCACGTGCACTAATTGTTTGCTGTATTGGGAAAATATTAAAAATATTTCAAAAATAATACTGACTTTACCATTAAAGAAGACTTTAAATTACAACCCCCCACATCATAAAAACAGATAGGAGACATATTCATCTTTGGTAGGGTGTCTTTTTCATTCTAATTACCAGTTGGCCCTTTATTAGAAATCTCTCGTATTTAATATATATTAAAAGGGGGCTGTTATCAGTTCCCTTGGCCGAATTACTGTGTTCATTCGCATTTGTGTGGAACTTTCTATTTGTTAACTTCCCCTGGCTGCACACATTGACGATACTTCTACTAAAGCTCATTACACTGTTTAAGCCCCATTCACTGTCAAGATAAAATCTCTTCCCACGGAAAAGGCAGGCAGTTTCTAACAGTATGTTGGAATGCTTGCTTTTTAAAGCAGATGCCTTAGCCTTAGATTTAGCCTTAGAACGTTTGTGGCATTTTCTATTTATGCCTAAGTACCTTTCTTTGCACTTTGTAGACATTATCAGATTGATTTTCTAAACCATCTATTGGGTCATTATGATCGAATTCTAAATGTTGTAATACACATTGCACATTAAAAGATAAAGTTAATATGCTCTATTTTACTACAACAGGCAGCCACAGGCGTAGTTACCTTGCAGATGACAGGGTAATGATTGGAATGGTGCAAGAGGTGCAGTAGTACGGGGCCCAAAAGTTGTCAGAACTTCTCGAAACACATACTATTGCTATATTTTAATTTTAAACAGACAGTTACAATTGCAGTTACCTTGCAGTTAAAGGGGACTTGATATGAATGGTGCAGCAGGTGCAGTGGATCTGGGGCCAAAAGCTCTAGGGACCCCACTAGACCCAGATTATTGCTACATTTTACTACTAAACAAGACCGTCACAAGTGCATTTATCTAAAAAGCAATAGGCTTATGATTTGAATGGTGCAGCAGGTGCAGTTGCACAAGGAACAAAAGCTCTAGATTGATGATAGTTCTATAATGCTGGCTCCTCAGACTTGAGGAGATCAAGATTTTCTCAGCTATCTCAACAGACTTCGGTAAAAGCCCATCTCCCTGCCCCAATTATTGGTCCATTTCTTATCCTGATCTTCCTCATCATCCTCCTGCATTTCCAGAAGACCCATTTAAAGACTTCCAATTTCCTCCCTACGTTTAATTGCTTCAATAAGACCCTTGTTCCCAGTGTCCCCCGATTGCAATTTGTTTTTCCTAAGACAGTGCCATATCTGTAGATACTTTAAAAAACTTTGCATTTGGCAATTCATATTTTTCCATAAGTGCAGCAAATGTATGCGTTATCCTTCTCATAAAAGTCCCCGATAACCGAGATCCCCTTTAAAGTCCACCTGCCCATAATTGTGTCCCAAAGGATAGGAGGTAGTAGCTGTTTTGCATAAATAGGTGTGTAATAATCTATTCTCCCAATTTTCAGGCTTCTAATGATCTGTTTCCCAATTTAAAAGCTTCCCAAAGAACCTTAAACCGGGTCTTTTTTATAATAACTCGGTTCGATTACCCTAAACAAACATCTCTCTGCTTCTGCACCTAGCATCATTTGATCGATAGAAGGGGCGTCTGTTACATTGCTACTAGCCTCTCCTCTTAATAAAATCCTCATATTCTGCAGGAGTCAAGCATAGTAATGAACTCAAAATTAGGGACCGCCCAACCTCCCCGGATTCAAGGTAATGTCATATACTTCATTGCTATACGGGGTTGTTTCTGACCCCAGATAAATCCACCACAAATTGCTTGCAGATTTTGTAGCTGGGCTCTGCTAAGCTCTAAAGGAACTGGCCTACAAAAATTCAACACTTTGGGCAATATATTCATTTTCAGAACATTACAGGGACCTACCAATGAGAGATGTAAGCCCTCTAACCTACCCAATTCTTTTTCAATTCTGGCTAACATAGGGTCCCAGTTGGCAGCTACTACATCATCCAATCAGGCTCTAATTTTAATACCTAGATACACTGCCTCCTGCACAACTCTCCGGTCATCGAAGATAGCCTGGGTTGTACAGATGATCTGTGTTTTAGCGATATTTAATTTACACCCTGACGTTTGACCAAACGAGGCAGCCAATCGTTCTATTTCAGGCATTGCTATAGCTGGTGTTGTTGTGGCGACGGCCACGTCATTGGCGTAAGCCGGCACTTTATAAGCATCCCGCTGGATTCGTACAGATTGGATGATCGTGTTTTGCTCTAACCGAACCAGAAAAGGATTGATGTATAGTGCAAACAATAGAGGAGAGCATGGGCATCTCTGTCTCGTCCCTCGGGTAATAATAACAGGTTCAGTCTCTAAACTCATCACACAGATTCGAGCAATAGGAGACCTGTACATCGTTTTAACTGCATTGATAAAACCCCACCCAAAGCCTATACGACGCATCACCATCCATAACAACTCCCAGGAGACACGGTCAAATGCCTTTTCAGCGTGAAGAAGTATCAGCCCGAGTTGAGTCTGTTGAACCCTAGCCATGTCAAATGAGGTCACCACCTCATTAATATGATTGACCGTGCCTGCTCCCGGGATAAAGTTGTGCTGGTGAATTGAAACCAAGTGAGTTATTACCCTGGATAGGCGCGATGCCAGGATTTAGCATACATTTTATCATTGCGTTTAAAAGAGAGATAGGTCTATACGATCCGGAGAGATTTGGCGATTTATCCCTTTTTAGAAAAATGATAATTTTAGCAGCATCCCATGATGATGGTGCCTGCCCGCGCTGAGCTGCCTGTTAGGCTAACAGTATATCTGTATTTTATTCATGAAAAAAGGTTTTATAAAATTCCAGAGGTCATTTGTCAGGACCCGATGCTTCACCTATTGCCAATGAATTAATGGCCTTCTCAGCCTCTTCCAGGGTTATTGGCAAATCTAAGTGTGCAGCATCTGTGCAGCTCAGAGTTTGAGCAAACGGATCTTGCGGTCAGGAACCAAATGTGGATTCCCCTGTTCTAACATCCACTGAATCCAAATCCTGATAAAAAGATCTAAATACCCCTAAGATTTCAAGAGATTTGCTGACTAGATTCCCGGACGAGTCTTCTATAAGCGCTATACCCTGCTCTCCTTATTCCAAACGCTTCCCCAAATTCAGGGCATTCTTTCCTAAATGTTTGATATCTACTAGCAATATCTCTAGACCACAATACGTTAATCCCGGTCCTGCGGCGAGCACCTTCAGCCTGTGCTAAAGTACACGACACCTTATCAACCATGCATTGTATCAAGCTGCATTCGGCCCTTCTGAGATCATCATACAGACCCTAAACCGAGACATTATGCTGTCTTTGCTTATGGACACCAAAGCTCACAATTTCTCCCCTTAGCCCTGCCATCACGGTATCCCAAACTACAGAGGGAGAAGCAGTATTTCTATTCATTTCCAAAAACTGAGTAATCCAGCTTTTTATACGTGTAACACATATGTCATCTGCTCATAACTTCCTATCAAAAGAAAACCCTCTCTGTGGCCAGGGAAGACCTTGAACTGAAACATCCATGACTACTGGGCTATGATCGGACGTAAGTCTGGGAAATAAATAGTCCAGCCTAACCCATATATTGTGCGGACAATAAAAGTAAGTGAATCCAACATCGGGGGATCGATGTAAAACCTCAGATCTATTAAACCATGCTCAGACGCAAGCGGCTGCAGTGCCATGAAAACTTTGGGTTTCCTCCCAATTTACAGTCCGTCGCTAGATTGTAGCTCTGCGCCATCTAAGTGTACATTGAAATCCCCGCACAATATCAAGGGAGTTGACCTGGAAGCCAGCTCTGTAGTAAGAAGATCTCAAATTTGCACCTCATCCGTATTTGACCCGTACACCGAGCATATAACCAATTTACAATCCCCGACCGCACACTCAGCAAGAGCTCAGAGCCCATATTTGTCCTCAACAGCCCTGCCTTTCAAGCGTACATAGGTTTTAGCCAATATAGCCACCCCGATTGTTGTATACACACTTATACCGTGTACCCTAATTCAGCCATCACCCCACGCTTCTCCCAGGGAATGCGTGTTTCCTGTAGACACACCACGTAGGGACGGATACCTCTCAACTCCACTGCCACCCTCTGCCTCTTAACCCTATCGTTCACATTAAACGTACAAACTCGTAGCCTCTCAGCCATCAGCCCATCCCCCTCTAATCAAAGCATGTTCCTCCACATTTAACTTTATGATGATATTTTAAGGTAGATCTTCCCAACATAAACCTTGCTCCAACCTCATCCTCCATGGCTTCTTTTGCTTTTCTCCCCAAACCCATTCCGCCTCCCTTCTTTTACTGCTTTCAGAGTCACTCATACCCTGGTTTTTAGGGGTGGACTCTTGTCACCGTCCTGTCTGTAAATAGTTTTCTATCTCACACACTCCTGTTTTCTGGGCTTTGAAATGGAGCCTCTTCATGCATCTAATGAGAGGTTTGATCTTCTATTCTTTATAGCTTGATTGGTTGCTTCAAACCTTTCTCTTGGTGATGAAGGGTGGGTGAATCACCATGGAAACCAGTCAAGCGCTGTCCAGTGTCGTCTGATGGGTTTCAAATGGTGGATGCTGTATGCTGGTGTCAGTATTTTAATGATTCTTTTCTGCCTTGTATATACCAGTACATGAACATGTCGCTGTGTGATCGCTGAAGCACCAAGCGCATTCTTTTACAAAATAATGTTATGAAACAAATACATTATAACTGCATTTATGCTACTGAAAGGTGATATATTCTTTGGAAGAAAATGTTGCATGTCTCGTTATTTTTTGTCTTTGATGGTGACCGTTATTATTTTCTCTTGCCACCTGACCTGTGTGGCTCAACTGATATTAGGTTATTTGTGAATCAGTGAATATACTCCTAGCAGCCACGGTTGTATCTGTATACCCTTCCATTAGGGGAACACACGTTTATCTATCTGCCCAGGCCCCCAACTCTACTCACGAGCAATCGCAGCGACAAAAAACCCATCCCTGTTCCAATGGTCCTGGAAGGGTCTCTCTGCACCTCCGCGTCAACGCTCTGCGTGGCGGAGCCACAAGGGACTTTACTCTAAACTTAAAGGGCAGAGCTCTCCACCCAACAAGAGATGTGTATGCCTTCCAGGGCTGTTCTCATTTGCAGGACTCCAAGCATCTGAAGCCACTATCAAATGACTGAGATCCCGTTATCAGCCCCAGCCCCACTGGCAGGAGCAAGTCTGTAGACAGCCCTGCACAGTGCTCTCCACCCAACAAGAGGTGTGTATGTCTCTCAGGGCTGTTCTCATTTGCAGGACTCCAAGCATCTGAAGCCACTATCAAAGGACTGAGATCCCGTTATCAGCCCCAGCCCCACTGGCAGCAGCAAGTCTGTAGACAGCCCTGCACAGAGCTCTCCACTCAACAAGAGGTGTGAATGTCTCTCAGGGCTGTTCTCATTTGCAGGACTCCAAGCATCTGAAGCCACTATCAAATGACTGAGATCCCGTTATCAGCCCCAGCCCCACTGGCAGCAGCAAGTCTGTAGACAGCCCTGCACAGTGCTCTCCACCCAACAAGAGGTGTGTATGTCTCTCAGGGCTGTTCTCATTTGCAGGACTCCAAGCATCTGAAGCCACTATCAAAGGACTGAGATCCCGTTATCAGCCCCAGCCCCACTGGCAGCAGCAAGTCTGTAGACAGCCCTGCACAGAGCTCTCCACTCAACAAGAGGTGTGAATGTCTCTCAGGGCTGTTCTCATTTGCAGGACTCCAAGCATCTGAAGCCACTATCAAAGGACTGAGATCCCGTTATCAGCCCCAGCCCCACTGGCAGCAGCAAGTCTGTAGACAGCCCTGCACAGAGCTCTCCACTCAACAAGAGGTGTGAATGTCTCTCAGGGCTGTTCTCATTTGCAGGACTCCAAGCATCTGAAGCCACTATCAAAGGACTGAGATCCCGTTATCAGCCCCAGCCCCACTGGCAGCAGCAAGTCTGTAGACAGCCCTGCACAGAGCTCTCCACTCAACAAGAGGTGTGAATGTCTCTCAGGGCTGTTCTCATTTGCAGGACTCCAAGCATCTGAAGCCACTATCAAATGACTGAGATCCCGTTATCAGCCCCAGCCCCACTGGCAGCAGCAAGTCTGTAGACAGCCCTGCACAGAGCTCTCCACTCAACAAGAGATGTGTATGTCTCTCAGGGCTGTTCTCATTTGCAGGACTCCAAGCATCTGAAGCCACTATCAAAGGACTGAGATCCCGTTATCAGCCCCAGCCCCACTGGCGGCATCAAGTCTGTAGACAGCCCTGCACAGAGCTCTCCACCCAACCATAGATGTGTATGTCTTCCAGGGCTGTTCTCATTTGCAGGACTCCAAGCATCTGAAGCCACTATCAAAGGACTGAGATCCGGTTATCAGCCCCAGCCCCACTGGCAGGAGCAAGTCTGTAGACAGCCCCTGCACACACTTGTTTATTAGCTTTCATAGGATCTCCAGCATCTGGTTACCGATCACTCTTTAGTCAACCCTAAATCATGTCCTCTGTCCACCAACAATGCTTCACCGTACTGACTCTCTATGTCCCACTCTCCACTCCGACACTCATCTCCCTGCCAACCTTGGCTCGGGGGAGCATGGTGCCAGAGAATTCACTCTGATAGTCTTGGGAGCCAAGCCTGGTGCCAGCCCAATGTCCCACTCAAACTATTCCAATGACCATCCACTGCTGCTGTGCCCAGATACTCACCATGTTGCCGAAGTTAGTCCGCGAGAGCCCTGGTGCCAAGCAGTTCACTCGGATGTTCATGGGCGCCAGTGTCGGTGCCAGCACTTTGGTCAGGCCAAAGAGGGCAGTCTTACTAACACAGTAGGGACCGATGCTCTGCAGAAGGAAGCAAGAGAGAAATACTCACTTTTGAGGGGGGAGAAGGAAAAGGGGAGGCAGGTAAAGCATGAAGGGTCTATGCACTGAGATGCCCATCACCGCTCTAGAGTGCCACTCATTCAAACCTGGCTGCTAGAACCCCAATGCTCACAAATGCAGCCATTTAAGACCCCACTGAAAGGGGAGTGTATTTTCCCCGAACGCAGGCACTCCGCCATCCCTGATTAGTGTCTTGTCTACGCCTCTGTTGCTGTGACATGTGCCTCCTGACAACTGCAGAAAGCCATGCCTGAGTCCATGTGCAGCGAGATGGTGCCAGTATGCATGCCAGGGTCTCTAGGCTGTCCTACTCTGTGTCTACTACACTCGTACATGCCCTGGTGCCTCCAAATGGATCTCTGCCTTCGCAAACCCAACATTGCCTGACAAACCATGAGCCGCACTAGGATCTTTATTATAGAGCAGATTCTCATATACGTGGACGCCTGGGCTGTCTCATGAGTGTCAGGGAAACATTAAAGGACCAGAGCTGTCTGGTTGGCAGCAGAACCATACTTAAAATGGAATATCCAACCATACCCAGTCCTCGTCTGTCGCTTCGCGATGCGGTCAGAATTCCTACCATCTCATTGCCTCACTTGGAACTCACTGCTTGTAACACTCCACTCCCTTTCAGCATGAAGTGGACGCCCATTTGCCCCCTCTCTCACCAAGGGATGCCATGTGGTTGTGAGTGCCATGCTGTGCCCCTTTTTACGGCGTTGCAGTTCCTTGGATGCGGGCCCCACTTGGCTCTTCTTCTGAAACTCTGATTGGCGTTGCAGCCCCAACCACCTGAAGAACCCTTCCCACCAGCACTTCGCTTCAGCCTAATGTTGTCCCAGCCAGCCCTTGGCTCTGTAAGAATCTCGTCCTAAGAGACATGACTCGTGAGTCCCCATTCTTTTGGGCCATCAAGTCGTCTTCTCTTTTCCTGGCACTCTTCGTTTTTTACTGACCGGATTGGTCTAAAGCATTTGCACATCAAGCTCGCGTCCTTGACTCCACTGCTGTCTCATCCAGGCCCTGCCAGTCGTGTCGGACTCAGAACATGCCATCCTTGGATGGCCCTGACATGCAGAGAGCCAACAATGCCCCATGATCATATCAAGCACACGGACTGTGCCACCGCCGTGGCCCCACCTGGTGTGTTTGGACCAAGATAAGCAGACATCCGTCAGCATTCCTGGAGTCTGCCTGTATTCACCCAGGCTTTCTTATGGATTTCTGTATGCCCTGTAGCTGGCCCATACATTCAATAGTCTTTCACTGGCCACTCTCTTTACTGGATTCCTAAACAATTTACACACTATGAATCACATTTAGTTTCATGTTGCAGCTTTTTTGAATTTTTCCTCCATGACCAAAGGCTCACTGAAGCTCACCAAGGCTCAGAGTGAGGGTAACATTTTGGCCAACATGCAAGCCCTATGAGATGTGCCTGGAAAGTCATGTGACAGCCATCTGTCCTGAGCGCCCTCACGCCTCAAGTGGACTCCTTCCCATACCTTGAAGGTCACATGCACTGGACAACATGAACCATTCATTGGGCTCTGCAAGGTGGTCCTTTAACCATCTTGCTGTGTCCCATGGGGGCCTCAAGTTGGGTCATTGACAACTCATAGCGGCTTCCCAACTAACTAACTAGCTTCATCCAAAGGCTCGCTTCTCCAGACACTCAGACATTGCAGGTACAGACCACCATTCGCAACTACTGACCTCTCATATATTCCGCTCTATGTCAGTCATCACATTTATATAATAGGTATGTGAAGGTGCAGATATAGTCAAACACTTTATGTCGCCTCTAATCCTATATGTTATAAACATGTGCGGTTCAAGTAAATAATCATTAATATAGAAGTTAAACAAGGAAAACTAAAAAAACATTATAGCAGCATGTGCGCTTGATCCAGTATTCCCATTGAAATCCTACAGCAGATACTGGATAAACACATGAACCTCTTTTTAACAGTAATTGTAAGAAACATTGGCAAAGCCAAGAGGTCTGGCTATTTCTTGATGGAAGCGCATTCATTAGCTACTTTATAGATTTATTTGATCCACTTCGTCATCCATACCTCCATGTGTGTGGCTGATCCGTTCAGGCTCCATTCATTCAGCCACCTGATCTATCCATACATTGACTCATTCTTGCATTCACCCATCCAGGCAGATACATTTTCTAATCAACAATGAAATCCTGTCATCTGGAAAACACTCATTCACAGTCGAAGTTGTTTCTTGGCGCTATTATAACTCAACTTGGTGGTGCCCATTCATTGATATCTGAAGGATGAAATGTTGAGTTGCTACTCCAGGATTTTAATTTGTAACTAAAGGAATAAACACAGGCCCTGCAGAAAATGCGTTAGTCAGTTTGGTACAGCATTAAAAAAAAAAGTAAACAAAAATATTGCGCAACTAACTAAAAATTCATCTTGGGTAAACCTGCTGGATTTTTTTTTCTCAATGACTGGCAGAGATTGTTTGAGTCTTTTTCTGCAACTTATTTGCTCAATATAATTAATGATCAATATTGATATTGATAAATCTCGTCTTTTTCACGGGCAAGGAGAGTTTTAACTTGCACGTATATTTAACAGGTGCCACGATTGCCAGTGAGAACTCTGTGGCATAACATGAAATGAAATGAAATTGAAATTTTGTACTTGTATAGCGCACTGCTGCCCCAGCGACGGGGCGTCCTGGCGCTTGAACTCATACCGCTGTGGAACCCTTCCTGGCTTTCCCTGTGAAATGTCCACTCCTGGGCACCCCCAAGGTGAAGCCAGGCATCCCCAGTGCTGTTGGGGCCATTGTGGAGATTAAGCAAGCTATTGCCCAGAGTTGCAGAGTGGGACCCAGGTTAGAGTAGGCACCGAGGCGAGAATTGTCAGGTCCGAGGAAATTGAGCCCAAGACCTGCCGAGGCGGGAATTGAACCCTGGTCCCGGGCCAGATCTCTGCATCAGGGTCTGCCGCTCTAACCATTGAGCCACACTTCTCCACATGACATGAGTAAGAGGGCACTCTTGCGAGTTGTATCGTTTGTCACAGCTTTCATAAATCACTGTTCAGAAGATGTTGCAGTATTGAAAGAGCCATGGAGTCAACAGTGCCCTTTTCCTTCATGACAAAAGCGACCCTTGCCTCCTGGTCCTGCTCCACGTCTCTGCGGCTGTCCCGCCGGTTCCATTTACAATGCACGTCGTTACAACGGCTTGCCTTCGGGGTGCTGGACTTATAGTATAATTTACTATTCCCACTCCAGTCCCCGCAACAGTAGGACAAACGTTGGATTTTAAAGTCCAACGCCTCTTCACCTAACGCATGCTCTTGTAACTACTTGCTTTGTTATTGGAATGCTTGCTTCGGACACATTTGTCGTTCTGCCCGAGTCGCAAAGGCAGCGTGTTCTTCGGCGGTCGTGGTATTTTCTGTTTCCCCTGTCTAGACCATCGACAAACCAGTATTGATCCACACCCTGAAAACTCACGAGGGCTTCACTGGGTCAATCCTACAATGGTTCACATTGTACCTTCACATCGGGACTGCCAGATCCCAGGCTCTCCACGTCACTTGTGGAATCCCCGAGAGCTCCATCCTCTCACCTGCCCGTTTCAACGTTTATAGGGAGCTTTGAAGAGCTGTACATACAGACGGCAACGCCAGTGTGCGGATGACGCCCAACTCTATCTCAAAATCCCCTCAATCAACAACATAGTCTCAAAGCCTGCCTCGAACGCATCCAAACATAGATGTCAGAACAAATGTCAACAAACTACCTCATGCTAAACCACAAGAAGAACAAATTCTTCCTGTTTGCCAAAACCATCTAATTCAGTTCTGGCTCCCCAACTTAAACCGAACAGGCTCCATACCTCATTTGACAGAATAAGCCCGATCCCTAGAATTCACCCTCAACTCAAACCTCTCACTCAAAGAGCACATTTCCAAAAGGCCGAAACAGAAAGGGTCCAACTCTTGCTCCTGAAAAAATTAAAACCTTTTGTCCGAGGAGAAGTCTTCAGAATGACAATTCAAGCCCTAGTCCTCTTCCACCTAGATGGAGGCCACGCCCTGCTCACCAGCATCCCAGAGACCACCCTCACTTCTTCAAAAAAGCAACTTTTAGACAGCAGCTCATACCAGTAGGGTCTGATGAAATCTGACCATATCACTTAAACAATGTACACTGGGTCCCTGTGCAAGCCCAGATCACCTTCAAGATCAGCTGCATCACTTATGAGCAGCCGCGGTCCGTGCAGGTAACAACGGTGGGGCGGTGGGGCCAGGAAAGGGGGGATTTCGAGGGACGATGCTGAGGGAAAATTAAATAAATAATTCATTTTCCCTCAGGAGCATCGTCCCCCCTTCCCTGGCCCCACCGCCCCACCGCTGTTACCTGCACGGACCAAGGCTGCTTATGAGGCCCTCTGCATCAATTCCCGTGTTTACTTCATTATTAAACTAACATTATCTGTTACCTGCACGGACCAAGGCTGCTTATGAGGCCCCCTGCATCAATTCCCGTGTTTACTTAATTATTAAACTAACTTTATCTGGGCGTTAGTGTTCGACAAGCAGCATTGATGGTGCTAGTCTAGAGACTAAACACTACAGGAGGGAGAAAACAAGAAAACTAACCGTCTCCGCCTACAATCGCCTGATCTGGTGCAACATTCCCTTCGATATGAGAACAGCACAGACTCTCCTACAGTTCATGAAGAAACTGAAAACTCACACCTTCAAGGAACACTGCCTCAGAAAAACTGACTTACCCTTTCCGCTCTACCTCGTCTCTTCTTCCCCCTCTCTCCATGTATCCTCACTGGGGCTTGCCACCCTTAGAGTGCTCCCCTGCTAACCAGCTCGATTACACTTTAAAAACACCAATACACACAGAAACAGAGAACTAAACAAGAAGAAGTAAACTGGACAAGGTATGTGCACCATCCATGGGGCAGATGTAGGAAGGCATTTACTGGCTGCAAACAATGCGATTCGGTAAATGGTAGTGTTTGGGACAGAAATGTGCTTTTTGAATGTACTAAACACATTTAGGGATTCAGTAATAGGTTAAAGTGGGTTCAGGGAGCCATACAAAATCGATTTTTGAAAGGGGGGTGTTCAGGGCATCCCTTCCGAATAGTGATTCCTTATTGTAGGTATTGATTTATGCGGCCGAAATCCAGTTGCAAAACATTATTATCAATTAAAACGACTGCAAAATAGTTGTGACCCATTTGCAAACAGTGCCCACTTCCCCATTGTTAGGCATCAAATAAATATTTTTTATTTTCTGTTCTGTGGTCTATAGGGCTACAACCTCCTCTTAAAAAAAGCTTTAAAAACTTTAATATTATGTTTTTGTGAACACAGACTGTTTTTCTTGAAGGAAAATTAGCTGCTTTGTGGAAAAATGGGTCTGTGGGCTGACCCATTGTCCCATGCTGTATGCTCTGATGGTCGGTAGCAGAAAACAATTGCTTTATTTCAACCAATTACAGACATAGTGACCTTCTGACCCCAGGAGACCACCGCCCCGGTGATGGCAACAAATCATAGTGGGTCACAATTTGGGACCTACCTTATTATATGCATGAGGTAGGTCGGATTCTGATCTACTAGTACATAGATTGGTTCTTAAAAATCTTTACTGTTTAAAAAAAATTTTTTTTAGAGTTTTATATAGTGCGAACTAGACCCGAGACATCAGGTATCAGAGCGCTTTACATGAGCACCAATTTCGTTACATGAGGATACATTAATTTTTGTTAGGCACTGGTAGATTAAGTGATTTGCCCAGAATCACAGGATGTTGAGCGTCGTGGCTGAGACTCGAAACCGGTTCCCCAGCTTCGAGATCGACCGTTCTAGCCATAAGGCAACATCCTCTCCCCAAGTATTGTAAAAATACTGGTTGTAAAAATACTGGTCAAAAATCTGACCAGGTGGCAAGATGGCCGAGCGGGCATAACTCCTCTCGGCTCCCGGTCCGCGCTGCAATCCCTAGCCTACTATAGCGGCAGAGCAACACGGAGAATCCAGCGGGGCGGCTCCTCTGCAATCTAAACATCAGGCCGTGATGCGATAATTGGGACAATTACCCCGAAGAACGAGCCTCACCAGCCTGGATGAGAGGGGAACCCTGCAGGTCGCAAAATGGCGGAGCCCGCCAGACGAATGCTATAGACCGGGCGCTGCGGGGACCCTGCTCCTGGACCCTGCAGCTGAAGCCCTGGCAGTAACTGGTGGCACCTGGATCCCCCTCGGCTCCTGGACCATTGTGGAGGCGGCGGGCCGCTGGGCTGGGTCTGACGTTGCGGCCTGGAACCTTCACTCAGTACTGTCACCACCAGACCTGTCACGTGCGTGGGGGGTAAATGTCGAGGGCGCTGTGCAGCGCAATGCTCCACATCATATGCTGACACTCTTAACCAGAGCCCTCCTGAAGCGCGCAGTGGGATATTAACTGCCGACAAACTTCCCGCCTTGCCTGACCTCAGCATGGCGGCCTGAATGTGATAGTGGGAGGGACGATCGGTCCCTGTGCTCAGGCTGTGCTGCTGCTCCTTGGGGCTAGCCATGGAGAATACTGAGGGACTTGGTGCTGCCACTGTGGCACACCCCAGCCCCGAGAAGCTCACTGCCATCGCGCGCCCTCAAGTGTGACTTCCTGCGCGGTGACTGCCGCAGTTTGGCCGCGCTGGGGCCCCGGCGCTGTGATCCCAACTGTCCCCAGCTCTCCTCCCTTCCGCGCTCAGGAGTCTTATACCTGCTGGCCCCTCGAAGTGAACTCTCCTCGACTCAACTGGCTCACGGAGTCCGGTGACCATGTGGGACATCAGCACCACATACTGCAACCGGGGAGGGCCTGGTGTGGCACCCTACCTACAGCACGGTGCCTGGGCAGGTTGGGATGGGGAGTGCTTTATGAACGGCTCGGACACCTATTTTAGTGAGCGGGGGCTGGCCTGACGTATACACCGCTGACCCAGAGGACAGCAGACTATTCTGTTTGTCCACATTCTCATTGCCTTACAAGAGGGCATACCTCATTGGAGACTTGTCCATGCTGCCTGTGAACTCTGGCACCTCCACTGTGAGACTCTATGCCGCCTAAGAGGTCTCAGCCCAAAGTGAAGACTACCGTCTCCAGTTTCTTTAACCCTTCTGACAAAAGCTCTTCTCGGGGACCCAAATCTGACGACATGGCCCTCACCAAAGAGGAATTACTGGACTCGCTGTGTGATTTTAATCAATGCTTCGATAGCCCAGCTGAAATCCGATCTCAATGAGCGCATTGCCACCATACAACGGGATGTGGACTCGGCGGGCACTAGGCTGCTGGACCTAGAGACGCACACCAAAGATTTGGACTCATGCTCCTACAAAACCCAGGACGACCTACAGGCCTCACATGACGAGCTCCGTCAAACCCAACTCAAGGCTGAAGATTTAGGAAACAGGGCCCGGAGGGAGAATCTCCGCATTCGTGATCTTTTTTTTTTTGTTTTTTTTTTTGTTTTTTTTTTGTTTTTTTTTTAAACCGTTTATTACAGTTTATAAAAGTTACAGGTATGGGCCTACAACCACACGGCCGGCCGCTAGAGCATCAGAAGCATTTTACATACATACAGCAAAAAGTCTCTCAGCGGTGCACAGTAGGAAAACAGGGGTAATCAATGGTGTAGGCCACATAGCTCCATGCCCACAATACGGTTCCATTTTCTTAAAACAAAACAACATCAACAAACCACAACCGCAAGGCAACCCGCGATCCAAAGTGACAACACGTGCTCCATAAGTGGGGGATCCAAACAGCAGCAAAACTCTGAAGAGGGGGACGGGAGTAGATCAGGGACTGGGGGACCGCGCGCCCGCGGCCGAGGGAGGGGGGCCATCTAGGGAGACGGAGCAGGCGAGGCAGCCGGTAGCAGTGGCGGCTCACAAATACCCCCGCGGTAGACGTTCCAGGGGCCCCAGAGTTTCATCCACGCCCCAGGCTTACCCCTCGCCACATACACCACTTTTTCACGAAACATACACCAATCCATATGCTCTTTCCAGGCTGACACCGCAGGGGGCCTCTGGGATCCCCACAATTGAGCAATATCACGCTTGGCTATCATGTATCCCAGAGTCACCCACCGCGTCTGGGGGACCGAATAATCATTAGGTTCCCAGACATTCAGCAAGCATCTCCTCGCTTCAGGCAGCAGCGCGACACGCGTAACCACTCGTAGAACCTCATGCACACCACGCCAGAATCGCTCCACCTTCGGGCACTCCCACAGTATATGCATGAAAGTCGCCAACGCTCCACAGCCACGCTTACACATTCCATCACCGGCAAAACCCATACGTAGAAGCCTTGGCCCCGTCACGTAGACCCGGTGAAGGATCTTGAGCTGGACGAAACGAAGGCGAGCCGGGATGGCCACCTCTTTCGGAGAGGCCACCGCAGAAATCCAATCCTCGTCGTCCAGCTCCAGCCCGTCGGCAACCCAAGCCGCGCGGAGACTAGTCAGCAGGCACGATCTATCGTTGATCAATTTTTTGTATATGAGGGAGATCGTGCTGTCCGGGACATGGCCATCTAGCACTCTGTCCTCCAGGGGGGAAGACTCCGGAATGGATGCGACATCCGGGAAGACGGAGCCCAGCGCATGGCGGACCTGTAGGTACCGAAAGTACTCACTGCCCTGCAGCTGAAACTCCGCCTGCAGCGTCTCAAAAGTTTTGAATCCCCCCCTCGTCCAGAGATCTCCCACCGTGCTGATTCCGATCGTGTCCCACTTCTCGAAGCCCTTCGACATCCACAGGGAGCCCAACCTCTCAGATGCATACAGCGGAGACGCTCGGGTCAAACGGTCCTTCCACCCCATAGCTGCATTAGCCGCGTGCCAGACACGCACCATGACACGCGTCGGTCCCGTCAAACGGGAGTCGGGCGCGCCAGAGTAAAGCGCTCGATTATAATCGCCACCGGGCAGAAGCATCCTGTCCATCTCAAATGCCGGGTTCAAGGCGGGCCCGTAAAGGCCATGATTAATTGCAGCTAGTTGGGAGGCCCAGTAATACCGTTTGATGTCCGGGAGGGCGACCCCTCCATCGTACCACGGGAGCGTCAATTTAGCCAGAGCAATACGCGGCCTCCCGTCCCAGAACAGGCGCCGCTGGAGGCCCTCCACCTCGCGAAAGTAGCGTGCCGGGACCAAGTCCATGGTATTCTGGAGGGCGTAGAGGAAGCGCGGCAGGGACATCATTTTAAATAAGGCCGCTCGGCCGAGCGGCGAGAGCGGCAAACGCCGCCAGCGCACCACGTCCTCCCTCAAACGCTGGAGGGGGGGCAGCAAGTTCCGCTCATAGCGGGCCTCCGGGTCAAGAGTGATATATATACCCAGGTACCGGAAACCCTGGGAGGCAATCTGGATCGGACAGTCCCGTGGCAGGACCGGAGCCTCCCCGGAAAGCACATAGACACAGGATTTCGCCCAGTTGATGACCAGGCCTGAGTTGCGACCGAAGGAGCGCAAAACATCAACCAGGACGATCAGTGATTTGCGCGGGGAGGCGAGATACAAAAGGATATCGTCAGCATAGAGGGACACGCGGTCCTCATGCTCGGGGGTCCAGCGGAGACCACGGATAGAAGGGTGCCACCGCAGCCACTCCGCCAGGGGCTCCATGGCCAGGGCGAACAGGAGAGGCGACAGGGGACAACCCTGTCGCGTGCCCCGCCCCAGCGCGAATGGGGCCGATACTCGCCCATTCACCACCACCTGCGCCAACGGGCCCGAATATAGCAATTTGACCCAGCTGACGAAACCCGGGCCGAACCCAAACTTCGCCAGCATCGCCCAGATATATGGCCATTCGAGCGTATCAAACGCCATGGTGGCGTCCAAGGACGCCAAGATGGCCGGCTCCCGCACAAATGGAACACGCGCGAGCACCCCATGTAAGCGCCGCAGATTAAGCGCCGTGTTGCGGTGTGGTATAAAGCCCGATTGGTCTTGGTGGACCAAGTCGCCCACCACGCCAACCAACCGGTTGGCCAACACCTTGGCGAGGATTTTGGGCTCCGCGTTCAAAAGCGAAATCGGCCTATAGGATGTGACCCGTTCACGGGGCTTCCCCTCCTTATGGATCACCACAATTGTAGCCAGACGCTGGTCCGGCGGGAGGGAGCCCTGCGAGTGGGCCGCAAGGAACATCGCGCGCAGGTGGGGCGCCAACACATTCGGGCGTAGCTTGTATAGCTCAATGGGAATACCATTGGGGCCCATGGCCTTGCCGGATGCAACCGAGCGAATAGCCGAGGCAATTTCGTCCGAGGTGGGCGGGGCATCCAGCGAATCCCTGTCCTCCACCGTCAGGGAGGGCAGTGCGATGTCCCGAAGCAAGGCATGGTAATCTTCCTCCGAGCAGGGAGAAACCGGGGAGTAAACTTCGCGGAAATAGTACGCGAAGCAGGAGACAATGGCTTCCGGCTCGGTGACACACACTCCATCCACGCTCTCAATCAAGGGCACCACGCGGCTCGCTCTCTCCCTCTTATCCAACCACGCAATCAATTTGCCAGCCTTGTCACCCACATCATACAATCGCCCCTGCTGCTCTCTACTGAGGCCCCTGGCCGCCTCCGTGACGAGGGCCCGATAGGCCGCCTGCTTTAAATGCAACACATGCAACTTGGCGTCTGTTACCCCGCTCCCCAGGTCACCCTCCAGTTCTGCAATTTCGGCCTCAACCCGGGTCACCTCCTCCCGCTCGCGCCGCCGGGCATTGGAAATAACGGAGAGGGCCTCCCCTCTAAGAACCACCTTGAAAGCCTCCCACAGGGAGATGGCAGACGGAACCGACCCCACATTCTCATCAAAATAGCGCTGTAAGGATTTGATCAAGTCGGCACGAATGGTGGGGTCGCGCAAATACCATGCATTAATCGGGGCCACCCTGCCATCCCCCCTCGGGAAGACATCGAAATGCAACAACAATGGGGAGTGGTCTGAGATACCCCGTGCCAAATGGCGCACCTCCCCCACCCTCCCTGCATGGGCCGCCGGGACAAGGATGTAATCAAGCCGCGAGAGGCTACCATGGGCCCCCGAGTGGAAGGTGTACTGTAGCAATCCAGGATGCTTTAAGCGCCAGCAGTCCACCAGGCCCAGCGTGTCTAAAAGGCCGGGCAGCCATGCCTGTGCCCGGGGGAGGTCCCTAGGGGGATGGCGATCCATAGACCCGGAGGCAACCGCATTAAAGTCCCCTCCAACCACCAACAGGCCACTCGGAAGGTCCAGAAGGAGGCGCCCCAGGTCTGCAAATGTAGTGGCTTGTAACCCAGGCGGGACGTACACTGATATAAAGATAAACACTCTACCCTCCATTCGTCCCACCAGAACAGTGTAGCGTCCCCTCTCATCATGACGCACCTCGTCAATCTCCAACGGGAGCGAGTTCTTGACCATAATACCCACCCCCCGCGAGCCCGAAGTGAAGCCGGAGTGGGCCGCCAAACGATATCCCCGCCGATTCATTGCATGAAAGGTGTTACCTATAAGGTGCGTCTCCTGCAGGAAGACAACATCTGGTGAAATACGTTTTAAATACTGCAGGACCACACCACGCTTAATCCTATCCCCCAGGCCGTTAACATTCCATGACAACACAGTCAAATCCCTACCCCCCATCATACGTCGAAACAATCGGTCGTCCCCCACCGAGCATCTTAAAAACGACAAAACAGTTGCGGGTTTGCCTTGCGGTGCTAACAAACAACACACCCCCCCCACCCCCCGGTCCCAACAGAACTCCCCCCTCCCTGCACCCCTGCATGAGCCCAGACAGCCCCCCCAAAGTGCAGTGTGCCTGTCGCCCCATAGCTAAATACTAACTAGTCCCCCAGAGGAGGAGGGAAGCCCCCAGCAGACCCCACCCGACCTCCATGGGAGGGGAACATACGAAAGCAATATATGGTAAAGGAACAACATCCAGAGCAAGGCCTATACAGTCACCCCTCAATTCTGATCCGGCGGGCCCTCCTCGCCAGCCGCGCCCCCCCCGCCCCGATCCCCAGGCAAAGTGTCTAACCAGTCCCCAGCCGCCTCGGGCCGGTCGAAGAAGTGCGTACGGCCATCCACCTCCACCCTCAGCTTAGCCGGAAAGAGCATGGAGTACTTGAGGTTTAGGTCCCTTAGGCGACGTTTAACACCAAGAAAGCTCTGTCGCTGCTTCTGGACCGCCGGAGTAAAGTCTGGGTAGAAGTGTACGTCCATGTTGTCCAGCCTGACCGGTCCCTGTTGCCTGGAGGTCTGGAGGATGGCATCTCTGTCCCGAAAATTAAAAATCCGGGCAATAAGAGGCCGCGGCGGGGCACCGGTCTTAGGGCGGCCCCCGGGGACCCGGTGGGCACGCTCCACCGCAAAAAGCTTACTCAGCCCCCGGGGCTGGAGATGGGTCAGGATCAATTCTTCCACGAAGAGATCCGCCGCCTCCGCCTCTCGGCCCTCCGGCACACCAATAATACGGACATTATTCCTCCGGGCCCGACCCTCGGAATCCTCTAGTCGCCGGTCCATCAGGGCGCTCACCTGGCCAAGCCGGCGCACCTCCCTCTGGAGGGCCACCACGTCCGTCGTGAGGCTCGTTGTGGTGTGGGCCAGGGAGTCGACTCGGTCGTTTGTTTTTGACAAGTCTGCCCTCACAAGGCCCACATCCACCAGGACCGAGTCAATTTTTTGCGCCAAGGTATCGAAACGCTGGTCCACTGAGGCCTTCATCTCCGCGATGGCGCCCATGACTTCTCGGAGGGTCAGATCTGCCGGATGGGCAGGTGCCTCCGTCGGGCCCACCGGGGATGTCCGCGATGTCTCCGGAGAACCCTTCTGGAGCGTGTAGCGATCCATACTATTGGCCTGGTGCGCCGTGCCACGGCGAGTTGTCTTCATCTTCGCCCGGTCGCCATCTTGTTTGGTGGACATGCTGGCTCTTCCACCGTCGTGCCAAGATCTCCAAACGGGCCGCCACACCAAATCACGGGTGTCAGGGGGGGGGCGGGGGCGACCACCGGGCCGCGGGTCAACCCACCGCCGGCGGGTCAACCGGGCACCTGGACAAGGCCACACCACCGCACCCCGCTCCGCAGCCCGACCCCGCTTGAAGCAAGGAGGGCGCAAAAGCGAAAGTGAAAGTGCGGGGTACGCGAGCCGCCCAGCCCCGCACGCCGCTGTTATTCACTTTGTCCCCGGATCGCCCCACTACTCCAATCCGGGGGGCCGGCGAGGAGAAGGCCGCAACCGTCGATCGATGCTCCCACCGGTGTTCGGGGTCCGATTCGAGCCCAAAAAACGGGCGGCGCCTCAGCTCGGGTTCCCCGACACAGTCCCCTCAACAAGGACAGGATATCGCCAGGATTAATTCAGGAGGTCGCGGAGGTCCTCGGGAGCCTCGCACCTACGCGGCCATCTTGGTTGCGCGCTAGGCTCCTCCCCCGCATTCGTGATCTTGAAGAAGGGGCAGAGGGGCCAGATCTTGAGACTTTCCTGGTGGGCTTGTTCTCGGAAATCCTGGGGTTCCAATCGCACAAGATCAAACTGGACCGGGCTCATCGAGTCGGAACTAGAGCACCGGGAGACCGAAAGTGCACCAGAGACATTCTGGCAAAATTTCATTCCTATAAAGTCAAGGAAGCAGTTTTGGCGGCAGCACGGAAATTGGGTACGGTCTCCTTTCAGAACCACTCCTGCACTATCTTTCAGGACATAGCTCCTGCCACTTTGGCCAGGCGTCAACAGTTCCGCCCCATCACATCGAAACTTCGTGATGACAGCATCAGGTATCGCTGGACCTATCCGTTTGGCCTTAGCTTCGAGTACAAAAACAAGCGGCGCCATGTCTCGGATCTAAAAGAGGGCCTGGAACTCCTGGGTCTTCCCATGGACGCTCCCGGTATGTCTAGCAGCCAACCTAGCAGCCCTGGGGGAAGGAGTACCAAGCCGCTACACTGGACTTCTACTAAGGGTGGTCACAAATAATGCATGGGTACTTGATCCGCTGCCCACCTCACACAGCGCCACTTCTGTTCAGTGGAATCCTGCCTAAGGCGCTGTCCTTCTTCACATGTTCCCAGCTCTTGACCACTGCGGAGACCCTCATACCTGACAGTCCCTCCTAGCCGAGACTTTTTATTCTGCTGTGGTGGTTTAATAATAGGATAGACACTTAACGACTCAGCTATACAGATGACTGGAATCCATGCTTAGTGTGGCGTGACTCCCCCCTCCTCTGAGAGACCACAACCCCACGCTGCGGCCCTCACTCCAAGGAACACTTGGAGCAGCTTCTTGCCCCCTGTGCCGCCCAATTGTTGTTTTTTTGCCACCTATGGGGGAGCTTGCAATAGCTCTAGGCGAAATGAGCGCTCTCCCCAGCAGCAGACTCATGGCGGGCGTGGGGTCCGCTCACCAATGAGCGCGGGGATCCACGACTGGCTCCACAAGGTGCTCGCTCTGCCTTTGGTGATGATGTCTCCAAACAAGGTTGGGGATGGGCGCGGACGTGGACTTCGGTCATGCCATCCCCCCATCATCCCCAACTGCTGTCTTTCTATTCTGCTGTCTTGCTTCTGTTGTCTTGTATGTTTGTTACTTGTTTTTTTGCCAAGTGTGCCCAGTGATTTCCTTCCTTTCCTGTTAAGCTCTCCCCCTTGCTAGCTCCTTGTCTATTGTGCTTGTGTTTAGTTCTACCCCTTTGCTGTTACTGCCTGCGTGTTCCTGTGTGATCGCCAGGATCCGTGGGCACAGCTGACTACCTAGGTGGTGTTTCTTGTTCACTGTGAGTATTGTCTTTGAGTTGCATTTATAACATCACCATAGGAATACGCTCCACAGACCCTGCCTTTGCATGCATATCCTACATGTGGGTATTTGTAGTCAGTATCTGTACCAGCAATTGTGGGTGAGAAACTTACTGCGCTTCAGTCTTACCGTGTGGAGCTCCTGAGTGCTTTACCCCACACTCCCCTTTATTGTTAATGTTGTTTCATATATATGTCTTGCACATTCGTCCTGGGTGTAGTTATTCTGGATGCTAAATTGCCTCGTGAGTGCCCTTCCTTTCTGAGTCTTACCCATCTTGTTCACTTGTACAGGCTTCCCCGTTGGATCCCTTTTTTTCCTCTGATTCCCTGTATGATCCTGGGCGGCGCTGTACTCCTCTTTCTGTGTACGTTTTCTACACAGTTCCCAGTCCTTGCTCCAGTCCCTGACTGTGTTCCTGAGATAGTCCCAGACAGTCCCTGACAGAGAGGGCACCATCAGAGCATGCCTGGCAAAGGGACAGTCGGAGAAAGAAAGAGTGGCTGCACTTCATGCACCATCCTCCTTGGGGATGTCTTTGCGGTACTTTCCAGAGTGGCCGCAATCCTCCTTGTCCTCCGAAAGCTTGGATTCTGGAATCTTATCGGAGGACCTTACAGATGGGCCCCAGATAACACCCAGGATGGCTGCGGACATCTGATGTTGCTGACCTTTATATACCCTTCCACCCTGGGTGTCCTCCTCTTCGGGTGCGTGGGGTTCCCGAGACTCGTTACAAAGTGTAGTCTGCTTGCTGTTCCATGCTGCTCCATGTCAACTCTCCAGATCAAGTACCGGCTGATGAACTCAGAACTACTTTGCCGGGGTGCACTGGCTCCTTCACAGGGTACATTTGTCTAAAATTCTGTCACAAGGGAGTCAGAGGCGGACAAGCCTTTGTGATGGTCGTTCTGGCAGCCACATCTCCCGAAAAAACCCTCCTATGACATGATGGTGTTGAGGGTTGGGTTTCTACAGCTAGTCTTAGTTCTGTGTTGTAGCCAGAGAACTGGTATTACTCTGACCTGGGGCGAGGGAATGGGGAACTGTTCTGTTCATGTTTGGCCAGCCTTTAAGAATGACTGCATAGCTGCGTGCTCCTTGAGGGGGGACGTAGGCTGAGGGGGTCACCCGAAACCATGAGGATGGGGAAGCTGATGCATTACTCTCTCGTTACCTGAAATGCACAAGAGATGGGGCTGTGGCAAGCGCTTTAAAACTCTTTCTTTCCTAAAGCGCAGGGGACTGGATGTGGCGCTCATCAAAGACATGCACTTGAGGGGTCAGAAGTGCCGAAATGACAGAGGAGCTCGAGAGGGTGGATCTATGTGACTGCGGATTCTGACTTCTCCAGAGGGTGCTGATTTGAGTCAAGCCAGGGACCCCCCCTAGAAGTCACAAAGACGTAAATAGATGATGAAGGTCGCCATGTTGGGGAGATTTAACTAATTCAACATACAAACAGGAAGCGTATGTGCCCTAAACATGGGCCAGACACCCTTTTTGTCTGTTCTTTCTGGGGTTCTCTCCAGTGACCCCGATATACTGTTAGGGCTAGGGGGTGACATTAACTGTGCTGGCGATACTGGGCTCTATAGATCTGTTACCCCTCTGGAGGGCTCGCCAGTGGTGAGACTCACGCAGGATCACAGGGGCTGGCTGGGATATTGGGCCCCCGGAATGTGTGGTGTGAGAGAAATTCGAGACCGAAGACGTTCCTTCTACTCTCCAATATACCACTTACATGTCCGCATGGATAAACTATTGGGATCAGTAGACATCAGCTAGCGGCACGCAAGCACAGAACACTTGGGGCATAAGCACTCTGAACAGAATCCCTTCTTGAGGAAACTCCTATGGGGGGCGCACCTTATCCATCCCTACCTGGCAACTATCTCCGAGCTATCTACATGAACCAACATTTAGAGAGCCTCTAGGACACCAAATCAGAAAATACACATGGACGGCTTCTTTTAAGGATTTAGAATGCAATGCCTTTAAGGTGGTGGTGCGGGGACACTGCCTCAGTCAGTCTGTGGGTCTAGAGTGTCCCGGCAGGTGGGCTCCATTGGGCATTGGAAACCGAGGCCAGAGTCAACCTGAGGTTGTTCCATCCCTGTGCGAGGAACGGGAGGAAGATGCCAAGGTGTGGGGAACCCTCCACTTCCTTAAGACAGCGGTAGTGCATGCCCACCGCGCATGCAGGGGGGTGGGGACATGCGTGTTAGGTGCTGGCATGGTACAACCGCTGACGCGATTCTTCAGCGTAGATCAGGAAAGATGGGTTTCCCTACACCTACAGTTAAGGCTCTTTTCCCTTGTATGCATGTTACCAGGTCTATTGGCAAATGGCGCACAGCGGACAACATGTCCCAGAATCCCTTGGGACGGAATGCTTTTAGATGGATAAGGAGACGCCTGGATTTCTGCTCCTATAAAGCCCCTCCCTTTCCTGGGGTCGGGGCTTGACAATCTCACCTGTTTTTGAGTTCGAGTAAGTGGATGGTATTCCGCACTGGATTTCTGGTTTGGATTTGTTGTTTCCTGCTGAAGTTCTTTCGACAAGCAAGGCAATTGCTTTCCGAGGCCCAGGCTTTCTATGAGGAGTTTTCTAGTTGGTTCACATGAAACTCTTTTCGTCAAGCAAGGCAATTGCTTTCCGAGGCCCGGGCTTTCTCTGAGGAGTTTTCCAGTTGGTTCACATGAAACTCTTTTAGTCAAGCAAGGCAATTGCTTTCCGAGGCCGGGCTTTCTATGAGGAGTGTTCCAGCTGGTTCACATTAATCACCATTGCTGACATTTCTTCATTCTGAAGTGTTTGAAGGGTTGCTTTCAAGGTCAGAGGATTCTGTTTTTTACCAAGGCTAGTAACACAAGGTATTTAACCTCACTCGGAAAGGAAGTGCTGGAGTGCTCCTTCTGCTTTTTTGAAACAGTTTAATTTCGTAATTATTTCCACGCTGGTCTTCTCTTTTGGAGCCTGTGCTTACAATCTACACTGTGCTTGCAAACAGTGGTTTGGCGCGCAATTGCTCAGTGGTATTGAACTTGAGCTTGTGACTCCTGCGTGCACAACTTTATTCCTTCGCTCTTATGCTGTGCTATTAACAGCGTTTTTATGCTCGTTTATGGTGCTATTCATAGTCCTCCTAAGGCACCATTTACCGTGACTTTGTTGATTGAAATCATCCTTGGGTTCAGTGAGCACATAAACTCCCTGGTATTCCAGTTCATCGTCTCTCAGGGTTTGGTCTCACTGGGATTGGATAGTCTCAGAACCTTCTCTAAGAGTATTGCTGCTTGTTATATTGTGAGTATCTGACTATAGGAGCATCCTGTTGTGTGAGATGAATGAATCCCCGAGTTATTTCTCATATCCCTCTCTATTCTTTCATCTGCAGCTTATGTTTGTGGGGTGACTTCTGAAGTTAGACCGAGCCATAGACCAGACTTAAGGTGTAAGAAGACTCCAGCACAGCAGCAGAGTTTATTATTTTATCCCTTTTCCCTATTCCCCGGGGTGCCTCCTTGCATAGCAGTGTATATCTACTCTGTGTGTGGTTGTGCTCAGGGAAGTAGGGGGACTTCTCTACACTCCGCCGTCCCCGCTGGTGGTACTAAAGGTTAGTGGCATTACTTGTTTTGGCGCTGCTGACACATCCTGACACCCGCGCAGAGGATACGCGGAAACCAGGGTACGAGTCAGGGGTACACGCATGTGCACAGCTTCCACCCACTATTTACACAGGGGGGACGCTGTCCACCCTGCTTAGAAGTTGGGCCCCACACAAATATGTTGAACGTGTCTCAGTGTAATATTGAGACACCGGGACACATTTAACAGCTCCTGTACTTGTCTGCTTTCCATTCCTAGCAGCAACGTGGAGGCAGCGAGGGAGCTTTTTTTCACCTCCACCTGGGCTGAAGTTAAGGCACCATCAGGCCTCCTTTTGATCAAGTCTTGGACTGGAGGCGGCCTGGAACCGCGCAAATGCAACAGAGAGGAAACAAACAGCTTGTTATCTCTTCACACTACTTCAGAGGCAATCTTTTGACTTTGTTCACTCCCTATTTATAAGAGATGCATGCACTGTAAGAAAGTCAGATGGGTTGGTCTGTCCCAGTCTTTACACAAATAACAATTTAAATAGCACTATTTTATTTCTTTTATAGCGCTACTAGTCCCAACGCAGAGTGTTAAAGCACTTTACATAACATATACATTATCCATTCCAAATAAATCATGAAGGGCCCGGTTCACAGAACTAACTTAAGACAAAATCCTTAACTTACTATTTTTGGTATTCACAGAAGGCATTTACTAGTAGTAAAGTTAGGATTTTGTCTTAAGACAGACTTAGGACAGACTTAGGACAAAATCCTAACTTTACTACTACTAAATGCCTTCTATGAATACCAAAAGTAGAAAGTTTAGGATTTTGTCTTAAGTTAGTTATGTGAATCGGACCGAAGTGTGTAAATCAATGTCCAAGATGTGTCACAGGAGGCAGTCAGGGTTACACAGTGTAGGTGTCAAATACCCTTCATAGCTCTCTGTAGTCTACTAAAAAGATTACAATTGATTAACTGCAGGTAACATTTGTTTGTTGTAACGCTTTTCGCCCTAAGTGGGATGGGTATTCCCAGACGTGGGACCCGTGCTCACTACGCCACTGGAGTCAAGCTATCCTGGCTGATGACGGCTGATAGCCAGAAACCGGTCCTAGGATGCTTGATTCCGGTCCAGGGAAGACATGGCTTGGCAGTTCGGGCTGGACTGTTCCCATGAGGCACAGGGTCAAGACTGATTTGCATATGGCCATGTCTGAACTGGGGTGGTGTAGTGGGCAAAAGAACGATGGATTTAACCCAGATCTCTTGACTGGGGGAGAATGTCTGCATTGTCAGCATTCCGTCCATCATTTGTTTGTTGTAACGCTTTTCGCCCTAAGTGGGATGGGTATTCCCAGACGTGGGACCCATGCTCACTACGCCACTGGAGTCAAGCTATCCTGGCTGATGACGGCTGATAGCCAGAAACCGGTCCTAGGATGCTTGATTCCGGTCCAGGGAAGACATGGCTTGGCAGTTCGGGCTGGACTGTTCCCATGAGGCACAGGGTCAAGACTGATTTGCATATGGCCATGTCTAAACTGGGGTGGTGTAGTGGGCAAAAGAACGATGGATTTAACCCAGATCTCTTGACTGGGGGAGAATGTCTGCATTGTCAGCATTCCGTCCATCATTTGTTTGTTGTAACGCTTTTCGCCCTAAGTGGGATGGGTATTCCCAGACGTGGGACCCGTGCTCACTACGCCACTGGAGTCAAGCTATCCTGGCTGATGACGGCTGATAGCCAGAAACCGGTCCTAGGATGCTTGATTCCGGTCCAGGGAAGACATGGCTTGGCAGTTCGGGCTGGACTGTTCCCATGAGGCACAGGGTCAAGACTGATTTGCATATGGCCATGTCTAAACTGGGGTGGTGTAGTGGGCAAAAGAACGATGGATTTAACCCAGATCTCTTGACTGGGGGAGAATGTCTGCATTGTCAGCATTCCGTCCATCATTTGTTTGTTGTAACGCTTTTCGCCCTAAGTGGGATGGGTATTCCCAGACGTGGGACCCGTGCTCACTACGCCACTGGAGTCAAGCTATCCTGGCTGATGACGGCTGATAGCCAGAAACCGGTCCTAGGATGCTTGATTCCGGTCCAGGGAAGACATGGCTTGGCAGTTCGGGCTGGACTGTTCCCATGAGGCACAGGGTCAAGACTGATTTGCATATGGCCATGTCTAAACTGGGGTGGTGTAGTGGGCAAAAGAACGATGGATTTAACCCAGATCTCTTGACTGGGGGAGAATGTCTGCATTGTCAGCATTCCGTCCATCATTTGTTTGTTGTAACGCTTTTCGCCCTAAGTGGGATGGGTATTCCCAGACGTGGGACCCGTGCTCACTACGCCACTGGAGTCAAGCTATCCTGGCTGATGACGGCTGATCGCCAGAAACCGGTCCTAGGATGCTTGATTCCGGTCCAGGGAAGACATGGCTTGGCAGTTCGGGCTGGACTGTTCCCATGAGGCACAGGGTCAAGACTGATTTGCATATGGCCATGTCTAAACTGGGGTGGTGTAGTGGGCAAAAGAACGATGGATTTAACCCAGATCTCTTGACTGGGGGAGAATGTCTGCATTGTCAGCATTCCGTCCATCATTTGTTTGTTGTAACGCTTTTCGCCCTAAGTGGGATGGGTATTCCCAGACGTGGGACCCGTGCTCACTACGCCACTGGAGTCAAGCTATCCTGGCTGATGACGGCTGATAGCCAGAAACCGGTCCTAGGATGCTTGATTCCGGTCCAGGGAAGACATGGCTTGGCAGTTCGGGCTGGACTGTTCCCATGAGGCACAGGGTCAAGACTGATTTGCATATGGCCATGTCTAAACTGGGGTGGTGTAGTGGGCAAAAGAACGATGGATTTAACCCAGATCTCTTGACTGGGGGAGAATGTCTGCATTGTCAGCATTCCGTCCATCATTTGTTTGTTGTAACGCTTTTCGCCCTAAGTGGGATGGGTATTCCCAGACGTGGGACCCGTGCTCACTACGCCACTGGAGTCAAGCTATCCTGGCTGATGACGGCTGATAGCCAGAAACCGGTCCTAGGATGCTTGATTCCGGTCCAGGGAAGACATGGCTTGGCAGTTCGGGCTGGACTGTTCCCATGAGGCACAGGGTCAAGACTGATTTGCATATGGCCATGTCTAAACTGGGGTGGTGTAGTGGGCAAAAGAACGATGGATTTAACCCAGATCTCTTGACTGGGGGAGAATGTCTGCATTGTCAGCATTCCGTCCATCATTTGTTTGTTGTAACGCTTTTCGCCCTAAGTGGGATGGGTATTCCCAGACGTGGGACCCGTGCTCACTACGCCACTGGAGTCAAGCTATCCTGGCTGATGACGGCTGATAGCCAGAAACCGGTCCTAGGATGCTTGATTCCGGTCCAGGGAAGACATGGCTTGGCAGTTCGGGCTGGACTGTTCCCATGAGGCACAGGGTCAAGACTGATTTGCATATGGCCATGTCTAAACTGGGGTGGTGTAGTGGGCAAAAGAACGATGGATTTAACCCAGATCTCTTGACTGGGGGAGAATGTCTGCATTGTCAGCATTCCGTCCATCATTTGTTTGTTGTAACGCTTTTCGCCCTAAGTGCGATGGGTATTCCCAGACGTGGGACCCGTGCTCACTACGCCACTGGAGTCAAGCTATCCTGGCTGATGACGGCTGATAGCCAGAAACCGGTCCTAGGATGCTTGATTCCGGTCCAGGGAAGACATGGCTTGGCAGTTCGGGCTGGACTGTTCCCATGAGGCACAGGGTCAAGACTGATTTGCATATGGCCATGTCTAAACTGGGGTGGTGTAGTGGGCAAAAGAACGATGGATTTAACCCAGATCTCTTGACTGGGGGAGAATGTCTGCATTGTCAGCATTCCGTCCATCATTTGTTTGTTGTAACGCATATAATTTTGATGACAATGGTTACCGGAAATCGTATTTGACGAGATTTGACTAGTTAATTTGAATCTACATGAGACGCTTACAGGCATTGCAACATATGAATGAAAACATATGTGTACAGGTTTTTTTTAAGCCCAAATTAAAAAAATCTTTTTTTTCTTAAAAGGGTCTGTTTCCATTTTTCTGGAAAACACATCCCAAGCTGTGGTCTCCCGAGGGAATCATGACTCTTGAGTCAGGCCCTGAACAGCAGCTGCACAATCTTCGTGGCACAGGTTGTGTTTTAGTGACTCACCACAGCATGCAGACACTGAGCATATGAGGTTCCTGCAGCCTGAGACAGCCTCACCAGACTTAGTCACTGCCTATTGCAGAATCCCTTCGCAACCGTCCGTTAGAGAGGCAATTGAACGGTCCCGCCTTCTGGGAATCCTGAGACGGACAACTTTGGAGGACTTGAAAGAAAGGTGCTCTCCTGCAGCTATACTATACCGCAAGATTCACATGTTTTTTCCAGGAAAGAAGGGGCTCCTACAGCAGTAAATCCATTTTGTTTTAAAGTCTCTCACATGACAGGGAAAGGATTCTGAGATCACTAATTACCCAAAAAGCTGTAAACCCAGCCTACTATAAGTAAACCCATCCTATCCACATTCCAACATTCCAACATTCATGGTAAGTGTGAACAAAGGCCTAGCAATATAGCATTTTGACGTGCTTTTGTTTATAGAACATGAAGCTAGTGAGGGTGTGTGGTTCCACAGGTGATACAAGCTTCAGAGAGCCAACATCACCCTCACAATAACAAGCTTAATGAAAAACTACTCACCAGCAATGGATTGAAGCCCACTACGGATGAGGTGAACACGATGGACCCTCCCCTGCAACAAGAAAAGCCCAACAGGTTTCATTAAGGAGTGTGAGAAGATCAACAAAGATTAGGCAAGGAAAGATTTCATTTTGGCATCGTCCCGCCTTATTGTCACACTGTGCCATGTCTTGCACTGAAACTGGGGACTGCTCTCACTTCTGCAGGTGATCTTTTGCCCACTTCCCTGTCTCAGAGGCGGTGTAGACCTGCTGAACTAAGGTCAGCCTCGAACTCTTGTGCTCCATCCTACATGCAATTGCCCTATTTCTGTAGCATAGTGCATACTGTCATGGGCTAATGGAGAACTATGGCAAATGATATCCCTCAACCCTCATTAACTCTCCCCATCACACCAACTGGGAAATGTTAGAGGGGGTTTGTAAAGAGAAGGGGGTCTTATAAGCAGTAATTATCTGATGTACAGAGAACTCTCCAGGTCCTGAGCGTCGTGTAAAACCAAAATGCAGCCATCGCTACTCGAATTATATCTCAGCCCTGAGTAATTTGCACATGCTGCAACCCAGCAATCCTCAAGAAAGGCAAGGCAGTACACTGTTGCCTAATAAAATGCTAAATCTGCTATGAAGCATGCCCATGATATACATTATTTAAATTTCTCTTGATTGATATTTTCTGTTGTCAATATACATAACACATAAAAAGCATATAAATGGTATTGAGTGGCTGTGTCATATCTAATAGAGTAGACAACATTCCACTGTCGCTGTGGTGCCCCCCATGGAGGAGTTGACACAGAATGTAAAGTTACTTATTATCTCAACATTACAGCAGTTCCTATACCTGATGGTTTAGTGTGGGACAAGGTTGATTACGATATATTTGGTCCGACTGAACTTTTAAAAATTCAGCATTTGTTTAAAATATCATTGAATGATAGCATTACCTCCAGTACATATTTCAATAATTGGGATTATGAAACTGTATATATGTTGTCTGATTTAGAAAAATCTGCTGCCTTTTCTAATAGTAATTAGTAATTCCAGCAATTCAGTTCAAAAGACTACAAAACCTGCAAACTGTGACGGGGGCCTCATATTTCGATGTGAAATGCCAATGACAGCCCAACTAAAAAGACCTCACAAGCTCCCAATACAGGAAAGAAACAACTTCAATATTTCTGTGTTACCTACATTGAAGGATTCGCTCTCACATAAATCCAAGCCAAGATAATAAAAATACACCAACCCGCTCGCCAGCCACACTTCACAAAAGAAAACGTTGTATCAAGATACAAGCCGCTGTACAAATCTTCCTTTAGAGATATTCGTTTCTACCTCCCTCATAATATTCAGGCATAAACTCAAAACACACCTTTCCAGTTCTTTGTTTAATGGGGTTCTCACGATAAATGGAACAATGTACGTTTCACTAATGTACTGTAACTTTCTTTTCAATATGCAGTTCTCTCCGCATCTAGAAATGTGTTGTACTTCACACATGCATCTACTAGATATTATTAGATTATTGTTTACCTTCTTTCTGGTCTTATATTTGTAACTTCTCTACCTCCCCTCACACGTCTAGCGGCAATTAAATTGTCAAATAAATAAACATAAGCAATGTGAGCTCTTTTCACCCTCGCTTCTGCATGTGAGGAACCGATTGCTTCGCCATCAAGAACATCGACTTCACGTTCACCTCAAAAACCTGCAATAGTCCAAAGAATAGCAAGATTAATATGGGAAAACAGAGGACCAGAAAGTGTAAAAACTCCCGGGTTTGAGATATGGTCATAAAGTAACATTTCATGGTCGTGGAGGCGAATTTTGAAAAAGCAAAACGATCGCGATGTAGGCAAAGCCAGTATAGTTCTTCATGTTACTCCTGTTTCTTTGCGTTGCGAATGTTGTTGAACCAATATAGTTATGGAGTCTTTTGATGCTATTGAAGGAACACAGTGTCAAAAACTCAAATGGGGCAGACCTATTGAGGGATTTTGCTTCTGTCTGAATTTGGGCGATTGTGTAAGGTAAGCTAAAGAATATTTAAGGCTAGAGGGCCTTCCTTCTTGAGAAGAACAGTCAGGTACTGCTGGTCCTGTTGACCAGGGCTAGAAGTGCTGATGAATTAACATAGTACCAGTTGAACGGCCAGCCAAGCATTGCTCTTACACTGTCCACCGCTGACTGGTGTGGAATGGATGGAGACCGTGTCTGCCCTCCATCACATGACCTTTATCATCTTCCCTAAGAGCACAGCCTTACCTTGTCCCATATTTCAGCTGTTGAATCCAAGACATTTCCAAAGAATGGACTGACTGAGGCATTGGAAATCATGTAGTCTATTCCACCTTGCCACTGCAGAGCCTGCATGCAAATAGAGCGTTCAAACAGTAAGACATGCAATAAAGACATTCAAATCATGTGTTAACGTTTTTGTTAGGGCAGTATCTGCTGGTCAATAATGTCAGGTATGAATAAATTAGGGATGATTTTCTAAGTCGTACTCTAATTTTATGTCAGGCCCGTAGATGATGTTTCCTTTCAACTTCACTTTACTTGCCAACAGCAGTTCCCGTTAGATGCCAGAAGTAACATAACACATATCCCTTAACACACAGGGTGGAAATATAATGTAGAAATAAGTAACCAGCACCAACTAAGAAAAATCCAGATTACTACCCTTGCCCCTTTCTTTGCTGCTCCAGCAGCAGATAATTTCACCTTCCCTTTGTCACCAATGTATTGAGACTGATGATGGAATTTCTCAGGGCGAGGGGGGGAAAGATTAATTGTCTCCCTCAACAATATATTGATAATGGATCAGTGTCTCTTTCGGCTCACTTGTCTATTGAAAATGGTGATATCCCTCCTTCAGAACCTGCTGTTCATTATCAACGTGGCCAAATAGGAATTGTGCCAACACAAAAAGGGACGTGAGTTTTTTCGTAGAGTTAGAGGTGGCCTCCCTAAAGCTTCCCATCATTAATATCTGAAACGTCAGGAAAAAACTCAAGAATAATTTGGCAAGACCAAGAATTTATGGCAACGAGCTCGGTTAGTGGCACTTCTCATTACCTCAATACAGACTATTTTTCCTTGGCTTCTCAACTACAAAGCGTTTCAATGTCTGAAAGTCTCTCACTTGAGAAAAGCCCTGACAAACTCAGAACAAGAGTGCCAGGGAGGAGATCCATTGCTGGATACAACACGTGGAGGCACTGAACTTCAGATCAGCCCAAAAAGGTCGAGTTGGATGTCAACAGAATAGGCTGGCAAGCCCACTGAAGGAAACTAGTCAGCCGGAGCCTGCTACGAGCCTGCAACAGTTGGCAGGCTCACTCGCTGTCAAAAGCTGAACAAAGAACAAGGTGAAGTGGTTTGTTTTTTCCCCTAAAAATGGACAAGGTATCAAAAGTCTGTTATACCACGCATCTGGGAAGAAAACAATGGAAGGCCTTTGCAGAGCTAGCGAAACACTCCTGGTGAATCAGGTTGTGGTGAGTGTGCAGCACCTTCCGGGTTACCAGAATGATTTGGCAGATGGGCAATCCAGACACTTTCAAGATTCCAGTGTCTGGATGCTGCACCTGGAGATCTTCCGGACTCTCATGGACAGATGGGGCCCATGCCAGATGAACCTTTTTGCTTTGAGATTGGTTTACTAACTCCCACGGTATTTCAACTGGAGAGTGAACCCGGAATGTCTGGCAATGTACGTTTCCCTACAGGAGTGGGACAAGGAGAGCAACTACGCCTCTCCGCCGTTCACCAAGATAGTTAGGGTAGCAGTTCGGGTGAGGCAGTGAGCGAATCTGTTTCTCATCACACTGATTTGGAGATCTGGTTGCAGGATCTGGTGGAACATTTTTAGGATTTACCGATCCCTCTCCCCATCTGTTGAACACTTCTGAGAGATCCTCTAGGACGGTCTTACTGGAGTGAATACTCGACCTCATTGTAGCAGATTACAGGCCACTCTGTTGAATCATTCCAGTCATTTCAGGACTTGCTAAGGAACTCATTGTGAAAACCTGGGCAGAGAGCACAGTTATGCACTACAGGTCAGCGACTATGGTATGCTTGGTGTACGTAATGAGGTCTGGATCCCGTGGGGTCCAAAATTATCCATGTCTTAAATTTCTCTCTGAATTTGTAGAGATAGGGAAAGCTTATAAGTCAGTAAACTCTTTTAGATCCGCTATATCAGTGGGTCACACTTTGGAGCATGGTATGTTGGTTCGGAGAACATCTTGTGGTTTGCAGTGTGTTGCAAGGAGTCACACTCTAGATTCCCCTATTTGGGAAAGATTCTTGCTTGTGGGATCTGAATAGGGTTCTAAACTACCAGTTGCTATCATGGCAGAGCAATGAATACCTGAAAAGCACAACATTAACAGGTAAGCTAGCCATGTTACTTTGCTTGGTGTACTGCAGATGGGTATTAAGCATGAGATTACCTTTACAGTGTCTAGACATACCACGGGTAACATAGGGCTGATTTCTTATCCAGTATTCAGCGATTCACCAAAACTGTGCGGGGTACAGTGCGTTAAGGCTTATGAAGCCATGACTGAGAAAATGAGACCTGCAGGGAGTCAAACATGGTTGATTGCTGTGAAAAAGATCCTTTCTGTTGGTTTCCTAACCTACCATCACTAGATGGGGTAGTTGGGTTATGCAAGAAGCGGGTATCGTTGTATCCACTTTGATGCAGACACAGCAAGTTAAAAACTGATTGCTTTCCAAATACTTGGTGTGTCTCAAATTTAACCGTTTCTACAGAATCTTCGCTGGGAAGGGAAGCAACAACATTGGCCTAAAGCTGGTTAGGTTTGTGAGATTGGCCCCAGGTTTCTTCTGTAATGGACGAAGTAGAGATTTTTTCCATTGCCCAGGGACCTGTGTCTTGCTCAAGGAGCAATTCATGATGTCGGTCAAGAGTAGTTTCAAGTTGATTAAAGACAAAGTGTCAACAAGGATCCAGGGGGAAGCCTAACTTATTCTTGCCCATGATACTCAGGACTTCCAATAAAAAAAAACTGGCACAAAAGCCCTCAACTTGGCCCATCGTCCATCGGAGCACCACCTTCCCTCAACACCTGAACTGTATCGGGCTGAGGGTGAAGCTTCTGTAAATTGATTTGATCTTATCACAAACAAATGTGCTAAATTGATAGGCCCAAGGATGCAAGGATGGACCGATTAATGACCCCAGGATGGGATAACTCCTTCAAAATGTGAAAAGGTTTCCTGTAGGAACGCTTGCTCTTATCAGTCTTTAGGGTAAAATGGTTCCTTCATGCAAGCTTCAGAGACTTATGATAACTGCCCAAAGCAGTTCTAAAAGCTTTTTTATTAATGCTTTTGAAAGTCGCCACTCTCTTCCAAGCCTCTTGCATCTCAGCTTTTCTTCTTTTAAACTGTGTGCCAGGGTGCTGGAGGACGATTTCTTTGAGATTTGTTTGTAGAAACAGGGACAATGAGGTCCAGCACCAACCTCACGTCTTAGGAGACATTACTGGCTTCCTCATTCGGAGATGAAGTGTCTGTGATCTCTCTTAAATTAAAACCCTTCTTGAATGCTTTTCCAGGTCCTAACTATCTTATATTCCTCACCTTTATTTGCTGCAGGACTCACAAGGTGAGCTATCTTAAACTGCATTAAAAGTGGTCCGACCATCCCAGTGGGTCATGCACCAACTCATCCATGAACGGTCTGTTTCTGAATAGAAGATCAATGGTATGTCCTGCCACATGAGTAGGGCCCTTAACCTCTTGCTTATGATCTGTGATTTCCAGATCCTTCTCTAGTTTATACTTACTTGCTGGGAGCATTTGCAGCTTCAAAATAATAGTTGAAATCTCACAACTGCAGGAAATATTCATGTTTTACAGCATATAGGGTAGCTCTTTGGAAATATATAGGTCTCTAGAGGAGTGACCCTCCCATTGAAGGAGTATTGGAGTTGAAATTGATGTGAAAAAACAATCATGGTATTCTGTATTGCTGTCCCCTTACACTAGGCATCTTTGATATGTTTTTTGCATTTGTGCTTAGTCAACCTAGGAGACTATACATTACACAGTTCATTTTGTACCTACAGGCATGGAGTAGACGCAGAAGGACACATGGTACAGCAGGATGGTAAAAGTCCCAAGAAGGCAGAATGGGAAGGGTATCCATATGGATGTTACAGAGCTGGTGTTGGAATGTGATTGGTTACTTCTAAACTATATTTGATCATTATAGGTTAGTGTTGGCATCTAATGCGAGTTGTTGTTGGGGATTAAGGTGATGGCATAATCCTCACCTCCGTATCCTTAATAGAATTGAAACTTTCCTTCACACTAGCTAGGAAATGTTTTATTATCGCACCCATTGTTTTTTCACGGAGTGATTTTCAGCAGGCCAAACCTGCTGAAAATCATTCAGGGGGAAAAAGAGTGGCGAGTGGCAAAACATGCACATTCTGGTATGATAAATACAGAATCTGAAAGTTATGTCTCATTTCCAGACCCAAAGCTCAGGATAGGAGGTATGTATTGCACCCAAATACCTCACCCCAGAGGTGTTTCCAGTGTTTTCCAAGCTTTAAAAATCTGAGGTTAAAGAAAGAATAAAATAGAGAAGAAACGCAGGAGCTGGATAAACAGTCCTAGAGTGAGATGGACTGGACCTAAAAAGTAAATGGCAGAGCAAGAGAGGGAAGCAAGGATAATACTTATGAGAAGTAAAAAAGGAAGAGATAAGCTAGAATGGGCACCAGAAGAAAGAGATTGAAAAGTCATATTTTGTGAACAAAGAAAGTAGCTATGTAATTTTAACTATGGTTGAGTAGTGATGTCACAGCAATAAGTAACCTAGAGGAAGTTCTTATGCAATTATTGAAGGTTTCCATACACCGCCGGCTCATCTAGTAGGCAAAGCTCTCTACTGGGCTTGCCTTTGACGCTCCAGCGGCGCATTCGCTGCATGCGTCTGTTGAGCATCCGCATACTTATGAGGCTGACTTGCTGCTTCAGGGCCCTCTATCCTCTCAACGACTCGCATGCTGCCGGCAGAAATATAGCAGCCAGCGGTGGGATAGAGGTAGGGTAAAGAGTAGTGAGCTAAAATCTTTAAAAAAAAGGTTTTTATCACAAATTAAAAAAGTAAAATGTCCCTCCCGGCCCCATCAGTATAACAATCAGTCTAGTTGTTTCTAGCACATCCATGCTGCAGGCATATTTATAAAGCCGGCTTCCCCCTACTGTGCCCTCCTCCTGCCCAGAGAAAAATGTTGGCCAGCAGTGGGATAGAGGTGAGTCGAATTACTTTTAAGGGCCTGAGAAATTGCCTTTTTCACTGGATGGGAAGTGCTCAAACTCCCAATGGCCAAGAGATTCACTGAAAGGAATAAAAGTGTGGTTAGTTGCTGTGGGGTTCATTAATCTAGGGTGTCCTGTCATTCCATTAAGGCATCAGATGTGTGGTCCGCTGTAGTCCAACTGAGAATACTAAGCGTAGGCTTTGATGGACCTATTCTAAATAATGGGACCTACAGAGAGTTTTGTGACCATGACTCCTATGCCTCCATGCTCGTGGTAGATGCTTCACACATGGGAATCTCACGAGAGCTCGTGTTACAGGATTGGGCTTCGATCCTTCCAGAGAAACTTAACAGCTAGGAGAATAATAAGAGGATATAACTATGGAATCTTTCCTATCAGGTCCCTTCGGAGTGTAGTGTAGCTCCTATTTACCGTATAGGCTCTGTGCATTGGAATAATATACACTATAGTTTTTGCATAGAACTACGGTCAGTATGCCTCTATCGAGTACATTAAACTTAATTACTTTATGTGCCAGCTAACTCAGAGGTCACTAGAAACTTCGCGAATAAGAACAAGAAGGGAGTAGTTTCTGACAACCGCATAAACATGACAACTTTGTTTCCCTTAGAATCAGAACATGTCTCAGAATTGTGGAAACAATAGATAACAATTTCACTCAGTCAATCGTGCATGCTTAGTTTCTTCAGAGTTACACAGAAATAGATAGACGGGCGTTTCAATAAAAGGATTTATTGAACAGTCTTGTTTCTCTTGTAAGTGATATGAGCTGGTGCAATCATTAGACAGTAAGCAAGATATAATACGCACAGCGTAAGCAGTAAGAAGAAATAATACTGCACTAGCATTGTCTTCTAGCTATGACATATATTCATATATACATACATAAATAACACAGGCTAAAAAGTGAATACTCGTCTGATGCTTCTAAGTAGTTCTACCCCAGTGTACCTAACCTAAGTGTAGTACAAGGAAAGAAGTAGGTGCTGTTTTCTATAGTATGGTATATACTAAGTTGTATATGCCAAGAGTCCCTCTAGGGTCTAGTCAGCTCCATACCTTAGAATTAGAGCGGTGGGAATCTCTTTCCGAATCTCAAACTCCAACACCCTGCTAAGGGAGTCAGAACACTGGAAGCTGGATTCTATGCGAGCAGGGATGACAGCGTCTGGTCAGTGCGTCAGGTGGGAACTCGAATTCCTTCTGAACTTGCCGTGGTGAGCTGTATCGAGCTGAGCCGTGCTTGCCATGGTAAGGGAAGATATATTTATACCTGGAAGGTGCTTAGGAATGCAAGCATTGACGTAAAGTCGGGCAGAGGAAGACGGCATGAATGAACCCCTAAGGAATAGTAGTTCATGCATAATAGATGAGTTCTTGGAGAAATCAATAATCCTATCTAGGGAAAGTCCCGATGGCTTAAGGGTCTGGTTTCTAAGAACTCGTTGTGACGTGGGATGGACGGATGTAGGTGACCATGCCTGTATTTGGATAGCATGCCTAATGCCTAAATAAGGACTGGGATTCTATGTCTAAAGAAGGGCAATGCGAATTGTGCCTATATAAGGACATGATCCAGGGAATCCTATGTACGGGCATCTAAATCGAAACACTATGCTTCTGAATGGCCTCCAGATATGTAGAAAGGGCTCAGATATGCAAGGGCTGTGTGGGTATCACTTACTGTGTCTACCAGCCTCTGTTGGTCTTCCTCTTTCTCCACATGGCATACGACACCAGACACGCTCAGGTTCTCAGCCTTCAGCTCCTCCACAGCCCGGTTCACGTTCACCTTGTTACGGCTGCTCACCACCACATGTGCACCATCCTGAGCTAGCCGCCGGGCAATTTCCAAGCCGATCCTGGAGGAAGCCAAATAGGTACCGTAAAGAAAAAAACCTACAACAGATCTTTCTCCAGAGCCGCTCCTAGAGTCTGGAACTTGCTTCCTCCAAACATTAGAAGCATCCCTGCAATCTTCAAGAGAGAAGCAAAGATCTTTTTAATGAGCAAATTCCTACCATAATCAACGGCATGGTAACTACATTGTGGTCTGAGAGCTAATATGTCGACTAGACAGCCTGGTGTGAACTCAGATCTCCCGGAGTGATCACAAGATGTATCCTAATAGACCTCATGGCCTAGCAGGGAGTTAGTTTACTAGTGATCTGACAGATGCTTATGACACAATACGAAGCTGATATGTATAGCAACAGACCTTTACAACTATTTTGAGTGAACTTAGCATGATCATTCTTATATTCAGTCGGACAATTTGCTATAAAGAGATGGAACTCTTTTGTCTCTTGTTTGTCTGGTTGCTCGCTTTCTTTATGTTTTCGATGCCTCTTTACACTGTTGTCACAACTGTTGATACTATATAACTTGTAAAGCGCTCTGATACCCAGCCGAGTCTTGTTCGTGCTACAGAATACACAGAATAAATGAATAAACGACATGCCTAACTAAGAAGGAATCGGGGGCAGTACGCTGGTCTTTGTCGTTAGTGTCTCTGCGTTGCGGGTTGCAGTTGCCTTTCTCTTGTCTTTGAGCTGTCCGCACTCCCAATTCTATTTTATTCCGATCCATTTATCTAAAACGGAGTCGCAGGAAGCTGATCTCATTTAACTGGACTTCCAGGAGTAAATAATGACAATAAGGCAAATAAACAGCAAAACAGTAAAGACTATTTGTGTCGGAACAATTATTAAAGAGTCATGAGGAATGGCTCATAAACAGGACGCGGGGTGTAACGCGCCTGTCGAGCTGCTCTGTTGAGTGGAGATGATGTCAGTCTGTTCTGAGTTTGAACCATCACTGCTAAGGGGCCTTCTTATTACATAATAATAATAACAATGAGTTGTTTCAGCAGAGTACACACAAACAGAAGACCTCTTCTCATCTGGTGTCCTCCTAGTCCAGCTCACCCTGGTCTGAGAAGGTGAGGTCTCCTGCCCATATTGCAGGTAGGATTTCTGGAGGAGATTAGGAGGCTTTCCACCTCCATTGTCTCTTTCTTTCTCCTCATTTTAGAGGAGATTCCACTCAGAGAAACACTCACATCCCTGTTACAACCTGACGCCCAGAATCCCTCCTTTCAAGCTATCAATCTTCTCTTTGTGTGGTAGGGTAATGTGACCGAGGTCACAGAGCTAGGGTTGCACAGGTATATTTGGGACGGCTTTAGCATGCCCGCTTCCCTTGATTCTAAGTCGTGCATCAGAGCTTTAAAGCTGAACCCCTCCCAAAGGGCCTTGCTTTGAAACTTCCCATCCTCTCTCACAACCTCACGTTGCAAGCAGAGTGATCAATTCAGCCAAGGGCAAGCGTTTGTGTGTCTAGGAAAGACTCATGGCCCAAACTTTATCCACCCCCACTAGACCTTCCGCCTTCCTACCCCAGAAAGCTCATGTAGCTCACCTGACATTCTGTTGAGTTAAAACTCCTGATAATGCATTTGACATATACAAATCTTTAGAGTATGTCATACATTTTATGAATAGTGACTTTATAAAACATTGTTGAGAAGCCTTTATTATATCTGTAAATTCCCCTGTTGTCCAGAACTGTCGGGGGATATTCATATTCTGTGATATGATATTTCAGAAGCTGAGATATGTTCATTCAAACAATTTTCATTGATATTCGAAAGTCTATGACTTCTGCCATATAACTGCATTGACCAGAATTGCAGACCTAATTGCAATTCCAGGCAGACTTGAACATCCAGATGGACCTACAACATCCCATTGGATATGATATCCAATATTTCAGACCTGCGACAGCTGCGGAAACCCTTTGCGGGGAAGGAGGAAGAGAGAGTTGACTTTTAGCAGCGTGAACTATCAGAAACATAAAGCATCGCTCCGACACACAAGCAAACACATCAAAACGCCCCAAGAGTTCAGGTTTCATCCTGCAGCAGAATCAAACGATGTTATCATGCGGCAGAAAAATTGATGACTAATGATGTTTCCATCCTCTCAGCTGCAGAGATTTATAGTCTCTGTCAATGGCAGCTTATGGAGAACCAGGATCCAGGAACCATCACATTCAAGTGAAATTGCAGGTAAATGACTTAGGTTATTTTCGTTTCTTATGAATCCATTCACCATGAGCCTGAGAAGGTCTGAGGCACACATGTACATTTTATTTTGATAGCAAATAGTCTTGCTTTCAAGCATCTGTTATTATTTGCATCTAATCAAAGAGCATTCTGGGAGTTTTATAAGTAGTGTCACATTGTTAAACTTTGCAAACACATGGGCAGTTTTTTTATACTGGAACCACTGTCAGTAATTTAAGCTGAGCTCACAGCATTCTCTCCAAACACGTATCCTTATAATAAAGACGTTGCATTAATGAATATATGGATGTATATCTAGAATTTACTGCAGACAGGGCTTTTCAACATATCTATAATGTTGTACTGTGAAAAGACAGCCAAATGGTTTGTGCTGCAGGGGGTTGGGCCTACTTGTCCAATGGGCAAAATAAACATGATATGATGTCCTTGACCCCACACAATATTATCAGCCAATAGGAATTCCACACCCAGTCTAAAGTTTTCCAGTTCATGTCTGCAATTTTTGCTTCCGGACACGTTTCACATGTGCTCCCCAAATTTCATAACGATCCTTAAAGAATTCAGCAGACAGTCTATATCTGATTTTACCTGACTTCATCTGGCCCATCACCTCACATACCGTTGATCTGCTAGCCCAACTTTGCTATTTAAAGTAATGGCAAAGCCAGACTTCCCCCTGATACATTTGCAAGTCATCCCTGTGGCAAGCCTAAGGCAGGGTGCAACGTATCGCACAAGCAGACCATGTATTTTTACATGTTCTGATAGTAAAAATGCAAAACTGTTGTTTTCACTGTGGAAAACTTGGTCACCCAATACAGAGTTACACGCTGACGCCTCAGCTGTGCTAACTCTGGAACAGTGCGACCAAAGTGGTTCATCCAAGGTAGCAAACAACTCATAACATTAAGCCTGACTTGATTCTTAAGTAGAAATGATTGTACCAAGATGCAGTGTGCAACTTTAGCAGCAAATACATTTTCCACTTTGTTTCCATACTTGTTGCACAAAGGTCCTGTTACAGAGACAGCTTTCTGCCCTCCTGGGGAGATGTGCTAACAACTCCCAGGAAAGGATACAATAGGGGATTGCTCTGGAAGGAGGTGTCATCTCCCTCCTGCAGGAACCCACAAGGGTGTTGGCCCAAAAGGTGAGCTTCAAAGGAGAAGCCACCTTTGAAGGGCAAATGGTTAACATTTGGGAGAGGGGCTGCTCCGTTGTTCAGGTTGACAGGTTGACACTAGGGACAGGAGAGGGGAAAGCAGTTGCCAAACCAGTTATCCAGAGGCATGTAGCCCCCACGGTAGCCACACCAGCTCCACATGCTGGAAGAGGAGTCCTGTCATATTGCAATTGGGCAAAATGGTGCCTCCTGGGATCCCGGATGCCACACTTCACAGGAAGTGGTCATTAGGTGAGAGGAAACCTGGTGGCCCATTGGCCGCATCCTACCCTTAAGGTATTTTCTGAGCATAAGTAGGGCATCCCTGGCACCCAAAACTCAGATCTCGAATGGACTGTAAGAAGGACTGCCCTAATGCACCGTGGAACAGGCAAAGAGAGGCTGCACTATTGTGGACTTCACCTGCTGCACCTGGTGGCTAGCAAAGGAGAGGGACTGTGCCTACCATGTCCTGCTCAAGGAGAAGACATCTCCAGAGCCCAGGCAAAGCCAAAAGACTCCAACCTGATTGGCCTCCAGTTCGCAGCACAGGGACACAACAGCGGAAGAAGCCTGCTGGGGCAAGTTGATAGCTCAACATCTTGAGTGCACCGCCGTGCAGCACCAGTGGAACTAATGCGTAAAGTTACACCCAAGATTGCTGAACCCGGGACTGTCGTTAGAGCTCAGCTTGGACCTCTAGGGGACGAGTTATCAAATCAGGAAAGATTGGCACATGACTGCAACAGTGGAAGATTAGTAGTCCAGTGGCAACTGCACTTCTGCAAACACCAAGCGGAATTTCAGGGACATCTACGCAGTGACCTGGACTGCCTAACCCCCTTCGTGGACTGAGGAGTAGTCACAGCTAGACCCCCTTGACCGCATTGCATCCACAGCACCCTTCGAGCATCTTCAGCATACTTCATCCCTTGCATCAGGACCACTTCCATGATTCCTCTGACACCGGCTCAGCATCCACAGCACCCTTCGAGCATCTTCAGCATCCTTCATCCCTTGCATCATGATCATTCACATAGGAAAGCCCTGCAAAGGATAAAAGTGCCTGGAACTGACTGAAGACTACTTCCCCTGCTGAGGTGACTGCTTCTGGGGACCTTGCTGGTCCCCCTGACTGGCTCCTCACTGGAGTTGGTTGCCTAAAGTGACTCCAAGTGCCTGCATTACACCTAGCCCAAGCTCTTTAGTGAGGAAGTTTCTAAGTGTCAGATTTGTTGATTTTGCCAAGGCTTGTTCGTGGTTGAGTGAAATGCTTTGATTTATTATATATTGTAAATTCTATATCTCCAGGACCCGCTGGTAGATCTTTTTCATTGTGGTGGCTAAAAAATAAATTCAAATACAGTCTATTTTCATAAATTGGCGTCAGATTTCTATGGCATCTTGTCGATTTCTTTCTGGTGCTGTTTAAATGCTTTACACTTGTTCCTGAGGTCGCACAACCGCACCATATAATACACCCCATTTCCTCAGAAAGGGCTTTTAGTATCCATTTTCTGCAGCAGACTGCTCTTCACTGTTTTCTGGGTGAATGTATGGGCTTTGCCTGCATTGCCCATGGCTAGAGTTCAATTTCCTTCACCTTCTCCACTGATCTAAATCCCTCTTCTTTCCTGAACAACCAAGCTAGGAGTCTTCTTTCCTTGTTTTGTACTCATAGGGCTTCCTTTATATCGCTCAATATTGGACTTTATCTTCTCTGTTGGCAGCAGCTTGTGCTCCACCAGGTCTCACTCCAGCCAGCAGATGGCTTTTTCTTTGAACTTTTCCCCATGTGCTTTCTTGCTTCATCAGTAGCGTAGCTAGACCTTTTGCCGCCTGTGGCAGTCCCTGCATTTGCTGCCCCTCGGCGGCCGCAGGTAGGAGCGAAGAAGTGGGGAGTGGGGGGTACCGGGGAGACACAGAGGATGACGTGTGTAAAAATTCCGCCGCCCCCAAAACTCATGCTGCCCGGTTCGGACACACACACCCTTGCCGCTCCACTGCGCATTGAAACCTCTTCTAGGTTCTTCTGTTTTCATCCTCTTTTCTTATACTTGTAGAGTTTATGGAAACAGGCCTGACCCCTAATGAAAGCTTTTATGCCTCCCATATGGTGCTTGCCAGGCTTACTAATCCTACATTGCCTTCAAAGTGCAGCTTCCTGAGTTGTCTCAGAGTTTCTATTGTTTCCTCATCTCTGTGGTCCAACACATCTAATGCCCATGTTCCTTGCCCCTCATTCCCCGTTCCCTACTGCGATTATGAGAAGTGAGTGAATGGAGATCCCCAAGACAAACATTCAATTCCCACTATTCAAGGTAATTCCACAACTGGGATAAATGTACAGTCTAATCACGAAAATGTATTATGTGCTCCTAAAAAGTTTGAGTACTCTGTTATGTTTGTGGCAGTTGACATCAATGAGGCCTACATTGCTACTGAATCTAGTCTATGTCCTCTCATTCCCTCCCTTGAGATTCTACCCTCTATGTGTCGATAACCTCATTAAACTCTCCTCCAATAACATTCATGGAGTCCTGAGTTTCAGATAACAGTGGGCCTACCTAACCTAGCACGCAGTCTTGTAGTCTTATGAAATTGGGGAAGGTGACATGCAAATTCAAGAGTGTATTTCTAAGACCCCAATTACCCGTGATCACTGCGTAGCAGTCATTATAGTCCGAGCACACCTTACTTATTTGGAACAGGACTGGCTTTTTCACCATTACATCTGCACACTGGGACCCTCTATCGTGCCTTGTGTGTGTTGATGTGTAGGGGCTGCTGTCTAAGAACTGACACTCTGCCTGTCAAATGTACTTGTTGTATATCTCCTGAAACATTTTACACACAAAAGGTGATGGGAGGATGGTTGCAATAAATCCAACCACTTGCAATTACTCGGGGTAGGATTTCAACCCAACATTCTTTTGCCCTCCGTGCCACCTTGGTTTGGATCCAGCTATATGCAAATCAGTCCTGGCCTTGCTCCAACCGGAGCAGTCCAGTCTAAACTGAACCGGAACACAAGCAACATGCAAAACAACGATGGATTAGGATGCGGCCCGAGTAATTACCAATGGTGTCCACTTAGAAAGAGTTGTCCAGGTGCATGGGAGGGCACAGTTAAACTTTACCAAGATACACAGTCATAAACACCCATGTTAACAGCACATTGATTACCCTGCAGACACACAGGGAGTCATTGCTGTAAAGGCAAAGTTGTACACTACTGATAGATTACCAAATGAGATTGGTCTATCAATTGCTGCCTCATACTACTGGCTGCTCTCAGACCCAGTGACCAAATTTTCCAAACATAGACCTTTGCTCCATACACTGTTGTGTAGAATGCATTGTTCAACCCATAGTGCCATGAAGGAACAGCTATATACCTTACACCTTGGGGGGTGTGGCTTGATGCCCGAGGAACATGGCGGTGCCCGACTTAGACTCCTCGGAACGGCGCGGTTGGTCCGCGCTAACCTGCCCTCTGAACACAGCCAACGCATCGCTTTTTGCTGCGGGGGATATCCTGACCCAGATAATGTCTCCAGCGATAACTTCCTTGGCTCCAGAATCCTAATCTATAGGAAGACTTATTGATGTTTGTATCCTGCCTTTGTCTCATCACAATGGGTGTGCCATTTGTTCTATGTGATTTCACCCCCCCCCTTCCTGTTTGATATTTTTAGGTATGTCTTTTTCCCTTATTTCTACTTCTTTTTTCCCTTGTCTTTTCTACCCCTTTCTCTATATCTTTCTCAGGTTCTTCTATTATTCTTCCACTCAATTTCTCATTTTTTCATCTAACTAATCTTTTACTTGTGGAATTAAATCTATTTTTCTCTCTTTTCCGGTACTACATGGTTGTTTCTTCACTTAGTTGGATTTTTCTTTGGTATGTCTCTTGTTCTTTGATGGATAGTCTGGATTGGTGTCTTTTGCTTCTTTCTGTAATTATCTTAAGTCTTTCAAATTAATTTAATGGGACGTCAGAGGTCTGAATTCTCCTATAAAAAGGCAAAGGGTTTTGACTCATTTGGCTAAATTGGAAGCTGATATAGCTTGTATACAAGAATCTCATCTAATGGCAGAGGAATCTTTAAAATTAAAGTAGGGATGGGTAGGGGAGATCTTCTTCTCCCAGGAGATGATAAACGAAAGGGAGTTTTGACCCTTTGCCGTAAATCACTTTCTGTTAAACTACTTTCTCAATGTTCTGATAAGGATGGACATTGGTTATGCACCAAATTGTTGATTGGGAATGCTCCGGTTTCTTTACTTAACGTATATAACCCCACTGCTGGAGATTACTCTTTTTGGACCTCCTTAGCTCAACAAATTACACATTGTATTGATGATAATTTTATTTTGACAGGTGGCTGTAATCAAGTTGCAGATCCCTTTATAGATCGAAATTCAACGGTCTCTTTTGTCCCAAATAAGGTTCACAAACTTTTTGCTCAAACCATCAAACTGTACACATTTTTTGATACTTGGAGACTTTGTAATCCCACCACAAGAGAATGCAATTATTATGCTCCAGCCCATCAAACTCAATCATGAATTGATTACTTCTTTATTTCCCATAATATATCTCAATGCTTAATAGCTGCGGATATCGGTTCTATTCTACTATCCGATCATGCTCCTATATCCATTCAGCTCGATATTTTACAAAAACCTAACACTGCTAGAAGATGGCGTTTTAATAATGCTCTTCTCTTAGACCCGTCGTTTATATCCGCCTTTGTTTCCATTTTTAACAAATATTTTTTATTTAATCAAACTGACACTCTGACTTTTTCTGTTGTCTGGGACGCTTTTAAAGCACCAGCTAGAGATTTTATTATTGGTTATGTCTCAAAAAATGTAAAATTGCACGTAAACTAACCAATAACCTCTTGAACAAGATAAAGAAATTGGAGCATTCTTATTATTATTCTAAATCAAAAGACTGTTTATCTGCACTTATAAATGCTAAGTGACAGACAATGCCTCACTATATCTATTAAAGTCCAGCGCAAAATGTTATGGTGGCCAAAACAAAGCAGGGAAAATATTAGCAAATTATCTGAATGTAAAACATAACAAACTTAATATAGAATCTATCATGGATGAGTATTCGATATTGAAATTTAAGGACACAAGAAATCTTAAACAAATTTTTCCTTTTTTATAAATCACTTTACACCTCAGATTCCCCCTTCAGAACATCATATTTCTCAGTTTTTTTCTACCATCCAACATTCTTCAGATACCCAACCGGATCTTACACTTCTGGAATCTAATCTATCACAAAATGAACTCTTTATTGCCTTACAAGCTCTTAAAAAAGATAAAGCCCCAGGTCCAGATGGTTTCACCATTGAGTTTTTTCTACATTTCGCACAGCTGCTACTCCCTAAACTACACAACCTCTTAGACTCTTTTCTACATTTCTCAGAAGCAATAATTTGCCTCATTCCCAAGGATGGCAAGGACTTAAAATATTGCAAAAATTATTGACCTATTTCATTAGTTAATATTGACTATAAACATTTTCAAAGTCTTTGGCCATACATCTAGAATCTCATTTACCCAAATTCTTGGGAATGGAACAATCTGGATTTGATAAGGGCCGCCTTATTACTGATAATACCCATTTATTTTTCGACATTTTTTCTAAATCCTCCCATCTATCTCAACCCTTGGCAGCAATAGCACTAGACGCAGAAAAAGCGTTCAATAGAGTTGAATGGCCCTACTTTTTTCACACTCTTAAATGGTTTGGTTTTGGCCCCGAGTCATATCTTTAATATCTCTCTTTTACTCAAACCCGCGAGCAGCCATATGTGCTAATGTTGCTACATCTCCATATTATGATCTAGGTAGAAGTGTTCTCCAGGGTTTCCCCCAACTCCCCTTTCTCTTCAACCTAGCCCTCAAACCTTTTTTATCTAGAATACGCCAACACCAAGACATACATGGATTTGATTTGAAAAACTCCCAAATCAAACTTGCAGCATATGCAGATGACATTGTTATTTATCTCGAAACCTCAGTCCTTTTTTAAAGGAAGTCGAATCCTTTTCCTCTATATCTGGCTACAAACTGAACAAGGATAAATGTGAGCTATTACCTTTAACTAAATATACTTTTAAAGATGATTCTGTAACTTCAAACTTCGCTTGGAGTCCTAGTCACATCAAATACTTAGGTTTATACTTTACTCCATCCATTTCTGATACACTCTCTCTCTGTATGAACACGTGTATACAAAGAGTCTCTACATATGATTGCCAAGTGGCACCCTTTATACTTATCTTGGTGGGATCAACTAGACACCATAAAGATGATGATAACTCCTATAAAACTTTACACAATTTCCAACATTCCAATTCCCAGTCCCTTAAAATTGTTTAAGACGATAAATTCTATAATTTCCTCTTTCTTATGGAATAATACAAAATTATGCATGTCACTGTCGAACCTAATGCTTCCTAAATCAGAAGGGGGGGGTCAATTTCCCTGATTTGTCTACATATCAGAAGTCTTTCCTACTCCGTCAATCCTCGAACTGGCTCGCTGACTCCTCGGCGGATTGTCCTTTATGGGTTACTCTTGAACGTTTCTTTCTATCCCCTTTCTCATTTCAAGAGTATGTTTCCTTCTCTCGCAAGCCACAATTCCTATTCACTCCTATACTTAAATACACTTCTAAAATTTTGACCCAATTCACCATCAATCCCTGCAGACTTAGATTCTTTTTTCAAATCCACAATATGGCATAATAAATTGTTATTGAAACGCGGTAGGCCTTTTTACTGGAAATCCTGGAGACAGAAAGGCCTAATTTGGGTTTATCAATTGTTTTCACATAATGAAATTTTGTCCTTCTCCCAAGTTAGTAGACTCTTTCACTTGCCCTTGTCCTTTCAATCCAAGTACAACCTTTTGAAACAAGCCCTTCAATCACATGTGCTCAATTCATGCCTCCTATTACCTCCACTTCTTCCCCAGTTAATAGGCTACACACTTTGCTTTGTACCAATACTAAGGCTTCTGTTATCTATAATTATTTACGCTCTTCATGTACCATAAGAGAAAAAACTAAAGTGGAACTTGCATGGGAAGAAGATTTAAAGTTCCGTTGGTGGACGTCCTTATGGAATAAAATTTGGACTAAAATCAGAAAGTACTCTAGAGCAGCAAATACCATGCAGACTCTCTTCTTCGTATACAACAGACTTTTGCTATGTCCGGTCACTCGAAACAAAAGACACACTGTTACATCTGATACTTGTTGGACATGTTCATCCCCACTTGCTGATTTAAATCACTTGCTGTTTTTGTGTTCGCCTGTTCGCAATTTTTGGAAAAATGTATGGTCCCCAATTAACTTAATCTTTGGTTCCAGTTTCCCTTTTTCTACTACTCATCATGTGTTCCTGGGAAGTTTATCCCGCAGTTGGACGAATTGCACCTCCAATAAGATCATTGATTTATTGTTGGTGGTTGCCTTCCAACAAATAACCAAAAATTGGAAAGATTTTACCAAACTATCATATCAAGCATGGTGGTATGCCGTTTGTCATAACCACAGATTAGATACAAGCCTTGTCTACCCCATTCACATGGCTACAAAACGCTTAAACCTATGGTTACCTATCACATTGTTTATTGATGCTAGTGATAAACGATCCTTTTCCCTAAGCTCTGTCCAGCAAGAAGTTCTTCAACCTCCAAGACTTTCCTAACGTTATTGACCTATTAATCTGATTTTTTCAAACATTTTCTGTATTTTCTGTATGAAATGCATTTTCTCTCTGTATACACCAACTTAATTTAATTACCTTTTTTTCTCTTTCCTTTAAGCTATGTTATTTGGTTTTCATATCCAACTATTTTGGTCCTAAGATTTATTTTGTTTTATGCAACTATTTATTTTGTCTTATTGTATTATGCATTGACTAGGGACACTTATATTCCTTTAATAAACTTACTTTTGAACTATACACCTTACACCTTGAAAGACAGCACCTGCACAGGCCATGGCTACTATGTGTCCATATCAAGCCCCTCTCCTTAAAATGTCCACCATAATGTTGTCATGTGACGGCTGAGATAACCCAAAAAATATATCGCACATCAGGAGCGCATGAGCACCAGTATTAGATGTGGCCATATTTGAAAAGGAAATGTACATGCGCGTGTCAATGTGTGTCTGCAGCATTTCTGCTCACATCCCACCTCTGTGCGTCTCATGTCTTTATGTCTTCTCAAACATTGGCTCATAACACCGATTCGAAAACCATTGACTCTATAGCATCAAGCATTCCTTAGGACCCGAAACACCATTGATCATTCATTTGGACTTATGAAGGGATGCTTCAGTTGCCTCCACTGCACAGGTGGTCATTGAGTTACCCCCTCCCTGAAATTTGGTTTAGCTTGCCCCCACCCCCTGGTCAGATTTTTGTGTGTCTATTGCGAACTCCTTCTGTATTTGACTTTTTTTCCCCTGGGCTTTCCCCTGGGGGGGAAGACCTGTCCTTTTTTCTGATAACCGCCCTGGTGCTGATTGGAAACCTGGGTTCTACCTGCTCATCAGCTGCTCCGCCCAGCTCTCTGGGGTCTGTCAGCTTAGAGCACAATCAAAATGTGTTCTTTCAACAACTAATTATACAACACCTCATATATGTCAACAATGTTACCAACAATCCAGCCTTCTCGTGCTTTCACTGTAATGTCCACAAAATCCACCCAGACCATGTGCCCACTTTCTGGCTGTCTCTGACCTTCACCCTGTACAGCTATGGAGTCAGACCAAACAACTTGATTAGTAGTAGGATTTTGCCTCATCCCCTTCAGGGTCAGGAGCCTATCCCTCACAGCTACGGGAATCCGTTCCCACAAATGTAAATCGCAGTGCTTGGGGTGACCCCCCACATCTCTAGGGCTCTATCACATGCAGTCAACCATTTGTCAATGCCATCCCTCTCTGTGTCCCTGAGTGCTATACCCTTGGAAAGCTTGTGATCAAATCCACCACCCCTGGACATCTCAATCTCTTTATCATTATCACTCTTTCCATTTCCTTAGTTAGTTCCAGTTTTCTTTGCTCCAAAGCTATTAAAGCCAATTGGGCCTCAAGCTGCCTCTCTGCAAGGGACAGTGGTGGTTCCTGAGAAGGGGACCCTGTCCTCCTCCCACCATTTGGAATGACATAGCTAATACTGGAAACAACGAAGAAGGCATCATCCTCACCCTCTTCGTGGGTGACAGGGGGGGGGGGGCAGCTTCTCCCCACCCTTGAATCTCATCAGCTGCCCCAGCCCAGGCCTTCAGGGACTTACGCAAACCTGCCTTCCTAACGTTATTGGAGGCAGGCAGGCCCCCAACTCTACACTTTACCCCAAGCTCAACCATCTAGAGTTTAGCTGGGTTAGCTAGGTCCAGCTCCACGGTACCCCTAGTTTTGGGTCACAACACCTAGCAATCAGACTTAGGACAATTTTCGAAAAATCAAAACAATGGACTAAAAATCAGCTTAGTCCAAACTCTAACATTTCAAAATTCAGAAGCTTTGTCCTAAGACAATTTAGAGCATTTTTACAATCTTAATTGACTTCGCTGAAATGTGTGCTTTTAAACAGAAGGCCGTATCCACAACGCTGAACACCAAATGTTGGAAAGGGGGTTATTAGTAATGGTAAATATGCATCTACCACCGGCAATAAAGCCAGTAACACAGTCTAGCGCTCAGTAAAATAAATTATGCCCATGCTCAACCCTGGGTAGCGTGGCTGCAAACAGGCAGACTTAACTTAGGAGACAGGTATGTAAAGCAGTTAAAAACACCAATACAGTGAATAATTAAGACACAACACACAATAAAAATCCAACAGCAATTTATAAGAATAGGAAATATTTTTATCTTTAAAATAAAATTACACCAAAATGCCAAACATCCAATGTACGGAATCATACATATGAACTTTTAAAGATTTAGCACTATATAGAACTTAGAAACCTATAGCACCATCACGGGACATCTGGTCGCGCTTGACGAGGACAAAGTCAAAGTTTCAGGCCGACTGTACTAGATACCACTCGTGGTAGGCCTTCATCGAGATCTTATCTTCGTACTTAGAAACTTTTCTGGAGCTTGATCTGCCGGGTCCCTCGAAGCTCTTCACCAGTCCGGATTTGGTGACGGTTCGCCGGCTTGCTTCACGGGGAGCTCCCAGTCAAACTCTGGAAGTAGGGTCTCCAGAGCTTTTTAGTGGGACAAACCAGCAGGTCAGGGTGGCTTGCGGTTGAAGGTGGCCAACTTGGCTCTCACGGTTGAGTCGGTCCCCTCATGGAGCTTTTTTCCAAAGTTGCTCCAAACTTCTGGAACTTTTTCCTGAAGTTCCTCTTGAGGGTCGAAAGTGTCCTAAACAAAATCCAAGGGTCTGGAATCTCCAAGATAGTCCTTGAAAGGTTAGGACCACAATTCCCACAATGCACCTGGACAAAACCCTTACAAATCAGCTGGAAGCACTCCAGGCAGGCGATTCTTGGTAGTGATGGTCCAGGTGAGCTCTGCTAACTTGTAGCTTTCAGGGAGTCAACTCTTTATTCCTCTTGAAGCAAGGTACATCCAAAGGGCTGTAGTTCCAGATAATGCAACAGGTGCAGTCAGTCAGAATGCAGGGCCTGATGGTGCAAGTCAAGTTCTCAGCTTGGCAAGCCGCCTTCTCTTAGTTTCAGCAGCAGATCTGAGAGGCTCTGTTCCTCTCACTTATTAATTCAGTGTCCTCTAGGGTCAAGCAGGAGGGCACTCCTGTCCAATGAGGTGCAAGGTAACACCCCAGAGTGTGATCACATCCTCTAAAGTGTGGCATAATCTTCTCCCAGAAAGCACTATTCCTCCAAGATTCAGTATGGCTGAAATGTCAGCAGAGGAACCTCCAGTATGGCTCCTTTCCATAGCTCTCCTCCGCTTATCATCTACAAATTCCTGCCTTGAGCCTGCCATCTGGCTGGGTCAGAGGGGCTGGTGGGTAGAAGGAACTAGCATTCTCTGCCTGTCCTCTCCCCCTTTGAAGCTTCATACTTTATGACCCCTCCCCCCTGCTCTGGCATTCCTGTGTAGCAAAGCTCTCTCCACTAGATAGCCTCTCCCTGGGTGAGCCGCTCATCACTGCATCACAGCAGCGTGGCAAATCCCGTGAACTCCGACCAATCAAGAAAGAGGACAGGAAGTCTGAATTTTGGCTTACTGGCAAGAAAGTCTTAAAACCGCTTTTCTGTACAATTTAGGGTAAATTCAGCAGTAGCCTATTGCTAGATGTATCACAACCATTCCCCTAAATCCTTGAATGATATCTTAATTCAATTCCTAGCGATAGTTATGCGTTCATAGACTATTGCAATGTTATCATATAGGGCTAGGTATCTACAATGGAGAAAATGAAATGTGCAATTTCTCTATCACCAGGGCAAATAAAAGATTTTATAAATGCCCTGCTTATAGTTACATGCCCCCTACCCCTGAGACACCTGGGGGAGGCTTTAGGAGTCCTGAATATGCAAAGATAGTGTAGACCCCACTCTACAGTGCTCCTAGCACCAACATCGATTTTGGGAGGCACTTTACTACAGTGGGAAAAGTGAAATGTGCAATTTCTCTATCCCCAGAGCATATAAAGCATCTTTATAAGGGCCCTCCTTATAATGACATGACTCTGACTCCTGGGGCACCTAGGGGGGACTCTAGGGGTACCTAAAATGCCAAACTATTGTAGTTTATCACCTTTTAAGTGCCCCTACCACCAAAGTCGAGTTTGGGTACAGTTAACATTTTAAAAGCAGTTCTGCGTCTCAGGGCTGCTTTTAACATTACCTCAGACTCTCAGCAGTGCACACATACAAGTGCAGAAAGGGCTGCTGACCTCTAAACTGTCATGACCTATTATATAATAGGGCCTTATAGGTAGTTTTAATCCCCTGCCCTATTATCAACTAGGGATTTAAAGGGTAGGTTTTGCCAAATATAAGTGTACCCTAATATATAGTGTACGCTCATGTATGTGTTTTTAACTTGTGTTTTCAACATAATTCTGGCCCTGGGCCTGGTTCTAGAGCACAGTCAGTTACCACCAGTACCAGTCAGCAAAAAAAATGGGGGTGAACAGGGCACACAGGATAACTGTGCAACATACGCTATAATAAAGTTTGATTTACATGCAAATATTATTTTCTTGACCCCTTCCTGCTTCAGTTTCTCACAGCGTTTTAGTTAGGTGGTTTCCTTGGAGCAGAGTTCTGTCAGGACCCTCTGGACCGTAAGAATGAGAGTACTAACGTTCAGATAATATTATGCCTCAGACCAGTCACTCGATTGTGAGGGTTTTACTAGACTTGGGAGCCTGTTCACAAACTCAAAATTAATTTAATAGTTATGTAGCCTTTTTTGTACTTTGTTCAACATTTCAGTTAAATACATAACATTAATTTACATTATTATTTATCTTAACAAAATTTTGCAATTTTTTTTAACTTTAATACACTTTCTGTATACTTTACTACAGGACGTTCTCTGCCCCAGAGGCAGAGATCTCTGCCTAGATGTGAAAAGTAACTTTACACTTATCAATTGGGCTCCACCAGCTGGTTTCGGTGGGTGGAGAATTGTACACCTGCAATGTGAAGTCAATTTACACTTGTAAATGGTGAATTGCCTAAAGTAGTAAATTTACTACAAACTGTTGTAAAGTTACATGTGTTGATTTACATATGTGTAAGTTCACATTTGTGAGTAATCTCCTTGGTCCTTGTAAAACAGGGGGGCTGTTGTATATATTAAGCAGTGCTGGATCTTCGAATATCAGTACCGCGCTAGGGAATTTCCTCGCAGTAGAGTGTGAAGAAAGAATGCCCCATAACCATATTGAGCTGTTGCCTTGTTTTATCTGATGGGTGGAAGTGAAGAAAATTCATGGGGTGGGTAAAAGACGAGTAAGAAGTGGGGGAGACAAAAGTGATCTGCGTAACGGGCCGATAATGAGTCTGGTGGTTCTTGTACCACCAGACTTGTGGTGGTTCGGCAGTGGAAGTCTTGCGACCGCCACATTACAACCCTAGTGGTTGTGCCACATTAGGACCGCCGACTTCGCCAAGGAGCGGCGGCGGTGGCGCGGCGGTAAAGAGGCATCAATATGCTTGGCGCTCCATGAGGTTATTTGGTGATCCTTTCCACTGGAGATGAGGTTCTGTATTCTGGCTGACCAATGTCTTTGTTCTCAACCTTGTCTTATGGTCAGTAATTTCTTTGAGGACTTAGGGAGGGTCTATTACACAAGGAGCTAGTTCATCGTCTTGTTCACATTTAGACAGGAGGTTGGGGCCTGGCATATGGTAAGGTTTTCTCATCAGTATCATATTCTAAAGTCACATACTATGTAATACATCCATTTTCATTCTCTCCCTTTATATGTAAATCTTTTCCTACAACAATCAGCATTAGAGGCATTAAAAAAAGGAGGGACTAGGGCTCTACAGCTTTCATATATTCTTGTCATCCATTAAATATTATCCTCTGGAGTTCTCACCAACCTGCAAAAACAGAAAGCAGCATACTTCTCTGTGCCCCTGAGGTTTCTGCCTTCTACAAGGAAGGTTATTCTGAAAGGGGTGATCTAAATATATCCCTGTGTGTACAGTGTCTTCTGTATTTGGGTCTCTCTTCGCCTGCCCACATTTGAGTTACCTTTTTAGTCTGGATTTCCTCTTAATTATTTACGGTCTTCAGTGACTTCTCCCCATATTTTCAGATCTTATCAACTTTGGACTGTACGGACCGTACAGATAAATGTAATTATTGGGAAAAAGGGAAAGGGGAGGCCTCCTTGTATGCCAGGTAAATGCATCAAGTAGAGAAAGGGAGCGGCAGGGGTCATCTGTTCATGCAGTCCCCTGGAGCAGAGTTCACATATCAGAACCAGAACACGGAATAGACTGTTACCAGTCTGGTGCCAGCTGCAATAGGCTGGCACATTAGAGTGATCCCGTGTTAGTGTATTTATTCATGACTTTGCACAGAAAGCACAACTCTCACTTTTTTGCAGAGCCCGCACAGCTATGTCTCATTGAACACAGACAGGAGAGCTAGCCCTCTCCTCTGGAATTCCTGGCTCTGCTCTCTGTTAGCATGCTCAGTGCACACAGAATAGCTATCATTCAACTGTCACAGAAAGCACAAGTACCCGCACTCTCGCTCCAGACAGCAAATATGCCTCATTTTTGGCAGATCAATCCTTCGCTCCACTGGCTGATGTCTCTCAGTGCAGAAAGCAAAGTTCCTTATACCTGCAAAGCTACTTTGTTAGGTCTGGCAGTATCTACGACCATTTGATTTTGCTAAGATTATATGTATAAGTGAATAATATGCATAATTAAAGGGGCTGTCAACCACCCGTCTTCATCCATACTGTGTTCTTGTGCCACTCACATTTTGCTTCCACCCAATGCAGCATACAGCTGGGGCAACGGGTCAGCCTACTTCAGCCACTGGTCAACTTCACTGTGACTGCACTTTGCTCTTTCTCAGTGAGCACATCCACAGGCAAGGTAGTGCCCTTCAGTGCTAGTGTTTTTGTTTTTAGTTCATAATTACTTTAACCCTTTCCGTGCTTAGGACAGCCAGGAGCCGTCCTGAGCCACGGTGGGCGTGTGCACAGGACGGCTCCCTGCTGGACTCAGGATGGCTCCCTGCCGTCCTTGCACATGGCACCTGAAATCCCTCTGGTGCAGGCACCAGAGGGATTTCTTTCCCCCCCCCCCAACAGCCTGAGCAGTTGGGGAAGAGCTTCCCCAGCTCCCGAGGCTGTGGAGTTGGTTTCCCAAACGGCGGTCAGTGCTCACATTGCATTGATGTCATTTCATTGAAACCAAAACTGAAATGAGCCAATAGGTTCATTTCAGTTTCACTTTCTATGTGCTCAGGGGGCTATCTCAGCCCCTAAGCACGTAGAAAGTCAGGAGAGGTATTGTTGGATCTCCCCTTTCAAATGGTACCCTCCCTAGTGGATCCCTGCTTAGGAATTGCCCCAGGAGGGCGATCCCCAAGCAGGGATCCACCCACTAGCTACCAGTTGGGGGGGGGGGGGGGGAGCGGCCCATTGGGCAAGGGCCTTTGCTCCCACTCATATTATTTGGGAAAATCAGTCTTTCTGCCTGCCCTGGGAGGCAGATGGGGGCAGTAGCCCACTAGATGCTAGGGAACTTTTTTCATGGAAATTCGGGGTGAGGGCTGCCCAAGATGGGCATGCCAATGCACCCCCCCAAAAGTAGGCCCCAATATGCCTCCCCGTGGGGCCTGAAAGCCCAATAGCTGCCAGGGATTTTTTTCCATTGAATTTAGGAGTGGGGGCTGCCCAAGAAGGGCATGCCAATGACCCCACCCCTGCAACATTCCACAGTCTTTCTGCCCCCCTGGGAGGCAGATGGGGGCAGTAGCCCCTGATCTGACTCCCCGGGGGGTAGAAAGCCCACTAGATGCCAGGGATTATTTTTTTCATTGTTTTTAGGGGTAGGGCTGCCTAAAATGGGCATGCCAATGCCCCCCCCCCCCCCAAAAAAAAAAAATTCCACAGCCTTTTTGTCACCCCTGGGAGGCAGATGGGGGAAAATAGTCCCTAATCTACCCCACGGGGGCAGAAAGCCAACTAGGCACCAGGAATTTCTTTTTTTTATACATAGGGGTGGGGGCTGCCGTGAATAGGCATGCTAATGCCCCCACCACCAAAAAAGGCTGTTTGCCTTCCCCCGAAGGCAGATTGGAGCAATAGCCACTTATCTGTCCCCGTGGGGGGGCAGAAAGCCAACTAGGCACCAGGGATATGTTTATGGGCATGCCAGTGGGAAGCCCCATAGGCAAGGGTTGCTCCCTTTTTTAGGCACACATTTTGGTTGTTTCAGTGATGTTTTTATTCTCATCTGCACCCAAGGGGGGGCAGAAAACCACTAGAAACCAGGGAGGGTTTATGTGTGTGTGAACTGGAGATTGGGTGACAGTCTGCGTGTACTGACATTTGGCTGGCATTTTGCTGGTGGTGTGTGTTGACCTGCACTTGGCTAACGGTGTGGGTGGACTCGCGCTTGATGATGGTGTGTGTAGATTGGCGCTTGCCTGGTGGTGTGCGTGGAGTGGCTCTTGGTTGGTGGTGTACGTGGACTGGTGCTTGGCTGGCTGTGTGAATGGATGGTGCTTGGCTGCAGGGCCGGACTGGCCGTAGCGGGCACCAGGCATTTCCCCGGTGGGCTGGTTTTCTGGCCATAGGGGGTAGTTTGGGCACTGGAGGCTGGTTTTGCAGCAGTGCAGTAATATCGGGCTCCAGTAACAAAAGCGGGAACAGTGCTTTTTACTAGCATGCCCCTCCTCCCCCCCCCCCCCCCCCCCCCCCCCGGGCCGGTTGAGCAGCAATCTGCCAGGGCTGGTTATTGTTCCCAGTCTGGCCCCGCTTGGCAGGCGGTGTGCGGGGATGGCGCTTGGATGGAGGAGCACATGGGTGGCGCTTGGCTGGCAGTGTGTGTGGATATAGCTTGGCTGACCTGACTGTGTGCATTGATAGCATTTGGCTGACGGTGTGCATGGATGACACTTGGCTGGCTGTGCGCATGGATGGTGCTGGGTTGACCGTGTGCATGGATGGTGGTGTGCCTGTACTGACTCTTGTCTGGCGGTGTGGCTTGCATGGATCCCCCAGTGTTTTCATACCCAGAATCCCCCACAAACCTCAAATTTACTCACAGAGTCAAATTTTCCTTACATGTCTGTGTGAGTAAGTTGTAGGATTACTGCACAGGCACAACTTTCCTACCACCCAGTGCTCCCCAGGTCTCCTGATAAATAGTACCTGCGACAGGCAAGGGCCCAAAAGGTATTATGGAGACTTCAAAATTACCTATCATTAGGCTGTCCAGAATTCGGTTTAAACCGACTGTGCCCGACAGTACCCTACCGGATGAAAATCAGCTGACCTGGTTTAAACCGAGTGTCACTGAATTTCATAGTTGTAGTTATTGCGCATTTTGGCCACTTGATGGAGCCAAAGCATTACGAATCATCGGCCTGCCTGTGGTGGCCTGGTGCGAAGGTGTCAGTGGAAATCATTGCTTTTGCACATGGGGAGGTGTGAATGGCTCAAGGGCCAGAGCAACACCAGGCCCCCTGCTTGGCTCACGTGGGGGCCAGGGGAGAGGAGCTGTTGTGGACTGCCGGCTGTCTTACTGAGGCCCACCCAGTACTTCACAGGTCTTTAAAAAGACCATTTACTTAACGAGGAAAAAACTGCTGTTTTAGGGTAAATCTTGCTTTAAAAAGGCATGTAATACACGATTAATAGGAAAATGTTGGCATTGAGAAAGAAATGCGGCAATTAAATATGTTTCAAATTTAAAGTCGCATTGTAGGCAAGCTTCGAAGTAATAGACCTAGTGGCTAACCTCAAGCTTTAAAAACAACTGAACCGAGGATAGTACATGGCACATATGGTTTAAGCTTGAAGCATGCTGTTTGCAAGAGGCGCAACTAGAGCCAAATTTCCAGAGCGGGGGTGGGGGGGGTGCTGAATCTTTAAGCAATAGGCAGAGTGGAGCTGCAGGGGCTCTTAGAAGGGGTGAAACAACAGCGAGGCCTCATCAGCATGCAAATGGTCTTTTAAAGACCTGTGAAGTGCTTGGGTGTGGCTGTGTGGGTGCCCAGGAAGCTGTCCCATTCCGGGCTGCCACACACGACACGGGGGGGGTATGAGGGGTCTGGGGCTGAAGCCCTTTGAGTCCAATGGATGTTGCGCGCCTGCTGTTTGCACATCAAAGGCCAAATGCGGAAAGTAAGCAGTGGCTGGCTGGTTCTTTAGTGAGAAGAGATTTTATCAAGTGCTGTAATGTTGTTGGAGTTGCCACACTGAATGGGTTTTAAGACTGCGAATTGCGGAAGATCACAAAATGTTAGGGTGACGCTGAGTGTCAAATGTGTTTCTCTATTTGCAAATGTATCAGCTCTGTCTGTAATGCCACACACTGTTCGATGTTTCGTATCCATTGAATCGAAACTGTGCCCCACAATGCAGTTACACGCACTGCATTTTAAGAATGAAAAAGCCTGCTAGTAAAATTAACGAACTCCTGCCAGGGAGTGTTGTCAGGCACATGAGGAGGGTAATCTCACGGACCCCTACTGCTCACACCCCCTCACGCACCAAAGGGCTCCTGACATCTGCGAATAAAGCCCACATTAAAGAGGCCAAGTAACAGTGACTCCCTCCCCTCGGTATTACATGACAATGTTTCGATAGATAATGATGTCACTCACTCGTGCTCTGGTGTATTTCCTCTCCACATCTGGCGTTGGTTACCAAAAACAGATTCGGTTGCAACATTATTTTTTATTGATAGCTACTCCAACTTGAAATAAACATGATTAAAAAATGGTGTTATTTGTAACCCAAGACGAGCGTGCGCCGAGTCAGGCCATTAATTGAAAGTAATGAGACAGGACAGCGCAGAAAGGAGGTGCGCACCGGCAGAGGGCACTTTTGTTTAAAAGCATAAATAAATCGGTCATTGTCAGTTAATGGTCATTCCATTTTGCATGAATTGAGCTAGGCCAGCGTAAGAGATTGAGCATATTTTTAAATTATACTTGAATCATAATGCTCGCTGCATTAGCCACTGCATCAAGAGCGGGCTGGCTGTACTGTGCATCAGGAGTTTCCAGGGGGGCTAGAAGGGTTGGGGGTCGGTTTCCTGGCTGTACTGTGCATCAGGAGTTTCCAGGGGGGCTAGAAGGGTTGGGGGTCGGTTTCCTGGCTGTACTGTGCATCAGGAGTTTCCAGGGGAGCTAACAGGGTTGGGGGCCGGTTTCCTGGCTGTACTGTGCATCAGGAGTTTCCAGGGGGGCTAGAAGGGTCGGGCCGGTTTCCTGGCTGTACTGTGCATCAGGAGTTTCCAGGGGGGCTAAAAGGGTTGGGGGCCGGTTTCCTGGCTGTACTGTGCATCAGGAGTTTCCAGGGGGGCTAGAAGGGTTGGGGGCCAGTTTCCTGGCTGTACTGTGCATCAGGAGTTTCCAGGGGGGCTAGAAGGGTTGGGGGCCGGTTTCCTGGCTGTACTGGGCATCAGGAGTTTCCAGGGGGGCTAAAAGGGTTGGGGGCCGGTTTCCTGGCTGTACTGGGCATCAGGAGTTTCCATGTGGGCTAGAAAGGTTGAGGGCCGGTTTCTTGGCTGTACTGTGCATCAGACATTTCCAGAGGGGCTAGAAGGGTTGGGGGCCGGTTTCCTGGCTGTACTGTGCATCAGACGTTTCCAGGTGGGCTAGAAGGGTTGGGGGCCCGTTTTGTAGCAGTGCAGCTGTTTTAAAAGCACTGCAGAGGTCCTTGTATTCAACAGTTTTCAGGCAACAATAAAAGTGCCAAGATAACTCTGGTAATTAACATACCTGCTGGAGAGAGATTGGAGTTTTGTCTGGTGGCAGTGTGGAGTCATCTAAGGTAGCGCGGAGGGTTACTATGTCTGTTGCAAAGACTATGTACTAGGCGGATCACAGAGCAGTATTTTATTTGCAATGCTCAGTGGGTACTGCTTTTGTCACAGAGGTCCGCTTGTGTAGGAATAAAACTTAGATGGTAAGCGCTCCAATGTTGATTATTAATTTTATATACAGTCAAATTTAGTTGAAGGTATTGCAGCAAGAATATGATTATTTGTGGCACTCCAGGATGTTGAGAATCAAAATCAACAGCGGAATATAAGTTACCATGAAGACAATAAAAATTCTAAATTGAATAGATCCGTTGTAAGAATCAACCAAAAATTTTAAAAAAATGTTATGGCAATTATTGATTCATTGGACTTTTGTATTTATTGAGCTGGAACTGTGCCCCACAATAGTCACACGGACTGCATTTTAAGAATTAAAAAAACATACTGGTATAATTAACTCGCTGTAAGATATGAAACAGTTAATTACAAAATAAACACACACACAAACGAATCGGCACAAACTGCATTTGAAATCAACAGACCCGAAGTACATGCTTTCCCATTTTCAAAGTTGGAATCTCTATACCATATCCTTGCAACAAAAGTCCACATAAACAAAAAAAATTATGGGGCGAAGAAACACAGCGACAAAAAAACATGCAGTAACAAGACGTGCCTGCTTCTAAAAATAAGCATTTGCAATGCAATAGGTCTCGCATTTACGCGAGTTTGAGCTATTGACATTGCAAATAAAAATGCCTTTTATTTTTGTTTTTGTTTTTAAAACATAAATAAAAGGCTTTGTCATTTACAATGTCAATAGCTTAAACTCGCATAAATGTGAGACCATTTGCATTGCAAATGCTTGTTAAACCTGAGCTGCAGAATCAAAGGACAATGGAAAGTATTTCATGACTGTATTAAACTTCTGAAATGTAGAGCAGTATACAATTTCTGAAGAAAAATGGAAAAAGCAATAATAAAAACAAAGCGTTCCATAAACACCGGTAAAATACTGTTTCAGTTGTTTTTTATGGCGCGAAAATTAGTAACCACTGAAAAGCACTGTTTTTTTGAAGTATTGAAATCACTGGAAAACACTGAAAAAACACCACCAGAATTTACCAAAAATAGAAACTGAAAACAGGAAAGCCTACCTATCATAAAACAACCTGGTTTTGCAGGGTGAGGGGTATCTGGGTTTTTGGCCCCGGGCTTGCAGCCATCTAGGGAAGCCTACCAAACTGACACATTTCTGAAAACTAGACACCGTGGGGAGTCCAGGGAGGTATGGTTTGCATGGATCTCCCAACGGTTGCCTACCCAGAATCCCCTCCAAACCTCAAATTTAGCTGAAAAAAATAATTTTTCCACATATTTTTGTGTGGGATCAATCAATCAATCAATCAATAATTTGTAAAGCGCACTACATACCCGTGAGGGTTTCAAGGCGCTGGGGGGGAAACTGCTGCTATTGGTCGAAGAGCCAGGTCAGGTCTTGAGTTGTCTCCTGAAGGTCAGCAGGTCTTCGGTTTGTCGCAGGTAGAGGTGGAGGGTGTTCCAGGTCCTGGCGGCGCGTGGGAGAAGGATCTGCCTCCGGAAATTGTTCTACGGATGCGCGGGACCGTGGCCAGGGCATGGTCAGCGGAGCAGAGTTTCCTGTTGGGTACGTAGAAGGAGAGTCGACTGTCTAGATAGGCTGGGCCGTTTTTGTGGAGTGCCTTGTGTGCGTGGCCCAGGAGCTTGAAGGAGATTCTTTTGTCGACGGGGAGCCAGTGCAGGTTCCTCAGGTGGGGGGGTGATGTGGTCGCGGCGTGGGACGTCGAAGATCCAGCGTGCAGAGGCGTTCTGGATTCTCTGTAGTCTGTTGATGAGTTTGAGCGGGACTCCGGCGTAGAGGGCGTTTCCGTAGTCGAGTCTGCTGACTAGGGCCTGGGTGACTGTTTTCCTAGTGTTTGTCAGTATCCATCTGTAGATCTTGCGGAGCATGCGGAGGGTGTTGAAACAGGTGGAGGAGACTGCGTTGACTTGTTTGGTCATGGAGAGTTTTGAGTCGAGGATGACTCCCAGGTTGCGTGCGTGGTCGGTGGGGGCCGGGGGGGACCCCAGTGACGTGGGCCACAAGGAGTCGTCCCATGCGGCGGGGTTGGACGAGAGAATGAGGATTTCCGGCTTGTCTGTGTTCAGTTTGAGGCGGCTATCCTCCATCCAGTCTGCGACGGCCTTCATTCCCTGGTGGAGGTTGGATTTGGCGGTGAGGGGGTCCTTGGTGAGGGAGAGGATCAGCTGAGTGTCATCGGTGTAGGAGATTATGTTGAGGTCGTGCTGTCGGGCGATGCGTGCTAGTGGTGCCATGTAGACGTTGAACAGCGTCGGGCTGAGGGAAGATCCTTGAGGGACGCCGCAGATGATCTCGGAGGCATCGGATCGGAACGGAGGGAGGCAGACTCTCTGAGTTCTGCCGGAGAGGAAGGAGGTGGTCCAGTCCAGGGCCTTGTCTCGGATCCCTGCGTCGTGGAGGCGCGTGTGTAGTGTGCGGTGGCAGACGGTGTCGAAGGCGGCGGAGAGGTCCAGGACGATGAGGGCCACCGTCTCGCCTTTGTCTAGCAGGATCCTGATGTTGTCTGTGGCGGCAATGAGGGCAGTCTCGGTGCTGTGGTTACTGTGGAATCCTGATTGGGACGGGTCCAAGATGTTGTTGTCTTCGAGGTGACGGGTGAGCTCGGTGTTAACTATCTTCCCGATGACCTTTGCTGGGAACGGGAGCAGGGAGATGGGTCGGAAGTTCTTGAGGTCGCTCGGATCCGCCTTGGGTTTCTTCAATAGGGCGTTTATCTCTGCGTGCTTCCAGTTCTCAGGGAAGGTAGCGGTCTTGAAGGAGAGTTTGATGATTTTGTGCAGGTGGGGTGCGATGGAATTGCTGGCTTTGTTGAAGATGTGGTGCGGGAGAGGGTCGGACGGGGATCCGGAATGGATTGTTCCCATGGTCTTGATTGTGCCCTCGATGCTCACGTTGGCCCAGGTTGTCAGGGTGTCGTGGGCGGTGGGGTGCGGTGGGTTCGGTGTGGCGCGGTCGGCAAGGGTCGTCTGGGGTTTGAAACTGTCATGGATGTCGGTGATTTTCCGGTGAAAGAAGGTGGCGAGGGAGTTGCACAGGGCTTGCGATGGTGGGATGTCGTTGGCACTGGACCTGGGGTTGGAGAGTTCCTTCACGATGGTGAAGAGCTCCTTGCTGTTGTGTGCATTGTTGTCAAGGCGGTCTGTGAAGGAGGTCCTTTTGGCGGTCTTGATGAGGTGGTGGTGGTTGCGGATGGCGTCTTTGTGGGCAGTGCGGCTGTCTGGCGTCTTGTTGCTGTGCCATATGTTTTCCAGTTTCCAGCAGGTGCGTTTGGAGACAAGGAGTTCCGGGGTGACTCTTCTGCTGGTGTCTCTGCTTGTGGGATTTTTCAGCGGGGCTACGGTGTTGGCGCAGTCGTTCATCCGGCATTCGAGGGTGAGTGTACCCTCATCGGGGTTGGTGGGTTTCGTCAGAGGGTTGAGTGCGAGGCTTGTCTGTAGTTGTTCTTCATTGACTTTGCCCCAGCGGCGGCAGGGGGTCTGTAGTGTACGGTGGTATGTGAGGGGTTTTTGGAAGGAGAAGTGGATGCAGTGGTGGTCTGTCCAGGTGAGTTCGGAGGCGTGGCTGAAACTGGCGTGGGGGTTTGAGGAGAAGATGGCATCTAGCGTTTGTCCGGCGATGTGGGTCGGCGTCGTGACGAGCTGTTTCAGTCCGAGGTTGGTGAGGTTGTCGATCAGGGTGGAGGAGTTGCTGTCGTTGTTGTTCTCCAGGTGCTAGTTCAGGTCTCCAAAGAGGATGTAGTCGGTGGAGGTCAGCGCGTGCGTGCTGATGAGGTCGGCGATGGAGTCGCAGAATTGAGGCCGGGGTCCTGGCAGTCTGTAGACGAGGGTACCTCTTAGGGTGGGCTTGGGGTCCGTGTGGATCTGGAAGTGCATGTGTTCGGCGGTGTTGAGGGTGTCGTTGGTGTTTGTTGAGACCCTGATGGTGTTTTTGTGGACGATGGCGATTCCTCCTCCGGCCCTGTTGGTGCGGTCTCTGCGGGTGATTTTGTTCCCGTCTGGGATGGCTATGGCGATGTCTGGCGAGGAGGTTTCGTTCATCCAGGTCTCAGTCAGGAAGGCGACGTCCAGTGATGTGGCGTCGAGTAGGTCCCAGAGTTCGACAGCGTGTTTGTGTGCGGAGCAGGTGTTGATCAGGATGCATCTAAGCCGGTTGGGTTCCGTCGTGTCAGGCGTCTTGGTGCTTTTGCAGTAGGAGAAGTTGCAGTTCCGGCAGGTGAAGGGGCCGTGGGTGCATCTCGGGGTGGCCTTGCAGCAGGTGTGGGTCCTTCCTGGGTTGAGAGCGACGAGGGTGTTGGCGTCGTAACGGCAGCGGTCCTCGTGGCTGCTCCGTGGGCCAGGGGTTCTGGCGCTGAGCGTGGTCCAGGCACGGACGGGCGCAGATGGGCTTGCCTTAGGCACGCCTTTGGCGTGCCAGCGGCGTGCCTATTGCGCGCGGCCGCACAGCGGCCGCCATATATGGGGCTGTGGGGAGGGAGGAGCAGCTTGGAGGCGGGAGGCGAGGGACGGGTCGAGCTAATGGGCACAGAGGGGGCGGGGCTGCAGGGGAGGCAGCGGCGGGGGAAAGGAGACCGGCGCAGGGCACGGACTCGAGGAGGGGGCACAGAATACGAAAAAGCACAAAATCAGAGGGGCACAGAAATACGAAATAAGCAAAAAATCAGAGGGGCACAGAAATACGAAATAAGCACAAAATCAGAGGGGCACAGAAGTTAGTGGTACAGAATAAAAGAGGGCACACTGGCGAGGGGTACGGAATCAGAGGGGGGCATGGAAGCAGGTGGCGAGCGGGGGGCAGGGTGGCACAGAAGAAGAGCGGGCAGACAGGCACCAATGTCCTAAAAAAAAGGTGCCCCCCCCCCTTGCAAAACCAGGTCCTTTTATGATAGGTTATTTTGAAGTCTCCACAGTATGATTTGGCCCATTTCCTGTTGCGGCCACTATGCCTAGCCACACAAGTGAGGTACCATTTTATTGGGAGACCTGGGGGAACGCTGGGTGGTAGGAAATTTGAGTCAGCCCAGTGATCCCACAACTTTCCCACACAGAAAAGTGAGGAAAATGTTTTTTTTAATCAACATTTGAGGTTTGCACAGGATTCTGGGTAGGAAAACGGTGGGGGATCCAAGTAAGCCATACCTCCCTGGAACCCCCCACCCGCCCCGGGTTTCTAGTTTTCAGAAATGTGTGGGTTTGGTAGGTTTCCCTAGATGGACTCCAAGCACGGGCCAAAAACCCAGGTGACCCCCTTGAAAAACCAGGTTGTTTTGTGATAGATAGGTGAGCAGGTCTGCGCTCGTCAGCGTCTCGGAAACGCTCGGGGCGGCGGGACAGGCTCGGCCTTCCAGCATGTATCATACAGGTCCTCGTATGCTGTGTTATACGGCGGGGGAGCTTCGTGCTCTCCGCAATGTCTCCAGCGGCTGCTGCACTGTTTTCCCTGGACGTCATCGGGGTAAGTCCATCTGCCCTGGTTGCGGATGGCGTCCCTCCCGCGCTCTGGCGTGTCTCCCTGGCAATAATATCGCCAATGTGGATTTTCTCTGCATGCTACTAAACACCAGATCGGCTTGCAGACACGCACAAGATATTTACGAGCTCCTTGACACGGCTAAACCACTGTGTCTTATGTTGACCGAGACATGGTGGGGAGAATTCTCGAACCCAGACGTCGTCATGGCAATTCCACCTGATTATAACGTTTTCAGGAAGGACAGAGCGATGGGTAGGGGTGGTGGAGTGGCACTGGTGGTGAAGAAAGGCTTGGCTTGCACTATCTTGCCAGTGGAGGATATTCGAGGCTCGGAGTCCCTTGCCTTTTCCATCGCTCTGGCTCCGCATCAATCAGTCAAGGGACTATTGGTCTACAGACCACCTGGCCCACCTGCGACTTTTTTTGAAGATCTTGACTCCGTCCTCTTGGGACTGGCCTTGAAAGCAGAACATTGCATCGTGGCCGGAGATTTCAATTTCCGGATGGATGACCCTTCTGATGCGGTTGCTATTACATTCTCTGAGGCTATGGCACCGCTGGGTTTACTCCCTTATTTGCAGGGGCCGACGCACGTTAAGGGGCACACTCTGGACCAGGTTTTCTCGACTTCCTCTTTGGAAGTCTTAGAAATTATCCCGGTACTGTGGTCTGACCATCTGCTGGCTAAATTTTTGATCAAAGGCACAGGTAGATTGGCTGGTGCCGCTCTACAGCAGCATGGTCGTACCCATAGGGCGTACCATCGAGTGACCCCCGAGATGCTGGCTCAGGCGGCCCTGGATCACCCTTGCCCTCTCTCTGGTGACCTGTCGAAGGATCTGGAGTCCTTACAGGCTTGGCTTTCTGACAGGCTTAATGATTTGGCCCCGGAACTGGCTCCTCGTCTTACTCCTAAACGAGTCTCCGCCCCTTGGTTTTCCGTAGCATTGTCGGCTAGGCGGCAGCAATGCAAGGTAGCAGAAAGAGCCTGCCGAGTAAAATATGACTCGGATGCTAAGCTGACCTATAAGAGCTTGGTTAAGGAGTACCATCGAGATATCCGCCTGAGCAAGAAAGCCTACCTGGCAGAGAGGGTAGAGGCTGCCTCAAACTCCTGTAAGGAGATCTTTTCCATAGTTAAAGAATTTATTTCCCCACGGACTAACATCTCTGAAGAGAGACCCTCTGATTCTTGGGCCTCTGATCTCGCTGGTTTCTTTACTAGCAAGATCCAACACATACAGGATTCTTTCCAATTAGCTGTTCCCGTGGAGCGAATTAATTCTGGGGCTATTCGAGCGTCCTCTGCTCTGCCAGGTTTGACGCTGGACATATTTCCACCCTTACCTGCGCCCGCCTCTTTAGCACTTCTGGGTAGTCTGAAATCGGGCTCGCCCCTGGATCCATGCCCTGCTAAGATCCTGGCAAAAATGGCCGAGGTGGTCAACCCATTGGCTAACCCGTTACTGAATCTCTCGCTGAGTCAGGGAGTGGTTCCGCAGGCTTGGAAGCAAGCAATGGTCATCCCGCTGCTCAAAAAGCCTGGTCTGGATCCAAATGCCCCAGTCAACTATAGGCCTATCTCCCTGCTGCCGGCTCTTACGAAAGTTGTCGAAAAGCACGTGCAGACGGTGCTGTCCAACTTTCTAGAGTCGAATGAGATCTTGCACGCCACTCAGTCGGGTTTTCGTCCAAATCTTAGCACGGAGACTGCGCTCCTCGAGGTCTCAGAAACCATTAAAGGGGTTCTGGACACTGGGGGCAAAGTCATGCTGGTGATGCTGGATCTGTCGGCGGCCTTTGACACCGTCCCCCATGATGGTCTTCTCTTAAGACTCTATGAGATTGGACTGCGGGGGACGGTGCTTAGTTGGTTTTCTTCCTTCCTAACGGGCCGCCGGCAAACGGTCTGGGCCTCGCCTGATTCCGCCGAGATGCCGCCTCTGGGAGTCGGGGTCCCTCAGGGCTCTATCTTGAGCCCGACCCTTTTTAATATCTTCATGACCCCTCTGGCGGCGTTGGCGGAGTCGTTTGGGGCCCGGATCGTATCCTATGCAGACGACACCCAGCTCCTCTTCTCGTGTAAGAGAGGAGGAGACTTTGATGGGAAGAGTATCCGGGATTGCCTTGGGACTGTGTTTCAATGGTTCCAACTGAACAGCCTCAAGTGCAATTCCGATAAGTCCGAGGTACTTTTCTTTGGGTGCGATACGGAGCCAGACTGGCAGGCTTGGTGGCCTGCCAATATGTTCCCCCCTATATGCTCATCCCAATTGGCTAAGAACTTGGGGGTTAAGATGGACAATGGGCTGACTAAGAAGTCGCAGATCTTGGGGGTGTCGGGCATCTGCTTCGGCCTCCTGAAGATGCTACGGAGGTTTCTTCCCCTTTTATCGGAGGAGCACAGGAGGCTGACTGTGCAGGCTCTGATAGGTTCCAGGTTAGATTATTCCAACGTTCTGTACCTGGGCCTGCCAGATTACCTGCTACAGCGGCTTCAAATTGTGCAGAATGCTGCGGCGAGAGCGATTTTTGGCCTGAACAGACGTGTCAGTGCTGCGGGCTTACTCCAGACCCTGCACTGGCTTCCAATCCGCAAGCGGATTGCCTTTAAGGCTCTGACTTTGACATTTAAGGCTCTCCATGCGACGGGAGCGAAGTATCTCCAAAAGAGAATTGCTTTCTATCGACCGGCGCGTTCTCTGAGATCAGAACATCTGTTTTTAGCCTCCGTCCCGCGAGTTAGGAGAGTGCGCTTGGGAGGTCGTTCCTTTGGTCTATTGGCGCCACAGTTGTGGAACTCTTTGCCTCTCACATTGCGGGGAGCCACTAGCTTACTTGCCTTTAGAAAGGATCTTAAATCCTGGCTGTTTACTCAGTAGGTCCTGCTTTGATGGTTGCTCCTCCTTTTGAATGTATTACTTATTCTTTTTCTTTTTTAATATGCTGTGTCCCCATTTTGTAGTTCACCTTAAATAAAAGCGCCGGGACACTCTTTTTGAGTAGCCGTGCGCTCTACAAGTACCATTTTAACATAACATAACATAACCTGTATTTTTGGTCCTGGGTCTGCAGACTTCTAGGAGAACCTAAAAAACACAGAGATTTCTAAAAACTAGACACCCAGGAGAGTCCAGGGAAGTGTGGCTAACGTTGATCCCCCAACATTTTCCTACCCGGAACCCCCTACAAACCTCAAATTTAGCTGATGAAATCAAAATGTTCTCACATTTCTGTGTGGGAGAGCTGTGGAATCACTGGGCTGACACAAATTTCCTATCACCCAGCGTTCCCCCTGGTCTTCCGTTATAAATGGTACCTCACTTGTGTGGGTGGGCCAAGTGCCTGTGGCACGAAGGGCCCAAAATCTATCGTGGAGACATCAAAATTACCTATCACAAAACAACCTGGTTTTGCAATGGGGCTCACCGGGGTTTTTGGCCCGCGCTCGGAGGCCATCTAGGGAAACCAAGCAAATCCAGGCATCTTTGAAAACTAAATACCCAGGGGAGTGTAGGGATGTATGGCTTGCATGGATCCCCCAAAGTTTCCTAACCGGAATCCTCTACAAACCTCAAATTTAGCTGAAAGAAATCACATTTTCCTCACTTTTCCGTGTGGGAAAGTTGTGGGATCACAGGGCTGACACAAATTTCATACCAAAATGTAGTGTGTCCACGTTGCATTTTGGGCTGTTCCCTGTCACTAGTACTTGACCCACCCACACAACTGAGGTACCATTTTTATCTGAAGATTTTGGGGAATGCAGGGTGGGTGGAATATTGAGGATTCACGCAGATTCCAGAACTTTCCATCACATAAATTTGAGGATTTTTTTTTTTTTTTACAAAGTTTGAGGTTTGCAAGGGATTCTGGGTAACAGAACCTGGTGAAAGCCACTCAAGTCACCCCTTCCTGGATTCCTCTGGGAGTCTATTTTTTTATAAATGTATAGGTTTGCTAGGTTCCCCTAGGTGCCGGCTGAGCTAGGCACTTTGCAAAACAAAGGGTCTGTTTTGACTGTAAAAATGTGGAGTGTCCATGTTGTGTTTTGGGCCGTTTCCTGTCGCGGGCACTAGGTCTACCCACACAAGTGAGGTACCATTTTTATTGGGAGACTTAAGGGAACACAGAATTGTAGAGCAACTGTTATTACTTATTGACTTTCGATGCATTTCTGTCTTCCAAATGTAAGACAATGCGTAAAAAAGAAGTCACTTCAAAAATTTTCCAATAATTCACATGCTAGTATGGGTACCCACAATTTCGGAGAGGAGCAAAAAGCTACTGTTCTAAATTCTTTATTTTGTTCTATATTTTGTTCCCATTTCGGAAATACATAGGTGTCTTTCATACCTATTTTTCACTCTTTATATTTTACCAAATGAATTGCTATATACCCAGTACACAATGAAAAAACATTGCAAGACGCTGCTCAGTTATTGGCTCCGGGTTCCTCAGGTTCTTGGTGATTCCTTGACCGCTTGGTCCAAGACTAGCACTCTCCCCAGCAGCTCCGCTTTACAGCCAGAGCCCTCCAGCACAGAGCCCTCTCCCAGCCGGGATCGAGCCGGCAGCCCGTCCCTGCGCCACAGGTTCACCTTTGCCTGCAGTCCGTAACGTTTCTGTGGTATTTCCCCATGTTTTGTCCTTAATTGTTTTCCTGACTGTTGCGTATTGTTTTCCTTTGCTACTGTATTTACTGTGTTTCCCGCCACTGCTGCCCCTGTGGCCCCGCCCCCTGATTCAGCCCTGTTCCCGCCTCCCCATCTCTGCTCCCCCACTCCCCTACTAAATAGCGACCGCTGCGGGGGAGTGCGCTTGATTCCTTGACCTCTTGGTCCAAGCCTAGCACTCTCCCCAGCAGCTTCGCCTTACAGCCGAAGCGCTCCAGCACAGAGCCCTGTCCCAGCAGGGATCGAGTCGGCAGTCCGTAACATTTCTGTGGTATTTCCCCTTGTTTTGTCCTTAATTGTTTTCCTGACTGTTGCTTATTGTTTTCCTCTGTTACTGTATTTACTGTGTTTCTTTTTCCCCCCGCGTCTTTTGGGCATTCTTTACCCGCTGCTGCTGCCCCTGCGGCCCCGTCCTCCCGATTTAGCCCGCTCCCCACATGACCCAACACGTACGCGACCTCCACTGGCTCCCCGTCGAGAAGAGGGTCACCTTCAAACTCCTCACCCACACCTACAAAGACCTCAACATCATCGGACCCAAATACCTCAACGAGAGAGTATCCATCCACATACCCAAGAGGAACCTCTGCTCCGCCGACCTGGTCCTGGCAGAGGTCCCTCGCATCCGCAGAAACAAAACTGGAGGGAGAACCTTCTCCTGCATTGCTGCCAAGACCTGGAACGAGCTCCCTGTGAACATCAGACGCTTCCCGACCCTGCACACGTTCAGGAAGGACCTCAAGACCTGGCTTTTCGACTGATCCGGCGCCGCTTCCCCCCCTCAGCACCTTGAAACCCTCACGGGTGAGTAGAGCACTATATAAACCCCCTGATTGATTGATTGATTGAACCTACATGTCCTAAATATCCCCACAACCAGAACGGTACAGCGGATGTAACTGTATATTGCTTTAAAAAATCTGTCATACTTAAATGTTGTAACAGGTGAAAACGTCTGCACAAATAGCTGCTTTTTTCAACTCATTAAAAAAAAATCTTATTTTCAACTGTTAATTTCTATGAAAAAACCTTGCAGGATCTACACATATGGCCCCTTGCTGAATTCAGAATTATGTCTACTTTATTGAAATGTATAGCTTTCCAGAATCCATTATTGCTTTCATACCTATTTCTACCATTAACTGGAAGGAGGTTGAAAGCACAAAAACTAGCAAAAATAGGCTATGTCCCAGTAAAATGCCAAAACTGTGTAACAAATGTTGGTTTTCTGACAAATGTCTGTCAGTCCCTGAAATATGGGAAAATGTTGATTTCAGCACCTTTGTTGATACCATTTGCAGGGGACAAAACAGATGCTTTCTTCTGCAGCAATTTTTTCCCATTAAAAAAAAATATTGCTGTATTTTAGCTAATTTTTGGGTCCCCTCCAGGGGAATCAACACGATCTGGGTACCTTTAAAAATCCCCAGGATGTTGGAAGAAAAGGACGCAAATTTGGCGTGGATACCTTAAGTGGTCAAACAGTTACAGGGCCCTAAGCGCGAACTGCCCCAAATGGTTAAAAAAAGGCTTAGCTCAGGGGGTAAAAAGGCCTAGCAGCTAAGGGGTTAATGTTGCCTCTGTGTTTAGAGCCTGAGGTGAAAGCAGGCTCTTTCTACCAGATGCGAACACAAGCCATATTCCAGTTTTATCAGTTCCTATCTCCTGCCACTGCATATGTAAATTCTTTTTGAAGTGTCCTTTGTTGACTGCTAGTTTTTCACAGCATAACAGAGTGCATCCACTTGTCCTCTTTAGGTCTCGCCTACACAGCGCGCATGTGCTGCTTAGGAAAAAGACCTTTTGCAATTGATTCGCTTTTGAGGCCAAACACGTGCACGCGTTCCATTGCTTTCAATGACAACGTGTGCACGTTTGGCGATTCCCTTGCGGGAGCGAGCGGCGCCATATGGTAGCAAATATCGTGCTCGCTCCCGCAAGGTAAATGCTGCGTGTCCCTGCTCTCGGCCGCACTCCCCCCACCCCCTACTTAATTATTCACCTTTCGAGAATTTGCTTAACATCCTTAACACTGGAACATAAAAGGAAGCGTGCTTTAACCACTCAGCAACATACAGCATTTTAATTAAACTAGTAACCAAATGATAACGTTTTATTTCCATGAAAAACTAAATTCCATAACTAGAACAGAGCGGGTCTCACATAACCTAGATTGCTGGAACACTAAAATAAATATGCAGGTAAAGAAAAAAGGGCCACTGCTGCCATCTTGTGGCAGTTCAGTGAATTGATTAAATGTGCTGACAAATGGTTAAAAGCCACGAGGGGAAAGTGGCGAAGACCACAATCTTCTCCTAAAAACATATTTTGGGAGATGCAAAGCTTTTGCAGAGTCAGGGGGACTATTCCTGAGGATGTACTAGCTCTGTCCTTGGTACAGCTGGGTATGCGAATTACGAAACAATGACTTTTCTAAAGAATATTTAGCGATAGGTGGCACAATATTTGAATTAATAGTCGAATTGTAGTTGTGTGTACCTCTAACAGCACGCGCCCAGCTTGCTGCACCATGCTTTTCATTGGATAAACAATACGGAAGTGAAAGTACATTTTGTTCAGAGGGCTGTCTCTGTATTGATTAAGAAAGTGTAATATCCGCCGGCACGTTTTATATATTGAACTCAAGCGAGCCTGTAAGTTATTGTACCTGCGACTAAACATTGTAGTAGGCGTCACTCGGGAGAGAAGGCGTGGGGGGCAGAAGTGAGTAGGGCTGCTTATTTCCTGTGGAGACTGCAGGAAACAAAAGCCCTCCTTCACGTGTGTTGAGTTGCGGTCTAGTCGTTGCGTCTACGCTATGACGTAGGCGCGCAGCGGCCATTTTAGGATGCAGTAGCACTGAGTCTGTGCACCGGCAAGACGGCCCCCGCCGCTCTCCCTCACGTATATAATTAGACATATCCACGAAATAATGTGAGCACTGTTATCACCTACCTGTGTGTCCCTGCCATCATTGCACCTGCAAGGTAACTCCTACAAATGGCGACGAGGGATGGGATTGACGAACGACGCGAGGAGAGCCCATAAGCCTGCAAAGGAGCACACGTGGCAGCACCAGGAGACAAACAGGTATGCCGGAGGGAGAGCGCGGCAGAGGGGAAACCGAAGGGGGTTCGAGCACCGCTCGGGGCAGCACACAAGTCGAACTGCGCAGGGGAACCCCAGAGCCACCAAGAACCCAAAGTCCAAGGGGAAGGCGCAGAAGAGGAAGGTGGCGTGAGTGCCGGAATCACATGGAGTGCCACCCGTGGGACAAGCAGGGGAAGGGAGGACCGTGAACCCCTCAAGCCGCCGCGGGAGGCACAGACCCTTACAAATCACGTGCAGGAGGCGCCCGACACGCGACGACCCCAAGCACGTACTGGGACAACACGAGCAGCACTGGGGGAGGCCCTGGCGGATCAGGCAGAGCGCGGCAGCGGTGCTGGAGCAGCCGCACACCAAAGCCCACCACGCCAGCAGAGGCGGAGTGCACCAGGCAGCCCAAGAGAAGAAGACGAGTCGCCGTAGAGAAGAGCGGCAATGTGTGCCCAACCGTCCTCACTCACGACGCCAATTCCATTCCTGCCCAGACCAGGAGAACCATCGATGAAATGGGAGGATTGGAGGGAATACTTCATGAATTACATAGAAGCCCTGGAGGACAAAGCGGGGGAAGCATTCCCCAGAAAAAGGAAAAGAAGGATCCTGTTGCACAACCTGGGCCCGGAAGGAATCAGGGTGTTTCAGAACATTGCCAACACACCGCGGCAAGCAGCGGACGATGATGTCTTCCAACACGCGATTGACGACTTAAACAAGCACTACAGACCAGCGGTATGCACCTCTATTGATAGATACAACTTCCAGCAAAGGAAACAAGCGGAAGGAGAGCCAATAGATGAATGAGCGGCGGCATTGAGGAAGTTAGCCATCACCTGCAAGTTCGGCACGTTGCACGACGAATTTATAAAAGACCAAATTGTTATGCACACCACCAACTCGGCGATACAAGATAAATTGTGGGTCAATGGCGATGCGACGTTAAAAGAAGTGATAGCCATGGTGAAGAAGGCGGAGCTATCGAAGAGATGCGCGGAAGCGGCAAAGAAGGAAGCCACCCCGAAACCCATGGTGAACAAAGTCACAGAGGCTGAACCGCCAGAGAGAGGCAAAGGAGCAACAGGAGACACGAGGACACAAGCCAAGTGGTCACCCAGGCCGCCTCAGGGGAAGAAACCAATCACGGAAAGCAAGGGCATGTGCTACAGATGCGGCAGCAGGTCGCACCCAGCACACGACAAGCGCTGTCCGGCGTTTAAGGCTAAATGCTTGTTCTGTGGACTAATTGGACACTACGAGAAAGTGTGTCGCCGCAAGCTGAAGACGAGAGCAGTCAAATACGTCGCACAAGAGGTGGAGGAAGACGACGGGAATGAAGATGATGATGACAGCGTGCTATGCATAGACGAACACGTGATGGGGCTTAACTGCAGCCGATCGAAGAAACCGCAGTATGACCTGTGATTGGAGGGGTACAAATTCAGATGGTAGCTGACTCCGGTTCCCCCTTTACCATCATACAACGCAGCGTCTGGGAAGAACAGTTTAAGGACCATATTGGAGACCACCTGGAACCCCCAGACAATCGCCCTGTCACCTTTACTGGAGAACCCATCCCAATGGTGGGATACCGGCTCCTGGAGTTTAAATTTAAGGAACGGCACGCCAATTGCAAGCTGTACGTCGCGGAGAAAGGTCCATCGGTCCTAGGTTGGGTAGACCAAGGCGACCTTGGAATACAGTTGAACCCAAGCGGCACCACCCAAGTCTTAATGACCAGCGACGAACAACGACCTGAAGTGGGGAGGCGCAAAGCAGAATTTCCCAACGTATTTGGCGGCAAAGTAGGAAGATTGACAAAATTCACACACAGGATCGAGCTCAGAGGGGACGCCCGACCAGTATGTCATAAAGTGAGGAACATCCCCCTGGCAGTCCAAGACCAAGTGCAACAGGAGCTCCACAGACTGGAAGAAAACGGCATCATAGAACCGATCACGAGTGCAGAGTGGTTGGCCCTGTTGGTGGTCGCCATGAAGCCGAACTGGAAAATAAAGTTGTGTGTGGACTTGAGGGAGCTGAACAAAAACATCATCGTTGAAAGGTTCCCCTTGCCACGGATAGATGAGATGCTGGCCAACACCAAAGGAATAAAGTGGTTTTCGACAATCGATCTCACGTCAGCCTACCACCAGATTGCGCTGCACCACTCCAGTAAGAAGCTGACGTCCTTTATAACAGGCGCCTTGATACCTTCGGGTTTAGTCTGCGCGTTATAAGTTGCATAATAAATAAATAATAAATAAACTCCCTTTGGGTGTTACCAATTCCGCCGTATGCCGTTTGGGCTAGCGTCGGCAGCAGCCGTATTCCAGAAACTAATGCACAATCTATTTCGCAAGATCAAGGGGGTGCAATACTTCCAAGACGACATCCTGATCATGGGGAAGGACAAGGCGGACCACGACAACAAGTTGGCCACCGTCCTCCATGTGTTGGAACGCAATGGACTCACGGCGGAGTGGGAGAAGTGCCGGTTTAGGATGACGTCAGTTACGTACCTGGGGCATGTGATCAGCGACCAGGGGATCACCCCCAAGCAGTCCAATGCCAAGGCGATATATGATGCTCCACCACCCAAGTCGAAGGAGGACGTAAGATCGTTCCTAGGCATGGCGGAGTTCTATAGCAAATTTGTTCCCCACTTCGCCACCAAGACGCACCACTTGAGACAGCTAATAAGGAACAAAACCAAATTTGAGTGGACTGAGGAGACACAAGAGGAGTTCGGCAGGATAAAAGCGGACACCAGCACGGCCGTCCCGCTGAGTGGGTATGATCCCCGAGCCGGGACAATCCTGACGACGGATGCCATTGACCGGGGTCTGGGAGTGGTCCTTATGCAGGAATTGGAAGGCGGAGATGTAGCCACCCTCAGCTTCGCGTCCCGATCGCTGTCTCCCACGGAACAAAAGTACAGTGTCATAGAAAAGGAAATGCTGGCAGTAGTTTGGGCCATGGGCAAGTTCCGCCAGTTCTTATGGGGCACGAGATTCCGATTGAGGACAGACCACAAGCCCTTGATCAAAGTACTAACATCGTCAGGGCATGCCACTGCGACTCCCCGCATCGCGAAGATGACGCTGAAGCTGTTGGACTACAGATATGATGTGGAGCACATCCCAGGGCAAAAGAACAAAGTAGCCGACTACCATAGTCGAGCGGCGGCCATGGAGGAAGCCCCCAAGACATCTGAAGAGGAGGACTGTAAAGTAGCCTTCATGGACGATCACGAGCAAGTGATAAGCAAGCACGAATGGAGGGAAGCGTACGAGACAGACGCAGACTTGGAAGCAGTCAAGCAATGCGTCCAAAGGGGTTGGCCAGAGAAAAAACATTTGGGAGCAATGCTTAGGAAGTTCTTCGAAGTGAGAGAGGAGTTGTCTGTCTGCGACCAAGGGATTTTCCTGAGGAGAGGGGAAAAAGTAGTCCCCCCAAACAAGTTGATACCACACCTGCTGACTCTCATCCACGAAGGCCACCTGGGTATCGTCAAGACAAAATTGAGAGCGAAACAAGTGTATTGGTGGCCGGCGATGGACAACCAGATAGAGAGGCATGTGCGGGTGTGTAGCCAGTGCCAAGGGGCTGACAAATCCCTGAGCCTACTGCGCCCACCCCTGGGGAAGTTTGATAACCCGGTGAATCCTTGGGAAGACCTAGCCATAGACATACTTGGGCCGATACTGGACAAGCAGGGCATCCAAAAATATGCGTTGGTTCTTGTGGACAAGTACTCCAAGTGGCCGGAAGTGGACGTACAAGAGGATACGGACACGGACAAGATTCTGAGGTTCCTGACGGCAGTATTTCTCAGGGAAGGCATCCCTCGCTCCATCCTAAGCGACAATGGGCCTCAATTTGTGTCCGACAAATGGAACACGTACATGGCGAGGAACGGCATTAGGATAAAACACACGTCGATATACCAACCCGCGGGGAATGGTCAAGCCGAAAGATTCGACCGTGTCATCATGGGGTCGGTGCAAGCGGCGATTGCGAGCGGAAAAGACTGGGAAAAGGAACTAAAGAGTATGGTGTGGGCGTATAGGATCACACCTACCAGCACGGGGTACAGCCCCTTCCAGATCTTGAGGGGTAGAGACCCCTTTACGAAGGACAATGTGGCTTGGAAGGAGTGGACCATCACGAGCAAGTGGTCGCCTGCTGTCGTACGTCACAACCTAGAGAGAGCCCAAAGGATATATGCGGAACACTACAACAAAAGGAGAAGCGTCAAAGAGACGGAACTCGAGAAGGGAGAGTGGGTGCGGGTTAAGCTGGCCCAATTGTGAAGGAAGGGGGACAGCAAATTCAGCGCACCGATGCAAGTGGAAGAAGTGTACAACCGTTCTGCCCTACTCAGCAACGGGAAGGTGTGGTCACAGGACCGCATGTCCAAGTGCAACAAGATCATGCAGTGGGACGGACGGGACAATGGACAAGGGATACCGTCCCGGGCCCAAGGGACTGAGTCAAGGCTGACAGACCACATATCAAGCAGCCCGAGAGAAAGCGGAGGTGAAGCGGACGGAAATGATGATGAGGGTCGGGGTACCTCAGAACCTTGGGGAAGTGGTAGCAGATCTCCAGGGGAAGGAGTGATCCCGAACATCGGGAAGGAAGATCAAAGAACCTCCCGGGAGAACGCTGTCCCCTCCTCAGGCACTCCGGTGAGGTGTGATGTAGCGCCTAAAGGTTTGAAAATTGTAGGGGTGCATCATATTCACCGTTAGTAAGCACCCGCATATAATCAATGTATCTTTTAGATGTGTCGTGTGAAATGTATTAAGAAATGTATCAGTTATATCACAACATAGAAGTGTTAGAGATGTGAAAACATATTGTGAATGTATTCAGTAAAATGCATGATGATTAGTTTCGTTCAATGCAATGTATTAGGTTAAACGTGTGACATGATTAAAATTACTTATGTGGGTCGCTTATTCATGTAGGTGAAAGTAAAAGTACTAATGCTTAGAATGTGATTTAATAGCGTGTTTAACCGAGCAGAGGCCCAAATGCACATATATCGTTGAGAAGAAAGGCCTGTTATTTTCTTATGTTAGCTGAATGCGGTAGGCGGCAAATGATTTATTCTGCTAGAGGTTTTGGGCTGCAGTAAATTGTAAAGTTAAAAGATGCGAAGTATTTCTCCATCCCATGATCTCACCGCAGGTGCAAGGACAGTTGGTTCGTTAGTAGAAAAGGTCTTTGTCAAAGAATTTAATTATGGGGGAAGCCAGACATGGGAGTACTTTGGAATGTGCAACTCCTAGCGCGGACGGTGTCTGGGACTCAAGGCCAAGCTGATGGACGATGGAGGATGGACAGCTCAGGATGGAAAAGTGCTGGAAGAAGACCTGGTCGAGGAGGTGTGCCGGAGGGCGTGTTTTATGATTTGGGGTTTTGTATTAGGTACAGCGCCCCGTGGGTTGAGCAGAATAGAATAGACCAGAGCAGAGAGAAGAGGTGGGCGAGGAGCTAGAAGGAATACTTTAGATCGAACTCTCATTAAGTGAAGAATTCTTAGGGAGTTTCAATTCTGACACATTTTCACGATTTCTTGGGTCTTAAGGGAATGCTAAGTAGGGATGTCATCTAGCATAGAGTAGGGAAAAAGATGCTTTTGTTTAATGATTCCTAATATCGACATTGGCTTGGTAGTTATCTACCTCATGCTCTTAGAATTTGTACTTTTGTTTATATTTAGTCGAATGCGGATTCTTCGTAGAGTGGCATTTGTGTTAGTGCCTATTTACCTGTTGTGCCTTGTGCTAAGGTGCCTTTATCTGCAGATGTTTCTGTTGATAATAAAATCCCGAGAGCAATAGAGATTGAGTTTCGAGTCCTTAATTATGTCAAATTGCGGAAAGTATTCTCTGATAATTGTGTTTGCTCCCGCTACTCTATTGGGCAAGTAAAAAGGTTAAATCGGCCAGAGTGGGTTCTTGGAGACTAATGGAAACAAGAAAATTGGGCCCCAGCAGTTGGTAGCAGAGACGGATGGTTACTTCCGATAGCGAGGGACGATTAGATTAAGATAAGTGATCCTTGAGACCCATAGACGATAAGTAAGGGTGAATCATCAGACGGTGAGCAGCAGACAACGGCGGATGATGAACATTGACGGCGAGTAGCAGTGTTGTGGTGTAGAAGACACCCGTGGTAGATTTTGTTGACCACCCAAAGGAGATCGTGAGGTACCATCGATCAGCTGGACCGAGATAGGGGGAGCGAATGTGTGAGTGCATGACAACTCGACGCTGGTCGTGGGTTGCTGTATGTGGATTTGAGTATTTGTAACCTATCAGAGGCGAACTGTCTGGCCGGACGGGGACAGACAGTTGCCAACCGAGGTCAACAATTTCGAGAGACTGTGGACGAACAGTCAGAGGCTGTGGACGGACAGCCAAAGAAGTAACTTGTTTGGGACAAATGGTTATTTCAGTGTATGAATGGGACGAATGCAGGTGTGAGACGTAAGCGTAAGGAAAGGGAACTGCTGCGAACGAAGGAAGGTGACGTCAGAGAGTGTCGCGCTGTGATAGGCTGGTTGGTGTTAGTCGCGCTGTTATTGGAGGGTTCGACATCAAGAGGTAAACAGTGTGTGAGATCGAATTTTGTTAATCATGAAGTGTTTTAAGGTTTTTCGAGAACTGTGTAGAGGTGACAAACATGTGGTTACTCGGGAGGGAGAAGAAGCCCCTCCTGAGGATACTCCAGCACATTACATGGCAAAGAATGTGGGATTGCATACGATAATTTGGCTTGAGAATTCGCATAAAATGACTCAAAGTGAAGGAGAATTAGCATTCCCGAGGTATGGCTCATTCAGATTAGCAGTGTTGTACCAGCTGAAGTCTGTGATGGCGGCTTTACGACCTTTGCCAAGGCCAACACAATTCGAAGCACTACATGCGTGGATTAGAGCAGCGCATGATGGAGAAAGAGGAAGAAATCAGGAAAGGATTAAAATGTCGGTCAGGGCTTTTCAGGATGCCAGATGGGATGCAGCGGAGAAAAGATGGAGGGTACAGGCAATAGAGGGAGATAGACTGTATCCTTTATTGATCACTTCGGAGGGGACAAATAACATAAAGTTAGATGATGAGGATGATAGTGATTTTGAGGATAGCCTATTGGAGAGGTTGTTATCACAGAGACCACCTCCGTATAACCCAGAGGTCCCAGAAGAGACGTTGGTTCGGATAGAAGAGACTAGAGGAGTAACAGTCCAACCAGAGACGAGAGTAGAAGGAAGGATCTCGATAGGAACAGAGAGTACAAGGAGCCAATCTGTGGCTAGCGTAAAGGTCGAGAGAGATGTGAGGTTACCGGATGCTCTAAAGGTACCGGTCACTATTGGACCTATTGTTTCGATTTATCACCCAGATTCAGAGGAGGTTGCGAACCCAGAGCAGACAGCCGAAGGGGTAAGGAGAGAGGTCGCAGGAAATGGCTTAGTGGGTGGAATGGCCTGGGCTCCGAACCCTATAGAATGGAGTACACCATTGCCAGCCATGTCAGACTCATCTAGGGGACAAGGAGAACAGAGACCAGAGAGGCCGAGGTCTCTGATGGAGTCGAGATCAGATTTACGATCATGGGTACCACCTGTGAGAAATCAAAACCCAACAGTGATGACAGCAGAAAGAGAGCGGGTTATTTTCATGAATCGGTCTGCTCCAATGTGCATACCAGAAGAGAGTAGGTCGCAGGAGAAAGAATGCGAGGATAGCGATAGGGAAGGGGCAGTCTGCCGAGACATGCTGAGAGGAGCCCTGAAAGGGGGGATGATAGATGTAGTAAGGTTAAAGACGGAAGTGGATGAGATAATAGGTGGAAACTTACCCCTTGAGAGAATATTAATATATGGACCAGATGAATTACTCTGCGTAGCGAAGGATGTGACTCGGAAACCACGAGCTGCACATGAGAAATTGTCAGAATTGAATAGGCGATATGAGGTGGATCTGTCCAAGACTAAAACATTGCAAGGAAGTCATAGGTTGCAGTACAGTGACCAGGAACTGGAGGAGAAAAGGGTTGCTGGATTGAGGGCCCACAGCAGAGATTTAATCACAGCCATGCGTGCATGGATGATGCTTGATAAATGGGAAGAAAAATTGTCCAAGAAGAAAAGCTCTAGGAGAACGATAGGGGAGACACCACCTCCGGGTGGAGGGATGTTGGAGATAAGGAATTTCCCTTTATGGGAAGTGCAGAATGGAGGATATGTGCATGTAACCTGGAGCAGGGGTGATTTGGCGGCATTTACGAATGATTTTCCCCGCCCGCAGAGTGGTATAAGCAGGTCGACCGTTTTGTAAAGATCTCAAAGGTATTGTGGATTGATCTGAATACCTTATTTGATATTGTAGTTCCGGGAGATTTGTGGGCAGCATGCAAGATTGCCGTTGATTGGCCGACTTACGAGCCTGATAGGAATGCGATCACGAATGGTCCGGCAATGATAGTGATGAGGAAGTACGAGCAAGTGATTGCGTGGTTGAAGTCGAAGGTCTCACCACAAGACATTGATCGGGTGAAGATAGACAGGACAGTGCAGGAACCTAAGGAGACGGTACATGAATTCTATGAGAGACTCTTGCAGGCTTTTAAGCAGTACAGTGGCCTAGATGCGTTGGACACGAAAGATATGGGACAGTTTGTTTCAAAGTTTGTGATGGGATTGAGGCCAGAGGTTAGTCTCATGATACAGCAGCATTTGATTTGTTGGCAAAACAAGCCTGTTGATGAGATTTTGCGGTACGCCCGATATTGCACAGATGAGATTGAATCAAAACACAGGAAGTTGAAAGATAACTTGATGCTTGTTCAGCTGCAAACCGCTCAGGGACAGCCTAATGGGGGAGCGTTGGTAAGGAGACAGGGAAATTATCAGGCGGGAAATCAGAATGTTCAGGGGCAGGGAAGGCCAAGACCAATAGACCCTAGAACAGGTATGGGTGTGGCGACATTGAAAAAGACTACAGCATGTCATCAGTGTCACCAGGTTGGACACTGGAGACGCGAGTGTCCCCTGAACCCATGGAATCAGATACAGCCGGAAGGAGAAGTAGTTCAGGTCCCTGGGGCAGAGGCGGTGCCAACAGTGACTAGACCTAAAACGATAAAAGGGTAACTGGTGTTCCGCAGGTGCAGGTTCCCCAGCCACCCAGAATACAGAATGTACAGCAGGGAGCTCGAACCTATTTGCAAATGCCAATGTTTGAAGTGAGTGAGGAAAATGATACAAGCCTGTTGGCACGATCATGTTCAAAGAGAGATAAGGATTGCATGCTTAGAGCCATCCTAGAAGTAGATCAGAAAGGACCCTTTGTGGAAGCAGACCTTGACGGTCACCCTACAACCTTTTTAGTTGATACGGGGCCTACCAGATCGACTATAAGATCGGCAGTGGTTCCAGGTCTAGCTGTTTCTGGACAAAGTATCCAGGTTGTTGGTGTAGCAAATAAGAAACTGATTAGTTCACTGACGGAGCCAATTCCAATCAGGATAGGAAATTCCAGTGATCGACACCAGTTCGTGGTGTGCGATTCTAGTCCGGTTTGCCTGTTAGAGAGAGATCTATTGTGCAAGCTCAACTGCACGATCTACTGTACCCCGAAAGGAGTGGAGGTACAGACGAGAGACGATGACGCAACCTTTAAGGTTGCGAATCAGCGTGTGTGTGTGGAAATGTACCCAGCATTGATGGTGGAGGAGCTTCCACTTGATCTGAGGGACTCAGTGTCTTTTGACGTATGGGACCTTAGTGGTGAGGAGATTGGTTTATTCAAGGGAGTAGACCCAGTGAAAATCCAGATTAAACCAAACGTAGAGTTCCCGAGGACACCCCAGTATAAGTTATCTCCTGAAACTATTGCAGGGATTAAACCTGTGATTGAGTCTATGATCAAGCAGGGAATACTAATGGAAATTATGGGTAGCCCATGTAATTCGCCTATCATGGGACTACAGAAACCAAGTGGGAAATTTAGGATTGTGCAAGATTTGCGAAAAATAAACAAAATAGTTGTTCCATGTTGTCCTGTGGTACCGAATCCATCTGTGATCCTATTTCAGATCCCATGTGAAGCTGAATGGTTCACAGTGATTGACTTGTGTCAAGCTTTTTTCTCGATTCCTCTACATGAAGAAAGCCGATTTATTTTTGCATTTCGGCTGGAAAATCGTGTGTTAACGTGGTGTCGTATCCCACAGGGGTATACAGAGAGCCCATCTATCTTTAATCAGATCTTGAAGAAAAGTCTTGAAGGTCTTGTGTTGCCACAAAACTCTGTTTTAGTGCAATACATTGATGATCTGCTTGTTGCGTCGGAGACGGAAGACGCCTGCAGAATCGATACCGTTGCTCTGTTGAATTACCTGGGAGAGAATGGTCACAAGGTGTCTCCAAACAAGCTGCAATACTGTTTGAGCGAGGTACAGTATTTGGGGCACTGAATTGAGAAAGGCAAGAGGAAGGTGTCTCCAGATCGCATTGATGCGATTCTGAGAATGCAGGTTCCCTCGACTCAGAGGGAGGTCAGAATGTTTCTGGGAATGGGGGGCTATTGCCGCCAGTGGATCCCAAGCTTTTCCTTTGAAGCGAAGCCTTTACAGCGGCTGACGCGTAAGGATGTGAATGATCCGGTACCGTGGGATGAGGACTGCTTAAGGTCATTTTTGAGCCTCAGAGAAGCTTTATGCAGCGCGCCAGCTTTGGGAATGCCAGACTATAACAAGGCATTCGCCTTATTCTGTTGCGAAAAGGAAGGTTGCGCATTAGCAGTGTTGACTCAGAGTCACGGAGGTGTCCGTAGACCAGTTGCCTATTTTTCAGCTACTTTAGATCCAGTAGCTTCTGCTTTGCCCGGATGTCTCAGATCCGTTGCTGCAACAGGTGTCAGCATCGAAAGATGTGAGAGCATTGTGATGGGTCATCCGCTTACTGTTCATGTGCCACCTTCTGTTGAGTTGTTGATGACTAGGACTAAAACACAGCACCTCACAAATAATAGGTTGACTCGTTATGAGCAAGTCATCCTTGCTGCAGATAATGTGACGCTGAAGAGGTGTTCTGTTTTAAATCCTGCTACACTGTTGCCTATTCCAAATGTAGATGTAGATGTAGATGAAGATTGTGAGGACCATGATTGTCTCGATGTGACGGAACTATGCACCACACTGAGACCTGACATTGCCGATGAACCGCTTCCAGTTTCAGATGATATTTTCTTTGTGGGCGGTTCATGTTTAAGAGACAGTGTCGGTCGACTGAGAGCAGCGTTTGCTGTGTGCACCATCACAGGGGTGGTTGAAGCCGCTTGTCTAGAAGGAGTATACTCCGCGCAGGTGGCTGAGCTTATTGCTTTGACCCGTGCCTGTTTGGCCGCTGATAAGATCCGTGTAACGATTTACACAGATAGCCAATATGGGTTTGGTGTGGTTCATGACTTTGGACAGCTATGGTCCCAGAGAGGGTTTATGACATCTTCTGGTTCACCCATCAGAAATGGGGACCATGTGCGACAATTGCTTGAAGCATTGCAAGGTCCTGATGAAATTGCCGTTGTTAAATGCTCTGCACACACTAAGGGAAACGATTTTGTGTCATTGGGTAATAATTACGCAGATGAAGTTGCTCGATTTTGTGCAGAACAGGGATGTAATTTTACTGAGAACCATGTTGTGGAAAGCGAAGAGAAAACAGATTACGATGTGATGTTAGCTATGGCAGACTCATGGGAGGAACTGAAACAGTTGCAGGATGGAGTCTCTGATCAGGAGCGGGACAGCTGGATACGAGCTGGATGTGAGAAGGGAGATGTGGATGTATGGGTTTCGAATGACGGACGAGCTGTGTTACTGAAATGTTTGCTGAACCCCATGGCGAGATTGATACATGGTGCTGTACATCTTGGCAGAGATGCAATGATGCGAGTGTTTCGTCAAACGTGGTACAATCCGAAGTTTCGAACGGTAGCTGAAGCTGTGTGCCAGAGGTGTGTCACATGTCAACAGATGAATGTAGGAAAGAGGACCGCTGTGACGTTGAGTCACATAGGGAGGTCAGGTGGACCTTTTAATAGAATGCAGCTGGATTTTATTGAAATGCCGAAGTGTAATGGTTGAGGTACATATTAGTCATAGTATGTGTCTTTTCCAGGTGGGTGGAGGCTTACCCGACACGTAGGTGTGACACACTCACTGTAGCTAAGTTATTATTGAGAGAACTAATCCCGAGGTACGGTTTCCCGACCTCTTTTGAATCAGATAGAGGAACGCATTTCCACAGTGAAATCATGAAGCTGCTTTGTGCTGCCCTAAACGTAGACCAGAGGTTGCACTGCAGCTACCGACCAGAGGCTTCTGGGATTGTGGAGCAAGTTAATGGGACTTTGAAAGCCCGAATGGCGAAAGGGTGTTCTTCGACATCCTTGAAATGGCCAGATGCATTACCTTTGGTCCTCATGAGTCTCCGTAGCGTCCCGGATAGGAGGACTGGATTGTCACCCCACGAGATCCTCATGGGGAGGGCGATGCGCTTGCCAGCAATACCTGCCACTGCTTTGATTAATATCACTGATGATATGATACTGGACTATTGTAAAGGCCTGGCTGACGTGGTCCGTTCTGTGTCTCAGCAGGTGCAGGCAGCAACGGTTCCAGCCGCAAGCGACCTGTGCCATGACTTGTGCCCAGGGGACTGGGTATTGGTGCGCAAACACGTGAGGAAGAGTTGCCTGGATGCTCGCTGGCGTGGGCCATATCAGATCATTTTAATAACTAACACAGCAGTGAAGTGTGGAGGACTTCCGAACTGGATACACGCCTCTCATACCCGTAGAGTTCCAGCACCCTTGGAAGAAACAGCCCCTCTCGAGAACGAAAACCCAGCTGAGGTGGCAGAGCCATCTGAGAGGGCAAGTCAAGCTGTAGGGGTTGCTGACGCAGCTGGTTGTGCACTAAACCAAGCCGAAAGGGAACGTGAAAGTAACATCGAAATGGACTTGGAAGAAGAAGAAAGAGCTGCAGTGGGCAGTACCGAGTCAAATCCTGCGGAAGAAGAAAGCAGTGCACAGGGTACCAGAAGGGAGAGCAGTGGTGCCACAGAAGCAGAAAGGGTTTGGCCCGTGAGTCAGAGACGGGTAAACTTGAGATCGGCACCAAGAACAGATCTTGCCCCAGTTTCCAAAGAATCAGAAGCAGAGCAAAGTGACGAAGATCAAACCCAAGGTGCTCTGAGACGATCGAAAAGAACAAGAGTGCCGTGCCAGAAGTACGCATCACCCGAGTGGGCATACTCAGTGACTGATGACAGGTTTACTGACCACGGGACGGCTGAGATCGATCACACTGGTCAGCAGTTCTCTGTTCCCAAGAGTGGAAGTGTTGTTGAAGATCCCAGGATTGGAGATCGAAGGAATATTGACCATCAATATTCCGAATCCTCCACTTCTGAGCATCATCCGTGGTCTGATTTTGGAAACGCTAGACTTCACAACTTTTGCAGTTATACCGGCTCCCCAAGAACTGACAAACCTCAAACTTGAAATTTTGCAGGGGGACCCACAGTTATTCTGGACTGATTGAAAATTTGCTGTATATAAAGTTTGAAAAGAAGATAACCTAGGCCCGAGAGGAAGAAGAATACATTTAGGGATTTCCTTTGGAGGGCGAAGAAGAGCTAGGGAAGCCTTCCTGATCTAAAAAGATAAGAAATTGAACTTTGTTAGAGGTTCCCCCGGTTTAAGAGAGCAGCTGAACTGAAATTGCTGGATGAGAAAGAGACTTGTGTCAACAGAGACTGTACTGAACATTGAGAACATCTCAAAGATGGCGAAACCTGGAAATACACACCGTAGAGCCAAAATAGTGATAGGCACACTGTTAGGGGTAGTGATAGTTGTTATATTCGCAGTAGTAGTAACTTCATACATGGTGGCCCATAGACAGGAGGGGGAGGTTCAGGGAACGCCCACACCTACCACTCTAGGACAGGGAGGGGTCACTATTAGAGGTCAGAGAGCTCAGACGCTTGAGGAGAGTCGTATGTTTCATATAGATTTGTCTAGAGCTGATTTTAAACTTAATGCTTATGCGAAGCTGTTGTATGAGTATGTTGATGCGATGGATGCGAAAGATTGTTATGTGTGCATGCAGTTGCCTGCTTCAGTAGACGGAGGTATTAGATACCATCATCTCCCATTGACATATGGGATTTCTTGTAGCCTATTGCTTAATTTGTTTTATGACAGGAGATAGTTTGAGTATCTATTTTCGAATTATGTCACAGTACTTCCTGAAGTTCCGGCATACAACCATCTGAATAAGTATGATTATTACAAGTCAGAAGATAGACTTCGGAAGTATGTCATACCGACTGTGAAGCTAGATACAGCTTATGCTCATAGACATAATTTGACATGCTGGTTGTCCGAAACGGAAAAGAAGTTCATAGGTCAGATAGAGGATAGGTATAGAAAACTGACCCAGACACGAGATACAGGAGACAGTCCAGTGGATTGGACGGATGAGGAGAGATTGCACAAATCTAAGGGAAGTTATGGACCGATTGCATTAGATGAAGTACAGAAGGGGAAGTTGTGTGTTGCCCGTCCTCAAACTCCTAAGGAGAAAGTTCCAGTGGGACAGAGTACGTGTGATCATACTTTTACCATGGAGGACTCTGCTAAGAACTTTTTGCAAGGTCCGGTACAGGTGATTCCGACTGTGTATTATGTATGTGTGGAAGAATGCATATGTGAGATTGCCTGCGAATTGGTATGGTTTGTGTTATTTGGCTATCATTTTCCCAAAGATTTATCATGCTGAGGATTTGAATCTGTTAGAGACGGGACGTCATTCTAGAGTGCGTAGAGCTGCAAATGCAGGAGCAGTGATTGGTGATATATTTGGAGCGACTATACCTAGTTTGGGTGTGGTCCTGAGTGATGTGAAAATAAGAAGATTGGAGACTGTGGTGGATGAATTTTCAATGAATTCGGCGAGGTCATTGTTGTTGGTGAATGGAGAAATGTTATCGATACGTAATATGGTTTTGCAGAATCGACTTGCGTTAGACGTATTATTGGCAAAAGAGGGCGGAGTCTGTAAATTGCTGAAGGTCCAGGAATGTTGCACGTATATTCCAGACAATAGCAAGGACCTGGAGAAATACATAGACAACATTACCACAATCCATAAGGAAATAGTAGATTTGACAAAAGAGAATGTGTGGGAAAAGATTGGCCAAGGATTTGGTCGCGTGGGAACTTGGTTTGCGAACTTGGGAATGGGATTTCTTGGATCTGTGTTGAAGCCAATAATAATTGCTGTGGTTTGTGTGATTTGTCTGTGGGGATTCGTAAGAGCATGGAAAGGGTACAGAGGGAATAGGGTCGAAAGAGCCCTCAGAGCGAATGAGCAGAGAATAGCGAGATTTCAGGACCGTCAATATTAGGATATTAAAAGGATGGAAGGGATCCGACAGAGTAGAATGGTGACAACTGCCGTTTAGATCAGCTTCTTATTCCAGGAAAAGTGAGAAGTGATGGTGTGATGACAGTTGTCATCAAAGGGGGGAACTGATGTAGCGCCTAAAGGTTTGAAAATTGTAGGGATGCTTCATATTCACCGTTAGTAAGCACCCGCATATAATCAATGTATCTTTTAGATGTGTTGTGTGAAATGTATTAAGAAATGTATCAGTTATATCGCATCATAGAAGTGTTAGAGATGTGAAAACATATTGTGAATGTATTCAGTAAAATGCATGATGATTAGTTTCGTTCAATGCAATGTATTAGGTTAAACGTGTGACATGATTAAAATTACTATGTAGGTCGCTTATTCATGTAGGTGAAAGTAAAAGTACTAATGCTTAGAATGTGATTTAATAGCGTGTTTAACCGAGTAGAGGCCCGAATGCACATATATCGTTGAGAAGAAAGGCCTGTTATTTTCTTATGTTAGCTGAATGCGGTAGGCCGCAAATGATTCATTCTGCTAGAGGTTTTGGGCTGCAGTAAATTGTAAAGTTAAAAGATGCGAAGTATTTCTCCATCCCATGATCTCACGGCAGGTGCAAGGACAGTTGGTTCGTTAGTAGAAAAGGTCTTTGTCTAAGAATTGAATTATGGGGGAAGCCAGACATGGGAGTACTTTGGAATGTGCCAATCACAACTCCTAGCGCAGACGGTGTCTGGGACTCAAGGCCAAGCTGATGGACGATGGAGGTTGGACAGCTCAGGATGGAAAAGTACTGGAAGAAGACCTGGTCGAGAAGGTGTGCCGGAGAGCGTGTTTTATGAATTGGGGTTTTGTATTAGGGACAGCGCCCCGTGGTTTGAGCACAATAGAATAGACCAGAGCAGAGAGAAGAGGTGGGCGAGGAGCTAGAAGGAATACTTTAGATCGAACTCTCACTAAGTGAAGACATCTTAGGGAGTTTCACTTCTGACACATTTTCACGATTTCTTGGGTCTTAAGGGAATGCTAAGTAGGGATGTCATCTAGCATAGAGTAGGGAAAAAGATGCTTTTGTTTAATGATTTATAATATCGACATTGGCTTGGTAGTTATCTACCTCATGCTTTTGGAAGCTGTACTTTTGTTTATATTTAGTCGAATGCGGATTCTTCGTAGAGTAGCATTTGTGTTAGTGCCTATTTACCTGTTGTGCCTTGTGCTAAGGTGCCTTTATCTGCAGATGTTTCTGTTGATAATACAATCCCGAGAGCAATAGAGATTGAGTTTTGAGTCCTTAATTTTGTCAAATTGCGGAAAGTATTCTCTGATAATTGTGTTTGCTCCCTCCACGCTATTGGGCAAGTAAAAAGGTTCAATCGGCCAGAGTGGGTTCTTGGAGACTAATGGAAACAAGAAAATTAGGCCCCAGCAGTTGTACCCGGAGTGGAAGGACAGTGGTGAAACCTACGAGGTTCAGAGACTTTGAGATGGAGGACTGATGGGGAACACACGCAAGTAATAATTTTCTGTTATTAATGTGTAAAGAGAGAAGGGAGAGAATGCACGCAAGTACTAATTTTCTACTTGTTATGTATAAGGAAAAAAGAGAGATATGTAGAGTTGCGGTCTAGTCGTTGCGTCTACGCTATGACGTAGGCGTGCAGCGGCCATTTTAGGATGCATTAGCGCCGAGTCTGTGCACCGGCCCCCGGCGCTCTCCCTCTCGTATATAATTAGACATATCCACAAAATATAGTGAGCACTGTTATCCCCTACCTGTGTGTCCCTGTCATCATTGCCCTGCAAGGTGACTCCTACAACGTCTCCTGGAAGAGGGGGTTTCCTATTGCTTTGTTAGGTGAACGTACATGGCCAGCATCGAGTACCAAGGGTACAGGGTCACTAGATGCAGGCAATGTATTCCAAGACAAAATGTCACAACTACCACAGCGAGCGAATCACTACTGCGCATTGGAAGACTAGGTACATTCAGGCGGCGTTAAGAACAGTAAGTATATATTTACTCTACATTGTAATGATAGGTGACGCATTGAATTAATTATTGATGTCTATTGATGCTGTTGCCTTGTTATAGTGCTATCCCAGGTATACAACGTTTACAACGCAACTTTTACACCGCACTACCATTACAACGAAACTGTAACAACGCGAAATCTGTTACAACGCATGCCATTACAACGCATGCCATTACAACGAAATGCACTAGATGGCGTGCTAACATTAGAAATAGTGTAGTTTTACTATCCAAACACCTTCCCTACTGCAACGTGGACTGGAGTTAGAATAGTAAATTATACATTTCTAATGTCAGCACTCCATCTAGTGTACGTCGTTGTAAAAGCATGCGTTGTAAAGGCTTGCGTTGTAACAGATCTTGCGGTGTAAAAAATGCGTTGTAATGGCATGCGGTGTAAAAGCATGCGTTGTAACGTCATACATCCGCTATCCCACAGTGTCAACATCACAAACAAACAATGTTCTGTGATTGTGCTTTCCGCCACTGCTGCTAGTGGCTATGTCGTCATGTTATGCCATGTATGTTTAGAGAGTCTGAAACCTCCCGGATGCCATACCTGCCCCGTGGCCCTCACCCTTACAGTCCCTTGCCCTTGAAGCAAGTTGGAAAACGTTTCTCCACCACCTTTGTCCTCACTCCAAGGACTGGAAAATCCACATTCGAGTTTAGCAGGACTCCAGCTCGGGCGCCCTTTGCCACCGAGTGTTTCCTGGTGGATATTGTGCGGACAAACTGCAAGAAATACGAGTTTGAGAAGCTCGCGGAATATTACATTGCAACTCTGCGCTGCTCGAAAGTTCCCCGGAAACTAAAGTAACTTCCCGCACGCATGTGTTGTTACCTCAAATCCTCCTGTGCCCGCTCCTCCCGGTGAATCAAAAACATTGAATTAGATGTGGCCGCGGCAAATTGCTTTCGAATATTGCACGTGAATGTGAGAAGTATTCGGACAACAGGTGACCCCAGTCTTACCCGGTTTATTTATGTTTCGAATCGCAGCGGCGATGGGCTCACTGCTGCCTTCTAACTGAACGTGTCCATTGGTTTTGTAAATAATTGTCCGCCTGTGTACTTTTTCGGTCGAGGACGTCCGGTCTGCCGAAAGGCAGAACCGGAAGTCGGAGATTTAATGACTTGGAGAAGAGGGGCTTGAACCCGCCCCTCTTCTCCCCTGTTCTCCATTGGCTGGCCTCTTGAATGCTGGACAGCCATTGGAGAAGAGGTCAGTCATTCAAATCAGGCCCCGTCCTTTTCGGATCGGGGGGCGTGTTTTTTGCAAGAAGTCTCAAGGAGGAGACAACAGCAAAACACGCCCCCGAATCCGAAAAGGACGCTGCGTTTCTCCGAGGCATTTCTGCTCTGCCTCGGAGAAAGGCGGTGGTGTCTTCTGGTGCCCTCGGCTTGTCTAATGAAATCCGCCGAGTGGGAGATTGTGTTGTAACTTAATGTAAACCACTCTCCTTGGTTTGGAATAGAAGATTCCCGGCTCATCAAAGACTATTTCTCATTTTGGTCGTATGGCCACACCTCTGGTTCTCCCTTCTGCGCGACGATACACTTCCAGTACCCCAATTCTGAGTTCCAGGGTTCTAGACAGACAAACCCAACCAAATTCTGGAAAACAGGATGTTGGAAGGCGGACCCCGAGGAGTCGGTGAGACCACCAAGGGGGGGGGCCCTCTCACTGCACGAAGTAGCCGAGCACTGCCGAGAAGTCTCCTGAGAGATCCTTCTCCTATCACGTACTAGCACAGTAACACCACCACACCGGACTCAGGGAGGTTGTCTCAAGACAAGCAATTCTTTATCATCAATAAAAGGTTACGAGTTCAATATTTACGAGGGATCGAGGGATCCACCAAAAGTCTCAATGTCTCTTTGGAAGGGTAGGGGTAGCGGGACAGTCTTTGGCAGGAGTGCGGTACGAGGGAACCTGGGGCCCAGTTCTTATCCTCAAGCTGGAGGACCTCCGATCTCGGAGGGGTCGAGCCGCGACGGCGTCAGCAGGGCTCTGGCGTACAGTTCGTGGAGAGCCGCGATTCAATCAGCAGGGCTCTCAAGATGGTTTCTGCTCAGCTCGAGCCGCGACGTCGTCAGCAGGGCTCCGAGGAAGGTTTCAGCGAGGTTGGGCCGCGACAGCGTCAGCAGGGCTCCGATGTTCCAGGTGGCTTTAAGGTGTTCACAAGAAGGAGCCGCGACGCAGTCCGCAGGGCTCGTGATGGTTCCGGCAAGAGTTCTTCTCCGTAGGGTCGGCCGCGATTCAATCAGCAGGGCTCTCGACTCCGGGATACAACTGCCGAGCTGTGGTGGGGTCGCCCCAGATATAGGTCTGGAGCCCTTTGATGTCCGGACCTATGCGCCCGAGGGGGCGGAGTGGCCGGGTGGAGGTGGCCAGACGCCCAGCAGGAGAGGCGCCAGGCCCATGGGAGTTGCAGGGCGATCACACCTCGAGAGGGGAGGACAGTTGGGGGTCCCATCGATACTGTCCTCCGCCGGGGGCGATGAATGGTTCCTGCGGCACCCCCTGGCTAGTTCGTGGTGCCTCGATGTCGGGGCTTCGCTGGGGTCGAGGCCGGGTTGAGCGGGGTCGCGCCGGCTGGTGCACGGTGTGACGTGGAGGCCAACAAGATGGCGGAGCCACGAGGAGTATGCGACCACGTGCAGCTCCGGGTGAAGGGCCTTGGTGCAGTTCAGACGGGTGGCCCGTGAAGGCCGGGGCGGGGAACGGCCACAATCCAGGGGGTTAAGGACCACGCCGCGAGGCCGGGGTCCAACAGGCGTCCCCCCCAGCCGAAGGCATGGAGAGTCACCCATCTCCTTGGGGATTCTCCTCGTCAAGGCGGAAGAAGCGGGACAGGCCGTCGGCGTTGGCGTGGTCATTGCCGGGCCGGTGTTCGACGTCAAAGTCCATCCCTTGTAGCGAGATGGACCATCGCAGCAGCTTGGGGTTCTCGCCCCGCATTCGCATTAACCATTGCAAGGGCCGGTGGTCGGTCTGGACCCGGAAGTGGGCGCCAAAGAGGTAGGGCTGGAGCTTCTTGAGGGCCCACACCACAGCGAAGGCCTCGCGCTCAATAGTGCTCCAGCGTTGCTCTCGGGGCAGTAGTCGTCGGCTGATGAAGGCCACTGGTCGGTCGAGCCCCTTTTCGTCAGCTTGGGATAGGACGGCCCCGATACCATACTCGGAGGCGTCCGTCTGTACCACGAACTCCTTCTGGTAGTCCGGGGCCTGCAGCACCGGAGCAGTACACATGGCTGTTTTTAGGGTGTCGAAGGCTGTTTGGCAACGGGGTGTCCAGTGTACCTTCTTGGGCTGCTTTTTGGACGTTAACTCCGTGAGGGGGCCAACAATGCTCCCATAGTCCCGGATAAACCGCCGGTAGTATCCGGTGAGGCCCAGGAAGGCCCGGACAGCGGTCTGGGTAGTGGGGGGTCCCCAGGTCTTGATGGCCTCTATCTTCGCTTGGAGGGGGGCCACCTGCCCGCTCCCCACTTGATGGCCCAGGTAGGTCACGGATCCGTGGCCGATTTGACATTTGCTGGCCTTGATTGTGAGCCCGGCCTGCTGGAGGGCGGCCAGGACGGCCTTCAGGTGACGGAGGTGCTCGGCCCAGTGGTTGCTGTACACGGCAATATCATCTAAGTAGGCCGCGCTGAAGGCCTCAAGCCCGGCCAAAACCTTGTTCACCAGTCTCTGGAAGGTGGCCGGGGCGTTCTTCATTCCGAAGGGCATCACCCGAAAGTGGTAATGCCCATTCGGAGTCGAAAAGGCGGATCTTTCTTGTGCGCCGGGGGTGAGCTGGATTTGCCAGTACCCGGCGGTGAGGTCCAGCGTGCTCAGGTAGCGAGCGGCCCCTAGGCGGTCGATGAGTTCGTCGGCCCGGGGTATCGGGTGTGCGTCTGTCTTGGTTACTGTATTCAGGGCTCGGTAGTCCACGCAGAATCGCAACTCCGGGGGGTGACCGGGAGCTGCGGCCTTGGGCACCAGGACGACAGGGCTGGCCCACGGGCTGTCGGAAGGCTCGATGACCCCCAGGGCCAGCATCTTCGCTACTTCGGCCTGGATGCAGGCCCGCACTCGGTCAGGCACCCGGTAGGCTCTGTGTCGTATGGGGGGGCTCTCCCCGGTGTCGACGTCGTGGACGCACCAGTGGGTCACCCCCGGGGTGAGAGAGAAGAGGGCTGTGTAGTCCCGCAGTAATTGCTGGCAGTCGTTGCGCTGTGCCGGGGTCAGGGACGAGGCAAGTTGGACCCCTTCGATCGATCCATCGTGAATGTCGGATTGCAAGAGGTCGGGCAAGGGCTCGGAGTCGTCCTCGCCCCCCTCGTCGGTCGCCAGCAGCAGGCTCAGTTCGGTCCGGGCGAAGTGGGGTTTTAGCCTGTTAGCATGTAGGACCCGGAGGGGGTTCCGGGGGGACTCCAGATCGACCAGATAGGTGACGGGACTTTTCTTCTCCACCACCTTGAAGGGCCCGGTCCACTTGTCCTGGAGGGCGCCGGGTTCGACCGGGGCCATGACCCACACTTTCTGACCTGGCTCGAATTCTACAGTAGAGGTGTTGCGATCGTACCACCGCTTCATGTCCTCCTGGCTGGCCTCGAGGTTGGCTTCGGCCATGGCTCGGAACTTGCGGGTCTGGTTTCGGAGGGTCAGGAGGTATCGGTAGACGTCAGGAGGGGCGCCTCGGGGTTGCATCTCCCAGCCCTCCTTGACCAGGCTGAGCGGTCCGCGGACCGGGTGTCCATACAATAGTTCAAACGGGCTGAACCCCAAGGACTTCTGCGGGACCTCCCGATAGGCAAACAGGAGGCAGGGCAGCAGGACATCCCATTTCCGCCTGAGGGGTTCTTCCAGGCCCTGGATCATCCCTTTTAATGTTCGGTTGAACCGCTCAACCAGTCCGTTCCCCTGAGGGTGATAGGGGGTCGTGAACTTGTATGTGACCCCGCACTGTTGCCACAGGGACCGCATGTACCTGGAGATAAAGTTCGTTCCGCGGTCGCTCACCACTTCGCTGGGGAATCCCACTCGGGAGAAGATCCCCATCAAGGCCCGGCCTACCACAGGGGCCGTTATAGTTCTTAGCGGGACCGCCTCCGGGTACCTGGTGGCGTGGTCCACGAGGACCAGGATGAAGCGGTGGCCCAGGGCGGTTTGGGGGTCCAGGGGTCCCACAATATCGATTCCGACCCGTTCGAACGGGGTGCTGACGGCGGGAAAGGGCTGGAGGGGGGCCTTGACCCGACCCCCCGTCTTTCCGCTGGCTTGGCAGGTCTGGCAGGACCGGCAGTGGTTGTCCACATCTCTCCGCATCCGGGGCCAGTAGAAGTGGGTCACCAGACGACTGTACGTTTTGTCTTGCCCCAAGTGTCCGGCGAGGGGCACATCATGGGCCAGGTTGAGAAGGAACTCCCGGAAGCGGAGGGGGACCACCAACACGCGGCTGGCCCCGAGTTCTGCTACTTTCTGTTCACTGTACAACAGGCCCTCGGCCCAGTAGATCCAGTGGGTGCCGGTCTGGTCACCGTTGGCTTGCGCGGTTGCCTGTTGTCGGACCCCTTCGAGAGAGGGACAGGACTGTTGCTCTTGCTGGAACTGCTCTCGGGTGGGGCCCCCTTCGTGTGGCCAGTGCGTCAGCTCTGGTAGGACGCTCGGAGAAGCCATCTCTTCGGGGGAGGATTCGCTGGGCCCAGGGTCGGTGTCCGCCTCCTCCTCGCTGCTGGTGGGAGGGGGTGTGAGCCCCTCGGGTTGGGCGGTCCCGGAGGTCGAGGATGAGCGGGGGGCCTGGGTGGTCATGGACCGGGTGATGGCGCAGGCCCAATCAGCCAGTCCCAACATTCGGAGGTGCTCTCGTCGCTCTACTTGAGCCCAGGGGGAACTTTCCAAGTCGTTCCCCAGGAGACAGTCGACCGGGGCGTCGTCGCGCACTGTCACCTTCAGCAGGCCCGTCACCCCTCCCCACTCGAAGGGGACCAGGGCCATCTGGCATAGGCTTTCACTGTTGTCGGCCGTCCGTACGGGGCACAGCACATTCGGTAGAATCTGTTCAGGGGTCACCAGGTGGCAGCGGACAGCGGTGATACTGGCGCCCGTGTCGCGAAGGGCTTCGGCCCGTTGTCCGTTGACCGTGACCTGCTGCCGGTACTTCTGGGTGTTGGTTGGGATGGGGGCGCAGGGTACCATATCTCGGCTACCCAGGCAGACCAGGGACATGGCTGCCGGCTCCCACTCAGTGTTCTCTCGGTCGAGGGCCTCCTCTTCCTCTTCTCCTCCCCCCAAGGCGGCGGCTGTCAGCTGCCAGGGTGGGGGCCCGCCGGCCCCGTTTCTTCGGTTCAGAGGGCAGGCCGGATCGCTGGCAAAGTGTCCGGTTTGTTGGCAGCCATAGCAGGTCACTGGGGGTCGTGGTCCGGGTCGGGCCGGGCCCACCCTTCGGGCTAGGCTCGGGGAGAGATGTGGCTGCGGTGGCCCTCGAGGGGGGCTCCTGGGGGCCCCGGCGGGAGGGTCTCGGTTCCTGTTCGGCCCTCCCCCCCCACCGCGCTGGCGTGGGGGTCCGTTGGGGTTCCTCTGGTACTCCCCCATTGAGCTCCGGGGGACCCGGGAGTTGACCCATCGATCGGCCTCGACAGCAAGTTTTCGCGGGTCGGTCATTTTGCTGTCGAGGAGGTGCTGTCTCAGTTCCACGAAGCAATTGTTGGAAAGATGTTCCCACACGATGAGGTCGACCAGCTGCCCGTAGGTGGTTACTTTGCTTCCTTTGATCCACCCTTCTAGGGCCCGACTGAAAAAGTCCACATATTCCACCCATGTGGTACCCGGGATTTTCTTGCAGTCTCTGAACCGCTGGCGGTACATTTCCGCTGTTAGCCCGTAGCGGGTGAGCAGGGCCTCCTTCATGTGATCGTAGGAGGTCATCACCTCCTCCGGTAGCTGGAGCAGCGTGTCCCGTCCTTCACTCAGGAATCGCCCCCACAGGCCTGCGCCCCAGTCTTTTCGGGGCACCCGATGGGAGGTCATGGCCACCTCGTAGGCCTTAAACCATTGTTGGATGTCGTCATTCTTGTAATACTCCTTGACGACCTCTTTCGGGATATGTACCTTGGCCTCGGAAGGCGGTAGAGTGTCTCTAGTACTGGGGGTGTCGGTCCCTCCGTTCTTGGCCTTGATCTCGAGTTCCTTGAGACTGCGCTCGTGCTCAAGAGTTAGTTTCTTTTCCTCCAACTCCCGGTGTCGTCTCTTCTCTTCTATCTCTTCTTGAAGGCGTAGCTGCTCGAGGGCCAGTTTCTTTTCTGCCAGCTGGAGTTCGCCGTCCAGCCGCAGTCGGGCGAGTTCTAGCTCGTGGCTCCGGACCTTTTCCCGCTCTCGTATTTCTTCTTCGGAGAGGCCGGTTTCTAGGCTCTTTCTTCCTCTGGTTGCCGGAGTCAGTGCGGTTGCTGCGGTCTCCGTCAGGGGCAAGGGCCCTTCTTCCTGGGAGGGGCCTGCCCCGGCCTCCAACCATGCCCTCAGAGCTTTCTGCATCTCTTCTTTGGTACCTAGGTTGGTGGTTGCAATGCCTTTGTCTTTGCAGAACTGTTTTAGTTCTTTGTGCGTATATTCTTCCAGCCGTTCGGGCTGGAACTCCATTGTCGCGTTGTTTTCCTGGCTGCTCATGATGCTATTCGCTTGGATGGGTAGCTAGTGGGTACTGGCTGGTACGTACTGCGTTCGGCTCGGATCCCGTCGCTGGCCACCAAATGTTGGAAGGCGGACCCCGAGGAGTCGGTGAGACCACCAAGGGGGGGGGCCCTCTCACTGCACGAAGTAGCCGAGCACTGCCGAGAAGTCTCCTGAGAGATCCTTCTCCTATCACGTACTAGCACAGTAACACCACCACACCGGACTCAGGGAGGTTGTCTCAAGACAAGCAATTCTTTATCATCAATAAAAGGTTACGAGTTCAATATTTACAAGGAGGGATCGAGGGATCCACCAAAAGTCTCAATGTCTCTTTGGAAGGGTAGGGGTAGCGGGACAGTCTTTGGCAGGAGTGCGGTACGAGGGAACCTGGGGCCCAGTTCTTATCCTCAAGCTGGAGGACCTCCGATCTCGGAGGGGTCGAGCTGCGACGGCGTCAGCAGGGCTCTGGCGTACAGTTCGTGGAGAGCCGCGATTCAATCAGCAGGGCTCTCAAGATGGTTTCTGCTCAGCTCGAGCCACGACGTCGTCAGCAGGGCTCCGAGGAAGGTTTCAGCGAGGTTGGGCCGCGACAGCGTCAGCAGGGCTCCGATGTTCCAGGTGGCTTTAAGGTGTTCACAAGAAGGAGCCGCGACGCAGTCCGCAGGGCTCGTGATGGTTCCGGCAATAGTTCTTCTCCGTAGGGTCGGCCGCGATTCAATCAGCAGGGCTCTCGACTCCGGGATACAACTGCCGAGCTGTGGTGGGGTCGCCCCAGATATAGGTCTGGAGCCCTTTGATGTCCGGACCTATGCGCCCGAGGGGGCGGAGTGGCCGGGTGGAGGTGGCCAGACGCCCAGCAGGAGAGGCGCCAGGCCCATGGGAGTTGCAGGGCGATCACACCTCGAGAGGGGAGGACAGTTGGGGGTCCCATCGATACTGTCCTCCGCCGGGGGCGATGAATGGTTCCTGCGGCACCCCCTGGCTAGTTCGTGGTGCCTCGATGTCGGGGCTTCGCTGGGGTCGAGGCCGGGTTGAGCGGGGTCGCGCCGGCTGGTGCACGGTGTGACGTGGAGGCCAACAAGATGGCGGAGCCACGAGGAGTATGCGACCACGTGCAGCTCCGGGTGAAGGGCCTTGGTGCAGTTCAGACGGGTGGCCCGTGAAGGCCGGGGCGGGGAACGGCCACAATCCAGGGGGTTAAGGACCACGCCGCGAGGCCGGGTCCAACAGGATTCTTAGAACAAGCAGCTGCTCTCTGCTCAGTTCCGGAAACCTAAAGCCACCCTTGCCCTCCACACCTGGGTTGGGCCTCCCTAAGGCAGGATATCTGTGTCAGCTCTCGCGCTGGCTCTGTGGTTCCTTCGTTCAGCACCTGCTGGTAGTCTCACGTTGGCTACGATAAGTGTGCGTTCTCTGTCCTCCGTTCATATCCTGGCCTTAGACCCGGTAGCCCTCACTATCGGCCCTGACCCTGTGCACCTGTATCCGCTCTCTCTAACTCTCGACTCTCTCCCTCCCACCCACCCCCCAGGGGCCCCTTCACTCTCTCCGGCTTTGGAGTCACTGGCTCTCTCCTTTATTCCAGTGCTGCTCTCCAGCTCACGTTCCTTACCCAGCTCCCAGCCTAGCCCGTACCTGGCTCTCGGTGCGACGCTGGTTCCGGTCTCTTCCTGGTCTCGCGCACCTGCAGCCAGGGGTATCAGCCTCTCCCGTGGGATTCAGAGCCGCAATCTGACTCCAGGCCACACCCTTACCTTGGGTCGTAGGCCGGAGGGAGGAGCCAGGCGCGAGCGAGCGCAGCCGTCAACCCTCCCCGAGAGCACGCGCACGCTGTATCGCGCTTATTGGGCACGCGCACTTCAAACAGGGGTGATGAGGTAACCCCGCCAGTGCTTTTCTTTCTCCTTGGCAACTAACTCTCATGCTAATGACCCCGCAGCCTGAGCTCTTTAAGTTTTGAGAATTCTAAGGAGTGCAAACAAATAATTACATTTGATGACATGGCAGAAAATTGTCACATAACCTTTGACATCTATGATACGTATCTGTTACCTTATCTGAATTAGGAAGTCGCCCTTTTTAGGTAATAAAACAATGTATTGGAGTACAAAAATAAAAAAAGTGCTGTTTTCCCTGTTAGCCTTGAAAAAAGTCTCTCAGATTCATTGTCCAAAAGATCAGTATATAAAATCAACATACAATATTAACAAAAAGAGTCATGAACAAAAGTGCCCACTTTCATGGGGCATGTGTAGAACGTAGACGTATCACTCGTTGTATAAACATTGCAATCGAGTAACATAACCTCTCAGTAGATGACTTGTGCAAAACCTCAATTACAACCCTGCACTGCCTTAAATCTGCCTGCCTCAAACGTGGTAAAATATAAGCAGACCTCAGTGTTGAATAAAATTTGCAGAAGAGGATAAAGTGCAAGGTGCTTTGTGCAGACAGTCCATCGCCGGGACAAACCGGAAGATTCACAGAGAATGTACCCTGACTCACGCAAGCGACAAGAAAGTGAACAACCCTGTTAAGACACAGTCTTATTAGCAACAAGCATTTACAATGCAATGGTCTCGGCATTGGTAAAGTTAGAGCTATTGGCATTGCTCATGACATTATTTTTGTTTATGTTTTTGTTTTTAAAACATTTAAAGAAACGGCATTGTCATGAGCAATGCCAATAGCTCTAACTTTAACAATGCCGAGACCGTTGCATTGTAAATGCTTGTTAAAGTAGCGCTGAATGCATTGGTGCTGGCACGCGGTAAGAGGCGCTATAAAGCTCTAGCAAACTTCTCAATCTATGGAAAACTATAAAGTAAACAATAATCGTAATGTCCCAACCATCCCCCGTTTCTCCTCGCCTTCATTTCACCCCCTCCTTGGTGCCCCTTTGTTGTTCGCTGTCTCCCTCGCCCGAACACCCTTTCTCTCTCGCTTTCCCGCCGACTCTGTGGTTGTTTTCCCTCTACGCCCTTTTAATAATCTGGGTATATAATTCACCATTTTTCATTCCTCCCTGTTCCCTTCTTTTCTCTTTTGCTGCCTCACCGTCTCTCCGCTTTCTCTTCCGATGCCCTTCCTCTCTCAGACTATCTCATTATTCTGTTCTTTCTCTTCCCATAACTTCGCCTGCCTCTCTACTTCTCTCAATTCACGTCTTTCACTTTCTGCTTTCTCTTCTTTTCACCTATATCGTCCACCCCTTTCTCCTTGTCTCATCGCCTTTATCTTCATTTTACTTTCCCTCACACTCACCCCTTTCTCTGTAGTCTACAGACTCCACCTTATATGTTTAATCCTCACGTCCACGTGTCTTCTTAGCCCCTCTCATCCCTCATCACTTTCAGCCTTCTCTCTCCACCTTCACCTTTCCCAACTTCCACCCTCCCGTTGTTTATTTCCCCCTATTAACAAGAAAAAACTATAACAAACAAGCATAAGCAAGGGCAAAAAAACTAGAAGGCATTTATTATGTTAATTCTTTTTTAAAAGGATTGTTCAGTTGTACATAATGTATTCTTGGTTTTATAGAAGATAATAAAAATGCTTATAACACTTTATTATAACTTTTCAACATAGCTTAACAGGCATTGGGAAAGTCAATCGCTCTGGCGCAACACTTATAAGGTCCCAAAGGCGGGACCTATTGGCTATGCCAATGCTTGTTTTACTATGCTTGCAGTAGGCAAACCAAAAGTTTTCTTAATACACATGAGAATTTATAGTAGGACAAATCCGCAGGACACGTTATTCTGGACTCACCAATGGTTCTTTCATAAAAATGTATTTTCTTCTTTCCTTCCTTCTTTAATTTCTTAATTCCTCTTTCTTTGTACTTTCCTTCTTTTTGTCTCTTTCCTTCCTTCTTTCCTTCCTTTTTTCGTATTGTTTGTTTCTTTCCTTTCTTATTTCTTTATTTCCGTCTTAATGAGCACATCAACACATAACGTAGTCCCCTTCAGTACCAGAGAGTGCTAATGTAATGTGTATTTTTACCTTAGGCAATGTTTTATTTTAGATTGACAAACACCCAATAGCTTTCAGAACAATAAAAGTTTGTAAAAACCATGACAAAACAAGAATTTCTACACGCCAGACCTATTGGCTTTGCCAATGCTTGTTATAGGTTGTAGGCAGGATAATTATACACCTCTGTTAGAGATAACTGAGAGCTGCCTTGCTCCACTGAGCTAGGCCCTGAGAGGTCAATGCCTTATGATTATCCGTCTCCCTGTACCTTCTGTCTGTCCACATCCATCCATCTCCGCCAGAGAGCCTTGGAGATAGAACCTCAATGACGAGGGATAAGCAATCAGGGAATGGGGCCCTTGCCGAAAGAGGACCGCAAAGATAACTCTGATGTGGAAAGAAGACCTCAGAGGCACCTTTGGCAGGACAAGCGATGGGACATGGACACATGGGTATAGAGGGCAGGGGGACCGAGGCGCTCTCACAACCCAGCAACATTGATCTGGAGAACAGCAGGTGCAACAAAGGGGTGATGGCGCACAGCTTTTTATGTTGGATATTTCTTTACTGCAGGGCTTATGAGTCTGCGGAGGGTTGTTTTGCAAGAGAGTAAAGGGATTTAGTTCTTGGATGGATGATCCAGCTCAGGAAGGAGTGTGGGGAGTGTTGGGGAGCGGATGTGTTCTGAAGGGTATGTACTGCATGATAGGAAGGAAGGCTGGGGGGGGGGGGCGCTGTCTAGATGGGTTTTGCCTTTCTTCTTCCTCTTTTTCCCGAGTTTAGCGCCGGGACACTTGCGAGTAGCTGCGCGCTGTATAAATTAAAGATAACATAACATAACATAACAAGATGGCCGCAGCTTGACGTAGCTCCGTCGCAGCCATGAGGTATTTTCATTCACATACCTCTATTATCAGTGCCAGACTGCTATTTTCAAGTCGTGCATGAACCGCAATGCCTGTAAATCACAAACGTATTCCCAGCTGTCAGTTTACTGGCATATTCATTGCTTTCTCCGTGATGACTGCATACTGCACCAACACGTGAGTTGCAACCGCCATCTTGACTCCTCTCATGAGGCATTCTTAGCTTTTGTATGCATCACGCTCTGTTATTAATGCCATAACTTGTCAAGCCTGCTTCCCTCATAAGTCATTCTGCTACTCAGTGCTCTTTGTGGGAAGTATCTTTTTCAACACATTATTTATTCAAGTTTGCTTTTGTGCTTCCAGACGCACTACATTAAACTGCCTTCTGAGATTGTTTGCTCATGTATTAAATACACTTCACTTGGAGATAATTCCCTATACAAAATCATTTATTTCAATAATTACTCTTATGTATAGGGAAAACTAGAAATTTAAAGTGACACACTCCTGGCATGATCAGTTCTCAATATACAGTGGATACCAAAAACTCTCAGGGCTCTCGTCCATCGTCCTCCTCCTGTGTTTCTACGGTCACATCCAAGCAACCTTCCAAGATATCAATGTCAGTTCCGTTCTCAACAAACAAAAGACCTAAGAAACACCCTCCGTCTCCTGTCAAACCTTATTTCTTCCATCACTATGGAGCTTGTTTGGATGAGATCCGTGCCTTATATGGCGGAAACTAATACAAAGCTTCAGCGACTGGATAGCAATTGATTTTGGGGGAAAATTGAGTCACGAACAAGAAACATCAGATGCTTTCAATTGAGGACACTGCTCAAGACGTTATACAGCTTAAAGCAGAAGTCTCCTATCTTACGAAAGTCACTGAGGGTTTAGAAAATCACAATAGGTGTAAGAATCTTCGCATTTATGGCCTTGCAGAGGAGACAGATGGTTCTCAACCTATTTCATTTTTCCCAAATTTCCTTCCAAAAATGTTGGACATGCCTGAATCCACAAAGCTCAACATACAATGTGCTCATAGACTTGGTCGTCAATCCCAACATGCTTCTTCATCACAAAAGCCTTGGGTGTCATAATACTCTTTCTAGAATATTAAGATCTCCTCACAGTGATCAAGAAAGCTAAAGCCAAAGGATGTATTACTTGGTCAGAAAACCCATTATAGTTTGTTCAAGATCTGGCCAAGGCCACAGCAGACAGGAGGAAGAGATTTCTCGACAAGCGTCCCACACTACGTTTCCTTGGATCCAGATTTGGTCTTTTCCACCTGTGCTGCTTTAAAGTAACATACAACAACAAAACAATGATGTACGAAGAAATGTATAAAAAAAACTGTAAAAACTGAATCAATGGACACATCTGAATGCTCTTTCAAGCGAAAGCATTATATAACATTCTCTCCATGTCTCATGCAGTTGTTCTTACATTTTCAATATTTTGGTTAACTTACTTGTGTCTTATGTTTTATTTTGTGTGAGATAATAACGTGTTTTTTCTTTCTTTGTGTATATCGCTTAGTTAATTTTTTGTGTTTTGTGCACCAGAGACATCTCTATTTTTATCCCCATCCCATAGTCAGGATGTCTTCCCTCCTGGCCATCTCTTGACCCCTGCTGTTGTCATCTTCCCTTTTGTGGTTGCACCACTCCTGATTATTTTGTCCTGGTATTTGGTATGTCTTGCTATGTCTTTTTGTCTTATTTTGTTCTGTCATTATATCTATTTATTTAATCCTTTCCATGTTTAAAGAGATGACTCCATTCCTCATTTTAAAGATAGTGATATCCTTATCGAATTTACTAAATTATATCAAACTCTCTATACACCAGAATTAGATCTTGTACAATCTAATATTAACTCATATCTCTCTTCTATACATAAAGAATTCAATTCAACCACACATATTTCTTCCCTTGATTCTGATATCACAACCCATAATATTTGTACTGCTATTATTTCCTTTAAAAATGGCAAAGCTCCTGGACCTGATGCTTTCCTATTGAGGTCTACCTTCCCTTCTCTAAACAATGAATTCCTAAATTACATTAACTTTTGAATTTCTTGTCCTTCTTCTATTTCTGCTGCTGGGACTTTTCAATAGGCCTTTATATGTCATATTCCAAAAGATAATAAGGATCATAAGCTATGCACAAATTATAGACACAATTCCCTGGTTAATTCTGATTATAAACTTTTTGCCAAGATTCTGGCATTACAGCCTGGCCCTCTCCTCTCAAATTTGATTGGCTTCCAACTGTCTGGTTTTGTTAAAGGTAGGCATCTTTCTGATACAACAAGACTTTTCTTTGACATTTTTAGTAAATCTAAAGCTTATAAACACTCTTTAGCAGCCATCTCCTTGGATGCTGAGAAAGGATTTGATCGAATAAAATGTAAATTTCTATTCTCTACACTTTCATGGTTGGTTTTGGGGAAAAGTTCATTAATCTAGTTTCTCTTTTATACACTTCCCCTACAGCTTTTATTTTTGTCAATGGACTAATCTCTTCTTCTTTTCGTATACACAGAGGTGTACGACAACAGTGCCCCCATCACCTTTTCTTTTTATCCTGGTTCTCAAACCCTTCTTATCTAAAATTTGACAGAATAATACCATACAAGGTTTCAAATATGGAGATAAACAAATGAAGTGTTCAGTTTACACTGATGATTTTATTTTATATACGGCTTCTCCTGACTCTTCTTTAACCCCTTTTTAAATGCAGTCTCTACTTTTGACTCTCTCTCATGTTATAAACTTAATTCTGACAAATGCGAAATCCTAGCACTTAACATATGGTGTCTCAAGCAAAGCCTTAAGGGCCGCAAATTACAAGCGTATGTCTTTTCTCTCGAGATGGATGGATTACACTCTCCAAGCCCTCCGTAGAACGTTCCCAGAATTGTAAGATAGATATTATAGGTACCAGCAATTAGGTGGTGGAGATTGGCTTCATACTTTTTTTGTTTATCCATTGCTTGGTCAATTTTGGGGAAAATATTTATCGCCCTTAGAACAAATTTACAGAGCCAACTCAACCGGAGCCTGCTGTGGCACTTTTTGGTTTCTCACAACAGAAGTTAATAGCTCCAAATATTAAAACCAACCAAGCCTTTATTTCAGTAACCTCTGTGGTGGCACAATCCTTGATTCTTCAGAACTGGAGGACAAGCAAAGTTCCCACAAATTTAGAATAAGAAAATGATCTGTCCAGGTATATTGGAACAGGCCTATGCTAAAAGGGCTGCTGCGATCAAAAGGTGCACAGTCGTCTGGAAATTATTGGAACAGCTTGAGGAGGAACCGGTTATCTAGAATTGTTCAGGTAGAGCTGCCTCCTGTAATTCTTTTCAGCTGGGGGTTTGGTCATAATTTAACCTCCACCTAAATGTATTGTGATCAACCCTCGTTGCTTTTTCCTGTTATCATTTTACTATGAAGTTTTTTGCTTTTAGAATTTAAACATGTTTAGATCATTATTTATGATGTAATGAACTACAGCACCCTTCTTCCCTGAAATGTTGGGAGCAGCGTAGTCACCTTGTTGTTTGCTAACGTTTTAACTTGTTCAAAATCAACTGCTGGCATACTGCACTTCATGACTTCTTCAAGAAGACCGGAAACTACTTGATCTTCATTATTAATTGATTCCTTTGTCATTTATGTAGCAAAACAAAAAAAGTATTTCTGCATTTATTGGGACTTGATGAATTTCCCTCTTTTTTTCTGTTCAATAAAAAAAACCATATTGTATATCAAACATGATTTCTCCCCGTCAGGGTTACTTTGGAACCCAACGAAAATCAAATACTTGGGCCTTTGGTTTCTATGAAAGACACTATCACTTAATTCTATTACTCTGTTTTCTACTTTACCTACTCACAATTCACTATGGAATCTGCTATTTCTCTGTTGGTGGGGAAGGTTAGATTCTATTAACATGATATTAGTACCCATTATTCTTTTCTATCTTCCGGCAATTCCTATAAACATTCCTGCTTCAATTTTCAAAACATTTCTTCTTTTTTTTGCTGCATTGTTATGGAACAATAAAAAACATTGCATATCTTTTTCCAAACTACAAATGAAGAAGGAGGGAGTTAATTTTCCTCATTTTCAGTATTACCAAAATGGTTTCTTTTTTAAACAATCCATACTTTTTCAAGATAGCTCCACCACAATTAAACCTCCCTTATGAACTAATTTGGAGTTATTTACTCAACGCCCTTCTTCCTTGTCACTTCCTATTCTTAAAAATACTTGCATAATATGAAGTCCACTTTATATTTCTTATCTCTCAATCCTAGATCAACTCCTCCAATATTCCATCTCGTATAATAAACTCATTAAAATAAATAATAAAACTACCTTTTGGAAATCCTGGAGAGATAAAGGTTTATTATGAACTCATCAATTGATACACAATCCCTACCTATTTCCTTTTCACAGGCTCAATCCCTCTTTCGTTAATTCAAACAAAAACACATTTCTGTCGTTGATCTCTTCTATTTGTACAACATGCTTTTTGCTCCGTTCACTACCTGTTTTCCCTCCTTCCGCCTCTCTTATACCAACACTACTGCTAACTGCCCTACTGCCTCTCGTATATATACACACCTCACTTCTCCCCTTGTGGACAGCCAGAAATCAACTCTAGAATATCAATTGAAAGCCGATTTTCACATCTCCTTTACCGTTCCCTTATTGAACAAATTATGGCGTTAAATTCACACTACTTCAAATGCTGCCAACACAACTCAAACTCTCTTTTTCATTTACAATCACCTTCTAATTGTTACTGCCTCTTTGCATAAGTTTGACAGTACGACTCTGCTGTCTTGTTGGTCTTGCCCTGCATCTTTTTCTAATATTAAACATATTTCATTTGAATGTCCCAACACATACTAATATTGGTTACAAGTATGGAGACAAATTAACTCAATTTTTCACCCTCATATACTTCACCATTGTATCTTTAGGCCGTTTCTCTGAAGAGTGGCATTGTTGTACTTTTAATATACAAATTGTAGGTTTATTAATTGCTGTCGCATTTCAACAGATTACTAAAAATTGGAAAAATGCTTTACATATTTCCTTTCAAGCATGGTGGTATGGGGTTTGTTATAATCATAGACTCAATGGGGCTTAAACTGTTCCAATGTTTCTAGCTATCTAACAAAGTGCACTTCGTTCTCCAAAAACTATTTTCCTAGACTCCTCAGTTTTAAAGACTGCCTACATCAACCCTTATCTAAATAAAAGTATCTAACCCTCCTTGAGAATATCATTATCTTAGTAGACTTTCTGTACCAGTTGTAATATGTTTACTTACTTGTTTATTTCATAATCTGTATTCTACGCTCTCTGAAATTATATCACAGTTTGAGATTGTGCCAGCTTCAATTACATGAGAAGCGTTCCGTTGTTCGCTCTTCTCACCTTCTTTCTCCTTCCATCTTATCGGATTTTCTACATATAGATACAAGTATTTTACTGTACTATTTCGTTATTTATCAATTGTATTCATTATCACGTTCTTATATCATATTGTGAACCTGTTGTTTTGTTCTTTTCCTATTCAATAAAATGTACTTGTAAAACTTAAAACATGCGGGAAGGATGGGTCAGACGTAGGTGGTTTACGGACAGTCAAATGGATAGTATTTAGATAGGGCAAAGGAGTTTGCGCCGTTTGACTCAGAAGCAGAGGTATTTTAAGAGTGATGGGAGGGGACCTGTTTTCTTATCTCAACTTGTAAGGCCATAGTTCAAGGCTGTAAGGCGTGGTGCTGCCTGGCTGTATATTTTTGTAGCACAGACCAGTCCCTTTAAAGGGTCTCTTTATGCACTAATGCTCAAGTCGCTCATGCTTCTCCATCGTGCTAATTTTAAATAAGAGCTGGTTCACCACCCCTAAGGAAAGGACAGATTGAAGACTGTGATGTCCTCAAGCACCCACATCACGGAAAGTCCCAAGCTGGAGGCAAAGAGGAATTAGACAAATCAGGCGGGTGGATCCCTCCTGGATGCCCATAAGGGACAGTCTTTCAAATCTGTCAACAGGTTATTCCGTCTGCACAGTCCTACAGAGCCTCTCTGTAAAGTCTGGTCTGCTCCCCTTTTCCGGGCCTTGCCCATCCCAGTGCTGAATTTGGAGACAGACCATAGCATTCAGGAGAAGGGGAATTTGCACTCTTCACGTACATAGCCTCCATACCTCTAGCACCCCCTGCTGTCGTACCGGGGGTGCACGTCTTCTGCTCTACTCACTATTATACTTATAGATCTTTAACCGCTGTCTGGTCATTACGGCGGCATGCGAATCATATTCTCAAAAACACAGAAAATCCAAAGTATCTGTAAAAACTAAAAACATGAATTCCCCTTTGAGAACAGAGATCCTGTGATAAGTGTCCTGTATATCCTGCTTATGGCATTTGGCCTCCTGCAAGAGGGATTTTGTATTGATGGATATTTCTCCTACCCTTGAGTGGATCCGGTGATGATCGCCACTTTGTTCTTGTGGGGTCCATCTCTCTGCGTAGTTGCTGTGCTGCTCATTGGCAGGGTGCCACGCATTGGAGCATGGCACACTGTCACCCGTAGGAAGTGTCTAGCTCTTGCCCACGAGCGCATCATCTTTCTCTTCTTTTCCCTTGAGGATGGTAAGGCTGGTCCCTGCAGTGGAGGCAAGAAAAGTAGCAGGTGAGAGGCGGTGCAACATTTTTAGAAGTACATGAATGTGGTTAGTACAACAGAAGGCATCGCGGAGTTTGGTGTCCTTGGAAATTTAGATCCAGGTGGTGGCCTTGGGTGAATGTCACCATCATCAGTCAGAGGTTTCACATCTCCCCCCCCACTGTGTGTCAACCTCATCTCAGGTGAGTGAAAGAGGGACTCAGTCTCCATGGACAATCCACCCTTCTCCGTTGGCGTGATGTGCAGTCGATGGTGAGGATGGGTCCAGTGTGTGGAATGGTCTCAACCTTTATAACTGGCCAAATAATTAGTTCTTACAAACAGTTTTATCTTGGTCCTGTGTACATAGGAGTCTGCAGTGAATAGTAAAGTGAGGGAAGCTTGTAGTTTCCATGAAGAGGGCGGTGGCGGTCACCTGTGGGCGGTAGAGGGTCCAGAACCTTGGGCAGGATCCAACCCAGGCGGGGACAGAAGTGATAATATTGGTCATTTCTACATAGTGCGTTCCACAAACTGAACTGAGTGTCGAGTATGCAACGCAAGGGCGCTCACAGCATCAGCCTCGGACAGGAGGGAAAGCAGCGACGCGACTGTCCCCCCAAAAAAGTGTCATTTAAAAGAAAATACGCAATTAGCATTTTTGCTTTTCGACCAGCGAACAGGCTGAGCAAATACATACATCTTATATATCGCAAATCCTTTCAAGGAAAAATGTTTTAATTCTTTAGATAATAAAGATATTTTGTACATGATTGCAATAGGTTTTTGTAGCTGTTTCATTCTCTTTTTAATTGACATTTGTTTGAGAGAAGACAGAACCAATGGGAGCACCCCTCACACATGGAAAACCCACTTTAATGATCTGCTGTAATCAGTTCTTGCCTTAGCAGCAAATAAATATCCAGGAAAAAAAAACTAAACCCAACTAGGAAAACGGTAGGAGTCGCTGAAAAGGAAAGTAACTTGAGAAAACAAAGTAGCGTCCTGGTACACCCCGGCACTCGATGGGAGCAGAGAGAGGTTTACAGCCACGATACAACCCTGTTCCAGGGCTGCGTTCTGAAAACAACTGTTAGGAACTAACTATAAATATTTTACTATGCCACTATGCACTTGCGCGCGGGAATTACAGTAAAATGAGATCAACATTGTAAATATAGTTTAAATATTACTTGTGAATGGTCTTTAGACCTTTCACCGTGTGAAAACAAGGATAAAATGCATGACTTTACCTTCTTCCTTTGACTAGGCAGGTGTGCTCGAGTGTGCAGGGCTGCAGAGAGAAGGCACGGCTCCTCCCCGGCCCTAAAATACACCCCTTCCCAGCCGGCGCCAGGCCTTGGCCCTCCCAACAGGCTGATCTCCACAGACCGCACCCTCCCACTCCGCCAGGTACAGAAGGATGAGACAGACTCATTGATGGCCAGCTCGTGGTTTCCGTGTATTGGTGCGTGACAGAGAAATTAACAAATCCAAGCTCTTTGTAAGCTTTGCCTTGACGCAGCTGCCCTGACGAGAGAAAGAAAAGTGGCAGCTTGTAGTCCCCCTCCTGGCAGTGCCCAGTCTGAAAGGAGCCAGGACAGAAGCAACTCCAGCAGACCAGAGGCGCAGCTTGGGGGGAGCTGTTTGGGTTGTGACACCCCACTAATAAATGTATTTTGTGATAAATATTTGGGTACAGGTGCTTTCAGTGGGCTATCGTGAGGTGTGTGTCGGATTTCACCAGGAATTATACACACACAGACAAAAATGATTAATTCTGGGCAGTGAACTCCGCTCCGCTCACAGAATTTGTGGAGTTTTCCGCACTCCGTGTTATGCGGAGCTCGCAGAGTTCCAAAAAACTCCGCTCTGCGTAACGGAGCAGAGTTTTTTGTCTCCCTCGCTTTCGTCAACGTCAAGTTGGCGAGCGCAAGTGAGGAAAATCCACCTCTCTGCGAGATTTTTCCTCGTTCGCGATCGTCAGCATCAAGTCGGCGAGCGCGAGTGTGGAAAATTAACCTCCCGGTGAGATTTCTCAACGCCAGCGGGCAGATTTCTGTTTGCGAGAGGTCGCGTATGCTTGCATTGAGAAACTGCCCATTCGCGTTGAGAAAGCTGTCACTCGAGTAAAAATCTACTCGAGCGGGAGAAAGGAAGCAGCGCCTGCTCGCACTGTGCATGTTGCCGTTCGCGATGATCGCACAGTGCCGACAAGCACCTGGCACTGAAAATCACAGCAGACGGCATTTATCTAGCTCACTCCATCACTTGTGGTGCACCGCGTAGCGCGGCGGAGTTTTTTTTGCGACTCTGCCCAGGGTTAAAAATTATCACACACTCTCTCCCTCGCTCTGTTTAGAAAGCCTTCATAAATGTTGGCTATTTCACAAAATAATGTGCTTTCTCTCTCTTGGTATCTCCCTTACCAATCCATATTTATCTCCCTTTTGCACTTTCCCTTAATAACCTCTTGTGCACCATGCTTGTCGTATAATGTATTTTAGCATTATGTGCCAGCGAATCTTAGTGACCAAGCTAGGGCCCTTTAACACACTTTATTAGAGCTGAAACACATTTTATGTCATAGTTTCCCTTTTGCAGTGCCATCTGCTAGCTAGGGGGTAATCACATAGCTCTGCAATTTGGACGGGCCACAGAGAAGGTACTTACTTGGTGCTCCCTGTAATGTAGTACTAGTGAATTAACTGGTACACGAGTTATGGGAACATGGCAAGGTATTCCAAGGGGTGCTTCATGTTGCCACCCGTGTTTCGGGTGTGTTTGATGCGGTCCCACGGTCACGTGAGCTGGTATAAGAAATAAGGGTGTGGGCAGGCAGAGTCCAGGGATACCCCCTGGGCCACAGCCAAGAAGGATCCAGCACTGTGTCTCGCCATCTTGGTTTGCATTAGTTTCTGACACGTTACCGGCACTCCTTACTACCCGGAGGTGCCAGCACAACATTGGCAACAGAGGATGTTCTGCACCCGCTGTGCTCAACATGACCCTGGTGGTGACAGCGTGCGTGTGGCGGGGGGCTTCCTCCTGGAGAGTGCGGTGCTCATGCCCTCTTGTGCATGCCGTGACTGGCGGCACTGTGCCATCGCGGCCCCGTTTGGCCCCCTGCTGCTGTCACAGGCGTGCCAACACATGCCACAAGTAGTCACCGCCGCAGCACAGCTACATCATTAAGGCCCTACACACCATACTTGTTGCTCATTGGCCATATGTGGAGCACAGAGGGCGCCCCCTGCTGACATCACAAGAGGTGAGCCACCTCTGCACAGTTGTCCAGGCTGGGCCCTAAGGGGGAATATAGGTTGCACACCAATATTAGTGCCACGTCCAGGCAACATTGGGAACTTTGCATGCTGTTGGTTCTCCTACATCCAGAACACAGCTACTGTGAGTGGGGTCTCCACAGCTAGCCCAGACATCTCTGTGCAGTAATACCCTGGTTTTCCCGAGCAGCCCGTCAGCCAGTCAGCTACTGCTGCTATGGCTAACATTCCTGGCATCAGACCTTTTGAGGTAGAAGGAGCCCCCTCCGCTCAAGCGTCCAGGTGGAAAGATTGGGTGGAAAGGGTAGACTTTTATTTTGAGGCCACAGAAGTTGCAGATGAGAGGAAAAGGTCCATGATCCAACATCTTGGAGCCAGAATGGAATACATCCTTGAATCCACAGTCACAAACACAACCTGCCTTTACAATGCAGTCACTACCATGACTGTGATGTTACCACGCGTTCCTTTAACTAGCAAGTCGTTACAATCACTTTCTTTAGGGGGCGTCTTCTTGGACAGGTTTTGGATGTTTAAGACCAACACCTTCCCTTCTGTTGCGTAGACTGGAGTTTGAATAGTAATTTATACTACTCCAAAGTCCAGAGAACCCTAAGGCAAGCTGTTGTGATGACTTGCACGGTAAAGTTGCAGTCGGCTGCGTTGGAAAGGCATGCAGGGAAATGCATTTGGGGTTCTGTCATACAAGCGGGCAAAACTATCCCCGAAATCTCAAAGACAATCACAGAAGCTGCCCCAAAGACGCATGTGACACTCATAGCAGCTTTCAAAGCATAATCCAAACCCATTGCAGATCAGGAACTATTAAATATTTAGCTTCTGGCAGGCCAGGCAGCACTCGGGTGAATCAATCGACAAATCCTACACTTGGTTGAAAGAACTGAGGAGCACATGTGGGTTCGCAGATGAGAGGGAAGAGATACGAGGCCAGATAATTCAGGGCTGTGCGACAGCGAAGCTCCATGAGATTTATTCAGCAAAAATCGGGCAAGTTGCTAGCAGATAATCTGACTATTGGCTGCTCCAAAGAATTGTTGAAAGCCGCACTTCTCACATGGAGGCCGCCTTACAAAGGGCAGTAAAGACCGTACCAGTTAATGCTGTCGGTCACAGAAAAGCCCATGCACAGCCATGAAAGTCACGACCCGAGCTCATCCATGTGGTTCCTGTGGCGGTCCAACCCATTGTCCATCAGACTATCCCGTGAAGGGCAAGCAGGTGTGGGAAGTTCAACCATTTTGCAAAAGTCTGTCGCTCAAGCAAAGGGAGGACACCCCACACAACAGTTAACACCATACAAGAAGGGCAGGAGAATAACAGCGACACGGACGATGATGAGGCTGCGGAGCACATGATACACTCCGTCTTCACTGTTGGAACTGCAGCAAACTCACCACGCCACATACCCTTGTGTCAAATACAGGTGGGGTGCATCTGCAAGTGCCAATCGTAGACACAGGGGCATCCATTAAGATAATGTCGGCAGAAGCATATAAAACCCTACAACCAGCCCATACCTCTAGAAGGCAACAATCTGGGTCTTTGCATACGGACAAGATATGCCACTACCAATGCTTGGGAAATTCCGAATGCTCATTACAAGGGATCCCAATTGGCAGACTCACAGATTTACTTCGCAGAGGGCGGCCAAGGCATGCTGCTTGGTTTTCGCACATTGGGTCACTTTTTCATTTGTGGTCCATCAGGAAGGAGTTTCCCACATCTTTGCGGAATTCCCGATGTGTTTGATGGCATTGGATGCCTGAAAGGGAAGGCAATAAAGCTGCACATTGATGCGTAAGTGAAATCTGTAGCCCTATGATACTGGTGAATCGTCTTTCACCTGAGGCCTCAAGTAGGGAAGGAATTGGAAAAACTGGAGGCCATTGGATTATAGAGAAGGTATCAGGCCCTAACCCTTGGGTATTCCCCATCATGGTGACCCAGAAGCTAAAACAACCTGGTGAAGTGCGAATATGGTTGATATGCGGCTCCCCAATGTAGCTATAAAAAGGGATCGTCACCTGACCCTGACCGTCGTTGACCAGATAGGAGAACTTAGTACAGCAAGCTGGTTCTCAAAGGTAGACCTAAGATCAGGCTACCACTAGCTCACCCTGGTGGCACAGTTCAGATATATTGCAACTTTCCCCACTGCACTATAGGAGATTGTACTTTGGAATTTCGAGCTCGCAGAGGGGTTGTAGAACACCGTACAGAAACTTTTAGCAGGCCTACATGGAGTAGTCAATGTCAATGACTGGGGGAGAGGGTGTGGCCTAATGGCTAGAGTGGTCTACCTCGAAGCTGGGGAACCTGGTTCAAGTCCCAGCAGGGACGCTTAACATCCTGTGATTCTGGGCCAATCACTTAATCTCCTTGTGCCTAACAAAATGAAGGTGTCCGACTGTAATGTAACTGGTGCTCATGTAAAGTGCTCTCATACCTTCGGGTCGAGTTCGTACTATATCAAACTGCCCCCCCCAAAAATGAAGACATTCTTAAATACGCTAAGTCCGTGCAAGAGCGCAACGTAAGGCTGAGGAAGGTCATAAATGACTCAGGGACTCTAGGATCACCCTACATGGAAGCAAATGTGTATTCCTCTAGCAGAGACTTAACTTTTTCGGCTACATGTTTTCAGCTGAAGGGGTGGCGTTTGACCCCAAAAAGGTGCAAGACATTAAAGAAACATCCCCACTTCTGAGGTTCACCAGTTTTTAGGCATGGTTGATAAATTACTGTGGCCGATTAATTAAGGACTTAGTGACACTCACACAACCACTCTGTGACGTAACCAAGTTAGCAGTCCCTTGGACCCGGGGTGCGGAGCCAGAAAGTCCCTTTCAAGTGACAAAAGAAGGCTCATCAGTAGACACGACCCTCATGTATTTTGACCCACGGAGCGAAACCACCATCCGGTGGATGCTGGTTCCAAAGGGTTGCGGGCAGTGCTGATGCAACGACAGGCAGAGGGGGAATAGACACCAGTAGAATTTGTCAGTAGATCCCTCACCCAGATGGAACAAAGTTACTCACAGATTGAAAAGGAGGCAATATCTATAAGTTGGGGATGCCGTAATTTCCACTTATACATATATGGACACCTGTTTGTGGCCATTCCCGCAAGCTATCGTGCGGAATGAGTGCCTCTAAAGAGCACTAGACGATGTCAGAAGTGGTCAGTGGCATTAGTTCAAAGCCCACTGGACTCAATGCACACCTGAAGCCCAGCGCATTCTCGAAAGTCTATACCATGTCTGTCATGAATTGGCCACCAACTCTGATGGCTGTCTCCTACGAGGTCATCACCTAGTCATACCCACAAGTCTAACCAGCCAAGTGGTGCCACTTGCCCATGCCAGGCATCAAGGGATGGTCAATACCAAGAGTCGTCTTCAGACAACAGTATGGTTCTCCCTCATGGATGAGTTGTCCAAGACAATGGTATGGTCATGTCCTTGATGTCAAGCCACAGGAGGGCCTACCCCACAAGCATCAGTGTTAATTGAGCAAGGCCCGCAACAGCTGTGGATTGTGCCAGTTTAGATTTCAGGAGGCTCCCCAATAGACAATATGCCACGGTGATTATAGAGTACTTTTCCAAGTACCCCGAAGTGGGAGTCCTTACCACTCAAGGGGTGCACAAAGTGCCACCCAAGTTGGAAAAAACAATGGCCACCCATGGTCTACCCAAGGAACTGAGGACCGATAAAGGCCCACCGGATGAAGGCCAAGAGACGGCTGCATACCTAAAGTCCCCGAACATCACACAAGAAGGTCACTCCTCATTGCCAACAGGCCGACGAGGAAATTGAGTATTTCATGAGCACTTTAAACAAAGTGATTAGGATTGCAAATGCCAATTAGCAACCACATGAGTGAGCCATCTACATGTTTCTCCGTGAATATCATTAAACACCACACTCTACTACTGGGCAAGCCCCTAGACATCTTATCATGGGTTGAGTCATTCGAGACTCTATCCCTCATCATCCGGAGTGGACTCCTGACCCTCCCAATGACAAGCGAGTCCAAGAGAAGAGGCGTGCCTCCAATGCCTTGCCATCTGGTGCCAGAATGCCAAGTGGCCCAATCTCAAAGTAGGAGATCTGGTGCTAGTAAAAGATAGATCGCCAGGAGCAAGTTCAGGTTGCCATTTGAACGTGAACCCTGGACAATTGTACAGCTGCATGGTACTGAAAAGGCTAGGCCCATAAGTTCTCGACCTATTTTAGAATCACCATCTGATGGTTCTTTTTAGCAGCATGGAAGCGCAGAGGGGAGAATTATTTTTTTATTATTGTCAATCATATCAACAAGAAATACTTCGGACACATAGAAACCACAAACAACTACGTAAGGTTAGTTAATTTATTAAAATGCCAAAAATAACTGAACATCAAGACACCTCAAGATGGATAGGAGGCAAGATGGCGGCCGGTGCTTCGGCCGAGTGAGCTGGACCTATGCACTCCCCGCGGCGACTCCCTTTCTCTGAAATTGCCACGAATATGATTTAGCTCTAAAGGGCTCAAAGGTTTAACCCCTTCCCCGCTCATGACGGAACCACTCCGTCATGAGCCACAGGTGCCGTGTGCTCATGACGGAGTGGTTCCGTCATGCCGTGGCCGTTGGCGGCCGCTCCTCCCACGCGGCGCTAATTCCCCGCCTGTGCGGGCGATTAGCGCCGTGGGCGGAGTCATGACGGAACCACTCCGTCATGAGCACAGCTCAACCGTGACTCATGATGGAGTGGCTCCGTCATGAGCACAGCCCCACCGCGCTGCCCCCAAACCCCCCCCAGCGCTGCGGCGGAATTCCTGCCGCAGCCAAGGGGTTAAGCTTCAAGGCACGACGCTGCGATCTTCGAGGGAAGAGAGAAGTGGTGGTTGCGTGCGCGGCTGAAAAGTTATTGGTGATGAGTATACTCACCGCGGCATCCACTGTGATCTGGGCACGTAGAGGTGTCTGGCGTCTTTACCCTCCGCAGTGTGGCAATTGGTGTTTGCTCATTACTCTAGCGGTTGGCAGATCCTTCCGAGCCGCTACCGGAATGCCGCCGAAAGCAGCTCTCAAGATCTTGACAAAAAATCCAAAGCCCCGCAGCGGTAAACCATCAATGAATGCAGACTCCGCAGCCGGGGGTCAGGTGAAGGCAACGACGGCTGATACTGGGTTTAACGATGGCTCTGCTTCCAGTTCGCTGTCCCGCTCTAAGACCCCTCTGGGTAAGACTTTTGTATCTTCTTCTGCTGCTATTTCGCCCGCAGTTAAACATACGGCGCCTCTGTTCGTTAAACGGGCAGCCAAAGTCCCGACACAACTGGTGAATAAATCGGCTGATAGCGGGATACCGCAGCCTTTAGACGCTGTCCTGGGCTCTCCTCTGGAGGGATATAAATCGGCTGACATGACGGGTGAAACACCGGTGATTCATGGTGATCATCAATCAGCGATAGGAAGCACTTCAGATCCCTCGGCGAATTTAGACCTGGATGTCGAGGCCTCAACTGCATTGGCTGGTCTATCAAGATGCATGCTGGGACCTGTAGTTCTCCCTCTTAAACCTACTGACTTTCCCAAAGTGGTTGCAACACAAAATGGTTTAGGTACTGACCAGGCCGGGTCTAACCTAGATAACGACCCATTAGATAATTTTTTCTCTCTATCAGATGGGTCTACCACATCTGATGATGATGCGACCAGTAGGGATTGGGCAGAGTATGAGCAGGGAGAAATTGATGACTGTATAACGGGAGGATATATGAATACGGCCCCTCTGGGTGGTACAGTTCGGAAAAACAAGATCTTGAGTGGAGAAGTGAATGATCTAGGGGCCACCATACCTGATAACCTTCTTAATGCCCAAGGGGAGAACTTGGCTTGGGACTATTCATTCTCTACCACAAAGCCATCCGCCTCAGGCCATGAAGTGGGCCTAGGGAATCCTGCCACGTTTAATTCGTCTGACCCTCCCAAATCCATTACGTTGGAGATGATTTACGATACGATGCTGTCACACAGAGCGGAGACTAGGCTTGAGAATGCTAGAACACAGGGGGCCTGCCGTAAACTACAAAATGCCATAAGACGCATAAATAAAACAAGTGCTGAGATTGGCACTAGAGTAAATGAGACAGAAAACCGCATCTCAGTTTTGGAGGATGAACTATCAGCTCAGAAAGGAGTGGTTACTGCACTAAAAAAGTAAAAAGATGATGCCACTTGGAAATTATCTGAACTTGAAAGTCAGATGCGGCGGAATAACTTACGAGTGTTGGGTATCCCGGAGGGGGCAGAGCGGGATGATGCGAGGCAATTTATTATCCAATTGTTTACAGAGGCTTTCCCGGGATTGGGGGATAGAGATTCAGAAAGCCCATCGATTTCCTCTCCATAAAAAACAACAAGCTACTCGCTTAGGACAGGAACCTGTATATTCTCGTGCCATCTTGATTTCAATCAATAATTTTTTAGCGAGAGAAGCTGTTTATGACCTGGCGAGGCCAAATCGTAAGAGATTGGCCAAAGGGATTCATTTTTTTGTTAGGCCGGATTTTTCTCATGAAACAGTGTCTCGTAGATGGCACCTTCGCCAATTAATACCTATGTTTCAAGCGAAGGGTGGCCAGGCGTTCTTAATGAACCCTGCACAGCTAAAGGTTGTGGTTCAGTGCCAAAATAGGATTTTTTTCTCAGAAGTGTTGGCTAAGGAATATTTGCAACAGTTGGGCCCTGTGAGTTGAGTTGAAGATAATAATGTGGCTTAAGGTGGTAAATTGTGCTATAGTTACAGCTATGTTTTTCTTGTAAGGGGTACCGTGGGTGAGTGCTCCCAGCTCCCCATCACTAAGGACCGCGGTCCTATTGCCTCATTATTGGGAGGGTGTGGTGGGAGGGGGGAAGGTAGATGGTGGGGTGGGGGGGTCTTTTCGGGTGGAGGGAAGGGTGGGATCTGGTGGGGTATGGGGGGAAAAAAAGGAAAATTATGTTCCACAACTGTTTGATTTTTTTTGTGGTTTTTTGTTTGATGCACTTATGATTGTGTTTACTAAAGGGCTTTCAAATTTTGAATTTAATGGCTAATTTGAACTTAAAAATTGTAACTTATAATGTTTGTGGTCTTAATAATTATGAGAAATGAAGGAAGATGCAAATTGAACTGAACCTTATTAATCCTGATATTGTGTGTATTCAGGAAACGCATATTTCGTGGTCCTTAAGGCAAAAGTTAGATGATTTGGGGTATGTTACTTTGGTGGCTTCTAAACAATCGGATACAACGCGGGGGTTTAGTTAGAACTGAGCGTTTCTTGGCAGATATACATGGCCGATGGGCTATTCTTGATTGTTTAGTGGGAGATATACGGTTTACCCTTTGCACTGTATACGGATCTAACCTTGATGAAGCAAATGTTTTTGATTTCTTAAATGGTGAGCTTGCTTTATGGCCTTCACCAGTAGTGTGTTGCGGAGATCTTAATATTCATTTGGATAGTGATTGGGCAAGCCTTTCTCCTCGGTTATATAGGGGTCGTAAACCTAAGGTTTTCCAGGCTTTAAAGAACCTGATGGCTGACCATGGGTTGGTTGATGGGTGGAACTTCTTATACCCACAAGCACCTGGCTATACGTTTTTTTCTTCACCTCATACTAAGTTATTTCGGTTGGATTATTTTATTATTCCTGCTGTTTGGGCCTCCTGTAGTCAAATTCAAGTCTATCCTAGACTTTTATCCGATCATGCTCCTGTGGCTATTTCCTTTTCAAATGTGGCTATTATAAGATATAGTAAGACTTTCACCTTTGATAGGAAATTGCTGCTTGATACTCTTTTTGTGAATCATATGAAAAAGTGGATCCCAGACTTTTTTCAACTGAACCGTGGTACAGCTGAACCCGCGGTAGTCTGGGATTCCTTTAAGGCATGTTTTAGAGGTGAGGTTCTCAGTTATGGCTTACATGCTCAAAGATTGCGCAAACAGAATATGATACACTTATTTACTCAATTACGGAATGCTGAGTTAGATCTTATAGCTCAACTACAGGTAGCTGATGATCCTAAGGATAGCCTTGATAGACTAGCTTGTTGTAAGGCTAAGATCAATCTTGTATGGGCCCAAGAGATTTCGCTTAAATATCATCTTTATAGGAAACAACTGTATGAGTTTGGGGAATCTTCAGGGAGATACTTAGCTCAAAGAATTCGTGCGAAAAATCAAATATCAAAAATTAACTCTATCTATAATGACCAAAAGGTATTAGTTCATGAACCCCAGGCTATTATGAAAGTTTTCCATCAATTTTATTCTGATTTGTATAGCCAGCCGTATGTTGGCGACCTCCCGCCTGAATTCGGGCTACCAGCACTAGAATGGGATAAGCTTGACCCTGCTGAGGCAGAAAGATTGGATTTGCCATTTTCTGCCGAAGAGATCGAGCGTGCACTGTTTAAATTGCCCTCGGGTAAGGCGGCTGGACCTGACTCTCTTCCATCAGAGATTTATAAGACCTTTTTTCCAGAACTCCGAGAGGATCAGCTGAATACTTTCCAGGCAGCTAGATTGGGATTCCCACCCCAGTCATGGGATGCAGCCCATGTAGTTATATTCCCAAAGAAGGGGAAACCTCCTGATCAACCAGGATCATACCGCTCGATATCTCTGGTTAATTGCGATGGCAAACTATACGCTAAATTGTTACCAAATCGTATGGCTCCGCTTGTTGCTGGTTTGGTATCGCCGCAGCAGCATGGTTTTGTGCCAGGGCGGGGGACGGTTGATCACATTAATAGGGTCATTGCACTTCTCGACGTCGCGCAGGCTGATTCCAGATTTCTGGGTCTTGTCCTGCTCGACGCCGAGAAGGCCTTTGACCGTGTGTCTTGGGGTTTCTTATGGGAGGTCATGGCACGTTTAGGGTTCAACCCAGGCTTTCTTCGGGCCCTTCGGATTTTTTATCGGTCCCCTACTGCAAGGATATGTGCTATGGGCCTTAAATCGGAGGAGGTTCAGATTAGTAGCGGGGCCCGTCAAGGTTGCCCCTGTTCCCCAATTCTTTTTGCTTTTTACATTAATCCCTTCATTAAAATGCTTGATCTTAATTTACAAATCCCTCCCTTTATAGCTCAAGGTACGCAGTATAGCGTTCTCGCTTACGCGGATGATATAGCTGTCATCACGTCTAATTTAAATATTGCTTTACCCGCTATAGAACAACTAGCGGAATGTTTTGGCAGATACTCCGGGTATAAGCTTAATAAAGCTAAGACACAATGTCTGTGTACGGATCAAACGATAGTTTCTGACAGTAGGATTGTGGAAGAAGTGGTTTACTTGGGTATTAAGATCAGACCTAATTTGGATGATTTGGTTAGTGTTAATTGGATGGACATCTTGGATAAAACCAAACATGCACTGGATTCATGGCAGAGTCTTCACCTTACTCTTGTTGGTAGAGCAAATTTATTAAAAATGATTATACTACCTAGAGTACTTGACTTTTTTCGTGCTGTTCCCCTTCTGATTCCTAGATGCCAGATACACCAGTTACAATTGGTCTGTGAAAAATATCTTTGGGCTCCAGGAAAAATCCGTAGAGCTTCACGTTTTATGACGTTTCCGCCTGTTCGCGGTGGATGGGGAGTTCCGGATTTTGCTCTTTATCAGATTTCTTGTTTACTTTTAAGGATGCGTATTCTCCTGACTGGTGAGGAAATGTCTAATGCGGCAGAAACACCCTCGATCTATCAAATTACGCTTGGCTCGATTGCAAAAAAATGTCTGATTTCTAATATTGATGGTAGCTACTACAAGCGCACTCGGTTTAAAATTATCATGTCTGCTTTCAATGTCTGGAAATCTGTTAGGAAAATTTGCAATATACCCAAATTCATAATATACACTCCGCTTAGGGCACCAGATCTTTTACCCTCTATTTTTGGTGATTCAGTTATACAATGTTGGCACTCTAAAGGTATCACATGTCTGGGTGATTTTGTTTCCGCCGACGGTGTTTTTCTTCCTTTTGATGCACTTAGACAGAAATTTGATTTATCTAATAACCAATTTTTTTACTTTTTACAGATCCGTGACTTTCTTCACAAACGTACTACGTCGCTGTTATCAATTCGCATTATTGATGCTATTAGATCCCAATCACGTATTGGAACTATTTACAAGGAGCTTATAGCACATCGTATAGATGATATTGATAAAACAAATGAGAAGTGGTCATGCCGGCTCTTATCTTCTTCCATTAGCATTCAAGAATCTATTAAGATGGCCCATATGGTTCTTTATTCTGCGTCACTAAAAGCCCAACTTTATAAAACTATTTTTAATTTATACCGTACTCCGGCGGTGATGATGAAATGGGGTAGCTCTTCTCAATACTCTAGATCGGGTGAATGTTTTCGGTGCAAAGCTTGTAATGCTGATATAGTACATGTGTTTTACACCTGTCCTTCTTTAACATTTTTTTTTAATCAAATCTCAAGCTTTCTGTATCATGTTCTCGGTAAACCTGTTTCATTGTCATCAAACTTAATTTTATTGGGTATTGGGGAGGAAACTACCCAAGGGCATCCTCTCTTTGAGTTTAGTTTTTTTCTTTTTATTATAGCAGCTGTGATACGTTTGTCAATAGCAACAGCGTGGTTGCAGCCACAGGCGCCGAGCTTTGATATATGGCGTACTAAGTTGTTTAATCTGTATATCTTGAAAGTAGTATGTATCTGCTGAAAAAACCACGCAAGAGACGATTTGGCCTCACTATCTGGCGTCCGTTAAAAGATTATTTTGATGAGTAAATAACTATGTTTAGCCCTGTTATACATGACAAGCTATAAGTAATTATTATGGTTTTATTTTCTTTTTATTCTTCTTGTTTATTGCATTATATTTATTTTGTTGGTCAATTGTAACTGAATGTTTGTTGTGGAACATTAATTAAAGAATTTTTTTAAAAAAAAGACACCTCAAGATGAGTGTGTAAAAATACATCGGAATCAGCATAAAGCCAAATCTGCATATCCAATTAAGACGATGTAGCATATGTAAATCAATTAATTCAAGAAGCAGGATGCAGAGGATCAGAAAGCATGAGTCCAAGTTTCCCTGCATTGAGGGTTGATGAGTAAAAAGCATTAATCTATCCCTACACTAACACTAAAGTAACATCCCTACTTGAAAATCTTCAGAAAGGAGGAATAAAAAGTGGCAGCATGTGGAATCTTTCTAAGAAGTCTCTCCACCATCGATTGGCCAATAGCGTAAAGCTGTCAAGACAGAGCTTGTTTTAAGATGCTCCCTCTCTGAAGGCAACGGACGAAGAAGTGGGCACTTTCCCTACTCCCACCATCACATTGTTTCAGGTATCTTTCCCAAGAGTCTTTGTGGGTCACGCCATCTGATCTGAGTACAATCCTAAAGGTAGTTTTCCAAGGAATAATGGTGTTCCTCTTCTTGCAACAGTTTGTCTTTGGTTTCCAGGCCTTCTCCTGTGTGTAGCACAACAACCTTCATTTATCAACCCAGGCTTTGCAATTGTAGCTTCTTCTCTCCTTGTCTGACTAGTAAAACAAAGGCATTATTCTAGCTAACAAAAGCACTTCTTTCACCTGCAACACAAAGCGTAAAAAAGAACATATTCCACAGCACAAATGAAATTCAGCTATTAATTCTAAAGCAAGAGTTTCCAGGGAAATGCATTTCAGGCTGATAAGATTCAGCTAACGTAAGATACCAGTATAGGAGCTTTACAAATTGTCATAGGAAAATATGGCACATCCAATTAATGCATGTACCTAAATGAAAACCAACACAATTAATAAACAAATTTACTAAATGAATAGATGTCAGTTTCACAACACAAGCTCCTCGCGTTAACTTTTTCTGCTAGTTACATTCACTTTCTATGTTATTTCTCCATTTATCTTTTCAACGATCTAAGGACATCACGTTTCAAGTTAATAAATTTCACAATTCTGCGCTCTACACGTGGTTATAATGCACCCCGATGAATAAACTGCATTTTCTGCTACATCATTTCCCCCCTCTGATGATGTTGAGTCATCACAACACTTTTAAATCCCTGTAGAGTAGAACAATCTACACAGATGTCATAGCTAGTCTTCTCTGTCTGAACTCCTTTAACCGCTTCAAAATCTCAGAATGACTGTCCTGAAGTCTTTCCACCCTTCTCTCTCTCTCTCTCCCTAAAGGAATTCTCCATTTGCCTCACCTTGTGCCAATTGTATGCCCTTCTCATTCCTAACAAAATGGTCACACAGATCATAACAATTAAGATTGGCTTCAAGATGTTTCCTCGGTTAGCAAACCAACTTCCAACTGCTCCAAACCCCTTGCCAATCTTGTCCCATACTCTCATGATGTATCTCAGTGATGTTTCTTATATATCCCCTCAGATTTTTCCCTTTGTCAGGGATGTAAGTACAACACTGTTGGACCTCCAGCATCTGACAGACTCTGCCTTCTTTTGCTAGTAGCACATCTAAAACAAGACGGTTTTGCATTTCCATCGCCCTTATTGAAACCATTTCTCCATCTATGAACAACAGTGACTAAGCTGTGTTAACCGATAACTTATCCACAATGGTAGACAACCTCCTAATCCTTTTTTTTTTGTGGTTTCAAAGAAGAAATACAAGTCTAGAGAAAACCCCCAACAGAGTAATTAATGGAGCATTGACACAGTGTCCCACTACACAGTAAAATGCAGCGCAGAATATAGTAAATACGTTTGCATGCAGCACAAGTGACATCAATATGTCGATAGGAATGGCAGGACATCTCGACCTAGTGCTCTGTCCATCATCTCCTTGTGTGCGCTTTGTTCGCCCTAAGCTGAAAGGTTATAACCAGATGTGGTCCCTTGCTCACTTTGCCACTGGATTCAAGCTAGCCTCGCTGATGAGGGGTGTCACCCTGAAACCGATCCAAGGATGCTTGTTTCCAGTCCAGGGAAGACATGGCTTGGCAGTTCGGGCTGGACAGTTCCCATGAGGCACAGGGTCAAGACTGATTTGTATATACCTGTGTATGAACTGCGGTGGTGTAGTGTGCTAATGAACAATGATGGATTCAACCCAGATCTGTGACTGACTGGGGGATGAGTGTCTGAAAAGTTACAGCACTCCTTCCATCAACTCCTTGTGTTTACTTTGCTCGCCATATATAGCCACCATGATCATGGGCTGTTTGTACAGAGCACCCACCAGGATGACATATCTTCCATCCTTGTCAATTAGAGAGTGAGTGGTGTGCCATGGTAGCCCTTTCCTAAGTAGTATCCAGACACCTGTGCCATAATTTGAGTATATCGAGGAGTAGGTCTCTCCACCCTGTGGTAAATATTTAAATTACCTGTACTATTTTTATGCGGTAAAGTCTAGTAAGAATAACTCAGTCAAAATAAGAGGCAGAATCCGTGGTATTAGAGGTTCTGAAAAGGGCTTTATTCCTTACAAAGGAATCATAGTTCGAACTAGGCAATCTTATTCCATCACCACGAAGGTTCAGGAAGGGATAGGCAATACATTATTGACAAGTAACAATATATATATGAAAAGCATTGCATTAAGACAGATGCAGGAGGCGTAACAGCTGATAATACAGATAAGAATACACATACGTAATGAAAATGGGCGTAATAACAGGCGTATACTAGAAACGTCATTTAAAATGATGTCACAAGTGGGTGGATCCATAAGAGAATCCTGCAGTGTCAGCAGAAATGTTTGGCAGAGATGCGCGCGCAGCCGCATGACGTGTGATTGACGTGCAACTAGAGGGTGAAGGGGAATTGACATTTAGCTCTACATGTGGAGACAAAAGTCTGGGGGGTCAGGTCAACCTAATCCCAAATCGTATCTAATATCTTTGTTTAAAGAACTGTTTTATCCAAAAGGAAAGGTCTCTCGGACAGAATCTATTCTATACTGACTGTTAGTGCATGTACAAGCGTCTATGTGTCTACATGAGATGCGAGGGGGCAGGAATCTTCCATGGTAACAGGGGCTATGAATTACTTGCATAAAGACAGCGAGGCCAAGCTCTTTGCTCGGTAGCTGGAAGGATGTTTACCTAAACTACTAGACAGGAATGCATTGGATGAGGAGCGGAGCAGATAACTTGAAGGCTGAATACAGTTTTTTTGGCAGGCAACAGGCCGCGTCAGGCACCGTTAGCCGCGCAGGGAGTAGGACAAAGTTCATGGATACAAATGCAGGTCCAAGCTGGAGCATTTTAGAGGCAGAAGTAGGAAAAGGCTTGATGGCAGAATTCAGGGCCTGCTCGCCTGAACTGTAAAACGTGAAAAGTAAACCATATAAAGTCGGTGGCCAATCATACTTAGGAATGGAATATTCGACCCATTCATGGCGGAGCAGAAAGAAAACATGTTGATGTTGGACGCACATGTATTTGCGTCTTCTTAGCTGGAACTGGAGGGAACATACATGTACTTGTAGCATGTACATGGAGCCGTTGGGGTCTAAGATAGGGGACACAATTGACCATAAAAATTCATATTTCCTCATTCCCTCCTTGTCCCCTACGGACCCTTATGAAATATCCATCTTCATCAATCCATCAATCTGTTCATATAGCATCATTTGTTCTTCTTTCTTCTTCCGGGATCTTGAATGAAAAGTCGAAGGCGAGATACACGATGTGGCACACAGACCACAAATCGCTGGCCCACATTGTAGACACAAGCAGCAACTGAATAGAATGAGAAAGCCAATACCTAGGAAGGATAGGATCCTCCATCCCCAGGCTGACAACACGCTCCAGAACCAACCGGACCAAGTCCAGGTGCCTGGATTCTGGTGTATCTGGCTTACGATCTTATGAAGTCGAGTTATGGCTTTATATACTGACGGCGCGTTTTCTGGTATGAAAACACAGCAACTTGATCCGATGACCCTACAAGCTCCACCCCTATCGGCCAGGATGACGTCAAGGACAAGACGATTTTGAAGAACAACACTTCGCATCGCAGACTGCTCCTCTGTTAAGTTACCTAAGGCGGAAGCAGTTTCATTCACTACTGCTTCAAGGGTTCTAGTTAATCTACGTATCAACTTACTATTAGTGACTGTACCTATGTAGGGAAAGAAACCTTTATTGAAATCTGTGTATTGCTCCCATGCTGTTTCGGTGTAGTCGACAATCGGGAGATCTCTCTGCTGTCTATTGTGTACTAAATGGGTATTCCTATGGTAATCAGGCGGGGCTAGGAAAACAGGTGGCAGAAGGAATGCAATGTAACAGGTACCATCCCAATCTAGGGGTAGGCGTATGTATGCGGTGTGACCACAGATGAAGTAGGAATGACGAGAAGCTCTAAACGTAGATTTGCCTTTATCACTGAATTCTATCACAGTGGTACATTTACTATGGCCCATGTGAATTGAACCATTCTTTCTTACACATAATTCGCCTCTAACTGGAAATACTGACATAGCGGGCAAGATTGGTGTAGCTTCAGATTCAACATTCAGGATCATGAGATTAAGTGTAAAGTTACCTAATCCATATACTTCATTTTCTAGATCAGTTCCTGTTCTTTTGGGAAGTCCCTCCTTGTTAGGGTAGCAGACTTTAAGTAAAACTAGGTTCAGGTTTCCCCAAACCCAGTTGTCTTGATAAACTACTGAATTTGAATCTAGGGAATTAATCAAACTAAACCATGCTCCACAGGAGCCATTGTGGGTGAATGGATACGGAAAGAGAGGCAGAACTCCCTTGTATTTCTGATAGGGAGGGAGTCGGCCACATATCCAACAATTTGTAGCATTGCTGGTCTGATGAGAATGATGTAACATACTAATGAATGTGTTGTTGCGCAGCGCAAATCTATAGGACAACTCATGCGGGGGTAATTCGCTAAAAGAATGTTCGGCAGTAACATTGAAAGCACGCTTGGAAATAGGGTAATACATGTGTAATAATATACTGGTAATGATAATCAGAAGACTTAGAAAAAACATAATTAACAATGTCACTATGCAGTGACTACGAAGTGATTTACAGTACGCATATTTTTTTAGCTGTTTCTGTCTATTTCTCTCTCTATTTCGGTCTAGAGGATACATGTCAGAGACAAATTCAACCGATTCACCTTGGAGAGGACTTAAACAATCAAATTGTCTGACTTGCTAGACCTTAGTTTCAGTTTATAGTTTTCCTTTTCTGTCTTGTCAACCAGGGGGAGTTTTGAGTCAGTCTGTGAGGGAATGCAGGGCTGATAATTCAAGTCGGATGATAGTCCATGAAATTTTTTGATATGGCTCGAGTGCAACCACCCTTTACGTCCCTCAATCTTCACAGCTGTCCTTGTGGTCAATAAGACGAGTTTAGGCGACTGCCAGCGAGGCTCCAGCGGGTTCCTTCTGTCGAAGTTCCTTATCAGTACGAGATCTCCCGGAACCACGTCATGGGGCTTCACCTCAGTGTTATCGGGAAAAGCTGCAGCTACCTGTGAACGACAAGATTGTAGTGCAGACATCAAGGAAGCCAGGTAATCTGTCAGCATATTACAATCAACATCAGTTATTTTACGGGGTATAGGCGTCCCCCACATATTTGGTGGTCTACCGAAGATCACCTCATACGGGGATAGCCCTGTTCGAGAGTGTGCTACCATTCTCATGTAAAAGAGCGCAACTGGTAAAGCTACTATCCAGTCGACACCTTTTTCTCTACATACTTTGGACAGTCTAATTTTCAAAGTTTGATTATGCCGCTCCACGAGACCTGCTGCCTCGGGATGTCGGACACAGTGGAATTTCCATTGATAGCCTAACAAAAGTGAAACATGTTTCATTAGCTCGGATGAGAACGGTTGGCCATTATCTGAGTACACGACACGGGGCAAACCATACCGTGGGAAGAATTCTCGAACTAACTGTTTGGCAGTAGTCGGGGCAGTGTAATCTGAGACGGGATACGCCTCTGTCCACCGGGAAAGAGCGCATACAACTACGAGGACATATTTGAGTCCTCGACATCGTTCCATCTGGATATAATCCATCTGGAGGACTTCAAAAGGGTGATCGGGGGGTTGAAATCCACCCTGGTCTACAGGTACGCCTTTTCCTGGATTGAACTGACAACAAATCATGCAGGTACGTACTTTCTGTTTAGCTGCTGCTCGCAAGTGTTTATTGAACCAAATGTGTTGAATACTGTCTAGCATAGCTTTCTCTCCTAGGTGCGCTGGACTATGTATTGTATTAATGATGACTTGAACCATTGAGTCGGGGAGAAACCATATAGATTTTCCCTTTGTCATCCATCCTTGATCCGTCTGGATCCCTCCTAATTCAGTCCATCTCTTTATTTCTTCTGGTGTAGCATGTGTCTGTATGTCAATTACATCAAGGGCGGGATCCTTAACTGTCATGCAGCGTGTTGGTGTCGGAACTATTGTCTTTGTCGTGTCAGTTGTATGAGTCTGATTCTGAGCAGTCTGTTTAGCTGTTCTGTCAGCTAGGTCGTTACCCTGAGAAATAATGTCAGTCACTTTTGTATGGGCTTTACACTTCATAATCGATATTGCAGTCGGCAGATGTATTGCATCTAACAGAGCTTGAATAAGGGGACCGTGCTGGATGTGGGCACCGTGAGAAGTTAAATAACCTCTCTCTCGCCAAAGCACGCCGAAGTCATGGACGACTCCGAATGCATAACGTGAATCTGTGTATATGTTGACTTTCTTATTTTTGGCTTGAATACAGGCTTGTGTCAGAGCGATGAGCTCTGCTGCTTGACAAGGTATCTATGCAATTTGTTTCAATAACTTCAGTGTCTGTTGTGACTGCATAAGCGGCCACTAACTCTCCTGTACTTGTTCTCATGCATGAACCATCTACATACAATGTCAGGTCTGGATCTGATAATGGAATATCTGTCAAGTCTTGTCTGGGTTTCGTCGTAATAGTAATGACTTCAATACAATCATGTGCCAATGGGTCTGTTCCACTTACTGGCAAAAGTGTGGCAGGATTTAATGTACTACAACGTCTGATTTCTATGTGTGGCTGGAACAATGGTAATTCATAACCCGTCAGTCTTGCTATGGTCAAGTGTTGTGTTTGGGTCCGGTTCAAGAGAACCTCTACTGCGTGTGGTACTTGTACTGTCAATTGATGTCCTAACACTATGGCATCGCTTTGTCTGATTGCTAAAGCTGTTGCTGCGACTGATTTCAGGCACGCAGGAAGAGCCTGAGCTACGGGATCTAATGTACTAGAAAAATAAGCACATGGCTTGTGTGATCCTGCTTGTTCCTGCGTGAGTACTGACAAGGCAGTACCTTCTCGTTCTGTAACAAAAAGTGTAAAACGTTTGCTGTAACATGGTGTTGCTAAAACAGGTGCTTGGCATAAAGTTTTCTTTAAGCTTTCAAAAGCTTGCGTATGTTCCTGAGTCCAAGGGAGGACAGTTGATGTCGCTGCCTCCTGTGTTGTCAACTGAATGAGTGGTTTTGCTAGAAATGCATATTGAGGGATCCACTGCCTACAGTACGAAGTGAGGCCTATGAATGCCCGTACCTCCTTTTGTGTCTTGGGTATCGGCATGTTAACAATTAACTGGATACGGTCGGGTGTAAGCTGTCTTCCCCCCCTTGGACAGCAAGTTCCCAAGGTACACAACTTGCTGGACACAGAATTGCAGCTTTGAAGGGGACACCTTGTGCCCCTTGTCGGCTAGGAAATGTAAAACCGTCAGTGATGCTTTTTCACATTCAGGTTCGCTTCGGGCGGTGATCAGCAGATCATCGACGTATTGAAGCAAGGCAGTGTTAGCTGGCATGTGGATACTGTCAAGTTCTCTTTTCAGTGCTTGGCTATAGATGCTGGGGCTTTCTGTGAATCCTTGAGGTGCGCGTGCGAATTTAAAACTTCGTCCATTTAAACTGAATCCGAACAAATATTGGCTTTCCGGATCAATTGGGACGCTAAAGAAAGCGTTCTTGAGATCAATTACAGTAAAGAACGTTGCTTCTGAATCTATGGCTGTTAGCAATGAAGAGATATCTGGGACCACGGGGTATTGTGGTACAATGCATTTATTTAATTCTCGCAGATCAATAACTAATCGATATACTGGTGGTGCTTTTGGATCAGTTTGTTTAAGAATCGGAATTATCGGGGAATTACATATATTGGAGTCCGTTTCTACAACCACTCCTTGTGCAATGAGCTCGTCAATGATTTGCAGTAAAGCCACAACAGCATCTGGCGGTAACTTGTATTGTCGTATTCGTGGTAATACTACTCCTGTTTTGAGTGTAACTCGATATGGTGTAATGTGCATACAACCTACATCAGTGGGGCCTTGTGCCCATAAATGTGCAGGTAGATTCTGTAACCGATGATCCATGTCTCTAGACAGATAGTGACCTTTAAAGTCACGCAAAAATAGTCGTACTCCTTCCGGAGAACAACATATTACAGCTCCTAGAGCTTTCAATGTTTTTATACCTAACAAGTTTTCTGGGTATGATTTGGTGAGCAATAGATCTGTAGTCCGTGTTAATGGACCGACCGATAATGCAAGCGGTTGCGATACTTCATTAATAGTGGGCTTTCCTGAAAAACCAAGGGAAATATTTTGTGAGCCTGAGAGGGGTACCCCTGGGACTTCGCTGTGACGGATAGTGGTTCTGCTTGCCCCTGTATCGAGTAGAAACTTTCTGTCTTTCCCTAATACTTGACTCTGTACGTAAGGACCTTCTTGATCTACGGGAACCTCAATAAGCGGTGGGCCAACTTCCCTCTCTAGGCTATTTCATGTGTAGCGCTGATACTCTGGATAGTCATTTTGTGCATACTGGTACATCTGTTGTGTCGTGTTTTGTGTTGCAGCAATAGGCTGTGGCTGTTGTTGTGGTTGTTGTTGTGGTTGTGGTGCGGTCTGTTGTGGAACTGGCATAGGCTGTATATTCTGAGGTACTTGTTGTTGGATCTGATCCTGTCTAGGCGGACGTGGTCTCTCTTTCGTTATACCCGTAGAGATATTATGTTTTAGAACTGCGCAATCGTGTATATAATGACCTGGCTGTTTACAATAGTTGCATGTCCCTCTAACAGGACCTACTGAATCATTGGACTGTGTTGTACCCTTTTTATGACCATCAGCTGGAACTGACTGCGCAACAAGCATTTTCATTTTCGTGTCTTTCATACGTCTTTGTTCATGTTCTTGTTCTTCTCTAATTCTATTGTGATGATATTGTAACATTTGTAACATCTGTGACGGTGTGTTACCTTGCCAGGTACTCTCGAATTTTAATACTCTACCTTTAACTTGGGGCAGGGAATTCTCAACTAATTTTGTCACAAACAGATGTGGATACGACTCACTACTTGCTTTTATGCCACTATTAATACCAAAACATTTTTCAAATCGGGAATAGAAATCACTAGTGTCTTCATCTTGTTTTTGTTTACAGGCTGAAATTGCACCCCAGTCTTCCTTTTTCGTAGTCAATAGACGTGGTAGTACCTGCACTAATAATCCTGGTAATGCTGTAGTCTTTTCCCCAAGCCCTGAACCTGCAGCTCGGGCTTTTTCTTCAATACTTTCAGGGCCTTGCCCTGTTTGGACAAAGCGATATATATTGTCTAAATGTTTAATCATTCCTGGTAATGTCGTTAAATACGTTGAAGCTCGTCGTATACGTAGTGATATAGCAGCATTCTGTCATTTTTACCGGGCACTGGATCATATCTACAATCTACAAGATGTTCCTTAAACATGTCGGACGTTGCTATTTGTGGTGTACGTTGGTTTGCTAAATCTCTAAGAGACGATTTGCTTCGTAATGGTGGCGTGGCGAAAATTGCTGCCGCACCTCCTGTCGCACCTTCTGAGGTGCTAGGCATAAAAGGATTTGTGGGATGTAAGGTAGAAACTGTGGATGCGGGAAAAGTTGGATTGTGCGGAGGAGTTTGTGGTTGCGGAGTTGGGGGCGGATGATCTCGGCGTTGAGCACCATCGACAGGTGGTGTGTGTGGCGGAACATTAACATACTCGGGAGCTACATCATCTAAATAGGAGGAAAGGAAAATATCTTTTGCGGTCTTGGGATGTGCTTTAATCGGGAGTAATGGGGGTGGCAAATCTTTCGGTATTTCCGGAGTGGCCTTAGGTAAACCTTCGGCCAAAAGAGGATACATACCATTCATAAGAGTGTTTCGTTGTCTGTCTACTTGTTCTGTTTTTACTCGGGTACCTTCCTCAATTAATATATTTTCTCGGGCTTTATTTGAGTTCTCCCTACTTTTCTCTTCCAGTCTGAGCGCTTTCTCTGTGCGCCTATGCGATTCTTTACGCCATAGTTCAATGGCATCTTTCTGTGACTGTCTGGCTTTCTTTTTCCATAATTCTTCTTCTACTCTCATGATGCAATCTGCATCCCATGTCCCAGCTGCGGGCCATCTCTGACTCTCTGCTAAATCCTTGGTGTAGTCCACCCATAAATCAAGATATAATACGGCATCTAGGCCATGCTTATGGTACATAAAATACCCTGGAGTATCCCTAGGTGGAATGGGAACAGCTTCTTCGAGTACTCCTTTTCTAGTTTTGATCTGTCTTAATTTTGAAAAGAACGGCATCTTTAAACCTTGCTACTTGATTCTTACTCAAACTGGACTTGAACACAATTAATACGAAAAACACAATAATGAACACTCATTCATACCACAATTTTTGAACACAGTAAAACATTTAACATTTAACATTTAACGAACAATGATAATTAAGAGAAAACTAACTACTGACATAATACTAATACTAGATAATACTAGATTATATACATGAACATACTGGATATACTGCTAAACAGTACAGATACACTGCTAAAACAGTGCAGACCGGATTTGTGTACCCAAACCCGTCAGGACCGGCACAAACCAATGTGCACGTCTAACTGCCTCCCCAGCAATGGTACTCACCGGGTAGCACGGAACGGAAGGCCTCGGAACTGAACTGAACTGGACCGGACTGGACTCGACTTGACTCGGAAACTTCGGAACCTGGTGGGCCTCTGTATACCTCGGATCTTGCTCTCTCAGCTAGGCTCTGGTCGGGATACTTCGCACTTCTCACCGCCTCGTCTGGGTGTTGATCGCAACCTCAGTCACCCCCGCTTGGCCGGAGGGAGATACAGGAAATCCTGCGGGTACGCGTTTTTGTCCGTTCAGCTGTGGCAGGGGACCGGGCCTGCAACGCACCTCCGGCGCGTGAGATGAGAAAGTGTCCCTGTTCGGGCGCCAATTTATGTGGTAAATATTTAAATTACCTGTACTGTTTTTATGCGGTAAAGTCTAGTAAGAATAACTCAGTCAAAATAAGAGGCAGAATCCGTGGTATTAGAGGTTCTGAAAAGGGCTTTATTCCTTACAAAGGAATCATAGTTCGAACTAGGCAATCTTATTCCATCACCACGAAGGTTCAGGAAGGGATAGGCAATACATTATTGACAAGTAACAATATATATATGAAAAGCATTGCATTAAGACAGATGCAGGAGGCGTAACAGCTGATAATACAGATAAGAATACACATACGTAATGAAAATGGGCGTAATAACAGGCGTATACTAGAAACGTCATTTAAAATGATGTCAAGTGGGTGGATCCATAAGAGAATCCTGCAGTGTCAGCAGAAATGTTTGGCAGAGATGCGCGCGCAGCCGCATGACGTGTGATTGACGTGCAACTAGAGGGTGAAGGGGAATTGACATTTAGCTCTACATGTGGAGACAAAAGTCTGGGGGGTCAGGTCAACCTAATCCCAAATCGTATCTAATATCTTTGTTTAAAGAACTGTTTTATCCAAAAGGAAAGGTCTCTCGGACAGAATCTATTCTATACTGACTGTTAGTGCATGTACAAGCGTCTATGTGTCTACATGAGATGCGAGGGGGCAGGAATCTTCCATGGTAACAGGGGCTATGAATTACTTGCATAAAGACAGCGAGGCCAAGCTCTTTGCTCGGTAGCTGGAAGGATGTTTACCTAAACTACTAGACAGGAATGCATTGGATGAGGAGCGGAGCAGATAACTTGAAGGCTGAATACAGTTTTTTTGGCAGGCAACAGGCCGCGTCAGGCACCGTTAGCCGCGCAGGGAGTAGGACAAAGTTCATGGATACAAATGCAGGTCCAAGCTGGAGCATTTTAGAGGCAGAAGTAGGAAAAGGCTCGATGGCAGAATTCAGGGCCTGCTCGCCTGAACTGTAAAACGTGAAAAGTAAACCATATAAAGTCGGTGGCCAATCATACTTAGGAATGGAATATTCGACCCATTCATGGCGGAGCAGAAAGAAAACATGTTGACGTTGGACGCACATGTATTTGCGTCTTCTTAGCTGGAACTGGAGGGAACATACATGTACTTGTAGCATGTACATGGAGCCGTTGGGGTCTAAGATAGGGGACACATTTGACCATAAAAATTCATATTTCCTCAACCCCACCAAACACAGCGTAGTGCTGGTGGTCAGGTGTGTGTCCTGCAGAAAACACACATCAACCTTATGGCAGGCAAGACAGCCTCCTAATCTTGATGTCATTCAGCACCACACTCAAACTAGGTATCATCACTCCAAATAGGTCTCCTACAACTTCTCCAGCACTCAGTCCATGTTTTTCCCTATGGTTCGATTTTCCTTCCAAACCTTCCAAATTTCCACATGGTATATCTTTGGAAACACAACTGTCACATAACAAGTACCATACCAATTGTTCGGAAGCCAAACATATGCATTCTTCCCACACACAAAATATACTCCTGGCACCACTTGCACTGCCTCTTGAAGAAACTTCTTCGAGGAACCATCAAATAAAAAGATGTGGTCACGCACACTCTGTCCCACCAAAACAGTGTTATAACAGCTCTGAACTTGAGGAATGCAAATCGTGCCTCGTTGTTACGAGTCCAAAGCTAATGGACCATAGCTTCCCTTAGCCTTGTGAGCTAACTCCTCGTTGGTCTATTCAAAATTTCCTTCCCTATTATTAAGTTTAACTGTTAAACCTCGATGCCTATCTACTTGATCTACAAATTATTTTTCTATGTCTGTTAGTGTGCAGGTTAGATTATGTCTATGCGCATAAGCAGTATCTATTGTTACTGTGGGTACAAAATACTTTCCCATTCTCTCTTCTTGCTTGTAATAATCATATTTGTTCAGGTGTTTCTAAACGGGTATCTCTGAGGGTACCAAATCATAATTTGAGAAATAGTACTCGTAATGACCCTTTCCATAAAACATGCTAAAGAGCAAACTGCAAGCCATATATCAGGGGTAAGTGATTATATCTATATTCAAATGCAGTGTTTCTATCCACCAGGTACGGTTGGTCTTTGGCGTATGCGTACTTGCCCACTTTAAGTTGTTGCGCTGTGCGCTGACACCGGCCTGCCATGGTGAGAGGAGTGGGGTGTGGTCGTGGCAGTAGTCGCCACTGCCTGCCTCTGTGGCTGATAGCCACGCACGACCTTTCGGGTTTCCTGCCACGTGTCCCGAGGTGCAGAAAATGGCTATGTCTTCAAGGCGACCAAACTCAGACGTGACGTAGACCAGGCAGGCTGGTGAGCAAATTACAGGCTTCGTCTAATGAGCACCCAGGTGCCCTCAGGGGTAGATGCTGCAACTATCAGTCACCGGTAGCAGATGCACACACTGCTCAATGTCTTCTACCTTTGTTGTGGTCAGTATCAGGTAATCTTTGCGCCTCTGCAGTCGAGGCACTGTCCAGGCACAATATAGTCACCAAGCACCACCTGGGGCTGTGCGCGCCTCAATCCTGGTGGACCCCGCTCCTTAACATCCCCTCTGTGCCACCCTGGGGGGGGGCAGGCATACACCCTGCGATATGTTGCGGATGGCGGAAGGTCTTCATGTGTTGGTGTTGCAGTTTTCCCAGTGCGCTAGGCCCTCCTCCACTGTCACGGATCAAGGGCGTGCTGCACCCGGGGATCGCGTGCGGCACGGGCTCTGCCTCACGCCCGCCAGCTCGCTCTCTGTTGGGTCCCGGGGGGAAGCGCACCGCAGCACCATGCCACGAGGAGCGTATCAGACCTGTCCTCCTCCACAACATGGTCCACAGAGCATTCGGGCACACCCCGCCTTTCCTTGGGCGCCTCCTCACCGCGTCTTTGTAGTCGGATCGGAAGACCATGCTAGGTCCCGGCTTTTCTCTCCGGTGCAGGCCGCATCTCAACGACACGACGCAGGGTCCCCACGCTTCGCTGCAGAAGTCTCGGAGGATGATCACAGGGCGCCCAGACTCCTATGACGCTGAAATCTCGGCGTCTTGGTACAGAGTACGGACGGATTAATGAGCGGATCGTCGGTAATGTCGGCTAGATCTTGGAGTCTCCCTAGGCATAATCGATAAGTAAGTGTGTACTAATCATATGCCTGTTTTTTTATTTTCTTTATGGATTAGTCCTCGAACTTTAAAGAAGTGTATTGTCGTATATGTTTTGTGTCTCTCTTTCTTTTTGTCTCTCCTCCATGTTTCTAATTTTCACTTATGTTTTTATGTAATTTATGGAAGCTATCTTCGTATTAGAACCTGTTTGTTCTCCCAATATTTGTAATTTTTTTTATAATTATGTATTATACAAGGAAAATGTTATAATCACGAAATGGTGTTTATGTAGGTTGGATTCCTCTCAATCTGGTTTCAGGCCCAAATACAGCACGGAGTCTGCCCTGTTGGAGGTCACGGATAATATCAGGATGACCTTAGACAGTGGCCACTCAACGAACCTCGTGCTGTTGGACCTCCCTGCCGTGTTCGACACGGTCTCCTACCAGATCTTGCTCAGGAGATTGGAAGAGATTGGACTCAGAGGACCTGCTCTTCAGTGGATGACGAGCTTCCTGTCCTCCCGTTCTCAGACCATCAATTTAGGGCCTTTTCAATCAAAGACAATGGAACTGACCAAGGGAGTTCCCCAGGGCTCATGTTTAAACCCCACCTTATTCAACATCTATTTTGCTCCCTTGGCCAACCTTCTCAGGGCCTGTGGCTTTACGCCTATTTCTTATGCTACGACGCTCAGCTCTTCTTCTCATTTAATAAATCCACCCCTTTTGTTCGGTCTACCTTCTCTGTGGGAATGATAGCCATAGCAAATTGGATGAAAAGCAATTTTCTCCAACTTAACGCAGGGAAGACGGAGATTATGCTTTGCAGAGAGGAATCTTTGCTGTGGACACCAGACTGGTGCCCAGTAGCCCTTGGCACCCCCCCTGCCCCTATGGCCCGTGTTAAAAACCTGGGCATTTGCCTAGACCGGGCCTTGACCACGAAGGAGCATGCCACTTATACTGCTGGCTCCTGCTTCTACGTGCTGGGTTTGTTACGCCGTGTTTTTCCTTTCCTACCAGATTCCACTCGCAAAATCCTCATTCAGACAATGGTAATAAGTCCATTAGACTACTGCAACGCCCTCCTGGTCTCAGCCAATGAGTCCTCGCTTAGCAGATTGCAAGTGGTTCAGAACACCGCAGCGCGCCTTTTCTTGAATGCACCCCCCCACGAAAACTGCCTCCCTTCCACTCCTTCAACAGCTTCATTGGCTTCCAGTGCACAAGCGGGTTGAATTCAAATTCTGCTGCACCGTCCACAAGGCCTTGAATAACAACGGCCCCCTCTACATCGCCGAGAAACTTAATCATTTTGTCCCTTCTAGGACCCTCCGGTCAGGAACCAAATCGCTTCTCTTGGACCCACGGATCAGGAAATCAAGGTTAGGTGGGAAAACCTTCTCCTCCCTTGCTCCCCTCTATTGGAACCAGCTCCCCATTCACCTGAGACAATGTCCTGACTATCTCCGATTTAGAAAGCTTCTTAAGACTGCTCTGTTCTGATAGTGCTCATTAGCCTGTCCTTCGGGGGGCGATTCAGGAGCTATATAAAACCCATAAATAAATATGTGGGGAGCAATGTTTTAACTTATGACTTATTGATTGTATGATACAATTCTTTAGTATTAACCTTAATAAATATATTATATATTTTCTCACCATTTGAGTAGTTGTGGCACTACAATTATAGAACTATTGGGCTTTGAAATGTGTGGAGTATGAATGTATGAGGATTTCTAGAAGAGAACATATGATCAAATCACCAAAGGGAATCTTCAGTTTTGTTAGGCCTCTTTGGTACGTGGGGCCTCTCTCATAATATTAGTCTAAGTTTCTGGAAGAACCAGGGCCTCACATTCCCTGGCATTTACCCAAATACTATCTCCATGTATAAATTGCCCTCTCTGCATTACTGTAATAGCCCATACCCCAGAGCCAAACTGTCAAGAGTGGGGGCTTGGAGGATCGCCGATATCTCGCAATGTCTCACTTGGCCACAAGAAAGCCAATGCCTGCTGGTAACCTCTGATTTTGAGAATCAGCCCAGCCCTACATAACTTATCATCATGACGCCTTGGGCTCTGTGACATTAGGTATTTGTATCCAATCTACTTGAGTGTCATATATTCTTCGCCAATCTTTGGCAATATCAAGGCATGCTCAATTTATGTGTTAGAATGCCCCTCCTGAGTGACCACATTGTGTGCATTCAGTGTCTGGAGATCTCTCCATCTGTAAGTTAGTCGGAATAGTTAGCATACAGGCCGCCATCTTGGCCTATCACCATTCGTCGTCATCTATCTACACCACATTGTTCTCCCAGGCAGCCTTCCCCTCCTAGGTCTTTAAGGGTGAGGGATCTTTACAGCTTTGATACTCCCTTATGACTTAGCGCCTGATTTAGATTTCGGTGGATGGGTAACTCTGCCACAATGGTGACAGTTTTTCTGTCTGCCGAAATATAAATCCATAATATCCTATGGGATATGTATTTCAGCAGACCGGATATCCGTCACCGTTGGGACAGAGTAACCCGTCTGCCAAAAAATACATCAGGCCCTGAGTGTGCTTAGAATCAATTTGGCCTAAAGCGAGTTGTTGTTTGTCGTCTCCCCCAGGTCTCTTAACGTGTGGGTTATCTGGAGGTGCCTAAAAAACTGAGATTTGTGCAACTCAAATTCTTCAACTAAGTAGTCGGATGCCACAGTGTGATTGTAATCCCAGATATCTCCTAATCTAGAGATCAGTTCCCAAGTATGGATACAAATTGTATTGACATGGCAGTAATAATTGTGTTATGCCTGACGCGCAGAGTAAAATCTTGAAACTGATTGCTCTTGCGCTAGCGCTCCAGATGACAGCACCGTTTGTGTATTGCTGCATGCGTTTTTAAAAATCGTTCTTGTGCTTTTAAAATACTGCTGTTGCTGATAAAAATTGAACTGTGCACTGACTCCCCAGTCCACCGCAGCGATTTAGGCTGTTTGTTGTGGAGGGAGAACAGAGCGCTCATACTTCCTGGTGGTGCCAATACTCTGCGGCCATCTTACTGGGTTGACGCTCCAGTCTTCCTCGAGCCCTGACTACTTAGGCTCCCAGCGCTGACGCGCAGAGTAAAATCTTGAAACTGATTACTCTTGCGCTAGCGCTCCAGGTGACAGCACCGTTTGTGTATTGCTGCATGCGTTTTTAAAAATCGTTCTTGTGCTTTTAAAATACTGCTGTTGCTGATAAAAATTGAACTGTGCACTGACTCCCCGGTCCACCGCAGCGATTTAGGCTGTTTGTTGTGGAGGGAGAACAGAGCGCTCATACTTCCTGGTGGTGCCAATACTCGGCGGCCATCTTACTGGGTTGACGCTCCAGTCTTACTCGAGCCCAATCTATACAAAATACTTATTTCACCGCGCAGCGGCACGCGCCGTAGACGCGCCGAAGAGGCGCAAAAGAGAAGCCAGTCCGCGTCCAGACGCTTCCAGCTCCCAGTCCCAGCCGGCACTATGGTAGGAAACCTCCTCTCATACAGCGCTTCCTCCCTGCACGCACTACGACCTACCACCAACCCACTATGCTTACATTCGGTCCTCCCTATAAATACGAAGGCCCGTTGTAAAACATGTGATTGGGGTATGTCCACCCCAAATACAGGGAAACATCCCTCCATGTACAAGTGGAGGATGTTTCTCCTCAATTGCCGATCTTTGCCGAAGCACTACACTGAATTGGCCATGCTGATAGAGGAGCTCAAACCTGAGGCCCTCTTTCTAACAGAGACATGGCTTCAGTCAGAAACCGATCCTGCAACAGTATGGGCCACCCCCCAAGGTTACACTCTTAAGCGACTCGACCGTAAGACAGGCAGAGGCGGAGGGTTGGCCATTATTTATAGAGACAACTTTAGATGCCGCGTCACTCCCTCCACTACGCCAGCCTGTGAGAACCTACACTTTACTCTCGAATTTTCCCCCACCACCACCTTCTCTGGTATTTTAGTTTATCGACCACCTGGTACCCTTAGCGACTTCGTCACTAATATGACGGACATAGTTGCCAACCTAGTGCTCACCTCGGCAAATTTCACCCTGCCGGGCGACCTGAATCTGCATCTAGACGATCTGCTTGATTCAGCAGCCAACAGTTTTCGATCGAACCTCCAGGCCATTGACCTGCTCCAGAAAGGTTTTCAATCGACGCACACCAAGGGGCATCTCCTAGATCACATCTATAGTAATCTAGATAGCCTAACTGTCGAGGTACCCATACCACTGCCTTGGACCGATCACTTCTTAGTACCCTTTACATGGTCCACATGCACCCCCCCCACTCTACAAAATCACAATAAACACTGGGGAAGAAAATGGGTCTCGCTCCCGCTCCCCAAGTGGAAACTTTCTCTCACCGAACACCCACCCCCGAAGGTGACTAACCCCAACACAGCCACTGTCAATTTTGACAACTGGATTTCTAGTACCCTTGACCAAGTCCTCCCGAAGGAATCCCTGCACTCGATAAAGAGATCCAAAGTCGCCCCCTGGTACTCCCCCGCCCTTAGAACTATGAAACAATCCTGCCGCAAACTAGAGAGAGCCTGGAGACAAGAACACTCACAACCGAAGAAAGCTGAGTACAGAGCCGCAATAAAGCTCTACAAAAATGAAATAAAATCTGTACAAGCCCAATTCTATGAATCCAAAATTAACCTAGCTGTAAATTCCCCTAAAGAAATTTTTAAAATAGCCAAATCTCTAATTTCCTCCCCCCCAGAGCGTCTGTCATCTGACGGCGCGCAAACCCGTTGTAACAACCTAGCCACCTTCTTCTCCCAGAAGATCCAGGCCATTTATTCCTCATTCACCACTGGTAGTGGTGACACGGAGTCTACCACCACAACAGATTCTGACCTCCCTGTCCCCTGCTCGCTGGACAAATTCCCTCTCCTAGATTCCATCACATTAGACAGAATGATCCCTAAAGTCACCTCGGGACCACCCAATGACCCAGCACCTCCGCAGACTCTTACTAAGGTCATTGATGCCATTCGCCCGGTCATCCTGGATGTCCTTAACGCCTCCATCACCTCTAACTCCGTCCCAGCTCCATGGAAGTGTGCGATGGTTAAAGCCCTCCTAAAAAAGCCCACCTTAGACCAGAACAACTTGGCCAACTTTCGCCCTATTTCCCTACTTCCCTGGATGAGCAAACTGCTTGAGAGGCACATCAATAACATCCTAGTAGATTATTTAGAATCTAATAATCTGCTATGTGCCTCCCAGATGGGGTTCCGCCCTCAGCACGGAACCGAAACTGCCCTCTTAGCAGTGACGGAAGAAACTAGAGCTGTGCTGGACCGGGGAGGAAAAGCAGCCATCATACTACTCGACCTCAGTGCCGCGTTCGACACGGTTAACCATGCCACACTAATACATCGTCTGAAAGGCATGGGCGTGTCGGGCGCAGCCCTGGAATGGCTGACCTCCTTCCTGGATGAGCGATTCTTCCAGGTGTTCGAGGGCGAGGTAGTCTCCCCCAAGCAACCACTTAGCTGTGGGGTTCCCCAGGGCTCCTCCCTAAGCCCCACACTTTTTAATGCCTACATGCGACCTCTAGCAGAGATAGTCCAGCCCTTCGGTGTGCGTATTGTCACCTACGCGGACGACACCCAACTGGTGGTCTCCCTGGACCACACTGAGGGGTCGTCCAACACCTTGGGCCCCTGTCTAGAGGCTGTCGCTAAGTGGATGGAATCCTCCTGTCTCAAACTCAATGGGGAGAAGACGGAGATTATGCTACTGGGCAACTCTCCACCGACCACTCTGGCCTCCATCTGGCCCACATGTCTCGGCGCTCCTCCCCCCCCAAACCTCAGATAAAGAGCCTTGGAATTTGGCTCGATAAAGCGCTAGACTTTTCAGTCCAGGCCACCAAAACGGCCTCTACGTGTGTCGGGCTAATGAAAATGCTCCGCAAAGTGCTCCCTCTGCTTCCTCTCCAGGCGAGGAGAATCATGGTTCAGGCCCTGATACTCTCCCGCCTGGATTATGGAAATGCTTTATACCTAGGAGCCCCGGCAGCAGTGACCAACAGGCTCCAAGTCACGCAAAACTGTGCCGCCCGATTACTGTTCAACATCCCCCGTTGGCAGTCAGCCAAGAAAGCCCTAAAAGAACTACACTGGCTCCCAGTGGCTGCTAGAGCACAGTTTAAGGCCATGTGCATTGTGCACAAATCCTTCCACCGAACAGGCCCTTCCATCCTGTTCCCCTTAGTCGTGCCCTACGCCCCGTCCAGAGTCCTCCGCTCCGGTTCAATGCATCTAGCAACCACAACTAAAATCAACAAAGCCCGATGGGGTGGCCGTTCTGTCTCCCACACCGCCGCGAGGCTTTGGAATTCCCTCCCCCTAGCTCTTAGAGAGAATAATAACCGGATGGCATTCAGAAAAGCTTTGAAAACTCATCTGTTCGCAAAAGCGTGTTAATCCACCCTGTAGCCCGCCACAGTAATCAGTCAAAGCGCTGCGAGGCCTCCGGGTAGTTACGCGCTATACAAATATAATTTTTCATTTCAGGTCTGCCATTGCAGAGCCTGTGTGCAGTCTGGTACTGCCATGCTGACTGGTCAAGTGCACCCACTTGCCAGTCTCTGAACCTTCACTTTTATACACATTAGTCACCCCTATGGTAGGCCCATGGGCAGGGTGCATTGTAGGTAAGAGGTAGGACATGCCCCGATGTGTGTGGAATGTCCTGATAGTGAATTACAGCCATTTGTGTTGTTCACTATTGCAAGGCTACCTGTTCTCCATAGGCCAGAAACGGGCAGTTTGATTATTACAGTTTATAATCCTAACTGACTCAGGGAACATGGTAGAAATTCGAGTTTAGTATGCCTGAACTCAGAATGATAAAAGACATCTTTAAGTGAAGTTGGTTTTAACATTCTCTGTTTGAAAATACCACTTTTAGAAAGTAGGTATTTTCTTGTCTATCCATCCAAACCTGCCTCTGCTAGGCTGTGTATTCCTTGTCTGGAGTTTGAGTGACAGGGGTTGGGGGATTCCAGGAGACAGGATGAGTCAGTACAAGGCTGAATAGAGAGATCTGCATCTAGATGGGTGGGAGGGGTTGCACCTGGGACCTGAATAGGGCTGGGCCTTCCCTCCACAATGCTGGCTCCACCTCCAGTGGTGTGTCTGATGTCCCTGCCCTGCACGGTGAAAGGAAAGCAGGAGACATGTCAACAAAGTGCTCCAGGACTGACCAGAACTGGTTTGGACTAGGCAAAGGCCTCTCTGCCTGCAGAGAACAAAGAGAAAAGTAGTATAAATATTGAGACCCAGACCCAAGAACTTTAGATCACTTCTGGGAATCAAGACGAACCTTTGCTGTGGACAAGAACCAGGACGCCGAAGGAGGAGACTACCCCTGTGCTGTGTGTTTGGGGGCTGGGCTGCAGTGGTCGCTTCATTGCCAAAGAGAGGAGAAAAGGACTGAGTGTGCTTTCTATCAACTTGAAGAAGAATCTCCAAGGGCTTGAACTAGAGCTTGCCTCCTGCCTGAAGTCTCAGGGATACAAGACTTCACCAACCAGCTCCCCCCTGATTTCCCTTGCTGGGAATTAAAGTGCCTGCTGTTGTGCTGGGCCTTCTGAGAGACTGCGTGTCGCTGCGAGCTGGAAGCGCGACGCAACAACGAGAAGCGTGTCGCCGCCGCAGCCTCTGTCATCGCATCGCCGAGGAAGCGAGCCACCGCTGTCATCATCGCATCGCCGAAGCTCAGCGCATCGCCGGAGAAGCGGGACGCAGCCACAGAGGTCATCGTCGCATCACCGGAGAAGCACGTCTCAGGGCCTGTCGCGGCTCCAAAGATCATCGAGTCGCCACACGGCTGTCGGGCGTGCGCGCATCACACCAACGTTGTCGCATCGCAACCAAGACCCCATTTTGTTGCATCGCACCGGAGAAGGGTATCGCATCGAGGTGCCAGCGTGTCGCATCGCACCGGAGAGCAGTAAGAAACCGACTCATCAACTCCCCACATAGTAAGGAAGCGAGCATCAGCTCCCCTGCGCAGCAGTAAGGAACTGACGCATCCACTCCCCTGCATGTAAGGAACCGATGCATCATCTTCCACTCAACCCTTTTGTTTTCTTTGCGTTACGCATTTAAGGTACATTGAGAGTAAAGTGTCGCATTTACAACTTAAGAGAACTGAGCTATTTTATAACATTCTAAAGTCTATTTTTGAGTACAGTATTGTGGATTTTTGTCGTTTGGTCTTGTGTTAAGTCTATATAAAAATACTTATTTTTATAATACAACCTGTGTGGTGTCCATTTTTAGTGTTGTCACTGTATTACTGTATGTGTTCACAAATGCTTTACACACTGCCTCTGAGATAAGCCTGCCTGCTCACGCCAAGCTACCAAGGGGGTGAGCAGGGGTTATTTTAGGAGTGTAGCCCCTTACCCTGACTAGATGCAAGGGTCCCTATTTGTCACAAGTACCTACCTATGCCAATAGAGACCCCCAATTCTAACATTATCCCTACTAACAAACCCTGGTAAAGGATTTAGGAATCATTATTAGGCCCTCTTAAGAGTGAATGCATATTGTTTTGCTAACTGTTGTTTTGTATATATTTGCGATTTAATGACTGTTTGCCTAATGCCTGTGGGAAAGCTTATGCATAAAGCAGTAAGCTTGCATTTTTTGTGGACTTATATTAATTTTTAAAGGTAAACTAAAACTTTCTTGCAGAGCATTATACAAACAAAAATAATGCATAATTTACATGACAAACATCTCTTGCTAAACACCCTCTTCAGATACTAGTCTCCAAAATGTTAGCACTGAACAAGCAGAATATATGCCGCGTTTGCCTTTCCCACGGGGGACAGATGTTGTTCACATGATGTAAAATACCTCTAATGATTAATTCTTTTTGTAAGTGAAACGTTCGCAGTTTTAAAATCAAGAAAAAAATCTATGAACTGCTAGTTCTAACTTACGCAAAAACAACAGTTGATGGACAGAAAGCAGAACAATGTCAAACATTCACCCGAGTACAGAGATCTGGGCCCTAATCCATCGTTTTTTTGCTCACCATGCCATTCCAGTTTGGACCCAGCCATATGCAAATCAGTCTTGACCCTGTGCCTCATGGGAACAGTCCAGCCCGAACTGCCAAGCCAGGTCCTCCCTGGACTGGAAACAAGCATCCTAGGACCGGTTTCGGGGTTTCACCACTCTTCAGCCAGGATAGCTTGATTCCAGTGGCATGGAGAGCATGGGACTCACATCTGAGCATACCCGTCACACTCGGGGTGACACATGCAAAAACAACAGTTGATGGACAGAATGCAGAACAATGTCATACATTCAGTACAGAGATCTGGGCCTAAATCCATCGTTTTTTGCTCACCATGCCATTCCAGTTTGAACCCAGCCATATGCAAATCAGTCTTGACCCTGTGCCTCATGGGAACAGTCCAGCCCCAACTGCCAAGCCAGGTCCTCCCTGGACTGGAACCAAGCATCCTAGGACCGGTTTCGGGGTTTCACCCCTCTTCAGCCAGGATAGCTTGATTCCAGTGGCATGGAGAGCACGGGACTCACGTCTGAGCATACCCATCCCACTCAAAACAACAGTTGAGTGCAGAGATTTGGGCCTAAATCCATCGTTTTTTTGCTTACCATGCCATTCCAGTTCTAACTTACAGCATATGGTACTGTGGCTGGTAATAGATGAACTCATAGAAAAACAGACATAGAAATGATATTGAAGGAAACCAAATCATGGAAAACCAATTTTAAGGAAAGACAATTTTAAGGTAATACAAAACAATCGAATCATTTTGCATTTGAATGGAAAGATCATTTTAAAGAAAATACCAAAATACATTAAACTTGGGTGCGGTCTAAGATTACTGGGGGGTTTTTGGGCTCAGGAATCGATCATGTTTTAGGGTGATGAGGGGGTTCCTAGAGGTCAGGAATATTTGGGCTTAGGGCATAGAATGCGTTTTTTAGGGTTACAAAATGGGTGGAGTGCAGGGGTGGCGAGGGATTTTTAGGGTTCCTGGATGAGTGGTGCTTAGGTGTGTGAGGTGTTTTTAGGTTTCAGGGACGGGTGGAGTGTCTGGGTCCCTCAGCTTTATGTGCGCTTAAAATGGACTCAGTAGTGACTACTCCTACAATAAGGGTACCTATAATACATTTGTGCCTACAATTTGAATTTCCAGACTCCATTTTTAAAGGGGTTGGGATTGTAGCTGTAAGAGGATCAACACACAGAATCTCTTTTTCTCCACCTCTTAATCACTTGCAACAACGTCTTTGAGCAACTCTTTTTTGGATATTGGAAAGTTCTTAACAGTCTTTGGCACAATATTTACACAGCTTGGAAGACTTCCCTAGCCCTCTTTCTTCTTCTAAATGAAAACTCCCTATTTTTCTTCTTCTTCCACTCGGGCCTAGGTAATCTTCTTTTAAGCAATTTTATTTACTGTTTAAAAGTTCAATTTACATCCCTTATGAGATCAGAGCCAATCTCCTTGATGACTCGCTGTAACAGTTCTGCTCTCAATGCTGCAATAACTTGAGGAGACTTTGGAGCTCCAAAGCTCGGAATTCGATGTCTTCCAGAATCAGAGTCCGTAAACCACTTCACCTCGGTGGATAAGGCGCAGTCAATGACAGAATTGCAATAGCCTCAATTCCAGGAACTCTCAACAGGATCTCAACAATCAGTATTGAGTACTCAAAACTCGCTCTCCCTGGCATTGGTAACCAGATAAATCCACTCGGGAAAGGAATATTTCCGACACGGCACTCTTGCTCTCCTCGACCTCCTTACGCTTTCCTGTGGCTTGCTCGGACTCACTCAGATCAGACTCGGAAGATTCACTTATTGGTGAGAGTTCTCTTTAATATGCAAGTCTTAGATTCCTTCCTCTCGGTCTCACAGGCCACGTTTCTTTTGCGTCATCCTTCTCCCTTGTCTGCACACAACCAATTTTCACACCAGTATCTTCTGCTGAGTCAGACTCACCATCTCCCTCAGAGTCTATACCCGGGTCTTGTGTAGCTTGACCCCCCCTCAGCTTGCTCTGGTGAATATCCTGCCACTTCAGGAACCTCAACATCTTGGCTTGCCATCTCCTGTGACCCGTTGGTCGCGGCTAGAATTACTTCTGGTAGAGGAGCTGTTTCATCTGAGGGACCTGTGACTCTTCGGGTATGGAATCCAGTTTGGCACTCCTCCACACGTCACAGCAGTATTTGTCATCAATATCACCTGATATGGCCCACGCCACGGAGAGTCAAGAAAGTTCTCCCTTACATGCTTCTGCACAAGCACCCAATCCCCTGGGCTCAGGTCATGGCAGAGGTCTTTTGAAGTCGGCGCTGTTGCTGCTTCAACCTGATGAGACACAGAACAAACCACATCAGCAAATCCTTTACAGTAGTCCAGGATCAAGTCATCTGTGATGTTAATCAAAGCAGTTGCGGGCACTGCGGGCAAGCGCATCGCTCTTCCCATTAACAGTTCATGCAGCAATAACCCAATTATCCTGTCAGGAATGCTGCACAAACTCATCAGAACCAAGGGCAACGCATCAGGCCGGTTCAATGATGTTGAAGCACACGCCTTCGCTAGTCTTGCCTTTAAGGTTCCATTAATTTGCTCCACTATGCCAGATAATTCCAGCCGTTAACTACAATGCAATCTTTGGTCCACACTCAAGGCGGTACACAACAATTTTATGGCTTCGCTGTGGAAGTGCGTTCCTCTATCTGACTCCATTGTAGCTGGAAATCCAAACCTAGCAACAAGCTCCCTCAGCAATAACTTTCCTACTATAAGACCATCACACCTTCTAGTTAGAGAAGCTTCCACCCATCGAGGAAAGATGCAGACAACAACTAAGATGTACCACAACCCATTGCACACAGGCATCTCAACACAGTCCTGTTGGATCTGATTGAAGGGACCCCCTGAGCTGTCAATGTGACTTAGAGCAACAACTGTCTTTTTCCCAGCATTCATCTGTTGACACGTGACACACCGATGACACACTGCTTCGCATTTGCACAAAACCTCGGATTGAACCAAGCCTGTCTGAACAATGTCCCCATTGCATCCCTTCCTATGTGAGCTGCTCAATGAACCTGCCTTGCCGTTGGGTTTAACAGACAATCCGGCAACACTGCTCTACCATCAGTTGAAATCCATTTGTCACTTTCTCCTTTCTCACAACCTGTTCTGATCCAACCCGCTTGTTCCTGATCTGTGGCGTCCATTTGCAAACACCTGACTTCATCCCATGTCTCTGCAACAGCTAGCATCATGCTGAGTTCGGTCTTCTCTGTACTCTCGCCAACATATTCCCCAGTAAAATTGCATGCATGTGTAGTACAAAAATGAGCAACTTCATCCGTATAGCGATTTCTCGTTGTGACAAAGTCGTCCACCTTCCCAGGGGCTGCGCACTTAATGACAGCCACTTCCTTTGCTGACTGCGCTGCTTCCAACAGTTTTCTCACATATTCCCCATTCCTAATGGGAGAGACTGATGACTTTAGGAACCCTCTCTGCAACCATAGCGGTCTGAAGTCATGAACCACACCGAAACTATACTGGCTATCGGTATAGATGGTGACTTGATCTGCTCAGAGGCAAGACATGCACGGGTCAAGGCAGTGATTTCAGCCACTTGTGCAGAGTGTATTCTTTATAAAAAACAGCTTCCACCACTCCAGAAATGGTACAGACAGCAAACCCGGTCTCAGATTACCCTCATTGTCTCTTGCACATGAACCATCAACAAAAATTACTTGATCGCTATCAGACAATGGTTCATCAACAATGTCTGGTCTCGGCTTGGTGCAAAGCTCAGTAACATCCAGACAGACAAGGTCTACACAAACCCCACCCATTAGCACTTGGAATAGGTAACAAGGTAGCAGGATTTAGCACAGAACAGCGCTTCAGAGTTACCTCCCCTGCAGTGAGCAACACCTGCTCATATCTTGTCAACCTGTTTTAGTCAAATGCTGTGTTTTGGTCCTCCTCATCAGAAGCTCAACTGAGTGTGGTACATATACAGTAAGTGGATGACCCCTCACAATTCTCCCACATTCTTCAATTCTGACACCTGTGGCAGCAATGGATTTGAGACATCTGGGCAACGCTGAAGCTCCAGGCTCTAAAGTAGCTGAGAAAAAGGCCAATGGTCTATCGGGGCACCTCCATATGTCTGGGCGAATACAGAAAGAGCACAACCCTCCCTTGCGCGGCAGAACAGCGAAAATGCTTTGCTGTAATCAGGCATTCCTAAAGCTGGTGCGCGACACAGGCACTCTCTCAACTCCAGGAAAGCAAAAAAACAGTCATTATCCCAAGGTACCGGATCACACACATCCTTGTGGGTCAACATCTGCAAAGGCTTTGCTACAAGGAGACATTTGGGATCCATTTTAGGCAGTAGCTGACCATTCACAAAAACATTCTGATCTCTTTCTGGGTAGTAGGCTGATTAATTCTCATGATCACCTCCTCTCGTTCTGGTGACACTTTCCCTTGCTTCTCTCAATTCGATGGCCCAAGTACTGAACTTCAGTCAGACAGTGCAGATGTTTGCTCGGAGACACCTTATACCCATTCTCAGCCAGATGGTTCAGTAAGGCGATAGTATCGTCCTTACAAGCCTCCGGTGTTTCATATGCAATGAGCAGGTCATCAATGTACTAGCACTGAGTTTTGGGGCAGAATGAAGCTCTCAAGGTTCTTATTCAAGACATGGTTGAATATGGATGTACTTTCAGTATACCCTTGAGGGATACCACACCACGTTAAGACACGATTCTCCAGACGGAAAACAAATACAAATTGGCTTCCCTCGTGCAATGGGATGGAGAATCAATCTCTGTGAACCACACAGCCTCACAAGGAATCTGAAATAGGATCACAGATGGATTCAGTACCACAGGACAACATGGAATTACAATGTTATTGACCTTTCTAAGAGCCTGAACAATGCAATATTTTCCGCTCAGTTTCTGCAATTTCATGATGGGCAAATTGCATGGACTTCCTATGATCTCCTTCAGAATGCCCTGCGCAATCATGGACTCAAATACGGGTGTAATCCCTGCAAGCGTTTCCAGGGTCAGGTTGTACTGAGGTGTTCTTGGGGATTCTGCATTAGGCTTTTTCTCTATGTGGACTGGCTCTACTCCTCGAATCAGTCTGATTTCCTCTCCTCTGAAGTCCCATACCACTGGAGAGACGGTGTCTCTCAAATCCAGCAGCTTGTCTTTCACTGTCCCTAAAGGAAACATGGATACACAATGATTTTGATTTACCAACTTAAAAGCAATGTCTTCCTCATTAGTCTGCAATTAAATTCCCTTTGGCATACAATATATGGTACAATTCAATTTGTCATGCGTTGTCTCCCATTGGACACCGTCCCTCTGGGCGTTACGTAGACTTTTCGCGTTGGCGAATTTGAAATGTTGATAAAGTTACATCAATAAAGTTGATGCTGGTCTAGTTCCAAAGTTTGTAACAAAACTTTATTAGTATTCCATGAATTGCATGAAGAGAAACATCATCCTGATACGGTTGAGTTCCTTTTAATCGGCACTCTGGGCCCTTCATCAGGGCCTCTAAACAGCAAAATGAAACTGGTGTCACAATGAGGGACCATGCCAAACAAAAAACATTGTATGCAAATTCATGATAGGTTAGTATGAATGGTGCCAGGTGAAACACCCAAACTAACACATGAATAATGTAACAATAAAGATGATCAAAAAGCCATTGAGAACATTGGTCTTAATGTGCAGCGACCCTACTGAAAAATCCCATTGTTGGTAGTTCTATTCGATGTAAAATTCAAAAAGTCACGAGTGAAAATTTAAAGTGAAAATCAAAGGTGCCCCCGCAACGTACCGTTAAGGAAACACAATGAGTGTGCAGTGCCAATGGTGCAAAGAACATAAAATATACTGTGGAGCGTGTGTGATAAAAACATTTCTTTGTGAATGACGTCACCAGCGAAATCGTTGATGTTAAATGTGAGGCCACTTATTTCAAAAGAGTGCTGGTTGTGCCGAAAAGTAAATTACGCCGTAAACAAAAATGATGGAAGCGTGCTCTGCATAAACATAAACATAAAAAGGCGGCGTGTATACTAACAATCAGGCCAGGTGTAAGTCACTGAATTATTGCTGCCGGTGTATAGCCGTGCACATAAAAATCATCACCGTGGTAGAAACCTCTTACCTTCCGGCTTTACATGCAGTTAGTACCGGGTCTGCATCGAGTTGGCCAACACCACTGAATCGCGCTCAATTAAAAAGCATCGTCAGGGATGACGGACTATGAATTTTTTGGGGGAAAAACTAGAATGTGAACTGGTGTCGGTGCAGCGAGGATAATAGAGCGCCATACTGTGGGTGGTGCAAAACGTGAAAGCGCTAATACCGAGGGTGTTACCGAACGGTGAAAAACGAAAGGCATGTAACATAAAATTATGGAATTATAAAGTTATAAAGAGACAAATTATAAGGAAACAAATGTGCAGTGAGAGGAAAGTAAAGTAAAAGACCTCGTGATGCTCAAGTTGTGATACTATCATAAGAACTACTGCAAAGAAGTTATGAAATCTGTATGATGACTGCACAATAACCATGATTCATGCATGTTATAGATAGCACGCGAATTCCAAGCGGTCATTAAGGCCCTTGGGTTTTAGGGATTCCAACTTGTATATCCAAAAATTCTCTCTTTGCAAAAGAAAGTTGTTATTGTCTCTGCCCTCGATTTTCTCAACAGTCTCCAATACAGTAAATTTCAGTTGTGCAATGTTGTGATGATTATCAAAAAAATGTGCTGCAACGTTTGATTTCATATTGGTGGTACGTATATTGCTTTTATGTTCGTGTATACAGGTTTTGATTTTCCTTTCAGTTTTGCCCACGTATACAAGGCCACATGGGCACTTCAATAGGTAAATCACATTGGTGGTATCGCAGGTGGCGTTGACGTGTAGCTTGATGGGAGTGCCCCTCATGGCTTCCTTGAGGCTTGATACCATTGTACGTGTGCTGTCAGTCATGAGTCATGAGTTTTACCTTATGGCTCCCTCTGTCTAACGCATGCTCTGACTATTGAGCTCATGCCGAGCACAAGCCTGTGAAGTGTATGACACCTATTTGGCAAGGAGTCGAGTTGTTGTGAGGGGCGTCGAGGTTGCTCTCTCATTCTGCCCTTCCCGACATAGATGATCACTACTACCGCAGTATGTCCATAACATTCGTTTTTAGAGATGCGGGAATCTGCGCATGTGCAAAGAACGAACACAGCGTTTTCAGCGTTTGCGCGTGTGCAGGCGGGTTCGGTTTCATCAACAAGCATACCGGCTCCCGCGATTGCGTAGTAGGTTTGTTTCCACGCTGATCAGCCCAGCTGTAACTGTTTAGCACGGAGTGGTGTACTATTTAAGGCTCAGGTCCCGTGTGTAGCTCACCTCCGGTGGTCGGCTCTATACCGTTTGGAGTACCGACGGATAGGTGAGTGTGGACAGGACCCTTTTTTAGACCTTATAGAGACCTGTTGTTGTGATATTCTTCGCATTAAGGGAGAGAACTAGTGTTGTGGGAGGGGCCTGACCTCTTCACCGCGTCTGAGTTTTCAGCCACAATTTTGAGAGTCTTAGAAGAGGTCCGTCATTATGAAGCTTTTAAAATAGACCTTTGACTTCTCTGATGGCCGTGTTTAATTTTCATTCTCAGTTTGTATTGTGTCATACTGTTCAGGTCTTTGAGACGTACCTAGTTGGGGAATTGTGCATTTAGACATGCCTCCATGATTTTCCATAGGAGTGATTTTTCACCCATAGACATAGGAAGGACTTTGTTGTAAATTTGACTATGTACACCGTTCCTTTTTAGAGCGGTGCCCCCTTCCTGAGCGGCTGCCAGGCTGAGGTGGGTTGAAATACCCAGCAGATGCGGGTAAAAAATTCTTAATCAGTATTTTGTCTAAGTTTGATGAAGTCATAGTTCATACCTCGGAGAAGTATGTAGAATATTATTATTTTTTTTTTTTTTCATATTTTTTCACATTTTAGGTAGATTTTCCTCTTCATTCCAATGATTGCCTGAAGAGGGTTTGGATATACTGGAACATTATACTCTGTATCCTTTGTTTGCACTGTTCTTCACGTTTGTTGCAGTGTCACTTGGTTTGGTCCTGATGAAAGCCTGCCCCACTCATGGGCTGTTTGGCTGAAACATGTCGACCGTCTTTTTATTATCACCAGAGCGGTTTTAAATCTATACCGTTGGTGCACTGTTTTTTAACCCTGGCAAAGGGTGTATTTGAATAAATATTGGTTGATACAACCCTTATCCAGTTTTACATCACATTTTTGCACCTTTATACATTTAAACACTTTTGGTTTGCGCTGCGCCTCACTCACACTTATACTGCTCACTTGAGGATTTAGGATATCCTATTTAATAGGTTTAAAACATCCCTGTGCTCCTCTCTCGAGTTGAGAGAGTTGTAGCCCTCCAAGGAACTAGGTTTCCTTGGGGAGGAGAATCCCTTCGTGGTGAGTGAGGGATTTGGTCCTTACAAGGGAAATGCCCTTTTGGCTTTTAAAGGCATTTGATTTGAATTGTGACTTCGTTCAAAGAGCTTAGACACTCATCTGTTTGTAGCTTTTATTGCACAATTTTTTTCTTAAACGTTCTCTTGAGACCCGTGGATTTCGGATGGTCCCCCGATATTCAGTAACTTGTGATTTGATGGTCGGTCTGATGAGTTCTTGGATGTTTTTACTTCTTGTATGCGCAAACATTGGCGGCTCGCTGAAAATGCCATTTAAGTCTGTTTCAAGGGCCAACAACGGCCAATGTTTTATAATAGATTGTTTAAATCGATGGCTCATGGTGGAATATCGAGAGACCAGAACCATGCGTTGTTGTTCCCTCCGCGTGGATGGTTGTAGTAATACGCATCGGGTTGTGTTGGCAACCTTATTGATGGCTTTTTGTAAAGTTTCATGCGGGTATCCGCGGGCTTGTAGCCGGCGGACCATTTCCTTGGTTTGCGTTTGTAATTCAGAGTCGTCTGATACTATCCTTTTGACCCTGAGGAGCTGTGAGAATGGCAAGTGGTTTTTCAATTAAATTAAGACAAATGTTCTCAATGGCTTTTTGATCATCTTTATTGTTACACTATTCATGTGTTAGTTTGGGTGTTTCACCTGGCACCATTCATACTAAACTATCATGAATTTGCATACAATGTTTTTTGTTTGGCATGGTCCCTCATTGTGACACCAGTTTCATTTTGCTCTTTAGAGGCCCCTGATGAAGGGCCCAGAGTGCCCGAAATGCATTGGAATCACGATTAAAAGGAACTCAACCGTATCAGGATGATGTTTCTCTTCATGCAATTCATGGAATACTAATAAAGTTTTGTTACCAACTTTGGAACTAGACCAGCATCAACTTTATTGATGTAACTTTATCAACATTTCAAATTCGCCAACGCGAAAAGTCTACGTAGCGTCCAGAGGGACGTTGTCCAATGGGAGACAACGCATGATGGATTCTTGATTACACACACTCCTTGGGTTTAGAGAGTGCTACCTCTGTGGCACACGACAACTTGTTTAACCTCTGTGTACACCCGGCTAGTGTACGTCCAAGTTTCCACTATCATATACAACAATTCAATTTGCACAAGAGGTAATGCCCTAGTAAACAGACTGGACTTGAAATGCACACCACAAACTGATGGTGATCCTGAAAGGATCTGATTTTCACCGGGACCTCTTCTGTCAAAGGGTTTGCCATTCTTTTGTTAGCAACTCCTACAACTTGGATCAATTTTCCAGAGAGGGGTAGATTTCGGACTACTGCAGATCTCACAGTAGAACGGGTAGCACATGTGTCAATAAAGAATGTAACGGGATGACCATCTACCTCTGCTTCTACATATAGTCCACTCCGGTCTTCCTCTAAGACTGCGCCAAGTGCTCAGTCTTCCTCCCCTCTCAGGCACCATCATAAGGACGGGTCCTGGTCAAATCCATCCAGCGCTTCCATTAAGGGTATCTGATGTTAAGTTTTATTGCCCTGCGGGATTTGCAGAGGTTGGGGTGCTTGCACTAACTGCTTCCAATTCCTCCCCGCATTAAGAGATCTCTACCTGATAACTGATTTACCACATCTGTCACTTGCACAAGTTCTCCCTCCTGCACTTGATCCACAGGATTTAAAAGGCACTCGCGCTTCCAATGCCCGATCTTGTGACAAAAATAACAAGCAGTGGTCTTTTTCAGAGTCACAACATCTATCCCTGTTTTGGGATCTATAGGGATAGCCCTACCTTTCTCCTGTCCCGTCGGACCTGCCGCTGATATAACATGAACACCTCCTAAGACATTCCTTTGACTGCGAACTACTGTTCCTCCTGTTGCCTGTACCTGCTCTCCCTTCTGTGCATTTCGCATCAACTTCTCCTTTATCCTCCTATGTTTGGTATCCACCTCGTCTCTGCAATACTGCAGAATTTCGCCCACGGACATATTTTGCTTACAGATCAAATGTTGCTGAATCATGAGGCTAACCTCCGGCCTCAGTGCTGTCACAAACTCTGAGACGAATTGGCCCATGTCTTTATGGTTGAGTGTGTCTAATCCACTATACTGCTTAAAGCTTTGTAACAGCCTTTCGTAATAAGTATCCACTGACTCTTTAGGCTCCTGGGTCGTTCGATCTTAACCCAATCGATGTCCTGAAGGGCTATTTTACCAATCCTAGTGCGGCGTTACACCAACCGACCTATCGCAGTGTGACACACACTGACATTACCTTCACTTCTCGCAGCGGCTCACCCTCCATCACAATTTCTCCATGTACATTCACGCACACAATCGACTTAAACTACGTAATTATCTGCCACGTAAAAGATTGATAGAATTCAGTCATCCAAGAACATCCACACACTATGACCGTCAACCCGTGCTGGTCACCCCTGTGCAAAAGGTTTACCAAATGATTCTCATTTGTCCCATTCACACAAAGTTCCCTATCTTAGGTGAAACTGATGATGACGTCTCACAACAACTCCTCGATTCTCCGGTCAGACAATCATGATCAATCTCAGTGTCTTCTGAACCCTAGGTACATATCCCAGATCTAAGGCCACTTCACGACCAGAAACTCAAATCTCAATCCTTGGACCACGTCCGGCATGAAACCACATTCATTCGACTTACACCAACTTTGAAAGACATCACACAATCAATTAATTCCTGCAATCTGGCACACGACATACATCCTATTGATACTCACTCCTCCGCTCACCGTTGAGCTCGCAGCACATCAGATTCTGTCAATCTTCGCAATTCCGTCGCTCTGCGTTCTCAGTCATTGGGCTCTATTATAGGACTTTGAGGTTCTGGTTCCACTTTTTGGAGCTAATTTTAGATTCTCCCTTCGCTTCATTTGATAAATATCGTCTGCTACCTACTGACAGGGCCTGGCCCATAAGTTCAGAACCTATTCTAGAATCACCCTCCGATGGTTCTTTTCAGCTGCTCGGAAGAGTAGAGGGGAGACAATTCGTTATTATTGCCAATCAAATCAACAAGAAATCATTTGGACTCATTGTAACCACAGAGATCAACGTAAGGATAGTTAGTTTATTACAATGCCAAAAATAACCGAACATAAAGACACATCAAGATGAGTGTGTAAAAATACATAGCATAATACCAAATCTGCATTTCAGATTAAAATGATGTCGCATATGTAAAACAATGAATTCAAGAAGCAGGGTGCAGAGGGTCCGGAGGCATGAGCCCTCGTTTCCCTGCATTGAGGGTCGATCAGTAAAAATCATGAATCTACCCCTTCACTGACAATAAAGTGACATCACTACTTAAGCATCTTCAGAAAGGAGGAATGAAAGGTGTCAGCATGTGGAGCCTTCCTAACAAGTCTCTCCACCGACGATCGGTCAAAAGCATAATGCAATAGAGACAGAGCTTGTTTTAAGATGTTCCCTCTCTGAAGGCAAAGTAAGAAGAAGTGGGCACTTTCCCTATTCCGAACATCACATTATTTCAGGTATTTTTCCCAAGGGTCCTTGCGGGTCACGCCATCGGCTCTGAGTACAGTGCTAAAGGTCATTTTCCATGGGATTACGGTGTTCTTGTTCCTGCAACAGTTTGCCCTTGGTTCCCAGGCCTTCTCCTCTGTGAAGCACAACCACCTTCCTTTATCGACTCTATGCAATTGTAACTTCGTCTCTTCTTGCCTGACTGGTAAAACAAACACTACTTTCACCTGTAATACAAAATACAAGAAAGAAATGTGTTTTACAGCACACATGAAATTCAAATATTAATTCTAAAGCAAGAGTTTCCAGGGAAATGTATTTCAGGCCTACAAGATTCAGCTAACATAAGAACATTCCGGTCCGAGGCCTTCGAGATCATCTGTGGCGTCCCTCAAGGATCTTCCCTCAGCCCGACGCTGTTCAATGTCTACATGGCGCCACTAGCATGCATTGCCTGACAGCACGACCTCAACATAATCTCCTACGCCGACGACACTCAGCAAGGACCCCCTCACCGCCAAATCCAACCTCCACCAGGGAATGAAGGCCGTCGCAGACTGGATGGAGGACAGCCACCTCAAACTGAATACAGACAAAACGGAAATCCTCATCCTCGGGTCCAACCCCTCTGCATGGGACGACTCCTGGTGGCCCACGTCACTGGGGTCCCCCCCGGCCCCCAACCGACCACGCACGCAACCTGGGAGTCATCCTCGACTCGAAACTCTCCATGACCAAACAAGTCAATGCAGTCTCCTCCACCTGTTTCAACACCCTCGGCATGCTCCGCAAGATCTACAGATGGATCCCGACAAACACGAGGAAAACAGTCACCCAGCACCCAGGCCCTAGTCAGCAGCAGACTCGACTACGGAAACGCGCTCTACGCTGGAGCCTCGTCCAAGCTCATCAACAGACTACAGAGAATCCAGAACGCTTCGGCATGCCTGATCCTCGATGTCCCACGCTGCGACCACATCACCCCCACCTGAGGAACCTGCACTGGCTCCCCGTCGACAAAAGAATCTCCTTCAAGCTCCTGATCCACGCACACAAGGCACTCCACAGGACCGGACCAGCCTATCTCAACAATCGGCTCTCCTTCTACGTACCCAACAGGAAACTCCGCTCCGCTGACCACGCCCTGGCCACGGTCCCACGCATCTGAAGAACTACTTCCGGAGGCAGATCCTTCACCGACCGCACCGCTAGGACCTGGAACACCCTCCCCCTCTACCTGCGACAAACCGAAGACCTGCTGACCTTCAGGAGACAACTCAAGACCTGGCTCTTCGACCAATAGCAGGAGCATCCCCCTGCCCCAGCGCCTTGAAACCCTCACGGGTATGTAGTGCGCTTTACAAATCATTTATTGATTGATTGAGTATATGTGCTTTACAAATTTTCATAGGAAAATAGGGCACATTCAATTAATGCATGTGCCCATATGCAAAGCAACATAATTAATAAACAAATTTAATACATGAATAAATGGCAGTTTCACAACACTAGCTCTTCACGTTAATTTGTCTGCTAGTTACATTCACTTTCTATGTTAAATCTCCATGTTACTTTTCAACGACTTAAGCACATCACGTTATAGCCTTAGAGTCCGACCTAGCGGGCTCTACCAGCCATTAAAGGCCCAAGCTGTACGCAAGGGCCTTTAATGGCTGGTAGAGCCTGCTAGGTCGGCTCTAAGGCTATACGAACATTCCACCCCTAGAGGGCAGAATGTTCTAAATACTAAAAACAAAGGCCTCTCGGAGCCCGACGGGGTTTAAATCCCCTCAGGCTCAGAAAGGCCTTTGTTCACAGCAGCAGCTGTGAAAAGAAAAGAAAGATTGGAATGTTGCTCTGCAGGTTTCTACCGGCCCGTAGAAGCCCGGATCACTCCATTGCATTCAATGGAGTGCCCCACTTTTCAATGTTCTAATTCAAGTTAATACATTTCCAATTCTAATACCTCATGTTAATATGGCAAAAGATTATACGCGTGCACGCTCAACGCTCCTGTAGCTCCTGCCAGTGAGCCTGAGTTTGAACCTCCAGATGGATTGGTGAGTGGAAGCACTAGGTATAAACTATGAGGAAATCCAGTGACTTCAACTCGCTTGCGAGATCATGTGGTGTGATACTCTGAAGTCTATGAGGTACCAGATGTTTTCTGTGCATGTTTTTCACAACGTTGCTTGAATCTCTGTGTCCCTTGAGTATAGTGCATTGTCAGTAACAGTGCTAAGAGGCTAAGTTGTCATTTTTGCATTTGTGTAATTTCTTTTTCATTAAAATAAAGGAGGATTGTGATGTAGTACCAGTGAACTAACTGGTATGTGGGTTACATGGACATGGCAATGTTTCCCAAGAGGGGGTTCATGGTGTCACCCGTGTTTTGGGTGTGTTTGGTGGGGTCCCGTGTTCACGTGGCCTGGGTATAATAAATGAGGGTGTCGGCAGGCGGAGTCGAGGGAGACCCCCTGGGCCACAGCAAAGAAGCACCCAGCACTGTGTCTCCACTACGTCATTTGCGTAAGGCCCAAGGCCAAGTAGGCCCTCCCACGCAGTTACCATGGGACGTTGCCGGCGCTCCTTACTGCCTGGGGCTGCAACCAGTGCCACAACACTCCCCAAATGCCATAGGGGCATATTTACAAGGCGGCGATAGAAAATTATCGCTGCTTTTGCGGCCGTTTTCGGCCGAAAAGCGGCAATAATTTTATCACCTAATTAGCAAGGTAACGCTAATGCGTGAAACCTTGCATTAGCGCACCTATTCTTAACGCCCAGCTTTGCATCTCTAATGAGATGTAAAGTGGGCGTTCCTGACCTGACATGACAGGAGAAATGTCGCTAAGCGACATTTCTCCTATCATCAAGCCCCACGCTATGAAGCATAGCGGCAGGAAGAGTAGCCTGTTATCGCTACTTTCCTTCCGCCTGCTTCAGGACTGACTTAGCCATGACATTCCTATGGAAGGTGGATATCATGGCTAAGTTTGTGAGTCCCTATCAGCAAGCTAACGCCACATTTCGTGAGATTATCGCTGGGTTTCCAACGATAATCTCACGTTAGGCAGTTAGCGCTAGGATTTTTATCACTTTTGAGATAAGCGTTGCTAATAGCACGCTATCTCAGCGATAAAAATCCACGCTAGCCGGCGATAATTATCCTAGCACTAAGTGCGCTTAGCGATAATTATCGCTGGTTGTTGCTGATATGCCCCAAAGTTCCTTGAATTCGGAGGTAGATGGAGCTACAGCAGGCAGGAATTGACTTACTTGCTGAATTGACTGGTGCCCTTCTATACATGTGACCAAAGGCCAATGTACAGCGCTTGGTACACAAGGTTCAACTTATAATTCTTTCACAAGTCCAGAGATGGCATTAGGACAGTAAGTCAAAAGCTCGAGTGAAAGATGGGAGCTTGACGATTTCTCTAGCCAGATGAGGGGCCGAGTCTCGGCCAGCACAGTTAGAGGCCGAAAGGAGGGTACACATACCCGCACAAAGCACAATGGAACACCAAGCAACACTCAAATATGCAATTGTTGTGCCAGATAACAGACATAACTGGCCAGAACGTGGGTGGGAGAGGGGGGAAAGTGGGTAATTGTTAGTAGTTATGTTGCTAGCCATATTCCAATTGTAGCATCATACGGAATGTTACCGTAACAGCTTGAACTTATGTTGTACTTAATATGTACGTACCTCAATAATCCTGCTAAAATATGCCAGCTATATAAAGACAAGAAACATCAAAGTAAAATGTTTGTAACTATTGAATTATACTTTATGGTAATTAATAACGTTTTTTTTTTTTAAAGCAAAAAAAGGGGCCCAGTCTCTAAAAAGGAAAGGTTGCGCTGGTCAAATCGAGTCTTGCTTATGAGTCCACAGTCTCGTTGAGCGGGTTTGTGCCACTGTACAGTTCATCATCATCCATTACCACATGTAAACCCCCTGTTCAGATTAGCACAATAGTGTTTTATCGAGTTTGACTTACACAAATTACCAGCTGGAGCTTGAACAGCGCTTAATGTGTGAAGATGTAAGTGCCAAGGCCCTCGTAAGGAGGCCACTGAAGCTGGCACACCCCTTGCCCCTGCCAGTGTTGCCAATGACAGAACCAACACAACTACTAACCAACAGACTCCTACAAGTGTGACAATTCAGACTATTCCCGGCCGCCAAAGCTATGAGAAGGAGCTTGGGCAGCAGATATTAGTCATTTTTAATGTATATTGAATTAACAAACAATTGTTGTTGTGATCATCTCTAAATTAGACAAACAGTGCCACCATGTGGCAGACTGTGATAGGTGCTAGTGTTGACAATTAAGTGCCGGTGTCCAGCACGGGAAACCACAGCCTCCAATTAAGCACTGAGCCAGAGGAACATTCTAAATGAAAGCTAATGTTACTACCTTCCAATGTCTGTTTCCAAACTGTGGTTTGGTTTATTGTGGCTATATAGATCTCTCAAAGTGCATTTGATGAGTTGCTATTGAATACATAACCCCTCAGCGATAACATTAATTTTTACAGGGAGCACAAGAGGCATAACAGGACTCTGAAATGGTACCTTAAAATTTTGTGAGGGCACACCATGCAAAATGATCCAAAGACAATTGTAACACTAGCCAACACATCCACAAAAATCATTTTAGACACTGCACTCATTTCCATGATTTTAGGGCTTAGGGTAGTGCAGTGGTGTTTGTGTAGTGTAGGGGTTCGTGCTGGAGTAGTGTTTTAGGGTGTAGGGTAGTGCAGTGGTGTTTGAGTAGTGTAGGGGTTTGTGCTGGGGGTAGTGTTTTTGGGTTTAGGGTAGTGCAGTGGTGTTTGGGTAATGTAGGGGGTCTTGCTGGGGGTAGTGTTTTAGAATTTACCCAGGGCATGGGAACAGGGAAAGAAAGGTGAAATAAAAGGTAAGGGAACACCCTGACCCCCTCGGCCTGCTCAGGGGGTCCCACAAGGACCCCCAGGGCCCAAAAAAGCATTTTTTTAATAAACAAATCGGCGAGATTCACGCACCCAGCGTGGGCTACCGCACTTCGTTATTATTTAGCCCCCAGGTGGACCAAGTCCCGGGGACATTCAAAAACCCCAGAGATCGCCGCCCCCCGGGGCTTTTATTTTTTTCAACATACACCTGTGTGGAGGGTTCAGGCCCCCCCCACATGCCCCGGAGACCGCCACCTCCCCTGGGCACTAATATTCAAAGTCGGGGGTCCGTAATGGACCCCCAAGCCCTGGGGACCACCACCTCCCCGGGGCTATGCACACATGGGGAGGGGGGTCGCACTGCCCCCCTCCTGGAGCCGTTGATGGCCCTGGGGACCGCCACCCCCAGGGCCGGCTCCTGCAGTGTCCCAGGGTGCCCACCCCCGGGACACTGCTGTTTGCAATGACAGGGCGGGAGCCGCGCGGCTCCCGCCCTGTCATTGCAAACTGCTTTGCTTCATTGAAGCAAGAGCATGTTTACCGCAGGTTGCTGCAATGAAGCAAAGCAGATTGCTTTTCCACAAGGGGAGCTGCATGTTATTAGCAGCTTCTCATGTGGAAAAGTAATGCCGGCTCCTGCAGGACACGGGGAGCCGGCGGGACCGTGAGGGCATTGGGGCTCCCCCCCACGGTCCACAAAGGAGAGGACTGGCCCCATGGGAAGTGGCCCGGGAGAGGGGCCACGTGGCCCCCCTCCCCAAAATTACAAAAAAATAAATAAATAGATAAATCAAGTCCAGCCACGGGGGATGGGGTCCCCAGGGCCAATAGAGGCCTCAGGAGGGGGGGGCACGCAGACACCTCCATAACAAAGATAATAATAATAGTTTTTAGTTGGGGGATTAAGTCCCCTTCAATACTTGGGGTACCTGGTGGCCAATTAGCCCACCAGGTACCTCCAGTAAGCGAAACAGGGCTGCATTGCAGAGAGGCGGTCCAGGCCACGCCCCTTTTTACACCACTCTGCAACACAGCTCTGTGGCGCTTACTGGAGGTACCTGGTGGGCTAGTTGGACCCCAGGGACCCCCAGGATTCAAGGGGACTTAATCCCCCAACTTAAAACTCGCCACGGGGCGCGTTTGCACAGTGGTGAAGGGAGGGGGTGGGGCCTGAGGTGACATATGTGCAATGCAGCTCTGTGGCGCTTACTGGATGTACCTGGTGGGCTACTTGGCCACCAGGGACCTTCAGGATTCAAGGGGACTTAATAGGGATGTTATAGTTAGAAATTAGCATTTAAAAAAACATTGAAATTCACTGAAAAAAAACATAGTTTCAGGCACGTTATAGTTAGAAATTAGCATTTAAAAAACCTTACAAATTCACTGAAAAAACCATAGCTGATGATGTAATATGTGACGTCATTAGCAGTACATTGCGGGTGCGCCAGTTATAGTTAGCTGAACTAACTATAACGGGGGAATTTCTATGGTTTTGTACGAGAGGTTTTTTAAATGCTAATTTCTAACTATAACGTCCCTGAAACCTATAGCTTTTTCAAAGAATTTCAATGTTTTTTTAAATGCTAATTTCGAACTATAACGTGCCTGAAACCTATGTTTTTTGAGAGAAAATATATATATATATGTATATATATGTGTGTGTGTGTATGTGTATATATATATATATATATATATATATATATATATATATATATATATATATATATATAAATATCCAAAGGTGCAAAAGGAATTCTTCGTACGCTCTCAGAAAAACAGACCACAAGCGGGGATCTCTTGAAGCGGGTGTTTTAATTCACTACGCGTTTCAGCTCAAAAGCCTTGATCACGTGAAAGATTGTGTACAGACATGGTGATTAATAAAGTTGCTTCAGTCAACATCAACATAGGACAACCAAAGGCTGGATGATGTAACAGTGGCAGACATCTTGAAGTGCAAGATTCTGTATTACAAGTGAGTCTATGTCATTCTGTATTCGTCACACACAATAAATTTATCAGCGCCAGGGTGGTATTCAAAACGTAAAATGAAATGACAGATAAAACAGCATTGTAATAATTGAGTACAAATGTGCTGAGTGACACAGTCGATAAAGTCACCATGCGCGAAAAGTCTGTTATGGAGGCAATCCTATGCTCTGTTTATGAAAATAACATGAGATGCAGACAAATACCTGCATAGTGCGCAAAATGCATTCTAACAGTTATGCCCCAGTAGTTCCATGCACCGTACTACCAGTGTGGTTCAACATAGTATTTGGAAAGTAAACCTGCGAACTGTCAAGTGACAAAGGGTGTGAAGGGCGTAAAAACATGTGCTGTAAATGCACGAAGTACTGTAGAAGGACAAAATAAATATATATATATATAAACTGAACAAATGTCACGGAGTAAGTGTCCTCTCGTGTACGCGACCCAATGTTGGCATATGCTGTGCTGCCAATTAATGCAGTGAACTATGGAAGAACTGAGGAACTGTCACGTAAGAAATCAAAGAATGTGAGGGGCATTGAACATATGCTGCGAATGCACAAAATAACGTATGGGGACACAGAGGAGTATAAACTGGACACAATGTCACAGAGTGAATGTCCTTGTAGAAGTGTCCATCTGAAGGTGTCCATCTAGAATGGATGTCCATCTAGAATAGGTGGCCGAGTGGCCTGTGCATGAGACACCTGTCATGACAATGCCCTTAGCTCATGGCAAAACAGTGGCGTGAAAGGGGCAGTTAAACAAAAGCTGAGTTGTAAAATACAAAAAGGATTGCACTATACCATGATCATCCAGTTGTCTTAATAGAAGAAACAAAGATCATCAATCACCGTGTTCAAGGAGTGAAGGAGGGAAGGAAGGGTAGATAACCCGTGTGTGGTGAGTGACGGTGTATGGGTACCTTCCTTGCTTCCTGTAAATAAAAAGAGGAAAAAACAAAATGTTAAAAGTTGCTTACAAGGTAACTTTGTAAAACACAATCAAAATCAATCAAATGAGGAGAAATTTAAGAACATCTCAGATTGCAAGAAAAGGAAAAGAACCAAGAACATAATGGCAACATAGTACATTATTCTCTCAGGTGAACAGCTAATTCCTCATCTTGATTGAGGCCCCCCGGGTCTTTGGTTTGAAAATCTATTATATATTTGGACTCACGCTGCCTCAATTTTAGTACCCTGTTGCCTCCTCTAGGATTCTTGGTAATCTGTTCAAGGATGAAGAATCTTAAGAGTGCAGGATTAGAAAAATGTTTGGCTTTGAAATGACGGGCCACGGGGAATTTGTCGTCGTTATGTACAATGGCTCGATAGTGTTCTAGAACACGCTTTTTGGCAAGAAGAGTGGTGCTACCTATATACCACAAATTGCAAGGGCATTCTATGGCATAGATCACAAAAGTGGTACTGCATGTGAGGAATTCCTTGATCTCTTTAGTGATACCATTGTAGGTGACCTTGTTGCAAAACGTGCTATTCTTACAGGCCTTGCAGTGCCCACATGGAAAAAATCCCTCCAAGCCATGTTGTTGTCTAGTGGGGTATATGGTAACATCACTTCTTACTACCAAATCTCTGATGCTTCTACCCTTGCGATAGGTGATACTAGGTCTATTGGGAACAGTCATACCAATAACATTGTCACATTTCAAGATATCCCAATTTTTGCTACAATTTTGTGTATGTTTTTAGAATCTGAATTAAAGGTCATAATCATTCTGGTTGTGTCATTATTCTCATCTGGGCTTTCAACAGTTTTGTCAGAAATGGTAAGATCTCTGGGTATGGAATCCGCTCTGTCCTTGGCTTTGCGGAGTACCCAGTTGGGGTAGCCTCTAGTTTTGAACCGTGCCATCATCTCTCTACTGATGTTTTCATAGGCGACTTGGGTACTACAATTTCTCTTAGCCCTCAGCAGCTCACCATAGGGAATACTCCACTTAAGTGTCTCAGGGTGACTGCTGAGGGCATGCAGGACACTGTTGCCTGCGGTGGCCTTTCTGAACAAGGTTGTCTGTATGGACTTATCAATGATGTCCAATCTGACATCTAGGTATTCGACACTGTTCTTGTTGATGTGGCTGGTCAGAACAATATTATTGCTGTTGATGTTGAGTTTATCAATTAATTGGATGGCTTGTTCTTCGTTGCCATTCCAAATGATGAACAAGTCATCAATGTAGCGCATCCATGTTGTTACATGTTCTAGATCTTCTTTGTAGTTGGGGTTGGAAAAGACCGACTCCTCCCATCTGCCCATGAACAGATTTGCCAGGCTGGGAGCAAAACAAGAACCCATAGCCGTCCCAACCACTTGCCTGTATAGTTCACGTTGTTACATCACATAGTCAACCATGCGCGCCTACTGGGGTTGGACGCAGCGACATGCCCTAGGCCTAACACCACAACATACACGGCCGAAAGGCGTATGTTAGTGGGAGGTTGGGTGCCCACCAGGTGCGGGGGCTTGGGCGCAGTAACTTGCACCCTCGCCATGCACTGCTAATTACATTTAATATTACATTACTCATGACATGTTCAATGACATCATTTTCTTTGGCCCAGGTGTAGAGGGAGGCACTTCACATGTCACTGGTAATGACATCGATAAAGCAAAACGGGGAAGTTGGGAGGACCTTCTTGGGGGGTAGTGCTGCTGGCCTCAACTTTGGTGCTCATGCCCGCAGTATCTGGCCTTTCAATCCCAATACCCTGGGCCAGAGAAAAATCTTCTTTTTTTTTAACTTTGTTGGAAATGTGCCCTCTGTACAGGGTCAGCCCAGGCGTTTTTCTTTTTTGCTAAACCCTATTTATGCCTGTGCTCACCCTTTCAACATGGTGAAATTAGAATACCCCTATTTGGCATGCCCCTAATGGGCATATTTAATTTACCTCTAAGTCCCTAGTAAATGGTATCTAAAGTGACAAGTTAAATACTGAATTTAAAGGCATCTTTATTTATTGCTTAGACCTTCGGGACAAACCAAAAAGGAGCTTGTGACCCACAGTTTGGAAAATACTGCGATAGACTTTGATTACTCAACACCAAACTCGGACAGTTTTGCAAGTCACTCAACCACGGTGGACAGTCATAACATTCTTCCTATTACAAGTGACCATAATTGGGACATTCACATCACATATACATCACATTTGAAATTATGCATACAAACAATTTTGACACCGTATACCTCATAGCCGACGTCACATGAAAAGCCACTAGCAGTCAGCCCATATCCAATCGGATGTACCAAACCCGATAGAAAGAGATCAGAAGCTGTGAGGCGCATTAATATCACAGATATCAAAGTTTCGATTGCAACTTCACATTTCTTCCTCTTGGATTCTCACATTGTTTCCCTATTTCTAAAAACGGATATGTAATGATAAAGCTAAGCTGGGCAATTCATGTATTCAAAGCTGGTATGACTCTGTGCCTCTCCCAGTCTTTAATGTATATGTTTGAAATGGTATGTACTTCGTATAAAATCAGTTTTATAATTTACAACACTAAAAACATGTTTAGGCTGTGCAGTAAAATAATTACTAAGTGTACTGTGAAGGAGTGGTGAAGTGTTTACTTTCAGTGTGTGCACCATTGTAAATCGCACAGTTGTGCAATACAAAAGTGTTATATTTTTGTAGTGCTAGTTCTGGCTAATCAATATCTATCAGGTAGAATAATTGCTAGAAGGTACAAGATAGGGAGAGGATATTGATTAACGGCTAGAACAGCTGACTTTGAAGCTGGGAACCAGGTTCGAATCCGGCGGGAGGTGTAGGAAGGTGGGATCTGACTGCATGGTTGCCCCCACTTTTTTTCCTGGTGTTTTGCTGGTTTTCGACTTAGTTTGGCTGGGATCCTAGGTACACTCCAGATTGTATTCTGGGGTACCCTTGTGAGCCCCTAGTATATCGTATACTATGTACCCAGGGCATATGTACCCCAGAGGCCTACCAGGGGCTGCAGCATATATTGTGCCACCCCTGGGAAGCCATCCAAAATGACACCCCAGGACTGCTACTGCAGCCTGGGTAAGGTGGTGCATGCACCCCTTACTGAAATAGAGGTTCTCTATATCTCTCCATATCACTGCACATATAAACCTATCAGTCACCCCTATGGCAGGCCTTAACAATCCTGAAGGCAAGGTGCTGGGTTTTATGCAGGGCCAACTGCTTTGCCTGAAGGTAATGAATCTAATGCCCGGGTTATTTCCCCCAGACTAATCGGGGCATCCAAAGTATCCCGATCTATCGGGGATAATGGATGTACTCTGACTTCTTCAAGATATCTCTTAATTTCCCCTTGTACCCTATAATTATCGCTAATATCTGCAGAATACAGCTTCTAATCAAATTTCTGAAACACCGAGAGAATTCCCCCGGGTCAGTTACTAAACCTAAGTCTGGATCTTTAATTCCAATAATCCGATTTTGTGCTTCTTTTTCTCTGATCCGTAACGCTAGCATATGGCCCACCCGCTCGTTGCTCTCACAGAGCTTGGACCGCCATGCCAGATATCTGCCCGCGGATTTGGCAACAGAAATCTCTGTTATAGCGGATTTGGCAATTAAGATCCCGGTTTGGGCTAATTTGGCATCCCCACCCTCTGATAGAGCCTTCGCCAGATGATTCTCAGCTTTGGCCAATACATCATACAATTCCTTAATCCTATTCCTCTCTTTTTTCTGCAACTCCCATCCAAATTGTGTGGTCTCGCCCCTAATCCCAGCTTTCAGGGTATCCCAGATATTTTGGATGCCCGTACTTCCCCTGTTTTCATTAAGAAACCTAATGATTCACATATTCATATGTTCTATATAAACATTATCGCTTAATAAAGCCCTGTTAAAAGTCCAGCTAGTTGCTTGTTCTGCCTTTTAATGTTCACTTCCAATCCCAAAGGGTTATGATCGGACATTACCCTGGGAAATTTTGAGAATTTACTACCCTGCACCAAACAGTGAGAAATGAAAAAATAATCCAGCCTTGCGTGTGACCTATGCGGAGCCGAAAAATACGTAAACCCTGGAACATTCCCTTCAGCTAGAGCCCACATATCTACCAACCCATGCAGCTCTTTTAGTTGACTAAGAGATCTAAAAACTTTTGGTTTCCGGCCTTGATATATTATTTCTGGATGAATAGATATCGCACAACCCAAATTAATATTAAAATCCCCACAGAGTATTAACGGGGAGGGCCAGCCCACAAGTTCTAAACCCAGCCAATTATACATTTCAGGGTCGTCGAGTACCGGTCCATAAATAGAGCATAATGTAAATATACTACTATCAATGGTACATTGCGTAATTGCCCACCTCCCATATTTATCAGAGATGGAGTGAATAAAATTTGCCATACCCCGACGTGCAAGTATAGCCACGCCTTTTGTCTTAACCTCCTGTTTGGTCCACAAAATCAGTTGAAACCCGTCCAGCTCCATGATCTTATTCCTGCTGGCTTCTACGTGAGTTTCTTGGAGGCAGATAATATCGGCCCTCAAGATTCGGATGTCTTCCCTTATCCTACGTCGTTTGGCTGGGTCATTAAGTCCACAAATATTCACAGAAGCTATCCTAACACACCCCATTGTATATAGTGGACAGAACCAAATACAGTATGACTCTAAGCATCAAAAAATAAATAACATACCCCAACTGATATATACCTATACCCCCAAAAATTCCATCTGTCCCTAGTAGGATCCACCTCCCCATCCCCTCTCTGTCCCCACCCACACCCCTTACTTGGGCAAAAAAGGTCCTCAGACCCTTGTGATGCCTCCTACGTTAATGTGCACCCCAAGTCACTCCCCAACCTACCCACAAAAGTCAAACCAAACCCCAATCAGTAATATACGAGCGGCCAAGCCCCGCCAGAGCCTAAATTCACAATAACCAAAAAGAAAAGAAAACCACGCAGCGCAAGTTACATATTTCCCAATGACAGCCGAACCTTGGTAACATCAAGCATCCCCCTCGAAAAAAGAAAGAAAGGAGGAAGAGACAAAAAAGAGGGGGTCCCAAAGTCTCAGCATCAATCAGCCATCAGTTAGCTCCTTTAGGTAATTCTCAGCTAGAATCTCAGATGTAAATACCCTAACCCGCCCCTGATAGATCACTTTCAACCGGGCAGGATTCCTCAGATAGACTTCACATCCGAATTTTTGAAAAGGGCTGATCATCTGCCGCAGACACCACCTTCTTTCCACAGTGGTGTGGCAGAAGTCAGGCCGGACAAAAAAGGTCTGCCCCTCTGCAGATTTTTTGGTGTCTGGTCGAGACCTTTTCGAATATCGCTTGTCGCAATAAAAAGTTGCCAAAGAATATTAGAATTGCTCGGGGCTTATGGGTTGGGGCCGGGATTGCTTTTAGCCATTAGGGGGAAGCTATGTACACGCTGAATCTCTGCTTCCCAGTTCCAGTGAGACAATTCTGGAAAAGCCGACTGAAAGAGCTTGAGCACATAGCCACACACATCGCTCCCCTCTGCTTTTTCTTCGATGCCCAGCAAGCGTAGATTATTCCTTCGCTGCCTATTTTCGGATTCCTCCAATTCCAGAGAATATCCATCATTCTTGCATCGATAGCAGATGTTTTTTGCTCAGTGCTTTCCAAACCAGCCTCCAACCCTACGACGCGCTCTTCGAGGGCGGTCGTTCTTGCTACCACCTCTGAGCAGGCTTTAGATGTGTTGCGAATAGCGCCCTGAATTTTCCCAGTTGCCAATTGTGCCCTTTCATGCTCCTGCCGGGCCTCGATTTGCATTGCCTTCAGAGTTGAATATATTAAACTGATCGAGGGGACAGGCTCCCCTTTTTTAACTAACCACAACGCTTGGGTTTTCCTCCTGAAATCCTACCCCTGGCTCCCCCTCAGCCTCCAAGTTGGTGGTAGAATAGTCCCATTGAAGATGGTCATTGGGGTCTGAGTGAGAGCTGCCATGCCATGAACCCGCAGAGGTTTTCTTTCTAGGTCGATTAGCAGCCCTTCTTAATGTATCAGCAGTCGTGGGGGGGCTATCGCTGTCATCCCCTGAGGCGTCTATGTCCGTAATATCGGGGTCAGTAACATTGTTTAAATCTGACTCTTCTGCCAGCGAGAAGACATTTTCCCCATCTGGGGTGCCGGGCACCATGTCTCCAGTCTCTTGGGGATCACGGACGCCCTCGCTGGAAGTTATCCTGAGTCCCGCCCCCCCCAGATGTCTGTTACTGATAGATGCCACGTCTGACCCCGATGTTTGAATAACTGTAGCAACTGGAGTATCATGCACCCTAACAGTCTCTCTGGAAATGAGGGGGTCCGGTGTAACCTACTCAACTGAAGTGGTTACAATAGTACAGTTTTTGTTAGTAGCAGTAGCAGTAGCGGTAGCAGGAACAGATACAATCCCAGCGCCAACGCCCAAACTAGGGATTTTCTCCAACAGTGGATTTGGCTGTTTACTCTGCACCCCGCTTACCGATTGGCTTGTAAACATCACAGGAACAGTGGGGGTCTTTTTCCGAGCGCTCTCCTCTGGCAGAGATCGATCCAGATTAGGAGCCCCTTTCCTGCTCACCGCCTTCTCCGCATTGCTTTGGTGTGACAGCCGCATCAGGCTCCCTTACTGCAGGCAGTTTCCTGGGCACCACAGCCCCTTTCGCGCCAGCGGCTCCCTCCTTCGGTGCGGCTCTCCATGGAGCCATCCCGGACGTACGTGTGATTTCCCCCAGCAGCTTGTCAACCAGCCACGCCCGCCAAGTAGCCAGGTATGTTCGGGTGCTTACGGCGCGGAGAGGGGATGCCGCCGCGCGTTGTATAAAATTACTCAGACCTTAAAGGCTAATCATTCAAAACGGAGGGGGATTTCACGCTGTTCGCGCTGTTACGAGACTCGGCGGGGCACTAACAACTCATTATACCGCACAATGTCCGGAGCGGTCGGGGAGTGACCGTCGCACCACTCACGCAGCCGCCATCTTGCCCATGGGGTCACAGATGCTCTCTGCCACTCTGTGTGTAGTTCGCCTGACTGCCAGTGGTGGCAAAGCTGGTTGCACCCGTGTAGATGATGAGGGCAGGAACCTACATCACTGTCCTGAGTTCGGATATCATATACTGTTTGCAGCTGGAAGTATTTTGCAGTGGCTCTGCATTCATGCCATGTAATCTTTGCTGTTAAATGCCATCCAGTAAATTTCTGCTCCTTCTCTGCAATGATTGCACTAGGATCTCTAGGGGGTATTGTCCAGCACAAGTGTGCCAAAAGCTCAACCCCTTAACATCAGGAAATCTTGGATTATGATTTCCAGCTGAAGACATTTAGTCAATTGACTGGATTCTGGACCTAGTAGTGTGGCTGACAGAACCTGATAATAAATGTTGAGGCGCATCCTCTTCTTGGAGGTCCTGCCTTGAGTGTTGAGGTCCACTATCCTTGTGGTCCTGGTAACAATGGCCAAAGAGTGCGCCCCTTTCTAACCCAGGTTTCAACCTTTCGGCCAGGAGGTAACACGTGCTCGCTTCTTGGTCATCTGGCGTAGGTTAAGTCAAATGCTGATTTGGGGTCTCTCAGAACTCATCCCAAATTTTTCTGATGACCACAAGGTAAAGAAAGGAAAGCTTGGCTTGACCTTCCAACTGCTGTTGATACAGAGAGCAAATACTACTTCACCTTCTGACAGGCAGAGGAAACAGGCGTAAGGACAAGTGGGAATTGTGTAATTCTCTGGATTCTGCACATGCTCTTTGGGGGCGTAGGAATATTTAGATCATATGGGAGCTTTATGTTAGTCCAGACAGTTGGGCTCCCAGTGCTTCCAGGGACTTACATCTTCCATCTCTGGCCAAGAGATCAGGCGCTCCTGGTGTATTTTCAGGTCCTTGATCTGGCAGCATCGCCTGTGCCTACATTCGATCTCCAGTAGACGCAGCCTACAGCTTCCTCGCTGCGATTGTCTTGCCAAATGCACCACTCGCTCTCATTCCACCAAAACGTCCTGGAATGTCGCTCTGATAATGATCAGAATATGTCAACCTTTTGTAATGTTTCCTTCATTCAGTCCCTCTTAATCTTCTGTTCTTTGCAGTTTACTACCCTGGGAATATTTTATCTTTTCATGTTTGCTTTTCGCTGTTCCGGTGGGTGTCGTAGGACATCCAATAGGGACTAGGGAGGTAGAGGTCTGTGTATGGTGCAAACCAAGGTAGGGAGATGCGGACCACTCAACAACGAGCTGCCCGATGCGGTCACCATCAGACCCTTGTTGAAAACAAACGCTGATACGAAAACAGTTTCATGGATGACGTGGGATTGGGGAAGAGTTTTGAAGACGTGGGAATTATTTCTTTCATATAACTTTGTCTGAAATATTCATATCCTTTCATATATCATGATGTACACACAACTTCCAAATTATTGTATGAACAGTTTAAATATATATTCTAGATGAGGACAGTCTTATGCGTTCTTCTTCACACTGAATACGCAAATTTGATATGTTGTGGGTCTGTGGCAAAGACAGTCAAAGGTATGTGTTAAATACCTTTGATTGTGTTTGCCACAGACCCATGCATGGAAATAAAGTTCCGTATTTTTCCACGGACAATCATGTGTTTTGTATTTTTCATTTCAGAGAAGGTTGGAAAATGGAGTTCAATATAAAATGTTATTATTCTGCTACTCCACAAGCTTACGTGTCCTAATACTGGATATTCAGTTCTCGCTGCTATGTATCTGGGTGCCGCAGACCCTAGGGCTGCCTGTACCTTGCAGAAGTCTATTGGATTTAGATGGAGTTCCAGTCATGGCAGGACTGGACAGAATCCCTTAGATTTTGGAGTATGGTTGGGCATAGGCAAAGTAAATAAAACTTAAACAGGAGAGCCCTGAAGAACATACTGAATGGGGAGGGGGACGTGATATATTTCCAAGATTGCCAAATCACCATGCAATAATGTCCCATTTGTACTACAATACATGGTTGTTTGTAGAGCGCTGGGCCTCTTCAAATTGCTCAAACTATACGTTTAACTACAAAATCACATAAAATAAGTAGATAGTAGGCCGGAAAACACATTAACTTGAACCGGCCGATACATAGTCTGAATAAAGAATTCATAATGGCCAGATTTAAGGCAATTCCTTGATTTCACAAATATTGATTTGAGTGAAGAAAATTCCAAACATTCTTTCAGCAACATTCGAAAAATAGAAAAGAGTACAACAAAGATCTACAAATCTACTGGTGTAAATTTGAAATAAACCATTCTTTATATACAGGTAGGCTCTATAAACATAGCGGAAAAACTCTGTGGCAGCCTCACAAATATACCATCATCATCGCGTCTTCGCTGTGACGAACATTCAGCATTGGAATGTCAAAATCCTGTGTAATAGACATCGACCATATTGGCTCTGGCAGGAGCTACCTTCTATCTTCCAGGGCAGAGATTATGCTCTACATCTGACTATGAAGTTTTTTCTTCAAGATCTGCTCAAAGTCATAGGAAGCAAACCCTGGGAGGTTTGTATCAGCCATTATTCATGATGTACAAAGACAGGGTCACACTGGTGCTGTCTCTAGCGCCCGGCGCACCCACTGACTCTTCATTTAGACAAAGATCACACGCGTGTGTAAGCGCGAGAATAGGGTCCATACCGCTCACTATCATGTCAATGATCCTTTAAGGCACGCCATAGCAACATTTCCTTGGGTCTTCATAGTTTCACGGTCATGCACGCTTGGTCTTCTATAGCTTTGTTGTGTAGGACTGTTTCACAGTAGTAAAGTCGGATTCCTGCAGCGCCAATGATTGATTCATTTTGAGGGTCATTTTCCAGAGCTCTGTTGTGATTCATTACCCTTGACTTGAGAAGCTATTCTTCTAATATCTAAAAACATATCTGTTTCAGGAAGTAGCCTTTTGTACTAACCATCTGGCAGTATTCTAGTTCCCAGCTCTGTATCGGACGATAGATTGAATCCACCCTGCTCTGCAGTCTCCCGCCATACCCGAGGAAAGCAACAAGAAGTATGATGCCCAAATTTCAGAGATCTCTGCCTCATATGAATCTACTTCCTTAATTAATGTTGAATCTGAAGTGCTCACCAAAACCTTTACCACCTGGGTAGTTAAGGTAATCAAACCATTAGTACTTGTAGATCAAACCCGCTTCATACCAGGGAGGTCCACTCAACTTAGATGGTTGCCTAGTTGTGTGGTTGCCTTGACCTGTAAACTGGAGGCTTCCCCGTTGGTGTTGATACATTCGATTGATGATACAAGTTTTCCTCTCTCCAGAAGAGGAATATATGTCCAGTTGACCATTAATGTATGGATACGCGTAAGGAAAGGACACATAGAAAAGTGTCAGGCCCACTCCCTATTGGAAGAGGAGCCAGGGCGGAGGAGACCCTCATCTTTGACTATAGACCTTCTTGCAAATGCATCAGCATTGATGCTCGCATACAAGGCTTCCAATGGGCCCTAGTATGAAGGCGTTTTCTATATACAGTTCGCATCCATCTGTATTGCTGCTTTGGTCGAAAATTGGCAGACACACATATTTGGGGATTTCTCAGGACTGAGAACGAACTGGTCCAAAGCCATAAAATTTCTGGTCGTGGGGGGAGAGATTGCAGCAGAATGGCAGTCTAATCTGAGAGTAAAGTAAGCTGCACTGAAAGACCGTGGTGTTCATTTAGTGTGGCGAGAGGTCTGCAGGACAGAAATATGGTCCTCTTCTTACCTCCTTGAAACATGGCTTGAAGAGCTGAAATGCCCCCCCATTTTTGTTATGGATAGGGTCGCCCTCTTTAGAAGGATTTCCCTCCGTAGAGACTGGTACATTATCCAGAGCTATCCTTTCCGTTCCATGGAATAGGGATTTCTGCGGTGTCCGTACCCCAGTGTTATCAGTCGCTTCACGACATTGCCGAGTCTGGCTCATGTACAGTTGTGCTACTGGGCTGTACACTTATTTGTAGCAAATGACTGTTTGCACACAGGGACTCCGTGACTGTATCCTTGCCCTCCACTGCCTTTGAGCCGAGTATGCGCAGTACAGGTACTAGATACATAGACACAAAGGCGACGCAGCAGTGGGCACTTGAGGGTAACCGCCTCTTGCACACCTTATACGGCAGTTGAACTCTGGATGGTCGCACGGGGCTACACCGGCAGGGGATTGAACTAGGCAAAGATAAATGGTTGAATTAGCAGCTCATGGGATACCTGGTTAGGAAGGAATTCTCAGGAGTTTGGCTGTTTCACGGTTTAAAACATAGGGGTCATAGTGACGAGAGACTCAAATTGTTAGTAAGACGTATATGACATACAGACCACCCAATGCTATTACTACATCTACCTGCGACATGCCTATCATAGGTATCAGGAAAACACAGAAACACTACCCCAGTTTAGTCTCTGGGTTGAAATTGTCATTCGACATAGTGGAGGACTTCAATGAGTCCCAAGTCAACAGATCACTTGAGATTAAGAGTCCCTCACCTGTTTGCAAAAGTAAGGGCTGACCTGGGGGAGGAATAGGGGGAAGACACCAATGTTGCCCACTGAGGTGTCTAGCTTTTCAAAATGACACCTGACCCGATATATTACATGGGGCTAAAACTCTGGTGCATGACACTAGACTTCTCCTCCACCTGCCAGTGGCGTAGGAAGGGGGGTGCGGTGGGTGCTGACCGCCCTGGGTGTCATCACTGAGGGGGGTGAAAAAATGGCAAAAATATGTGTTTTAAACACATATTTTTGCCATTTGTCAAGCCGGGGGTGACAAGAAATTTTCCACACCGGGTACTACATGACCTTGCTACGCCACTGCCACCTGCCTGAGGTGTGTGTGGAAAAGGAGAATTCCTGTGTATCGATAGAGTTTTCCAGACTTTCTGGAAGAAGATGCCAAGACCTCTTGGTACCCATAGGATGGCGATTGACGTTGTCTCTCAAGATTGTTCTCCTCGGCCCGCAGAGCACCTTGAAGCTGCTCAATGTAAGTAACTTTAATTAATCTGGACCTGCTAGTGCAAAGGTTTATCGCCAAGAAGTGACGCTGCGTCTGCAGTCATTGAACGTCTCATGGGTATGATACTGCATGCTTCTATCTACTAGACCAGAGGCTCCTCGCGTGACGTGGAGCCCACGGAAACCACTTTTGCTGTGAATGGAAGGGCGTGCATTATGGGACAGCTCGTTCCTAGTCTATCTTGCTTTTGCATGAGCTGCTCGTCTACACGGTTGTCTGCTACGAAAGGTCACATTTGATATTGTCACAATTATTGTCAATCAATCAAAGAATCTTTATTTCGCTATAATTTCTATAGCATATTAAGTACATAGGATTTATAAACATCAATGATTAAAATAGTTAAATTATTGTCTTTATACTCTTGGAAATGTCAAGAAAATCTAATACAAACCAAAAAGACAAATATAACTACTCATTTGCATGTATAAAACAATGCAATCATTGTGCATGTGCCACCTCGGATCTGCACTAATAAAATGTAGGCGGTATTACACGCTTTCACATGTTGAAATTAACTACTGGGCCCTTAGTTGAAAGAGAAAACTAGAGGTTAAAAAGGGGCAATTCAGTCTGGGATCAGAGTATCCCCTTTACCAATGCACTTCTTTCTAGTGGTTAAAGGTCGGCGAAAGCAGCTGTTATGGATTGTCTAAATATATTTCAAATGTTCTTTATTATCAACATCGTTGTAATAACGCCCTCCTGAATGTGCCAACACCTTTCGACTCATAAAGTTGTAGATTTTGCAGGGGGTCTTCGCTAGGACTGGGAACCCTGAAGGGGTAACCTTGAAGGAAGTGATTTTTAGGTCTCGCCTGACCCAGCGCATGCGCTGGTCTGGCGAGACTTATTGAGAGGGCTTCAAAAAGTGCAAACCAGGCCAGCCTAGAGCTACAGTGCATGTGCACGGGTGCGCGCGACGCGCTTTACCGCGATTACTTTCAAGCCGCTTTGATGTTTGATCGTGATTGCGATCACTTTCGCAGCCGCACGGCCGCTTGGCATAGCCAATAGGTCTCGCTTTTGGGACCTTATAAGTATTTAGTTATGCAACTGTTGCATGGCTAAACACTTATAAGGTCCCAAAGGCGAGACCTATTGGCTATGCCAGTGCTTGTTTTATTTTTACCATGAACACCATGTGCTGTTAAAGGGATCTCAGGTAATGAAAATATCTGCTGCCAGTCCTACCTCTCTGTTGCCAGTGACGCAACGGCTGAAGTGGACGTTTATTTTGCTAGTTCTTGGATACTCGCTCTTGTCCCTAAGTTATAACTCCAACTTTCGAGTAGTTCCCCATAACTGAGCCTTTTGGAAATGAATGAACTCTCTGGAGGACAGTTTGAAGAACACTTTCATTGGTACAAATGTTGCTGCCAAACCCTCTTAAGGGAACACATCTTAGCATGATATCAGACTGGACAGCAAGGGGTCCGTCCCCTTATGGCAGAGAAATGAATAACAGTGCTACCAAGTGACCTGAAATGAAGAAAAGAGAACAAGCATTGGCAAAGCCAAAAGGTCTCACCTTTGGGACCTACTGGCTTTGCTAACAATTTTTAGCCTTGCTATAAACCATCTCTAAAAACAAGTAAAAAATGGACTTTGAATCGATAAATAAAAAAATATATAAGTAGCGCATAAGCATTTAAAAAATAAATAATTTAGAACGTGGGTGGTGGGGGAAAGCAACATAGAGGGTGCGGGTTCGGAAAGCAGCACAATGGGTTCAGAATTAACATGGAGAGTAGGGGTGGAGAGGACAAGCAATAGGCGAGAGAGCAACATGGAGCTGGCAAAAGAGAAACACACGGGCGAGAAAGCAATAGGGGGCAATACACGAAGGCAAGCACAACATGGAGGTGGGTGGGTAGAAGCAAACGGTAAAAGATATGGTAAAGTGGCTATGCTCCATGGGCGGGACAAACACAGGTTTGAAAAGCAGAGCCCCAAATAAGAAGGAGGCAAATGAGAGTGAAAGGAAAGCAACCAATCACTAACAATGGACAAGCTCCAAGCCCCTGTATGTTCTTGATAACCCCACATTAGCCTGCATTTGCTCTCCAGAGAGCTCAACCTAAAAATCACTCAGATGTCCTCATGGTGCAATGTGAATCCGTATTCTTGATGACTCCACTGTCAGATTTCTCAAGTGAGCTCCCTAGTCCAGAATGCAGTGCTGCTGATAATCAGAATCCCCAGCAGCATCTTTAGAGAAATGGTGATCAACCCCTCTGGAAAGCGATAGGAAGTTGAAACACCAACAACTTGTGGGGCATATTATCAAGAAATGGCGTTAAAATTATCGCCGCTTTAGCGGCAGAAAACTGCCGCTAAAGCGGCGATAATGGGCTTGATAATATGCCCTTAAGAATTCCCATAGAAGCCCATGTTCTGGCGTCAAAATGGGCTTCTATTGGAATTCTCAAGGAAATGTTATCAAGCCCATTATCGCCGCTTTAGCGGCAGTTTTCTGCCGCTAAAGCAGCGATAATTTTAATGCCGTGATTGATAATATGCCCCTATGTCACCCAAACGTTAACCCTATCCCTGTCCACCCCAGCGACTAAGTCAAAATAGTAGTGGGGAGTATAGGGGTACAAAGCAAGGAGAAACAGGTGCTGTGTGAGCGACCACCACCCAACAATGGCCACAGTCTCTGTGGTGCTAACCCGCTGCTGCAGTCTCCCGATGCCACCTCTTCCACTGTGACACACCTATGTGGGTGAGTCGATGGGCCCGATGCCACCTCTTCCACTGTGACACACCTATGTGGGTGAGTCGATGGGCACTACCTGTCATGGGGGGTGGGGGTTGGTAGCAGGATGCCTGCAATAGCACTCAGTCCTAACAGAGACAGTGTGTTCATGGCAATTTGTCTGTCGTTTTATGACTTTGTTCAGATGCAGTAGTTACTTATGTTGTTAGCAATATTATTTTGTGCTTCTATAACAGAACTGCATTCCTTGGTTGTAGCTAACCTGTCCGGACGTTGGGTTTTAATCCACTGCTAAGGTGTTTTTGTCAAAATATGCTTATATCGAGTTGCAGGTAGATTCTCTGTGCCTGATTCACAGCGACTTGTGCAATTCACGAAGTTGTTTTTCAACCAGAAGGTTCCATTTTTCAAGGGGATTGGGCTTTCCAGGGTGGGAATGTTTGAGAACACTCACAAACGTACATGTTTATGGGTATTCACAAACTGCTTTCTAAGCCCTTCCTGCCCAAGTAACACGAACAAAGCCTTGAGAAAATGAAATCTTTATAACTTTTCGAGGATAGGCATGGGAAGCTATGACTTGTTCCAGGGGTAATCTGGAAAAATGTCGTAAAATCCCAAAAGTTGTAAATCTTCATCCATGTGAGTTAGTAAACCTGTGGGTGCAGATTTACAACACTGTCTGTAAATAGGGCTTCTCTGTGTGTGTGGTCACCGGTTCTTAGAATCCCTGCTTTCGATCTGTGTAACCCACTTGCGGACAATTTAACTGCAACTGGTCAGATTGCCGTTTCCTGGTGGCCCTAATTTCTTTACACAGCTTACTACACCAGAGACCACCACCTAGGTGAATCTAAATCTGTTCCCTACGAAACTCTAACCTTCACCCCCTACTGTCAAATCCTCCCTCCCCCTTCCCCCCCCCAGAAATCTCAGGAGCAGTGAGGCACCGGAAAACCAATCTTTTCCTTGGCCAACTTCGCATCGTGATCAGTCAGCAGATATACAGAAGATCTTGGGGACACGGCTAGTACGATCTTGCCAGCTGTCCCAGAAGTATTTAGGACATTACTGGCTCAAACCATTTAGGATGGTCAATGTTAACACAGACAAATCCTCCTCATGGTTGGAGATGTGTATCCCTGCCCTGAGTGCCCAACTGAGCTGTTGTCTGGATCCCTAATGCTGATTTTTTGTCGTAGGTAAAGACGGATCATACATGTGCGCTATGACAAAGGCCTGCGTTAAGGATTGCGTTCCTGTTCGACCTAGGGGGTACCCAAAGCACTTCCAACATAGTGGTGGAAGGCTACCGCCTTCACCAGGTGTCAAGCAGCACACTGTTTTATTGTTTGTACTAAGACCAGCAAGGCCTTGCTGTGGGATCTATTTAAGGTTTTTTATTGGACCTTTCAGCTTTTTTGCATGTGTCGCAGCAACATTCCTTATTTAAATGACCTGTTGTGATGCGCTTTCTTAAAGCTTTAACACACATGTTCCCTCCCAAACCATTTGTATTGCCACAGTTGGACCTTAATGTGGTCTTGGCATTTCTCATGAGTGCTCCTTTCGAGACAATGCACAGCTACTTGTTGCATCTTCTGACCTTAAAGATTGTCTTCCTCATTGTGATTACAGCAACTCCTCATGTAAGCAAACTCCAAGCTCGATGGGTACAATGGGCTCGGGCAGACTGCTGGTTAAGAATTGTGACTCCTTTCCATGTTGGACAATCCATCACTCTCCCAGCCTTCTTTGCCCCGCCTCGTCTCTCGGAGGAGGATCGGCTCAATCAGTGAGACCCCAACAGATCTTTAGGCTCTTACATTAATCATACCAAAGACCATTAGGTGGGCAGTCAGCTTGCTGTGGGGTTCTCTGGGGTGAAGAAAAGAAAGGCTGAGGAGAAAAGAACAATATTGAGCTGAATAGTCCTATGTGTCAAAACACAGCATCTGGAAGGTATAAGTGCCCATTGCACCAGGACTAAGACTGCTAGCATTGCGTTGACATGCGGGATGCAACTTGGGCACCGGTGGACATGTTTACAAAGCACTACTGCCTTGACATGCCGGTCCAGCAGGAAGGGCATTTCACGTGTTTAGTTCTGCAGGATGTTTTGGTTTGAGTCCACTCCATAGACCCTCCACCAGGAGTGATACTGCTTTGGTGTCTATTCTAGAGGTGAGCAATTTTCAGTTACCAGAATTCACAGAAGAAAAAGCTACCTAACTTTATCAACTATCTCTCTGGTGCATAACCTAAACACAGATTCCTTCCTGTCTGTCCACCTCCCCTTACTATGGAATGGCCTCTTTTTGCGATCTAAAAATGTCTAAAATTGGAGATCCGCACATTGGTGCCAGCATTGGTTTTCTACTCCACATCCGAGAGCGCAGAAAGAATCCAGTAAGAAACTGATGTTGGGGTGATGCTTATATGCAGCTCCTCTCGGTCATTTGAGCGCCAAAGAATAGACGCTGGGGATGTGCGTTCGTTTCTAGGCATGGCAAGCTACTGTGCACGTTATATCAGGGATTACGCCACTCTCGCTACCCTCTGAAAAAAGTGACCAAACAAGGCCACCCATTCCATTGGACCACGAGATGTGATCAAGCCTTCCTCTCGATTAAAGCTTCTGTTGAGTCAGCCAATAATCTCGCTTATTTCAACCCTCGGCAGAAAACTGAAATCACTGTGGATGCGAGTCGCGTGGACCGTGGAGCTATATTGGCTCGGTATGACAGAGAGGGTGATCAAAGATATATCGTAGCTTACGCCAGTCGGAGCCTAACAGACACAGAGAGAGCATACTCCGAGCCCGAAAAGGAAAGCTTGGCGGTAGTCTGGGCCCGTGAACATTTCCACATTTTCATCTATGAAAAACACTTTATGCTCATCACGCACCATCAAGCCCGGCAAACCCCTGAGCCAAAATGCCACCCAGAATAGAGCGCTGGGGCATCCGTCTTCAAGAGTATACCCATGCTATTGTCCACAAACCTGGAAAAGCTGCAAATCCAGCGGACTATATGTCGCGACATCCTAAGTCAACTTCCAAATCAAATCCGTCATTAGCGGAAGAATACATCCATTTTGTAGTGGCTCAAACAAAACCAGCAGCAGTCCCTCTGGAGGTCATCCGTGAAGCCACAAATGGAGGATGTCACGTTACAAAATGTGAAACACCGCATCCAGACAAACAGCTGGAGACATCTGGAAGAGGCCGGACAGAGTAAACAAGTTGACAGTCATGAACTGACCTCTTTTAGACATGTGAAGGATGAATTGTCCATTACCTCAGATGGTCTTTTGCTACAAGACAAACAAATAATTATTCCGAAACAGCTGCGCCAAGGAGTTATCAACTTAGCACATGAAGGGCACAGAGGTATCGTAGCCACGAAGAGAGCGCTGTGTGAGCGGGTCTGGTTCCCCACCCTTGATCAGATGGTTGAACTCACACTGAAAGACTGCCCACAGTGTCAGTTAATAAGTCGAGAGGAGCCACCTGCACCCTTATAAATGTCAGAGTTGCCGGAAGGCGTCTGGCAACATGTCGCAGTGGACTTATTTGGCCCGCTACAATCTGGCTAATACGTTCTGGTCATAATGGATGAATACAAAAACAACAGTTGATGGACAGAATGCAGAACAATATCGCACATTCACCCCAGTACAGAGATCTGGGCCTAAATCCATCGTTTTTTGCTCACCATGCCATTCCAGTTTGGACCCAGCCATATGCAAATCAGTCTTGACCCTGTGCCTCATGGGAACAGTCCAGCCCGAACTGCCAAGCCAGGTCCTCCCTGGACTGGAAACAAGCATCCTAGGACCTCTCCTGGTGTGGGGGAGCAGTCGACTCAGGAGGTAGCCCACCGGCCGCAGCATCTCCATCGAAGACCCGTCCGTCTCATTGAAGAACTGTAACTATGTTGTTTATTTCCTTGGTGTATATCCTGTTATAAAAAGACACATCTCAGGTATCTCAAGTTGTTTAATAAGGGGGGAGATGTAATGTTGTAGAATATGCAGGGACACTAGGGCAGGGAAATTAAGAAGGCAGACGCATGTGGAATAAAGCTCCACTAACCTTACATACCTTGGGTCAGTGTCGTTTGTTCTAGTGTCACGACACTACAACCCTTATAAGCCAATTGCTGCAAGAGGCTGACCCACAGTCCACTTTGTGTATGTATGCACAGCAAGAGGTCTTGGCATACACCAGAGTTCCCTCAAATAAGTTGTGGAAAGATGCAACTCATGTAGAGACCAAAATGATCACTGGTGGGACAAATACAAGCATATGAAGGCAAGCCATCAAATCAGGAGTAGGGAAGTGAAGTAGACAACAAACCCATCCAATCATACGCAAAGGGCGGAACCAAATCTCTTGCTATGTTCACTGGAAACATTAGGTCTGGCCAACAACAACTAAAACTGTCTGTAACCAAAACCTGAAAGGGAAAGCAAATTACGTCTACATTGATGCTATGGTATTTGATAGGCCACATGATAACACGTTTTCTAACTCCCTTTAGCACCTACAGTCTGTTAGACATTTGTTAATGGATATTGTGCTCATAAATGACCCTATTTACCACCATTTTCAAATAGTGCCATAGGGTAGGTGAATGTGCTGCACCTTGAAAATGCTGGAATATTTCATGAGCCCGCCTGAGCCTGTCTTTTTTCCTACAAAATTTATGTTAAATATATGCTGTAAAATGCACCAATTGATCTAATTTTTTTCCCAAAGTTATCTTGGGGGACATCGTATGGACCCTCGTACATCAAATTGAGTTCGATCACTTTGCTTGCTCAAATCGAAGCAGGTGTTACGGACTACCACTTTTGTAAATCACCAGCTGCCACTGGTTCATTTTTATGCACACAATCTTGAGATAGCTGTACTTAAAATTACTGTACCAAGAAACCCATGTTAAAATAATACAAAAGCACTGACTCAAACAAGCATTGGCAAAGGCAATCAGTCTTGCTATTTAAAAGCAATGCTGACATATTGGCTTTGCTAATGATTCCATGCCTATGCTGTACTGCATCAGCAAAAAGAAAACATTGCATCTTTGAAACCAATTTTTTTTTAAAAAGCAGGATGATTTATATGCGTGTGTTCGCACACATGCGCACTACACCACGCATGCACATGGCATGATGAATCCGTCATTCAGCAGAGCATGTGTTGAGTGTCATAATCCATGGATCACACTCACGTCTTAACGGAACAGGCAGGAGACGTGTGAATGAACTTCATAAGAGGGTTCTTCAGAGGCAGGTGAGTTCAGGCAAAGGGTGGGAGATGCTTGGTTTAAGGCTTTTCAACTGCATCACACGCGCTATACAAGGCACACGGATGGAGCCAGAACAAACCCTAGGACATAGGTCCCACAGGATTCCCACAAGACTTGTAATGGGGCCGTCCATCTTGGATTCATGGAGCATGAATTCTGGTGTTTCAGAGCCTTCTTTGCTGGACTATCAAGGTACTTCGTTGCAGCAGTTCCAGAGTTGGGATACAAATGCTATGCACAGGGTTTTCAAAGCCTTTCTTATTCAGAGAAGGATTGTGGGATAGCAAACCATTCACAGAGTTAGACTTTGACATTTTGAACATTGTTTTCAGGAATGTCCCTTTCTTAAGCATGTGAACTCTGCCCTGCTGTATTTTCTCCATGAGAGCAGCAGGATTGACACAGACTCGTGTATATTTTCAGTGGTCACCATCAGGTATTAGTGGTGTGTGGTGGGAAACCATTTGCTTGTTGTCATAAAAGAAAGTTCAGTGCTAATGTGTGTTTCTCGTGTTACAGCTGATGAACCGGTTACATTAAAAATCATTCAGACCGCACATTGAATTTACAAATCACTGAAGGTAGTTATTGCCATGGCAACAAGTATTGTAGTGTGAGTATTCTGTTTAATCTATAGCAACAATTTCACTTACATGTCAACTCTGGGATGTCCCAAAGCTTCAACATCATATAGAGAGATTGTCACAAGGTACATCATATGTCAAACTGTCAAACCAATATTGCAAGACAGTAGGAACATCCTCAGTGTTGGACCTTAAAGGTGAAACGTTTAAAGGGCTATTGCTTGTTTTAAATATCCATCCTTGGGTGGAGCCCAGCAGTAAGACCAGGCATAGTGAAGATATCCGGGGTCTGTGTGGGTTGTGGAGAGGTGTGGCTCACTAGTTAGAGGCGGCAGACCTGTAAGCAGAGAATCGGCCAGGGACCAGGGTTCAATTCCCGACGCGGCAGGGTCGTGGACCAGGGTCAAAACGGACTCGATAATTCTCACCGCGGTACCTACTCTAACCAGGAACACACTCTGCAACTCTGGGCATTAAGCTTGCCTCATCTCTACAACGGCCCCCCACAGACGCCGGGGATGCCTGGTTTCACTTTGGAGATACCCAGAAAGGGACCATCTCACAGGGATAGCCAGGACGGGTTCCCCAGCGGTCTACAGCGCCGGGACGCCCTGTTGCTGGGGCAGCTGTGCGCTTTACAAGTCTACAACATTTATGTGTGTCGCTCTCTGATCCACCCAGTGTTCCCTGGGTCTGCTGCGGACCAGCACAGTGCTATCAGTTGGTTCAGGCAAAGGAGGAGACTGGCATTGCTCCTGTTGGATAAGGATTGCAAGGTTAGTGCAAATCCGACGTGGACGGGGAAGGGAAACCACCCAATCAGCGGAAGAGGTGGAGCAGGGTCAAGTAGGGGTGCAAAATGAAAAAACAAACCCTATAGGGGGCATCATGGAGAGTGGAGGGGAAGTTTGCGGGAGGAAGCAGCACACAAGGGAGAGAGGAGGGAAACAAATGATCTCCCATGGAGTGTTAAAGAAAAAGAAAAAACACATGTTTCTGAATACAAGGAGAGTAAGAAACCAAGTCATCCAATCAGAAAACAATAAAGAAGAAATGCTCCCCAACGGGAGACAAACATGAAACAGGGAAGAAAGCCAGTGATTAAGAATTAGGGAAAAGAGCCAGACTTGAAGGCCATCCAACCAAGAGCTAGGGCTGACTAAAACACACTCTATGTATGTATTTTAATGTATTAGTGACCATTATTCTGTGTGTCGGTGAGTCTTAAGAATCCCTTGTTAAGCTATGAAATGTGTACATTTCAGTCAGAAATGTCCTACTGAATCGTGCAACATAACTATAGTGTGTAGCATTTATCTGTTGTGAAGACAGCATGTCATGGTTATGGCCATCTAAAGCCATTGAGGTTCTGGGATCCTAATAGCCATGTACGAGGCCAAGTTGCTTGTAAATGTTATCAGAACTCCATACCATATTATCTTTAAGTTTAATTTTATACATGACATATTTTTTCGACATTGAAAATTGTGCAAAAACATTTAAAAACTATTCTGGCCAATTAGGGTTAGCTGTGCTGCTTCAGCCCCCCCTGAATTACTTCTCTGGTCAGTCATATATTTTTTAACTCTAAGGTTAAAAGTCCTGGCCAGGTGTGGAGCTGTACAGGGATTTAGCCATTCTGGACTCAGGTGACGTCTTGCCGAGGTCAGGTTTTGGCATGGACCATTCCGCTTGACCCCAGATTGTTGCTCCTACATAGCACGGATGACTTTGGGGGAATCGCTACAAGCAGCACCTCCTGTCCCTGGGCCTCACCCTAGCCAAGAGAGACATTGCACAGAATTGGAAAGCTACTTCCCCACCCAGTGTGGCGGGATGGAAGAAGGCAATGGACAGGTGTATGACAGCAGAAATTGTAGTTTTTCAGGCAAGAGGGTGCCCACAGAAGCACAGGAAAATTTGAGCCTGCTGGGCAACATACAGAGGTATTGATGTGCCCCCACTGCCACATTCAGACTCCCACGATCCAATTGAACAATTGGTGGTCAGAGACTCACCTGTATAGTCCGATGACATTGAAACTTTACAGTCCGGTATTTGTAAATTGTGCGCAATTAAGACTCCCCGGGTGTGTTTGGTGTAGTTTGTTATACTTTTGTCTGCCGTTCCGCAGGTCATGTGGGTTTTGTGTAATATAACTAGGTACTGCATGTCTTATACAATATATGTACTGTCTTTGCAGGGCTATGCCCATTTTGTGCCTTTCAAAATGAATAAAAAAATGTTGTTGAAAAAAAAAAAGGTCCTGATCAGGCATCCAAAGAGGGAGGAAGGAGCACCCACCTTGTAGATTGATCCTCGAGGCCCTCCGTAGCACCTTAGTACCACTGATTCCATTTGGCCTCAAGCAGGGAATGGGCACCCACCTTGTAGACTGATCCTCGAGGCCCTCCGTAGCACCTTAGTACCACTGGTTCCATTTGGCCTCAAGCAGGGAAGGGGCACCCACCTTGTAGATTGATCCTCGAGGCCCACCGTAGCACCTTAGTACCACTGGTTCCATTTGGCCTCAAGCAGGGAAGGGGCACCCACCTTGTAGATTGATCCTTGAGGCCCTCCGTAGCACCTTAGTACCACTGGTTCCATTTGGCCTCAAACAGGGAAGGGGCACCCACCTTGTAGATTGATCCTTGAGGCCCTCCGTAGCACCTTAGTACCACTGATTCCATTTGGCCTCAAGCAGGGAATGGGCACCCACCTTGTAGATTGATCCTTGAGGCCCTCCGTAGCACCTTAGTACCACTGATTCCATTTGGCCTCAAGCACGGCATGGGTGCCCGCCTTGTAGATTGATCCTTGAGGCCCTACGTAGCACCTTAGTACCACTGATTCCATTTGGCCTCAAGCACGGCATGGGTGCCCACCTTGTAGATTGATCCTTGAGGCCCTACGTAGCACCTTAGTACCACTGATTCCATTTGGCCTCAAGCAGGGAATGGGCACCCACCTTGTAGATTGATCCCTGAGGCCCTCCGTAGCACCTTAGTACCACTGATTCCATTTGGCCTCAAGCAGGGAAAGGGCACCCACCTTGTATATTGATCCTTGAGGCCCTACGTAGCACCTTAGTACCACTGATTCCATTTGGCCTCAAGCTGGGAATGGGCGCCCACCTTGTAGATTGATCCTTGAGGCCCTCCGTAGCACCTTAGTACCACTGATTCCATTTGGCCTCAAGCACGGCATGGGTGCCCACCTTGTAGATTGATCCTCAAGGCCCTCCGTAGCACCTTAGTACCACTGGTTCCATTTGGCCTCAAGCAGGGAAGGGGCACCCACCTTGTAGATTGATCCTTGAGGCCCTCCGTAGCACCTTAGTACCACTGATTCCATTTGGCCTCAAGCAGGGAATGGGCACCCACCTTGTAGATTGATCCTTGAGGCCCTCCGTAGCACCTTAGTACCACTGATTCCATTTGGCCTCAAGCAGGGAATGGGCACCCACCTTGTAGATTGATCCTTGAGGCCCTCCGTAGCACCTTAGTACCACTGATTTCATTTGGCCTCAAGCAGGGAAGGGGCACCCACCTTGTAGATTGATCCTCAAGGCCCTCTGTAGCACCTTAGTACCACTGATTCCATTTGGCCTCAAGCAGGGAAGGGGCACCCACCTTGTAGATTGATCCTTGAGGCCCTCCGTAGCACCTTAGTACCACTGATTCCATTTGGCCTCAAGCTGGGAAGGGGCACCCACCTTGTAGATTGATCCTCAAGGCCCTCCGTAGCACCTTAGTACCACTGATTCCATTTGGCCTCAAGCTGGGAATGGGCGCCCACCTTGTAGATTGGTCCTTGAGGCCCTCCGTAGCACCTTAGTACCACTGATTCCATTTGGCCTCAAGCTGGGAATGGGCGCCCACCTTGTAGATTGGTCCTTGAGGCCCTCCGTAGCACCTTAGTACCACTGATTCCATTTGGCCTCAAGCAGGGAATGGGCACTCACCTTGTAGATTGGTCCTCGAGGCCCTCCGTAGCACCTTAGTACCACTGATTCCATTTGGCCTCAAGCTGGGAATGGGCACCCACCTTGTAGATTGATCCTTGAGGCCCTCCGTAGCACCTTAGTACCACTGATTCCATTCGGCCTCAAGCTGGGAATGGGCACCCACCTTGTAGATTGATCCTTGAGGCCCTCCGTAGCACCTTAGTACCACTGATTCCATTTGGCCTCAAGCAGGGAAGGGGCACCCACCTTGTAGATTGATCCTTGAGGCCCTCCATAGCACCTTAGTACCACTGGTTCCATTTGGCCTCAAGCAGGGAATGGGCACCCACCTTGTAGATTGATCCCTGAGGCCCTCCGTAGCACCTTAGTACCACTGATTCCATTTGGCCTCAAGCTGGGAATGGGCGCCCACCTTGTAGATTGATCCCTGAGGCCCTCCGTAGCACCTTAGTACCACTGATTCCATTTGGCCTCAAGCAGGGAATGGGCGCCCACCTTGTTGATTGATCCTTGAGGCCCTCCGTAGCACCTTAGTACCACTGATTCCATTTGGCCTCAAGCTGGGAATGGGCACCCACCTTGTAGATTGATCCTTGAGGCCCTCCGTAGCACCTTAGTACCACTGATTCCATTTGGCCTCAAGCAGGGAATGGGCACCCACCTTGTAGATTGATCCTTGACGCCCTCCGTAGCACCTTAGTACCACTGATTCCATTTGGCCTCAAGCAGGGAATGGGCACCCACCTTGTAGATTGATCCTTGAGGCCCTCCGTAGCACCTTAGTACCACTGATTCCATTTGGCCTCAAGCTGGGAATGGGCGCCCACCTTGTAGATTGATCCCTGAGGCCCTCCGTAGCACCTTAGTACCACTGATTCCATTTGGCCTCAAGCAGGTAATGGGCACCCACCTTGTAGATTGATCCTTGAGGCCCTCTGTAGCACCTTAGTACCACTGATTCCATTTGGCCTCAAGCAGGGAAGGGGCGCCCACCTTGTAGATTGATCCTCGAGGCCCTCCGTAGCACCTTAGTACCACTGATTCCATTTGGCCTCAAGCAGGGAATGGGCGCCTCTCATTCCATCCTCTTGTTCTTCTAGGCTTGGAGAGAATGAGGTGGTCAGAGGTATCAAAGGCAGCAAAGAACAAGTATAACAAGCAAAGTAATCTTACATAATCCTAGAGAATCACAGCTGCACCCACAGCCTCTAGAAACACTGCCTCTGTGTTGGTAAGGTGGAAAGAAGCCACATTCATTGTTCAGTAGTGTATTTATGGCATTGTATCTTGATGTGGACTGGTAGATTGGACAATTAGCAGAAATTGTTTAATTTTAAATGGTCTAAAGGATTTGTGGAAGTTTTATGTTCATAATCTTACTGTTTTTTTTATTGCTAGTCTTTGCTTGTTCGTTTAAGATATTTTTTCATTATTGTGATGAGCGTTAGGAGACCCCACAATTCCCTTATTGCTCCACTTCCCCGTCATGCAGTCCCCTGACATTTATCGCACCCGTTGCGTGACCTCCGATGGGGCTTTCATGGCAGATGCTGCCCCTTCCCATGTGCACTACACCCACTCTGCTCCGCATGTACTATCTCTAGTCCTCACTATGTGAGCGTCCTCCTAAGGCTGGGTGGGCTCCAGGTCTGCTCCGCCCTCGCACCACCCTTCTGACCAAACCCGCTGCCATCGTTCATCTGGAGAGACAGATTTAGCCCCTTTTTCCTAAATATTCCCTTTTATTCAGAGAGGCGATACCGCCAGACTGGTCCCCACCTCCTTGTGTCTTGTTTGGTGGAAGAAATCAGAAGAGGTGCTTGTTCACCTTTGACGTCACTGCAGTGAGGCTCTGGTGCTGTCCACCTGGGGACAGTATTTTCCCCATGAACACTGGCGAAGAAGGAGTTAAACTACTCAGTATGTACTCATTTGGTACACGAACAGAAAAAGGAATGGATACTTTTGTTCTGTCATTGCTGAACTTTAATAGCATTCTCACCCCACTCCATCACCAAAGCTTTGGGCACAAGATCTCTGGTAACCATTGCATATGCAGGAGACGATGTGCGGGGTACGCACAGGAAGATGGGTCTTGCCCTGCAGGTAGATTGCACACAACGCAGTCAAACCAGTAGGTAACGTGTATGCTACAAGTACTGATGACACAGTGCACCTTACTGGAGGACATATGGCTGATCACCACTGGTGGTCTCCTGGGATAATATAGCAGGAACTACCGAGGCCAAGAGAAACTCCAATAAAATGCATCCTTGTAAAGATCCTCCCATGGATCTGCTGGACAGTTAAGATGTAAACCTCAATCGCCCGGGCCTGATCTTGCCCAAGGTCACCACAGAGATTCAAGGTAGAGTCATCACAGCTGGATGCCCTGCTAATGATGTCAGGTCTGGATGGTACTTCGAGACAACACAGTTTCCAAAGACTGGTCTCGCTGCTCCTCTTTGGAATTTACCAACCTGTACCCAAATGTGTCCATGTGCTTCTGGCATACCTGTTGAATGACTTGGACTTTTTGGAATTTGAGTTTTTTCCTCCAAAGCTCTGGCAGCTTCTGGAGACTGAGCTGAGTGTTGTGGTAGACCCAGGACTCCAACTGTGGTAACACGGCGAGGCCAAGACTGTCATACCAGTGCTTCACATACGGCATGGGGTCTCTCACCAGATCTTCGTAGCGCACAATCACATACCGGCCCTTCATAGAAGGGGGAAGGTCCTCCAGGGCGGCCTCGTAGATCTTCACCTGAGCGTTGCAGATCTCCTTCATCACAGTGAAGATGTTGGCACTTGAATTCTGAGCATTGCTGATGATGCTGTCATCAGCCTCCAGCCCTCTTGTGATCACACGGGAGAAAACGATTGCCCGTGGGTCGCGCACCACATGGATGATTCGGAGGTTAAGGGTTGGATCTTCAAACAGCGGAAACAAGACTTTCAGGTCCAAGAAGCGTACTGCCTTGACCACAATGTGACTGTGAGACATGCAGGCCGGCTCGGCCCTCTCGAATGGGGTAAGATGGCATACATGGTAACACTCTTGTCCTTCCTGTGGAGTAAAGCCCTGCAATTTTTCGCAAGCTGGTGGCGAACACAAAGCTCGGCTGGTGGACCAGCCGAAGACATCAGATACAAAGTCACTACGAGGCAAGAAGGGCTTCAGCGCTGACCAATTGCAGAGGAAGAGCTCCCTGAGAAGGTCCGTCATGGGCTTGTGTAGGAAGGTGGGACTCTTGTTGTACATGGTGGACCAAACCATCCTGGTGGGCTCCGACAGGTAGAAGACAGAGGGGTTCTGGTTGAAGATCTGACCCACAAAGGTGGAACCGGACCTCCATGTAGAGAGGATGAGTAGGTGTCTTGTCCTAGACCTGCGTGGTGAATCAGGGCGGCCGTGTAAGTGGAAACGTTGCCACGCCATGCACCAGAGAAGGAGGAGTAAAGCTGCTATCAAGTAGAGGAATAGTCGGCAAACTGTGAATCTTCGAACCATCGCGCGAACCATTGTGCAGGGAGTCTGTGGAAACAGAGGAAAAGAGAGAGGGAGAGAGTGAAAGACTGACCCAAAAGAGAAAGGGAAAGTGCTTACGTGGATGGCAAACAGAAACAAAGAATGTGTTGATGAAACAATGGTCACCTTGTATAGCTCATCACAAACAATAAAATCTATTCGTGACTTTTAGAATACAGCACGTGTAAGGCACAGGTAGTAACATTTGCTTTGGCATTGGTTTCTATGCTGATTTTGGGCTTTTTTCTGTAGTCAATGTTTGCCTACCTTCAATACCCTTTGTAAGTCCAACTACAGGCATGATAAGGTGTCTGCCAGGAAGCATGTCAGGGCACACACACACAGCAGCATCTGGCCATCCAATGCCCATTAGGGTCAACCGTTGCTTGAAGAAAGTGCCACTTACCTTTTGGATGAAGCCAGAGGATGGTTTCAGACTCACCATTAGCTACTGGCTGTGAAGTATGTTAGCCCGTCTGCGTAAAGAGCGCCTCCCATTGCAGTGCATGAATGGTGAAGGAACGTGTCCATGCAGTGCCACGGAGGTGCATTTGTGCTCCTAAAATTGTTTGCCCGCTCTGTTGACACTGCACCACTGGCAATTTTTGTAACTAAATTTGATGTTAAACCTGAATTAATTTTTCCTCACAAATATGATTTTTAATCTTACACATTCCTAATGATTTTATTTTTGGAATTTTGCATTTAATCGGATTTTGCTCACAATTGCATTACCTTAATGTTTCTTTCTGTGCACCAAGGGTGATTTTGTACCCTAATGTGTTTTTGCACCTTCAAGTGAATTTAAAGCTAAAAAAATTTTAAACGGAAGCACAGATGCACCACATATCAAAGATAAGGAAGAGCGATTATAAAATCTATTTCCGACATCGATGTTCTTCCAAAAATTCCTTTTTTATTCCAAAGATCAGTAATTCTTTTTAAAAAACAAGAACATAAACATCACTGTTCTCAACAGCACAGCCGACGCGTTTCGTCCTTGAAGCGGACTTCTTCAGGGAGCTTATTAATCAAAAGGAGTCAATCTTAACAGAAGAGAGCCAGTGGATAGCCAGAACCGTAGTCTTTAGGCAGTTCCCCTTTTATAACGGGGTTATTCTATATCAAAATTTGCACGTCAACATAGTAGAGCGAGAAGAATTTTTTTTTTTGTGGACTACGAAGATATTTACAAGAACTCTCATCACGAATGGTCCATATTATGGTTAGATATTCTCCGAAATCTGCATATTCCTTAACATATAAGGATAATAGGGAAAATAGCAAGGCGTATAACGGAGATCCCAACAACTTGGTTAAGTCACAGCGTATAGCACTTAACATGATAGTAGTCTCTGGAGTCACTGTGATTTTAGCAACCAAACCAGATCATATCCCCTCACACGTTTCTTTAAATTATGTGATCATGTTCAATCTCTGCAGCCAATATAAGACTGTCTTGATATCCTGAAAGTGCTAACTGTCACAGCCGAAGGGCAAGAAAAGGCCTGTGACTTAACCAAGTCGTTGGGATCTCTGTTATACACCAGTCTTGACGTTTGCAGCCAGTCAGGAGCCCCATTGGCCGGGGCTGGACGGGTCTGACCCACCCCTCAGCTGCTAGAGAACTGGGGTGTGGTGTGGGTGACTCAGGCCCCATAAGACTGAACTGCCATCTGGCTCTGTCTCCGGTTGGTGTGTTGATCTGCTTTGATCTGCGGAGAGCATTACCCCGGAGATGGCTGCCAGTAAGGGGAGGAAAGATAGATCGGTGGAAGAAATGCTCCTCAAAACGCCCAGCTCGCAGCCCGAGGGCCCCACTCCTCAGAAGACCTCGGAAGACAAACAAGGAGCGGATGGGGTAGAGGCCCCAATTAATCGCACCTTCCTCAAATCACACTTCTCCTCCCTACGGGAGGACCTTTTATCTATGAAACGCGAACTTTCGACCAATCTGAGGAAGGTCTGCTGAGGACTTGGACTCACTGGGAGAGAGGATCAACACCTTGGAGGACTACGAGTCCATAGGGATGAGGAGATAGAGGGCCTCCAACAGGAGGTCATCTGACTGTGCGAACAAAACCTGGACCTTCAAGCTCACACGGAGGACTTGGGAAACCGGTCCCGGCTCAGTAACATACGGATCTGAGGCATTGCGAGCAGGACGGAGGACACAAACATAGAAGACTTGGTGACCAATCTCTTCCGTACAATCCTAGGTGAGCCACCAGATTTCTGAATCAAATTAGACCGCACGCATAGAGTGGTGCCCCAGCGGGCCACCTCTTCCCGCAGGCTGACATTTTAACATGCGCACATGATTTCCAGCAAAAAGAGTGCATACTCCGTGCTGCCAGGGACAATCCTGCATTCCAGTTCAAGGGCCAAAAACCTACATTTAATCAAGATTTAGCTGCCTCTACGTTACAGAAACGCAAAGCATTTCGGCCTATTACCACTCACCTACGAGCAGCTGGCATTTCATACTCTTGGGGTCGGATGTATGACGTTACAACGCATACTTTTACAACGCATGCACTTACAACGCAATTTTTACATCGCAACATCCACTACAACGCATTCCATTACATCGCATGACACTACAACGCATTTTAAACAAGCATTGGCATAGCCAATAGGTCTCGCCTTTGGGACCTTATAAGTGTTTAGCCATGCAACAGTTGATGCTGTTGTACCAATAATATTGTGCTGCATAACTAAATACTTATAAGGTCCCAAAGGCGAGACCCATTGGCTATGCCAATGCTTGTTTAAATTGGGTTTTATCTTGCTGGACAAATTGAACGCCTTCCACCCCAGTTTTAGACCCTACTTTCTTAACATTGTAAATGAAAAAATAACAGAATGGTATAAACCTAAGAGACCCATCATGGTAGAAACCACATATTCGGATTTGAAGAGACTAATTAGCACTTAGTACTCTGAGCATTTGCATTCTTTATGTAGTGCATGTGCACCAATTACTTGGCCCCTTAGTGTTTGTTCTTACAGGCGCATGTGCTGGTGTAGGTACACTCTGAAGGGTCGTCCATGAGGCTGTCCTTGGACCCACCATGGCCAAGAGATAGAGATAAAAGTGGTGTTGTGTTGGACTTTAATATTTCCCTTTGGTTGAGTCCATGAGGTGGGTGCGCCATTGTGACATTAGCCATAGCCGTGTGAGGGTGGAGTATTTTCAGTGTTGTTTGTCCACAATGTATGCAGTGAGGTCCATGTCCTCTGTTCCTGCAACTAACCCATAGAGTTGCGTCACTTTGTCTGTTTGAAGTCTAGGTAGACTCTATGAGTATGACTTTACTTTCTGCTTGAGTGGGTGTGCCGGGTTAGTTAATTCTGACTTTTGGCTCCTGGGTTAGTGACACACCTAATCCTATAATCATAGATTTAGGGTTTTAGTTTGCGGTCTAGGTCGGCCAGAACCTTTGAGTCTCTCTTTAGTTGGTATTTCCTCAGGGCAGATCTGTCCCAGTAATCTACCTCGCCCCGTGTCTCCCGATCGATTTAATCCATGCCATGATGTATTTTTCATGTGCAGAAGATTTTAACTAGGGTGTGGTAGGCCACAGCTGGAGCACAAGGGGATACATCCCTGCGGTAAGCTACTATTAATTAAAACAGAGTATTGCGATGCTAGTGAAAAAAAACCTGCTACCCTACACATTTATTCAATGACACTACATTCACACGTTTATTACTGTAGGGGAAAGTTCAGTGTCTACTGCATCATAGATTGTGTGTTACATACAATCATTGTATATCAGTGCTTTAGATGGTCAGGTACTGAGTACCTGCACTTCTCGTCAACTGAGAGGCTCTTCGACGGAGACACAGCGACCAGATACCCCAAAGGCTGACAGTGCTGCGCTTTACAAATGCTGTCTGATTTATTTATTTTGCGAGGGAGAGTTCCTGCACTTTTCAGCAGAGGTACAATGCTTTTAATTGGAGAGTACCAGCACTTATCAGAAGCAAGAAAGTACTCTGGCATAGCGTGCCAGCACTTTTATTTTTCCATTTCAAGCACGGCTGTACATAGCAAAACGACTGGTCCCATAAGTGTAACGAATGCACAGATTTAACCCATCTCGTTCTTGTTCTGATGTATACACGCGAAAATTAGCATTGCACAAACCGCATGTATGAATATGCCAAGGGTAATGTGTTAATTTTAAAGTACAGTTATTACCCAATCGAATGGTACTTATTTTTTTTACTTCAGAAAGATGAAAGGCTGAGTCGCTGGAGCCACCATTTGAAATTGTGGCATGCAGGTCACAATAGATATCATCAGTTAGTGGTTAACTTACTGAACCAAGATGAATTTACATATTGTTATCAGTCCACTTATTTCTTTCTGCCTGTCGTGTTTGCTAGCTTTGCATTCTGTAACTTATTTTATGGAAAATAACTTCAATATCCTTAAAATACTTTACAAATTAAAGTCCCACTATGCAGGCTAACAGGTACAGCAGTGTAGTGGGAGCTGTAATAAGCATGCCGTTTTTTTCTGTTAATCATCATATTTTTATGTTCTGTGTAGAACAAACGAGTATTAGTCCGCAGTTACACGTCTAATTTACTTTAAATCAAGGAAAACCAACAACCAAGGCCTAAGAAATTATCATCTCCATAGATTTTCAAAACCACATAAATGTTATCCACATAATTCCACTCCTCACCATGCCACATAATTCCACTACACCACGCCATACAATTCTACAACTAACAATTACAATCCAAATCCCATAATTCCACTATACACCACATACATACACTCAATAACACATGGGTAAAATACATTGTCCTTTATAACTCCAATAGCCCGAACTCGAGCAAATGCAAGACCTATTGCATTTCCAATGTTTGTCTTGATTGTGCCCAGCACGTGCCTCGCGGGGTGGGGAGGGGGGAGTGTGTGGCGTTGTTCATGATTGTGCCCAGATCATGCCTTGCAGGGGTGGGCGAGGGGGCTATGTGGCATTGTTCTTGATTGTGCCCAGCACCAGCCTGGCAGGGGGACTGTGTGGCATTGATCTTGATTGTGCCAGCACGTGCCTGGCGAGGGTGTGGGGGGAGGGGGGATTGCTCTCTGTTGTACCCAGTGTGGGTTCCCAGTGACGTATCCCTGATAACATTTCGTTCGCTTGAGTTTGTGCTGAGTCACAGCTGAGGCGATGCTGCGTCAATGCTGCGGCGGTACCAGCGCGGCAGGGCTGCTCCAGCGGAGGCAGTGGCCTCACTTTGTTTATGAAAATCCGCAAGCCCCCTCTCTACTCTGCCGGTTCGAGTATGTGCAGATGTTCAAATATTGTCCCCAGAGCTGCGCACGAGAGATTTGCAAACGTGTAGGTGCGGCCGGCTATGGGGAGATGTGGCCTAAGGGCTAGAACTGCTGACGTCGGAACACGGGGATCTCCACGTCATCGCAATGGCCTGTTAATCTCTCAATCTCCCTGTGCCTAAAAAAATATTTTTAAAAAGTGTAGCGTCGTTTTGCGCTGTTGTAAATAGCTCCGTTGGCTGTGGGCTAGATTACACCTACAGAAAAAAAAGCAAATCAGCTCTTTGTAGGCCGCAGAAAAAGTACCTGGTTTTGTAATAGCCTGCACGCAAATTTTGTTCGGCTGGACAATACAATTTTTGCATGCAGGCCAATAGACTGATAAAAGTGTTCACCTCTTAACCACGTTAATGGGCTAATTGGGCAACATTTTCAATGCGTCACTTCCATTTCTTTCTGTGGTGCGCGGACCAAGCCCAGATTAATTATGCTTGATCGGTGTCCCTCCGCAGGCCGTCATCTGCTCGAATACTAATGCAGTGATTTGTGTTTTTTCTCGAGAAATAGTACCTATGACGTGCTCAATGATGGCCGTGTCATGTCATCGCTGCTGCAGTCTGGGGTACCCCATCACACCTGGTTTGAATGCATGGCAAGAAGGTTGAACCCTGTGCATCACTTTAGCTACTGCTCACAATGGTTGACTACACACTCATCTACGGCCTAATGTAATTATCCAGCCTCGTGGACGGGTAGGGGGAGCATCCATCAGTGTCACTACACTGAGTAATAACAGCAGCGCTGGAGTAGGAATAAAGAGGCAAGTAAACAGTGCTCATAAAGATGCAGGTCTCGTCCTGCTGTAATCCAGCAGGATCGCTGCAATGTTATTTGACCCTCGAAATCCAAGCTCCCAACAAAAACATATGGCGGGAGAAACACAAGAGCCCTGAAAGTACCCCAAAAGCCCCCAAAGTACTTTGTTAGGTGCGTGGGTGCCCGATTTTGGCAGATCAGAAGCTATTATTTATCGATGGATGAGAAGGCGCTGCACCCAGGAATATACTTCTTCAGAGTGATGCGCCTTGATGTAACTTTGCCTTGGGAAAAGATGTGCCTGGCTGTCTGCTAGTTTGGAGACACACCCAGATGAAGGGAGGGGAGAGGAGTTGGAGAAGCAGCAAAGGGCTGTGGCAGCCGCTGCGCATGCACGCTGTGTAGTGCCCCTGTGGGTGGTACACGAAGAACAACGAGAAGGGAGGGGGGAATGCCAGCAACAGAGGAGCCCGCGAAAGTGAAAGTGATCGTGATTACGATCGCTACGGAGGAAAGACACATGGCGCTGCGCGCGTGCACGTTCACGTGCACTGTAGCTTTAGGCCACGGCAGCACTTTAAAAAGCCCAGTTATAAAATGTCTCTTCGAGCCTTTGGCTCGCGAGACCTAAAAACTACCTTTACAACGCATTCCATTACATCGCATACTACCTTTACAACGCATACCATTACAACGCATACTGTTACATTGCATTTAAGGTAAGTATTGGATAGTATAGGGGTAAAAATTACTATTCTTACTCCAGGGGGTGCAACAGTATGGTAAGTGTTGGATAGTATAGGGGTAAAAATTACTCTTCTAACTCCAGGGGGTGCAACAGTATGGTAAGTGTTGGATAGTATAGGGGTAAAAATTACTATTCTTACTCCAGGGGGTGCAACAGTAGGGTAAGTGTTGGATAGTATAGGGGTAAAAATTACTATTCTAACTCCAGGCGGTGCAACAGTAGGGTAAGTGTTGGATAGTATAGGGGTAAAAAATACTATTCTAACTCCAGGGGGTGCAACAGTAGGGTAAGTGTTGGATAGTGTAGGGGTTAAAAATTACTATTCTAACTCCAGGGGGTGCAACAGTAGGGTAAGTGTTGGATAGTGTAGGGGTTAAAAATTACTATTCTAACTCCAGGGGGTGCAACAGTAGGGTAAGTGTTGGATAGTGTAGGGGTTAAAATTACTCTTCTAACTCCAGGGGGTGCAACAGTATGGTAAGTGTTGGATAGTATAGGGGTAAAAATTACTATTCTAACTCCAGGGGGTGCAACAGTAGGGTAAGTGTTGGATAGTATAGGGGTAAAAATTACTATTCTAACTCCAGGGGGTGCAACAGTAGGTAGTGTTGGATAGTATAGGGGTAAAAATTACTATTCTAACTCCAGGGGGTGCAACAGTAGGGTAAGTGTTGGATAGTGTAGGGGTTAAAAATTACTATTCTAACTCCAATGGTATGCATTGTAATGGTATGCATTGTAATGGTATGCGTTGTAATGCCTGCGTTGTGGTGACATGCGATGTAGTGTCTGCGTTGTAATGGTATACGTTGTAATGGTATGCGTTGTAGTGTCATGCGTTGTAAAGGATGTTCCGTTGTAATGCCTGCGTTGTAAGTGTAGTGGGATGTAATAGTTGCGTTGTAAAGGTTGTTTCCCCTTGGGGTCACCCATTCTGACAGATTTTCTCTTTCAATGGGGGAACTCTGGCAAATGCTCTCAGTGAATGAGGCCTGCAAGCTGCTAGTTATTGAAGCCACCCCTGCGGAGGAACCACAACAATGCAAAATGGGCAGGAACCGTCGGAGTGGCCAATGGGTGGATGACAATCAAGCCTCTGACTAGTAAGCTGCGCCCTGATCCGGAAACCATGGCTAAAGAAAGGCAGGCGGTCCTGGCGACATTGGCTGGGGACCCCCCCTGGAACATTGACACCATGATTTGCAGGGGCGGCTGGCGGACAATCTGATGTTCCCTCTCCTTGATCTCCTTTGACAAATGCATGGGGCTGTACCTGGGCGGGAGCGGGGAGATGGCGGTCACTGGTACCACAGCTTGTTGCTCCGGACTTTAGTCAGTCGTATGATGATTGCTTATTGGTTCATAGTTTTACTTGTTGGTGTTTTTTTATTTTTGTTTAACCCCCTGGGCTCCCCGTCTGCTTGGCTCCAGAATCAGGTATTTGCTCATCAACGGGTACACACACTTGGTATGCTAGGGGCATTTGGGGTTGGGGTCTTCTGGTCTATGATGGCGCTTCACTTGGCTCACATTCCAGGGCCCGACCCATATGGTAGCGAACACAAAAATTCTTACTTTGAATGTGTAGGGTTTAAATAACCCAATTGAGAGGAGGGCCATCTTATCCTATTTAGAGCAGTCGGTTGCCCAAATATGCTTGTTACAGAAGACCCACATTCTTGAGAAGGACATGCATAGACTCCGCTTGAGGGCTTTCCCTCACCAATATTCCTACTCACACTCAACTATAACAGCTGGGGTTGCAATACTCATCTCTCGCACCTTTGGAGGGACGGTGGGCGCAAAATTAGCTGAAATTAAAAGGAGGTCCTTAGCTCTATCAGTAACTATTGATGCTTGTACTTTTACCCAAGGCTCTATATACACGCCCAATGAGGGGCAGGAGACCTTCCTCTGACGGGCAGTGATGTAATTATCAATCTCTCCGGATAGGTAAATTCAATTGGGGGAAACATAAACATGGTTTTCGACAATCAACTAATCGCTCGGCCCAAAGGCAGGGACAGACTGGGGCTCTCTCGCGGAGTGGGCGGGAGGGATCTGGGACTGGTGGATATTTGGCGTTCCCTGCACCTCCACATTACAGATTACACATTTTATTTTCATGTGCCCAAAACTTGCGATAGAATTGACTACTTGATAGGGTCCCAAACCTTGCTTCCTTTAGCGCCCTCCTCGGATATTGAACCCCCCTCACTCTCAGATCATGCCACACTGACTCTTACATTAGCAATCCCCCCTATCAGAAAGACCATCATATTCTTGGTGACTGCGTGACACACTCTTACACCACCTGGCCGAGGTAAAGCGGATAACTAGGACTCTAGAGGAGTTCTTGGCCTTTAATAATGCATCAGACACCTCAATTAACACCTTATGGGAAACACTCAAGCTAATCTCGGGAGGGGAATTTATCGCCACCTCCTCGGTGGATAATAGCCTTCGTTGGGATAAGAGGGAGGGCCTCACTAAGCAGGCGCAAGAATTGGAACGCATCCATAAGCGGATGGGAGCACCCCGAGTATGGCGGCAACTAGAGGCGGTCGCTCGCAGCTCGTCGGCCTTGACCTGGAGAGAGCGGAATACGCCATCCTAAGACTACAACACTCATTTTACTTGGGGGCACATAGCCAAGACCAAACATGTAGTAAAGACGAAACATTGCTCAGATCAACTCCTCCAATCACAAACTTCCTGGCAAGAAGCAAAGCTCTATCCCAACACCCCGATGATGCTGGCAACGGAGAACATCTAAGGCTTCATGTTCTTTCTCACCCAACCAAATTATCACACACCACAACTTCTTCTTCATAGCCTGTCCAGTTTCCTCCAACAACTGATACCTTCAGCCTACGAAACAGGCATTGTGTCAGTCTTCTGCTAGAGGAATGTGCGCCCTCGCAATCTTCAGCACCAGCGCAGACAGCCATGACCACCCCTTCCAACAGCGACGGCCTCTTCTCCCTTGAAGCCCAGAGATCTAAGAGCTCTACAAATAAGCTGTCCATGAACCCGGGAACACCGACCAACCAGCCGTCTCAGTCCTTCAGATCCGATAAGTTAGATCAAGGAAACAACTGAGAAGTCGCTCTGGGTGCACGCGATGGATGTTGTTGAGAGCAGTCGGTATACAGCTTTCTCTGCATAACTTTATCTGTATTATTTAGTGTGAAGCATGTTGTAAAAAGCCAGATGCCTGAAGAGGCTTTGAAGAAAAGCGACCTTTTAATTCATGTTATTTAAGTCTAATGATGGCGATAGCGTGTTACTCCCACCTAGTACATGTTAGTTTACTTTCAGACTACAGAATACCCTCGAAATAACCCTGGGTGAGGACATCTGGGAAAGCCCTAAAGCCTCAGGTTTGTCACACTTCCAATTATTAATGGATATGTCGAGCAAAGGACATGTGACAAATCTTACCCACCCAGGACTATTTGCACAGATCCTCACAGAGAAAAAGGCTGGTCACACTGAGCTCTTTGGCAAACAGTGAGCTCTGTAATAGCAATGCTAAAGGAGTGGCTTCAGGAAAGCATCCAGGAGAGGCTAACAGAGCACCCTGGGCTAGAATGAGTGATGAGAGGGACAGAGAAAGGGAAGAAAAGAGACTGAGAAAGAGGGTAGCAGAAGGGTGAGAGAAGGTCCTGGAGAGAAACATAGAACAACTACAAAGGAGATAGACAGACAGACAGACAGACAGACAGACAGACAGACAGATAGACAGATAGACAGATAGATAGATAGATAGATAGACAGACAGACAGACAGACAGACAGACAGACAGACAGACAGACAGACAGACAGATAGATAGATAGATAGATAGATAGATAGATAGATAGATAGATAGATAGATAGAGGATGTGAAAGCATAAGCTCTAGCCCTTAAAAGTATATGTTTAATTAGTTTACCTTAAAATGGCATACGTTAACCTACATATAACCTCCTACTATATGGTACATGGGGTACCCAGGGCCTGTAAATTAAGTGCCCCTCGTGGACTGCAGCATTGATTCTGTCACCATGAGTGTGACAAAGTAAAGCAAGTGTCCCAGTTAGGCACTGCAGACTGGTGGAGCGTTTTTTAAACTGTTAACTCAACATTGCCATTTAAACTTATGGCAAAGCCCAAACCTTTCTTCTTGATGTATATCTCACCCCGAAGGCAGGCCTAATGAGCCCAAAGGCAAGGTGCTGTATATTAAAAAGAAGGGGCATGTGTCTTCACGTGTCCTCATAAACAAAAAACCTTGTTCTTTTTTCTCTAGAAAGGTTAGAAGTCCTACTGGAGAGTACGAAGCTTCGCACTAGCAACTCGCCCGTGCTCCCTTTCAAATGGGACAGCTAAACATGGCACTTCAAAAGAATCAGTGCATTAAACCCAACTTGGTTCTCAAGTCGAATGTAATATCAGAAGTTTACAAACGTGAACTTTAGAAAGTTGCCACTTAGTTGCTCAAAGTTGTCCAGTAGCCGTTTGTTATTACAACAGCAGCTGCCCTCGAGACAGCCTGCTGAACTCCTGGAGAGACGTGTGAACGACTCTCAGCAAGAGGAACAAAGGAAATAGGTGTGACCTCCTCCTTGCAGGAAGGCCAGAGCGGGTGTGAGCCCAAAGGTTGAGCTTCAGAGAGGAAGCAGCCTTTGAGGGTAAAAGGTAGTTGACATGGAAGGGGCCGCTCATTTGTTTTAACAGACAAGCTGCCCTCTTGGCCAGAGAGAGAGAGAAGCTATTGAGAAACTGTTTTTTCAAGGAGGGGTTTAGCCGCAGTTAGCCGGACCTCTCGGTTGGGCTAGGGAGCTCCACGGAACAAGAGAAGGGTTCTGCCATGTTGGAATTGTGTAGAATAGTGCATTCTGGGCTAGCTAGTTGCAACATTAAGCAGGAAGTTGTGATCAGGTGGGAGGGGACCTGATAGCCAATTGGCTAGTTAGTCGCCACATCCCCCTAGTGGGCATAAAAGTAGCACCCCTGGCCCTCAGACCTCACAGCACATCTGTACTGGACCCAGCAAACAGAGGTGCACCAAAGACTGCTCTGCACCTGGGCATCTTATACTGTGCCTATGTTGCCCCACTGGTGGAAAAGTCACCCACAAGCACCAGAGGAGGTGACTCCAAACACCAGGTGGCTGACTCCTTCTTGCAATCACAGGGCCATAAACCTGTGAGAGCCCAGCACCAAGTAGCCTGACTGCTGCTGAATGTTGAGGCGTAGCCAGGGATACCAAGTATTGACCCTCAAAAGTTACACCTGCGTCTGAAAGACCCAGGAGAGTCACCTGAGTGCAGTTTGGTCACCCAGCACAAAGGTTACTGCAAGGTAAAGGGCACAGCTGCTTTTGCTGTAACCAGAGACCAGGAGACCGGGGGCAATTGGTTATGTGCTGGATTCACCACGAGTTTGTGGGACATTGACCCCCTGAGATAAAAGTTGTCCTTTTGCTCGTAGAGCGGGAAGGCCATGGGAAGATCCTCGACACCGACTCAGCATCCATACATCCTTGAGCATCTTCAGCATCCAGCATCTCTTGCATCAGGACCACTCCACTGACTTCTATTGTGGCCCGCCCCATGGACCTGGATTGGACTGGAGACTGCTTAACTCGGCAGGTAACTGTCTAACTGAACCTGACTGGATTCTGTGATTAGTTCCAATCGGAGTTGGTCCCCACAAGAGTTTCTATATAGTTGTTTTCAAGTTACTTGTTGTGGCTAACCCTAAACCGTGAGTCACAGGCCGATCACAAAGATTTATTTTGTTAAGTGAAAAGCTGTGATTTACTGTTTCTGTGGTGTTTTGAGGTGCCTCTTTAGAGATACAAATAAAACCAATGTATTATAAATTGGTGTGAGATTTCTATTGTGTTGCGTTTTCTACTTATTCGGCTGTTTTTGTACTTCTTAATGCTTTACACTTGTTCCTTGGATAAAGTCTGACTGTTCTGAGCCAGAGCTACCCAGGACTGACCTAAAGGTTTACAAACAAACTTGACTGGACCTGATAAAGAATTATGTCTTTATGACACAATGAGGTTGCACAACCAAACCATATAATAAACCACATTTCTAGCCTGAAATATGTATTTTTGCCTGTGGGTTTTTATTCCAAAGGGTCCGAGTTCTGTTTCTTTGACAAGGCTAATGCCAGTGGTGTTGTGAATTTCTTGGACGCTGTTTTCCAGAGGGAGGGGTTGCTGAGGTGTGTTATGACAGGCAATATTCTGCACTTCAAGTGTCTTGGATGAGATGCTTAAGCATAATGGTGTGGTTCACAAGAGCACTTCTCTTTACCGCACTGCAGGTAATGGAGCTATTGAGCGTTTTCACCAAGTGACTATGGGTGCTGTTCAATTGGCTGTTAGATGTGGTAGAAATTAAGAGCCTTACACTAGGGGCAACTTACCATGAACATTTGTAGAGAGATAGAAGGATTGATGACCACAAATCAGTGCTTAATGTGAGCGGGTGGTTGCCAGCAGGGGTCATTTTCGCCGGTCAGTACTTATTTTTTAGCTTCAGACATCACCCAAGAGCAAAATAGAGAAAAAACACACAAAGTGGAAGGACAGAGGAAGAGAAAGATGGAAAAACCATCTCAAAGGGAGAAAGCAGGAACCTGCAAGAGTGAGAGAAAGGGGCGGGGAGTACCTGGTAGTTGATTAAAAAGGCATGCAATGGATTTAAGACTACACAGCCTTGGGATTCAGCTCTCTGAAATTGAATTGCACTGGCCATAGGCATCTTACAAAGCTTTGGGCACAGACACTCATTCTTTTACAAATTCGGCACTGTCATGAATTGTAGGGTGGAATATATGGAGGGCGTAGACCACTGTTAAGGAGTATTATGACAGGAAGCAGGACGCCAAGGAACTCTTCTTGCATCTTGGCCAGTGGGTAGGTGAAACCAGGTACTTGATCAAGGAAGGGGGAAGCAAATTCTCTTAACCTCTGCAAGTCAAGGATGGGCAGATAACTCAGTTAGATTGAGCGATGGCAAGGTGTGGCACTTCAGTAGGATATCAAAGAGTGCAGGGGGCAAAATGGTCTAGTGTGCCTAGAAGTTCTCATGCCAACCCCTGGTGAGAATGGTGTGATAAGGTGGAACTCCACAGTGACTCTGACTTGATAATAATAAGAACAGATTAAGCGAGCTATTGCCCAGAGTCACATGGTGCTGGGCTGAGCTGCCGCCAGTGCTAGGGATCGACCCGTGAGCCCCGTGCTCTGGGGTCATCCACCCTGGCCACCTCTCCCTCTTTTCAGATCCACGCCCAAGGGCCTGATGTGGACTGCAAGATCCATGTGATAATTTGGAGGGAAGTAACCAACTGGACACATGATCTACGTGCAGCAACTTGTGGCGATGCCTTGGACCGTGGTACAGGTGACAATATCCAAATGATCAGGCCATGGTGCCTGGTGGTACTATGACGACCAAAAGCGGACAATCACGTTGCCGAAAAGTTTTGATGAGTTTGTCGTGGAATAGTGTGGGTATTTCCGTGTTATGGATATCTTGTGTGGGGTACATTTTTCACTGGGTGTTTTAGTGGTGTTGTGTGTTGTTGTATGTTAGTGCTCATCTATTAGGTACCCATCTGTCTTCTAGCTCTGTGTTTCTGTGGCTCTTGTTAATTGTGACGGTGGGGTTGCAGTTAGCTGTGTCTGTGTAAGGAGAGAGGTGTATTGTGTCTATTTCTCTATCTTTGTGAAACAACCCATTACCTAGGGGGTGTTCTGTATTCTTAATTCGTACGGACGAATGTTGGCGTTTGAATCTCCCGGCTGAGGTCTTTGCCAGGTGCTGAGGGTGAAGTCAGCAGCTGCACCTCTTTGTGCCTGTGTTGAATGGTTGTGTTCAGAGAAATGACCATAAAGAAACCTCAACACATCTTGATTACCTACAGTCACACACTCTTGTACCTGAGATTTCTGAAAATTGTAGCCTGAGAAAGAAAATGGTGAAGTCCCCTGTGACATCAGTCCATCCTGCCCTCCACCTCCCAAGGTCCCTTGGTCTTGGCCGCAGCATCTCCTGGCCCTGCAGTCCTGGCTCTTGGGGTTCCGCGGTCTCCTAGCATGGAATGTTTTCCTTTGGAGTCTGCCCACATTCCACTGCGGCCTCCTCTGGGATTTCAGCCTGGTTGTCAGGATAGCTTTCCAATGCTGCAAGTCTCTCTGGAGACCTAGCGTCCTTGTAAGCTGTGGATGGCAACGCCAAGTCCATATTGATGTTTGGATCGCATTTGTTGAGGTACCATCTGGATATCATTGCACTGTGCTCTGTTCTAGCGCCTAGGCTGAGAGTAATTATCCTACCAAGGCACTACACTACACCACCCTGACTAGCCACCACATTCTATTCCTGCTCCTTAGTAAAAATGTATATTTCTGCCTGGCACAGCTGACAGGCTAGCCATGGATGCTGGCCCCGTGCACCATCATACCATGTGCTTGCAGAGGCTGGGGCATAGAATAAACACCATGCATGTCCACTGGCCCCCAGGAAGGGCCTCTGCATGCGCTCTGGTTCGATCTCTCTAGTATCTCGATTAGGAACCCTCTGGGATCTTCACAGATTAGTTCTCTTGGGATCTCAATATCTGTTTGAGCAGCGTGTTTCCCACCATGACTCTACAAGATATCAATTTAGGAACACCACACATTTACTCCCCCTCTGGAAAGTCTCCACTGCCTTTCGGCTTGAATTGTGTTATACAAATACCACATGCATACATACATACATACATACACACATACATACATACATACATACATGTAGATGGGACAAGCTGAAGGTGCTGTGCAATTACTGCAGTTCCACATAACCACACCAACCTTACTTCACTCACAAGGATGGGAAGGGAACCAGCAGGTTGAACATGACTCAATAATAAAAATAATTTTTTAATCTTAAAAATAACCAGTGCTAGATTTATTTACATAACAGTTTTACATTGTTTGACCTAAAAGAAAAGGCCAGACTATTGCACACTTAGGACTAGTTTTCCACAAGTTCCACTTACACCTTGAAACGGCCTGATTTCTAAGTATAAGGCATTCACAATACGTGATTGTCCAAGGGTAAACCCATTTACTCATGCAGTATTACCCCACAATGGTGTAGTGTTGCACCTGAGTAAATCCTACTCCAAGGGCGTGGGGAGTGAGTGTTCCAGGACACAGATACCTTGGAAAGTTTGGGAACAAGCATGCACTTGAGAGTTTGTGGGAAATGGTCAGAGACTTAATCCTGCCATATAGTACTGTTGGTGTTCGAACCTGAATTATAGGCCTGAGTTAGCGAAGTATGGGGGCGGAAATTGGTTCCCCTCACCGGCACTTTTCATGATTGGTATGTATAGGTTTCCCTCTATCTGACGTGTGACTCCTCAATGTCTGTCTCCACTATATTCCTGATCCGGGCCACAGGAGGCCACTGATTAAAGTTCTAGTGCAGAACAAATCTATCTTTATTATGCTGCAGGCCCAGCAATTTTGGCCGCTCTCTGAGATGTCACACTGCAGATTTATCTCTGACCATCCTAGGTCACTCCCTGAGGTTCCACGGCTGCAAGTTTATCTCTTGAGTGTAATCCTGACCCAGGCCATCCTATGTCACTCTCTGAGGCCCCACAACAGCAGGTTTATCTCTTAAGAGTAATTCTGACCTAAGCCATCCTAGGTCACTCTCTGAGGTTCCACGGCTGCAGGTTTATCACTTAAGTGTAATCCTGACCCAAGCCTTTCTAGGTCACTCCCTGAGGCCCCACGGCTGCAGGTTTATCTCTTAAGAGTAATCCTGACCCCAGCCATGGTAGGTCACTCTCTGAGGTTCCACAGCTGCAGGTTTATCTCTTGAGTGTAACCTTGAACCAGGCCATGCTAGGTCACTCTCTGAGGCTCCAGAACTGCAGTTTATCTCTTACGTGTAATCCCAACTGAGGCCATGCTAGGTCACTCCCTGAGGCTCCAGGCTGAAGGTTTATCGCTTAAGTGTAATCCTGACCCAGAACATCCTAGGTCACTCCCTGAGGTTCCACGGCTGCAGGTTTATCTCTTGAGTGTAATCCTGACCCAGGCCATCCTATGTCACTCTCTGAGGCCCCACAACAGCAGGTTTATCTCTTAAGAGTAATTCTGACCTAAGCCATCCTAGGTCACTCTCTGAGGTTCCACGGCTGAAGGTTTATCACTTAAGTGTAATCCTGACCCAAGCCTTTCTAGGTCACTCTCTGAGGCCCCACGGCTGCAGGTTTATCTCTTAAGAGTAATCCTGACCCAGGCCATGCTAGGTCACTCCTTGAGGTTCCACGGCTGCAGGTTTATCTCTTAAGTGTCATCCTGATTCAGGCCATGCTAGGTCACTCCCTGAGGTTCCACGCTGCAGGTTTATCTCTCGAGTGTAATCCTGACCCAGGCCATGCTAGGTCACTCCCTGAGGTTCCAAGCTGCACGATTATCTCTTGAGTATAATCCTGACCCCGGCCATGCTAGGTCACTCCCTGAGGTTCCACGGCTGCAGGTTTATCTCTTGAGTGTAATCCTGACCCAGGCCATGCTAGGTCACTCCCTGGGGCTCCACTCTGCAGGTTTATCTCTTGAGTGTAATCCTGACCCAGGCCATGCTAGGTCACTCCCTGGGGCTCCACTCTGCAGGTTTATCTCTTGAGTGTAATCCTGAACCAGGCCATGCTAGGTCACTCCCTGAGGTTCCACGGCCACAGGTTTATATAGTAAGTGAAATCCTGACCCAAGTCATGCTAGGTCACTCCCTGACACCCCACGGCTGCAGGTTTATCTCTTAAGTGTAATCCTGACCCAGGCCATCCTAGGTCACTCCCTGACGCCCCACGGCTGCAGGTTTATCTCTCGAGTGTAATCCTGACTCAGGCCATCCTAGGTCACTCCCTGAGGTTCCACGCCTGCAGGTTTATCTCTTAAGAGTAATCCTGACCTAAGCCTTGCTAGGTCACTCTCTGAGGCTCCAGAACTGCACGATTATCTCTTGAGTGTAATCCTGACCCAGGCCATGTTATGTCACTCCCTGAGGTTCCACGGCTGCAGGTTTATCTCTTAAGTGTAATCCTGACCCAGGCCATGCTAGGTCACTCCCTGAGGCCCCATGGCTGTAGGTTTATTTCTTAAGTGTAATCCTGACTCTGGCCATTCTAGGTCACTCTCTGAGGTCCCATGGCTGTAGGTTTATTTCTTAAGTGTAATCCTGACTCTGGCCATCCTAGGTCACTCTCTGAGGTCCCACGCTGCGAGTTTATCTCTTAAATGCAATCCTGATCCAGGCCATGCTAGGTCACTTTCTGAGGTTCCACGGCCGCAGGTTTATATAGTAAGCGTAATCCTGACTCAGGCCATGCTAGGTCACTCTCTGAGGCCCCACGGCTGCAGGTTTATCTCTTAAGAGTAATCCTGACCCAAGCCTTTCTAGGTCACTCTCTGAGGCTCCATGACTGCACGATTATCTCTTAAGTGTAATCCTGACCCAGGCCATGCTAGGTCACTCTCTGAGGTTCCACGGCCGCAGGTTTATATCGTAAGCGTAATCCTGACCCAGGCCATGCTATGTCACTCCCTGAGGCCGCACGGCTGCAGGTTTATCTCTTAAGTGTAATCCTGACCCAAGCCATCCTAGGTCACTCCCTGAGGTTCCACGGCTGCAGGTTTATCTCTTAAGTGTAATCCTGACCCAGGCCATCCTAGGTCACTCCCTGAGGCTCCACGGCTGCAGGTTTATCTCTTAAGAGTAATCCTGACCTAAGCCTTGCTAGGTCACTCTCTGAGGCTCCAGAACTGCAGGTTATCTCTTGAGTGTAATCCTGACCCAGGCCATGCTAAGTCACTCCCTGAGGTTCCACGCTGCACGATTATCTCTTGAGTGTAATCCTGACCCAGGCCATGCTAGGTCACTCTCTGAGGCCCCATGGCTGTAGGTTTATTTCTTAAGTGTAATCCTGACTCTGGCCATTCTAGGTCACTCTCTGAGGTCCCATGGCTGTAGGTTTATTTCTTAAGTGTAATCCTGACTCTGGCCATCCTAGGTCACTCTCTGAGGTCCCACGCTGCGAGTTTATCTCTTAAGTGCAATCCTGATCCAGGCCATGCTAGGTCACTTTCTGAGGTTCCACGGCCGCAGGTTTATATAGTAAGCGTAATCCTGACTCAGGCCAAGCTAGGTCACTCCCTGAGGCCCCACAGCTGCAGGTTTATCGCTTAAGTGTAATCCTGACCCCGGCCATGCTAGGTCACTCTCTGAGGTTCCTGAACTGCAGGTTTATCTCTTAAGAGTAATCCTGACCCAGGCCATGCTAGGTCACTCTCTGAGGCCCCACGGCTGCAGGTTTATCTCTTAAGAGTAATCCTGACCCAGGCCATGCTAGGTCACTCTCTGAGGTTCCACGGCCGCAGGTTTATATCGTAAGCGTAATCCTGACCCAGGCCATGCTAGGTCACTCCCTGAGGCTCCACGGCTGAAGGTTTATCTCTTAAGTGTAATCCTGACCCAGGCCATGCTAGGTCACTCCTTGAGGTTCCACAGCTGCAGGTTTATCTCTTAAGAGTAATCCTGACCCAGGCCATGCTAGGTCACTCTCTGAGGCCCCACGGCTGCAGGTTTATCTCTTAAGAGTAATCCTGACCCAGGCCATGCTAGGTCACTCTCTGAGGCCCCACGGCTGCAGGTTTATCTCTTAAGAGTAATCCTGACCCAGGCCATGCTAGGTCACTCTCTGAGGTTCCACGGCCGCAGGTTTATATCGTAAGCGTAATCCTGACCCAGGCCATGCTAGGTCACTCCCTGAGGCTCCACGGCTGAAGGTTTATCTCTTAAGTGTAATCCTGACCCAGGCCATGCTAGGTCACTCCTTGAGGTTCCACAGCTGCAGGTTTATCTCTTAACTATAAACCTGACCCAAGCCATGCTAGGTCACTCTCTGAGGTTCCTGAACTGCAGGTTTATCTCTTAAGTATAATCCATATGCGGCCATGCTAGGTCACTCCCTGAGGTTCCACGCTGCATGTTTATGTATTGAGTGTAATCCTGACCCAGGCCATGCTAGGTCACTCTCTGAGGTTCCACGCTGCACGTTTATGTCTTGAGTGTAATCCTGACCCAGGCCATGCTAGGTCACTCCCTGAGGCTCCACGGCAGCAGGTTTATCTCTTAAGAGTAATCCTGACCCAGAACATTCTAGGTCACTCCCTGAGGTTCCACGCTGCAGGTTTATCGCTTAAGTGTAATCCTGCCCATGCCTTTCTAGGTCACTCTCTGAGGCCCCACGGCTGCAGGTTTATCTCTTAAGAGTAATCCTGACCCAGGCCATGCTAGGTCACTCTCTGAGGTTCCACGGCCGCAGGTTTATATCGTAAGCGTAATCCTGACCCAGGCCATGCTAGGTCACTCTCTGAGGCCCCACAGCTGCAGGTTTATCTCTTAAGAGTAATCCTGACCCAGGCCATGCTAGGTCACTCTCTGAGGTTCCACGGCCGCAGGTTTATATCGTAAGCGTAATCCTGACCCAGGCCATGCTAGGTCACTCTCTGAGGCCCCACGGCTGCAGGTTTATCTCTTAAGAGTAATCCTGACCCAGGCCATCCTAGGTCACTCTCTGAGGTTCCACGCCTGCAGGTTTATCTCTCGAGTGTAATCCTGACCCAGGCCTTTCTAGGTCACTCTCTGAGGCCCCACGGCTGCAGGTTTATCTCTTAAGAGTAATCCTGACCCAGGCCATGCTAGGTCACTCCCTGAGTCTCCACGGCTGCAGGTTTATCTCTTAACAGTAATCCTGACCTAAACCTTGCTAGGTCACTCTCTGAGGTTCCAGGCTGCAGGTTTATACCGTAAGCGTAATCCTGACCCAGGCCATGCTAGGTCACTCTCTGAGGTTCCACGGCTGCAGGTTTATCTCTTGAGTGTAATCCTGACCCAGGCCATCCTAGGTCACTCCCTGAGGCTCCACGGCTGCAGGTTTATCTCTTAAGAGTAATCCTGACCTAAGCCATGCTAGGTCACTCCCTGACGCCCCACGGCTGCAGGTTTATCTCTTGAGTGTAATCCTGACCCAGGCCATTCTAGGTCACTCCCTGAGGTTCCACGGCTGCAAGTTTATCTCTTAAATGTAATCCTGACCCAGGCCATGCTAGGTCACTCTCTGAGGCCCCATGCCTGCAGGTTTATCTCTTAAGTGTAATCCTGACCCAGGCCATGCTAGGTCACTCTCTGAGGTTCCACGGCCGCAGGTTTATATAGTAAGTGTAATCCCGACTCAGGCCATGCTAGGTCACTCTCTGAGGCTCCACGGCTACAGGTTTATCTCTCGAGTGTAATCCTGACCCAGGCCTTTCTAGGTCACTCTCTGAGGCCCCACGGCTGCAGGTTTATCTCTTAAGAGTAATCCTGACCCAGGCCATGCTAGGTCACTCTCTGAGGCCCCACGGCTGCAGGTTTATCTCTTGAGTGTAATCCTGACCCAGTCCATCCTAGGTCACTCCCTGGGGCTCCACGGCTGCAGGTTTATCTCTTAAGTGTAATCCTGACCCAGGCCATGCTAGGTCACTCTCTGAGGTTCCACGGCCGCAGGTTTATATAGTAAGTGTAATCCCGACTCAGGCCATGCTAGGTCACTCTCTGAGGCTCCACGGCTACAGGTTTATCTCTTGAGTGTAATCCTGTCCCAGGGCCATGCTCGGTCACACTCTGACTCATGCTACGTCATGCCTTAAGGTTCCACCTTTGAGGCAATTTAATCTCTTATACAAAGTAAATCTTTTGCACTGCCTCATTCCTGCTTTTAATGATTCCGGAGCAAGAGAACAACCAGATTTAGATGGAAACCAGTTACCTCCAAGAACTCTGCATCATGAAGGAATTTTAAAAAAATCATTTTGACGGGATGAATTCCAATGTCCTCAGACTCATCCCTGAGAAAATCTGATTCATTTTTCTCCAGAGACGCCACAAACTCAAGGTGGAATGGCTGAACTCACTTAAATGCGATAACTTCTCATCCACAACAAATGAAGTAAAGTCCTGATCATCAATCCCTATAAGTGTCCTCTAAGATCAATCGCACCGTGAGGTTAGCAAGAACTTCAATATTCTTGCTGTGAGAAGGCGGCCTGATATATGCTGTCCACTAGTTCTGGCGGGCACCTGTATCAGTCCAAACAACCCCTTATGGTGATAGGTTAAAGACAACCTTTATTGAAAGCTATCCTAGTGGTAGCTGTGGAGAGCAGCCTTCAGGCTAAGTCTCGAAGGAATGTAAAGCAGCTTGTTTTACCAGTCTATAATGTTATGTTATGTTATGTTACGTTAGGCACATTTGTAGTGCGCTCAGCTGCCCCAGCAAAGGGGCGTCCTGGCGCATGACAAGGTAAGACATAACTAACACTCAACAGAAAAAAGAAAACAACCAGAAAAGGAAAAGTCAAAACAGAAAGGTTTTGATAGCTTTCCGAAACAATAGAAGGTCTTCCATCAAACGAATCTCAATCGGAAGAGAGTTCCAAAGCCCTGCTGCTATGACCCGAAAGGACCGGCCACCAGCACGGCTAAGCTTAAACCTCGGGACCACAGCAAGCGCTTGGCCCGATGATCTCAGAGAACGGGTCGGGACATACCAAGACAAGAGATTAGAAAGGATCTGGGGAGCTGATCCCTTCAAGATCTTAAACGCCAAACATAGGACTTTCAAATGAATTCTTGTCTTAATCGGCAGCCAATGCAACGATCGAAGAGTGCTAGAGACAGAGCAGGACCTGGGCAAGCCAACTATGGCTCTAGCTGCAGCATTTTGGACACGTTGAAGGCGGATGGTTTCTGCCTGGTTGACCCCTACCAGGAGTGAGCTTGCATAGTCCAGGCGAGATATTACTGTTGCCTGAACCACCCGCTGCCTGGTAGGGGGGTCAAAAAACTTCAGGACAGGTCTTAAACTCCGAAGGACCCCAAAACAACAGGCCGCGGTCTTCTTAGTGTGCCCGACGAAGCTAAGAGTGGGATCCATCCACACTCCCAAGTTTCTCAACTCCGTTACCGGAATTGGGGACGGCCCAAGCTCCGGAGGCCACCATCTATCACCCCAGAGTTCCATCCCCTTCCCGACCACCATGACCTCAGTCTTCTTAGTGTTGAGCTGGAGACAGTTGGTATTCATCCAGCTCGCCACCGCCCTCAGTCCACTCTGGAACCGAGGGGCATCCTGCCCAGCATCCCCACTGATAGTAACCGCTAGCTGAGTGTCGTCGGCATATGAGACCATAGTCCTGCCCCACTGTTTGGCGACATCAGCCAGCGGTCTCACGTAAAGATTGAATAACGTGGGACTCAGTGAGGATCCCTGCGGCACCCCCAGGCCCAGCGGATGGAATTTGGACTGATACGGTGGTATAGCAACACAGAAGGAACGCTCGTCGAGAAAGGAACGGAACCACTGTAGGGCAAGCCCAGCAATGCCTATCTCCTCCAGGCGGTGCAGAAGGATGCGGTGTGAGACAGTATCGAAGGCAGCGCTCAGATCTAGTAGTACTAGAGCCGCCGTCTGTCCCACATCCAGCACCATACGCAGCTGTTCAGCCATGGCGAGAAGGGCTGTCTCCGTGCTGTGCCCAGCCCGGAACCCGTTTTGAGTAGCATCCAGAATATTGGCTCGGGTAAGATGGTCAGAAAGAACCTGATTGACGTGGGCCTCCACAACTTTTGCCGTCCAAGGAAGCAAGGAGATGGGCCGGTAGCTCTCTGGTTTTAACGGATCCAGTGAGGGTTTCTTCAAGATAGGAGAAACCACTGCCCGCTTCCATTTAGCTGGAACCGTACCCGTGGCCAGCGAGATGTTAATCAAGGAGCGTACCATGGAACGACCCACAAAAGACTGGTCCCTGAAGAGGGCAGGTCTTAACGGATCCAAGGGTGATCCAGATTTAATTTTCTGGGTCAGCCTATCAAATCCCTCAGGAAGAAGCAAGGGAAGAGAATCCAAAATAGGGAGGCCAGGGATAATATCCAGGGCCCCCGATGATGGCCCCGTGCAGGGAAAGGCCCGGTAGATGCCCTGCACTTTCTCCAGAAAGAAAGAAGCCAAGGCCTCACAGTGAGAGGTAGAAGCCGTTGCCTGGGAGGAGATTCTTTTTGCCAAAAGATCTTTAAGAGCCTTGAATATAGATTTGGACGGGTTAATACTATTGCGGAATTCTGCCGCGTAGAACGCCGCACGGGCTCTACAGATGGCACGGTGATAGACCTTAACGGAAGTCAGATACAATGCTTTCTTAGCAGTATCATAAGACCTCCGCCACTCTCTCTTGCCCCGCCTACAGCTCCCTTTCAAAGCACGAAGGGCGCTGTCATACCAGGGGCTCGACTCTCTGGAGCTAAGTTTACTAACCATGATGGGAATCAGTGAGTCAAGCGCCCTGGTAATCCACTGGCAGAACTGGTCGTAATCCATTTCCACATTGTCCAAGGGTCCTAACGGATCTACAGCCAGAACATGATGAAGGTCTTCCAGCCTAAGTTTATTCCAGTGCCTTCTAGGGACTAATCTAACTGGGGGAGTAGAGGGGATCTCAGGCAGAGAAACCCGGATAGCCACTAAAGAGTGGTCCGTCCACTCTAAAGGTGAAATGGAAGAGACTGTAGCTTCCGTTAGATTAGTGAAAAAGGGGTCCAATATATGCCCTCCTACGTGCGTAGGTTGTGATACCTTTTGAGACAGCTGAAGGGCCTCGAGGTCAGCTAGAATATTAACAACAGCCAGCATGCTCTGATTGTCGAAATGGAGGTTGAGATCTCCCAAGATGGAGAAATTGGCGCAGCCAATTGCCAGAGAGCTAACGGCGTCAGGGAAAGCTTCTCTGAACGCAACGTCGCTGCCTGGGGGTCGATATACCACCATCCCCGAGATCGAAAACTGGGGACTGATCGAGATATTAAAAGAGGCGCTTTCGCACCCAGCAATATCTAAAGCATTCCAGCTACAGGGGAAACTAGATTTGACAGCAAGGGCAATACCCACTCCTCTAGATGGACGGTTAAGAGTAAAGATGGGGGAACAACCTTTACAACGCAACTTTTACAACGCACTACCTTTACAACGCATTTTTTACAACGCATAATCCATTACAACGCATGACATTACAACGCATGACACTACAACGCATTTTTAAAAACTACCTTTACAACGCATTCCACTACAACGCATACTACCATTACAACGCATACCATTACAACGCATAATATTACACTACACTATCCAACACTTACCCTACTGTTGCACCCCCTGGAGTTAGAATAGTAATTTTTACCCCTATACTATCCAACACTTACCCTACTGTTCCACCCCCTGGAGTTAGAATAGTAATTGTTACCCCTATACTATCCAACACTTACCCTACTGATGCACCCCCTGGAGTTAGAATAGTAATTTTTACCCCTATACTATCCAACACTTACCCTACTGATGCACCCCCTGGAGTTAGAATAGTAATTTTTACCCCTATACTATCCAACACTTACCCTACTGTTGCACCCCCTGGAGTTAGAATAGTAATTTTTACCCCTATACTATCCAACACTTACCCTACTGTTGCACCCCCTGGAGTTAGAATAGTAATTTTTACCCCTATACTATCCAACACTTACCCTACTGATGCACCCCCTGGAGTTAGAATAGTAATTTTTACCCCTATACTATCCAACACTTACCCTAATGTTGCACCCCCTGGAGTTAGAATAGTAATTTTTACCCCTATACTATCCAACACTTACCCTACTGTTGCACCCCCTGGAGTTAGAAAAGTAACTTTTACCCCTATACTATCTAATACTTACCTTAAATGTAATTTAATATTATGCGTTGTAATGGTATGCGTTGTAAAGGTAGTATGCGTTGTAATGGAAATGCGTTGTAAAGGTATTTTTTAAAAATGCGTTGTAGTGTCATGCGTTGTAATGTCATGCGTTGTAATGGATTATGCGTTGTAAAAAATTTGTTGTAAGTGCATGCGTTGTAAAAGTGTGCGTTGTAACGTCATACATCCGTAAAGATGGAATACTCAGGGGGGAAGGCCAGATTAATAATGGTTGCATCGTCTTCCTGCAACCAGGTTTCCGTGATGGCAAATATATCTGGGGTCTCATCCCGCATGAGGTCCAAGATGGCTTGATGGTGTTGCACCAAGGACCTGACATTCAAGCTAAATAAACGAAGAACATGCGCCGAGCCATTATTCCGAGAGGCGATAATGGAAGGCCTCTGGCGGGTATGAACGGGAGGGGCAAGTGCCCAACTCCCACAGGCACACCGATAAGGGCCACTAAGGGGATGGATCAGTGCCTGATTACACTTAGGAATAGTCAGTCCAATGGACCACAGAGTCTCCTTGGAATAAGTGATCATCACGACACCGGTTGGAAAAATGCCAAGAAATAGCACGCTGCGCCTCGCGCGTCCTAAGCGCGGACGGGCGCAGACGGGCAGGACTCTGGCTAGACTCCGGCTAAGCGACGGCGTCCCACTGCGCGACCCCGCTGCCCGGGGGAAGGGGCAACTTTAAATAGGCGTCCCGCGAGGCTGACCGAGCGCAAGATCGCTCAAAATGGCGCCCGCCGGGAGAAGCAGTGCCCAACCAAAGGTGGCGCCCAACCAGGACTACCCCTGTGACCCGGACCCACCAAAGCGGCGGTGATTTGCAAACTTTTAAATGCAGTGTAAGGGAAAGGGAGAGCCCAGCCTAGTCCCAATAAAAACAGGGACAAATAAAGCAAATCAACACAAATAACAAACAGGAATTTTTAAAAGTACAAAGCGCTAGCAGCAGCGCAAGCGCAGCTATGCAAATACCTTGTATAATCTCTTGAATGACCAAATGAAAGGACAACCACACCAGGTATATATTTAAAATATATGTATTTAAGATTAAACACACCCCTCTAGTCTCTTTATGAGACTGGAGTTCAAAGTACTTTGTTTACAAGTTAGCAATTATCAGTAATAGCACAAATACACGTTTGGGCCCTAGGGGCGTACCAAACCATATACCAAAAAAGTGGTATAAGAACCACGACTGGAATAGACACAAGGCCTAAAGCCTGTAGAATCGCTGGGACCCCAAGGAACCACCCAAGGTAGTGACACAGGGGGCCCACGGGGACTGTATGCAGTGTGTAAACACAACTGAGGGTTCCCGTTGTCTTCTATAGGCAATGTTGCGGTTGGAAATGTAAAGATTAGGGACACTTCTAAGTGAGTCAAGACCAAACACTTTTGGACTTAAGAAGTTCTAGGGCTAACACCCACGGGAGCACTGGAGTACTCATGTTACCTCACCCAGGGAAGCCGGGTGCATAGGTGTCTTTTGGTGTCGGGTCACGTCGTCGATTTCAATGGGAGCCTGCAAAGAACTGCTACTGCCGTGAAGAGGAGAAGTGTCCGAAGAGATCCAAGCCTGGATCTAGGATGGAAGGAACCTGAAAGCAGAGGGTACAGAGTCTGGGTCACTAGCCAGTGACCAAGGGCAGGATGGACCAATGCCCACACATGTCGGGTGCTTCAGGTGAGTTGATTGGTGTCTTGACTCTTCAGCCACAAGATCCAAGAGGCGTCGACGAAGACCACGAGCTGGATTCGAGCTGTCCCACGAAGTCTGTCGAGTGCTGCAGTGTCGGCGACTAGAAGGCGCCCAACAAGCCTTGGCAACTGCAAGTCACTGGAATTCAGAGAAAGGACTGCGGTGCAGACCAGCAAGGTATGAGGGACTCACCCAGCAAGGGTAAGTCAGGGCACATCTGGAACAACCAGGTAAGCCCAATTAGAAAAGGAGTTGATTTCGTGGGGACCTGCTAGCCAATGGGCGATTGATCGCGAAGAAGCCTCGAGCAGTAGCACTTGAAGCTGGCCCACGGATCACTCGTTGAGTGGAGGCCAACAATCTTCTGTGCAGGAGGAGCTCAAGGCAGGGGCTACTCGGAGCCCAAAGCACAACTTCGAGGAGGACCAGGAAGATAGTGTTGTTGCAAAAGTTCACGGTGTCCAGGGGTCACGGTTCCACGTCACCCACGATAACCACGGGCCACAGCTTTGCTGTGGACTCAGGGTAGCCACGGGGAAGTCTGGAAATCCACCTCTGGTGATGCAAAGACTTCGGCGTCCGGCAGGAGCTTCAGCGATGCAGACCGGTCAGTTGCTTCTTTGGTGCCTGCCAAGCAGGGGAGTCCCTCCTTGACCCCAAGGGAGATTTCTTCAGTCTTGTAGTTAAAGTAGAACGTCGAAGGTCCAGGATATATGCTGCAGAGTTTCGTCCAGTGTAATCTAAAGCCCTAGGTACTGAATTCCTATACTTATACTAAGTTTAGGGGATGGACTAACTCTAAGGCCCCACCTATGGGTGGGCTTGGAAAGAAGGGTGGTTACACCCATTTCCTTTGTCCAGTTTCACGCCAGAGTGGGGCAGGTAAACCCTGCAACCGGTTTGAACTAAGCTATGCACAGGGACAGCAAACATGCCCCCAGTGCAGGACTTCAAAGCACCAGAAAGTGCTGCCGCCCAGCCCCAATACACATCTGCCTGTCTGGGGAGGTGGTCACACCTCCCTTCGACAGGAAACCTTTTGTCCAGGCCTCCCCTGCCGGAGTTTCGGTCAGCAGCAGGAGGCCAGACCCGTGTCTGTTGCAGAGGCATCCATTTTGGGATGCCAGGGCTCAGGAAAGTCCAACCGGGTTTAGCCAGTGTGAACATGTCTTTTCCTCTAGAAGGGTGGAATGCTACCCCCGCCGCCAGAACTGGCAGGGGGGGTAGTATTCCAAAGCGTTTGACACCAAACACAACATGCTTTGATGCAGCCATTCCAAAGTTAGCATTTACCGCGAGGTTATAATGCACTGAAGAGTATATGGTATGGCTGTATCACAGAACAGCCATAAGGAAGTATTTCCGAAAGCTCATGCTTGGGCACCCTCTCACACGAAACCAAGCACTCTGCCTTCAGGATTGTCAAGGCCTGCCATAGGAGTGACTTATAGGTTTATATCTGTCTGTATATATGCAGTAGCAGACCTGTGGTGTTATTTTGGAGTGCTTCCCAGGGGTGGCATAATACATGCGTCAGCTCCCGGTAGGCCTCTGAGGTACCTATGTCCTAGGTGCATAGTATACCATATACTAGGGACTTATAAGGCACTCCAGAATCCAATTAGAAATGTACCTAATGTACATGGAAACCATTTTAGAGAGGAAGCAGCCAGGCTGGGGTCCGGATTAGCAGGGCCACAGCCAGACTAAGGTCGAAAAACAGTGAAACACCAGCAAAAAGTGGCGAACCCATGTGAAGCAGATCCTGCTCTCCTACACCTGCTACAAGAGTAACACCTTTCTTACCCCCCTGGATTTCGCCTGATGGTCCAAGTCAGGCGCGCAACACCCATTGGGCTCACCGGGCTTCAGCCCCCCCCCCCGTCATGTGCGTCAGCCCGGCTGAGACAGCCTCGCGGGCTGTCATCCGTCTAATTGCAGCCGGACCCGAGTACTTAACAGGTCTTTAAAAGACCATTTACTCGTTAATGAGGCTTTTGTTGTATTTTCACCCCTTTTTACAGCCGCTCTGCCTATGGCTGGAAGACTTAGCCCCCCCCGAAATTTTTTCAGCCCCCCCCCCCGAAATTTGTCTCTAGTTGCCCGCCTGGTCCAAGTTCTATCACACTTCCGCTATAGTAAAGCAACCACCCTTAGGGGAGTCCCCAAGTCCACGCTCTCTCCGCGCTCACCCATCCTGCATTCGGTAACCAGACAGTTGTCAGGTACCAGAAAATCTGATCACATCACCCTGGTACTTAGAGGACTGCAGTGAGTCCCCCTCGAGGCCAGAATTAAGGTAACCTGGTACGCATCACGTCAGAGCCATCTAGCCTGGCTAACCCGGTTACTAGAAATCTCCTGCAAAACCGAACAAGTGCAGATAGACTCAGACAGGAGTCCAAGACCAGAACCCAGGCTGCCACCTCCCAGCACTTGACAGACGCCCTCCAGGCTCTCTGGGCTCCATCCCAGCCAAGGGAGGCTCCAGGAAGACCTGCTCGATGTCTGCAAAATCACAGCCTGAAACCATGTTTATGCCAAAGTCACTTCAAGTACAGAGCCAATTCCTAGACTTTCTGTCAAGCAACCCTCGTCTTCCCTCTGTCCCTCGTCTTCCCTCTGTCCTCCGTCTCCTCTCTGTCCCCGTCTCCTCCTCTGCCGCTGACCGCGGCCCCCGCAGGGGGCCAATCGGCGGTCGGCGCCTTAGTGCCCCCGGGGCACCGGTCACCCCTCCTCACCCCCTCCCACGGGAGGGGGCGGGGACGACGACCGGAGCCCCCCTCCTCTGGCTGGCCGGAAGTGACGCGCAAGGCGTGTCACTTCCTGGCCCTGGTGTGAGGGGGAGGCTATTTAGCCTTCCCCCACCCTCCTGGCTACCTCTTTGTCGCCCACCTCGCCACATCCCTCCCTACCGCTTACCCGGCATAGGCGTTGGGTGGGGGGGGTTTCTGAGCGTTGTAATGTTTTCTTTTTTTTTCGTTGCAGGCGGAGTTACAGGGCGATCTGGAAGCAGGCCGGTACAAAGGGTACCTCTGCGCGGCACCATAGGGGGTGCCTGAGCCAAAACCGAGGAGCCTCATGGGAGGGTCCCGGAAGCCGTGTCGGCGCCCCGCTAGTCCTGCGGGCGGTTGTGGGCCTGAACAACCGGGGGCTTGCTAAGCGACGCTCCGCCCCCAGAAGGGGGGCGTGAGTAGAAGTTACCAACGGCACGTGATCGTAGAAAGAATCACATGGATGGCAGCAACGGTGGGCATCGTCCCCGCGCTGCCCGGCTCATCAGGCGGGCAGGCGACCCAGTTGGTTGCCTGCCCTTGGATCGCCCGTAAGATAACCCACCCATTACATATTCTGGAATTATGTAATAAACCTGCAGCATTGTTACCCAACACCAACTGTCTTGTGTGTGTCATTTGGGTAACCTACCATGAGGGAGGGGGGACAGCGGGGTGCCCCTGGGGGTACTATGTCCCCCGTCTCCTCTCTGTCCCCGTCTCCTCTCTGTCCCCCGTCTTCCCTCTGTCCCCCGTCTCCTCTCTGTCCCCGTCTCCTCTCTGTCCCCCGTCTTCCCTCTGTCCCCCGTCTCCTCACTGTCCCTCGTCTCCTCTCTGTCCCCCGTCTCCTCCTCTGTCGTACTCGCGTCTTCTTCTGACTCCTCTCTCCTCTCCTTTCCCCTCCCTCTTCTTTATCTGACTCCTTCAGTGCTCTCCATCAGGCTCAACTATTCCCTCTGTCCTCCATTACCACCCACTTCTTCTTAACATCTCGACAGATGTTCAGGCAGCTGCAGCTATGAACTGTGTTGCCTCTGTTGGGTCGTTGTGTCTTCAAGTCTTCTGTTTCCTCATGTTGTGTCACTGGAGAGCGCATTGAAGCCCTCCGGTACAGCGGCGCTGTAGAAAAACAAACTTACCTCTGTTAGGGAGACAGGTCCACAAGAGAGAGTAGCGCTTTGCACCACAATCCTGCGCGTGCCTCTGCAAAGACCATCGGTGTGCCCTGCAGCTCCGGTGGGCCTCGGTATCCTGCTGCCAGGCACTCTGAGGAGGGTGGGCACCTTCGATCTGCTTACACCTGCCGCCTCTCCCGAAGGTCTGAGCCTCCTCTGGCAGGCACCAGGAGGCTTCACTCCAGCCCAGGCGCATCCTTCCGGCCTGAGCTCCTCTCCCCCGCCACGCCCGTGCATTAGCGCTTCTGTTGACATGAGGTGATGACAACGTTTGCAGAACCGTGGAAAAAACATGCAGAAAAGCCACGTCGCCATGTTGTACTTGGCCCTCTCTGCCAAGAAGCCAACCACTGAATGGGCACGTGGTCTGAGCTGCCGTCTCCACCTGAGGAAGCCCTGGCATGGGTTCAACAGGGATATCAAACAGAGGTAAATTAAACTCCCCACCACTCCACACGACCTTCACGTGAACTTATGTTTTTAATGTTTCATTTCTCTGAAGGGAATACTTAACTTAGAATTCAGCAGGAACAGAGGCCGCTCACTGTCCGGTTGTCCCATGGCGGTTGAGAAGGAACTCGCTACATGTCCAATTCATGAAGTACGACCTCAAATTAGGACCCTCCAATACAACAGCAGAATCATCTTTGGCAAAGCCAGTAGGTAAGGTTTATTTTCGATAGATGTGTTCTTTATTATAACGGGCGTATGCTACAGCGCTGTGTGTTTGTCTGCAGAATGAAACCCCATACAGGTCCCCTCATACAAATATAAACACAGACCTACATGCAGTCACCGACCACAGGCTGAAACAGATGGGCATCGGATGGATGGATGATTGGATGTGGGTTGTTCGATGGATGGGTGTGGCGACAAAGGTGTGTGGATACAGTGACAAAGGTGTGTGGATACAGTGACAAAGGTGGGTGGATACAGTGTCAAAGGTGGGTGGGTACAGTGTCAAAGGTTGGTGGATACAGAGACAAAGGTGGATGGATACAGTGACAAAGGTGTGTGGATACAGTGACAAAGGAGTGTGGATACAGAGACAAAGGTGGATGGATACAGTGACAAAGGTGGGTGGGTACAGTGTCAAAGGTGGATGGATACAGTGTCAAAGGTGGGTGGGTACAGTGTCAAAGGTTGGTGGATACAGTGACAAAGGTTGGTGGATACAGTGTCAAAGGTTGGTGGATACAGTGACAAAGGAGTGTGGATACAGTGTCAAAGGTGGGTGGATACAGAGACAAAGGTGGGTGGATACAGAGACAAAGGTGGGTGGGTACAGAGACAAAGGTGTGTGGATACAGTGACAAAGGTGGGTGGATACAGAGACAAAGGTGGGTGGATACAGTGACAAAGGTGGGTGGATACAGAGACAAAGGTGGGTGGATACAGTGACAAAGGTGGGTGGATACAGTGACAAAGGTGGGTGGATACAGAGACAAAGGTGGGTGGATACAGTGACAAAGGTGGGTGGATACAGTGATAAAGGTGGGTGGATACAGAGACAAAGGTGGGTGGATACAGTGACAAAGGTGGGTGGATACAGAGACAAAGGTGGGTGGATACAGTGACAAAGGTGGGTGGATACAGTGACAAAGGTGGGTGGATACAGAGACAAAGGTGGGTGGATACAGTGACAAAGGTGGGTGGATACAGTGACAAAGGTGGGTGGATACAGAGACAAAGGTGGGTGGATACAGAGACAAAGGTGGGTGGATACAGTGACAAAGGTGGGTGGATACAGTGACAAAGGTGGGTGGATACAGAGACAAAGGTGGGTGGATACAGAGACAAAGGTGGGTGGGTACAGAGACAAAGGTGGGTGGGTACAGTGTCAAAGGTTGGTGGATACAGTGACAAAGGTTGGTGGATACAGTGTCAAAGGTTGGTGGATACAGTGACAAAGGTGGGTGGATACAGTGACAAAGGTGGGTGGATACAGAGACAAAGGTGGGTGGATACAGTGACAAAGGTGTGTGGATACAGAGACAAAGGTGGGTGGGTACAGAGAAAAAGGTGGGTGGGTACAGTGTCAAAGGTTGGTGGATACAGTGACAAAGGTGGGTGGATACAGAGACAAAGGTTGGTGGATACAGTGACAAAGGTGGGTGGGTACAGTGTCAAAGGTTGGTGGATACAGTGACAAAGGTGGGTGGATACAGTGACAAAGGTGGGTGGATACAGTGACAAAGGTGTGTGGATACAGAGACAAAGGTGGGCGGGTACAGAGACAAAGGTGGGTGGGTACAGTGTCAAAGGTTGGTGGATACAGTGACAAAGGTTGGTGGATACAGTGTCAAAGGTTGGTGGATACAGTGACAAAGGTGGGTGGATACAGTGACAAAGGTGGGTGGATACAGAGACAAAGGTGGGTGGATACAGTGACAAAGGTGTGTGGATACAGAGACAAAGGTGGGTGGGTACAGAGACAAAGGTGGGTGGGTACAGTGTCAAAGGTTGGTGGATACAGTGACAAAGGTGGGTGGATACAGAGACAAAGGTTGGTGGATACAGTGACAAAGGTGGGTGGGTACAGTGTCAAAGGTTGGTGGATACAGTGACAAAGGTGGGTGGATACAGTGACAAAGGTGGGTGGATACAGTGACAAAGGTGTGTGGATACAGAGACAAAGGTGGGTGGGTACAGAGACAAAGGTGGGTGGGTACAGTGTCAAAGGTTGGTGGATACAGTGACAAAGGTGGGTGCATACAGTGACAAAGGTGTGTGGATACAGTGACAAAGGTGGGTGGATACAGAGACAAAGGTGGGTGGGTACAGAGACAAAGGTGGATGGATACAGAGACAAAGGTGGGTGGATACAGTGACAAAGGTGGGTGGATACAGTGACAAAGGTGTGTGGATACAGAGACAAAGGTGGGTGGATACAGTGACAAAGGTGGGTGGATACAGTGTCAAAGGTTGGTGGATACAGTGACAAAGGTGGGTGGATACAGTGACAAAGGTGGGTGGACACAGTGGATGGATGGATCTAGCGTTGCCAATTGATTGATGGAGGTAGGTAAATGAGTGTGTGCCTGGGTGAGGGTGAACTATGGTTGTTTGGGGAAAAGTTGTTATTCACATTATAATGTGAACCCTGCCGAGGTTTTATTAATATTTGGAGCAATATTAAAATCTATGGAAACATATGTCAGTGAGGTTTTTGTGGCACACACATCCCGAACTGAGCTTCAGTAAGCTACACTCGAATGAGAAGACACAGGAACAAGAGGCATCGCGGGTTAGGGGCATTTTCTAGGATCACGCAAGTGAACCGTTCGATTCCCGGTATCCTGGGTGGACGTTGCACAATTTAGCCACCAGATAAAGAGACGGGAGTGGTTTGTGATTGACACAGGGTGTGTGTGACAGAAGCCACACGGCGGCTCGGCTCGTTCTTGGCTCGAGGAACCTTCCTGAGTCGGAGCTCAGGATTTGGAGCGCTCCTTCAGGGGCTCGCATCCCTCTAGAGAAGAGACTTTACGCACATTCAAAAAGCTGACATTTTCATGCAGGAACAACTGATGACTTATTTTCTCCACTCAAGTTACTTCTTGACGTCACAATAATCCTAGTTTCAATGACACCTGAAACTTCACTTGCCAATCGTCAGCAACATGGCGAGCTAGGTGGAGCATCTAGGGGTATATGGCCCTGCCTTCACACACTAACACTGCTCACTCTACACTGACTCACTGAGCTGACATTGCTGGAGCAGAGTTTTCTGTTTGAAAATTCGTTGGTTTTTGAAGCTCTGGTATGTCTATTTGTCATATTAATTTATTAATTACTAATAATTAATTATTTGTCTTGTGCAAGTGTGTTTATATTAATCAATCCGTTTGTCCTAATAAGAGAGAGTTACACGTGGGTACGCATAAATGTGCTGTTTAATAATAACGTGCGTGTTTTCATGTTTAAACGTTGCTATGTGCTGTTTATTTTTGAGCACAAAACGCTTTCCGAATTAATGCTTTTCTATGTTGCAAGTGCTAGATAGATACATACACATAAGGGTATTAGTGGGATTAGCACTGTTTAATCACTATGCTGTGGTAACGTTGTTTTTGTTTCTTTTAATTAAGATGGTCTATTGTGGCCTATGGTGGCCTAGACAAAGATGGCCGATTTTGTAAGCCTGGCCTCGATTTGAAAGTAGAAAACCGTGATGGGAGAGAGCCCTGCTGAATATGGTCCTGAAGTCAGCTGACCACAGTCCTTGCTTGCCTTGCTAAAATTTCCGTGAGGACAGCAGCAGCCTGGGTAATCTTCAAGTGAAATGGAACGTCCTTGGCAGCCTTGGGAAACAAAGGAGCCTTAGAGAAAGATTCTGAACTATGGTCTCATTGCCGAGGAGAAGTAGAACTAACAAGATACATTTATGTTTCTTGGTTCCTGTTCCGTAGTCTTTATTTTGTGATTTTTCCTGAGCGGAGATTTTCAAATGTAGCAATGTTACATCCTTTCCTTCTCGCTCTGCTCAGCGGTCCAGCGGACATTACAACTTTTCTATGTATCTTTCCTTTGTTCGATTCATTATAAGAATTGTTAGCCTAGAGAGGCCACTTGCCACTTGCCATTTGCCTTTGCCGCGTACCGAATATGCGTTGCTGAGGATTGATGCTGAAGGGACTTCGTCTTGAGAGACTTTACCGAGAGACTTGTCCTGACCCGTTCTGACATTTAGCTAGAATAGGTAACTATGAGAAAAATGATTTATTCTGATTGATTTCCATTTTGACTAATTTTAGATAAAGCAATATAATTTGAACATGGTGTTGGATATTATTTCTTGTCAATTATTGTGTATTATATTTTGATTATTGCCGTATAGGTTGTATAGATTATGTTTATGGACAGTCATAATAACCAGGTCTTATCAACCTCGATATAGATGCATGGTGACTAGGAGTTTTCTTTCCACAGGTTTATTGCTGGTAGAGTATTTGAGCGTATGTTAGTGAAATGGGCCCTAGCGTATGATGAATGTATGTGCGTGTAACTGTGAGATTACTCTATCTGTGGTAGTGGGAATATTATACACACCCTGATCTCTATCAATTTCCTGGTAGCAGAGGATGGTTTCGATTCATCGTCAGCTGGATTACCGACCCAGCACGCTTCCGCTACGCCACTCTGATCTCTATCAATTTCCTGGTAGCAGAGTAGGATGGTTATTGATGATTGTCTTGATCTGATAAGATTGCTTGTACATTAGCTTATTGATTATTGATTATTGGTTGATGTTGGTATATGCACTAATACTATATGTTGGAGTCGTAATGTTGAGTTATATGTAGTGCTTCTGGAACTTGGGAGCTGGTAGCAGTTCCGTAGTAGGGCAGAGGGAAGTATATGCTGCTCTCGGGAAAGACGGAATTGTAAGGAATAACGTGTGACAATTGAAGTTGCGCGTCACATTGTCTGGGTTCGGAATCAGTGACATCGTCGTATGTTACTATTAGATATTTCTGGTATATAAGGAGTGTGTATGATAGTGAAGGTTATCTGTGAAACTCTTGTCTTAAGTCCCAGGGATCCGTAAGGATTACCGTTAAAGCTTATCGCGGGAGAAGTAATAGGTATTCTCTGAGCTTGTTTGAGAAACTGGACAGAGGAAAGCTGTTTAGTTGATGTATGTTATAATTCTGTAGTGGGACAGATTGTTCGCTGTTCTCGGGAAGCAGGATTCTGTGTGTATGTACTATATTTTCTTGTATGAATGTGCGTAAATGTATATACATATTTAATTGATTGTAAGACTCTTTGGACAAGTCCTAGAGGAAACAGTTAAGAGATGTATGAAAGTTTGTTGACTCTTGAGGAATAGACTCTCTTTTACTATTCTGTGGTTAGCGAAGCAGACAATGGAGATGTTTTTATGTTGTAACTAATAGATTTTGTGAAAATTTTGACACAAAGTCTACTGAGAAGATTTTGTAAAGGAGGGGTAGACGAGTGACAGAAGACAGGAGACAAGCGACTGCAGCGACTGTTGACGTCAGAAAGACCGCGCTCTGATTGGATAGTGGATCAGAATAGTGTTCGCGCTAGGATTGGTGCGTTGGTGTGAGCCGCGCAAGGATTGGAAGAGCTATTTAGTGACGTAGACGCTCCAGGATTGGTGCGTTGGTGTGAGTCGCGCTGCTATTGGTTGAAAATTCGTATTGTATATTTATAATACGGAAAGAGTAGAGAGTTTTTGGTAAACGCTAAAATGTATTACCAAGAAGAGAAAAAGAAGAAAACATTTTTTGGTAAAATTAAAAAGTGGTTTAACAAGGATAAAGATGTTAAAACGAGAGAGGGTGAGTTGTTACCTCCAACGAAAACACCTGCATCCTTCATGGCTGCGAAATATGGGTTTCATACCTGTATATGGTTGGAGAATTGGGTTAGGTATACTAAAGAAGATGGTGTTCTAGCATTTCCAGAACATGGTTCATTTAATCTGGCCGTGTTGAGATATTTACGGGAAAAGATGTTATGTCTTGACCCGAAACCAAGACCTACACAGTTCGAGGCTTTAGTGGAATGGGAAGAGGAAGTACATGAGCGAGAAAAACAGAGATCTGGAGGGTACTACAGGTATATGTTTGGGAGGAGACATGATCGTGAGACTCATCATGATCGAATGAAAAGGTAGCGAGATGTTAGTATGTCAGAGGGATTATATCCGATGAGAACAGTTGAAGGAGGAGCAGAAAGGGTTCCTGAGTCAGAAATGAGAAAATATGGAGTTAATGAGTATGAGGATGAGGTCTTGAATGACATGATTTACAAGAGACCACCTCCATATAGACCAGAACCGGATAAGAGTACACCAGTTGTTTCTCCGATAAGAGATACAGTTTGTGTCAATGAGACAGAAAATGAGACACCTGAGTTAAGAAGTGATCACTACCTTGATGAGAATGCCAGACAATTAGCCAGAACTACAACAGAGTTGACTGAGAAGATTAGGGAATTAACGAAGAATCTGGAAGCTGTTACGGTGCCTGTAACGATAGGTCCGGTTATGCCTGTGTTTGACAAACAGAGGACAGGTGAAAATGGACTGGTGATTCCATATGTTGGGAATAATTTGACAAATTCAGTTGGTCCTTCAGGAGATTCAGGCAAAAGAGCAGAAAGAAGTGACCTGAGACAATCAAGACATGACATATGTAGTGAAATATTGGATACTAGTGAAGCTAGTTGTTCAGGGATGCCAATTTTAGAACCGCAGAAGAGAGTGGTTCCAGTGAGAAAAACTGCTGAAATAACAGTTGAAGATTTGAATGATTGGATGAAAGTTCTACAGAAAAAGGATAAAGATTCACAAGTAATTGACGTGGCTAGGTTGCGTGTAGAACTAGAAGAGCTTGTTACAGGAACAGTTCCAACAGAAATTCTGAAGAGTCATCATGATGGTGAGTTAATGTTCATGTGTAAAAACATTACCTGGAGAGCGAGAAATACACATGACAGGTTAAGAGCAATAGCGAATGAGCAGGGAGTTGACATTGATAAGGTTAAAGCTTTGCAAACAACCTACAGGATGGATTTTTCAGAAAAGGATATTGAAAATTTGAATGCAACTGGTAGAACAGGACAGATTAAAGAAATGGTTGCATTATTGCGAAGATGGGGAGATGTAGAAACATGGAAGGATAGGTGGTATAAGAAAAGAGAGGAATCTGAAGATAGAACAACTTATTCAGCTTTTCCAGTGAGAGAAAAAGAGAAACCGGTGGATAATTATCCTATGAGAGAAATACCTGGAGGAGGATATGTACATGTTCCATGGACCAGACAGGATATTTTATCATTCACGAATGATTTCCCTCGATTGAGAGAAAAGCCCGTCGAGTGGTATAGGCAGGTAGATAGGTTTGTGAAATTGTCAAAAGTGCTGTGGGTTGACCTGAATAGTCTGTTTGATATAATTGTTCCAGCAGACTTGTGGACTGAGTGTAAAATAGTTGTGAGTTGGCCTACTGAGGAATATCCAAGAGACCCAAGAACAGGGGCACCAGATCCAGAGGTAATGAGAAAGTATGATCAGGTGATGGTATACCTGAAGAGTAAAGTTCCTGCAAAAGAGACAGACTGGGTAAAGATAGATCGAACACAACAGGAAGCGAAAGAATCAGTTTATGCTTTTTACGAGAGGCTGATACTAGCATTTAAACAATTCAGTGGAGATGAACACCTGGGTGACAAAGATTTGAGTCATTTTGTATACAGATTTGTATATGGCCTTAGACCTGAAATTGGTGAGAGAATTCGTGAGCATACAGTGGATTGGCAGAGTAAGAAAGTAGATGAGATTCTGAGACATGCGAAATACTTCAGTGATGAAATTGAAGCGAAACAAAGAAAGCTGAAAGAGAAAGCAATGTGGGCACAAGTGAAAGTTGTGGAAAGACAGGAAGCACAGTTAGTGGAACAGGCGAATAATCCAGGAAACAATGCAGGGAATAGACCTAGATATGCAGGGAAAGGAAAAGGAAGTCTTGAGGAAGCGACAAAAAAGTTTCCTTGTCACAACTGTGGCCAATTGGGGCATTGGAGATCAGAATGTCCTAATCCACCATTAGTGAGTAATGAGAATAAATCCTTGAATCAACAGGTGCAGAATGAAGGAAATAATCAACAGCAGCAACAACAGAAAGTTGTGAGACAGCAGAGTCAAGAGCCAAAACCGCCCTTGCCGCAGAATAAAGGGTTACAAAAGTATAATCAGGATTCAGGATTCTACAATGATGAACAGGTAAACAAACCAAGACGTTCAAACAAGGTACAACAGTACTTGTTAAAGAGTGAAGGGAGTGAATCTGAGGGTGATTATTGACGGTGCCGAAGAGAGGAGGAAGAGTGCATACTTGGTGCAACTCTAGAAATAGACCAGGCAGGACCATTTGTGGATGGGAAAATAAATGAGAGAGTGTTACTTTTTTGGCAGACACAGGTGCGACAAGATCAACTGTCAGGTCAACAGATGTTAGAAATCTTCCTCTCTCGGATGAAGCAATCCAAGTAGTTGGTGTAGCCAATACGCAAATCAGAACACGTCTTACTGAACCAGTAAGAGTACAGATAGGGAAATTTTCAGACATGCACAGATTCATTGTCTGTGACACGAGTCCAGTGAACCTGTTAGGTAGGGACTTGTTGTGCAAGATGAACTGCACAATTTTTTGTACACCGGATGGAATAGCCTTTGAGACACCAGATGAGGATGTTTTGTACCGAGTGACTCTAGAGAATAGAGAAAGTGAGTTAATTGGTGCATTTGCTGTGTTTAATCCGGAGGATTTGCCTCGAGAGCTGAGAGACACAGTGAAAAGGACAGTTTGGGATTTTACTGGAGAGGATGTGGGATTGATGAATAATGTAGATCCAGTGAAAATTGCAGTAAAAGAGGGAATTACATATCCTAACATTCCTCAATACAAAATGACACCAGAAATAATTGAAGGAATAACTCCTATAATTGAGAAAATGATTCAGCAGGGAGTCCTGAGAGAACTACTGAGTAGTCCGTGTAATTCACCGATAATGGGACTAAAAAAGCCTAATGGGAAATTTAGGATCGTACAGGATTTGAGAAAAGTTAATCAAATTGTGGTGGCATGTTGTCCTATTGTGCCAAATCCATCAGTGATCCTGTATCAAATTCCACATGATGCCGAGTGGTATACAGTAATTGATTTGTGTCATGCGTTCTTTTCAATTCCATTACATCATGATAGCCAGCCGATTTTTGCATTTAGGTTTGGCCAGCGTATCTTAGCATGGTGTCGTATCCCACAGGGGTATACGGAGAGTCCTTCGATATTCAATCAGTTATTGAAGAAATCGTTGGAGAGTTTGATCATGCCTGAGAGCTCAGTACTAGTGCAGTATATTGATGACCTTCTTGTGGCATCAAAGACACGTGAAGCTTGTGAAGTAGATACCATAGCTTTACTGAATCATCTGGCCGATGGAGGGTTAAAGGTATCTCCAGCTAAATTGCAATTTTGCAAGAAAGAGGTGCATTATCTTGGACACAATATTGAAAAGGGTCTGAGAAAAGTGACGGATGACAGGATCAGAATAATCAGAGAAATGAAAGCCCCAAAAACTCAGAGGGAAGTGAGAATGTTCCTGGGTATGGTGGGTTATTGTCGTCAGTGGATAATTAATTTGTCTTTGATAGCAAAGCCACTGATTAAACTGACAAAAAGTGAGATGACAGACCCATTGGATCTAGATGCAGAACAAATGGCAGCATTTGAAGAACTCAAAAGTAAAATGTGTGAGGCTCCAGCTTTGGGTATGCCTGACTATGAAAAGGAGTTTGAGTTGTACTGCAGTGAGAGAAATGGATGTGCACTGTCAGTGTTAATTCAGAAGCATGGATTACTGAGAAGGCCTATTGCGTACTTCTCATCGACACTTGACCCTGTAGCTGTGGGTTTACCAGGTTGTCTGAAATCTGTGGCTGCAACATGCAGAAGCCTGGAACAGAGTGAGGGAATCATAATGGGATATCCTGTAAGGGTATTCGTACCTCACAATGTGGCAATTCTTTTGACAAGAAGCAGAACCCAGTACATGTCACATAGTCGGTTGACTAAATATGAGAAAGTGATTCTGGGAGCATCAAATGTGACTCTTGAAAGATGTGTGAATGTGAATCCAGCGACACTCTTGCCGGATATTGAAAACATGGGTGTGAAAATGGAAGATGATCATGATTGTTTGGATGTGCTTGATTACTGTACAAAACCGAGACCAGACATAAGGGATCTTCCCTTGCATGAGAGTGATCATGTGTTGTTTGTGGATGGATCATGCCTGAGAAATGATGATGGTGTGTTATGTGCAGCATATGCGGTGTGCAAAGTTTCAGAGGTCATGGAAGCATCACCATTGAAAGGAGTGAAATCTGCGCAAGTTGCTGAATTGATGGCATTGACGAAAGCCTGCAAAATTGGGAAAGATTTGAGGACAACTGTGATGACTGATAGTCAGTATGGATTTGGAGTTGTGCATGATTTTGGCCAGCTTTGGCTACAAAGAGGTTTCTTGACATCGAGTGGAACTCCGATAAAGAATGCTGAAATGATTGGTAAATTGCTTGAGGCGATACAGCTGCCTAAGGAGTTAGCAGTTGTAAAATGTGCTGCCCATGGACAAGGAGAAGATTTTATCACGGTCGGAAACCGTTACGCAAATGATGTTGCGCAATACTGTGCCAAAACAAATCAGTCCATTAATCGGGACCGAGAGGGGGAAATGTCTTTACTCTCTGTGATGTTTACTAATGTCTTAGAAACATGGGATGAAGTGAAACAGTTGCAAGATGAGGCAGGAGAGGAAGAGAAAAAAGATTGGATTAAGGCAGGATGTGCTCCAAGAGAAACAGACCATGTTTGGGTCTACAGAGATGGCAGACCAGTAATGCCTAACTCCATTTTGTCGTCAATGGCAAGAATGTATCATGGCCAGGGACATTTGGGGAGGGACGCGATGGTTAGGTCATTTAAACAAACCTGGTACAATGCAAAGTTCAGGACAATTGCAGAAAGCATCTGTCAAAGGTGTTTGGTTTGTCAGCAATTCAACACTGGGAAGAAGACAGTGGTGAGTCTGGGAACAATAGGCAGAGAAGGAGGTCCTTTTACGAGAATGCAGATTGATTTCATTGAGATGCCCCAAGTGAACAGACTGAGGTATGTTCTAGTGGTAGTCTGTTTGTTTTCAAGATGGGTGGAAGCTTACCCGACTAGAAGAAATGATGGAATTACAGTGGCAAAGTTACTGTTAAGGGAGTTGATTCCTAGGTACGGGTTTCCAGTAACAGTTGAGTCTGATAGAGGTGGACATTTCCAAAATGAGCTCATGGGTTTGATTTGTGAAGCATTGAAAATACAGCAGAGGCTACATTGTGCATACCGACCAGAGGCTTCTGGTGTGGTTGAGCAGATTAATGGCACAATCAAGAACAGGATTGGAAAAATGTGCTTAGCCACTGGCATGAAATGGCCAGATGTTTTACCTCTAGTGCTGATGACTATTAGATCTACTCCAGATAGAACTACTGGCTTGAGTCCGCACGAAATAATCATGGGACGTGCAATGCGCCATGCATTTGTGCCTGTCAATAAGTTGGTGACAATAACTGATGACATGATTTTGGATTACTGTAAAGGCCTGGCTGACGCAGTTCATTCTGTGTTTCACCAGGTTGGAGAAGAAGCTACCACACTTGAGAAGAAGCAAGCCCATGATCTGAGTCCAGGAGACTGGGTGAGGATTAAGGTACACAGAAGAAGAAATTGCTTGGTTCCAAGGTGGGGAAGGCCGAGACAAGTTATTCTGACTACGACAACTGCAGTAAAGTGTGCTAGAGTGAAACACTGGGTACATGCAAGTCATACTCTGAGAGTTCCAAACCCAAAAGAAGGGACTGGTAAAGAGTATTTTGAAGAGTCAGATTCCAGTGATGATGAAGATACAGAATCAGTGGGGAAAGAAGTAGGAAAAGCTTCGAATGAACCACTGCGAGTATCAGAGAAAAGATCAGATTCTGTAAGAAAGCCTGAAGTTTCAAAAAGCAGTGAAGGAAAAAGAAAAGAAAAGAGAAATTTCACAGAGACTACTCCTGAATCAGAAGAGGAGATTGAGGAACCACTTGAGATTATACTTGAAGAAGTAGGGTCAGAAGAAGATAGAGAGGGAAAGATTGCGGAAGACCCCCGAGGAGGTGTAGGGAACATTCTTGATGAGCTAGGTGAAGGGACAAGTAGACAGCAAGAAGATTGCGTGTCGGAGACTCGAGGAGGGACAGAAGTAGGGAAATCTCAAACAGTGGTGAAAGAATCTGTGGAAAAGAAGAAAACTGCTAGAAAATGAAAACAGAAGGCACTTGAAGCAGAATTGGATGATGAGAATGAACAAACAGAGGGTCGAGTTCTGAGAAAGAGAACTTGGATTGGAGAAAGAAGTAATAAAGAAATAAAGCCGAAAAAGGTGATAAAAGGAGATCGTTGGCCTAACAACAGAGTTAAGAGGCTGAAATACAGAATAATAAGAGCAAATACATCAAAAGCTGAACAAGTGAATGAAGTATCGAGTCAAAGTTCAAAAGCTGAAGGAGAAGAATCAAAGGAATCAAAAGAACCAGTAGAAATAAAAAGAGTAAGAAGACCCAACCAAAAGTACAGATCACCGGAATGGTCTTATGTGGCACTGTCTGAAGAAGGAAAAGAAGAAACAGTGACTCGAGATAATCCGGAAGAGATCTTGAGAGAAGTGGTTGAGGAAGATACTGGTGAAATTCTGAAAGTACTCTTGGCTGACATTGGAGAAGAGTCGAGTACTGAGGATTTTGATGTTGGAGATCTAATACAATTTGATGTTGAAGAAATTGAAGTGAAGAATGACAAGTATCCAAACTGAATAAAGGAAGGATTCACTTGGATTAAGTGAACGAAAGGATCATTTGGAAAAACTGAGGAAAAAAAAAAATTTTGGAAAGAATTGTTGAAGAATTTAGGAGTTCCAATTTCAGTAGTGGAGTAGTAGAGGCTAAATTAAAGTAGTAAAATGGCTAACATAGAGGATAATAGAAATAGATGTGCCTTCTTTAAAAGGTGGTGTAGAATGTGCTGCTGCTGTACTGGATTATTAAGGCTTTTTTGGGGTGTTTTAGTTTTATTAGTTACTTTTAAAGTTGAGTTTGAGATGCATACAGAGAATGTGACAAATGTAGAGAAGAATTCGCAAAAAATAGTTCCGATTAGAATTAGTAATACTTACATACACAAAGATAGGTCAATTAATAACTTTTCTAGTAATGTTTTTTCAAAATTGTTATATGAATATGTGAAAACAATGGAAGTGAGGGATTGCTACGTTTGTATGCAATTACCTGCATCCGTTTCAGAGGGTGTTACTTATCATCATTTACCAGCTATGGTATTTCTTGTAGTATTTTAAGTAGTGTTTTTTATTTGTTAGGGAAAGTAGATTATAAGATGTCTAACAGAGATAGTATTTTTGGGCATTTGCCAATGAACGAGGAGCTGAATCCAGCTAAAGAAGCTAACACTTTTGGTGAAATTTTTATTGAAGAAAAAGGATTAACATTAGATTACATTTTTTAAGAATAATTTAACTTGCAGTCTGAAAGGAGAGGAGAAAGCTTTCCTGGATATGGTAGAGGAAAGGAGATTGAACATGCAGGAGAAAGCAGGAAAATATAAAGTGAGTGAGACAATTTGGGACATTGAGATGGGAAAAGAGTTGAAGAATTGGGCTAGTCCAACTTTAGCTTTAGATGCACCACAGAAGGGTAAACTTTGCATTACAAGAAGGAAATCCCAATATGATACATATTTTGTTGGGACTAGTGAGTGCCATGATACATACTTCATTGCAACAGGTTGGGGTTTCAGAGGTGGAGAAGATACAATTTTTCCAGGAGTATACTATGTTTGTGGGAACAAGGCTTATTACAAGTTGCCTGACCATTGGTATGGCACGTGTTATGTGGGCCTGGTTTTTCCAAAGATTTTTCATATAGATAAGATAAGAGATGTGGAACATATTAATTTACTAATGTGTTTTAAGAGAGAAACTTGGTCTGAAATAGTGGGTGATATTTTTGGAGTTTTGATTCCAGCAGTGCTAATTTCTTTGAATGCTTATGGAATTCGGAAACTGTCCACAGTGGATGATCGCTTATCGACAAATACCGCTGGAGGGTTTCTTTTGGTGAATACGGAATTGAGTGCCGTACGTGCCATGTCTATGCAAAATCGACTTGCCCTTGATATTCTATTGGCCAAGGAGGGTGGAGTCTGTGGAATGCTGAAAGTTCAACATTGTTGCACTTACATTCCAGACGAAAGCAAAGACCTGAAGGTCTATATCAAAAATATTACTGATTTGCATGAAGAATTAGTACCACTTGAAGCTGAGAATTTATGGACTAAAATAGCTAATAAAATGATAGCTGTTAAGGATTTTATTGCAAAAATAGGTAGTACTATTATAGGTAGAATATTGTTTCCTTTAACTTGTATAATTGTTGCTTTATTGATACTGAGATTAGTGTGTGTGTGTTGTAAAAACAGGGGAGGGAAGAAGAAATTGAATAAAGAGAAGAAAAACAAGAGGTTGAAAAGAGAACCGCAAGAAATTGAATTGGAAGAATTGAGGGAGAGTGTTTACTTAGAGACAAAAAGGGATGATGAAAGAGTGACTGGTGTGTAATGTTGTGTAAGGGGAAAAGACATTTCCGATTTCTCCTAAAATGGGACTAAATTTTCACAAATTTTTTTTTTTGGGTTTATTTGGTGATAAAATCACCAAAGGGGGGATTGCTGGAGCAGAGTTTTCTGTTTGAAAATTCGTTGGTTTTTGAAGCTCTGGTATGTCTATTTGTCATATTAATTTATTAATTACTAATAATTAATTATTTGTCTTGTGCAAGTGTGTTTATATTAATCAATCCGTTTGTCCTAATAAGAGAGAGTTACACGTGGGTACGCATAAATGTGCTGTTTAATAATAACGTGCGTGTTTTCATGTTTAAACGTTGCTATGTGCTGTTTATTTTTGAGCACAAAACGCTTTCCGAATTAATGCTTTTCTATGTTGCAAGTGCTAGATAGATACATACACATAAGGGTATTAGTGGGATTAGCACTGTTTAATCACTATGCTGTGGTAACGTTGTTTTTGTTTCTTTTAATTAAGATGGTCTATTGTGGCCTATGGTGGCCTAGACAAAGATGGCCGATTTTGTAAGCCTGGCCTCGATTTGAAAGTAGAAAACCGTGATGGGAGAGAGCCCTGCTGAATATGGTCCTGAAGTCAGCTGACCACAGTCCTTGCTTGCCTTGCTAAAATTTCCGTGAGGACAGCAGCAGCCTGGGTAATCTTCAAGTGAAATGGAACGTCCTTGGCAGCCTTGGGAAACAAAGGAGCCTTAGAGAAAGATTCTGAACTATGGTCTCATTGCCGAGGAGAAGTAGAACTAACAAGATACATTTATGTTTCTTGGTTCCTGTTCCGTAGTCTTTATTTTGTGATTTTTCCTGAGCGGAGATTTTCAAATGTAGCAATGTTACATCCTTTCCTTCTCGCTCTGCTCAGCGGTCCAGCGGACATTACAACTTTTCTATGTATCTTTCCTTTGTTCGATTCATTATAAGAATTGTTAGCCTAGAGAGGCCACTTGCCACTTGCCATTTGCCTTTGCCGCGTACCGAATCTGCGTTGCTGAGGATTGATGCTGAAGGGACTTCGTCTTGAGAGACTTTACCGAGAGACTTGTCCTGACCCGTTCTGACATTTAGCTAGAATAGGTAACTATGAGAAAAATGATTTATTCTGATTGATTTCCATTTTGACTAATTTTAGATAAAGCAATATAATTTGAACATGGTGTTGGATATTATTTCTTGTCAATTATTGTGTATTATATTTTGATTATTGCCGTATAGGTTGTATAGATTATGTTTATGGACAGTCATAATAACCAGGTCTTATCGACATCGATATAGATGCAGGGTGACTAGGAGTTTTCTTTCCACAGGTTTATTGCTGGTAGAGTATTTGAGCGTATGTTAGTGAAATGGGCCCTAGCGTATGATGAATGTATGTGCGTGTAACTGTGAGATTACTCTATCTGTGGTAGTGGGAATATTATACACACCCTGATCTCTATCAACATCACCTGAGGCTGTGGCTGGGGCTACTTACAGCACCTAGGGGTACATGGCCCTGCATTCACACACTAACACGCCTCACTCTACACTGACTCAGGGTCACCACTCACTGAGCTCACAGGGCATTTCACTCACCCAGCACTTACATGGGCACCCCCTTCACACAGCACACATTACATTACCCAACACTTGTAACCATGCACATATGTGTACACATACAGAACATCTGCTATTCCATAGTACTAGTTGCCTATTCAGTTCCAAGCACAGGGCGGGCGCAAGAGGGAAGATACATGGTCCTGCCTTCACACACTAACACGCCTCACTCTACACTAACTCACTGAGCTGACATCACCTGAGGCTGTGGCTGGGGCTACTTAGAGCACCTAGGGGTACATGGTCCTGCCTTCACACACTAACACGCCTCACTCTACACTGACACAGGTTCACCACTCACTGAGCTGACGTCACCTGAGGCTGTGGCTGGGGTGAGAGTTGAGTGGATACTGCAGGCGAAGGTGCGATGAGGGTGGGCACAGGCTGTAGATGCACCAGAAGGTAGTGGGCGCAAGCCTTGTTGGCCTTCATACAGGCTGCCATGAAGGATGGAGGGGGCGAGCCGTGGCTAGACTTGTCTTTGCAGCTTCTGAAGCCACAGTGTGGGCCAGCATCTCAACCCACTGGCCTGCTCAGTGGTAGTGCCCCGCAGGGGCTGCCACTGGAGGGCAGAGCGAGCTGAGGCTGTTGGGACCAGTGTGGGACAGGGGAGCTGGCTATGGAGGAGCCGGCGTAGCGGGGGGAAAGTCCACTGAGGCTGTGGGTTTGCGTGGGAGGATTAATTATCGGTAGGAGGGGTTTGATGCATCCCCCCGCAGGCTATGACTGCAGCAAACAGCCATCCCCTGGAGTGCCTGAAAGGGGGGGGGTACTTTCTGGGAAAATTACTTTAAAAAGAATGAATCCCACCTGCTTCTTGTGCACAAGAGCAGGTTAGGGGCCTCCAGAATGGAAGCCAGGGGCCTCCATGACACGGTCACACTGGTGTACATATTGCATGCACCGCACAAGCTAAACACACACAACAGATGTTTGGAATGTTAGCACACGGATTAGGATTAGCGCACTGAAGCAGAACTCCCCAGGGCTGGGGCCTCCTCTCCAGTGACACAGATAAAAAGGTCTGGTCACAACTATGGATTCACAAACCATAGTACAGCCCGCCGTTGATCTACATGCTAAACCTGTGGCCGGCTGGTAGGAAAATGAGGGCATGCGTGACATGTCCCTCCCAGTCACAGGACAGGTGCAGAGTGCAGACCCCAGTCACGTCAAGGGACAGCACAGAACTCTATACACTAGATTAGCACAGGGGTAGAACCAAAATCAATCTCTGGGGTACCAGATACTCAGAGTCTAGTGTTCAGGATGGGGCAGCATGTCTGGATAGCTCGCGGAGCAGGTTCAGGCAATATTATGTTTTTCTAAATTAATACAGCTTCTCTTATGGGTTTTTCACTCTGTACATGTTGTAAGAAGGTGGCCTGGTATATGCTGTCCACTAGCTCTAGTGGGCACCCTGTACCAGTCCAAACAACCCCTTATGGTGATAGGTTAAAGACAACCTTTATTGAAAGCTATCCTAGTGGTGGCTATGGAGAGCAGCCTTCAGGCTAAGTCTTGAAGGAACGTAAAGCAGCTTGTTTTACCAGTCTATAATCTCTTGAATCATCAAATGAAAGAACAACCACACCAGTTATATATAAAATATATGTATTTAGGTTAAACACACCCCTCTAGTCTCTTTATGGGACAGGTAGCAACACAGTAAAAAGGCCTTCACACCACTAACCCTTGCTGTCTGCAAGACAAACCTGAAATACTTCCCACCCACCGGTGTCGGTCTTCCTCGTTGCCTTCTCACTGCTCAGCCGCAATCCTGGCAGCACGGCTCAGTTCACCAGATAACAAAACGCGAGGGCAACTACAGTTAATCACCTTTAACCTTCCTGACCACAGAAGAATTAAAATTCATCAATGCTGAAAACTCTTGTAGCCAGCAGAATCACCAGCAGACCAAAGTCATCTTGAATAGCTCTGATGCCAACACAGCCGGAACTGTCAACAACTCCCTGAAAAGAGTCGTGCGCCCAAAGGAACTCTTAACGTCTTACATAAAGCCAACATAAAACAAAAATGCCTTGAAACAGGAGATCCTTGGGGCATATTATCAACAAACAGAGTTAAAATTATCGCCGCTTTAGCGGCAGAAAACTGCCGCTAAAGCAGCGATAATGGGCTTGATAATATGCCCTTGAGAATTCCAATAGAAGTCCATCTTTTGGTGACAATATGAGCTTCTATTGGAATTCTCCAGGGCATATTATCAAGCCCATTATCGCCACTTTAGCGGCAGTTTTCTGCCGCTAAAGCGGCGATAACTTTAACTCCATGCTTGATAATATGCCCCCTTCTTACTTATGTCCAATCACAGACTGTTGGAGTAAATAAGATAGAAAGTTTGAAAGATCCGCTTCATACAAATATCTGCATTGGAGTGCCAGCATCCTGATTACTGGAACTCTTCCTTGCCTTCGATACTGATCCTACGGAGACTTATCAACATCTGAGTGCAGGGAATGAAGTGACGCAGAGTGCATCGTTTCAATCAGACAGACCCTCATCTCAATGTAACCCCTTCTGGGTGCTCCATTCAATTCACAACCAGTGCCTAGCAGTTCTACCTCTCCCATGACACTTGCCTCGGCTCGCCACCACCTTCGACCTCAACTACGACTGTTATTCAGATAATACACACATTAGATTAAAGTATGAAAACCCATCTGACTTTCACTCATACTTAAATGGGCATTGCCTCAAGAGGTCACATAAAGGATGATCTCAAGCCACAGCAAAATAAACATGTCACAAATCAAAATAATCATCTGAGGCAAAAGGATCAAACATCACCCTTGAACAATATGGCCTTAGTACCCAGGCCCTCACACACAACTCAACCCTAGTGAGGAATCTAGGGGTCACCATGGACTCCAATATTTCAATCACAGCTGTGTCCAATGTGCTTAAACCGCAAAGTTTGCCACTTCCTTCCCTCATATTGGCTTTAAAGATACCTCTGCCCGCTTTGCTTGAAATACTTGACCTGTACCACTTGTTGGAAGTGTTAGCCCATCTGCCCCCCTCTGTGCCTGGACCTCGCCCAGCGCCGGGACCCCTGGTCTCCTCGCCATCCGCTGCTACACAACCCAAGCCTTCACCTTCCACCACTGCTGCTTCCCCTGCTACAAAGGACCACCTGCCCACACTGGACCCCACGCTGCTTCTGCCCAGAAGACCAAGAACAACCTGGAACGACTCCAATGCCTCCTACTCAACGCCCACTCCCTCAGCAAACACAGCACGGAAATCTGGGACAGCCTCACCACCCTCTCCCCTGACGTGGCCTTCATCACTGAAACGTGACTTAGCTCCTCCCCGAACCCCGACTTTGCCACTCCCAACGGCTACAAAATGATACACAGAGACCGCACCAACAGACACACAGGGGGCATCGCCATCATCTTTACATAAACCATCCGATGCACCATCACTAACAACGACTCAACGCCTCTCATGGAGAAAGTCAACTTCTGGCTACAAATCGATGCTCAGACAATAGTAAGAGGCACCATCGCTTACCCGGAATCCCGACCAGCGTTCTGCGATGTCATCTCCAACCTCATCGCCCCTTTAGCCATAAACTCCCACCACTAGGTCCTACTCAGCGATCTCAATTTCCACATCGACGCCCCCAACAACTCCCACTCCATCACCCTCCTAGAGAACCTGAACGACATTGGTCTCATCCAACTGGTCACTGAACCCTCGCACAAAGTCGGGCACACACTCAATGCCATTTTTACCTCCAGCGACAGAATCAAATTCACTCATGTCACAGAACTCATCTGGACTGACCACACCATTATTCAGTCAGTCAAGTATGCTTTATTCGAAGTTCATTCATAAAAGCAAATACAACAACAATAAAAACATTCCATACAACGTTTAAAAAAGGATTAAATTCCAGTCATAGATTTCAGAATACAAGACATACATTTTTAAAAATTTCAGACTTAATTTCCAAACCTATTTATATAACATACTGTTCTAATGCTCAGAAAAAATCTAGAAAAGAATAATAAGAATAAATGAATACCGGGGTAATTTAAAAATAAGTATAGGTTAAAATGCAGACAAGAAATGGCATAACAGAGAATAGTCAGATGACTAGCAATCTCTGTCTAAACAAGAGAATAGTCAAATAACTAGCAGTCTCTTTCTAAGCAAGAGAGTAGTCAAGTGGCTAGCAATCTCTGCCTTAACGACCATGCCCACCCTAGATATTTTGCAGTGGCTACTGAAATCCAAGTCAAAGTACTGGTGCAAATAATACGCAAAGCGACAATACTACTGGTTGTCCCCAGGTTTTTACACATCGGAGACAACCAGATACATCTTGGAACAGCATAAGCTTTGCATGAAAACAAAAAGTGGCCGATTGTTTCTTTAGAGATACCACAAACAGGGCAGCTGTCACAGGAACCACCTTCCCACCTAGCTGTCAAGTACCTAAGGGGAAGAGCGCCTGCTCTTAATTGAAAAAGAAGCTTTCTTTCTCCAGGCTTGGTTATGATGTCCCAGTAAGGTTCTAGACAGGGGAACATCTTAACTTCTAGGAATACTCCAGTCATAGATCCGGCACTGGAGCTTCTCCAATGCCGGAAAGCAACCATCTCCCAGTAAATGCTTTTTAAGGTGTTTTTAGATGGAAAAGTTGCTCTCTCCGGATCTTCCCAAAGTGGACACAAACCAAGCTCAGTCAAGGTTGTCTTAAGCGATTTTAACCACCCAATTTTGTGGAATACATCAGATCTTATAATGTCTAGAAAACCCTCAGCATAATGAGAGAGCACAGAACTCGTCCATAACCTGCGCCAATATAGGATCGGGCGGAGCTTAACCAAATCTGAAACTGCTTTTCTGCCCAAATCGTATTTGAGGGGCAACAAAGGGGTGCTTTTAGGGACACCCGTTATAGCCCTTAAGAACTTGTTTTCATAGGATTGAAGCACAGACACTTTCTCAAAGCCCCAGAGCTCAGCACCATAAAGGGCAGAGCCTAGAGCCTTTGCTTCATAAACCTGAAGGGCAGGCTTTACTGGTTTGGTTAAAGATTTTCTATGCTCTGCACAAATAGCACCAGATAATTGCCTATGTCTAAGTGCGGCAATGTCTATATGATGCCGCCAGCTCTTATTGTTAGAAATATGCAAGCCTAGGTATGTGAATGTATTTACTACTTCTAGCGGGCGGTCACTCAAAGTGATTTTGGATTTAAAATTACGATATGGATTAAAAACCATAAATTTTGTTTTGGCTGAATTAACTTCTAAGCCATACTCCCCACAGAATTGGTCAAAAATAGACAAGGCACGCTGCAAGCCACTAGGGGTTTTAGATAAAATAAGCGTATCGTCTGCAAACATTAAAATAGGGATTCTAATCCCAGCTAAAAAAGGGGCATCCCCTTGGGCGGAGAGCATACGGGCAACAACATCGTTGATGTACAGAGTACACCATCACCAAGCACCACAGCGCATGCACATATAGAACAAACGGCAAAGTGAGCAACATGATGGCTTCTCTCACATACATGATACAGCAGGAGCAGCAACAGTGCATGTGTGTTCTCACGCACATACAAAACAAACTGCTGAGTGAGCCACATGATAGCTTCTCTCACATACATGATACAGCAGGCGCAGCAACAGTGCATGCGTGTTCTCATGCACATACAGAACAAACTGCTAAGTGAGCCACATGATGGCTTCTCTCACATACATGATACAGCAGGCGCAGCAACAGTGCATGTGTGTTCTCATGCACATACAGAACAAACTGCAAAGTGAGCAACATGATGGCTTCTCTCGCATACATGATACAGCAGGAGCAGCAACAGTGCATGTGTGTTCTCACGCACATACAAAACAAACTGCTGAGTGAGCCACATGATAGCTTCTCTCACATACATGATACAGCAGGAGCAGCAACAGTGCATGTGTGTTCTCACGCACATACACAACAAACTGCTGAGTGAGCCACATGATAGCTTCTCTCACATACATGATACAGCAGGAGCAGCAACAGTGCATGCATGTTCTTATGCACATACAGAAAAAAACGCAAAGTGAGCCACATGATAGCTTCTCTCACATACATGATACAGCAGGAGCAGCAACAGTGCATGTTTGTTCTCACGCACATACAGAACAAACTGCTGAGTGAGCCACATGATAGCTCCTCTCACATACATGATACAGCAGGAGCAGCAGCAGTGCATGCATGTTCTCATGCACATACAGAACAAACCGCAAAGTGAGCCAAATTATAGCTTCTCTCCCATACATGATACAGCAGGAGCAGCAACAGGTCATGTGTGTTCTCACGCACATACAAAACAAACTGCTGAGTGAGCAACATGATGGCTTCTCTCACATACATGATACAGCAGGAGCAGCAACAGTGCATGTGTGTTCTCATGCACATACAGAACAAACTGCTGAGTGAGCCACATGATAGCTTCTCTCACATACATGATACAGCAGGAGCAGCAACCGTGCATGTGTGTTCTCATGCACATACAGAGCAAACTGCTGAGTGAGCCACATGATGGCTTCTCTCACATACATGATACAGCAGGAGCAGCAACAGTGCATGTGTGTTCTCACGCACATACAAAACAAACTGCAAAGTGAGCAACATGATGGCTTCTCTCACATACATGATACAGCAGGAGCAGCAACAGTGCATGTGTGTTCTCACGCACATACAAAACAAACTGCAAAGTGAGCAACATGATGGCTTCTCTCACATACATGATACAGCAGGAGCAGCAACAGTGCATGTGTGTTCTCACGCACATACAGAACAAACCGCTGAGTGAGCCACATGATAGCTCCTCTCACATACATGATACAGCAGGAGCAGCAGCAGTGCATGCATGTTCTCATGCACATACAGAACAAACCGCAAAGTGAGCCACATGATAGCTTCTCTCACATACATGATACAGCAGGAGCAGCAACAGTGCATGTGTGTTCTCACGCACATACAAAACAAACTGCTGAGTGAGCCACATGATAGCTTCTCTCACATACATGAAACAGCAGGAGCAGCAACCGTGCATGTGTGTTCTTATGCACATACAGAACAAACTGCTGAGTGAGCCACATGACAGCTTCTCTCACACACATGATACAGCAGGAGCAGCAACAGTGCATGTGTGTTCTCACGCACATACAAAACAAACTGCAAAGTGAGCAACATGATGGCTTCTCTCACATACATGATACAGCAGGAGCAGCAACAGTGCATGTGTGTTCTCACGCACATACAGAAGAAACTGCAAAGTGAGCAACATGATGGCTTCTCTCACATACATGATACAGCAGGAGCAGCAACAGTGCATGCATGTTCTCACGCACATACAAAACAAACTGCTGAGTGAGCAACATGATGGCTTCTCTCACATACATGATACAGCAGGAGCAGCAACAGTGCATGTGTGTTCTCACGCACATACAAAACAAACTGCTGAGTGAGCCACATGATAGCTTCTCTCACATACATGATACAGCAGGAGCAGCAACAGTGCATGTGTGTTCTCACGCACATACAAAACAAACTGCTGAGTGAGCCACATGATAGCTTCTCTCACATACATGATACAGCAGGAGCAGCAACAGTGCATGTGTGTTCTCACGCACATACAGAACAAACTGCTGAGTGAGCCACATGATAGCTTCTCTCACATACATGATACAGCAGGAGCAGCAACAGTGCATGTGTGTTCTCACGCACATACACAACAAACTGCTGAGTGAGCCACATGATAGCTCCTCTCACATACATGATACAGCAGGAGCAGCAGCAGTGCATGCATGTTCTCATGCACATACAGAACAAACCGCAAAGTGAGCCACATGATAGCTTCTCTCACATACATGATACAGCAGGAGCAGCAACAGTGCATGTGTGTTCTCACGCACATACAAAACAAACTGCTGAGTGAGCCACATGATAGCTTCTCTCACATACATGATACAGCAGGAGCAGCAACAGTGCATGTGTGTTCTCACGCACATACAGAACAAACTGCTGAGTGAGCCACATGATAGCTTCTCTCACATACATGATACAGCAGGAGCAGCAACAGTGCATGTGTGTTCTCACGCACATACACAACAAACTGCTGAGTGAGCCACATGATAGCTTCTCTCACATACATGATACAGCAGCAGTGTAGGCTCGCCTCAGACACAAAGCAGGCACAGCAATGACAACAGATGTGCAAGTTTCTCTCATACACAGAACAGATGCTACTCACCACGCGCCTCAGACTGCAGTGAAACCCTGGACGTGGCTATAGGCCCTTCGAACAAGTGGGATCTGGTGTAGTGATGGTGCCCCTTCTCTTTATGTGAATGTGCCCTACTCGGCAGTCCACAGGTTCCAATCCCAGTAGATAAAGGATTCAACATGCCTCCTACCGATACCTGTGTGCAGCCGAAGGCCACACTTTTATGCTCGACTCCCAGTGCGATAGCTCACTGCAGTGGTGCCCAAACTTTTCGAAACCACAACCCACTTTTTAGGACGACAAACGTCTGCGACCCACATAGCTTTAATCGATGTGTGTAGGGGCGTTTGTTAATGTAACTAAACCATGTAGTGGTAGTTGTAGTTCACCGTCATTTACAGACAGCACATTTTCCATTGCAACTACATTCACGTAGACATCCAGTTGTGGTGATAAAAATATATTGAACCAATGATAATGTGTGGAAATCGTTGTTCAGTGGATATGTATCATCTGTGCACCACCGACTAAATGTCTCGATTTGTTTTGATCCAGTTAAAGTCTTTTTTCCATCATTCTTCAGAATTGCAGAATAAGCGCCTTGTGTTTTGCTTCACTAATTGCTGCACGTGCTCTGTTCAATTTGAGGGATTTGCATTTTGCTGTGTGGTACAACAATGACATCCTATTTCCTTTCACACATCTATACACCAGCAGGATTGTCACAGAATTCACTTTACTTTTCTTTCTCTGACTGCAAAGCGAGAGGAGTTTGTAAACACCAATCCCCATGTTAAAAAGCAGCAATTTGTCAGAGGGCATTGCCTGACATTGAACCTATATATTGAAGCGCAGCAGATGTGACAAGAAAAACACAGAATTGAAAAGCCTCTTTATTGATTGGACTTTTGCTACTCACACTTAGGGAAACACTGGCTGAAATGAAGTAAGTTTTTTTTTCTTTAAAGAGATGTTCTTTGAAGTTTCCAGCAATACAAACACCTTCCTTATGGGTCAGTAAATATTACCTCAAGCATGGCGGCATGGGTTGCCTAGCAATCAGCACCGTGTTGTTACTGAAGGATATTCGTTAAGGTACACCATTGGATATTAGAAGCAATCCTTCACTGCACAGACAGCAACCATCCCCCCACCCCAAATGCCACTCATCACGTGTTCCAGTCCAAGAATAAGGCCGTTAACAACATGCACCCTTCACCCACCACCATCCTGCAAGATATCTTGTAGGAGAGTAGTGTCTGCGATCCTATGGTCACCCCAAATTTTTGCTTTTTGCTTCACTGGTTTGTGACATATTGAGGCTGTGCGCCTGCTAATCAGACCCCCAGCCTGTTGTTCTCTCTAACTAAATTGACACTATGCACCCTAGGTGCATAACCAATTGGAATTGGATCACCCTGTGAGCCCCTGTACCAGTGTACACTAGGTACCCAGGGCATTGGTGTATCTAAGGCCTACCAGGGGCTGAAGCATGTATTGTGCCACCCCTGGCCTGGCCTAACAATTTGACACAACTGGCTGATCACTCAGCTGGGGTAAGTTGGTGTATCCACCTCTTACTTAGGTGTAGTATACCTATACCTAACCTTAAATGGGACACATGTTAACCTATAAGTCACTCCTATGGCAGGCCTTAACAATCCTGAAGGCAGAGTGCTTGGTTTCATGTGAGATGGTGCTCTGGCATGAGCTGAGCCTGTCTGCAGTAGTCGGAACAACTTCCTTCTACCGTTTCCAGATATCGCCATACCATATACTCTAAAGTGCATTATGAACCTCGCGGTTAAATGCTATCTTTGGTTTGGCTTTATCAAAACATGTCGAGTAAGGTGTCATACGAATTGGAATACTAACCCCTCGCCAATTCTGGCGACGGGGTTAGCATTCCACCCTTCTAGAGGGACACGACATGTACAGATCCTGAAACCCGGGTAAAATCAGACATAGCCTCAGCTCCACAAAATGGACGCTGCCACCACCGACACAAGTCTGCCCTCCTGCTGCTGGGAGTCCTTCCAGCTTGGGAGGTGTGGACAAAGGGTTTCCTGCCAGGGGAGGTGCGAGCACCACCCCAGACAGGATTTTGTGTATTGGTCAGGTAGGGCTGAATAGAATCAGACATGCCTGAGGCTCACAAGGAGCCTCGGTGCATATGCCAGTTCAAACCGGTCCTGGGGCACACCAGCCCCGGACCTGGGGTGAGCTGGACAAAGGATTGGGGGTGTAACCACTCCCCTTCCTGGTCCCACCCTTAGGGAGGGACCTAGCAGGTAGTCCGGCCCCTAGAATCCGCTTAAAGGTAGGAGCTGTGTCCTAAGACTTCAGACATCCTGGAATCAACTTGAAACTAAGAAGAAGCTGGGAACTTCGACGTTCTGCTGCACAGAAGACTGAAGGAAATCTCCCCTATGGTCAGGGAGTGACCATCTTGCTAACGCAAGCACCATCCAGCAAATCGACGTCTGCTTTGCCGCCGCCTCCTGCCGGAGCCCGAGCCCAGAGACCGACAAGAACTGGACCTCCAGATCTCTCACCGCCCGATCCACAGTCCCTGCAAAGGAGGAACCCGTGGAGGCACCGAGACACGTGGAGCCAGCCATCTTGGAAGACACTCGACAAGCTGCAAGCGCAACAACAGAGGCTCCCTCCAAGTTGTGCTTTGGGTCCTGAGAAGCCCAACATCCGAGCAGCATCTGCACCAAAGGTGAGCCCTCCAGCATCTCCACGATTTGCGTGGGGCCCCTCTGCACTTTGCAACTCGACGCGCCTACCCGGTCCCTGGCCCGTTGGCTAGTGGCCATCTTGGCAAACCTTTTTGAAAACTACGATGCTGGTCTGGTTGCTCCAGACTGTCCCCTGCTTCCCTCCAAAGGAGCAGCCCCTCTGACCTTGCTGGTCAGAGCTACAAGCTTTCTTTGATTCCTGCGACTCCTGCTTTTGCCAAGGCTTGTTTGCTTCTTCCGAGTCGCCGACAGCGAGAGCCTGCGTGGGACAGCTCGTGAACCGACTCCTGGACGTCGTTGACCTTCAGGGACCACGTGGCTGCAGAGACAAGCTCTACCTCTTCACCTGTTTGCACCCGACATCACCTGATACCTACCTGGTGCCACGCCGGTCACTGGCTAGTGACTGTGAACACTGTCCCCTCTGCTTACAGGTCTTCTACACTTCCGATCCACCCTTGGATCCACCGCATCTCTTCTGGACCGACCGCCTGCAGCATCTTTGTCGTCAGGCTCCATTGAACAGATAGACGAAACCCAACGCACTTCGAGACCTATGCACCCGCTTCCTGTGGGTGAGGTAAAGCTGGCACTCCGGTGCACAAGTGTAGAGTAACATCTCTAATGTCTAGGTTTGAAGTCTTGATTTCGTAGTCCAACCAGAAGACCCTTCTAGCAGTAACTTTTGAACTTTTACGCACCCATTGAAAACCTATGGGAGCCCGCGTGTAACTTTCCTCACTGCACACGCGACCCGTGGACCTCCTGGTCACTAACTAAAGTTAGCTCCTTGTAGGCCCAGCGATTCTAGAGGCCCTAGGCCTTTTCCCTTTCCTGTTCGTGGTACTTATACCACTATTTTAGTATATGGTTTGAGCGGCCACCAGGGCCTATCCATATAAAGTGCAACTTCTGTATATTGTGATACTTTCTTGTTTAACGATTTGTGCTCCTGTGCTCATAAAGAGTCTAGGGGATACTTTGAGTAATAAATACATATATATTTTGAATATATATCTGTGTGGTGTCCTTTCATTGGTATAAAGGGGGGTTACATATGGTAAAACAGCTTGCTTAACACGCCTAAACGAGTTTAGCCTCAAAGACTGCTTAGCCTACGCTACCACTAGGGCAGCTGGTCCGAAAAGTTTGACTTACAACCACACCATAAGGGTTGCTTTGCATGGTACAAGGTGGTCACTTTAATTAGAAAACATCATATACCAGGCCAACTTCTCACAGATCTGCTCAGGAGATGTCCTCACCCTCCCTCAGTTGGACAACAGTAATCTCATCCAGTCCGGTCCCACAACCAACCCACTCTCAGTCCTCGGGCAACCAACGGGGTTGACTGGTTTAGGCTCTGTAGGCAATCGGCTTGGTTATTCCACGCCTTGGAACCGCGACCCCTGTGCCCCTCCCAATACAGAAGTGCATCGGGTGACTTGTTCCGTCCATTTGACCAACCTGGGTCCCCAAAGGCCTTCCAATGCATGAGGATCTCTTTCTTTCTCAAGACTACGGACAGATCAACAAATCTGGAAGTAATTGTGCGTATGCTGGGATGTGGGAATCCCCCCAGTAAGCAGGCCAGTGGAGTACAAGGCATGGACATTAGGGTGACCTCATTAATACATTCAACCACTCCTTCCCAATATTCGACCAAAGGGGGACAAGACAATTCCATGTGCGGAAACTCTGCACCCTTCTCTCCTCATCCGGGGCACGTTGACCCAGCAGTTTGGAAAAGTAGGAAAATTGCCGGGAGTGAGGTATGCCCTGTGTAAAAAGTAAAAGTTAATAAACTTAAATCTAGTATTCCGAGATACCATATAGCTGTTTGCTCGTATCAAAACCTATTCCACCTCTGTGACTGGGAGTGCGATGCCCTCCCCCCACTTCTCCCGTAAGCCCACCAATGGTGTAGAAATGTTGGATCGCAGGGCCCGGTACAGGCACGTCACAGCTTTGATACGGCCATTCGCAGTGCATAGAGCACGTGGGGCAAGGAGGTGCGAATGCGCCAGATCTCCAATGTTTACGTAAGGTCATCAGTACCGCTCTGAGTACCTGAGATAGTGGACTACGTGCATGTCAAATGTAGTGGTGAAGTCTTCGAAAGACAGGAGTTCCCCTTCTTTGTAAAGATCCACCACCGGCTTGTTTGTATGGATGAGTTGTAGTGCGCGTCGGCAGGAATGCCGAACAACCGGCAGGTCCATGGTACCATCCCATAGCTAATGCTTGGGGTTCAGCAGTATGTGGAATAGTGTGGGGAGGTTCGGGGTCGCCTCCCCGCCCAAAAATCAGTTGATTGAACCATTGAAGTTGCGCAGCTAGGTAGTAGGCCTCAAAGCCTGGTGCTGCCAGTCGCTAGCCCCGCTCCCCCCCTCCCCTGTCGTCGGGTGCTGAAACTTAGTTAATACCATGCTGCACCTACCCGATCCCAAACAAGTTCAACCAACAAAGAATCCAGATTTTGGAAGATCCGGCGGGGATAGGAGGCGTTATGCCCTAACATCATGAGGGAGTTGGCCCGGCGTCAGGAATGAGACAACCCTGTAGAGTTGGGCAGGCACCCTATCTCTCTGGATGCTGGATATAGGGTAACCAAGTTTTGAGCTAGTTCCTCAACATACGCTGCATAGAATTCCACTGGTGGACCATCGGTCGCAGGGATCTTACCTTGGGCCATCGCCTTAATCGTGGTTTTTATTTCCTGCAGTGTAATAGCCCCATCCAGCGACTCCGCTTCCTCCGGCCTGAGTATCGGATGTGCCAGGGGGTCCAAAAAGTCATCTATCTGTCGGGGGCAAGGCTGGCGGGGGGGCATATAATAACTTATAGTATCAGTCCAATCTGTTATTTATACCCTCCTGGGTATACAAGCGGTCGCCCGTTTCAGATTCTATTTCTGGTATCTTGGAGCGCCTAGATGTTGGGTTAGCCAGCCAGGCCAAGAGAGCCCCCGCCTTATCTCGCTCTGCATGTGCACGTACCATGTAGTCGCGGAACGCAAAGCAGTTTCTGCGTTTGGACCAGGCCCGGTTCTAGCGGGTGGGCCGGGTGGGCATGGCCCACCCAAACATGAGCCTTGGCCCACCCAAACATGAGCCTGGCCCACCCAAACATGAGCCTGGCCCACCCAAACATGAGCCTGGCCCACCCAAACATGAGCCTGGCCCACCCAAACATGAGCCTTGGCCCTCGCAGCGAGGACATGAAGGCCAATAGAAAATAGGCTGTTTAATTGAAAACGTTCCTCTGAATGTCTTTTTTCTTCCTATTCTGGGAGATGTGTGTGATTGGGCCTGGGCTCTTTCTTACAGCCATTCCCAATCACCCAACTCCTTTTAGAAAGGTGGGCTGTGTCGTGCAAGTACAACAGGGGCACGGGCGAAGGGAACAAACTCTTTATTTGACAGCGAGTAACGTTTGCCCCCCCCCCCGCCCTGTGCTGCGTGGATATTCCATTTCTGTTCAGCATTTGAGAAAAGAAGATTGTTTATTCTGATTCACCTTTCCTGACTCCTGCAGCTGACTGTCTGATCAGGCTGTGACACAAGGAGTAGGTCAGAGAATGTGTTACTATTTGTTTTTATTTTTAAAATCTGCACAGACCCAGCAGGACACATACTTGGTGTGTGCTTCATTTAAATAGTTTTTATCATTATCATGGCCATGGATGCAAGGCAACAATAAAAGATGTCCAGAGAACTGGTGATTAATGATCCTGCTGGAGAGCAGTCCTTTGCCTGTTGGTAGTTTTGAAATGCAGATAGGCTGTATTTTATGTGGATAGCTCAGTGGGTTACTGCCTTTGTTACAGAGATTCTTGTGTTACTTGCAGTTCAGAAGTTACAATCCTAACATAGGACAGTGACCAATGAACTGTCATCAAAGAGCTGCAGACAAACGTGAGTTTTATAGTTAGAACTTCACTTTTGTGTGTTACTATATAGTTAGAAATTCCCCAGTCTTTCCTTATTTTAATGTTGCTAAAAAGAGTTTGGGCCGATATACATTTTTATTAGTAAAACCAACCCTCAACCACTAGGGTATGCTTTAAATCCTGAGTTTGTGCTTCCCCAGCCTAAACCCTCTTAAAATATACTGCCCACCAGTATGGATGACATGTGATTCCTACACCTTGAAATCCTCATTGGCTTATGTGACATTCCCTGTAGACTGATTTACATACGTGTATGATTCATTGTCTCTGTATAATGTGTGCGTGGTGTAAAGTACTGTGACACCCTACACTGATATGAGTAGCGCTAGACAACACATGAAATGCATATGAGAGAGGTCTAGGGAGAGATGAAGGGCAGTCTTGGAGGGTGGTAGTAACGGTATCTGCGGAAAAAGAGGTCATTGGTGAGGCGCCAAAAAAGATTTTAGCACCAGCGCTAAAAGAGGCCCTATCCTGGCCTTTCTATTTTTATTTAATTAGCAGTCGGGTCATTAGTGCAACTGTGGAACATATTTTGAAGTGTGTGCTAATTATATTTACTGCTATACTCAATGTTTTAAGTTTGAAGGTGATTTTACTATTGTTTTTTTACAGGAATAATGTAGAGCTGGATGGTGGCTGATATGGGGCTGTGGCCCAGGGACAGCTTTGAGATAAGGTGCACAGGAGACGGATGGTAGAAAAGTGGATAATCGAGCCTGGCTGCACTTGTGTTGAAACCTGGCCTGTTGGAATTTGAGGGTTTGCACTTAAGTCCAGACATTGGTCTTACTTTCATATAACTCTTCACATGCTCTATACACACACAGAACCGATCCGTTGTATCATGGGAACTGTTTGCAAGTAAATACATTGTAATCTAAGGCTTGTAGACTACCACAAAAAGCGACAAATTGGGCCCGCAGTGGCCCACCCAAATGCACCCTTGGCCCACCCAACTAAAAATTCCTGGAGCCGGGCCTGGTTCGGACCTCCAGTTGTTCCTTAGCGTCTAAGAGTTGCTGTTCTAGACCGGGGTTAGACAGGAGTTCCTGGGCCTGGCTAGCTCCAAGTCCCCTAATCTGTTTATAAACCTATACAGGTTTCAGTCATCCTGGGGCTGCAGCAGTCTCCTTTCATTCCAAGGTTGATATATATATGGCATCAGCAATTCACTTTCTGTAACACATCTCCAAGAGACAGCTAGGTAGTGAAAATACAATTTCTTAGTTTCCAATATATAATGTATTACCGTTGTCTGGGCCCATCTAGCTGGACAGTTTTCTGTCCGCTTTTTATGAATGAACTAAGCATAGCCTCCAGTTTTACCCCAGGAAACTGAGTGATTGTGTTCTGATAATTTTCCTCCTGATGTGATTTTCTGCCACAGAACAGTTGTGGCATTGCAACCTGTAACACACATCTCACTATGACCACCTGCAGAATAACTATCTTAGTTTTTATAAAAGGACAAAAGACACGACATGCAGCACAGAGGTCAGTCATGGACAACATCAATCCAGCTGACACAAGACCCACACCCCGATAGTGACACACCGACAGTGATACCCTAAAACCTACATCAACCATACACGTTTGTCCAGAAAGTCACAAGTCTCCCTCCCCACTGGTAACACAACCGTAAGGAAAACCAACATTGCAGACCAAGCTACACTCACTCAACTGGGTTAGGGCTGACTTCTGGACACCCTCAGTGTAATACCTCCTTGTGCTATCGACCTCTAATAGTTTCTGTTTCAGAAGTACCTTGTTCTCAGCTTACTTAGTTCTTATATAATAAGAAATATAGACAGGGGAGCCCTCATAGTTTGGGATTTTTAATGTGCAGTGCTTGAAATGGAAACATAGAAGTGTCAGTACTCTTTACCAGAGTGTGTGCTTGTTTCTGAGAAGTGTCAGTACTCTTTACCAGAGTGCTTGCTTGTTTCTGAGAAGTGTCAGTACTCTTTACCAGAGTGCTTGCTTGTTTCTGAGAAGTGTCAGTACTCTTTACCAGAGTGCGTGCTTGTTTCTGAGAAGTGTCAGTACTCTTTACCAGAGTGCTTGCTTGTTTCTGAGAAGTGTCAGTACTCTTTACCAGAGTGCGTGCTTGTTTCTGAGAAGTGTCAGTATCTTTACCAGAGTGCTTGCTTGTTTCTGAGAAGTGTCAGTACTCTTTACCAGAGTGCTTGCTTGTTTCTGAGAAGTGTCAGTACTCTTTACCAGAGTGCTTGCTTGTTTCTGAGAAGTGTCAGTACTCTTTACCAGAGTGCGTGCTTGTTTCTGAGAAGTGTCAGTACTCTTTACCAGAGTGCGTGCTTGTTTCTGAGAAGTGTCAGTACTCTTTACCAGAGTGCGTGCTTGTTTCTGAGAAGTGTCAGTACTCTTTACCAGAGTGCTTGCTTGTGTCTGAGAAGTGTCAGTACTCTATACCAGAGTGCGTGCTTGTGTCTGAGAAGTGTCAGTACTCTTTACCAGAGTGCGTGCTTGTGTCTGAGAAGTGTCAGTACTCTTTACCAGAGTGCTTGCTTGTTTCTGAGAAGTGTCAGTACTCTTTACCAGAGTGCGTGCTTGTTTCTGAGAAGTGTCAGTACTCTTTACCAGAGTGCGTGCTTGTTTCTGAGAAGTGTCAGTACTCTTTACCAGAGTGCGTGCTTGTTTCTGAGAAGTGTCAGTACTCTTTACCAGAGTGCTTGCTTGTTTCTCAGAAGTGTCAGTACTCTTTACCAGAGTGCCTGCTTGTTTCTCAGAAGTGTCAGTACTCTTTACCAGAGTGCTTGCTTGTTTCTGAGAAGTGTCAGTACTCTTTACCAGAGTGCGTGCTTGTTTCTGAGAAGTGTCAGTACTCTTTACCAGAGTGCTTGCTTGTTTCTGAGAAGTGGCAGTACTCTTTACCAGAGTGCGTGCTTGTTTCTGAGAAGTGTCAGTACTCTTTACCAGAGTGCGTGCTTGTTTCTGAGAAGTGTCAGTACTCTTTACCAGAGTGCTTGCTTGTTTCTGAGAAGTGTCAGTACTCTTTACCAGAGTGCTTGCTTGTTTCTGAGAAGTGTCAGTACTCTTTACCAGAGTGCGTGCTTGTTTCTGAGAAGTGTCAGTACTCTTTACCAGAGTGCTTGCTTGTGTCTGAGAAGTGTCAGTACTCTATACCAGAGTGCGTGCTTGTGTCTGAGAAGTGTCAGTACTCTTTACCAGAGTGCGTGCTTGTGTCTGAGAAGTGTCAGTACTCTTTACCAGAGTGCTTGCTTGTTTCTGAGAAGTGTCAGTACTCTTTACCAGAGTGCGTGCTTGTTTCTGAGAAGTGTCAGTACTCTTTACCAGAGTGTGTGCTTGTTTCTGAGAAGTGTCAGTACTCTTTACCAGAGTGCGTGCTTGTTTCTGAGAAGTGTCAGTACTCTTTACCAGAGTGCTTGCTTGTTTCTCAGAAGTGTCAGTACTCTTTACCAGAGTGCCTGCTTGTTTCTCAGAAGTGTCAGTACTCTTTACCAGAGTGCTTGCTTGTTTCTGAGAAGTGTCAGTACTCTTTACCAGAGTGCGTGCTTGTTTCTGAGAAGTGTCAGTACTCTTTATCAGAGTGCTTGCTTGTTTCTGAGAAGTGTCAGTACTCTTTACCAGAGTGCTTGCTTGTTTCTGAGAAGTGTCAGTACTCTTTACCAGAGTGCGTGCTTGTTTCTGAGAAGTGTCAGTACTCTTTACCAGAGTGCTTGCTTGTTTCTGAGAAGTGTCAGTACTCTTTACCAGAGTGCTTGCTTGTTTCTGAGAAGTGTCAGTACTCTTTACCAGAGTGCGTGCTTGTTTCTGAGAAGTGTCAGTACTCTTTACCAGAGTGCTTGCTTGTTTCTGAGAAGTGTCAGTACTCTTTACCAGAGTGCGTGCTTGTTTCTGAGAAGTGTCAGTATCTTTACCAGAGTGCTTGCTTGTTTCTGAGAAGTGTCAGTACTCTTTACCAGAGTGCTTGCTTGTTTCTGAGAAGTGTCAGTACTCTTTACCAGAGTGCTTGCTTGTTTCTGAGAAGTGTCAGTACTCTTTACCAGAGTGCGTGCTTGTTTCTGAGAAGTGTCAGTACTCTTTACCAGAGTGCGTGCTTGTTTCTGAGAAGTGTCAGTTCCCTTTACCAGAGTGCGTGCTTGTTTCTGAGAAGTGTCAGTACTCTTTACCAGAGTGCTTGCTTGTGTCTGAGAAGTGTCAGTACTCTATACCAGAGTGCGTGCTTGTGTCTGAGAAGTGTCAGTACTCTTTACCAGAGTGCGTGCTTGTGTCTGAGAAGTGTCAGTACTCTTTACCAGAGTGCTTGCTTGTTTCTGAGAAGTGTCAGTACTCTTTACCAGAGTGCGTGCTTGTTTCTGAGAAGTGTCAGTACTCTTTACCAGAGTGCTTGCTTGTGTCTGAGAAGTGTCAGTACTCTTTACCAGAGTGCGTGCTTGTTTCTGAGAAGTGTCAGTACTCTTTACCAGAGTGCTTGCTTGTTTCTCAGAAGTGTCAGTACTCTTTACCAGAGTGCCTGTTTGTTTCTCAGAAGTGTCAGTACTCTTTACCAGAGTGCTTGCTTGTTTCTGAGAAGTGTCAGTACTCTTTACCAGAGTGCGTGCTTGTTTCTGAGAAGTGTCAGTACTCTTTACCAGAGTGCTTGCTTGTTTCTGAGAAGTGTCAGTACTCTTTACCAGAGTGCGTGCTTGTTTCTGAGAAGTGTCAGTACTCTTTACCAGAGTGCGTGCTTGTTTCTGAGAAGTGTCAGTACTCTTTACCAGAGTGCTTGCTTGTTTCTGAGAAGTGTCAGTACTCTTTACCAGAGTGCGTGCTTGTTTCTGAGAAGTGTCAGTACTCTTTACCAGAGTGCGTGCTTGTTTCTGAGAAGTGTCAGTACTCTTTACCAGAGTGCTTGCTTGTTTCTGAGAAGTGTCAGTACTCTTTACCAGAGTGCTTGCTTGTTTCTGAGAAGTGTCAGTACTCTTTACCAGAGTGCGTGCTTGTATCTGAGAAGTGTCAGTACTCTTTACCAGAGTGCGTGCTTGTTTCTGAGAAGTGTCAGTACTCTTTACCAGAGAGCTTGCTTGTTTCTGAGAAGTGTCAGTACTCTTTACCAGAGTGCTTGCTTGTTTCTGAGAAGTGTCAGTACTCTTTACCAGAGTGCGTGCTTGTTTCTGAGAAGTGTCAGCACTCTTTACCAGAGTGCTTGCTTGTTTCTGAGAAGTGTCAGCACTCTTTACCAGAGTGCGTGCTTGTTTCTGAGAAGTGTCAGTACTCTTTACCAGAGTGCGTGCTTGTATCTGAGAAGTGTCAGTACTCTTTACCAGAGTGCGTGCTTGTTTCTGAGAAGTGTCAGTACTCTTTACCAGAGAGCTTGCTTGTTTCTGAGAAGTGTCAGTACTCTTTACCAGAGTGCGTGCTTGTTTCTGAGAAGTGCCAGTACTCTTTACCAGAGTGCGTGCTTGTTTCTGAGAAGTGTCAGTACTCTTTACCAGAGTGCGTGCTTGTTTCTGAGAAGTGTCAGTACTCTTTACCAGAGAGCTTGCTTGTTTCTGAGAAGTGTCAGTACTCTTTACCAGAGTGCTTGCTTGTTTCTGAGAAGTGTCAGTACTCTTTACCAGAGTGCGTGCTTGTTTCTGAGAAGTGTCAGCACTCTTTACCAGAGTGCTTGCTTGTTTCTGAGAAGTGTCAGTACTCTTTACCAGAGTGCGTGCTTGTTTCTGAGAAGTGTCAGTACTCTTTACCAGAGTGCGTGCTTGTTTCTGAGAAGTGTCAGTACTCTTTACCAGAGAGCTTGCTTGTTTCTGAGAAGTGTCAGTACTCTTTACCAGAGTGCGTGCTTGTTTCTGAGAAGTGTCAGTACTCTTTACCAGAGAGCTTGCTTGTTTCTGAGAAGTGTCAGTACTCTTTACCAGAGTGCGTGCTTGTTTCTGAGAAGTGTCAGTACTCTTTACCAGAGAGCTTGCTTGTTTCTGAGAAGTGTCAGCACTCTTTACCAGAGTGCGTGCTTGTTTCTGAGAAGTGCCATACTCTTTCATCCCTGCAAGACCTTCTGATGTGGATGGGATCTATTTCTTGGAATAAACTTGTTACCTTCCAAACTTATGCTGTTTTACCTGTTTCTTACAGGGGCATAACCAGAAGTGGCAGAGTTTTAGGAAGAAGAGGGCGCAGGAGAGGGATTTATGAAGGAAATGGGATTTGAGAGAAAGGCCAGGTGTAAATGTGTGTGTGAGGGAATCATTTTAGTGATAGGTATGTGTGAGGGAGTGTGGGAGATACGAGCCTGTGGAGCATGGAAAGGCCCTGGCACTGCCTTCTGTGGGATAGGGAAATCCATTTTGCTGCTGGTGTACCTATTCTGTGAGGAAGTGAAGCTTGCACTGCTGCTACTTGAATCATTATTGTTCTGTGAGGGATGGAGCCTGGCACAGCTGCTGCGGGCTACATATGTTCTTTAAGGAAGCTTACACTACTACTGCTATGGTGTGACACTGCGCTTGTCCTGAAAGAAGGGACTCATGATTTGGACAGTAAAGTAAATTCCACCACAACCTTTGGGGCTTGATTTGCATCAAGTTGGTGATGCAAACCTGGTGCAAAATGTTATGAAATCTGGGCCAAAGAGGGCTTTTAGATATGCAACAGGGAGTCACAGTGTTTGAAAAGGACTACGAGATTTAAAAAACTTAAAACATTGGTGCACCCAACAGGAAAAGCTGGTCTACGAGGCTAGAGGATGCCCAAAAAAACATGCCAAGATCTGAGGCAGATGCTGGGAGTGCTTTAGGTTAGGCCCGCTATCATTTTCATGTTGAGAATTGCTCTGGTGTGGTAACAGGGGATTGCTATAATGTCTGCGATGCTGCTATACCTTCTTTAATGCCAATCAGGACTCACCGGATGTGGTGGTTCTTATGTTCCTACAAAACAATAACATTGGCTAATGAAACAAAAGAAAGGTGAAAAGTGGCTCCATGACATATGGGACACAGCAGTCAGTCCTGGCTTTTTACCCAACACCATTCTGCATGCCATGATTTTTTAACCCCTTGCATGCTCATGACGGAACCACTCCGTCATGAGCCACGGGCGCCGTGTGCTCATGACGGAGTGGTTCCGTCATGCTGTGGCTGTTGGCGGCCGCTCCGCCCACGCGGCGCTGTTTCCCCGCCTGTGCGGGCGATCAGCGCAAGTGGGTGGAGTCATGACGGAACCACGCCGTCATGAGCACAGCTCGCCCGTGACTCATGACGGCGTGGTTCTGTCATGAACATGGCGGCGCCGCGCTCACCCCAAACCCCCCCCAGCGCTGCGGCGGAATTCGCGCCGCAGCGAAGGGGTTAAGACCATAATATTATCTGTTATGTTGATTTGTATGGTGCAGCTTATCACCCGTGAGGTTATCCACGCACTGAAGCAGGAACGTAGCCGGTAGTGCTCCTAGTTGAGCAGCCAGGCATTTGGTTTCTTGCAGAAATTAAGAAGTGAAGTAAAAGGCCTGATAAATTGAGTAATGATATTCCAGTTCTTGGCGGCAATGAAGAAGTAGCGCCCTCCTGGCTTGCTTCTGCAGAAGACCCGTGTAAGGGAGAGAGAAGTGGAGCATAGCTGTCTGAAAGGTTAGTAGAGTTGAAGTTGGTTATTGAGGTATGGTGGTCCATGTTGTGGAGGGCTTTGTAGGCGTGGATGAGAAGGTCGGTTTGTCAGTGTTTCTTTAAGGGTAGTCAGTGCAGGTCAGTGAGGTAGGGACATATGTGAGAGAATGAGTCTGGCTACATGTCCCAGTGTGTAATGTGCTTATCTCTAAAAAGTTAGGAGACGCATAATGTATAACCGTGAATTTGCATCTCCCTGCTAATGGTCGCAAATTAAAATACCTCTAGAACAAAACAAGGTGCTTAAACTCTATAATACCTGCCACCAAGAAAGCCTCCTCTGCAGTGATTGAAATGGAAAAATAGAAGTGCCGGTATTCTATACCAGAGTACCTGCTTGTTTCTGAGAAGTGCCAGTACTCTCCAATTAAAAGTATTACTTCTCTCTTGAGAAGTGCTGGTACTCTCTCTCTCTCAAAATAAAAAAGTGCTGGTACTCCGTACCGGGCAGTACCGGCCCATTTAAAGCACTGCTCCTCTGATCAGGCTGTAGTAACAGTGGGTCTATAGACATGCAAACTGAGAACCGATGTGCTGCACCTCAGAGAGCCGCCTGGCTGCAGCATACAAACGTGCAAGGTACCCTTTCAAGCTATCCTTGAGCTGGGGCTTAGGGGGCACCATCCCTCTAAAAATTAGTGGGGGTGGGGGTTCTCTACCCACCTGGACCATCCCCATATTGTGCCCCTACTGCACCTAGTATGTCGGACATCGACCCATCCTGATCTCCTGCCCACAGGTTACTATTCTAGACTGGACATGGCCACCGTGAGAGTTCGCAACAGGACTCCAACTATTGTTTGCAATTTCCAGTGCCTAATTTTAACCCGTGGTTGCAGGGGGAACCTGAAGGCATTTATTTGTTATTAAAAACACCTCTTTTACTTCTTCAGCCTTTGCTCCATAACAAGAGAGAAGAAAACAAACAGAGAAAAGGAAGAAGAGGACAGAAGAACAGGGACGAAAAGAACACTCAGGAGTGTGACCGATGGGCAGGATATGTCTGGCGAAGGATTAAAGATGTATAAGGTGAAATAAAGACTGCGCAGTCCATGGCCGGAATGGCAGTGTCAGGCGTTGTCCCGGGAGGTGGTGTAGTATATGGCGTTTTGGTCAGTTTTAGTTTATTTATTTATTACATGTTGTTATGCATTTTACCCTTCAACAGAACTTACTATGTTTATAGCTTTGCCAACGCTGTACGTTCTCTGCTCATTGTATTAGTATCTTGGATCTGAAAGTCTGGACTACTCTTGACCCGGTACGCACTTCCAGAAGATCCTCTGTTATGCCATGCTAACAAAGGACCATTAAATCTAAACCGGTTGGATTCATTACTTCTACTTTACTACATCGATTTGGTGACAACCTGGGATGCGCATTCTTCAAGACCAAGGTTCATTCTCATTTTTTTAAAATATATTTAAAATTTACTACTGATTCATCAACTTTTGAGGATTCATTCAACTTGGGCAATCTACTTTCATAAGCATATTGCAGCTTCTTATGTATCAAGAACTCTTAACTTTTGCCCGTTTTCACAACGTTTTGCCAAACCATCTAATTTAAAAGACCGTGGGATATCCGTAATTCCCGGTAATCACTCTACGGTGAGTTTATTTTTATACCTACTACTTTACGCAAGCCTGCGTGAGTTAAGGAAGATATCCGTTTCCATAGTTGCTTGGAAATCTTATTTATTTCGCTCCCGTGCTCGCGCCACTCACCAACGGTCAATTTTAAATGTAAACATTCTCCCGGCTCCAACGATTCCATTACCTTGTTGCAGCTCCATCTAAGTTCTTGCTCCTGATGAGGCACTTCCAGAGGGCGCCAAACGACCCTTCGACACCTAACGCTCGAAGAGAACGACAACATGGGGACACCACCAGAACAAGTCACCACTGCCTACTATGAAGACGACGATGACACGTTCGTCATCTCCTTCACAGGAAGGCCCGGATGCAAGAGGCGCCCGTCCCCGATGTGCAACATCAAGGTCAATGGAACCTCTGTACACTCCCTGATAGACATGGGCTGTTAGACCTGGCACCTTGGCGTGGGTCTCCCTTCCATTTTTCGCTGTTGCCTCATGTATTTTTGCCGGTGTTAATTGCTCAGGGCACAGTGCCACAGTGCAAGTGCTCCCATTGTAAATTGATGTATGAATTTGTGATTCCATGATTGGTTGGTTTGGTTTACCTGTCAGACCCTAGTACAGTGCACCAGGAGTGCCCAGGGCTTGTGAATCCAAATACTGCTGGTGGGCTTGTAGCACTAGTTGTGCCACCCACAGAAGCAGCCTGTAAAAATGTGTCTAAGGCCTGCCATTGCAGAGCCTTCGTGCAGTCTGGTACTGTCATGCTGACTGGGCAAGTGCACCCACTTGCCAGTCCCTAAACCTTCCCTTGTCTTCATATCAGACACCCCTATGGGAGGACCAAGGGCAGGGTGCATTGTAAGGATAAGGTAGGACATGCCCTGGTGTGTGTGACATGTTCTAATAGTGAATTACAGCCATTTTCGTCTTTCACTATTGCAAGGCTACCTGTTCTCCAAAGGCCAGAATGGGCAGTTTGATTATTACATCTTATAATCCTAACTGACTCAGTGAACATGATAGAAATTCGAATTTAGTATGCCTGAATTCAGAATGATAAAATACATCTTTTAGTGAAGTTGGTTTTATCATTATGGGTTTGAAAGTAGGCATTTTCTTGTCTAACCATTCAAGCCTGCCTCTGCTAGGCTGTGTATTCCCCGTCTGGAGTTTGAGTGACAGGGCTGGGGAATTCCAGGAGACAGGGTGAGGTGTCCCAGTGGGGAATAGAGAGATCTGCATCTAGATGGGTGGGAGGAGTTGCACCTGGGACCTGAATAGGACTGTGCCTTCCCTCCACAATGCTGGCTCCACCTCCTGTGGTGCGTCTGATGTCTCTGCCCTGCACTCTGAAAGGAAAGGAGTCAGGTAAACAAAGTGCTCCAGGACTGACCAGAACCGGTTTGAACAAGGCAAAGGCCACTCTGCCCTCAGAGGACAAAGGATTTTGGGGTATAAGTATTGGGACCCTGATCCCAAGAATTTAGATCACTTTGGGAAACAAGAAGAAACTCTGCTGAGGAGAGGAACCAAGAAGAAACTGAGGAGAGACTATCCCTGAAACTGGGGGATTGGCCTGCAGGGGTTGCCTACTGCCAAAGAGAGGAGAAAGGAACTTTGTGTGTACTTTTACTCAATTTGTGAAGGATCTCCAAGGGCTTGGAAAAGAGCTTGCCTCCTGCTGAAGTCTCAGGAACAACAGACTTCACCCCCCAGCTTCCCATAGTTCTTTGGAAGTGCCTGCTGCTGTTGTTGGGCCTTCTGAGGGGCTGCGTATCGCAAGTAGCTCAAAGCGCAACTCAAGAAGGAGAGTGAGTCGCCGCTGCAGCTGTCGCATCGAGCGGAAGCATCTCGCATCACCCAGGAAGTGTCTCGCAATGCCGAAGAAGCGTGTCGCCATCGCAGCCATCGTAGCTGACGCATTGCACTGCATCAAGAGAAGAGTCTCTCATCGAGGAAGAAGCTTGTCGCCATCGCAGCCATCGTAGTCATCGGATTGCACCGCATCAAGAAAAGCGCCTCGCATCCATGAAGAAGTGTGCTGCCGTCCGAGCTGTTGTCGTCGCATCGCGTAAAGGGGTGTCGCCGCTGCAGCATCGCATCGAGCGGAAGCGTCTCGCAACGTCGGAGAAGAGGGCCGCTGCCAAGGCCACTGTCGTCGCATCGTGTACAGTGTGTCGCCGCTGCAGCTGACGCATCGACTCGAGTCTTCTCGCAACATCGGAGAAGCGTACCGCATCTGGAAGATCTTCACGTCTTTATTTCTTTGCACCAAAATCTTCAACGCATCAACATCATTGCAACACTTTTGTTGTCCTGCGTGTCGCATCTTAAAGGTACATTGACTTAAAGTGTTGCATTTAAGAACTAAAGGAACTAAGCAAAATTCTACCATCTAAAGTAACAGTATTGTGTATTTTTGTCGTTTAATGGTCTTGTGGTATTTCTATATAAAGCATAGTTATTTTTTATATAAAACATGTGTACTATCCATCTGTAGTGTTGTCACTTGATTACTGTATGCGTGCTCCCCAGAGTACTTTGGAAGTACCTGCTGCTGTTGTTGGGCCTTCTGAGGGACTGCGTGTCACAAGAAGCTGGAAGCGCGACTCAAGAAGGAGAAGCGTGCCGCCGTCTGAGCTGTTGTCGTCGCATCGCGTAAAGTGTGTCGCAGCTGCAGCTGTCGCATCGAGCGGAAGCATCTCGCATCATCCAGGAAGTGTCTCGCAACGCCGAAGAAGCGTGTCGCCATCGCAGCCATCGTAGCTGACGCATTGCACGCATCAAGAGAAGAGTCTCGCATCGAGGAAGAAGCATGTCGCCATCGCAGCCATCGTAGTTGTCACATTGCACCGCATCAAGAAAAGCGCCTCGCATCCACGGAGAAGCGTGCCGCTGTCGGAGCTGTTGTCGTCACATTGCGTAAAGGGGTGTCGCCGCTGCAGCATCGCATCGAGCGGAAGCGTCTCGCAACGTCGGAGAAGAGTGCCGCTGCCAAGGCTGCTGTTGTCGCATCGCATAAAGTGTGTCGCCGCTGCAGCTGAAGCATCGATTCGAGTCTTCTCGCAACATCGGAGAAGCGTACCGCATCTGGAAGATCTTCACGTCTTTATTTCTTTGCACCAAAATCTTCAACGCATCAACATCATTGCAACACTTTCGTTGCCCTGCGTGTCGCATCTAAAAGGTACATTGACTTAAAGTGTCGCATTTAAGTACTAAAGAGAACTAAGCAAAATTCTACCATCTAAAGTAATAGTATTGTGTATTTTCGTTGTTTAATGGTCTTGTGGTAATTCTATATAAAGCAAACTTATTTTTTATATAAAACCTGTGTGGTGTCCATCTGTAGTGTTGTCACTTGATTACTTTATGTGTTCACAAATGCTTTACACACTGCGTCTGAGATAAGCCTGTCTGCTCGTGCCAAGCTACCACGGGGGTGAGCAGGGGTTATTTTAGGAGTGTACCCCCTTACCCTGACTAGAGGAGAGGGTCCCTATTTGTCACAAGTGCATACCTGTGCCAACTAGAGACCCCTAAGTCTAAAACGGGCGTATCAGTAAACGTGATGGACTAAGACCAGTACGAACGGCTCTCACCCAAACCACCCCTGACAACCAGCTCAGCCAAAATTTACACCTACAGAGGCATGGAACCAATTCCTCTCCGAGAGATGATGGAGGTCAAAGTCTCGAGCTCAGAATACTCAGTATAAACCGAGTGACGGAAGGGAAGAAAGGAACGCTGCTGGGCTGCCACACTGCACCCATGCGGAGAACATGCGGAGTGAATTTCCCCAGCTCTTCCAAAGTTCAGGCAAGCTCAGGGGATGCCAAGTGAAGTTACATATCAACAAGGCAATCCAGCCGAGAGCACTCCGGCACCGGCGCATTCTTTTTCACCTCTGCCACCTGATGGAAAAAGAACTGCAGAACCTTGAGGACTTGAGGTTTATAGGTAAGATGTCTGGGCCCACCCTGTGGGTGTCCCCGCTCGTAGTGGCACCAAAGCCAAAGCAACCTGGTGCCATTTGACTGTGTGTCAATATGAGGCTTCCCAATCAAGCCATCCGTAGAGAAAGACATTTGACCCCGACGATGGATGACATCGTGGCGGACCTTGAACGGGGCACAGTGGTTCTACAAACTCGATCTAAACTCCAGAAACCACCAGTTGGAGCTGGCGCTAGAAAGTCGAAATATCACTATCTTCTCCACGCATGTCGGCTTCCGACAGTATACCCGGCTCAGCTTTGGTATATCCGCTGCCGCAGAGGTGTTTCAAAACGCCTTCAAGGAAGCCCTCTCAGACTTGGTCAGGGTAATAACCTTGAGTGATGACATCTTAATATATTCACAAAGCTTGGAGGAACACCATGTCCATCTGAGGGCGACCCTGCAGAGGCTGGCAGACTGCGGGCTCACACTCCATAAGAAGAAGTGTGTTTTTTTACCAAGGGTCGATAGACTTTTTTAGATATGTCTTTTCACGAGATGGACTCCGAGTCGACCCGCGCAAGGCCGAAGCTATCAGGAGTGCCCCCATCCCTCAAAATCCCATGGAAATACAGAGCTTACTCAGGATGGCGACATACTGCGGACGGTTCATCCCGAATTTCGCCACTCTATCGGAGCCCCTCCGGCAGCTGACAAAAGACCGGCACGCACTGCGAATGTACGCCCAGAGAACAAGCGGCCTTTCATAACATCAAGAAAGACCTTCTGGATCAGACAACCATAGCATATTTTCACCCCAAGAGGAAGACGGAACTCGTGGTCGACGCCAGCCCAGCTGGGCTCGGAGCAGTCCTTCTGCAGGAAGACACCAAAGGAGTCTTCCCCCGTGGCCTTCGCCAGCCGGGCGCCATCCCTGACGGAAGCCAGATACGCTCAAATAGAGCGGGAGGCCTTGGCCATAAGATGGGCATGCCAACATTTCCACTTGTACCTTTGCGGTCATTCTTTCTGGGTGATAACAGACCACAAACCCCTCCTGCCGCTTTTCAGCGAGTCCTCACGCCTAGCACCCCCAAGAATCGAGAGATGGGTGATCCAGCTGCAGGCATACTCATTCCAATTGCTATACAGACCAAGGGGGACAACCCCGCTGACTTCCAATCTAGGCACCCCACCTTCATAAACATGGTTTAAGCCAATGCCTGCCGCCCCCCCCCCCCCCGTGGCGGTGAGAAAAGACGATCTTTGCGAGGCCATTGATGAGGATGACACCATGAGAAGAGTGAAGGAGGCCCTGGAAAAGGGGCAATGGCATTCGTTCTTTGACAGAGTCTCTCTGCTAAGCGCCGAGGAGCAGATCTCCCGACGTCAACTTTGGAGGGTACGGCATGAACTCAGCATCAGTGGGTCTGGACTAATACTACGAGGCAGCGTATTGTCGTTCTGAAAAACCTGTGCCAGCAAATTGTCGAGCTCACACATCAAGGCCATCAAGGCCATCAAGGTACCGCCAAGACCAAGGCCAGACTACTGGCGAAAGTGTGGTTCCCCAACATGGATGACATGGTGGATGAGGAGGTTAGCCGCTGCCACCTGTGCACCATCACCGGAGGTGACCCCGCTCCAGCGCCTGTAATCACTGAAGAACCATGTTGCATGCCCTGGACGAAGATCAGTGTTGACTTTGGGAGTTTCCCGTACGGGTGGCACACCATGGTCGTAATGGACTCTTTCTCAAAGTTCCCCGTGGTAGAACTGGTGCTGTCAACGGCGTTCACCAATGTTCAAACTGCCTTGGAGAAGACATTTGCCATGTTTGGGCTGCCCGAAGAAGTAAAGTCTGACAACGGGCCACCGTTCCAGGGACAGGACTTCCAAGATTTCCTGGTGCAAAAAGCCATCCAAAACGCCTAATCACACCTCAGTGGCCTCAGGCCAACAGCGAGGTGGAGCGGTTTGTGAGGACGCTCAACAGAGCCCTCCGAATCGGGGTGGATCAACACCAAGACTCCGAGGCATGCCTGCATCAATACCTGCTCGCATACCGGCAACACCCCACTCGACAACCGGGGGCGCCCCAGCTTCACTCCTGTTCAAATGACCACCATGCCTGGATGTTGAAAGAGCCCAGAAGAAATGGAAGATGGCCAATGAGAAGGCAACCACAAGCTGAGGAGCCAAAGCTCTGACATTGTTCATAGGGTCCAAGGTAGTACTCAGAGATTGTCACCCGGGCTGGAGTATCACACGCCCTATGAACCCAAGGTGTGGGCTGTCACCCAAGTAGACGGCACCGTGATCACGGCACAACAAGGCAGACACACGGTGGTGAGAAACATGTCCTGGTTCAAGGAAACACCTGATACCCCGACCGTCGATCACTCGCCTCAGGAAGAGGACGATGAACCGGTGAGCACGCCAGTGGGAATCTCCGTGGATGTAAACCCAGGTCCCGCGCCCCCAACAGCACAGGCTGAACTGAGTGCATCAGGAAGGAGCGCCGACGATCAAGCACTGCCCGAGGCGTAGGGGAGGGATCCCGAGAAAACTGCAGGTGACTCAAGAGGATGGCCCTCCCGAAGTCAATGGTACTTGCTCCGACCCAATCCAACGCTGAGTCAAAGACTGAAAGACTTTGTGTGCTGAATGAGTTTTGCACCCTCTGGTTCCTGGTTATTGACTTTGTAACCTTGCTATTCCCTGCGTGAATTACTTTGGCTCTCCTGTTCCTCTCCTCTCCTTCTTTCATTTTTCTTTTTCCCCGTTAATGTTACCCATCTAAAAGAAAGGAGGGATGTTGGGGCCACCCGGCCGATACAATACATTGTGTCCATGTATAACCCCTCATGACCGGGCTCGGTCCGAGGGTATAAATAAATGGGCCCCAGGTCACACGTGACCTTCGGCCGAGAAGTACACCAGTGCCTGTGTGTGTGTACCTCCCGCACGCTGGCTAGGCCCTGCGACATACCTAATACCAGCGCGCCACACCCCCTGGGTCCCCTCTCTGCCTATTCCTTACATTTGGATTTTACTTTTTACTGCCTTAGTGTGAAAATGCATTTCAAGAAAGGGAATATAAAGTAGGGTTACCAAAAGAAAAATTCCAGACATTTGTTGTTTAGGCCGTGTCTTGATACTAAATAGGGTTATAAATAAAATAGTATGTATTCCTTTGTAATGTGACTTTTCAATCTTTGTTCCCTTTAATTATCAGTCATGGATCATTCAGGCAGCCCTAGAACACAATAAAAAAATGCTTTCTATATATTTGCTGGTCCAGGTTTGGACAGATAAGTGCTGAAAATACAGCTTTAGTTGACTGCTTATTTTTGTACCGTCTGGGACATCAATATAATGAGCTGGAAACCCTAATCACAAGACTGGAAGTTTGTTGCAGGATGAGCACAGTATTAATTTCCTCCACCCTCGATCCCTGGATCCTGAATAATGCCATAATAGGAATAGATTAACTTATATCTGAACCCAAAAGCCAGCCCTCAATAACATGCTGAGTTACTTCAAATGTCTGGGAATGCGACCTGCATTCAGACAACTCACTCCTCATTCTCGCCCTTCACTTTCACACTCACCCTGTACTCACAGCGATCACAATGTACTCACACTGATCACCATGCACTCACATCACCCGCTCACCCTGCACTCACAGTGACCACACTGCACTTATGCCACTCGCCATAAATTCACACCGTTCTCCCTCCACTTACCCTGTGGTCACGTGAGCACACCGCTCACACTGCACTCACCATGCTCTTGCACTGTTCACCCTTTACCTCACCCTGCAGTCACACGAGCACACTACTCACCCTGCTCTTGTCACACTTCACTCACCTGTCCCCTCACTGCTCACTCTGCACTCACCATGCTCTTGCACTGTTCACCCTTTACCTCACCCTGGAGTCACACGAGCACGCTACTCACCCTGCTCATGCGACACTTCACTCACCTGTCCCCTCACCGCTCACTCTGCACTCACCATGCTCTTGCACTGTTCACCCTTTACCTCACCCTGCAGTCACACGAGCACACTACTCACCCTGCACTCATGCGACACTTCACTCACCTGTCCCCTCACCGCTCACTCTGCACTCACCATGCTCTTACACTGTTCACCCTTTACCTCACCCTGCAGTCACACGAGCACACTACTCACCCTGCTCATGCGACACTTCACTCACCTGTCCCCATCACTGCTCACTCTGCACTCACAATGCTCTTGCACTGTTCACCCTTTACCTCACCCTGCAGTCACACGAGCACACTACTCACCCTGCTCATGCGACACTTCACTCACCTGTCCCCATCACTGCTCACTCAGCACTCACCATGCTCTTGCACTGTTCACCCTTTACCTCACCCTGCAGTCACACGAGCACGCTACTCACCCTGCTCATGCGACACTTCACTCACCTGTCCCCTCACTGCTCACTCTGCACTCACAATGCTCTTGCACTGTTCACCCTTTACCTCACCCTTCAGTCACACGAGCACACTACTCACCCTGCTCATGCGACACTTCACTCACCTGTCCCCTCACCGCTCACTCTGCACTCACCATGCTCTTGCACTGTTCACCCTTTACCTCACCCTGCAGCCACACGAGCACGCTACTCACCCTGCTCATGCGACACTTCACTCACCTGTCCCCTCACTGCTCACTCAGCACTCACCATGCTCTTGCACTGTTCACCCTTTACCTCACCCTGCAGCCACACGAGCACACTACTCACCCTGCTCATGCGACACTTCACTCACCTGTCCCCTCACTGCTCACTCAGCACTCACCATGCTCTTGCACTGTTCACCCTTTACCTCACCCTGCAGTCACACGAGCACACCACTCACCCTGCTCATGCGACACTTCACTCACCTGTCCCCTCACTGCTCACTCTGCACTCACCATGCTCTTGCACTATTCACCCTTTACCTCACCCTGCAGTCACACGAGCACACCACTCACCCTGCTCATGCGACACTTCACTCACCTGTCCCCTCACTGCTCACTCTGCACTCACCATGCTCTTGCACTGTTCACCCTTTACCTCACCCTGCAGTCACACGAGCACACTAGTCACCCTGCTCATGCGACACTTCACTCACCTGTCCCCTCACTGCTCACTCTGCACTCACCATGCTCTTGCACTGTTCACCCTTTACCTCACCCTGCAGTCACACGAGCACACTACTCACCCTGCTCATGCGACACTTCACTCACCTGTCCCCTCACTGCTCACTCTGCACTCACCATGCTCTTGCACTGTTCACCCTTTACCTCACCCTGCAGTCACACGAGCACACTACTCACCCTGCTCATGCGACACTTCACTCACCTGTCCCCTCACCGCTCACTCTGCACTCACCATGCTCTTGCACTGTTCACCCTTTACCTCACCCTGCAGCCACACGAGCACGCTACTCACCCTGCTCATGCGACACTTCACTCACCTGTCCCCTCACTGCTCACTCTGCACTCACCATGCTCTTGCACTGTTCACCCTTTACCTCACCCTGCAGCCACACGAGCACACTACTCACCCTGCTCATGCGACACTTCACTCACCTGTCCCCTCACTGCTCACTCTGCACTCACAATGCTCTTGCACTGTTCACCCTTTACCTCACCCTGCAGTTACACGAGCACACTACTCACCCTGCTCATGCGACACTTCACTCACCTGTCCCCTCACTGCTCACTCTGCACTCACCATGCTCTTGCACTGTTCACCCTTTACCTCACCCTGCAGTCACACGAGCACACTACTCACCCTGCTCATGCGACACTTCACTCACCTGTCCCCTCACCGCTCACTCTGCACTCACCATGCTCTTGCACTGTTCACCCTTTACCTCACCCTGCAGTCACACGAGCACACTACTCACCCTGCTCATGCGACACTTCACTCACCTGTCCCCTCACTGCTCACTCTGCACTCACCATGCTCTTGCACTGTTCACCCTTTACCTCACCCTGCAGTCACACGAGCACACTACTCACCCTGCTCATGTGACACTTCACTCACCTGTCCCCATCACTGCTCACTCAGCACTCACCATGCTCTTGCACTGTTCACCCTTTACCTCACCCTGCAGTCACACGAGCACACTACTCACCCTGCTCATGCGACACTTCACTCACCTGTCCCCTCACTGCTCACTCAGCACTCACCATGCTCTTGCACTGTTCACCCTTTACCTCACCCTGCAGTCACACGAGCACACTACTCACCCTGCTCATGCGACACTTCACTCACCTGTCCCCTCACCGCTCACTCTGCACTCACCATGCTCTTGCACTGTTCACCCTTTACCTCACCCTGCAGTCACACGAGCACGCTACTCACCCTGCTCATGCGACACTTCACTCACCTGTCCCCTCACCGCTCACTCTGCACTCACCATGCTCTTGCACTGTTCACCCTTTACCTCACCCTGCAGTCACACGAGCACACTACTCACCCTGCTCATGCGACACTTCACTCACCTGTCCCCTCACTGCTCACTCTGCACTCACCATGCTCTTGCACTGTTCACCCTTTACCTCACCCTGCAGTCACACGAGCACACTACTCACCCTGCTCATGCGACACTTCACTCACCTGTCCCCTCACTGCTCACTCTGCACTCACCATGCTCTTGCACTGTTCACCCTTTACCTCACCCTGCAGTCACACAAGCACACCACTCACCTGCTCATGCGACACTTCACTCACCTGTCCCCCTCACTGCTCACTCAGCATTCTCACTCAAACAAGCCCATCACTAACCATGCATTCATTCGCCCCAATCTGCACTTACATCTGCACCCAAATTCATATGGTCACCTCACTCACCCTGCAGTCACTCCTCTCATCCTACTCACACTGTTACATCGCTCACCGTGCACTCACATGGGCACTCCTGTCAGCCACACAGCGCAGAGGGCTAATTTGGCTGCTACAATGCAGATCACAGAACTGAGTGTGAGTAAACTACGGGTAGCCCTATAAAAAAGTGAAATGTTGGTCAGAAAGGGGCTGTGGAAAAATTAGGTGCATTGTTGGCGAGTGGTAGTGAGGGAATTCATGGAGGAGGAAATGGGCGAGGGGGGCTCCAAAAAAGACTGTTGCATCATGCACGACTAGTGTTAGAGCCAGCCCCAGCTGGGAGACCTAGCCCCCCGAAGTTTGGGTCTAGTTGCGCCCCTGATCAACACCCTATGCTTAGCTAGCAATAACAAGAGCGCAGACAGCTTGTGAATCATCAGTGGGACCTTCGTCACATAACCAAGGTGTGCGAATCTCGGCGCGCGCACAGGTGTATACCCTGTGATCTTTGTGATAATGTCAAAAACCCTTTCCCAAAAGAATCTCAACCCAGGGTAATTCCATGCCAGATGCCAGAGTCGGCACTGGGAGCAGCACAGTGCACGCAGCCTGCATCAGCCACCAGACCCATACTGTGCATCCCCTCAGACGTGTGATATAGTCTATGCGGGTATTTGAAGTGGACCAAGATCCTCCTGTAGTTCAGGAGAGGGCTCTAGACTGGGTGCAGCAGTACTGCCATTGTTCATCGCTAATGTGGAGTGCTAGGTCAGCGGACCATCGCTGGCGAACTGTGAGAGTTTGGCCCAGCGCAGTCTCCTGCATTCCTGCGTAGAGGTGTGTGATTAGTCCACATGGGGACGGGTTCATACGGGTCGCTTCCAGCACCTTAAACATCAGTGGGGCTCGGAGGGTTGTTCCTAAAATAGGTGCAGACAACAGAGGCGTCGCCTTAATGTGATTTGACAACAGGCAACCCTCTCCCACCAGAGAAACCATGAAGCAATGCTAAAACCTTTTTAATATAATCAGTCATCAAAACCTAACTAAGTAGTAAATGTATATTTTCAACATCTATTTGGCATGCAAATGGTGTGCACAGATTTAAGAAACAACAGGAGTGGAACCAGGGACCTGGATTCCCTAGGTCCTGAAAAAAAGCCTAATTAGGGGTACGGCTTGAAACATGTTGACCTATAGGAAATCAGTATCATAACTAGGGCTCCCGGTGTTATGGTATTTATTTTTTGGACATTTCCGTCTGTATTTATCAATATTTACTTTTTGCTAACTTTAGCTGTATTTATCCATATTTATTTTGGGTTTTGTGAAAAAATGAATCTGAAATTAGTATATTTCTAGATTTATTTGACTGATAAATATGCACTCATGCCTGAACGAGTGACAGGTTTCTGGGATATAAACGCACTCAGTTCGGGCTGGACTGGTCCTATTGGGAGCAGGGTCAAGACTGATTTGCATATGGCTGGGTTCAAACTGGAATGGCATGGGGAGCAAAAGAACGATGGAATTAGACCCAGATCTCTGTACTGGGGTGAATCTATGACATTGTTCTGCATTCTGTCCAGCAATTGTTGTTTTTGCATTTGTCACCCCGAGTGGGGCAGGTACGCCCAGAAGTGGGTCCCGTGCTCTCCATGCCACTGGAGTCAAGGTATCCTGGCTGATGAGGGGTGAAACCCCGAAACCGGTCCTAGGATGCTTGTTTCCAGTCCAGGAATGACCTGGCCTGGCAGTTCGGGTTGGACTGTTCCTATTGGGCACAGGCGCAAGACTGATTTGCATATGGCTGGATTCAAATTGGAATGACATGGGGAGCAAAAAAAACGATAGATTTAGGCCCAGATCTCTGTACTGGGGGGAATGTATGACATTGTTCTGCATTCTGTCCATCAATTGCCATTTTTGCATTTGTAACCCCGAGTGGGATGGGTATGCCCAGATGTGGGTCCAGTGGTATCCATGCCACTGGAGTCAAGCTATCCTGGCTGATGAGGGGTGAAACCCCAAACCTGGTCCTAGGATGCTTGTTTCCTATTTAGAGAGGATCTGGCCTGGCAGTTCGGACTGGACTGTATCTATTGGGCACAGGGTCAAGACTGATTTGCATATGGCTGGGTTCAACCTGGAATGGCATGGGGAGCAAAAGAACAATGAATTTAGGCCCAGATCTCTGTACAGGGGTGAATGTATGACATTGTTCTGCATTCTGTCCATTAATTGTTGGTTTTGCATTTGTCACCCCGAGTGGAACGGATATGCCCAGACGTGGGTCCCATGCTCTCCATGCCACTGGAGTCAAGCTATCCTGGCTGATGAGGGGTGTTTGGTTTGGGGGTCTCTAGTTGACAGAGGTAGGTACCTTTGACCAAATAAGGACCATTGCGTCTAGTCAGGGTAAGTGGCTACACTCCTAAAATAACCCCTGCTCACCCCCTTGGTAGCGCGGCACGAGCAGGCAGGCTTATCTCAGAGGCAGTGTGTAAAGTATTTGTGAACACCTCCAAGGTTGTGGAAGCCTTACTACGCACTGAAAATCGGACTCCCCCTTGACGTCATTCCAGCTAAAGTCGTTGCCTCCCTTTCTAATCATTTGTCCACGCCCATAGGCACGATTCTCAACCTCTCTATAAGAGAGGGCTATCTTCCCCGGGAATGGAAGGCGGCACAGGTCATCCCTATCCGCAAGAACACCAAGGTCCCTATGGAAGATCTTTCCAATCTCCTTCCCATTTCCTTACTACCTCTCCTGAGCAAAGTATTGGAAAAATACCTTAACAAACATCTGTCTGACCATGTCGAATTTACAGGTAGTTTGGATTCCTCTCAATCTGGTTTCAGGCCGAAATACAGCACGGAGTCTACCCTGTTGGAGGTCACGGATAATATCAGGGTGACCTTAGACAGTGGCCACTCTACGATTCTCGTGCTGTTGGACCTCCCTGCCGCGGACGTCTCCTTTTATACCCAATATTCACATTATAAATGTACACCCACTGCACAAAATTCTAGCCAATAAGGTACATTTTCAAACAAAGTGTCACATAACAAAAACTCAATTTACAGTATCCCAACCCAAAAGTTAATTATTAGGAATGTCCCAAATTCAATCTCCACACGCCGGACAAACCTATAATTGAAAGCATAACCCATGTAATGAAGAAACATAAAAAAAGAAACAGTAACAGATGCTGAACAAGATAAGGCATGTGCATGGAAACTAAAAGTTAACGATGTCCTGAACATTGATTGGCAATCTCAGACAAAGATCGATCAGGGAAATTGGCTTTGCGGGGTCAGTTTCAGGTGCAGAGGTCAGTTTCTTACAGTTCATTTCAGAGTCAAAAAGAAACCTAGTTAATGTATACATGAACTAAGAAGGCCAGGCCACTTTATTCGCCAGGCTACCTTCACAGGCCTACGTGAGGGCAACACAAAATGGTGGCACAGAACAAAATGGAGTCAGACTCGAGAATTACAGAACCTCAGACCCTCCTTTTGCCATTACGTAGGCAATAACCTAAGACTCATGTTAATCTGAATCTAGGTCTATGTCGATATTCATTAGGTCATCAAGGTGTTGCTGTAGCATCATCTTATTATTCTCGGGACAGGTCTCCGAACACACATAGTAGCACAAAGACTACAAATGGCGGGACCACACTGGATGCAAAGACAACAACAGAAAAGGATGGTTAAAACCATACCAAGGAATGTCAAAATCTTCCATCCCCATTTGGACAGCAGTCCCCAAAACCATCCCGTCAATGACCAGTGTCCTTCGTCTACATGGATAGACTCAGAGATTTTATACAACCTAGAGATGGCTTGGTACACTGTAGGGGCATTATCTGGTATGTAAACACAGCAACTGGATCCAATCAATTTACATACTCCTCCTCGATCTGCAAGTATGATGTCTAATACCATACGGTTCTGCAAAGTCATAAGGCGGTCCGCTTGAAGCTCAGCTGTAACATTAGTAAGAGCACCTGCTGTCTCATTAATAGTAGCTTCAACAACGCGGACAAGCTGTCGAATATGCCTACTATTGATCATAGGACCCCAAAAGGGCAAGAAGCCCTTGAAGAAATCTCCTACTTCGTGTGCTGCGGTCTCTTCCTTATTGAAGACACCTCTACCATATCTCGTTCTTTGATAGTCTGAAGCAGTAGTGTATGTAGAGGGAAGTAGAAACGCCACATAACACGTTCCTGAAAAATCAGGTAGCAACCATGTGTAGGCTCTGTCATGACAAACAATATATGTGCCTTTAGCTGGCACAAACGGTGGAGAAGTCCGAGATGAATAGACATAGGTTTGAGCACACACACTCTTACCTAGCTGAGCTTTCGGATTCCGACCATTGCCTTGAAAACAAAAGTGGCCTCGGTGGTGTACAATCAAAATAGGGGGAGACCTTTTTCGTCTCTCCTTCTCTGTCAAACTGGTACTATATCCAGTCACGTTCCAACCAACGTAAGCCTGCACCTCATCCTTAGGGATAGCATTATATGCATCAATATCTCGGATCATAGCTACTATTCCCCATATTAAGGCACTATTGCTCGAGTTATCTTTAAGGGAACGTAAGGGGCGAAACTCATTTGCATAGATAAACATGGTCTGAAAAGCCCACACAGACCCATTAACAGAAAAAGGCAAAACCAAATATGGCATTATCTGTCGTAAGAGGCATAAGACCACAAACCCAACAATTAGTGGTATTTACTACTAACTGATGCTGATGCAACAACTGTATAAACGAGTTGTTGATCTCCTTGTCTGTTCATGTTCAGGCAACGTATAAAACTGGTGCAAAGAAACAGTAGTGAAAGAAAGCATAGGTTGGGAGGTGGGTGCAGATGTCTGTTGTGTAGCATAGACAGTCCAACCCACACAAGCTATTGTGATACTTAAAAACATCAAAAAGCACAATATTATAAAACATTTGCTATGTATCAATGTACAAAATCTTATCTTAAGATCTATTCTCTCAACATCTCTTTCAGTTACAACAGACTCCTCTAACATGCTGCTCGCCGCAATTTTCCTTCTTCACTCAAGTGTGCGTCCAGGCGTCCTAGACGTCCCTAGAACCGCAGACCTTTCTTCAATACGCGGGCCACCCCTTAAGTTCTTATACTGCGACCCTGCAGCTGAACCCGGATGGTGGTTCGAAAAAGAAAAAGAAAAATAGTCTCTTGTCTGAAAGAGTGCAATTCACACAAAAATTCAAATTTTATTTGTCCTGTTTAGACCTTAAGTTGTAGCGTTCTTTACCAGGCACAGTTTGATCCTGAAAGAGTGTCTCTGGGTGCGTAGTATCAAGTCTCAAACACGGCGGCACAGCTTCTTGCAAGACTTTATCATCCGCACGTTTTGACTGACTCCATTCCAGATGTGCATCGCTAAAAGGTACAAATCTCGGAACCCTTTCACTCTCGGAATCGGCAACACCTTCCCGGACCCACTTATCGTACGGTAAGGGCAAAGGTATCTTCTTACAATGGGTACCATGTACTCAGTTTTTCTTGCCGAACATCTTAATAGCAGTCCGAGTTGATAACAGGACTTGGTATGGACCGGTCCATCTTGGTTCCAAGTTCTTTGACCTCTGGAAATTCTTGGTTAGAACCCAGTCGCCAGGTTGATTTGTGTGGCCTGCGTCTACAGAAACTGAAGGCAAAGTGTCATGGACCTGTTGGTGAAGAACACGCAATTTAGCAGTCAAATCATGTAAGTAGTCAACCAACATAGGGTACTCGATATCACTGTACTTCTTAGGCCTCGGCACACCCCAGACATTCGCCGGGCGTCCAAAAACAATCTCGTATGGGCTAAGTCCCACGCGAGAATGTACTGTCGTTCTCGTGGACAAAAGTGCCAATGGTAAGGCATCGGGCCATGTAAGACCAGAGCTCGCTTGCACCGTGGCCAACTTCAGCTTCAGAGTGCCATTATAGCACTCGACCAGGCCTGCTGACTGGGGGCGATTCGCAGCGTGCAATTTCTGTTTGATACCCAGACCCGCACATACTTTCTTCATAATCTGACCCACGAATTCACTTCCATTATCACTCCATACCATCCTCGGCAAGCCATATCTGGGAAAGAATTCTTTGACTAAAACCTTGGCTGTAGACAAGGCAGTATTATCCTTTAGGGGGTAGGCCTCTTTCCATCTGGAAAAGGCACAAACAACCACAAGGACATACTTCAAGTTATTGCATCTTTCCATATGAATATAGTCTATCTGCAGCACCTCGAACGGATACGTTGGAGGAGCAAAATAACCCGCTGGAGTTGGGGTTCCCTTTCCAGGATTATGCATCAAGCAAATCATGCAGTGTTTAACCAAATTCTCAGCACACTAAGGAATTCCACCATTCTGCCATACCGGAGCCAACAACTTACATATCCCTTTTGAACTAATGTGAGCCAACCCATGAGCCATAGTAACCACCGGAAGCACATTTGATTCCGGCAACAACCATCGCTGGTGCTCTGACAACTCAACCCAACAGCCTGTTGAATCCAACATTCCCGTACTCTCTCTCCACATACTCAATTCTTTCTCAGTAGCTTCTGCCTGAATCATCTTCACACTTTCTGTTGTATCTTCACACATTCCTCCTTCCACAACCCATCTGGCAGGACCTGCAACAGTTTCTGAAACTGTGGGGGTTGCTGAAACTGGGAAGGTTGCTGAAACTGACGCTGATTAGGGAGAGGCGGATAAGCCTGCTGCAGAAGAACTTTCGTTTTTAATTCTCTAGTCTTCTTCTCTACTTTATCCTTCTCATCTTTATCTCTATTCTCAGAGTATTGTGCAGTAGCCAATATCTGAGCCGAAGAAGAAACAGCCCATGCACTCTCAGAGTCCTTTAACTTATTAGAAAGTTCAGGAAGTAAATTAAAAACAAACTTATCTACAAACAACCTCTGACCACCTTCTGTACTCATATCCTGACCACTATGATCAATGAATGTTTCATCAAACCTAGTGAAGAAATCAGACACACTCTCGTCTTTCTTTTGTTTGCATGCTGCTAACTTGTCCCAATTCACCCGCAGAGGAGGCATCATAGTTTTCATTAAATTAATAATCCTACCAGGTAGTTCTGCAACTAAGGGTTCAGGTTTGGCACCTCCTACCTGCCGACCATCTGCAGCAGTAATATTAACCCACGTATCTCCTAACTCTGGCGCGTGATCCTCGTGACGGATCTTCGCCCACAAGGGTTGAGGAACTACATTACCCATCAACATATCTATGTCAGCTAAATTCATAACACACGCATCAACTGTCTGAGACAACTCCTTATAATAACCAGCAGGATTTTTACGGGGTCAGGCAAAGTCTGCTTAAGAGCCAGGACCTCAGCTCTCTCCACGTGACATGCACCCACACTCGCTGAAAATGAGCCGGTGCAGCCGCAATACCATGAGCGGCATCAGCCACAACTGACTTTCTCCATACAGGGGGAACCTCTCCCATAGGATACTGCTTCACTTTTCTCCTAATAGAAGGGTCAGGTTCGAACAATGACTGAGGTGGAAGTCTAGACCTAAAAGTGAGTAGTGTCTCTACCGCTTCCTCAACATCGGAACCCACTATCGTCCCTTTAGCAAATTCAGACTGAACACTAAGCAATTCCAGTGGAATTGAACCCAACTCATTATCTTCCCACTCCTGACGAAGGAAGGTACACATGACATCAAAAACATACCTTTGTTTTGGTGCCTCCCACTGTAGGAAGATATCCATAACCACTTGTGGACTGTACTTGGAGGTATTCGAAACCCATCTACGAACAAGGAGATCTAACACTGCCCGCTCTTCGGGACCAGGGAGCTGACTACGTCTCTGCTGACGTTCAGAAACAGGGGTCATATTCAGTGACCCAAAGAAAGGAGACAAAAGACTAGTGACAGTCTCAGTCATTCGTTGCCGAGCAGAAGGAGAAGAAGTTGACATGAGGACAGGAGAAAAAGTGTTTTGAGGTGACAGAGACGTAGGGACAGAAATAAGAGAAGTCGAAGATAAAGGAGTGTAAAGCAAAGGAGTTTGAGGCAAGGCTGGTGGCCCTGGAGGGGGCTGCGCCGGGGGAGGAAGAACCAACTGTGAAGCAACGGGTGGCTGAACAACAACAGGGGGTTGAACGACAACAAGGGGTGCAACAACTGGAGGTAACAGAGGTGCAGTAGCACCCTGCACATAAGGGGGTGGTAATCTCAGTAAATGTGACATCAAAGGATCCTTTTCAGGGTCTACAGTCACATTTGAAAGGGGAGGTGGCAAAGCCGGGTAACATTTGTCAATGGCCATGCAATGTTGTCTATCTGACACTTCAATCGCACGATCTTCTTCATCTTCCTTAAACTGCCTAGCAGCTTGCATTACCGATATATTCCTTTCCTTCCTATCTCTCTTAGCTTGCTTGATTTCTCGCTGTTTGGCTTCCTTACGCCAAAGGCGGAAAGAGTCAAACATCGCCGGCCGGGCTTTCTTCTTAAATAGCGCAACTTCTAGGTTATCTAAAACATCTGATTCAAAACTACCATGTTGGGGCCATCGTAAAACAGCATCTTTCCTTGTATAACGAACCCATACTTCATTAAAGGTAATGGGACCTACACCATGCTTTGAATAGTGCTCATAAGTTGGAGTTCCAACCGGAGGTATCGGACATGAGTCCTCCAATCGGGAATCCCTATTACAACTACAACAAAACCGTTTCCTAAATTTGCTAAAACCAGACATCTTTTAGCTCACTAGTCTTGCTTCAAACTTCAAGGGGTTATCAAAAATGATACACTCGCAAATATACGAACCCCCCGGTGTCGCGATTTGCACTTACCAAGGCCAGGGCGCGGCACGCACGACACGAAGCCCCCCAGGCGCCTCTCAGATCCAGCGCGCTGTATGGAATGCATGGCGCGTAAGGGGAGACCGGGGAGTCCGCCAACGCCCGGCACTACAATTCCCGGCATGCAAAGGCCGGCGGCCCGGAAATAGTTCCCGGCTTCGCCGCCGGAATTGACACAATTAAGCCCTTCCCTCTTCCAGGGATCAGGGCTTAACAATCCAGTTCCGGAGCAGATCGCGGATGGTATTCCCCGCGGGATCGACGCCAGAGGATTCTAGAGCCTGAAAGCAAAAGTCACGGAACAATGACATTTCCTTTTGTGGGACTACGCGAGTCGGAGTTACTGGACCTTTGAGGGAGCAGAACGCCGGAGCGCACAACTAGGTACTCCGTGTAGTTTGAAGGGACCTGAGCTGTGAAATCCCGTACGTGCCAAGAAACGCGCGGAAGCGCCTCACCCAGGTACTCTTTTATTCTGTTTAATAAGCACAGCGCTATTCCTGTCGTTTGTTACACCCATGCTGTGGAGCAACAGCATTGGGGTGTGTGTGCCCAATCCTGTCCTTGGTGTTTCCATCACGCTGCGGGGGTCTGCGCCTCAGGGTCGAGGGGGGGTATTCCACGCTCCATCGCTCCCGACGGTGTTTGTCCGAGGTTAGTGGCATTCTTTCCTATTGTAGCCGCTGACGTCACGACAGATTGTCAAGCCCAAGGAGATTGCCGGCCTGAGCGATGGACACCGCGGCGGTCATGTCCACGCTGCTGGAGAGCATTACTGCTCTCCAGCAGGAAGTACAGACCTCCCGTAGAGAGATCCAGGAGCTTAGGCACGAAATGGGAACCCTACGTAGGGAGGTAGCGGGGCTCTCCAGAACCAGTGCACCCTCAACCACAGGGAGGGGCTCTTATATTGAGGACTGGACCTTACCTCCACCCATATCATCCCTGGGGGAAGGGCCCAAGGGCACCAGTTTGTTTTCCACCCCATCAGCCTCCTCTCCCGCTGCAGGCACCATCCCTACGGTCCATGTCATACAGAACCCCGGTATTCCCTTAGCCCCCCCAGAGCGTTTCTATGGAGATCCGAAAAAATTTGAAACTTTCTTACATCAAAGCCGACTCCATTTCCAGTGCAAACCTGTTGTATTCCAGGATGACGCCTCCAAGACGTCCTTTATGATATCCTATATGGGAGGCAATGCTTCAAACTGGACCATTCCATTGATGGAACGAAACGACCCTGTGCTTCACAATTTCCAGGACTTCTGTGGGGAACTGAGGAAACTATTTGACAGGAAAACCCACATGCTTTCTTTAGATCGAGAACTGATTACTCTACGGCAAGGGTCGCAGGACCTCCTCACGTATATAACTACCTTTAACTGGCTCCTGGTGGAAACAACCTGGTCTCAAGAGAAGCACGCCTCATTGTTCTATCAGGGACTACGGGGAGAACTAAAGGACATTCTTTCCCAAGTTGTACAGCTCCCGCAGACGTGCGAAGAGCTAATTGAGCTAACCGTTCAATTAGACCATAGTCTACAGGAAAGAAAGGGGGATAAAAGCAGAGGAGAACCACGTTTTGCCTTTCCTCAGCCCCGTCCATCTGTGGACGAACACCCCAAGGTGACAGAGGGGGCTGAACCCATGCAAATTGGAGGACTTCGAGGTCCCCTTACTGCAGAAGAAAGAGAAAAAAGACGGCAACAGAAATTGTGTCTCTACTGCGGAAAAGGGGGTCACTTTATACGAGAATGCCGGGCCAGGGCTAAAGTCCCAGAGAGGAGATCCAGTTTCAGGACCCAAGTAGCCACCCAGCAGGAAGCGGACAACTAAAGAACCCAAGTCAGGACGGGATCTCCGTCTTCGGTTCAGGAGCGCTCATGATCCCTTGTATTCTGGCCAACACCATCCAACCATCAGTGGCCCACCTGAACGTTTACGTCACGCTTTGGGTATCATCGGACACACCCTTAAAAGTGCCTGCTTTGATAGACTCTGGAGCCACAGGCAATTTCATAGACCAGCAATACGCTTGGAACATAGGAGTCCCCTATGTCAAGAAAACAACTCCTACCTTGGTGCAAGCGATAGACGGGAAGGCACTGACTTCGGGACCCGTCCGATACCAGACCGTTCCGCTGGTGATGAAGGTCAACGAGGAGCATTATGAGACTATATGCTTTGATCTTATTGACGCCCCTCACTTTCGCCTCATCTTGGGAATGCCCTGGCTAACGTTGCATGACCCTGTTATACGGTGGGCACTCCGTACGATTTCCCTGTCTTCCGAGTTCTGCATGGAACACTGTACCAAGCAATCCACGCTCCAGGAACCAACCATCCATACTCAAGCAGGGTTCCTGGCATCCGGAGGGGAAGCCATCGGACTTTGTTGTTCTACCCTGCTCCCGGAGGAATACCGGTCCTTTCAGCCGGTCTTTGATAAACAAAAGGCGACCCAACTACCACCCCATCGACCATATGATTGCTGCATTGACTTACTGCCCGGTGCTGACATCCCTTGTAGTAGAGTCTATGCCCTCACCGAACCCGAAACCCTATATCTCAAGGGCTACTTGGACGAAAACCTAGCGATCCGGATTCATCAGACACTCGTCCTCCCCCGCCTCGTCCCCTCTCTTTTTCATCACAAAAAAAGATTGCGACGAGTTGAGGACGTGCATAGACTAAAGAGCCATCAACAAGGTTACCATAAAGAACAGGTACTCATTGCCCTTGATACCAGTACTGTTGGATCAGTTCAAGGGGGCACAGGTCTTCACCAAACTGGACCTCCGGGGGGCCTATCACTTGGTACGGGTTAGGACGGGGACGAATGAAAGACTGCTTTTAGAACTAAGTACGGGCTCTTCGAGTACCAAGTGATGCCCTTCGGATTGTGCAATGCACCAGCAGCGTTCCAGTTCTTTATGGACGAGGTGTTGCGGGGATTGCTGGACTCCATATGTATCATATACATAGACGATATACTCATCTATTCCGCAAACCTCCCAGACCATATCACCCACGTGAGAACCGTACTGGAACGCCTTCAACAACACTCTCTCTACGCCAAATTGGAGAAATGCCTCTTTCACGTTAAATAAGTCACCTTCTTGGGATACGTCATTAACGCTCGAGGCTTCCAGATGGATACTGAAAAGGTCACAGCGATAACACAATGGAGGGCACCTCTAAACGTAAAATCTGTGCAGAGCTTCCTAGGTTTCGCCAACTATTACCGACGGTTCATCAAAGACTTTTCCAAGGTAATACACCCCTTAACCCGTCTCTTGCGAAAGAATGTCCCATTCTTGTGGAACGAAGAGGTTGACCAAGCATTTGAGGAACTAAAGCAACGGTTCACCCACGCGCCCATCTTGCGTCATCCGGATTCTCGCCTGCCCTTCATCCTTGAAACAGATGCCTCCCAATATGCCCTAGGAGGGGTGTTATCGCAACGGCATCCTACCACCGGGCAGCTCCACCCTGTTTCCTTCTATTCCAAAAAACTCACCCCCTGCGAGGCGAACTATTCTATTTCAGACAAAGAGCTCTTAGCAATCATAAGGGCCTGCGAGGAATGGAAACAAATTGCTCCTGAGGCGGAAGCCGGGAGATAGCTTAGCGCTTTTAAAAATTATATTGTCTTTTATTTTGTGGCATCACTTACTGCTATATTTTCCTTGGGCACTCTCCCTCTCTGGAATACTTGCTCTAGATCCCACCGCACAGCTGATCAACGCTGTCGCGGGAAAAACCTTGCCTTCGCCGCCATAGCCTGAAGCGAGGCCACGCCCACCACCGCGAGGCCACGCCCCCCCCCGGAAAGCATTTTAGGCGCACGATACCTCCCCCAGATACACTGAGATTGAAACAAATTGCTCCTGAGGCGGAAGCCGGGAGATAGCTTAGCGCTTTTCAAAATTATATTGTCTTTTATTTTGTGGCATCACTTACCGCTATATTTTCCTTGGGCACTCTCCCTCTCTGGAATACTTGCTCTAGATCCCACCGCACAGCTGATCAACGCTATCGCGGGAAAAACCTTGCCTTCGCCGCCATAGCCTGAAGCGAGGCCACGCCCACCACCTCGAGGCCACGCCCCCCCCATAAAGGATGTGCCTCGGCCGGACGCGCAGCGGGCGAGCGCAGCGGGCGCGCCGTCTGCGCGCCGTCTGCGCGCCTAAAGCGAGCCCGTCTGCGCCCGTCCGCGGCCGGCCGGGGCACGGGGCACGTCCCCCTGCTGGTCTGAGGAAATATTCCTCCATAGATTTGGTCCGACTTCATTCATATAGGGCCCCCCCCCCCCTTATTCTGTCAAACTGTGAGTCACTGGGACTTCTTTGCACCAGAGACATTTTTCCCGAGATAACAGGTTCACTCCTAACTTCTCTCCCTAACACTTCTAATACTCCTAACACTCCTTTCCTATCCAATAATCAGACTTCACCCAATCAGCTGACCGTGATCTACCTTAACACACGATCACTGGTAAAGCATCAGCTGGAAATCTTTGCACTGCTAGACTCTGAGCAGCCGGATATACTCTTGCTCACTGAGACTTGGCTAAACGATGACTCTGCTCCTGATTTACTTGCCGCAATCCCTACTGGTTACTACATCCTCCATGTAAACAGAGCCTCTGGAAGGCCGGGAGGTGGGGTAGCAGCAATTATTAAAAATCCCATTTGATTCTCCGCTTTGACCTTAATCGGTATTCCCTCAGTTGAATTCCTTACGGCTAGACTGGAATCCCCTACCACCCCACTTATCTGTGTGTTAGTCTACCGCCCCCCTCAACCTATGCAGAATTTCCCTCTGCTGTTCGGCGATATGCTATCCCAACTCATCATTAACAATTCCAGAATCTTGGTTCTGGGCGATTTTAACTACTGGCCCTCTCATGCTAAGGAGAACATCTGCTCCATATCATTTACTGAGCTCCTGTCCAGCATGAATTGTATTTCACACATAAAGACAGCTACTCACATCAAGGGCCATATTTTGGATCAGGTTTGGACATCTAACCTGGACATCTCTACCCCCCTCATTTTCCCCTGCCTCTGGTCAGATCATTTTATAATTTCCTTCTCTATTATAGTCAGTCCCAGTCCTAGTAGACTCAAGGAGGGAAACCTCTTAGCCCGGAATTGGAACAGGGCTAATCTCAACGACTTTGCCACTTTACTTAAAACCTCCATCCCCTCCAGTCTGGGATCTATTGACACCCAATTCTCTGCCCTTACACACTGGCTAGAGTCAGCTAGCGACATCTTGGCCCCTCATAAAACAATTAAAATTTAGACGCCCTCATGATGCCCAAAAATGGTTTACAGACGACCTGAAAGCCCTGAAGTTGGGCCTTAGGCAGGCTGAGCGCCAGTGGCGACGAGGCTATGCCCCTGACAAGAAACTACATTTCGCCACCCTGCTCAAAGATTATAAACTAGCAGTCCTGCGAACTAAATCCACGTATTTCTCAAATAAGATTGCCAGCCCCGCCACTAAAACCAAGGACATCTTTTCTATTGTCGAGGAGCTGTCAAACCCAGACAGGATCACCCCTAAACCCCTCCCATCTCGGGCACTCTGTGACTCTCTAAACCTTTTCTTTGTCGAAAAGATAGTTAACATTAAGAACAGCATTCTATCCTCAGCCCTTTCTTACCATCATGGGTCTGAGCCCTCTTTGCCTTTTCTCAATCCCAGGCAGCTGACCCAGATCCCTCTAATTTCTGAGACAGAATTCTTAGCCCTTCTCAAGAAGGTTACGTCAGGATCCCCTACTGACTGCTGCCCCTCCTCAGTCCTTCGTGAGGCCTTTACAGCGTGCCCTTCTCCCCCTTTGGCATTGCTGAATAACTCTCTTTCCTCTGGCACTGTTCCCGGATCATTTAAACGAGCTGAGGTCACGCCTATCCTTAAAAAACCCACGGCAGACCCTGCAATTATGAGCAACTTTCGACCCATTTCCCTCCTCCCCTACCTCAGCAAGGTCCTTGAGGCCCATGTGACCAACACTTTGAGTACTTTCATCGAGGACTCTCAGTTCCTCGACCATCAACAGGCTGGATTTAGACCCAACCACTCCACAGAATCTGTCATACTTTCAGTGATGGAGGAACTACGGAGAGGGGCGGACTCTAACATCAGTCAGGTCCTGGTGCTCCTGGATTTGTCGGCCGCCTTCGACACAGTCAACCATGATATTCTGGTCGGCCGTGTTGGGGAGGCCGGCATCCAGGGCCCTGCGCTGGCCTGGATCCGCTCCTTCCTGAGCAACCGCCATCAGGCGGTTCGGCTCTCTCAGTTCTCTGCGGATGAGGTTAAGCTAACCTGTGGTGTCCCGCAGGGATCTTCCTTATCCCCTCTCCTTTTTAATTTATATCTCACCCCCCTTATCCGCTCGTTACAAGGCAGTGGTGTCACCGCGTTTAATTATGCGGATGACATCCAGCTGGTTTTTAACATTAATTCCACGGCCCAGTCCATCGACAATTTCCAATCCACTCTTTGTCATATCAGCGACTGGATGGGGGTGAACCATCTGAAGCTTAACCCCGACAAGACTGAACTTCTGCTTGTCGGGGGCATAGTCAACCCTTGGAATTCCACCTTTTGGCCCTCCAGGTTGGGCACCCCCCCTAACCCCGTCAGCTCAGTGAAGAGCCTCAGGATCATCATCAGCAATGATCTCTCAATGAAATCACAGATCAGTGCGGTGGTGTCCTCTGGTGTTTTTCAACTGAGAAAAATCCGTAAGATTGCCCGCTTCCTGACCATCGAGGCCCTTACCCTGGTATTACTGGCACTTGTTATCTCCAGGTTAGATTATGCCAACTCTCTCTATGTTGGTCTACCAGTATACCAACTAAAGAGGCTCCAATTGGTCCAGAACCAGGCAGCACGGCTCATTTACCACCAACCCAAACACCAGCACGTACGCCCTCTTCTGAATTCTCTCCACTGGCTCCCCATCACTGAGTGGTGCAAATTTAAACTGGGCTGTATTATTTTTAAGTCCCTTGTTGGTACAGGACCCCTGTTTATTTCTTCACTTCTGCACCCATATGTCCCTTCCCGCAACCTTCGTTCTTCTTACCTGACCCTACTTCAAATCCCTATTTTCAAACGTAAAAAACATGGAGGAATAAGGTTCTCATTTCTTGCCCCTTCCTTTTGGAACGCCCTTCCATTAAGTCTTAGACTGGCTTCCCCTTTAACCCATTTTAGGTCTCTCCTGAAAACCTATTTGTTCCGTATAGCTTATAATTAGAATCTCCTAGCCCCCTGGACTGTTTTGTTTTCTTTCTCTCTGCCCCCAGCGCCAAGAAACCGTCTGGTGTTAGTTGCGCTTTATAAATTCTTTTTACATTTTACATTACATTACATAGGAGCTCACCACACCGTTGAGATCTATACGGACCATCGAAATTTATTGTTCCTCAAAACCGCCAAGGCTCTGACACCACGACAACTCCGGTGGTCTCTTATCTTTTCGGACTACGACTTTATCATTAAGTATAAGCCTGGTCTCCAGAACGGTAAGGCTGACGCCCTGTCAAGAAGGGATGAACCTTCAGAACACCTGACGGAAGAAACTACAGAAACCCCCTCTATACTACCCAGCACTGCCTTTCCGGATGAAACCATTGCACTACTCATGTCCCAGGATTTTCTTGAGGAGGTTAAGGTGGCCTTGACCGACATGAATGTCCAACGGTGGGTAGAGGAAAACCCCGAACACAGGAGTACTAACGAAAACCTGGCATATCACAACCATGCCTTGTATGTTCCCCTGGTTGCCCTTTAAACTCAAGTGTTGGCCTGGGCTCACGATTCCACCCTCGGAGGCCACCTGGGAGAATACAAGACCATAGCTGCAATAGAGAACCTTTTGGTGGCCCACACTGCGTAAAGACACTCGAGACTACCTACGGACTGGTGCGGTGTGTGCTCAAGGCAAGGCCTGCCATTCAAAACCCACAGGACTGTTACGGCCCATTCCTATTCCTCCTCTCCCCGGGCACACAGTCTCGATGGATTTTATTGTTGAAATGCCCCCCTGTGAAGGTTATAACACTATACTAGTGGTCATCGACCATCTGACAAAGATGGGGCATTTCATTCCCCTGAAAAGACTTCCGACGTCCTCCGAACTAGCAGTCACATTTCTGCAGCATGTGGTACGTGCACATGGAATACCCAGGGTCCTCATCACAGACCGTGGTGCTCAGTTCACCTCTCGTTTCTGGAAGTCGCTTTGCACAACCATGGGAATAGATGCCCGATTGTCCACCAACTACCATCCTCAAACAGACCGCAAAACAGAGCGGCTAAACCAATACTTGGAGCAATACCTTAGATGTTTCACTCTGCAAAACTCTTCCGAATGGTACCCTCTGATTTGGAGAGCGTAATTTGCTTATAACAACGCGGAACATACCACCCTGGGATGTTCTCCCTTTTTCTGTCTTTCTGGGTTCCATCCAAATATGCTTCTTTTTGACTGGCCAGTAGTTTCCAACCATCCCACAATACAGGAACATCATGCCCATCTTCGGACCGTGTTGAACGAGGCCAAGAAACAACTGCTGATCGCTCAAAACGCACACAAACGCTTCGCAGATAAGAAGAGAACCCCTGAACCTCTATATCGGGTGGGAGACCGGGTTTGGCTGGCCACAAAAAACCTGCATCTGAAGGGAGTGGGCAGGCTTTTACCCAAATACATAGGGCCTTATGCAGTGGTTGAAATCATTAACCCTGTCGCGCTAAAACTGTCACTACCCCAAGCTTGTGACATGCACCCGGTATTTCATGTATCCTTACCCAAAAGATGTCCCGCATCCATGAGACTCCCTTCTCGGCCCGTGCCATTTAAATAGACGGACAGGAAGAATACGAAGTACGAGAAGTACTAGACTCTCGTTTAGTCAGAGGGCGAGTGCAGTACTTAATAGATTGGGTGGGATACGGGGTGGAAGAACGTACCTGGGAACCCGCCAATAACCTCCACTGCCCTCTTCTCATTGCACGATCTCATGCCCGTAATCCCGGGAAGCCAGGACGACCGCCGGGTTGGCGGTCCTTGCGAGGGCGTTCTGTCGCATTTTGCACTTACCATGGCCAGGGCGCGGCACGCACGACACGAAGCCCCCCAGGCGCCTCTCAGATCCAGTGCGCTGTATGGAATGCATGGCGCGTAAGGGGAGACCTGGGAGTCCGCCAACGCCTGGCACTACAATTCCCGGCATGCAAAGGCCGGTGGCCCGGAAGTAGTTCCCGGCTTTGCCACCGGAATTGACACAATAAAGCCCTTCCCTCTTCCAGGGATCAGGGCTTGACAATCCAGTTCCGGAGCAGATCGCGGATGGTATTCCCCGCGGGATCGACGCCAGAGGATTCTAGAGCCTGAAAGCAAGAGTCACGGAACAATTACATTTCCTTTTGTGGGACTACGTGAGTCAGAGTTTCTGGACCTTTGAGGGAGCAGAATGCCGGAGCGCACAACTAGGTACTCCGTGTAGTTTGAAGGGACCTGAGCGGTGAAATCCCGTACGTGCCAAGAAACGCGCGGAAGCGCCTCACCCAGGTACTCTTTTATTCTGTTTAATAAGCACAGCGCTATTCCTGTCGTATGTTACACCCATGCTGTGGAGCAACAGCATTGGGGTGTGAGTGTGCCCAATCCTGTCCTTGACATTACCTGTCCTTGAAGGGCTCGACCAGGCGGAGGACCTGCTTCCTGAGACAGAAGCACCCCCTCAGTCCCTCAGAGCTTCCCTGCGCTTGCTGCTACACTCCCCTGTGAGTATCTGTTGAACGTAACATAGTGGGGAGACGTAGCATGGTGTGTATGAAAGGAGTGGGTGTAGGAAGCATTAACTCACAACACTTCTTGTTTGTATCCCCTCTATAGTTATACTCGGGGAGTTCCTTCTGCATCTGCACCGACCCCAACATCAGACGCAGAACTAGAGGCACCTCGCTGTCCAGCAGCGCTTTATTATTTTCTCCACTTCCCTTTTCCCCGGGGGGCTTTCTCACGCAGTAGTGTTTCCATCACGCTGCGGGGGTCTGCGCCTCAGGGTCGAGGGGGGGTATTCCACGCTCCATCGCTCCCGACGGTATTTGTCCGAGGTTAGTGGCATTCTTTCCTATTGTAGCCGCTGACGTCACGACAGATTGTCAAGCCCAAGGAGATTGCCGGCCTGAGCGATGGACACCGCGGCGGTCATGTCCACGCTGCTGGAGAGCATTACTGCTCTCCAGCAGGAAGTACAGACCTCCCGTAGAGAGATCCAGGAGCTTAGGCACGAAATGGGAACCCTACGTAGGGAGGTAGCGGGGCTCTCCAGAACCAGTGCACCCTCAACCACAGGGAGGGGCTCTTATATTGAGGACTGGACCTTACCTCCACCCATATCATCCCTGGGGGAAGGGCCCAAGGGCACCAGTTTGTTTTCCACCCCATCAGCCTCCTCTCCCGCTGCAGGCACCATCCCTACGGTCCATGTCATACAGAACTCCGGTATTCCCTTAGCCCCCCAGAACGTTTCTATGGAGATCCGAAAAAATTTGAAACTTTCTTACATCAAAGCCGACTCCATTTCCAGTGCAAACCTGCTGTATTCCAGGATGACGCCTCCAAGACGTCCTTTGTGATGTCCTATATGGGAGGCAATGCTTCAAACTGGACCATTCCATTGATGGAACGAAACGACCCCGTGCTTCACAATTTCCAGGACTTCTGTGGGGAACTGAGGAAACTATTCGACAGGAAAACCCTCATGCTTTCTTTAGATCGAGAACTGATCACTCTACGGCAAGGGTCGCAAGACCTCCTCACGTATATAACTAACTTTAACCGGCTCCTGGTGGAAACAAGCTGGCCACAAGAGAAGCCCGCCTCATTGTTCTATCAGGGACTACGGGGAGAACTAAAGGACGTTCTTTCTCAAGTTGTACAGCTCCCGCAGACGTGCGAAGAGCTAATTGAGCTAACCGTTCAATTAGACCATAGGCTACAGGAAAGAAAGGGGGATAAAAGCAGAGGAGAACCACGTTTTGCCTTTCCTCGCCCCTTCCATCCGTGGACGAACACCCCAAGGTGACAGAGGGGGCTGAACCCATGCAAATCGGAGGACTTCGAGGTCCCCTTACCGCAGAAGAAAGAGAAAAAAGACGGCAACACAAATTGTGTCTCTACTGCGGAAAAGGGGGTCACTTTATATGAGAATGCCGGGCCAGGGCTAAAGTCCCAGAGAGGGGATCCAGTCTCAGGACCCAAGCAGCCACCCAGCAGGAAGCGGAAAACTAAAGAACCCAAGCCAGGACGGGATCTCCGTCTTGGGTTCAGGAGCGCTCATGATCCCTTCTATTCTGGCCAACACCATCCAACCCTCAGTGGCCCACCTGAACGTTTACGTCACGCTTTGGGTATCATCGGACATGCCCTTAAAAGTGCCTGCTTTGATAGACTCTGGAGCCACGGGCAATTTCATAGACCAGCAATACACTTGGAACATAGGAGTCCCCTATGTCAAGAAAACAACTCCTACCTTGGTGCGAGCGGTAGACGGGAAGGCACTGACTTCGGGACCCGTCCGATACCAGACCGTTCCGCTGGTTATGAAGGTCAACGAGGAGCATTATGAGACTATATGCTTCGATCTTATTGATGCCCCTCACTTTCGCCTCATCTTAGGAATGCCCTGGGTAACGTTGCATGACCCTGTTATACGGTGGGCACTCCGTACGATTTCCCTGTCTTCCGAGTTCTGCATGGAACACTGTACCAAGCAATCCACGCTCCAGGAACCAACCATCCATACTCAAGCAGGGTTCCTGGCATCCGGAGGGGAAGCCATCGGACTTTGTTGTTCTACCCTGCTCCCAGAGGAATACCGGTCCTTTCAGCCGGTCTTTCATAAACAAAAGGCGACCCAACTACCACCCCATCGACCATATGATTGCCGCATTGACTTACTGCCCGGTGCTGACATCCCTTGTAGTAGAGTCTATGCCCTCACCGAACCCGAAACCCGATATCTCAAGGGCTACTTGGACGAAAACCTAGCGTCCGGATTCATCAGATACTCGTCCTCCCCCGCCTCGTCCCCTCTCTTTTTCATCACAAAAAAAGATTGCGACGAGCACCAAACTGGACCTCTGGGGGGCCTATCACTTGGTACGGGTTAGGACGGGGGACGAATGGAAGACTGCTTTTAGAACTAAGTACGGGCTCTTCGAGTACCAAGTGATGCCCTTCGGATTGTGCAATGCACCAGCAGCGTTCCAGTTCTTTATGGACGAGGTGTTGCGGGGATTGCTGGACTCCATATGTATAGTATACATAGACGATATACTCATCTATTCCGCAAACCTCCCAGACCATATCACCCACGTGAGAACCGTACTGGAACGCCTTCAACAACACTCTCTCTACGCCAAATTGGAGAAATGCCTCTTTCACGTTAAATAAGTCACCTTCTTGGGATACGTCATTAACGCTTGAGGCTTCCAGATGGATACTGAAAAGGTCACAGCGATAACACAATGGAGGGCACCTCTAAACGTAAAATCTGTGCAGAGCTTCCTAGGTTTTACCAACTATTACCGACGGTTCATCAAAGACTTTTCCAAGGTAATACACCCCTTAACCCGTCTCTTGCGAAAGAATGTCCCATTCTTGTGGAACGAAGAGGCTGACCAAGCATTTGAGGAACTAAAGCAACGGTTCACCCACGCGCCCATCTTGCGTCATCCGGATTCTCGCCTGCCCTTCATCCTTGAAACAGATGCCTCCCAATATGCCCTAGGAGGGGTGTTATCGCAACGGCATCCTACCACCGGGCAGCTCCACCCTGTTGCCTTCTATTCCAAAAAACTCACCCCCTGCGAGGCGAACTATTCTATTTCAGACAAAGAGCTCTTAGCAATCAAAAGGGCCTGCGAGGAATGGAGGCATTACCTCCTAGGAGCTCACCACACCGTTGAGATCTATACGAACCATCGAAATTTATTGTTCCTCAAAACCGCCAAGGCTCTGACACCACGACAACTCCGGTGGTCTCTTTTCTTTTCGGACTATGACTTTATCATTAAGTATGTTAGACCTGTCAGCCCTTTGGGTGGTCCCTCCTCATCATTATTTATTTTGTCCCACTTTTGCCTCAAACCCTGTTAGTATTTTTTCCTTTTTGGGAACCACCAGACTTTTTAGTATTGATGCAGATTCAGGGAGCCATTTTATCTACCCCTGGAACTTCTGTCTGAGGGCCTGAAACACAAAATGGTGGCCACCCATTGTCACCTGTGACATCACTGGAACCTACCAGCACCTTCCAGAACATTCCAGAACCCTGTGACAGTGTGAGGCAGGTTTAGAATGTTGGGAAGGCATCTCCAGGTTGGCAGTTGGAGTTGGCAGTTGGCACCTGACTGGTGAAGAGAGAGGAGCACAGAACTGAAGGAGGAAGGAGTGAGGCAACAGGGGTGGAAACTTGTGCCTGGAGTGGGGTCCAGAAACCCACCCTTGATACTAGTCCCTGCTGACTGAGCCCAGCCTGGAGCCCTGTGTGGGAGAAAGCAAGAAAAACCATCTTAAGGACCTGGACAGCCGGAACAGGCCTTAAAAGTAAAGAACAGCAAGTTCCTGACCTGGTTACTGGTAACTTCCTGAAGTCCGACGTCGAGAAGCCTGGAGACCTGGAGCCCGAGGTGGAGAAGCAGCGCTGACTGGAAAGCAGACGTCGTACCCGGAGCCGCCAGAGGTCGAGAGAGGGCGCCGACGGAGGTCGTGGAGACACCAGAGGTCGAGGAGGAAGTCACCTGAGGTCGAGTGTGCGGCGTCGACGGGGGAGTGAAGTCCGCCCTCCGGAGTCGCCGGAGACCGAGGTGAAGTGTGCCGGAGGTCGGGAGTGGAGATCGCACTCCGGAGTCGCCGGAACCTGAAGAGAATCGTGCCGGAGGTCGGGAGTGGAGGTCGCACTCCGGAGTCGCCGGAACCTGAGGAAAGGAGCACCGGAGGTCGGGAGTGGAGATCGCACTCCGGAGCCGCCGGAAGTCGACATCGAGCCAAGGCCGCCCGACGTCATCGAACCGGAGCCGCCCGAAGTCGACATCGAGCCAAGACCGCCCGACGTCATCGAACCGAGGCCGCCGACATCGAACCGGAACCGCCTCCCGGCGTCGACAAGAACTGTCATTGAGCCGAGGCCGCCGACATCGAACCGGAACCGCCTCACGGCGTCGACACGACTCCAGCGGCGTCGGAACTTCATAAAAAGGGCAGTAAGTGGAATAGAGGGCGCCTAAGGCCCTGTGAAGCCCTAAGAGACCATCCTAGAGGCTAGAGAGGTGCTGGAACCAGCTTGGTAGTGCCAGGGGTGAGCTGAGACTAATACAGAGGGGTTGTGTAGTGTGGGAGAGCCAGATCTCTAGATTCCCCCTTGATCTACCTCAGTTTAGGCCTCAGCCTTGTCCAAGCCAGGTAGTACATCCCGCAGGTCATCGAAAACTCTACAAGCTGGGATTGGGGCCAAATCATCCCATAGTACCTCAGGAATGTGAACTGATTTTCAAGTGTCACTGTTGGCTTTTATTATTTATTGAGAGCACTGTATTTATTGTATTCATCCTATTTATGGCCGCACAGTATTTATTGCCTCACAGTATTTATTGTTTCACAGTATTTATTGTCGCACAGTATTTATTGTCTCGCAGTATTTATTGCCTCGTAATATTTAATTGCCTTTTATGTAATGCACTTATATTTATGCCTTGTGTACTGTGATTGTATTATTATTTATTTAATCAGCAACTAAGAGAAAAGAAGATAAAGAGATATATTTTCAGTATAATTTTTAAGGTGTAGTGTCGTTTTTGGAACGGATGCACGCATGGTTATTGTGTGGGTATGACGTATGCTTAGCACGGTGCCTGATCCCTGACCACTCGAGCCAAGCTACCACAGTGTATGTCTGGGAGAACACCACCACCCTTCCGGTGTGGGAGTGTTTTTCTAACATAATTGGTGTTCAGTGGTGGGATAGAGCTGTGCCTACGTATACTCGACAATAACTGTGGGTAGTCCATAGGCCTACACCGGGAGTTTTCTCCAAGCGGACTTCCTAATTGTGAGTTTTTGTTTTTTCCAAATTTACTCTGGTGGTGGGAGGAGGTATTATAAAAGGTACCCCCCTGCATAGCTTCTGCAAATAACTGTCCTCTGACCTGAGTGGGCAAGATGGAGTTTGTATTGGAGAATTTAGAAACGTACACTGTGGCCCAACTCAGGGAGTTTTGTCAGCGGGAGGGGGTGTATTGTCCCCCAGGAGCAAAGAAGGGTGCACTCCAAACCAGCTTAAGGGCTTGGGGGGAGGCACGACGAGAAAGCAAGGCTGAGGAGGAGGACAGGGATAGAGAGCCCGACAGTGAGGGAGCTGGTTTGTACCAACCTGAGGTGGGGAACCTGTTAGCGGGGCCCAGGACACTTTCCAGGAAGGGCAGCAGTGCCTCTAGCGGTGGCTTGTCTGAAGTGGAGTTAACAGACCGGAGGGAGAAAACACAGCTCACATGGGACTTAGCAAGGCTGGAGAAAGAGAAGGAGGAACAGAGGATGGCTCATGAGTTGAGGTTAAGGGAGATAGATCTCCAGATCCTACGAGTCGGGGCACACCCTGTTCCTAATGGTGGCAGCGAAGAAAGAGAGTTCACCAGGGAACCCAAACCCTCTTTGCCGAAAGACATAGTGGCTAGCTATGGTGTGGGCGACGATATTGCCAAGTGGCTAGCGGCCTATGAGGTCTCATTAAGGGCCCATGGGGTTCCAGAGAAGTACTGGGGAGGGGGATTGTACAGGTACATGCCTCCAGCTGGTAGGGATGCATTATTGGCCCTAGAGCAGGATGAGCAGACCCACTACCCCACCATGAAAGTGGCGCTCATACGAAAGTTTGGACTAACACCCGAGAAATACAGACAGAAGTTCCGGGGTAGCCACAAACTGGGCACACAGAATTGGGTGGACTTCCTGGATTATGCAAAGAAGGCATTAGAGGGTTGGATTCAGGGCAGTGAAGTGAGGAACTACGAGGGGTTGTTTGATTTAGTATTGAAGGAACACCTGCTCGAAAAATGTTTCCCTGAACTGCGTCAACACCTGGTGGATAGCAAGCTGACCAATCCCCGGAAGCTTGCTGAGGAGGCGGACATTTGGGCTAGTACCCGGGTGTCCACAAGGGGGACTGGAGGGGATACTCAAAAGGCCGGACAGGGCGCCCCCCAGAAGAAAGAGGGGGGGGAAAGAAAAAGGAGTTCTCCAAAGGCCCCCAAAATAATTTCCAAGGTAAGGGAACAGGATTCACCCCTAGGGCTAACCCACCCCGAAACCCTAATCCTGGCCAGAGTCAGCAGCCAAGGGTTGTCCATTGCTTCGAGTGCGGTGGCGTTGGACACTATAAGGGAGATGCGAAGTGCCCAAAACGACCACCCCCTCCCATTGGAGGAAAGGCCCCCGGAGTAGCTAGTGTAGTGCTCGGGGAGGAGATGCCTTTGATTAAGGGAAGGGAGTGGGCGGGTGTCACTTTAGTGTCCCTGGGAGAACGGGAGATGGTTCCTAAGATTCAGGTGCCCGCAAATACTATAAAGTATGGGCAGTGGGTCACCATCAACGGCCAAAGGGGGGAGGCTCTGAGAGACACAGGAGCCAGTATGACTATGGTGCGTAGCCAACTGGTGTCTCCAGAGCAGGTGATTCCCGATGTACTCCACCCTGCCGCGATGGCTGACGGCAGAATGGGCCACTATCCGGTGGCCGAGGTTCCCTTTGAATGGGAAGGGGTTGCAGGTTCACTTCGAGTTGCCGTAAGCCCTGCCGTGCCAGTCGATTGTCTACTGGGGAATGACATGGAGCACAATGCTTGGAAAGAGGTGGAATACCGGACTCACACTGAGATGCTGGGTACACCTGTCTGGGCCTGTGTGAGCACAGGGTCCGCGACTACCCGGAGAGGGAGTTCGTTCAGGCTGGAGCCTGGAACAAAGGCCCAGCCAGCTGCCGATCAAGGGAAGAACCGAGGACAGGAGGAGCCTGCCTCGGCGTCCGCACCCCGTAGGACGGATAGGCCACCGGAGGTGGTGGACCAGGAGTCTGCGGTGGGGGATGTCACCAAACTGGAGGACCTCCCCATCCCGGCCGAGTGGCACGTGGAGGAGGCCCGACCAGGGAGGAATTCTGCCAGGGCCAGGAGGAGTGCCCTACCCTTGAGGGACTGAGGCGACAGGCCGAAGCCCAGGCAGCAGGGAACGTTGAAGGGAACTACAGTGTTTACTGGGAGGATGGCCTCCTCTACAGTGAACCCAAGGCACCCCTACATGGATCGTCACGAGCCTTGGTAGTCCCTCAACGTTATCGAGCCTTCCTTCTGGAGTTGGCTCACGAGATCCCATTGGCAGGACACCTGGGGCAAGACAAGACCTTCGCCCGTCTTGTCCCACACTTTTATTGGCCTCAGATGAAAGTGTCGTCCGACACCTACTGCCGGACATGTGTGTCTTGCCAAGCCAGTGGGAAAACAGGGGTGAAGCTGAAAGCTCCCCTGGAACCACTTCCTGTCGTTAGCACCCCCTTTGAAAGGGTGGGCATCGACATTGTGGGTCCATTAGATCCGCCTACTACAGCTGGTCACAGGTTTATCCTGGTTTTGGTGGATCATGCCACACGGTACCCAGAGGCTATACCTCTAAGGACCATTACAGCACCTGTTGTGGCTAGGGCCCTGATGGGAATCTTTACCCGAGTGGGTTTTCCCAAGGAAGTTGTGGCCGACAGGGGGACCAACTTCATGTCAGCATACATGCGGGCCATGTGGAAGGAGTGTGGAGTGACCTACCGGTTCACAACTCCTTACCACCCCCAGACCAATGGTCTGGTGGAGAGGTTTAACAAAACCTTGAAAGGCATGATCAGAAGTCTGCCTGAAAGCCTGCGGAGGAAATGGGACGTCCTCCTACCCTGTCTATTGTTTTCCTACAGGGAAGTGCCACAGAAGGGAGTGGGCTTCAGCCCCTTCGAGCTTTTGTATGGGCACCCTGTGCGTGGACCTCTCAGCCTGGTGAGAGACGGATGGGAAAGAACTCCCAGAAAGCTTCCCCAGGATGTGGTGAGCTACATGCTGGCCTTCCGGAGCCAAATGGCTAAGTTGTGGAAGCAAGCTTCTGACAACTTGGAGGCCAGCCAAGCAGTAATGAAGGCGTGGTATGACCACAACGCTCACCCGGTGGAATTGGAGCCTGGCCAGAAGGTGTGGGTGATCGAACCAGGAGAGCTTAGCGCCCTCCAGGATCGCTGGTCAGGACCCTTTGAGGTATTGGAGAAGAAGGGTAAGGCTACCTACTTGGTGGATCTTAAGACCCCTCGTCAGCCCCTACGGGTGCTGCATGCCAACCGCCTCAAACCCCACCACGAGAGGCCCGAAGTCATTTTGATGATGGTGACTGACGGAGCAGAGGACGCGGAAAGCGAGCCTCTCCCCGATTTATTTGCGTCTCAAGAGAAGGATGGGTCGGTGGAGGGAGTGATTCTCGCCCCATCTCTAACTCCTGAACAGCAGGAGGACTGCCGCCAGGTCCTGGGACAGTACTCTTCGTTGTTCTCCCTTGTTCCGGGTAGGACTCACCTGTGCGTCCATGACGTGGACACAGGAGACAGCCCACCTGTGAAGTCCAAGATCTACCGGATGTCAGACAAGGTGAAGGCCAGCATTAACAGTGAAGTCACTAAGATGCTGGAGCTAGGAGTGATCGAACCTTCCAGCAGCCCCTGGTCCAGTCCGGTGGTGTTAGTACCAAAAGCCGCACCACCGGGTGGCCAACCGGAACTGAGGTTCTGTGTGGACTACCGGGGACTGAATTCAGTAACCAAAACTGATGCTCATCCGATCCCAAGGGCGGATGAATTGATTGACCAGCTGGGAGCTGCCCAATATCTAAGTACCTTTGACCTTACTTCTGGGTACTGGCAGATCTCTTTGACTGATGGAGCTAGGGAAAGGTCAGCCTTCTCCACGCCCAATGGCCACTACCAGTTCTGTGTGATGCCCTTTGGGCTCAAGAACGCACCTGCCACGTTTCAGCGTCTGGTGAACCAGATCCTCACTGGAATGGAGAGTTTCTCTGCTGCTTATCTGGATGACATAGCCGTCTTCAGTAACAGCTGGGAGGATCACTTGCGTCACCTGCAAGCTGTTCTCCAGGCCCTGAGACAAGCTGGTTTAACGATCAAGGCCAGCAAGTGCCAGATCGGGCAGGGGTCGGTAGTGTACCTTGGACACTTGGTGGGTAGGGGAGCGGTGCAACCCCTCCAGGCGAAGATCGAGGCCATCATGGCCTGGGAACCCCCCAAGACTCAGACTGAGGTCCGAGCATTTTTGGGCCTCACCGGATACTACCGCCGCTTCGTGAAGGGATACGGTACCATCGTGGCCCCCCTCACGGAGCTTACGTCCAAGAAGCAACCTCGACGGGTAGTCTGGACGGAGGCTTGTCAGCAGGCCTTCGTAAAACTGAAGCAAGCCATGTGCGAGGCCCCGGTCCTAAGGGCCCCAGACTTTTCCAAGAAGTTCATTGTCCAGACAGATGCATCGGAACATGGCATTGGGGCAGTGTTATCGCAACTCAATGAAGAGGGTCTGGATCAACCCGTGGTCTTCCTATCCCGGAGACTACTTCCCAGGGAACAGAAGTGGAGTGCAATAGAACGAGAAGCCTTTGCAGTGGTATGGGCTCTGAAGAAGTTGCGGCCATACCTGTTTGGCTCGCACTTCCTAGTTCAGACCGACCACAGACCCCTTCGTTGGCTGATGCAGATGAAGGGGGAGAATCCCAAGTTGCTAAGGTGGTCTATCTCCCTACAGGGAATGGACTTTCAGGTGGAACATCGGCCTGGAGTGGACCACGCCAATGCGGACGGTCTCTCAAGGTATTTCCGCCTTAGTGATGAGAACTCCCAAGGGGTTGGGTAGCTCTCCCCACTTTCAGCTGGGGGGGACGCGTGTTAGACCTGTCAGCCCTTTGGGTGGTCCCTCCTCATCATTATTTATTTTGTCCCACTTTTGCCTCAAACCCTGTTAGTATTTTTTCCTTTTTGGGAACCACCAGACTTTTTAGTATTGATGCAGATTCAGGGAGCCATTTTATCTACCCCTGGAACTTCTGTCTGAGGGCCTGAAACACAAAATGGTGGCCACCCATTGTCACCTGTGACATCACTGGAACCTACCAGCACCTTCCAGAACATTCCAGAACCCTGTGACAGTGTGAGGCAGGTTTAGAATGTTGGGAAGGCATCTCCAGGTTGGCAGTTGGAGTTGGCAGTTGGCACCTGACTGGTGAAGAGAGAGGAGCACAGAACTGAAGGAGGAAGGAGTGAGGCAACAGGGGTGGAAACTTGTGCCTGGAGTGGGGTCCAGAAACCCACCCTTGATACTAGTCCCTGCTGACTGAGCCCAGCCTGGAGCCCTGTGTGGGAGAAAGCAAGAAAAACCATCTTAAGGACCTGGACAGCCGGAACAGGCCTTAAAAGTAAAGAACAGCAAGTTCCTGACCTGGTTACTGGTAACTTCCTGAAGTCCGACGTCGAGAAGCCTGGAGACCTGGAGCCCGAGGTGGAGAAGCGGCGCTGACTGGAAAGCAGACGTCGTACCCGGAGCCGCCAGAGGTCGAGAGAGGGCGCCGACGGAGGTCGTGGAGACACCAGAGGTCGAGGAGGAAGTCACCTGAGGTCGAGTGTGCGGCGTCGACGGGGGAGTGAAGTCCGCCCTCCGGAGTCGCCGGAGACCGAGGTGAAGTGTGCCGGAGGTCGGGAGTGGAGATCGCACTCCGGAGTCGCCGGAACCTGAAGAGAATCGTGCCGGAGGTCGGGAGTGGAGTTCGCACTCCGGAGTCGCCGGAACCTGAGGAAAGGAGCACCGGAGGTCGGGAGTGGAGATCGCACTCCGGAGCCGCCGGAAGTCGACATCGAGCCAAGGCCACCCGACGTCATCGAACCGGAGCCGCCCGAAGTCGACATCGAGCCAAGACCGCCCGACGTCATCGAACCGAGGCCGCCGACATCGAACCGGAACCGCCTCCCGGCGTCGACAAGAACTGTCATTGAGCCGAGGCCGCCGACATCGAACCGGAACCGCCTCACGGCGTCGACACGACTCCAGCGGCGTCGGAACTTCATAAAAAGGGCAGTAAGTGGAATAGAGGGCGCCTAAGGCCCTGTGAAGCCCTAAGAGACCATGCTAGAGGCTAGAGAGGTGCTGGAACCAGCTTGGTAGTGCCAGGGGTGAGCTGAGACTAATACAGAGGGGTTGTGTAGTGTGGGAGAGCCAAATCTCTAGATTCCCCCTTGATCTACCTCAGTTTAGGCCTCAGCCTTGTCCAAGCCAGGTAGTACATCCCGCAGGTCATCGAAAACTCTACAAGCTGGGATTGGGGCCAAATCATCCCATAGTACCTCAGGAATGTGAACTGATTTTCAAGTGTCACTGTTGGCTTTTATTATTTATTGAGAGCACTGCATTTATTGTATTCATCCTATTTATGGCCGCACAGTATTTATTGCCTCACAGTATTTATTGTTTCACAGTATTTATTGTCGCACAGTATTTATTGTCTCGCAGTATTTATTGCCTCGTAATATTTAATTGCCTTTTATGTAATGCACTTATATTTATGCCTTGTGTACTGTGATTGTATTATTATTTATTTAATCAGCAACTAAGAGAAAAGAAGATAAAGAGATATATTTTCAGTATAATTTTTAAGGTGTAGTGTCGTTTTTGGAACGGATGCACGCATGGTTATTGTGTGGGTATGACGTATGCTTAGCACGGTGCCTGATCCCTGACCACTCGAACCAAGCTACCACAGTGTATGTCTGGGAGAACACCACCACCCTTCCGGTGTGGGAGTGTTTTTCTAACAAAGTATAAGGCTGGTCTCCAGAACGGTAAGGCTGATGCCCTGTCAAGAAAGGATGAACCTTCAGAACACCTGACGGAAGAAACTACACAAACCCCCTCTATACTACCCAGCACTGCCTTTCCGGATGAAACCATTGCACCACTCATGTCCCAGGATTTTCCTGAGGCGGTTAAGGTGGCCCTGACCGACATGAATGTCCAAAGGTGGGTAGAGGAAGACCCCAAACACAGGAGTACTAACGAAAACCTGGCATATCACAACCATGCCTTGTATGTTCCCCTGGTTGCCCTTCAAACTCAAGTGTTGGCCTGGGCTCACGATTCCACCCTCGGAGGCCACCTGGGAGAATACAAAACCATAGCTGCAATAGAGAGAACCTTTTGGTGGCCCACACTGCGTAAAGACACTCGAGACTACCTACGGACTTGTGCGGTGTGTGCTCAAGGCAAGGCCTGCCATTCAAAACCCACAGGACTGTTACGGCCCATTCCCATTCCTCCTCTCCCCTGGCACACAGTCTCGATGGATTTTATTGTTGAAATGCCCCCCTGTGAAGGTTATAACACTATACTAGTGGTCATCGACCATCTGACAAAGAAGGGGCATTTCATTCCCCTGAAAAGACTTCCGACGTCCTCCGAACTAGCAGTCACATTTCTGCAGCATGTGGTATGCGCACATGGAATACCCAGGGTCCTTATCACAGACCGTGGTGCTCAGTTCACCTCTCATTTCTGGAAGGCGCTTTGCACAACCATGGGAATAGATGCCCGATTGTCCACCAGCTACCATCCTCAAACAGACGGCAAAACGGAGCGGCTAAACCAATCCTTGGAGCAATACCTTAGATGTTTCACTCTGCAAAACTCTTCCGAATGGTACCCTCTGATTTGGACAGCGGAATTCGCTTATAACAACGCGGAACATACCACCCTGGGATGTTCTCCCTTTTTCTGTCTTTCTGGGTTCCATCCAAATATGCTTCCTTTTGACTGGCCAGTAGTTTCCAACCATCCCACAATACAGGAACATCATGCCCATCTTCGGACCGTGTTGAACGAGGCCAAGAAACAACTGCTGATCGCTCAAAACGCACACAAACGCTTCGCAGATAAGAAGAGAACCCCTGAACCTCTATATCGGGTGGGAGACCGGGTTTGGCTGGCCACAAAAAACCTGCATCTGAAGGGAGTGGGCAGGCTTTTACCCAAATACATAGGGCCTTATGCAGTGGTTGAAATCATTAACCCTGTCGCGCTAAAACTGTCACTACCCCAAGCTTGGCACATGCACCCGGTATTTCATGTATCCTTACTCAAAAGATGTCCCGCATCCATGAGACTCCCTTCTCGGCCCGTGCCTATTGAAATAGACGGACAGGAAGAATACGAAGTACGAGAAGTACTAGACTCTCGTTTAGTCAGAGGGCGAGTGCAGTACTTAATAGATTGGGTAGGATACGGGGTGGAAAACCGTACCTGGGAACCCGCCAATAACCTCCACTGCCCTCTTCTCGTTGCACGATTTCATGCCCGTAATCCCGGGAAGCCAGGACGACCGCCGGGTTGGCGGTCCTTGCGAGGGTGTTCTGTCGCGTTTTGCACTTACCAAAGCCAGGGCGTGGCGCGCACGACACGAAGCCCCCCAGGCGCCTCTCAGATCCAGCGCGCTGTATGGAATGCATGGCGCGTAAGGGGAGACCGGGGAGTCTGCCAACGCCCGGCACTACAATTCCCGGCATGCAAAGGCCGGCGGCCCGGAAGTAGTTCCCGGCTTTGACGCCGGAATTGACACAATAAAGCCCTTCCCTCTTCGAGGGATCAGGGCTTGACAATCCAGTTCCGGAGCAGATCGCGGATGGTATTCCCCGCGGGATCGACGCCAGAGGATTCCAGAGCCTGAAAGCAAGAGTCACGGAACAATGACATTTCCTGTGGGACTACGCGAGTCGGAGTTTCTGGACCTTTGAGGGAGCAGAACGCCGGAGCGCACAACTAGGTACTCCGTGTAGTTTGAAGGGACCTGAGCGGTGAAATCCCGTACGTGCCAAGAAACGCGCGGAAGCGCCTCACCCAGGTACTCTTTTATTCTGTTTAATAAGCACAGCGCTATTCCTGTCGTTTGTTACACCCATGCTGTGGAGCAACAGCATTGGGGTGTGAGTGTGCCCAATCCTGTCCTTGACATTACCTGTCCTTGAAGGGCTCGACCAGGCGGAGGACCTGCTTCCTGAGACAGAAGCACCCCCTCAGTCCCTCAGAGCTTCCCTGCGCTTGCTGCTACACTCCCCTGTGAGTATCTGTTGAACATAGCATGGTGTGTATGAAAGGAGTGGGTTTAGGGAGCATTAACTCACAACACTTCTTGTTTGTGTCCCCTCTATAGTTATACTCGGGGAGTTCCTTCTGCATCTGCACCGTCCCCGACATCAGACGCAGAACTTGAGGCACCTCGCTGTCCAGCAGCGCTTTATTATTTTCTCCACTTCCCTTTTCCCCGGGGGGCTTTCTCGCGCAGTGGTGTTTCCATTACGCTGCGGGGGTCTGCGCCTCAGGGTCGAGGGGGGGTATTCCACGCTCCATTGCTCCCGACGGTGTTTGTCCGAGGTTAGTGGCATTCTTTCCTATTGTAGCCGCTGACGTCACGACACCCGGCTTCGACTATTGCAATGGCCGAATCAAAACCAAGAAACAAAACAAAGTCGTGGGAGCGACCCACTTATACTTAACCAAAATGCCACCAGAAGACCGTCTAATGTCTCGCCTTACAAATCATCACAAGAGGGTCCAAGACAGGGCGACAGTCAGGGCAGCAGTCCTTCGCAGCCGTCGGAAAGGGGAAGCCTCGCAGAAAAAAACCTTCGGTCCACGTAGACATGCAGGGGTCGATGAAGTGGCGGCCGTCCTCCAGAATTTCCTCACGGGGCTCCTCACAACCTTCGGGCTTGGACCAGTACCGCTAAAGTCGCCCCACGTGGGCGCCAGTTGAAGAACCGGGGTTTAACCCAGCGGCGTCAGGGGCACGCCTAAGATCTTCGAGTTCACCTGTCTTGGTATACAGAGACACGGAATACTTCTGGATGGCATCAGAGACCAAGTTTATTAGCTGCAGCTAGTAACAGTAATCCTAGAAATACATCACGGTGTAAATTCTCAGGAGACTGCTCATTTTACTAAGGCGAACCGTCTCCTTTTATACCCAATATTCACATTATAAATGTACACCCACTGCACAAAATTCTAGCCAATAAGGTACATTTTCAAACAAAGTGTCACATAACAAAAACTCAATTTACAGTATCCCAACCCAAAAGTTAATTATTAGGAATGTCCCAAATTCAATCTCCACACGCCGGACAAACCTATAATTGAAAGCATAACCCATGTAATGAAGAAACATAAAAAAAAGAAACGGTAACAGATGCTGAACAAGATAAGGCATGTGCAAGGAAACTAAAAGTTAACGATGTCCTGAAAATTTATTGGCAATCTCAGACAAAGATCAATCAGGGAAATTGGCTTTGCGGGGTCAGTTTCAGGTGCAGAGGTCAGTTTCTTACAGTTCATTTCAGAGTCAAAAAGAAACCTACTTAATGTATACATGAACTAAGAAGGCCAGGCTACTTTATTTGCCAGGCTACCTTCACAGGCCCACGTGAGGGCAACACAAAATGGTGGCACAGAACAAAATGGAGTCAGACTCGAGAATTACAGAACCTCACCCGCGGTTGTGTTTTCACACTGCATACGGCTCCCGTGGGTCCCCTGTGTCACTACCTTGGGTTGTTCCTTGGGGTCCCAGCGATTCTAGAGGCAATAGGTCTAGTCCCTATTCCAGTCGTGGTTCTTATACCACTTTTTTGGTATATGGTTTGGTACGTCCCTAGGGCCCAAACGTGTATTTGTGCTTTTACTGATGCTTGCTCACTTGTAAACTAAGTACTTCAAACTCCAATCTCATAGACTGTTATATTTATTTTTAAAAGCGGAAAGATACTGAAAATGTTGCTTTTGGTGAGAAATTCTCCATGCTGTCTTTCATGAATTCTAGGCAACAGCTGAGCAGGCAGACAACATGGAGGGTCAAAATACAGGATGAGATTTCCTTAAATACAGGCATATGTTAACATATTTGCAGTATGATGCTAATATGTACCTGTGGTATTCGTGGCTGCTTAGTTTGCTAAATTGTGACAGGCATCCATGTTTGAGTGCATGCTTGAGTGCACGTCAAAGAGTTATTTAAATGTAGAACTATACAATTTTACAGCTTTTGAAACACAAAATAAATATGGATAAATACCAATAAAATGGCCCAAAAATAAATATGGATAAATGCAGACGGAAACGTTAAAAAAACAAATACAATAAAACCAGGAGCCCTAATCATAAAGTAAAAGCTTGTCTGAACAGGGGCCCCTGAAATACGTTTGGCCCAGAGGCCCCAAGCCTGCCCCTGTCTACCCCGGGAAACGCTGCCCGCTCCAAAGCCTTACAGCTGCTGAGCCTCCGTGCACCTGCGGGCACTGCTTACACTACAGTGGCACGCGAAGGCTTGTTAGCCAATCAGCACTTCGGCGTTCAATGCACTGCCTTTGGATTGGCTAAAGTTGTCTGAACGCTCCTATTCAAGATCATTTTACACAGGAGGGGTACCGCCCCCTCCTCCTATCAGAATATGTACAGATGCCGGATTGGCTGTCGTGCGACCCGGAAGCACTGAGGGACAGATGTCGCCAATTCAAAGAATCAATGGCCTGGAAGTCGATGTGGATTAAGTTGACATTACCGACGGTGCTGGTGAGTATGGTAGAGGGGCGCCTCAGGTGATACCGTCGGGGTCTTTAGTGCTCACTCGTGCAGCAGGGCCTGCCGGCGGGTCTGCTCGCCTCCGACTGTCCGAGTCGATGTGGCGGCTGAGATTTTGGACACTGTAGGGCTTATTTACAAGCCCCTTGCGCCACTTGTCAATGTTCACATGGGAAAGTGGCGCAAGTGGCTTGTAAATAAGCTCCTGTGAATCATGTGGGCGCGGTTGTGTTATTGTTCATCTGCGGCGGGTTGGTTCACGGGGGCAGCGGTGCGAGCGCAGGTGCTGGTCTCTCCTTTGTTTATACAGGGATGTTTGGGGAGGGTCACACAAGGCGATGCTCTGCGGTGCCATATAGATTTCCATTTTTTTGTCCCATTGTAGATTGTCGAGTGGGCTCTTGTGCTTTATCAGTATCGTCTTTGGTATGCTCACCAGGCTCGCCTTTATTTCAGCTGTGTGCACTGGATGCGGGATTATTGTACCAGATTCATTTTCCGGACCGCGCAGATCCACAATGGTCGGAACAAAGCGACGGGCTCAGGCCCCCCCTGGCAAATGCCCCACAGACAAATACGGTAAGGCCTCTGTATTCATGGATTCTGTTTGTAAAGCACCATCCTAGATGCGCTTATTTTCAGAGGCTGCTTGGGGTGTTATTACCCCCCCCCCCCCCCCAAATGTATTTTCTCATGAATAGTGGGGTGCAGGGGCATTCAGTCGGGGATGGTGAGGTGTCTGTTATTTCACCTGCTATTTATGCTTTCAGACACTGACAAAAACACACCCGCTCTCATCTGTTTTGAAAGCCCCAAATGATGTTGATTATTTAGCAAAATATTGTTTCTCTCATTTAGCACTTCTAGCAATCCAGGTTTCTCTTCCCTTTCCACTGCCTCTTAAGCCCCTCTCGTGCGTCCTACTTGTCGTATAATGTCTTTTAATATTATATGCTGGGCTTCAAGTGGGATGAAAAAACTGGGGGGTCTCTTAAAGGGGCTTGGCCAATTTAATTAAGGGCGGGGCTTAAAAATAGTCTGCTGCCCGACTTCTATTCTGCTGTTTGTCATTCCCTGCAGATATACAATACAACAAGTAACATTACAGCTACAACAAGCCAGGACTATTGGCTTTGTCAATGGGTGCAGCAAAGGCCGCCACCATAGGGGGCCTCGAGGGCCAGCGCCATAATGGCCGCCAGAACCCACAAAGGAATGGATCTGGTTGGCTCCAGTTTGCGCCGCCAGGAAAGGACGCACAGCGAAACACGCCTGAGGCCCTCTTCCCCCTTCCAAGAACAAAGGGGGAAGGGGAGGGGGATATAAGGCGACACTCCCTCTGGTCAGCTCACCTTCACATCAGGGAGCTGGGGGAGCTACCGCCACTGTTTCCACCGAGAGTTGTTTGATGAAATCTGATGTTTAAAGAGGAGCCAAACACATAGCTCGGGGGGTTAGAGCACTGTTCTCGTAAACCAGTGGTTGTGAGTTCAAATCCCATAAAGCTTCATGAATAATCAATGGCATGGTGGGGGTGGCGCAGGAGATCCTTGTGCGGAACGCAAGTGGCAACGGGTAACACTAGAGCGCCTCACGGTACTCCACCCCTATGCGGAGCACGCATGGGCAGGCGGCGTTGTGCAGCAAGTTAATTTTACTCTTTTGACTTGACTCCTGGGTGGTTTCCAGTCAGAAACTCCTGAACACCACAGCAAGGAGAAAGTAGGGTAGTGCTGTACCGAGATGTGGGGAGAGGATGTGGCCTAACTGGCAGAGTTGCCGATTTTGGAACCTGTGGTGGTACCAGGGTCGAGCGTTGGCGGCTGTGATTGGGGACAAATTACTTATTCTCCCCAAGCAAAAAAAACAAGCATTAAAAATGCAATAGGTCTCTCCCTCTACCAAGCCAAAGCCACTTGCTTTGCCATACAATACCATTAGCAAAGCAAATAGCTTCAACTCAATCAAAGGCGAGACCCATTGCATCTTCAATGCTTTTTTTTTTTTTAATGCATCGGTTCTCCAGCTCCTCTGGATAAGTTACCCTTTGGGATGCTGCTCACTAGTGAAACGAAACCTGCACAGACACAATAAGTGCAGCTTGCAGTGTCACTTATTTATGACTTATCAGCTTGCACGTATGCAATGTTCAAATAGTAACAAACTAAGTTTCTTTCAGCCATACAAATAATATAATGATAAAATAAACAATTGTAATCACATTGTCTAAAACAATAACAAGGTTATAAACTATATTACATCTTTTATAAGAAGGGAGCTTTCGCAATAAGCACCGGCAAAGCCAACCGGTCTTGCCTTCTAGACTCTCTATTCTCTATGCCATTGTTTCTTTGCCAATGCTGTATAGCATTGGCAAAAAAAACAAAACAGGCATTATGACGCAAACTATGTTCCAGGAGAGGGACTAACCTAAGAAGAAGCGGGCCAAACAGAAGATGGACAAGGAAAGTTATCAATTAAGAAAAAAAGGAAGAAATGAGAGACAGGCAACCAATGGTAAGTAATGGGTGGGAGCAAGGCCCACTTTGAGTTGTTGGTATATTCCACAATAGGCTTCCACCTACAGTGCATGGAGGGCATCGACAGGTACAGTGAACTACCAAAAGTACAGACTTTTCAAACCTCTGTGACAACCACGGCCCGATGCTCTACCATCATTAGGGCTATTCCTTTGATGCTTTTGGGCCTCTGAAGAACACAACACCAACAAGGTGAAAGGAAAATAACAAACATGCATTGAGGCTTTCAAGAGTACTTCCATTCGAGATACCCTCACAACACAATTGCCCAGTAAAATAACTGGATGCCAATTCAGATAAAGTGCAATGCTAAAGACCACTGAATCATCTACCTACCTATAGAAGGAGATGGGGCTGTCAAACGTATTCCACTGGGAATCTGCACAGAACCCAATACACTCTTGATATCACGTTAAAGGGAAAACCTGCGAAACAGAGGGCAAGTCACAATAGAAGACCACACTGTAGTTTATTTCGACCGACAAAGCCTTTGTTATGCAACCTGTTGCCTTTGTAAACAAAGCAGGACGTGTCTATGAGCATCTTAGAGGAACATTTTCCTTTAACTAGTAACCCTAAAATGATGCTCCAACTGTATGGTTGTGCTTGCACATATTTTCATTTTAACCCCGTAGGACATGTACAGATTGAGAATACAGTAAAATATTTGTATGAAGGTACCCTGGGAGTGCACAGGGGCTAAATATCGCTATTTAGTTGATATAACAAATCACTGAGGCCATTAACGCTATTCAAAGGCACACAATAATTGAGTCAGCTAAGCGTTACAAATACATTGCAAATTCGCAGCTACTAAAAGGTGGACATAAATCCCAAAGAACAAATCGTAGAGCATTTGCATTGCAATGCAATACAATCTGTTTCACCTTTAGGACTTAAGTATTTAGCCATACAGCAAACTGTTAGTCTTTCAGTCAACGTATAAGGCAGCAGCTGCAGCCTAGTGCTAGAATACACTACTATTGTCTGTGAGAGCGGATGACGCACTTCGGGCAAGTTTCAGTCCTATAAGTGAGATTAATGTACTTGAAGGAGGCTGCTGCCCAACTCCGGTAAGTACCTGGGGGCAGATTTATGAGCCCCTTGCGCCACTTTTGCGTCACTTTTCCCATGTTAAAAGTGACGCAAAAGTGGCGCAAGGGACTCATAAATCTGCCCCATGATTCCTACAACTCTGCAGTCTATTGTGGGGGAATGGTACTCGGTGCCTGTACAGCCGCCCCCCCCATGCCACAAAAACAGAAAAATATGCTCTCAAGTGCAAAACCTATGCCTTGCACACAAAACGCCGCAATGCTCCCGGCCAAGTCTGTGCTATATAATGCTGCAAAAAAGACCTACTAACTACGTACGCGCTTTACATGGTAGAAGAAAATAGCAACGTCTTCTACACAAAAGCATACCGTTGTTCCTCCCCTGCATAGGAGAGGTTAATCCCAGTGCCGGGTCAACTTCCTGTGATTCTGGGCAAATCACTTAAACCCCCCCCCCCCAGTGCCAGAAAAACATACCCTCAAGTGTTAAACCTCCGCCTCGTGTAAAGCACTTTAGAAACACGTCTTCTACACAAAAGCATACCTTTCTTCCTCCCCCGCATGGGAGTGGTCAATCCCAGTGCCGGGTCAACTTCCAGTGATTCTGGGCAAATCACTCAATCCCCCCCCCCCCCCCCCCCCCCCCCAATGCCACAAAAACAGAAAAATATGCCCTCAAGTGTTAAGCCCCTGCCTCATGCGTAAAGCACTTTGATGTTCTCGGTCTAAGTTTGCGCTGTAAAGCTGCAAAATACATACTAACTACGTACGCGCTTTGCATGGTATAAGTAAATAACAATTCAAATGTCTGCCTCACAGCCACGCTATGTGTCCGTCCAAGTGAAACAAAGAATAGATGGTCACCACCGCAAAGCGCCCTGTCAAGTCTGCGCTATATGAAGCAGCAAAACACATACCTAGTACGCATGCACTTTATACGGTAGAATAAAATGCCTTCTCGGTTGAAAAATGTTAAGTAATGTTGACATTAAGAAAATAGATACTGGGTCTTTTTTTTTTTTTTTTTTTACAGGTGGGCTAAACGAAAGCTATCGTTAAGGTTGTCTGTACTCAGTCAGGCGAAGTGCATTGTGAAGTTTGTAGTCCCAGATATTTCGAAATGTCACACGCCATTGTAAGAAGCTAGCTCGCCCTTAATTCCGTACTGATTGATGCCTGTAGCCTCGTTGGGGCGGAGGAGGAGAGGTCGTAGTGTGGGGAGGTGGTGAGCGCACGAGATTGCACTAATGGATCAGGGTTTATTCTGGCGGGGCTCATGTAATCCGGGAAAGTTCCAGTCTTCCTGCTGCAAACCCATTAGTCCTCCCATTGTATTCTTGTGTTTATTGTACAGCATTGTTAAACAAGCTCTCGGCTTTGACAAAGGTAGCCACTTGTTTATAATTGCATCGCGCTTTCACTTTAAGTGAAAGCGTGATGCCAAAATAAACACGCGGCTGCCTTTGATAAAGCTAAATGATAAAAAAAAAAGTGCTGAGGCGGCTAATTAGGAGACCCTGTCTCCCAACGCCAGTAAAAGATGCAATCCCGGTGGGCGGGGTCAAAAGGAGACAGGGTGGTAACCAGGAGGGACCAAAAACCCTCCTGGACAATCAGAACACCCGGTTTTGCATAATTGGAGACGCGAAATGACGCGCACCAATTCAAAACACAGGCGGAGCAGAAGGCGAGCTTCTGGAATCGTGTAGGTTCCAAGAAGCCCTCGTAACGAGAGCAGCGCATGCGCTGCTTACGTCACGAGACCTAAAAAAGCACAAGAGCTGCATGAATGGACGGCTTGCTGGCTGGCCATCACCCAAATAGCTGCTAGAATCTCTCACTCCAAATGCTTACTTGTAGCTGTTTAGTGAATCTTTCAAAGTAGGAGAGATTGTATTTTCTAGCAACTCCCCAGGTATCTGGCATAAGCATGCGAGTTACAGGAAAGACACTGACCAAATAATTCAGTCTGCACAGACATTTCCTTAACTCGTATATGAATGTGGTGGAATGCATAATACATTTATGTAACCTGTCTTCTAAGAGTGCGCAGTACCCACTCTCATTTTAGTTGGCGTATCCCTCACAGAGGCGCTCTTGGGTCATAAGTGCACCATGACACTGCATGCTTCCCCCCAACCCCCCCCCCCCCCCCCCCCCCCATGTTTTCATACCACCACAGTCGATAATGCATACATAGCTGACAGGGAGAGGGGGTTGGCGGGAAGTTACAGACCGCTGGGCATAGGGCAAAGTTAACAAGCATTGGCATAGCCAATAGGTCTCGCTTTTTGGAATGTAAGTGATTTTTCATAAGATTTTTCTTTGTAGTGAGTTGTATTATGTGGTATATATTGTTTTATTAATGTGTTATGTAATTATAGAAAGAGAGGGCTTGTCCCTGCTAAGCAAGCTGCTCCTGTATTACAGGCGCGCGCCCAGTCACTAGACCGCTGATGGTGGTCGTAGGTAGTCTACAAAGTCACAGAGCGGCGATGGAAGCCAGCATGGGGTGCATTTACTTAATCCTAAGCCAACATTGTGTAGGCCAACTATGGCGTGCCACTGACCCCTCAGCGTCCGACACTGAAAACATACTGCGGCCGCGTCCTTTATAAGAAAGGCATTTTCTGCAAACGTGCTTCTCTATGGCCACTAGCTGAAATTAAGTTATTTGGTTGAAACATACTGCGGCCGGCGTCATGTACAACGTGGCTGCATGGAGTCGTAAATGCTGTGTTTTTCTTTCAGCGCGATGCGCACTCTCATATTTGAAATACATTTGTAATGCTACAGCAGCAACATACTTAAAAGTGGCTCGGTATGGACTTTTTTGTTGTTGCTGTGAATGGCAAAGCAAACGTGCAGCTGCAGCATTACAAATGCATTCAAACATCAGCGTGTTGCATTTTGTAATCCATCTCTGATGGCACCAAGTGTTGGAGACATTACATATGCTTTATTACCACGTTGGATGGATGAATAGTTTACCAAAGATGGCCCAAATTTTAAACCTTATCCTTTACTCCCACCCAGTGTTAATATTGACATAGAGTGTTTCTTTGCCTACAATTCTCTCTTTGAAGAACTTGTAGAGCGAACCAGAAGCATTACAATTTTACACACCAGCAACAATAAAGACGAATCCTTGTTTTTATGTAATTTTTCAAGAGTCATTTCAGATATCGCCACCTCGACACAAAGGTATTTAAGCGCTTTACACGAGCAGCAGTTATGTCACACAGGGACACGTTCATTTGTAGCAAGCAAGGGGGAGTAAGCGATTTGCCCTGAATCACAGGATGTTCAGCCGATGCCCAAGGACCGGAGCTGGCAATTTTAGCAGCATGGTTTTTGTGGCTTTGTTTTCTCTCATTTACCTTGTTTTTCTTTTCAGCACGAAGTGAGGCTGAAGTGAGACAACTGCAGAGTCTGAGAGAAGAAGCAACCTGTTCCATATGTCTGGAATATTTCAAGAACCCAGTGCTGGTAGAGTGTGGACACAACTTCTGCCTCTCCTGTATTACTTGTTGTTGGAAGGGCATGACAACAAACTTCCCATGTCCTCAGTGCAGAGAGATCTCTCCAGTGAACATCCTTCGCCCTAACAGACAGCTAGCCAATGTGGTGGAAATAGCCAAAAAACTTCCTCTAAACTTGATGAAGGTTCAGGAGGGAAATATATGTGAAGAACACGACGAGAAGCTGAAGCTGTTCTGCATACAAGATAAGGAAGCCATATGTGTTATTTGTCGAGAGTCTCGGCAGCACCGGCTCCACGCTGTGGTTCCTATAGCAGAGGCAGCTCAGGAGTACAAGGTACGTGATCAACAATTCATACTTTATACTGAAGGTTCCATAGCAGAAGTGAATTAAGAATATGAACTGCTTATGGAATTGGCCTACGCCCATAGGTCGTCTCAAGCTGTTGCTCTCTGAGGTTAGTCAAGAGTGCCTAGTTTGTGACAAATATGCAATGGAATTAGACGTCATACCAGTAGTAGAGATTGCCTTAGAGTACAGGACATTTATATGATTGGTCTTCAATCGCTGTCTTACACATTTGGCCTCTTGAACAGAATGGTGAGTAATAAAAGTTGTATTTATATTTAGCTGCCAGTAGTGCAGAGAGTACGTCCAAGAGTATATGGTATGTGGATGTGATGTGTAAGCATCCTACCTTCCATGCGGAGTGCAGTAGGCATTGAAGGTTGGCAAGTGATATTGGGCATGTCTAAGACATTTTATAAAGGTGTAATTAACAAATCTCAATGTTGCCATTGTCAAAATCTTTATAATTTCCGAGAAGGAAAGAGTTTCTGCTTGATGTACATTTCTGTGTTTTAATATATTATTGTGTGTTAATATATGTAGAGATCAGTATTGGAGTGGGATGTCAAGAGAAGGTTAAAAAAAAAAGCTATTGAGGAACAATAAAAATGACAAATCGGTTTAGCCTACGCCTTTAACTCTATACCAAGGAGTTCTAGCTTGAGCGCTGGCATGGCGACAAAGGAGGTAAAAGCTTACTTGGCTCAAATGCAAAAAGTTTAAGAGCAAATATCTGTGCCATATCTCAGTCTGAAAAGAACAAGTGTTCAAACCAAAAGCACAGTCCGCAGTATTATGCTGGGGACAAGAATATAGAAATTAGATCAAATCATCTTCCAAGAGAGGATTACATTAGAGTTGAGCAGTACAAGTCATTAGAGAACTAAGGGGGTCATTAGTATGGCGGGCGGACTTAATCCGCCCGCCATACCCCCGTGAAACGGGACCGCCTGCAATGCATGCGGTGGTCCCGCATCTACAAATAGGATGCGCCCGCCACACTAGTGGGCGCATCCCGCATTCATGACATTGTGGTGGGCGGTGCTTTTAGCACCGCCCGCCGCAATGCCGCAAAAGCAAGTTGTGCCTTTCAATGCACAACGTGACAGGCACCGCACGGTGCCTGCCACGTTGTACATTGAAATAAATGAAATGAAAGGGGATTTATAAAGCGCGACTGCTGCCCTAAGGCGTCCAAGCGCTGAGTAGAAAAACCGGTTCACTGAGGGACTAGCTAAGGGAGACAAGTGGGGAATTAGTTCCTGAACAAGAAAGTTTTTAATTCCTTGCGGAAGGATGGGATTGGATCTAAGGGATAGGGGAAGTGAGTTCCATAATTTGGCGGCGTTGAGGGTGAAGGTCCTGCCTCCTGCTCTTGACCTCTTAATTCTAGGTACTGTGGCTAGAAATGCGTTAGTTGAGCGCAGTAGTTTCCCGGGGAGGTAGGGAGTGAGAAGAGAATGATTGATCTCTGGGTTTGCTCTGTGAAATGCTTGATGGGGGGGTACCATGTGCACCCCCCCAACCCCCAGAATCCCTGGGGGCATGCTATGGGCCCCCAATGTCGAAGACCGCCTGCCTTTCCGTGAAAGGCAACACCCCGCATGCATCATAATATGTATGGCGGTGTCCACCAGACACCGCCACCATATTAACTGCTTTTCCGACGGTCTTTCCGTCCGCCGGGGACCCCCCCCCCCCCCCCCCCCCCGCCATAGTAATATGGTGGGGGGAATTGGCATGCAGGCGGAAGGAAATGTCGGGCGGTGGCGATCCGCCCAACATACTAATGGCCTATAAGAAACTTAATGTGAGTTTCTAAATGTTGATAGACATATATAGGTCACTCAGGTTAAAGAGTCCATGGGGGACCAATCCAGTCAAGCAAACTAAAATAAAGTCTGTGAAAGTGATGATTGATCAAATACGAATTCTTAATGGAGAAAATAACATTTTTTGCTGTATCTTCTGGCAACGCCTATAAAAACAAGACAAGTTGAACATTCAAAATTTCACTGATGTAGTTGTATGTGAAATAAGAACATTGAACAATTATGACATCACTCACACACCAGCAATGTCAGTTAAAAAAGATTTGAACAAAATTCCTAAAATAAAAACCATAAAATCACGTCTGTACAAAGAGACCTTGAGAAATGGAAATCAGACAACTTCGAAGACACTGCAAACTGTTTTGTCATATTTACTCACTCGTATAACAGTAAAGATAACATAGTTTAAATCGCGGCACTCTTTTTATACCTCCTTTGCAACAATACCTGCATTGTCAGGAATCAAATCAAGTGACTTTGAAGCAGTTGAATTCATTTCAAGTCTAAATTTATCTAACAAAAATCGTGAAGAACAGATCAGAATAATGGGCTCTTCACCAATTACTGTAATTTTAATCATGACCCAGCAAAACAAATTTCTTCAATGGGACATCAAACATGCGTACAGAACCGAGAGTAAATATCCTACCCCATTACTCTGAAGTACCTATAAGTATTGAGATATAAACCGAAATGAGCATTGAAAAACTCCTCAATCCTTAGAAATACCTTTTGGGTCCACTCGCCTTCCCCAAAGACAGAAGGAACATTTCGATCACACACCAACAATTCGGAGAAAGAACGTGCAATTTGACTTTTCAACCAGAAGATGAGAAGGCACAAGCCTCCAACGATTGGGCTTGGCTCCCAGGCCTACTTTCTATGAAGATCATAAAAGAATAACAAGATAGGAATAATTTAATTTCATGCAAATGAATGTTATCTACTTTCTATTGTGTCATGGAAAATTGCTGGTATTTGTTAATTATTAACAAAGTTGTGAGTTCATGCAATATTATCTGTTTATACAGGAAACTTGGATAAAGGTAGAACACACACTGAATAATTTTACTTCTAGAGTAAAAACAAGTGGCAGGCTCTCTTTGCCGTTGGCAGCGTTTGCCACTGCTCTTGGACAATAATCCCAATTGATTAGAACTATGTTCTAGTCACTGATCTAAAATATAAAGGTGTTCCTAACCTACAAACTATTCTGTAATTCTGTGTATTATCTGAATAACACTTGAGGCCTTGTGAAAACAATCAACACAAGCCGCTTTATTTGATCGCATTCAAAACTAACAATCGGCAAATGCCGATGTAGAGTTTATTTTGGCTGGAGATTTAAATTAAGTTGTAGACCCGATTTTGATTGAAACATGATCCGCTTAAAGAACTTAACTTTGTTGGGGAAAATTGCAAGCATGGCAGTAAAACCCACCCCAGTTTACCGGTTATCCTAAATGGCCATTTTTAGGTCTTGCCTGAGCCAGCGCATGCACTGCATTTGCAAGACATTTAGTGAGTGAGCTTTAGAAATCTGACCACACGCTTTTGCTTGTGGCCTAAAGCTTGCGGTTACGCGTGCGGGCACGCGCACAGCCGCCATCTGCCTTTCCTATCTCTTCCTCATTAAGCGTCCTGCGCCATCTGGCTTTCCTCGTCATAGCTCATTAGTGAGCGATCACTTTCACTGCCGCGCAGCTCTCACTGTCTGTGTTATTGAGGATTTACCCGAGGCTTGCAGTGCTTTATTCTACGACACTACCAAGTACTTGACCAGCTTTTCTGCTTACTGTGACAATGTTTTCATTGCCTTATGCAGTGCTATTGTTCTCTGTGCTGATGCTGTTCTGTGTGCCTTTCTTCCCTAGTTTGAACAATTCAGGTAATATGCTCGCACTACACGGTGTTGCTTTGTTACCACTTCTCTTCAGACCGGTGTGACTAGGTCTTGCACACAGGTATGCCTATTGGTACCGATTATTTGATATATGCACAGAGAGGACTTTGACTTCAAACTGTGTAAACTGTGCAAAAAAGTATACTCGCAGGTCCTTTGTTCATAATAACCCACACACGGATGCATTTAGCACGCTGTATCATTAGGCCCTTGTTTACATAACAATACAGACAAGGTACATTTAACTCACCAGTATATCACAAGCACCTCTGTACGAAATATACCACAATCCAGGTTCATTGTGCTCACTAGCGCATCGCAGTACCCTTATTTTATACCCCAATTTGGGTGAATTGTGTTTACTGGTACATCACAATGCCTTTTGTTTATATTACGACACAACCAGGCTACATTGTGCGCACTAGTACACCACAATGTCGGTGGCATAAGGGGTCTCTCTATCTCTATAAATCTCTATCTCTATAAATCTCTATCTCTATAAATCTCTATCTCTATAAATCTCTATCTCTATAAATCTCTATCTCTATAAATCTCTATCTCTATAAATCTCTATCTCTATAAATCTCTATCTCTATAAATCTCTATCTCTATAAATCTCTCGCTCTCGCTCTCTCTATCTCTCTCTCTATCTCTTTATCTCTCTCTTTATCTCTCTATCTCTCCTAATCTCTATCTCTCCTAATCTCTATCTCTCTAAATCTCTATCTCTCTAAATCTCTGTCTCTGTCTCTCGCTAGCTGTCTATTTGGGAGTAGGATGTAGCTGATACTATGTAAACCAGCATTGGCCTAGCCAATAGGTCTCACTTTTGTGACCTTATAAGTGTTTAGCCATGCAACAGTTGATGTTGTTGCACCAAGGATATTGTGCTGCATAACTAAATACTTAAAAGGTCCCAAAAGCGAGACCTATTGGCTATGCCAATGCTTGTTCACGTAGCATCCACACCAGACCTAGTCATACTGTGAGGAGAGTACTACATTTCTTAGGTTACACACTGGTAGCCCTTTTCCTTCTACAGTAAATCAACTAATTTCCGCTCAGTTCCACAAAATGAGTAATCGTTGGCCCCAAGTTACTAAGTTTAAAAGCAGACTTAAATTCAACAGTTTCATGAAGACCATTTCCTCTGAACAGAGGAGATATCAGATTAAGAAGAGAAAAATGAGGTGGAACCAACACTCGGAAATAAAGTACCATTACACGAGACATCTACATTTCCAAGAACTATTAAACAACCTGTGCATTCTCATTCATGACAATCCTCATTACACACTGGACAAATTGCTCACATCAGTGGTTGATTTTTATGTAACCAAAAGAAAAATAAAACAATATCAACTAAACCGTGCTTTCACAATAAGATTGTCAATTATTCTTGGTCTTCAGATTACCTGAGATCAATGAAAAAAGAGCTTAATCAACTTTAAAAAGTGACTTGCCCCGTTGGGAATTCCGACATTAAATTTAGAATTGAAAAATCTAAGATGAGAATACATGGAAAAATACTGGAAATAAAATACATTTTTGAGGCACAAAGATGGCATGACGGGCTGCAACGTATGATGCTAAACAATTCTGGGGGTTCATCCGTGGACTAGAGCAGATCCGAGGAGAGGGTTATTTGTGTTCTCCGTAATACGACCCTGGACATAAGAGAATATGATCATAACAGCCATGAATTCATCCAGAAGTGATAGTGCTTCAGGGCCTAATGGAGTACCACTTTCAGCATTAAAAAAAGATGTGAAGACGTGGAAGATGCTATTGATGCAGATGTACAAGTTTCTCTAACAATGGACCCATGTTGACCCTGTTTGTGTTTAGAGTGGAATCTGGGATGTCTGCTCGGAACGAGTCTATGCCACTACACACATTTCTGATGCATGTTGCCAATACCCTTGCATAATTGATCAGTCCACCCACTCAAACCAAAACTACCTGTTATGGTATCATGGTAACATCCTAACTGGGATATATCTGAACTATTCCAATTTTGTGGTCTATGTAGTGTGCAATTACATGCTCCTCAGGTAGCTTGAATAAGATGAGAGGCAAAGTCTTTGAAATATATGGCCATTAAGGTTCACACCATGTGGAAGTTCAATATTCATTGAATATCGGTAAAGTAAAAGATGGATTCTGGAACACTTCTCTCTGTGATGTGTAGATTTGCTCTACCTAAGATGGAGTTTCCGCCCCACTGTCTGTTTGTACTGCCTGGCTTGATGTCCCCTATACCAATGCACCTGTTTAACAAACTGGATCAGCTCTTGGTCTTTAAGGCTGGACCAGCAAACCCAGCTGGGTAAAGCTTGCAGCACTGAAATTGTCTTAGAATAATGGATGATTAGGTTTACCACACATGTAACTATACTATACGGCATCTCACCCGCAGCATGCACTGTGGTTAGGTGATCCTTATCAGGCCTCATAAAATCATTAAAAATGTTACCAGAGCTGCAGTTCTAGTGAGTTGACATATCTACTCAACCTAACTGTAATAGGTTTGACCCATAAACTGGGCTCAAATTGTGTGATCCTAGGCAAATATTTTATTTCACTGACTCCTTTTTCTTATTATCTCACATTAGGTCACCTTCAGATCTGAGTTCAGCATCTCTGCTGAACAAAAAAACGATTTTGTTTGATTTAATAGACCAAACATTTGATCCTTTTTATTAAAAATTGCTCCTTTTATTAAAAAAATCTAGCCCACATGTAGGGTACACATGACCCCTAATTTACACTTGTTAGTGAACTAAGAGGCAATTAGGGCAGAACAGGAATATTTCTCAGTTCATGTTTAAAATGTCTTACTTGTAATAAATATAAGTGCACAGTCCTTTACAGACCGCACTTTTTCCATTGAAATAGCATACACTTTCTCAATGACATGTATTTTTAATGATAATACTACGTAGCTTACAGTGTTTGGAAATCAGGTTTCAGCAAATATTTATCGTTTGCACGTCACCAAGTAAAGTGTTATGAGCTGCTTTGATCCTATTGAAATCCTTGTGTACATAAATCTTCTAAATTACAAAAAAAAATTGTTTCCCGTAGCTGCCATTTCTTTAAATATTTGCACACTTCATTTACAAGCCATTTAAGTATGATGTTAGAAAAAAGTGGTAGCCTATAGTCCTGTTGCACACCGCCTTCCCTGTCAGATAGTTCAGGTTTCAAAATCCTCTAACTTTGCAGTCAGAGAAAGAACAGTGAACACCAAATGCCAAGATAAAATGAGCAGCAATTTGTAATAAGACACAAGCTGACCGTTGACCTCTGCATAGCAAAGGTAACCAGATACAAACATGATTTGAGAACATCTTAATTACTCATTCGCTTTCTGAATGAACAGAGCCCCTTCTCATTGCCATCTCAAGCTCTCTCACCAGAAGGGACCTGTAGACCCTAAAGGTAGCTCGCCCTGAATTTTCTCGAGGCCTGCTTGTGTTATGTTATGTTTATTTGTAAAGTGCACTTTGCCAGCTCAAGCTGTCTCACCAGAAAGTACCATTGGACCCTAAAAGTAGCTCGCCCCAGTTTTTTTAGGCCTGCTTGTGTTATGTACACTATCACCGTGAGGGTATCGTAGTGCTGAGGTACGTTCCTAGATCTGCCATTAGTAGGTTGAATAATTGAAAAGCAGGTTTTCGGCTTCTTGCTGAGTGCAAGAAGAGAGGCGGAGGCTGTAATATGTGGAGTGAGGCAATTCTACACCACTTTAAAAGCGAAGTAAGAGAATGCTGGTCCTCCCAATCTAGTTTTGTGTATGTGTGGGATGTGTGCGAGTAGGAGTCTGCAACTGTTAAGGTAGGTGGAGCGTAAGTTGTGTAGTGCATTGAATGTGTATGTGAGGAGTTTGAAATTGGTGGGTTTGTGTATCGGGAGCCAGTGCATGAAGTGTGGAGGGACGTGTGGGTGATTGAGTAAGAGTCTGGCTGCCAAGTTCTGGATGATTTGTAGTCTTCTAGTGAGTTGGTTCGTTCTCGGCATGAAGGGTGTTCCTCAGTCCAACTTGCTGGTGGCTTGGGCATGAGTGACAGTTTTTCTAGTGTTGGTTGGAAGTCATCTGAAGAGCTTGCTCTTCATCTTCAGGGTGTAGAAGCAGGATACAGCGACTGTGGTTGGAAATCATCTGAAGAGCTTGCTCTTCATCTTCAGGGTGTAGAAGCAGGATACAGCGACTGGTTGGAAGTCATCTGAAGAGCTTACTCTTCATCTTCAGGGTGTAGGAGCAGGATGCAGCGACTGTGGTTGGAAGTCAGCTGAAGAGCTTACTCTTCATCTTCAGGGTGTAGACGCAGGATACAGCGACTGTGGTTGGAAGTCAGCTGAAGAGCTTACTCTTCATCTTCAGGGTGTAGACGCAGGATGCAGTGACTGTGGTTGGAAGTCAGCTGAAGAGCTTACTCTTCATCTTCAGGGTGTAGGAGCAGGATGCAGCGACTGTGGTTGGAAGTCAGCTGAAGAGCTTACTCTTCATCTTCAGGGTGTAGAAGCAGGATGCAGCGACTGTGGTTGGAAGTCAGCTGAAGTGGTTGCTCTTCATCTTCAGGGTGAAGGAGCAGGATGCATCGACTGTGGTTGGAAGTCATCTGAAGAGGTTACTCTTCATCTTCAGGGTGTAGAAGCAGGATGCAGCGACTGGTTGGAAGTCATCTGAAGAGGTTGCTCTTCATCTTCAGGGTGTAGGAGCAGGATGCAGCGACTGTGGTTGGAAGTCAGCTGAAGAGCTTACTCTTCATCTTCAGGGTGTAGACGCAGGATGCAGCGACTGTGGTTGGAAGTCAGCTGAAGAGCTTGCTCTTCATCTTCAGGGTGTAGAAGCGGGATGCAGCGACTGTGGTTGGAAGTCATCTGAAGAGCTTACTCTTCATCTTCAGGGTGTAGGAGCAGGATGCAGCGACTGTGGTTGGAAGTCATCTGAAGCGGTTGCTCTTCATCTTCAGGGTGTAGGAGCAGGATGCAGCGACTGTGGTTGGAAGTCATCTGAAGAGCTTGCTCTTCATCTTCAGGGTGTAGGAGCAGGATGCATCGACTGTGGTTGGAAGTCAGCTGAAGAGCTTACTCTTCATCTTCAGGGTGTAGAAGCAGGATGCAGCGACTGTGGTTGGAAGTCAGCTGAAGAGCTTACTCTTCATCTTCAGGGTGTAGGAGCAGGATGCAGCGACTGTGGTTGGAAGTCATCTGAAGAGGTTGCTCTTCATCTTCAGGGTGTAGAAGCAGGATACAGCGACTGTGGTTGGAAGTCATCTGAAGAGCTTGCTCTTCATCTTCAGGGTGTAGAAGCAGGATGCAGCAACTGTGGTTGGAAGTCGTATGAAGAGCTTACTCTTCATCTTCAGGGTGTAGGATCAGGATGCAGCGACTGTGGTTGGAAGTCATCTGAAGAGCTTACTCCATCTTCAGGGTGTAGGAGCAGGATGCAGCGACTGTGGTTGGAAGTCATCTGAAGAGGTTGCTCTTCATCTTCAGGGTGTAGGAGCAGGATGCAGCGACTGGTTGGAAGTCATCTGAAGAGCTTGCTCTTCATCTTCAGGGTGTAGGAGCAGGATGCAGCGACTGGTTGGAAGTCAGCTGGAGAGCTTACTCTTCATCTTCAGGGTGTAGGAGCAGGATGCAGCGACTGTGGTTGGAAGTCAGCTGAAGAGCTTACTCTTCATCTTCAGGGTGTAGACGCAGGATGCAGCGACTGTGGTTAGAAGTCATCTGAAGAGGTTGCTCTTCATCTTCAGGGTGTAGGAGCAGGATGCAGCGACTGTGGTTGGAAGTCAGCTGAAGAGCTTACTCTTCATCTTCAGGGTGTAGGAGCAGGATGCAGCGACTGTGGTTAGAAGTCATCTGAAGAGGTTGCTCTTCATCTTCAGGGTGTAGAAGCAGGATACAGCGACTGTGGTTGGAAGTCATCTGAAGAGCTTACTCTTCATCTTCAGGGTGTAGGAGCAGGATGCAGCGACTGTGGTTAGAAGTCATCTGAAGAGGTTGCTCTTCATCTTCAGGGTGTAGAAGCAGGATACAGCGACTGTGGTTGGAAGTCATCTGAAGAGCTTGCTCTTCATCTTCAGGGTGTAGACGCAGGATGCAGCGACTGTGGTTGGAAGTCATCTGAAGAGGTTACTCTTCATCTTCAGGGTGTAGACGCAGCGACTGTGGTTGGAAGTCAGCTGAAGAGCTTACTCTTCATCTTCAGGGTGTGGATGCAGCGACTGTGGTTGGAAGTCATCTGAAGAGCTTGCTCTTCATCTTCAGGGTGTAGAAGCAGGATGCAGCGACTGGTTGGAAGTCAGCTGGAGAGCTTACTCTTCATCTTCAGGGTGTAGGAGCAGGATGCAGCGACTGTGGTTGGAAGTCATCTGAAGAGCTTGCTCTTCATCTTCAGGGTGTAGAAGCAGGATGCAGCGACTGTGGTTTGAAGTCATCTGAAGAGCTTTCTCTTCATCTTCAGGGTGTAGGAGCAGGATGCAGCGACTGTGGTTGGAAGTCAGCTGAAGAGCTTTTCATCTTCAGGGTGTAGACGCAGGATGCAGCGACTGTTGTTGGAAGTCATCTGAAGAGCTTGCTCTTCATCTTCAGGGTGTAGAAGCAGGATGCAGCGACTGTGTGACTTGTGCGGTCGTGTCCAGTTTGCTGTCAGTTTATTCTGAGGTTTCTAGTGTGAGTGGGTCAGAATCCGGCCGGCCACCAGTTGGAGTCCCATTGTGAGGTGTCTTGCCAAAGATCACTACTTCTGTCTTGTTAGTGTTGACCTTGAGACAGTTGGCTTTCATTTAGTGGACAGAGAATGTTCCCTGATTAGTTATCGTGGGGTAAAATGGCAAATGGCAGGAGAAATGAGGACCAATTTCAAGAATCTAGAGCATATGCATACAGAGACATGATTTTAGGCCTATTGCAAGAAGGTAGACACGTGGCAAACCTTTAACAAGATTTCAAATGCAATAGGGGAGGTAAGATGACAGCAGCCAGAGAGAAATGGCCTTTTAGTTGTTCAGAATTGATCCCGGACACAGAGTGGAACATAGCCTACGCTGCAGGTTAAGAAAATTTCCAGTAATGCTAGGTTTAAACTAATTCAGTTTAGCTATTTGCTGAGGACTTTGTTAGTGCAGAAGATTCTGAATCTTATTTATTATTATTATTTGAGAGTTTTATATAGCGCTAGCCAGACCCAAGGGTATCGGAGCGCTTTACAACATGTATCAAAAATACAATCAAACATAAGTGACAGTAATAGAACATATTGATTTGTGAGGAGTACAGTTCAAACACAAAGAGTAACAAATACTCAATGATTCGTGAAGAATCCAGATCGGTGAGGGGGGACACCGGAGTGAGAGGGAGAAGTATAGGTCCTCTTAGCAAAGTGATTGTATACTGCAGTGGGCGAGATTCGATGTAGAGCGCCAGCTATCCATTCGGAAGAGTTCGGTTGAGAAAAAGGTCTTTGAGCTGGCTTTTGAATTTTGGAAAGGAAGGGTTAGTCCTCATATGGACTGGGATGGAGTTCCAAATTTTGGGCGCATTTCCATAGAAGGAGCGTGATAAAGCTTTGTTTGCGAGTTTTTGGCGGGATGAGAAGTAGTGTTAGTACTCCTGAGGTTCATTGACTGACCGGCTTTGAGTTTGGCAGCCAGGTATGCGGGTTTACCGGTATGCAGGGCTTTGTGTGTGAGACAGGCTGTTTGAAGCTGGCACGCTTTTCGGTTGGTATCTATTTTAGCTCTCTGAGAGCAGGAGCGATGTGTTCGTATTTTTTTACTCCAGTGACCATCCTGGCTGCTGCATTTAGAGTTGTTCTGAGGGGGGGCTAAGTGAGATTTTGCCGTGCCTGTGAGGGTTGCGTTCCCTTAGTCCAATCCGGACAATACCAGAGATAGAGTGACTTGTTTGAGGTCATTGGAAGGGATGAATGGCTTTATTTTGTTGAGCAGTTTTAGGTTGAGGAAAGCGCTCTATGCGGTGTTATTGATGTGTTTGACCATGTCTAAGTTTGGGTCCAGAGTGATTCCCAGTGATTTTACGGAGTCTGCTGGGGTGAGGCTGAAGTTGAGAGCATCAATGGTTTTTAGCCATTCTGTGACTTGGGGAGGGTAGGGGGGGTCTGTTCTTTGTTGGATATGAGTATTTCTGTCTTGTCTTGGTTTAGTTTCAGGTGGTTGAGGGATAACCAGTGTTGGATTTCTTTTAGGGTGATGTTTAGTCTCTGTATGTCATCAATGGAGGAAGTTTCTAGGTAGATATGGGTATCGTCCACATAAGTGGAAAGGGATATTTGCTTTTTTTAGTATCTTGGTGAGGGGCTCCATGTGGATATTGAATAGTGCTGGGGAGAGAACTGATCCTTGTGGAACCCCCCCTTGTTTACGGGGAGTAGGTCTGGCGTGCTGTTGTTAATTTTTATTCTTTGAGTGCGGTTCTGCAGGAAGGAGGAGAGCCACTGTAGTACCACCTCATCTGCTCCAACCCTTTTCCGCAGTACATTGATGAGCAGTTTATGGTCAACCGTGTCGAAGGCTGTCAAAGTCCAGAACAATGAGTAGGCAGCAACGGTCACTGTCAAGTGATTTGTGAACGTCATCTATGACATTCAAGATCGCTGTCTCAGTGCTGCAAACTTTTCTGAAGCCTGATTGGTGAGGGTCTAGAAAGTTGTTGCTTTTGATTTGTTGGGTTAATTGCTGGAGGATTTGGCTTTCCAAGATTTTTGTTAAAAATGGGAGATTGGAGACCGGCATGAAGTTGTTGATCATTATCTGGCATGACTCCGATTCTTAGGGAGCTATTTATAATCTTGGTCTAGAGCGGGGCTAGGGTGAGATTGAGCTTCTTAGCTAGTTGCGCAGGGAGAGGGTCCGAGAAGTGTGACGAGGGTTTGGAACTGGTAATCAATTTAGAGATCTTGCTTCTGAGATGGGAGCGAAAGATTTCTAGTTGTGGGGGGGTGGGGTTGTCTTCTTTACAGGGGGGCAGGCTTATGTTGGGTGGCTGGAGGTTGTTGTCCATGGAGAGCTCAATCTTATCTTCTCATTAAAGAAATTGGCAAAGTTGTTGCATATTTCTATTGAGGCCGTAACTGCGGCGGGGGGTGGAAGTTTGTTGTCTGATGATGATAGAGTTCTTTGGGTCAATATTTGGCATTGTTTAGTGCATCACAGAAGAATTAGGTTTTTTCATTCTTGATGTGTTTTTTATATTCCCTCCGTTCGGATTTGAGTAAGTCAAGGTGGATTATTGACAGGTTTTTTTCTCCAGAGTCTTTCTGCAGCTCTTAATTGTCTTCTTTCCAAGTTTAGATCTGTGTTGAACCAGGACCTTGAAGGAATGGTCCTGGCTGTTAGTTTCAAGGAGGCAATCTGGTCGAGAATGGAGGTCATTGTTGCATTGTAGTGCGAGGTGAGTTCAGTTGTTGATAGGTCGCATGCGGTGATGGGAAGGAGTGAGCTTACCCTTTCTTCCAGGTCGGTGAGGGGGATCGGTCTTAGATTCCTCACAAAGCGGAGGGATTCCGGTGTACGAGGTAGGTGGTGGCATGTCTGATTGATGTGGAATAAGATTATATGGTGATCTGACCAGTTGACAGGAAGGATCTGGTCAATCGTGATTGTGTCTTTGTGGTCAATGATGGCATCGAGAATTGCACCCCTCTGATGGGTTTGTTCGGTGCAGTGTTGGGTAAGATTGTTGGTGCGAAAAAGTTGGTTCAGGGATTGGATCAGAGAGTTGTTTTCATCGTTCCAATGTAGGTTGAGGTCACCTAGTATTATGTTGTTGGAGCCTTGGAGAGAGCAGGGGGTTATCGGGTCTGAAAAGTGTTCTCTGAATGGAGGGGTGTTGCCTAGAGGATGGTAGAGGAGATGGCAGTCTAGCGTTTTGTTGTCGCTTGTCCTAATGGTGGCGGTTAGATGTTCAAATGAGTTATATTTGAAGGAAGGAGTCTGATTCCGTTATGGAAATGTTGCTCTTGTGGATGATTGCTATGCCCCCACCTCGGTGTTTTGTTCTATCTTTATTGATAAGTGAGAACCCCGAGGGGACGAGCATGTCCATGATTGGGGAGGACGACTAATTTAACCAAGTTTCTGTAATGAATGAGATGTCTGTTGTTAGTGAGGATGGTTTCTGCCAGTTCTCTGGCATGCTTGTTGGCCGATCTACAATCAATGAGCGTGCATTTGGTCAACCCCTTGTTGTTGAGTTTCTTCATTGGGGGAATCGTGGGGACATTAGTGAGGACGGCTGGAGGCCTCGGAGTTCTGGGTGGGGAGCGTTCTCTTCCAAATCCCGTGATAACCTGGATTTTGAAACAAGGGCTGACCGTTGGAGATGCGTAATAGGAGTTGGCAAGATCAATCGCTTCACTCATGGACATTGCTGCAGTTGTTCTTTTGGGTCTTGGATGTTTGTTGAGGGAGGGGGTAGTGGGCAAGCTGTGCCATTGAGCCTTGGGTGGGGGGGGTTTTGTGAGTTTAGTGTTAGTAATTATGGGAATAGGGTGAGGGCGTAGAGAAGGCTCCAGAGGTGATGAGAGGCACAATAGGATATTGTTAATGCCCAGTATTGCAATCTCCAGTTTTTCAAGTATCGTCAGTCTGAGTCATGATCGAAGAGGAGGGTGTAATGGAGTTCAGGTTTGTGCTGTCCTAAGTGGGGCTGTCCAGGGAAGGGGAGAGCTTGCCAGTGAGAGTCTCTCACAGTGTAGGAGTTTGCTCAATTGCCCTTGGGGGTGGTCGAGGACGTGTGACGGCACACGTCGTGGTTCAAGCGTCAGCTTCTTGAGAGTCGGTGATAGGTGAAAGTTAGGAGTCCATGACTGTGGGTTAATTACGTTAGCTGCTTGTTGTGAATAGTATTGTGGAGAGTGGGAGAGGTGGAGTTAAGCATGGGGTTGGAAAGTCTCGACTGAGACGTACTGCAGATTAGTACTGGATGAGAGGTATGTGTTGTGCGAGTCGGGGGATGAGTGGGGGGAAGGTGGCAATGGGGGGTGCAAGTTGGGGTTGGTGAGGTGTGTCATGAGGTTGGTTTGTGAACTCTCCATGGGGGTAAGTCTGTTGGTGGCCAGGGGGTTATTCGAGTGGGCATATTGGAGATGGGTGATGGCGTTGCGTAGCTTGGGGAAGATGGCGTCAAATGAGTCTAGATTGTCATCGTTGGCTTGGATCAGTACTGTACCATTGCTGTAAATGGTCGCCGAGGTGTTGCCACTGCGTTTTGGATGGTTAGAGATTGATATAGTCACTTTGCAACTGAGAGGGGTTCTGGTTTTTGTCCCTCCAGTTACTTATATAAGAATCCCTAGGCGGATTGCCTGTACATTATGTAAAGCTATCCTCGTATACAAACATTTTGGCTTAATGTAGTGGCTAAGGAGTGTAGCCTTTTATTGGCTGAAACCCCAGCTCCACGCCTACGTTAGTGGGTAAGAGGCTTGACTGGGGTATGGTTGAGGAAGTGCATTTGAAAAACACCAGATGAAGCAAAAAACAAACTCTGGCCGATTCACCCTACACTAGAACTTCATGAGCATATTTTGGTGTTCCTCAGAATGATGGAGTAAGTGCAAGTTCTGTGACTGGTTTCAGGAGCATGGCGATGGGGGCAGGGTTCATAACTGAACAACTATAGACGGATGGGAGGGTTTGCTGGGACCGTAAAGTAATTAACAGTTGAGATTGAGTGTGCGCAATGTGATGCCAAAAATATATGATCTGGAATTAAATGCATTAACGGCAAAGTTAGTGTTGCAGCACTACTGAACGCTTAAAAATCGGACACATCCATACAAGCAGGGCTTGAGGTGGTAATGAAAAAACTGGAGGGTCTCGCAAAGGGGCGTGGCCAATTTAAGGGCGTGACTTAAAACACGTAAGCTAAAAATCTGTGCTCAGCATAGTGTGCCGCCCGACTTGTATTTTGCTGTTTCTGTCATTGCATCCAGACAAGTAACATCATACCTACAGCAAGTCAGGACTATTGGCTTTGTCAACGGTTGTTAGTTGCATAAGATAAATTAGCAGCAACTGTGGCTTGTATAAATAATATTGAAAATCTTCCACTTAAAACCCTGGTGACAATGTTGCTGCTCCTGAGTTTTTTAAAAAGAGAAGGGAAATCCAGAGAGAAAATGCCTCTTTAATGGATTTCCCTTCCCCCCTACAACACTCACCTGGCATGACGTCATGCTGTAACTTCTCCACTAGTGAGAAGTGAGCAGTGTGAGCAGCGCACATCGATGTGCCGCTGTCACTGCAGTCCGGGATAAAAACGCACCGCCTGTGTCAGTGCACAAAACGGAGACCGATAGAGACCCGTTTCAAGGCCCTTTCTAAAAAAAAAAAAAAAAACTGGTGCTCAGCACCGGTGAGACCCAGCCCATTTAAAGCCCTTCATACAACTATCTGTTGCTTGCTAATGCTGTTTCTCTGCATGCATTACTGCTGATGTTAGATTTGACAAACGCGAACGTCTTCAGGCAAAACGCTCTTATATAAATTGTTTCTGACTGCTGAAACTACTTGTTGAAAAGTCCAAAAGTTTCACCCAAGATTCCTACCAACTCCTCTTAAGAAAAATCAAGGAAGAAAAAAAAAATCATCTATACCACCCTTAAGCTTTAGGGCAGCAGTCTTAGTCTGACTAATCTCCCACCATAACTGAGGAAGTGGTCTTCTAGTGGGCATACCCAAAATGACCTCTCAAAGCCATCTGGCATGCATCACCACCCCAATCCTAAGGGAACTCCACTGGTGACGAGTAGAGGCATGCATTAATTTATGGCATGTATAATCCACAAGATACAATCTAGGTTTGCCGACATACTTAAAGGACAAGCTGAAGAACCACCGGAGCTGACTGAGGTCAAATCATGCAGTGAAGTTTCTTATCCAAGACATAAGTCTTCCATCCTTGAAGAAAATAAGAAAACAGAAAGACTAAGCAAACATGAGAGAAGGACAAAATGTGATAAACAGAACTACAATATATGTAAGGCAAAACAATAGGAAACAAATATACTTCTTCAAAACATAGTCCTTAACCCCTTCGCTGAGGCGCGAATTCCGCCGCAGCGCTGGGGGGCTTTGGGGGGTTTGCGGCGCCGCTATGCTCATGACGGAACCACGCCGTCATGAGTCACGGGCGAGCTGTGGTCATGACGGCGTGGTTCCGTCATGACTCCACCCACTTGCGCTAATCGCCCGCTCAGGCGGGGAATTAGCGCCGCGTGGGCGGAGCGGCCGCCAACGGCCGCAGCATGACGGAACCACTCCGTCATGAGCACACGGCGCCCGTGGCTCATGACGGAGTGGTTCCGTCGAAGGGAATTCAAGGGGTTAAACCTGATTGTCATGCAAGAAAACCTCTATATTTTGAAAGTGAGTGCCCACCACCCTCTGCAACACAGGTTCTTGGTTGCTTCTTCTTCGACATTATACACAGGAAAGAGCACCTCCTAGTGGCTGGTAGCCAAACCCACAAGTTATACCTCCATATGTTTCAAGTTCCAAGCTCAGTAACCCAAGACTTGATGGCAAAATTGATGAGATGGGTCTCTTTCAGAATTTTATACCTAAGTAAGTAGAACTGAAGGCGGCTGCTGTTCTAACTGAATGCCAAATAATCCCACATTTACTGGCCCAGAAATCCTGAAAGTGTAAGAGTGCCTAACTGTGCTTGCGGTGAATCAGAACTGTCATTGAATAGTTGGAGAGTCATGTTAAGTGTACATTGTAATATCCGCAGTTTAAGGATTTTTCTGTGGTTGCGTTGCTTAGGATACGATATCAGGGTAAGAGTTTGTATAAGGGAGCAAATAAATCAATGGATCCGTTTTGTATAAGAAGTTTAAAAAGATATACAAGATACTGGGGCCACAGTAGAAATACAGTGGGATTTTCCCATTCTTACCTGTTAAAATCTCCCCTGTACTGCCCAGTTACGAGTGAGACCCCAGGAATGGGGAAGCATTTTGTTCTTTATTTTTAAACTACTCTGAATTCCCTGTTCAGTGCAGTTTTACCACACGCCTTTACCACCAGCTTTCAACCGGTGGTAAACGCATGTTTGTGCCTGTGGATTGGGTTAGGGACGGAGGGAAGAAAAAGCATGGGACCACCTGTTTGAAAAAAACACGGAATGAGGCTAGTCTGTTTCTGCAGCTAACTCGTAATGTGTGTGTGTGGTTGTGTGTTTTTGTTTTGTTTTATTCTGGCTGAAAATACTTTTGGTACTCCAGCACCTGGTAATCGGGTGAGTAAAAACAAAATGTAGATAAATCTATGCATAAAATCATGAGTTCATTTATTTTCCTTAACTTGTAACTGGGGCTATAGTGAGTTTTGTATGAGGCAAATTTGCATCTGCCGGATTTTTTTCTTAACTACTTGGATAGCATTCTGTTTTTCCCCCTCACATTTTCAGGATAAACTTCAGACTGGCTTGATCACTCTCAGACGAGAGGCTCAGACTCTTTTGGGCATGAAGACCAAACAGGAGCATGAGACAAAGGATCTTGAGGTATCTGCTCCCTCCTTTTCAGTTAAGCCATGAACTCTGCCTTACATTTGCATGCGGAAACACACCTTTCATTTCTTTACTGATGGTGTTAGGGCGAGTTAACATCTGAGATGTCTTTTGTACTCATTTCATCCTCTCTTCACTCTGTGCACCTTCAGAAACCCCTGACATAGTTATGTTAAAGCAAATATCTGCTCTTTTGTAGTGTTTTCTAAAGTGGATTTTGAATCGTGGACTCTTCACTCTAACTTAGGTGCTGATTTTGATATGTGTGCTAATGTGGAGTAAAATCCATTTTTGGAGGCTGAAGTATTTCCTCCAGAATCAGTATTTCCATTATATGTTGTTCCTTAGAAAAGTGCCTTAAACCCGACCATTACTCCAACAATATTGAAGTAGATTACGTTTCCTCCACCGACAGTTTATCTCCAAAAATCTGGAGATCCTTCCATGGTAACCACTGTTGTTAGTTTTTGCCCCAAATGAGTTGTTATGCAGCGAATCTGATCTCACTTACCTATAGTTTTGTAGTCTCATTTTTGTTGGTATATTCCTCCAGGGAGAAGCTGGAGTTAGCAACTTCATTTTGCTTCACTGACAAGGTTTGTGGTCATTTCATCTCAGGGAAACTAGTTATATCATTGTCATTTGTGTTTTTTATGATATTATGCACGTTTATCAAAATGGCAGCATAGGAGCAGGTTTGTGGAACCACGTTTTATATCTTGCACAGAGACCAGTGCCTGTTCAGTCTGCTGTTGACCCTCGGCAGGATGTGGCACACCACGATGCACTACAAACTACAAGAAGGTACACACCGCACATCTACAGATGGAGAGTTGATCGTTTTGCAATGTCAGATGAACACATTTGAAAGAATTGCAGGCTTGATTCTCACACAATAATATTGGCCTAACTCTAGTGTGGTTAACGGGGTCTGCTTGAGAGAATGGGTGGAGAACACATTCTGGCAGAAACTGCAGATTTTTACCACGGACAAAAGGGTGCATCACACCAGATGTCCACCTTGATAGAAAAGTAAGAGCTAGGAACAAAAAAAGGGTTGTTTTGAAACCCTGTCACTGAAGCCTGCAACAGCACAGATCCTATGACTAGTGTCATTTACGCACGGTAATTAGCTCCAGACTTCTGGACTCAACAATACATGCCAGAAAGCAACATAGCCAAAACGTATGCACGATGTATACATTAATGAATGAATGAGATGTCCAGGCTCCAGCTAACACACGTCCACTTAAACTGCAGACCAGAAAGGAGTGCAGTCGATCTAAAGACTCTAACACGACCTTTGTTGTTTGACAACCCAGAAATGACTAGATAAGAAGTTTGCTTCAGACCATAGTCTGTAGTTACAATAGTGAACTGAGTAACAAGAAAAATACAATTTTGAAAGTCGTGTAATTTGACAATGAGGTTGTTTTAAAAGAAATGTTCATCGAATGTAAAGCTTGTGCAAATTTAAACTGACTCGCATATCAATGTGACCATAAAATATCCCTAGAAAGTCACGTACTTCCATATGCGAAACAGAGGCCTGATTTCTCTAAACCTGCTTCCAGTCCTCATGCGTTACTGTTTACATTGAAATCCTTGCCATCTTGCGCAGATCATGCTGGTAGTAAAAGTCTCATCTACTGCAGTGAGGCTCTATGTGAGGAATTAATTTCTGAAGCTTTATAACAACGAGCAACCTTTAAAAGTGCAGTGGAAAAATGCCGCAACTTTAAAATGCCATATTCCTATAAATAAAATGAAAAGTGGCCAGTCCATAATGCACAATGGGCCTATAAATTAGAGAATTATAATGTAACGTCTTTGAATTAAAGGTCTAGTTCTCTGAACAGAAAGATGTTTCTATTATTTTCCTGAACCAGGCTTTTCCAGCACCAGCTACATTTCGAATGATCTATTGGCAGCAAAGTTCACAGGCCAGTTGTCTGTCAGCTTACAAAAATGCAAACACCAGTGACCGGCTTTGCTTTAACTCCACAAAGCTGACTTAGACACATTTGCGACAATTTCTAATAGTTGTTAGGCAAGCCCTTCTAAAATATCAACAGAATACCAACTCTCTACCGAGGACTTAATTGGAACCTTTAGAATAGTTCATAAATGACATTACACTTCGGATGCTAAATTGTCGAAAGAGAAAGGGAGATAATTCATTGTTCTTCTCTTAACAAAATCGGCGCCTAAGGGCCTCACCTATTTAGTTGATCATGGAAAGATTTACAAGAGGAACCCATTTTGACACACAAACCCAGTTATTGATATGTAGAGGATGCAGCCTCCTTAGACACTTGCTGCTTTCTTAAAAACAGAGCGACATGAAATGTGGAGGGCAGATCCTCAGCAAGGCCTTGAATAATGACGACTATATTTTGGTTATGTTTAGCTAGATTTGCTAAGTTTGTTATAGGTGTGGACTTAATCCAGAACATTTGTTTTTTGCAAGTTGTTTTTTGTCCTTTCTTGCCATTACAAAATATTCTGCTTTTACGATTTGTGTAGTTCCAATGTTGGCAAGACGATATTCACATGCTTTATGTATACTGTGCCTTCGTGGCAGCTCACGCTTTTCAGAAGGGCACACTTTGCCAAATAATGTCCATGAGTGAATTTAGAAATTGAGAAGGAATTTGCTTCAGTCATTGGGCACATTTCAGAGTATCCTCTGAGTCGCACCTGGGGGTTCTCACTCCACAAGAAAGGCCAGGAGACCTGCTACCTTAACCGTAGCATCTCATTACACCATCTTCAGAATAGAGAAGGTGAAGGCACCTTTCATGTTGTATGAGAAGTATGACAACATATTCAAAATCAAAGTGACTAAGGCGTATTTGCTGGTAAGATAGAATTCAAAGCAGTAGTGTCTATGCTTCCCAAATAAAACCAGTCTACTGTTCACCTTACCTCACCCTCCCATGCCAGTTCATTAACGACACATCATCGAATCGCTCGTAGTCTGGCACATGATACTGAGGTTTGCAGGTTGGAGCTGGTCATCTCCCCCTACACTCACAAACATCAGACACCTGTGTCTGGTACCCCCTAGAAGGCAATTTAGCTAAGGTTAAGTCAATAGTGAGGCCTGCTCCTAACACACCTACAAAAATGAAATCCCTTTCCCATAAAACACCCAATAAAATGTCCTCACCAGCTTACTCAACAGGTCTATAAAAACATAATTTACCAGTCCACGAGAGCGCTCTGTTCTGTGAGAGGACGACCCATTGGAGTAGTTGGAGGTTCTGGTCACCCACTTTTCCTTCAAGACCTCAAATCAAAATATTTTTTAGGATCAAAACTGGCTTAAGAACATTTAACTGTCTGTATAAAACTCTTCATATTTCCCTTTCCAGTACTGCATTCCATTCTCTGTCACTCCCTTGATGTAACAGTGGCTCTTGGGTATTACCTAGAGAAGATTGAGAAAAATGTAAAAATGTTCTCAATTATCACAAGCAGCGGTGCCGACATGTAAATAGTTCATAGTCTTCCAGATTATGTATTGCGTTACAGCCTGCTACCAAAGGTAATCGCATCCCTTTCAGGAAAACATAAGGCTCATTCAGCAAGGGGAAAGGAGTGTTACATCCCGTCTATGAAATGGAGTTCAACAGGCTACCTGCTGTTCACATTTGTGAAGCTTTATTGCTTCCAGAACAGATGTGAAGGTGGACAAAGCATTTATGCGATACTTATTTGGTCATATGGCAGTTAACATTTCCTTTCTTTGTATTTGGTCTTTCCCACGTGAGGAAGGGGGCATTCTGTGTTCATGGATGTCGGTGCACACTCCTTGTATTCTTGTTGCTCCGACATAGGAATTTTCACTGAGCTCATGATCAGCGAATGTCTCGGAACTGCAGACCAGAGAAAGTCAATGGACCGGTTTGTCTTAAGATGCTACGCCTTATTGTAATGCCGGGCTCCGCTTGTGGGTCTGTACTCTCTTCAAGGCTGTACTGCTCATCTGTCTTTCATTCCATCCGTTTAAAAAAAAAAAAACGAAATTGTTTCATAGGCTACATTTGAAAGAAACATGCATTGTATTGCCCTCATCACGTCTTCAACAAGGCTGACACTGTCATCGCACCCCACCTGCGAGACATCATCAACACATCCTTCGACACCGCCACCTTCCCTGAGAGCTGGAAGCACGCCGAACTCAGCGCGCTACTCAAGAAACCCACAGCGGACCCCACCGAACTCAAGAACTACCGCCCCATCTCGCTCCTCCCGTTTCCAGCCAAAGTCATCGAGAAGACCGTCAACAAGCAGATGGCCGCCTTCCTCGAAACGAATGGATCCCTCGACCCCTCACAGTCCGGCTTCCGAGCCAATCACAGCACCGAGACCGCCCTCCTCGCCGCCACCGATGACATTCGAGCCCTGATGGGACAACGGAGAAACAGCGGCCCTCATCCTCCTAGACCTCTCCGCAGCATTCGACACTGTCTGCCACCGCACCCTAGTACAGCGCCTCAGCAACGTCGGAATCCAGGACAAGGCGCTGGAATGGATCATCTCCTTCCTCGACGGAAGAACACAGAGAGTCCGTCTACCACCGTACAAGTCAGAGGCCACCGATTTCATCTGCGGCGTCCCTCAAGGATCCTCGCTGAGCCCCACCCTCTTCAACGTCTACATGAGCCCCCTCGCGGCCATCGCACGGCAACACAACCTCAACATAATCTCCTACGCCGACGACACCCAGCTGATCCTCTCCCTGACCAACGACCCCGCCGCCGCCAGAGCCAACCTACACGAAGGGATGAAGGACGTAGCCGAGTGGATGACGACCAGCCGCCTGAAGCTGAACTCGGACAAGACGGAGGTCCTCATCCTGGGCTCCCCACCCTCCGCCTGGGACGACTCCTGGTGGCCTCCCGCCCTGGGCACCGCACCCAAACCGACAGACCATGCACGCAACCTGGGCTTCATCCTGGACTCCTCCCTCTCCATGACCAGGCAAGTCAACGCCGTCTCCTCGGCGTGCTTCAACATCCTACGCATGCTACGGAAGATCTTCTGGTGGATCCCCACCGAGACCAGGAGGACCGTCACCCAGGCCCTCGTCACCAGCCGACTGGACTACGGCAACGCCCTCTACGCCGGTACCACCGCCAAGCTCCAGAAGAGACTCCAGCGGATCCAGAACGCCTCAGCCAGACTCGTCCTCGACATCCCACGAACCAGCCACATCTCCGGACATCTGAGAGACCTTCACTGGCTCCCCGTCAACAAAAGAATCACCTTCCGCCTCCTCACCCACGCACACAAAGCCCTACACGACCAAGGCCCGAGCTACCTCAACAGCCGAGTCAACTTCTACGCTCCCAAACGCCACCTCCCATCAGCCAACCTCGCCCTCGCCGCCGTCCCCCGCATCCGAAGAGCGACTACAGGAGGAAGGTCCTTCTCCTACCTGGCCGCCAAGACCTGGAACTCCCTCCCGACCGACCTGCGCCTGACCCAAGACCACCTCTCCTTCAGGAAGAAGCTGAAGACATGGCTGTTCGAGCAGTAGCGGCACCCCCCCACCCCCAGCGCCTTGAGACCCTACGGGTATGTAGTGCGCTCTATAAATGTCACTGATTGATTGATTGATTGATTGATTGGCAAATATGTTGCTAAATAAGATACTGACTGCTTCTTGTAACCAATTTTAGGACCTCTTGTTTAACCATTGTTCACCAGTTCTGAATACCATAATTCTAGGATTACAAAAAAGTAACTTTACCTTTTTTCGTTTTTTTAATACATGTTCTTTTTCAGGTGACATTTGAGTCCCAACGCAAAGTAATTTTGTGTGCTTTTGAAGAAATGCACAGCTTTCTTGAGGAAGAGAATGGCCTCCTCCTTACAAGTCTGGAAGAGGAAAGAGAAAAGTTTCTAAAGATCATTAAACAAAATATTACTCATTTAGAAGACCAGTATTCTACACTCAGGAAACTAATTGAAGAGATGGAGGTGAAGAGCCAGCAGCAGGATGTGGAGTTGCTGAAGGTAAGCGGGACATCTGGAATCTAATGAAACCATATTTTCTCAGTAACGTAATCACAGATTGAACAACCAAGGCTCCATACCAGGATCTTGAGTTGATATAAAATGAGTTAGAATTCTCTGGAACTGAAATAGTCGCCTTCCAACCTCCGAAAACTAGTTTCAGAGCTGGGAAAGTGTTAAGTGTAAGAGACCTATTTCTAGTAGGGCATGAGAAATCAATGCATTTGAGCAAGATTCTGTCCTCGTTGGTGACTCATTGCTAAGAGCTTGAACACTATTAACCAGGGTCTGCATACTTCTGGGGCCACGCTAGGGACCAGGATCCATAAACCCTAAAGGAAAACCAGCAATTTTTATTTAATTTTGACATCGAAGAAGGGCAGTCCTTTTGGGGACCTGAGCCAGAAGGCCAGGGACGTTTCTTACTCTGCCCTGTTGTGGCTCCTCGCATCCTGTAATGGTAGCCACAACATGTTTTTATCTCTATGGGAGCTTGCCGCTTGGACTCCACTTTGGTTCTTGGACCCGAACTGAATGACAGGAAAAAAAAATCTCCCTATCCAATCAGATGAAATCCAATCCATGTGCACACACAAAATAACATGGGTGTGGGCAGCAGTTGCATTATCTTTCTGTCGTTCGTTCTTTCTTTCTTTGTCTTTCCGTCTGTCTCTTTCTGTCGTTGTCGGTCTTTCTTTCTCTTTCTGTCTCTTTCTTTTTTTTCTTTCTCTGTCTCATAATGACCTGGCCAATGCTTGTTTAAAGGTTTTGGTCCCTGGATGCTCTGCAAACTAGTGGTCATTACATTGCAAATAAGTGTGTAAGTGATGCATAAATGATAGAATTAAGAGACAGCTATAACTGTACAATTTCTAATGTTTGTGGAGCTTAATTTGGGTTTGTATACCACACATAAGAAAAGTCTCCCTATCTAGAACTGTCGCCTAACCTTCGTTTTTATGTGAATTTCTGTTTAGTATAATAGTGTTAAGTGGAGTGTGGTACAGCATTGTGGCGCACTGCGTTGTAACATGTGTTCTGGTACAGTATATTGTGGTATAGTGAAGTGGAATGTGGTATACTTCAGTACTGTATGTGGAATCCCTTAAAGCGAAGTGGCAGAGTAGAGTCGTATACAGTGGAGTTGCTTAGATGGAATTCTGATTGACTGAGTGGCATTTATTAGAGTGGCATAGAATGTAGTGGTGTACAGTGCACTGGTATGCAGTGGGATAGCATAAAGTGGAGTGTGGTGAAGTTGATTGAAGTCCTGTAAATATTGTACAGTGTATTTGCGTATACTGTAATGGCGTGGAGTGTAGTGTTAGACCTTGGAGTGGTGTATAGTTTAGAGGCCTATATTGGAATATATAGCGTACAGTGGAGTGGCGTAAACTGAAATAGCGTACACTTGAGTGGGGTGTACTGGGGTGGTTTAGAGTGGAGTGGGGTAAAGTTTAATGGTGCACAGTGGGCTTACGTAAAGTGGAGTGTTGTACAGTGTAGTGCTGTAAAGTCCTATTGCGTTTAATGGAGCGGCATATATTGGAGTGCCTTATAGTGCAATGGTGCGGAGCGGTATACTTTAGACTGCTGTGGGGGTGAAGTATAATACAGTACAGTACTACAGCCTGTAGTGGAGTAGCATAAACTGCAGTGAGATTGAGTGAAGTACCATATCATTTAGTAGTTTAATGTCATAAAGTTGAGATTAGTGGTGTTGACTGTTTAAATGTAGAGTGGAGTGCTATATAGTGTAGCAGCATACAGTACAGTGCCGTCCAACTTAATCAAGTGTACAGTGTAGTCACGTAAAGTGAAATGTGGTTTAGTAGAGTGGCGCAGAATGTACTCTTGTAAAGCGAAATAGCATACAGTTGATTGTGGTACAGTGCAGTGGCATATAATATAATTCAGTACAATACAGTGGCATAGAGATTAGTAGCGTAGACTGGAATAGCGTACACTCCACTAGTGTATCCTCAAGTGGGCCATACAGGAATAGCATGTAGTGGAATAGCTTACATTAGAGTAGGGTATAGTGGAATAGCGCAGAGTTGCGATCACTACAGTTTAGGGGCGTCCAGTAAAGTGGCAGACACGAAAGTGTATTAGAATACGGTGGTCAACAATATAATAGCGCAGAGTATAGTCGTGTAATTGCAGTGATGTGCAGTCCTGTTGAGTGGAGTAACGTAACTGGCATAGAATGTAGTGGCGTATACTGTAGTGTTGTAAAGTGGAGTAGCAAACTGTAAATTCCGTGCAGTGATGTAAATTAACATACAGTTGAGTCACGTAAAGTGGGGTGTGTAAATTATAAGAAATATAGCTTTAAAAGGCAAAGATAGGGAAAAAAGTTCACCAAAATATATACTATAATATGTAAACTTTGCAGGGGTCCCAAAAGGTGGTTAAATTCAATGCATGTTGCTTAATTTATTTAATTGCGAAATGTCATTCGGGTTTGGTGAAAACTTGCTGGATTAGCTTAACACTCTGATAAAAAAAAAAAAATATATATATATAGATCTACACACTTGTACATACTGGGGGGAAAAGGTTTAAGTGACATTCTAGTTGGGTGTTGAGCTAGAGGGAAGATGAAACAGTTTAAAAACAAGCATTGAAAATGCAATAGGTCTCGCCTTCGTTTAAATTAAAGCCATTGGCTTTGCTAATGGTATTGTATAGTAAAGCAAATGGCTTTAACTTAATGAAACGCGAGACCTATTGCATTTTTAATGCTTGTTATAATCATGCTTTGACTCGGCGCAAGAGAAAGGAGGAAAAGGCAGCTAGGAAAACTGTGACAAGGGAGGAGAGCAGGGGTGAGAAATAATATGCGCAAGTGAGGTAAATAGAAAGAAATGTAGCCTGCTCGGAGAAAGAGGTGTGAAATGTTGGGAGAAAGAGGCATGAGACTGAATCGGGAAGAGGCCTCCTTGGTGTTAGCGGCTCACGCAATGAGCAACACTGGGGTTGGGGTCTGAAGGACTACTTTGTGCACCTACGCGTATTAATATTTCAACAATGAAGCCTGTTAGCACCATCCCATCGCACAAAGTAGTCCCGATAGACCCACCCTGCCACCAGGTGCTGGGCCTGCACCGAGGGGAGTGATATGAAATACGACAAAGGAAGGCATTGGGCTGTTATATATATTCATGATTAAGTTTTCATTGAATTGCCCTCGATAAATGGAGGGATTGGGGGGTGGCAACAGGGCCCAATACAAACTACACACAAGCGTTCGCTCTCTCCAGTTCGCGACTTGTAATTAAGTTTGCTAATGACTTTCGTGGCCTCGCGTTTTACTTTCCACTAACCTCTTTCCTCGATTCTCGTTCTTGCCAGATTTTGCTGCCCCTTTTATTTTGTCTGCTGCTCTGCTTCTCACCGGCCCCTCGCAGACCATATACCTTTGCAAATTCTTTCATCACCACAGATGCACTCTGGCCCTTTGACCCATCGCCCAGTAATCTCGCATTATTTATTCACTCACTTCCTCATCATTCTCTCTGCAGCCACAACTGCTGGCTTTCCCATCTTTCCTCTGTCCTCTCCCTCAGACAGACCCCTTATTAATCCCTCCCCTCGCCCTTCAGCTGCTCTCCTTTTCCTCCTTCCATTCTGTCATCTTTTATCGTACCCACCGCATCTGTTTTATTCACAGTGGCACCTCCTACTCTTTACACCCCCCCCCCCCCCCCCAACCCCTCTTCTCTCCTTATGTAAAGGGAGCGGAGTTGACCCGTTGGAATTACAAAATATGACTACGGGGTCAAGCACAGATCCCTGTAGTGTACGCGGGCAGAGGATGTGGAGCAACGGCCAGAGCTGCCGACTTTGGAGCTGGGTAACCAGGTTCAGTCTTGGCGACGGCCCAACATCCTGTGATTCTGGGCAAATTACTTAATCTCCTTATGCCTACCAACAATGAATGCATCCTTGTCTTCATAACTGGTGCTCATGTAAAGCGCTCCAATACCTTGGGGTCGAGTTATATAAAACTGCAACAAAACAAATTCGTCGACTAAGCCACAGGATCTGGCATCCAATTGCTACTTCTTCCATAACCCCTCTCATGTTCTCAAAAGCTTCTCTTCCCTGCTCCCAGCTTCAGCCCACCTGAGATTCTCTCCAATCCATTGCTAGGTCTGGTCCAGGGAAGCCCCCAACGCAGTTTTCCAATCAAAGTTCAAAAGATAAGCATAAGCTGCACTGAAAACTTTAATGCAATACAACTGAAGGGCCGCGGTTTACCAGCAGCAAAGCTTTGATTTGGAATAACCGCTTCCAGCCGAAAAACGCAGAAGTGTAATTTGTAAAAGTGATTATGATGGGAAGTGGGCGAAGGCACAGGGGAGGGCTCTTGTTATGCACAGAACACAAACGCAGAGGTGTGGGTTTCAGGAAAATGGCTTACTTTAATCACGTCCTTTCTTCTCTCTGACCTGCTTGACATGATCACTAAAGAAAGAATGCCACTCTGCGTCGGTTAGTTAAGAAACGCAAATTGCTTTTCTAAAAACTTAGAAGAAAATGTAAACTTTATTTTACTTATTTATAGTGTACGCGGATCTAAAACCATAACACTCAGAATTCAAAACTCAACTAAAACAATATTTTTTTAAGATATCCATTTATTTCTAGATGTGTTATTTGACAAATTAATTACATGATGTTAATACTTATTATATTGAACTTCAGGTGCGGTGACTACCTCATCTAAGTACAGATCATATACGTAAGCCTTAATGTCTAGCGTATCTATGACCAGGGATTACTTCATTGGGTGCCAAGGGTATCCACAAAACATGTGTATTTTGAATGAGTGCCGTAATTTAGCAGTCCTTTAAGGAGACAATTCTTTATTTTTTAGTATTCTGGTGTTGCTGCGGGCCTACACAAAATACATGCATGTGTGAGACATATCAGGAACGATAGTCCTATATAAACTCACTCTGCACGCTGCATCTCAGCTGCTGACAGACGTGAAATGAACTCACACACTCACTTGGAATTCCCGTGACACCCATGAAACACGCCTGCATGCAGACAATCGCTGGTCTGCAAACAGTCCGACGGATAGTTAAGCAGAATCGTTCTGCTTCACGGTGATATATAAACGGTCCGTTACTTACCAAATAAACCCAAGCAGAGCGCGGTGCACTGTCATTAGTATCGCACTGAAAATAAAATAGTGCTTACTGAGTTATAAAGGGGGACGTGTAACTCCACCAATAAACAATCCAGTCCTGGTGAGCGGGGCCAAAAGTGGACTGAGTGGTAACTAGGAGGGACTAAGAAGCCTCCTTAACAATAGAAAGCTAGCGTTTAGCCTGCAATATGACGGTAGCCAATGGGAAGAGGAGGCGGGGCTCAAGTCCCCTTCCTGAACCGTATTGATTTCAAGAAGCTCTTGAATGCCGAGAGCAGCGCATGCGCGCTGCTATCGCCAGCCGAGACCTAAAAATGAACCCATCCATGTGCATTGAGGGTAAAGGGGTGCCCACCATTCACCCTTGTGAGCTTTTTCAGTCGTTCTTTCAGGACTTTGGGGCTGAGTCCTGTAATGGCAGCAACAACATTAAGTTTGAGTTGCAGCCAATTTTTCAAGTACTAACCGTCCAAATACACCTTAAGTTTTTAGAGCATTTACCCCTTCATGCCTTCTTTAAATGCTATTTTCTCAAACGCCTGAACAGATGTACACCTAGTCACAAAAGCACACTTCCTGGGTAAAGTTGTAGTTTGAAGTAATTCTGTTCAGCGTTTTTTTTCTGAATCTGAGAACAAAGTTTCCTTTGGGAAGCTGAGGGTAATTTGTGAAACTGCACCAAAGGTATTCACGTAACAAAAAACACTCTTCCTGTAGAAATTCTGACCTAACTAATACTGTTCAGCGACGACCACCACTGTGTAAGATAGGTGTAATATGGATGTACATTGCCATTGATGGGGTTCTGGTGACAGCATAAACCACACATGGCCAAGCATTTTGTATGTTTTCACCAGATCCCATAGATGGCAATGTATGACCGTATTACGTGTTATCTGTTTTTCACAGCGATCCAGGGCAGGTGTCTACTGTGGGAAACCAGTCAGAGAGCTAGAGGACAGGTGGCTGCAGCACGAACCCTGCAGGATGTGCAGTTTCTGATGGTTTGGCCATATTCTTACAGGTAGAAGAGCGGCATTCCTCCGCCACTCAGAGCTGGAGAGATGCCATAGCATGAACCTGATCACCAGGTTGAGCTGTTACTCAAAGTAGTAGGTGACTAGCAAGCAGCGCAGCTAGATTAGCAGCTTCAACCTTCTCGATCCGAGGCGTGCCGCCTGGATGTGTTGGAGTTTTGTCTGTGTATTATAAGCCTTGATCTTTGTGTTTTTTTTTTTCTCTCTTTAGGACGTGGAGAGCCTTTTGAACAGGTTTGGTGCTTTTTCTATTAACCACTCTACCTATTGTATTCTTTCAATGGGCTGTCTCTCCTTTCTTCAGTTTGTCACAGTGAATATTTTGTTTCATGTTTCCTCCTTGGCATTGTTTTATGAACATTCCTTACTGTCCTTTCACTTCCATCTTGTAGCAAATAGTTTGTTTCATCATCTTCATTGTGGATCCCCCCTACATCTTCTAGCTGAGGGCTCTTGTTCAGTCTGTACTCCTAGGAGCTCTCATTCAATGTGAAGTAGACGTTTGTTGTCCATACAGAAGAGCTTTGAGTCCCAATCTCTATCAGGGTGAATACTTCTCTTGATCCTCAATTCTACAAGGCCACACACAGCACCCTCATTTCATTCAAAGTAGATGCTTTCTGTCCACCGGATCATTGGGCGGTCTCTGATGCATCCTTTTAATATCACTGGTGCATCCCTCTTCTGCCTTGCCTTCTGAGTTGTGTCCTCTATTTGACCGCAGAGAGCTTATTTTCTGTCCCTATCCTATTATGGCCCACGCACGATTTGCATTAAGTGTGTAAGTCAGTGCAGAGATATTGACTATATGCGAGGATGTCTTCATTTATGTGATTCCCCTAGCAGTTTGTAGTCTTGTTTCCAGCTCTCGTTTATTTACACTTGTAATGAGGCAGCAAGCTGGTCAAAATCTGTGTGTGAAGCTTTAGTTTATTTTTAAATCCGTTTTATTTATTTTTGTTAGGTGTGACAGCGTGAAGGTTCAAGAGCCAGAATCTGATTTACAAGAGAGGGAGAAAAATCTGCGGAGTTTTTCTGCAGACCTGAGGAAGTTGATACTGGAATTCGGAGGTATATAATTAGTTTTTACTATTGGAAACCTCAATACTGAGATGACAGGATCATGTTGAATTAATGATAATCTACAAGTATGTAATTTTATTATCCATTTTCCTTTATTTGGCTACTCAGCAGAAATCACTGTCTCAGCCAGCATTGATCCCATCATAGCATTTTTTAGGTCTCGCCTGGCGACGCAGCGCGAAGCGCTGTCGCTAGCGAGATTTATTGTTGCTGACTTGCTTTGGAAGGGAGACAGGGGAAGGGCCCGCGCAATTGGAGGTAGTGAACTCGCACATCCAGACACTCGATGTGCACATCTCCTGTCCCCCTTCTGTCCTCGCAAGCCTCATGCAATTTCACTTTTTTTTTTAATGCGGAGTGAGACAGTGGCACACAGGGAATCGAAACGGTGTTTAAACACACGGTAATGACACGGCACTGCCTCGCCCCTTCTCTGTTTATCACACGGCAGTGACGTCGCACCCTGCGCATGAAAGTTAAGTTCGCACTGCGCTAGAAAGTTGGGTACTGCACACGGTTCTGTGTTTAGCACAGTGTCGCGTCTCTCAAACTCAGAGCATCTCGGTGCGCGACGCCACAGCCAAAGCCGTTACGTCGCGCTTGCACAGCGCTGGGAGGAGGGTACTGCACTAGGCGCTGTCCTTAGCACAGTGGCGCGTCTCTCAAACTCAGTCAGAGCATCTCAGCGCGATGTCATGCACAACGCCATGACGTCACACTTGCACACAGCGCAGGGGAAGAGGGTACTATGCAGTCGGTTTGTTACGCACATAGCGGCGCCTCTCAATCTTGCATTCAGACAGAGCAGCGCGCTTTCACGCACGGCAGTGACGCCACACCCAACGCGATGACGAGGCGCTTTGTTTAGTCAGTCAGTCGGACTAGGGCAGGCAGGCGAAGTAGCACGTCCGACTCAAGCACAGCCGTGACGTCGCACCCAACGTGATGACGCAACGAGCACACAGCGCAGCCTGGTGAGGCACTTTGCTTCAGTGCACTGAGTCGGAGTGGCGCGGCGCTCGCAGGCACGGCAGTGCCGTCACTCGCCCGCCTTGGTCGCCTACCGGGAGCTCTTCTCGGGCAGGCAGGCTCCTCAGCTGTGCAGCATGGCGTGCAGGGGCTTGTCCTCGCCCTGGCGGGGCAGGTAGCGCAGGCCCTGGGCGCAGCACTCCGTGTAGACCCTGCAGGCCTGGCCCTCGGCCAGGGCGCAGGTCAGGACGCAGCCCAGCTCCTTCACCAGCTCGCAGACGTTGGTGTGGGCGGGCACATGGACAGGGCCTTGTCGTCGCAGTGCACAAAGGAGCCCAGGGCCCGGCACAGGCCCACGGTCAGGGAGAGCAGCAGGCAGAGTCCCGGGAGCATGGCTGCGGCCCGGGAGTGGAGCGTGAGGTGTGGGGAGAGTGCACCCCGACAACTGAAGACCAAGAGAGGTAAGTCCAGGAGCGGAGTGAACTGTGACCAAGATCTAAAGACCTACCCTCAAAGAACTGAGGGAACTGCACCCCAAAAGTCAGAAGTCTATACCTCAAAGTTAATCCCCAGTATTCTAACTAGAGCCCTTTGCTCAGAAGACCAGGAAATGCAGTTGCTTTTTTGTGTATCCCTGTCCCTCTGCTTCCTGAATACTCTGTGCTGAAAGCCCTAACCCTATGTACCCCGAAATAGTGTGCTGAATGTTTTAGAGACTCCCTGCGTCCAGAAGGCCAACAGCTGCCCAGGGGAGCCTTAAGAAGGGTCACATATGTGAAATGCCTGGGTGCGGTCTTCGGGGCGCTCTTGGTGCTTTGCACCCCCAAAGTTTTCAGGCGACCTCATACAGAAGACTTCAAACGTGCTCTAGAACGAGAGTCCGAGGTATGTGCCCCAAGGGGCACTGTATGCAGAAATAGTCTGTCTCTTGTTGCCCCAACAACACTGCTGTGGGGGTCAGCCACACAAAATGTTTCGTCGCTCGCAGCGGTGCCCTCGCAACAGGTTGTACTAGGTGTTGGTCGGAAAACCTTGGGTTTTTTTTGTCTTTGTTTTTAAGGCAGAAGCCCACTCCAACACAGGGGCAACTGGGATTGTGAACGCGCCCGTGAACACGCACGTTCGGACACGCGATGTGCACATCTCCTGTCCCCCTTCCGTCCTCGCAAGCCTCATGCAATTTCACTTTCTTTTAATGCGCCCGCGTGCTCAGTTTAACATAATTACCAGTTTTCTATGACTTGTTTTACTTGTGTGTGGATGGGGGTGACTGTCGCATAACTTCAAAACTTCCTGGTCCTCAACCCAACTGACTACGAAAGGAGCCGATGCGCGCACAGAGAAAATATACCCCTCTCAGAGAAAATACAACTGAAACACCCCAAATCTGTGTGTGGTGTACAGTCGTTCCCGAAACCTGCCCCTCAGCTTCGCTACATTCCCCTAAGGACAATGCTGCACATTACTTCACAGCCACACAGAAAGAAAAACACACGAGCGTTCAAGTCCACTGTTAGCCCTCACACTGGACAGTTTCCATATACGTATGTCACTGATGAACACACATTACCATAATGGTTTACCATTCAGCAGCTATCACAGGACAACCCGTCTCAAATTGAGCATTAAGTGCCGATCTTACCTTGCGCATCCCACCAGAAGACCGTAAAATCAGATTGGCTCAGCTTTCCTTTCTACTTATACCAAGTTCAAGAAGTGAAGGCAAGGGGCGGTGAAAGGAAAAGCGAGTTTACAGTGATTGACAGGCTACGTACATATACTGGTCAGGCCTTGGTGACTATAGTTCGCCATCAATCCTGTGATTGGCCAGCAAGAATGACTGCCCCGAAGAAGAAGGTTCGCCTATCCCGGAAGGGTTCTCCAGCTGCTGCCCCAGAAGAGACGACCATGCCGCCCCAGAAGTGTTAGCCTACGGGTTCTTTCCCTTGGTTGGTACTCTGTGAGTAGTACCCTAGCAGACCCCGTGGCAAGGTGTCGAGTGTCTCCGTGCTGCGGAGATTGAAAACTCACAGTGTAAGAATAACGGTGAGAGCAGCCGGAAACAAACCAAAACGGGAGTCGTCAGGAAAGGACACGGGCAATGCTGGGAAATGGGGAACAAATGTTCCGGGAGTGCACACATTGCTCACCAGTGAAAAGCAGAGTGGGCGACAGCCAGCCAATGGTCTGCGAGTGCATTTGCATTTTTTTTTGAGAAGCTGACACTCCACCTTAATTTACAAGGTGAATTGCCATAATAAAGCTACCCTCTCTCTTTTATGTGTCTTGGGCAGACCTCGATCCTCTCTTCCAAATCGGACTGTAAAAAAAGGAATGAGAGGTAGGTATACCGCATGAGGGAAGCGTAGTTAAATTACATGTTTATGTGCTAAGTTTAATGAAGTTCTGTAAAAACATGTATTAGAACAAGCATTTGCAATGCAACAGGTCTCGCATTTACGCGAGTTTGAGCTATTGGCATTGTTAATGACTGCCTTTTATTTATGTTTTGGTTTTTGAAACCGCATTAAAACGCATTGTCATTTACTATGCCAATAGCTTAATCTTGCGTAAATGCGAGACCTATTGCAAATGCTTGGTTCGAGGCATATGAGCTGCAGATCACACACTTAGGATAGATCGCCATCTGGTGTTGGGCTCGGATGCTTGCAGTTTGTTGTTGTCTTCGGAAGAAGTCTTTGGTCACGAGATAGGTGACTCCTCCCTTGGACTACAGTGCGCATGGGCATCCACTCCATCCTCAGATTGTTTTTTTCCGCCATCGGGTTCGGATGTAACTTTTCCACTCCAGTAGAAAACTTCAAAAAACAAGCTTTCGAAGCAAAAAACTTTTTTTTCTAAAACTACATCGAGGCACCTTCACTCGACATCGGATTCATCGGACCGGTTCCGGACGTCGACGCGGGCGATTGGACCTATCCGCGCCGTAAGGCCTACGGCTCATGGAAAGGACGCCGTTTAAAAAATGCCCCCAGTGTGGAGCAAAATTCCCACACAGTGACCATCATAAGGTCTGCAACCTGTGCCTCTCGCCGGATCACAACGAGTCCAGCTGTCCAGCCTGCGCCGCATTTCGATCCAAAAAGACCATTCGGGATCGCAGAGCTCTACGCCATATCCTGGCACACAGACCAGCCCCGGAACCAGAGAACATCTTCGATGAGGGTCCCGATGTCCCCGAAGAAGATTCCGAGGAACTTCAAGTTATCTCAGAAGCAGAAGACCCCATTACTCCGGGGCAACGCGTGAGTAATACTGCCCCCTACCTCTCCAAAACCAAAGGCATTGGTCAAGACTTCGCCAGCTGGCCCCAGTCGAGACCGAAAACACCCTTCAGAAGCCCCGCCTTCGGGCTCGGCTCCGAAGAAACACAAGCCTTCCACTGGCTCGGGCCCGAGCAAATCACATATCATTGTGCCATCGGCACCGAAGACACAAGACCTCTCGGCACCGAAACCGGCTCCGGCACCTTCGGCACCGAAAACACCGAGGCCCATAGACAAGCCGGCACCGAAAGCTCCCAAGCCTAAAGACTGAACTTCGGCACCAAAACCTTCATCGGCGCCGAAACCTTCATCGGCGCCGAACTACCGGCTAAGGACTATAATACACCTCCTAAAGCCAAAGACTCTACCGATCACCCAAAACCTTGATCGGAACCGAAAAAATCGGCGCCAAAGTCTGTTCCTCAAGACCAAGAACTTTTCCACCCAGATCCAACACAAAAAAGGATCTATATTAATCCAAAAACTGGACCGGTCACTGCTGTACCTTGTAGGAAACGGAAACCGGATACAACACCTGCCCCAGTTCCTATAAAGAAGAAGGACTCTGCAACATCCCCAATTCCTCCTTCCTCTCCTGTTCCACCTCCTACCCCACCCCCTCTGCCTACACCACCACTACCTCTACCATCTCCATCACATACGCCACCCCCACAGGATGATGATGATGACCTAGGGGGCGGGGGTGATCCAGGTGATCCGGACGATCTTAATACTCCATTCACAAATCCAGATACCGTACCATTGGACGACTGGGCATACCCTCTCCCAGATATGCCTGACCCTACACCATATCCCTCCAAACCATCACCTCCAGGTGACCACCTGGGGTTTGGACAACTAGTGCACAGAGCAGCACTTTACCATGGCTTCACCATGCACTCCGATGCACCCGAGGAAGACTTCCTCTTAGACACCTTTGAACAGTCTCAAAAGTCAGTTCAAATTTTACCCATGATTAAAGGTGTCATAAAACACACCACAGAGGTGTTTAAAGACCCTGTATGGGCCAGGGTACTCAACCCAAGAATTGAGAAAAAATATAGACCTGCCCCAGAAGACCCTTGTTACATCAAAGGGCAGCTCCCTCTGGATTCCCTGGTCGTTTCCAACGCAAGGAAATGTGCCAACTCCCAAACTACAGGAGATACACCGCCCCCCGGCAAGGAATCCAAACTATTCGAGGCATCAGGCAAAAGACTAGCAGCACAAGCCGCTAATCATTGGCGTATCGCCAACACTCAAGCCCTATTAGCACGCTACGATAGGGCTCACTATGATCAGTTAGAAGACCTGATACAACACCTACCAGACCAATAAAAGGCCCAGGCAAATGACTTTATACAAGAGGGAAAACTTATCTCCAATGCCTCAATTAAATGTGCACTTGACGCCGCAGACACTGCCTCTAGGGCAATAAATAAAAGTGTACTCCTTGGACGCCATGCATGGCTACGTATTTCAGGCTTCAAGCCAGAGGTACAAACTACCATACTTAGCCAACCATTTAATCAGGAACAACTGTTTGGACCAGCAGTAGACTCTGCACTTGAGAAATTGAAAAAAGACACAGAGACTGCCAAATCCATGGGAGCATTGCAGTCTCCCCAACCACGTGGCTCCTTTCGACGCTCCTTTTACAGAGGAGCCTCCAAAAACATTGGAGCAGACACCTCCTCCACATTCAAACCCTCTACACAAACCTCCCCCAGTAGAGGATATTTTAGAGGAGGATATAGAGGAAACAACACCAAGGGACGAGGTCGAGGCAGTACCAACACTCGTACCTCCCCCGCCACAAAACAGTGAATTTCCTCAACTCCCCTCCACTCCCCCCAGACCATTCCACTCCAGTCGGGGGAAGACTCAAACAGTTCCTACCTGTCTGGAACTCCATCACAACAGACAAGTGGGGTAAGACAAATTATCCAGTATGGTTACTGCCTGGAACTCACCACTACCCCCCACACATTCTACCCAAGCAACGCTGTATGTCACCAGACCATCTTACGCTCCTCAAACAAGAGGTGCTTTCATTGCTGCAAAAACACGCAATAGAACCAGTTCCCTTACAACATCAGGGTACAGGGGTATACTCACTGTACTTCCTAATCCCCAAGAAGGACGAGACGCGCAGACCAATACTGGACCTCAGACTCCTAAATCAGTACATAAACTCAGATCATTTCCATATGATCACTCTTCAAGTACTCCCACTACTACAACAAGGCGATTTCCTTGCCACATTAGACCTCATGGACGCCTATTTTCACATCCCCATGCATCCTGCTCACAGGAAGTATCTAAGATTTGTGGTGGACGAACAACACTATCAGTTTACAGTCCTTCCATTCGGGGTAACAACTGCGCCCAGAGTATTCACCAAATGCCTAGCAGTAGTAGCGGCGCATCTCAGGAGACAACAAATTCATGTCTTCCCATATCTAGACGATTGGCTCATAAAAGCCAATTCATTCAACAAGTGCATCCTACACACTCACCAAACTAGTCAAATCTTACACAACTTGGGATTCACAATAAACTATCCCAAATCTCATCTCCAACCCTCCCACATCCATCAATATCTGGGAGCCACCATAAATACCTCCAAAGCCCGAGCATATCCGAGCCCAGCCAGGAGAGCCAAAATACCAGCTCTCCTCGAAACATTTCAAACCCAACACTCTTCCAGCAAGAGTGTTTGTGCAACTCATAGGCATGACGGCGTCATGCATCTTCATTGTGCCTTATGCAAGACTTCAAATGCGTCCCCTGCAAGAATGTCTAGCACGTCAGTGGAATCAGGCTCACGGACAACTGGCAGATCTGGTGTTGGTGGACAGCCGCTCACATCGCTCTCTAAAATGGTGGAACACCATAAACCTTTCCAAAGGCCGGCCGTTCTTAGAGCCTCTTCCACAAATAGTGCTGACAACCGACACATCTCTCACAGGATGGGGAGCCCATCTCGTAACACACACCACTTGGGACACATGGACCACTCAACAGAAAGGGCTCCATATCAATTACCTGGAGCTACTGGCAGTATTCCTAGCACTAAAATCATTCCAATTACATCTCCAGAACAAAAATGTCCTCGTCCGGACGGACAACATGACAGCCGTGTATTACATACAAAAACAAGGAGGCACACATTCTCTCCAGCTGTCCCAGCTCGCACAGAACATTTGGAGATGGGCCATTCCCCAGAACATACCTGCTAGCAGAACAACTTCCAGGAGTTCACGATCAGATTGCCGACCTGTTGAGTCGACAAACCCAACAGATCCACGAATGGGAACTACACCCAAAAGTCCTACTCCCATTCTTCCAAAAATGGGGCCAACCAGACATAGACCTGTTCGCCACACACGAAAACGCAAAATGCCCAACCTTCGCCGCCAGGTTTCCCCACCCACAGTCGAAGGGCAATGCGATATGGATGAACTGGTCAGGCAGATTTGCGTACGCTTTTCCGCCTCTCCCACTCATTCCATTCATGGTACGCAAACTCGGGCAACAGTCTCTCAAGCTGATACTAATAGCTCCCACATGGGCGCGTCAACACAACACTGCTGGAACTCTCTCTAGTTCCACACCAAAAACTGCGCCTCTCCCCGTCCTTATTAACCCAGAACCATGGAGAAATCAGACACCCAGATCCACATCAACTGAACCTAGTGATCTGGCTCCTGAAGTCCTAGAGTTCGGTTACCTCAACCTACCACCAGACTGCATGAATATTATAAAAGAGGCCAGACGACCTACTACTAGAGCCTACTACGCTGCAAAATGGAAAAGATATGCCATTTACTGCACTAACAATGATATACGTCCACTGGATGCATCCATCCAGAACCTCATTTGCTACTTACTACACTTGCAAAGATGTAATTTAGCGTACTCATCCATACGTCTTCACCTAGCAGCATTAGCTGCCTACTTACAAAATTGACAACACTTGTCATTATTTAGAGTACCAGCGATCAAAGCCTTCATGGAAGGTCTTAAAAGGATTATTCCTCCCAGATTACCACCCTCTCGAGTGTGGAACCTAAATATTGTTCTCACAAGGCTCATGGGTCCCACATTTGAACCTCTGCATAAATGCGAACAACAGTTCCTTACATGGAAAGTAGCGTTCCTTATTGCTATCACAGCCCTTAGAAGGGTAAGTGAGATCCAGGCTTTAACCATACAAGAACCATTCCTACAGCTACACCGTAACAAAGTGGTTCTTAGAACAAATCCTAAATTCCTATCCAAAGTCATTTCTCCGTTCCATCTTAACCAATCAGTCGAGCTACCAGTGTTCTTCCCAAATCCAGACTCATTAGCTGAAAGAGCTCTTCATACATTAGATGTTAAAAGAGCCCTACTTTACTACATTGACAGAACCAAACCATTCCGCAAAACCAAACAATTGTTTGTTGCTTTCTCTCCACCACATAAAGGCAACCCCATTTCCAAATCCGGAATAACCAGGTGGATAGTTAAATGTATCTAAATATGCTACCACAAGGCTAAACGCACTCTAACAGTTCCCCCTAGAGCGCATTCCACACGCAAAATAGGGGCTTCCATGGCATTCCTAGGAAACATCCCCTTAGAAGATATTTGTAAGGCAGCCACATGGTCTTCAACACACACCTTCACTAAACACTATTGTGTTGACGTGCAAGCCAAACAACAAGCTTCTGTGGGTCAGGCTGTCCTTAAAACTTTATTCCAAACTGCTGCAACTGATACAGGTGACCACCGCTAGGGGAGACACTGCTATATAGTCTATCCTAAGTGTGTGATCTGCAGCTCATATGCCTCGAACGGAATATGCTACTTACCAGTATGCATCTGTTCTTGGCATGTAGAGCGGCAGAGCCACACACGCCCACCCACCTCCCCGGGACCTGTATCTGTTCCAGCATCGTCTTACTTAGACATTACACATGGACATCCTTTCTTTATTTTTACAAACTCCATTATTTCCCATCATGGCGAAAAACAATCTGAGGATGGAGTGGATGCCCATGTGCACTGTAGTCCAAGGGAGGAGTCACCTATCTCGTGACCAAAGACTTCTTCCGAAGACAACAGCCTGCAAGCATCCGAGCCCAACACCAGATGACGATCTATCCTAAGTGTGTGGCTCTGCAGCTATACATGCCAAGAACAGATGCATACTGCTGTACATTATGGCTAAAATAAAATTGACAAAGCCAATAGATCTCATAGACGAGACCTATTGGTTTTGCCAATGCTTGTTTTAAAAAAAATTCCATTTTCAACAGTATCAGCCTTACAATTTCGTAAAGATATTGTCAGAGATAATTTATTAATATAACCTATCCCCTTTTGGTGAATATAATTCCAGCACCTTGGACAAAACAATCCACTTTTGTGTGTGAGTTCTCCTCCCATGGTCCCCGAGTTTTCTTATTTTCTCCGAAGAGCCTATTGCCTTTTAAGTGGCTTCCTTTGCCTAGGCACAGTGATCTATACCTCTTGCCCACTTGCAGAAAGTGAAGCCCTCCCCCTTGCTACCTCCTCCAATGGCATGCAGTATCCTTTTTTTGGCTCTCAAGAAGCCCATTGCCAGTAGTAGTTGGGCCTATCTGATGCATTTGTGACATACCATAATGCTTAGCAATGCCACATTGAGGTCCATGGATGGTGATTGAGTCCCAAAACTCTAAACCACCCTCCTCTGCCCGTCTGATGCACATGTTCCCAGTATTGAAAAATAATTGGGCAACTCCATATTGAGTGGAGGAATGTACCATGGGCCGGAACACACCGTAAGCAGTTCGTAGTCAGAGCGCACTCTGCTCCGCCGCCCAAGCTAAGTTGTGTGGAAGTGTACTAAGAAGGTATTTAAATAGTATTGGGAGTTCGCCAGCACACTGGAGCCAAGTATTTGCCTCCTCCCAAACGTTATCCTCCAGCCCTCCAAACTCCTGCTCCTGTTTTTACTTCAGCTTTCTCAGGGTGTCAGACGAGTTGATTACTAACAATTTCTATACTGTGGACATGCCCTATTTCCAGATTTGCTCAATAATCTAATTGGGCTCCACAGGGTTAAAGTCTGAAAGGGTTGTTAACTTATCTTGTAGGGTTCTAAATTGTGATGCAACTGCAAAGATAAAAAAAAAAGTGTACAGCAAGCTCCTCTGAGAGCTGCTCAGATGAGACCTATATATTCTCCAGGCTCGATATGGTCTCTGCCCCCACCACGCCTTCAACAAAGGAGTCAAACCCTTAGGCAAAGTCCTCCCCTACATCCTGAATACGTCCATCGGCAAAGCCTCATTCCCCGAAGCCTGGAAGCATGCAGCTGTCCACGCCCTATTGAAGCCCTCGGACCAGGCCATGCTAGCGAACTATAGATTTCCATCCTAGCATACCCAGCCAAGATCAGTCAACGGACTCTTCACTGAGCGCCTTTTCACCACCAACTCCTCAACACTACGCATTCTGGATTCAGACCCAACTATAGCACAGTGACCGTTCTCACCCCAGCAACAGATGGCATCCAATGATCCTAGACCGAGGAGAAACTGCAGTTCTCACCTGACTCGACTTCAGTGGCGTTTGACGCAGTCTCCAACCAGATCCTGATGAGACGACTGCACAGGCCCTGATTTAAGGGACCTCCCGCTAATGGAGTTGCATATTCTGGAAGAACTTGATCAGCCTGTCGCCTTACTCCTTTGAGGTCTGGTAATTCATCGTCCGAGTACCTCAAGGCTCCTCACTCAACCCCACTTTCTTCCACATATACATGAGCGCCACAGGCCAATGTCATCTGCTCCCAGGGCACCAACATCCTCTCCAACGCTGACCACACCCAATTTATACCGTCTGTCTGACAAATCCCCAACACAAGAAACACATTCAATGCCTGCATGATCAGTGTGGCCAACTGGATGAGTCGAACTATTTCAAGCTGAACATCGACATGACCAGTGATGATTTTTGGAAAAGATGCTTTGTTGTGGGATTCAGACCTCGGACCTGCCTCCATCCTCCAGCCCACATGCACAAAACGTCTGATGGATACATCTGCCTGTGGATTCCTTACCTTTTGAATTGCAGGTGCATGTTGTGGACAATAAACTGAGCCTTCATGTGACTTCTGTCTGCCACCAACACTCCATTCTCACGCACCAGGAATTAAAGTCAAAGCATTAACTTCTAATGTAAAATGGGAAAGAGAACTCATCTGGTGGCTGAATTGCAAAATGTGAAACCACTAAACCTGGTATCAGTCTTGGCTTCCCCACTTGATGAAATTGTGCGATCCTAGGCAATTGGTTAATTTCACTAGGCCTCAGATTTCTTAATTACCACATTAGAGCCCCTTAAAATATACAAGTTCAGGATGTGTGCTGTACAAAACCTTCTCTTGTGTTTTATCTAATAAACTATAATGTTGTTCCGATTGTATAACAACCAAGGATACACACAAGGTGCACCTGACAAATGACTCCCCTCTTGGTTCACTAATGGCATTGACTTCAGAATGGGGGCAGCCCAGTGCTGCTGTTCACCAGGGGGCCGCAATTAAAGGTCAGGAGGGCTGCATGCGCCCCCCCCCCGAGCTGTACCTTGAGTATCCCTTCACTAGAGCATATCATGAGGTAATCCAGAGGGCTGCAGCCTCCCACAAGTTTCCCGGGCTCACTGAATCACTGGATTCAAGCTAACCTGGATGATGAGGGCTGATGCCCCAAAAACGGTCCCAGTAATCTTGTTTCCGGTCCCAGGAAGCTTGTTTCCGTCCAGTGAGGATCTGGCTTGGTAGTTCGGGCTGGACTGTGAGGCACAGGGTCAAGACTGATTTGCATATGGCTGGGTCTAAACTGGGCTGGCATGGTGAGCAAAAGAACAACGGATTTCACACAGATCTATTGACTGGGGGTGAATGTTTGATTTTCTCGCATTCCGTCCATCTGTGTGTCTTTTGCCTCCCACAAGGTTAACATGCATGACAGCCAGGAGGAGGATGATTTCCTTTTTAAATTTTTTTTATTTATTTTGAGAGGTATGAGCACAACACATTATTTAGAGTAAAATGAAAAAACCGGCTGACATAAGAAAATACAAACATAGATCAATACATACAGGGGTACCATTAGGGAATAAAAGACATCAAACATAATTGACTAATATTTATACAACATATTAGACCAAAATAAGAGCTAGTGAGAGATCAACCAAGAAGTGGAGGAATAAAATTGTAGGCATAGTATTATTTATCGATGGTAGAACATCATTACTTTGACCATTCCTCTAAAGGGAGCCAGATCTTAACAGCGAGCTCCCGCCTCCTCCTTCCCCTTAATAAGGACACTGCAGACTCCAAATTGAACAGAGCCAGAATCCTGGCTCTCCAATTAAAAAACATGGGGGCTTCAGGGCTTAGCCATTGAGAGGTAATGCACAACCGAATCATAGACATTGCTACAAACAAAAATGCAGAGACATAAATCGTTCCTTCAGCTATCTCTGTATCTACACACCCAATCATTACCCACTCTGGAGAGATAATGACCAGGATATTCAGTACCGAATTTAAAAAGCACTCCACATCATGGAGAAATTCCCTCAAATTTGGACAAGAATGAAACATATGTATAGCATCTGCAGCTTGAAGGCCGCACCTAGAACAGGAGTCACCCTTCCAGGCTCCCCACTTTGCAGTTTTTGCCGGTGTGTAATATAGGTCGAACATTGCCATATAACTTTGGGTCCGTAAGCTTCCAGATACTAAGACGTAGCTTGCAAAATCCAAAGCTGACCTTATGTCCACCCCAGTCTTACCCAATTTAGTCTCCAACTTAAGAGTTTTGAAGATCAATGTCATCCGAAAGCCCGGATAGCATATGTTGATATATTGTCCCAATTCTAGCCCTTCTTTGACTCAACTCAAATATAATGACCTTTTCAAACACTATAGGGGTTTCATATAGGCGTTTATCAATAAAGCTTCTGATCTGAAGGTATTTGAAAAAGTCATGAGTGTTCAGATGAAATTTGTCCTTTAAGAAAGAAAAAGAGGCCATTTGCCCTCAAACTTAGATCGCCTATATAATTCATGCCTAATAGCTGCCATCTAAAGATAGCCTGATCCTGAAAAATAGAGGGGAGAAGCCGGGCGGCTTTGAAAGGCGTATACAAATTAATTTTCGAAATTGACCATTTATGGCGAATTTTCCGCCAAACTGAAAACATGGTAGCTATGACCTTGAACCTGGTTTTCTTAAAATAACTTGGCTCCAGAATACAAGTGAATATACCCTTAGCGGCCTCACCCAAACTATCTCGTAGATTGTAGGTCTATTAGAAAGCGGAACCTCTGCCCTATCTCCCAGCAACAGTAAACCTAAATGTTGAAGCAAGAGATTAGGGACCGCCCAGCCTCCCCGATCCCTAGGAAGACACATCCACTTGGCTGCCCTTCGTGAGCGACAATACCCCCAGAGGAACCTGTAACAGATCCTTTCGGCCTTAACAAGACTCTTTTGCGAGAGCTCTAGGGCATTAGTTCTAAAAAAAAATAGAGCAATTTTGGGAGGACCAACATCTTAAGTAAGTTACAGCGGCCGTATAAAGAAAGGTGCAGATGAAACCACAGGAACGGTAGAGGGACACATTGCGGTTGATTGGACTACCTGCGTTTTAGAGACGTTCAGCTTATACCCTGATAAATGGCCAAATTGTTCTGCAAGAGTTTTTAAAGCTGGAAAGGCCGAGCTAACATCTCTGGTTAGAACAACAATGTCGTCCGCATAGGCCAGTAACTTATATTCAGTAGTTTCAATCCTAATCGGCCAGATATTTGGATCCTTTTCGATTTTGCTAAGAAATGGGTCGATATACAAGGCAAAGAGCAGGGGTGAACAAGGACACCCCTGCCTTGTACCCCTACTAATATCAAAAGACCCTGACTCCTGACCAGAGATGCGGAGTGTAGCAGCTGGGGAAAAATACAATGCCTTGACAGCCTGAATAAATTCAGCGCTGAAACCCTTCCAGCAAAGCACTGCCCATAAAAAACCCCAGGAGACCCTGTCAAACGCTTTCTCGGCGTCCAACAGGATCACCTTGAGGGGAGCACTGGTAACCTTGGCCCAGTCCAATAGGGCAATTACTCGCCGAACATGGTCGACCGTGTCCCTGCCCGGGATAAACCCATGCTGGCGTATAGAGACTAGCGGGGTAATAACCGCCGCTAGTCTAGAAGATAGGATTTTAGAATAGATTTTGCTATCAGTATTGATTAGAGAAATAGGTCGAAAAGATGAAGGATTTAATTAGGGCTTATCTTTTTTCTTGAAAAGAACGATCGTAGTTTGGCGCCAAGAGTTCGGAATAGTCCCCCTCTGTGCTGCCCTAAAAATTGATAAGATGTCCTGGCAGATCTCCGCGCAAAATACCCTATAGAATTCTAGAGGAATAGCGTCTGGCGAAAGATTTTATTGCCAGCTCAACCTCCTCCCAGGTGATTGGGGCAGAGAGAACTTCATTCTGTCCCATTATGACTTTTGAGGTATCAATATTCTGAAAAAAAAAGCCCTCAAACATAGACTGGGTTGGAGAGTTAACCTTATCATCCATATAAAGCGAAGTATAAAACCTCTGAAAGACATCCATAACCGCCTCTTGGGTGTCCTGAACATTGCCGTGCGGATCCTGGATTCTGGTGATACGATTTGACACACTTTTCTGTTGGAGCCTCTTAGCGAGAATTCTGCCCGAATTTTCCCCAAACTCATACATCGTTGCACGATATTAATGAACTTAGAGGCCAGGTCCTGCCCAAAGAACTCCAAGAGTTTAGCCTTAGTTATAGCAACCCTCTGCTGACTTTGATCTATGTTGCGGCCTTCCTTGATATTGCGTGTTGGTTCCATCTCTGCCGAACTAAGCTCCTCAAAACGTCTCTTAATCTTCTCCTGTGTGGTCTTCAGTCGGAAGGCTGCAAAGCTCTTGGTCTTGCTGCACACTGAAGCCTTAAGTGTGTCCCACACTATACTATCGGAGGCTGTGCCCCTATTAATATTTAAAAATTCTGGTAACCCCTTTCTCATGTGTTCCAAGTAAGCCTGGTTCAATAATACGTTTCTTTCAAATGTCCACGCCCTGGGAGGTCTGGCCAGGCGGAGCAGCGGATATAAGGCTATGAGTGGGTTGTGTTCAGATAAAGTTCTTGAACAAATAGAAATGGAAGATGCCTCTACCACCTGATTGGACATAAAAAAATAATCCAACCGGACCATTTTATTGTGGGGGGGCAGAGAAATATGTATACCCATCTTTATCTTTATTATGCCTATAGCAGACATCGATCAATCCATGTTCTTGAACTAAAGTCTGAAGGGCCTTAAAAACCTTAGGTTTCCTACCAGAATACTTTTGAACCCCTACTAAATCCAAGTTTCCGGGCAAGTTGATATTCATATCCCCACACACAATCATTGGTTGAGGCCATGCTGCTAATTCTATATTTAGATATTTTAGGACTTCAGAGTCGTCCATATTAGAGCCATATATTGTACAGATGGTTAGAGGTCTATTGTCCAGCACTAATTCGACTATGGCCCATCTGCCTAAACTATCCTCTAGAGCCTTTTTACAAACCCCAACCCCTTGTTTCAATAAAATGGCCACCCCTCTAATCATGGCCATCTGCCGAGAGCAAGCAATTAAATCGTAGCCAGGAACTTTCAAACTGTCCCGTTTCCCCCACGGAATGTGTGTCTCTTGTAAACATACGACGTCCAATTGCATAGTATGAATGATTTTAGCAAAAAGGGCCAGTTTTTTACCATTGTTTAGACCACATATATTCCATGAATTCAATCGCAAATTATCCACCCCCATTTGATCTCGAAAGTAGAGCTAATCTCCGATGCATACCAAAATTCCTTTTAATCACAATCCAAATTAAAAATTTTAACATAGCACCAAACCTACAAAAAGCAGTGCCACGACTATAACATGAAACAAAAACCTTCCACCCCCCCCCCCCCCCCCCCGGCGGTGCCCCCCTTAACCTCACCACTAGCTCCAACCCCTCCCTTAATCCCAAAGAAACCCCTCCCACGCCCACCTCCACCCAACCCCTAAACCCCCCTATAAGGCAACAGGACTTAACCACCTCATCCCATCACAAGGACTTGTGTCGGCTCCTCCCCCCCCCGGATCCTTTACCCCAACTTTATACAACACCTGAATGTTTAAGCCATTTGTAAATCATACAATAAAAAATAACAATTTAGTAAGAGGAGCAAGTGCTCCGATCAATAGGCTAAACACCCCTCTTTTAAATCTAGGGCCCCCCTGGAAAGATAAGACAAAAGCATGCTTGACTATACAGAATTTAGAAACTCCTTTGCCTGAATTTCGGAGAAAAAGAATTTAGTCTGGCCCTGATAAATTACATTCAGTTTTGAGGGAAAGAGCAAAAAAGCCTGAGCACCCTTCATTTGAAACGGAGCTATTAGTTGGCGAAGCTGCCACCTCCGCTCAACAGTTGCTGGGCTAAAATCTGGTCTAGCGAAAAATTCGCAACCTTTCCCTGCTCTTTTTCTGTCGAGCCTAGCTAGATCAAAAATGAACTCTCTAGCCAAGAAATTATTCAAACAGATTAATATTGCACGGGGCTTATCTTCAGCCTGGCCGGATTTTTGTCTCTGTTTGAAAGGAAAGCGATGCGCACGCTGTATTTCCAGCTGCCAGTCCCACTGCTTTACATCTAGGAAACCCTTGGAGAAAAGTTCCACGATGAACTGCCTGTCGTCTGACCCCTCCATACCTTCAGGAATCCCTAGGATCCTCAGATTGTTTCGCCTAGCCCTATTTTCAAGGTCAGTTAGCTTCCAAAGTATGTCGTCTTTTTGTGCTTTAATAAGATCGGTCTGACCCTTCTGGGTTGCAACCTCATCCTCCAAAGTGGAGATTCTTTCCTCTGCTTCGAAAGTTCTGGCAGGAATGTCAGAGCAAGTTTTGGCAATTCTGCGTATTGAATTTTGCATCCTACGACATGCCCCTTGTGCGAGCGCTTTCCTGACGTGTTTCTTCGCGGTGAGCCATGATGGACTGATAAATGATTGAAAGTGTTATCTCGCCAGGAGGGGCCTGAAGAGGATCAGCCAGTGTACCACCCAGAGCTAAGGCATCATCCACTAGGCCTGGCTGGGTAGAGAAGGAATAGTCCCAGGCCATTGATCCAAGTGATCCCGGGTCCTTACTTGACAAAAAGATCCCTTGATCTTTCGATTTTGAGGCCTTACGGACCGTGCGAGGGCCACGGGATAAGGTTTCATCCTTGGGCGCTTCATTAGAGTGCCAATCGGCAGGATCACTCATCTGTCAGCTCCCTATCCAAGTCATCGTCCTCTGTTGACCCCGTGTGTTCTGATAGTGAATAAAATTTGTCGGCCCCTTCAAGCTCCCATATAGATTTGTTGGCCCTAAGAGAGACCACTTGGTCCGGTGCATTGGCAAGAGTAGCAGTTAGGACAGTTTCAGACATATGTTGAGAAGGAGTAGCAATGTTCATGTCCTGTGGAACTACAACTCCCATAATTCCATTCCCCGGCAAAGATTTTTTTTCCTGGAGCTCGCTGGCCCCTACACCGGGGGTCGAAGCAGTGCCCCCATTGCAACCAACCGGGGGTACACTGCTAGCAGCGCCGGTGATCGATGGACCAAACGGGCTGTGCTTGTGAAATTGAACGCCCAGAGGAAGAGGGACCTGAATCTCATCCCTGCACGCAGCAGAGACCAGAGCAGCAGCAGTAGGAGTTGGGCTTACTGAAACAGCAACAGCAAATTGGGCCTCTTCCCCCCCCCCCCCCCCCCCCCCCCCCACCCCCACCCCAACTGAGGCCGATGTCTTTGTTCTGGCCGGTTGTAGTTTGAATAGTGCTGGCAGAGTTTGTCTTAGTTTTTTGTTGCCGGTCGCAGCGAGCGCTGCCCGTTTACCATCAGCCTCTCCTGCCGCCAGCTGCAGCTCCTTACTGAAGTTCTCTACAGGACTGACAGTCCGCGCTACTGATGCTCGCGTCTTGGCTGGGGGATTCTTCGCCGGTAGCTTTGGAGCCATTGTCCCGAATGAATACCTCCGCACAGAGGGTGGTAGCGAGAATCCGGAGCAATGGAAGGAAGAACCACACCACAGCCGCAGCAGCTTGCTGGTAAGGATGTTTTGTAATTGTATCAAGCCCCTAAGCTTGGCACTTATTAATTTTTAGAGCTCGTCAGCACAACAAGCAATATTTCATTTTTTTCCTTTTTCTCAGTTTTTTGCCTTTATCACCGGGGTGGGGGGGGGGTTTATAGTCTCAAAGAAGGAAAGAATGTTTTTTCTCCAGGAGAAGACGCTCACACAGCCGAGCGTCCGGCCGCCATCTTGCCTTTGATGCTGCCAAATCCAGATGATAATTCTTGTGGTCAAAGCATTTTATGTAGGTCCTCAAAAGGGTCATACCTCCCAAGACTCTCTTTGTTCCTATGTGGAATATCAGTTTAGTCCTCACCAAACTAATGGGTCCATCCTTTGAGCCTATGCTTTCGTACCCCTTTCAGTTTCTCTTATGGAACGTGGCTTTGCCGTTGTGGCTATTATTTCCCTAAGCCTATGTATCTAAAGCCACACATGCTACAAACAGAAAATGCTATTTTCCCTGTAAGCATGTGTTAATAGCGTGAAGTGCTGTAGATTCACATGCACCCATCCTCCTTCCTGGAACATGTGTTTTTGTTGCAGATCTTACTTTTATAATTTCCCACATCACATTGAATTTTATATACATCTTAATGTTTGTTCATACTCCATTTGTACACACTCGCCCGCTGTGCAAAAAAAAAAATCTAACCTGGAGATGGTGCCTATACACATTGTACAGTAAGAGGAGGAAGTGCATTATACCTTGTGACATGAAAGACTTCTGTGAAAAAAATATGTTGGAGCCCAACATTGAATGGCAAGAGTATGCTAAGTATGTGAAACTACAGCAGTGCATGTTACAAACTGGTGCTTACCAGGCTAAGTAGCATTTTCCTTGCAGGTACATAACTTTTTTTTTTTTTTTTCAACTACCTAATGTAAAGTTACTCATTTTCTCAACTGTCGATAGTTCCAAGGGTGAGTTGGATTTGCTAAGTTTAAAACTTGTGATCAGCAGATAAAACTAGTTGTCTGTAGGGAGAAATTCTCTGAGTTATCTTGCACTCTCCTAGAAGAAAGTTATTGCTTTTGTTTCATTCACTGACTGAACTGTCTAATCAACTGAGTTTTATTCAAAAACACAGTGTATCATAAAAGCTACATAAAATGACATCTCTAAGTTAAAAGCACATCGTTAAAGAAAAACTGGTCGCTAAAATGAGTGTATAAAAACACAGTGGATAGAAACGGGCGTAATCCTCCCCTGTAAACAATAACATTTCTACTACTACTTCCTACGTCTTGTAACAGCCAATATATATCGTGACAATACAACACATATGAACCGGCTCGGTAGCGTTTGCATATAGATAAAAGCTGGGCGACATTGCACAAATCAAAGTTGTTATAGCAGCGGCTTAAAAAAGCATTTTCTCAACACAAAAACTGAATATGAATAGTACTTTGCTTGGAAACGTTCTCACATGGGCAGAACTCGAGATCAGAGGCCCAGATATTAATATTTGGAAAGGTTGTTAGATAACGAAAAATATCCAGTCAGGACGACTCTGTGCCGCTAGTTATTTACATTATGTTATGTTGCATTTGTAAAGCGCTAATCACCACAGGTCTCTAAGCGCTATTACTGACCGAACTATCACTGTCCAGTAAAGCAATAAATATTCAGCTGGTAGAAGAGTGCAGATAATCACAGATTTTCATTTTTTCCCCCCCTCCCACAGAAAGATTTCCTGCTGAAGTTGGTAAGTTTGTTCAGTAGTACATATACATATTTCATTGTGATAATTGCATGTGTGTTCTTAACAAGTCTATGTTTTTTTTTTTTCCGCCAGAGTTGAGATGGGCCCGCAGCTTTACAGGTACCGGAGGAGGCTCCTCACTGAATGTGCTCCCCACGTCTTCTCTCTGTTGGCCTCTGACGTTCCCAGCATCCCTTTATGCGAGACCCATCGGGCAGCGGGAAGTGTAAAACTGCACTTATGATTAGTTGAATTTACCATAGTATGCTGTTGTGTGTTGTTTAAACCCACACAAACTGTTACTCTCTATGATTTTCTTGTGTTTACAACTTTGATAATGTAAGCTACAAACTGTGACGAGTCTACCCGTGCCTCATGGAACTGTTCTGCTGCATCCTGTTAGATAGGAGAAGGGTCGACTGGGAGAGGATGTGGCCTTACGGCTAGAGCGGTCGACCTCGAAGCTGGGAAACAGGGTTCGAGTCTCGGCAACGACGCTCAACATCCTGTGATTCTGGGCAAATCACTTAATCTCCCTGTGCCTAACAAAAATGAATGTGTCCTAGTGTAACAAAACTGGTGCTCATGTAAAGCGCTCTGATACCCGATGTCTCTGGTGTAGTTCGTGCTATATAAAACTCTAAAAAAAAAAAAAAAAAAAAAAAAAATCTGGTTCTGCGTATGCAAGGGAGGTGTACAAATAGCTATCCTGCTGAGCCGAACTGTCTGGTACGTTTGTGGAAAGTGATATGATTGTTGAGGTAGGTCGGTTTGGTGTTAGGCCACGCTTTGTATGTGCGCATGGTGATTTTGAAGTGTGGCCATTAGTAGACTGGGAGCCATTAGCAGTTTTAGAGCTTCGGGGCGATGTGGGTGCAAAGGTAGTTTGCGGGTGAGTTTGGCTGCTAAGTTCTGTATGGGCTGCAGTTTTCCGGTCAATTGTCTTTGATGACTAAATGGAGTGTATTGCAGCTTGCTCGTCTTGAGGGCCTGGGGGACTCTTCAAGTGCTGGTTGGAAGCCACTTGGAAAATCTTCTTGAGTAGCTTGAGTGTGTAGAAACAGAAGTCAGAGACTGCGTTTATCTGGTTGTCAGTTACTATATTGAGGTTCTTTGCATGGTTGGCCGAGTTGGGAGTGGGTTAGAGTTTACTCTTGTCACCAAGGTTCCGAAGATGACTGTCCGTCTTGTCCGTGTTGTGCTTGAAGCAGTTGGTTTTCATCCATCTGGCAACTGCAGGCATGCATGCTGCAAAGTTGGTCTGGTTGTTTGGTGTATTGTTGTAGCCGGGAAAGATGAGGTGGGTGTCATCCATGTACAATATCAAATAGACTCCGTGGGAACAGGTGGGGCTGTGTGCGTTGAACAGTGTGGACTGAGCAGCAATCTTTGTGGTACTCTGCAGATGGCAGCGGCAGCCAAGGTGAAAGGAGTCCGGCTCACTGACGGTGCAAAATGAGCACATCCAATGGAGCACGGGTCCTTGAATGCTGGCATCATGCAGACATTGAATGAGGATGGGGTGGGAGATTGTCGATGGAGGCCCACAGATCTAATCTGATGAGGGCCTGGGTGTCTTTGTCCATTCGAATGTCATCCGTGGTAGTGATGAGAGTGGTGTCAGTGCTGTGGGTGGGTGGGTCTGATCGCTGATCTAATGGCGTTGAGGAGATGGTTTTCATTGAATTGTGTGATGAGATGTTTGTTTATGATTTTCTCCATGACTAGCCACGAAGTGCAACAGAAAAAAATACTAGTAGTAGGTTATTGTCTTAGGGGCTGCTGAGGGTTTCTTTAGTAGAGGGAGAACTGTGGTGTCCTAGAAAGGGGCTGTGTTGATTGAGTAGTTCAGTATTGTGATGAGGGCTGTGTGAGATTGGGGTCCAGTCCTCTAGTGAAGACATGGTGCAGGCATGGGTCTGAGGGTGCCCCAGACTTTATGGATTGCATGGCTGCTGTGGACTCTTGGGTGGTAATGGTGGGCCAGGTCGTCAGGATTGTCATCTATGTTGTGACCGGCAGGATGGTGGAATGATGAAGGGGTCTGGTTGGCACTTGAAGTTGTTGTAGATGCTGGTGATGTTGCAGCTGAAGAAGAGGGACAGTGGGTACAGAGGTCCTGTCTAGGAATGTCCCTGGTGGAGCTTGCTGCTCGACAGGGACTTATCACAATGGCAAAGATTTCCTTGGTGCTGTTTGCTCTACTTATGATGCTGTCTGTGACAGCAGAATGTTTGGTAACTTTGATTTGTTGGTGGTAGCATCTGAGGGACCTGTAGGTGACACCCTGGCAGTGCCCGCATCTGCGTTCTAGTTGCTTGCAGTGGCATTTCGTGCGTCTGAGGTTTTCTATGTACCAGCTTGCGTGTCCTCTGGTTCGGGTTGGTTTGTGGTTTTGAGTGGGCTGGGGTGTCTGTATAAGAGGTGATCCAGGCATTGAACTTTGAGATTAATTTGGGGAGGTCATTGAGGTATTGCTGTCAGTGGTGTAGGAGCTCCATGGACCAGGATTCTTCTGAGATCTTTTTCCATTCGTGTGCAGATTTGGCGATGGCATTCCTGCGTTGGTCTGGGAAGAGTAGGTCTAAGTGAACGAGGGCGTGGTTGGACCAGGTGATGGGTGTTATGGGAACAATAACAGCAATCCCAACAAGGGCTGTTCAAGCTGCACAACCACAATTGGTGATTCCTGGAATTAGCTCCGTGACTGAGGATGCCGCTTATGTTGCAGTTGACGGTGATGTAGAGTTTGAAAGGTGTGTGTTCTATGTTGCTGTTGGAGCTTGCAGTGGGGTTAAAACATTGGATGTTCTTTTTGAAGATGATAGCAAGCCCACCTCCTACTCAGTTAGGTCTGTGCTGGCTTCTGATCTTCTATCTTTGGGTGATGTTGAGACCCAACATCGGAGTGAGCCAGGTTTCGAGCAGGTCGAGTGAGGGGTAGTGCAGCAGGTTGCAGGTTTCTGTGGCATGTTTATTGATGGTGTGGAGGAGGAGTCAGGATAGACAGTGGTGGGGACGGAGAGTAGGAGTGTCGGATGTGCATGGTCGTTTGCGTAATGTGTGTTTGGTGGGGTAGTTGTAAAGGGGGTGATGTAGAAGTGGCAGGTGTAGCGGGAAAAATGTTTTTGTGTCAGCTAGCATGACTGCAGTAGAGCTGGTAGGTGTCGGGTTCAGGGCAAGGAGAGTAGTGGTGGAGTAGCGTGGTGGTAGGAGGACTAGGGTCCTGGTGCTGGGCACCAGCGATCTGAGGACAGGCCCTGATGAAGTTACCTTTGGGAAGCCTGCTGTATGCATCTGCGCTGCAGCCATGTTCCAGTAAGAGTGGGAGGGAGGAACTTAAGAGTGGGCGAAGACATTTGGCGTGCAGCGGGAAGCAGACGTGGAAGAGGAGGTGGGAAAGGCCACCGATGGAGGAGAAGGGTGCAAAATAGTGGGAGAACGACAAAGCAGGAAGAGGTAAGGGTGGCAGAAACACTAGAGAGTGAGATTAGATTAAAGGAGCAAACTAGGTGTAACGGATGAGCGTGAGGCCAAAGAGGCAAGGTAGAGAGTGTGAGCACACAAAATCTTGTGGGAGGAATGCTTGCAGTTTGTGTAACCACTCGCAATCACTTGGGGTAGCATTCTAACCCATCCCTCTTTTTCACACCATGCCACTTCAGTTTAGACTCTGCCATATGCAAATCAGTCTTGACCTTGCTCCAATAGGAGCAGTCCAGACCGAACTGCCAGGCCAGGTCCTCCCTGAACCAGAGGACCAGCATCCCAAAAGTTGTTTCGCCCCAATTGCTGCTCTTCAGTCTTGTGTACTTGGTTCCTGCGGTACAGAGTGAGTGCGATGCCAAAGAGGCCACAGAGGCAAATAATGAGTGGCAAATTCAGTAACATGAGGAAAAGAGCGAGTGTAAAGAACCACCAATAAAGAGTATGGAATGCAAAGAAAAACATCACCTTCAGGGCTTGGCTTAAAAATGGAGTGAGACCTTTCTGGAAAACAGTACTTTCCAATGTAATCCTTGAGGTCTCTGAGCAGTGATACGTCCTTGTGTCTGTCTATAGTGGTTGTTTCCAACTGGTCAGTCTAGATTGGGTTTACAGCTCTATTGCTGCAGAGGATGCTATCCTAGAACCAAGAACAGGAAGTCAGAAACTGCATTGACATGCAGATAAATCACCTACCAATTCTGCACAATGAATCGAATTCCAAGCAACTCTTTGTCTTGCTAGTGACCGTTCAATAACAATCGTCACATTATTTTTTTATCCTTCTATTATGGAACTGAACATATGCTGCTTCTAAAGAATTCCGTATTCTTCCCTCTTTCCCTGGTTTTTACATGAGGTTAGAGTTCTTTCTGCAATTGGTCTAACTCTCTTAGTAAGAAAAGGGGACAGAGAAAAGACTGGAAGGAGAAGAGACACTTTTTAACATAGCAGTGGCAAGGTACTTTAACATAATCCAAAGTTTCTTGCCCAGAGCTTCTTGACATCTAATTATAATTGTTCTTGCGCGGTGACGTAGTCCTTCTGGGCACTACCTTTCCATCTCCATTGGGTAGTGTGCTAAAGTATTGAGTGGAAAAGACAGTCGATGGACGGAACGCAGAACAAATCAAACCGTTCACCCCCAGTCAAGAGATCTGGGTTAAATCCATAATTCTTTTGCTCACCATGCCACCCCAGTTTAGACCTGGACATATACAAATCAGTCTGACCCTGTGCCTCATGGGAACAGTCCAGCCCGAGCTGCCAAGCCAGGTCCTCCCTGGACCGGAAACAAGCGTCCTAGGACCGGTTTCGGGTTGGGGCATTGTTGTGCTAGCATGTCATTGACTAGTGACATTGGAGAGTTGTCAGATTGTATTGCTTCATTTACATTCTAGACCACAATACAAAAGCTGACACTGCCATTGGGATTTGGTGCCAAAACAATCCATGAACTCCAAGCACTACAAGATGATTTGATAATGCTGCTCTCGCAGTATCTTTGTGTCGACCGCCTTGCTACAAGCCTCCGGAATGCAGTATGGGCTTTGATGAATAGCGATGCTAGAGGGTATTAAAATGCAATATTGGATGAGATTGGTGTGACTGTTCTTTTACCAGGGCTACTAATTCCAGTGTATTCAACAGGCCTCGTAGCCTCTGTCTCTTCTTGTCTCTGCTTCTCCCTGCTGACCTGATTTCCTTGTTCCAGGAGGATGAGTTTAGGATGTTTAGGATTTGTTTAGGATTTCAGGATGTTTAGGATTTGTTTAGGATGGGCAATGCTACCTCTGGAGTCTGTTATCAGAAGCGGGGTAAGGGGTGCCAGATGACTGGATCTTATTGTGGTCTTTTCACCTTAACAAGTCCATGTTAGTACATGGAGAACTGCTACTCTATAGGTGGCTGAAGTAACATGTTGTACAGAAGTATATGGCACTTTCCACTGTTCTAATGGTTTCCTTTCTGCTGTAGGTAGAAGAGTTAATACTTTATCCCTAGTACTGGATTCCTTTAACCTGGTGTTTCAATTGACACACCCCACTGGATATGAATAGTTTTTAGGCGTTGACCCACACTTCATGTGGTGCTCTTTAATGGGTTGAACATATTGTTACCATCATCCAATGCTACTTTTCACCTGATCAGTTGGTAAGTAGCATCACATACATCTATGATGCTGTGGATGCCCACTTTAGATCAACAATGCCTAAGATTGACAACGCCAATTTAATCATGTCCCAGTATCTAAAAACACTAGGACGAGTTAGTCCTTTCAGTCAAAAATTGTAAACATGTTTCATGGCTAAAAAAAAACCTAATCCGATAATCCACATTCATCAGTACACGGCGTCTCTTTTTTACACCTATTTCGACTCCCTTCTTAAGTAACCCTACTCATCCCCAGCAGGGTGAGGAACCGGACCCTATTGTCCCTGATTTTCCTACCACCATGATGCCCTTTTGAATGTATTTATTCTTTTCCATCTATGATTTATTCTTTGGTTGACTGAGTAGGCTGTAGCTAATTATCACGAAGTTCCTTCAGAGGAGAAAAATCCTCTGGCTTTTCCCCTGTCATATAGATTTCTTTTCTAAACCTTATCCAATATGGCTTGCTGTTATAAAATAGCTTTAATATCTAGCATGGGGTGTGTACCTGTAGTATCTGCTGCCTGATAGGCTACTTGTAAGCCCCTGCCAGGTGGGCAGCTGTTTGTTGTGTCCACCTTTCAGGGGCCAAGCAGAATTTATGAGCAATCCCTGGGTATCTTTGAAGGGCAAAGGAGAGTACGTTTGGATGAACCTTGGCATTGGCTATGCCATCAGTAAAGATTGTGGCTTGGACCCGTCGGTTCTGTGACATACCAGCAGCTCGGTCTTAGAGGGCTGTTTGTAGGGCTTCATTTTCCTGTCATTCAGTTCAGTACTGTCCACACATACGTTTATGAAAACCTTAGTTCTTAAAATATAAAACCATAAAATGCCTTATGTCTGCGATTAGCTTGTAGATTCCTACTATAAACCAGCTATAATTCTTAACCACTTCTAAACATCCACATTGCGTCCTAGTTAGCTGGAAGTGGCGTTGTCCCTTAGCTATTGGTTGTACATCCACATCTAGGAGTGCTGGGTATTCCGCGGCATCCCAACGATCCACACTTCTCAGACCACAGTGAGCTCAGACAATAGGCAAGACACTATTGGGAAAATGCTTCAACTTTATCTTTATTGAACCATCGAAGTAGAAAATAGAGTATCCAAGTGTGCATCCTTGTCCAGATGCTGGATGGCCGCTTTGAATGGGTTGCTTCCTCCCAGGACTGCTGTGATCTTCACCCCTCATGCAAAGAAAAAAGAATGGGCTCTGTTAGAACAACTATAACCATTTTCTTTTAAACATTCGTCATCGCCGACCCCATCCCATTCGGCATACTACTTCGATGGACACCTGCTGTGTTCTGAGATTTTTTTTTTTTTATCTGGGTATTTCTGCAGCATGATATACTCAATAAATTATAAAATCTTTATTTCAGTTTATAATACCATAAAAGATACAAACATATAATTCCTTGTCAATAGTGCTCGAAATAGAATTGGTACCAAAAAAAAAACATTCCGTACACCAGATTCTAAGGAGTCCTTTTTTTCCAAAATACAGTCTTATTAACACGAAATAGATCCACAAGAAACATAACTCACCATTTAAAATCACTATTAAGAAGGGCTAGGATAAAAACTAAAGTGCAAGTGCATTTGTTTAAATGACAATTGTCACAGTTGTTATACTGTAAAGCCCAACTACTGTATATATAGATAGTCATTATTGGCTATTGTTTCATTTGTGGTACGTACAGTGCACCTGATGTTTGGCAGTTTAGAAAGGATCCAAATGCAGACAGACATTTGTGTTTTTAATATAAAAGTAAGCATAATGGTATATTTGGCCACCATTGGAAAAATCCAGGGTCGTGGGAACGGTCTGTGATATATTCTCATTTAGTTTAAGGATTGATAGTTCCGTAATAAAACACCTTGGATGGTATGTAAGTGCTCTCTTTCCAAGCTGGCTATCAAAGAGGGAGACTGAAGAAATATATAGCATGCTTTACATACACACATCGCTAGACTTGGGACTTTAAAGTAGAGTCTTTTTTTCAGTTTATATAGTTAAAAAGTTTTAATCTAATGAATTTATTTCTACGCTGATTGTGAAGTTATTCTGATTGCCTAGAAGTAGCATGATTGTCTTGAAAGGAATGGCATAGCCAAGCACTAATTAAATTTATTTTTTTCTCTTTAGTTGATGTTATTTTAGACCCTGAAACTGCTCATCCCATTCTCATTCTGTCTGAAGATCTGAAAAATGTGAAGAGTGGGGCGCGGAACAAGAAACTGCCCAATAGCCCTAGAAGATTTCTGTATTATCCTTTTGTCCTTGGACGCGAAGGCTTCAGCTCAGGCAGGCATTATTGGGAAGTGGAAGTTGGACAAAAGACACGTTGGATTGTAGGAGTTTGCAACGATAATGTGAACAGGACAACAAAGAGTTCCCTCACACCCAAGGATGGATATTGGGCAATATTCTTGGTGCATGGCAAGTCTTACGGTGCTCTGACCACCCCTCCATCGCGCATAAGCCCAAAAGTGAGCCCCCGAGTTGTTGGCGTTTACCTGGATTACGAGACAGGGAGACTTGCATTTTATGATGTTGATGCACGGTCTCGGCTCTTTGCTTTCCCTCTGTGCTCTTTTACTGGTACCCTGCACCCCATTCTCTGCCCAGATCACAGTGATGGTGGAAAAAATACTGGAGCACTACGGATCCGTCAGTAACTGGGAAGGGAATCCAGGTTATATATGATCGGTATACGGTGTGAAGTAAGAGCAGGTCACCTGCTGGCCAAATAACATACTTTATTTAAGGTACAAGCTACCATTCAGCATTTAATGCTGCATCTAGTATTCTAGCTGCTAAGAGATATGTGGCCACCCTGTTTGACAAACCTGAGGCCGCCACTAAAGGTGGCGTTTTTCTTTGTTTGCTGCATAAACTGTGACTATTTTAGGTCCTGGTGGATTTTCATTTCCGAGTCTGTCGCAGCCCTACAGTTCACCATCATTTGTGAGAACCCTAATGCTATTACTTAAATTATTCAAAATCTGTGGTTGTTTTTTTTTTTTTGTTGTTGTTTTGTTTTTTGTTTTTTTTAATACAAGCAGTTACCTGAGTGGGACAATGCATTCCTGTTTAACAGATTGCTTCTATTTGCTGCAGACATGCAGAACCCCTGCATGTTTAAACTGAAACTTGCACTCATCTATATCACACTGTTTCTTTGAAAGTGGTTTCCAGCGACTTTCAAAGTTCTTTATTCATTGAAGGCTCAAAAATATGACATCCGCAACTATATTTATTGTCTGTAAACAGTTTTTCTCAATGCACATAAGGTCAGTGACTCGCAGGAAATGTTTACTTGTGCTTAAGATATAATTGAGGTTGACAAAATACTACACAAGACAGAGTAATTATTTAATAGACCTAGAATCCAACACCACAACATTTAGAATGCATGTTTTGCAATGCAATGTGGTACATACACTACAATGGTTAAATAAATAAAAATATCTTTAGATGACCTAAAATGTCCTTAAATTCCTAATCCTGCATTTCAAATTGGACAGCCGGTCAGTCCTGTTAAGTCCACCAGTTGAAATCGGTCTACTGTTAAGTGCACAAGAATAGAATCCAACAGATTTATAGGTTATTTAAAAACAATTGTATGCATAATGCGATCTATGCAACATATGCCCTGTGCAATTCCATGCATTGAGATCTAGGAAGGAGGAGAGTTGAGAACTGAAAAAGTCACCTGATTGCTGATATTCTGCCCACATGATTAAAAAGTTCCTGGAGGGTCTTAAATGTTAACCTCCTGAAGCCTGCGGATAAACCTATCCAAGAATGACCTCACAACTATAATCCTTCCAGAAGATGAATCTCCTGAATATGACATCAAATCTGGCTTATTCAGTGTGGGTTACATCAGCTTGAAGGAGTAAGAATTGACGAGATGTGAGCTGTAAATACTCATGAGCCGTATATGGTAGTCCATTAGAGCAAGCTGTCCATAGGAACTCTTAATCTTTCCTTCCAAAGGTCTTGCCATCTTTCTTTCCCAGTATGAGATCCAAAGCAGAAAGTTTGCCTCATAACTTGTAAGAAAGTCCTAACATTTTATTTTGATACGAATAATGATCAAAGTAAGTAAAAAGATCTGTTTGAAAAATATAGGAGTCTTCCTGAGCTGATGTAGTACAGCAGCTTCAAAACTATAGCTGAACTGATAGGATCTTGTGTTAACACTTTAAAAGCAGACCGTCCCTTCACAAGGCCTGTTTTCGAAGTGGTAGAGCAGTAGCTGATAACTTCTCAAAATATGTTGCAATTAGTGAGATTTGTAGAGTGGCTACTTGAGTATCACTCAACCCACGTTTTGGAAGTTCTTGGCAGGAGTGCAGTAATTACGAGCAGGGTACATTGGGCACTTGATGAGTTATCCATTAATATGCCTGTTGGGAGGCCCTAATATCTTTTCTCGTCTTCATCCTTGAACAAATCTAGTGTCTGCTCGCACCAGTTTCCAAGTGGGTGGACGATGCTGAGAGCGGGAGGCACGATTCAGCCAATATTTTCAAAAAGGAGAGATGTCATGTTCCAGAATTTTGACTCCTCCTTTCAAACCTTGCTTTCTGGATGTTGCAACCTATTGGTGCATGCTCGAGCAGGCTTCTCTCGGTTCCCTCTGCTTTCACTTAAAGAGCTGTGAAGTACGACAGTGGCGCTGTGACTGCTCTGCTCCCAAAGGTCCTTTGTCCCTCCCATTGGGTGACCAACATGTTCTTGGGTAGCCCCTCTGACATCATGCCTGTGGTCCACCACGCACACTGTAGCAGCCCCAGATCCGAAAAATCCTCTCATGCCCCAGACCTAGTCAGAAACCATTTCCTGGCGTGTAAGAAACGCTGCCTTTCGGTGTTTCAAAGACACGCCCTCTGCATTAGGAACTGTTCTTTGGCAAAAGAGGAAACTGGCGGCATGCCAGGCTAGACATTTTTTTTTATTTTATCTAAACCACGACTTTTTCACAAGCTTATTTTGAAAAAAATCCTAATGGAGAACTCTAAATTAGGCGTGCTTACTATCGGCGGTACTTCTGTCATCTCATGCGCTTGTCAGCCCACCCACTCAACTGTACGTGTGACCCTAAGTCTGGTTACCCTGCCATGGAAAGACCACCTTTCTAACTACAAGTATTTGCTCTTCACCTTTCTCCACATTGCGATTTAAGAGTTAGCCACTTTTAATGCTTTGGTAGGTCCATAATCAAAGGACAAGTGAGGGGGAGCCCACAACCCCATAGAGAATGGCCCAGCCAAACGTGGAACTCTCGATCTGGAAACTTGGAAGTTAGCAGGCTACCTTGACATGAAGACCTGGTCGTTTTTCCTTTTTTTAAATTTGTTTTCGTGAAACAAACCCACATAGAGGCGGATTGGTGCAAAGCGAATTGTCTGGGACATGTTCAATATTTTCCTACATAGCACCACCTTGCTGTCTAATAGGGCTGAACTCCTGACGGTGAAAAGTTGTCGGTAGTATATTATGGACTATTAGCTATAGATTTTCATTGGCAGAGAAGACTACACCTGTGCTGTCAGAAATCACACGAGAAACTAAAACGAGCGGAGGGTGAATGGTGAAATAGCAACTTTTTTAGATGGCCGATTGCCTGGTACTTCCTATGTCTTAATGAGGCCCTTATTATTCTGGAACCAATTGGTACCTGGGTCTTTTGAGCGTTAAAGATGCAAGTCAGTCCATGTTCCAGCATTAAAGTTCTAGCTTAAAAGAATTTCTCCATGCCCAAAATAATCATAGGAGTCATTTAAGAAAGGAGTTGTTCTAAAGCATTTCTTATGACTTGCATATTTCATTATATCCTTCGTGCAGTACTTTAGGTGTGGGATTGGTGGGGGGGGGGGGGGGGGCAGAGATAGGCGTGTGGGTGGGGTTCCCTATTTCATTATGGTTAATGAGATTTGTTTTGTCCAATTTCCTTATCTGTGTCAGGCAGCTATGTATGTCTCTCCTAGACCAGTTGGAGAGAAGAGCTTTGATTCCAAATACGTCATTACAACACAACTGTTCAGCCAAAACAAATGCATTTACCTTACTGTTCAGATCCCCATTGATACGTGACTCCGCACCGCACCCCATGCATCTTAGTTCATTCACCTTTTAAAAAATATATACTACCCATGACAGTCACTCAGTATTTCATCCTTCGACGTTAAAGAAATGCCCTCCCCCCCCCCCCCCCCCCCCCCGTAAAGAGTGGGGAAGTTATAGTTTACTTGTATCAACACAAAGGTCATCTCATCTTCCTACAACTTTGAAGAGAGGCTGATTTAAGGATGTAATTTGCTCCCGAGAGACTAAAATGAAAAATGGTGTTCTTTCTATCATAGCTAGCAAATCCAACATCTCATTCATAGATACATAAGTTGACACTGAAGGCAGATGGATTCTGTTTAAATTATCATAAGATGGTTCGCTTTTTATTTTTTTATTTTATTAATCCTTCATGCGGAACCTTGGGTCTGAAAGAGAGGAAAAGACAGAGGGGAGGGCTTGCTGGTGGCTTCAAGAGTGTTCTTTTTTTTATTACATTATTGATACTAGGTTTTATTTTTTATTTTCTGTGCTCAGACCACTCTCTATCTGTTTCTGAAGCTCTTACACTAGAACAGTTGGAGGGATGAACTTGGAATCCAAGGACTCATTTGAAAACAAAACTGATCAGCTTTCACAAATGCGTTGACCTTACTGTTCCGCTCCCCGTAGAAAAACGTCTCTATACTGTATTCCCTTTTAAAAAACATACTATGCATATGCAGAGCCAAATGACAGTCACTCAACTGGCAAAAAAAACTGACCGCTTCCACCCACAAAGAAATCACACCAAATCTAGCCAAAACTCCATATTTCCTCCTCCACAGAGCCTAGTGAACACCCGTCAGACTAGCAAAGGGGGTCCAAAGTAAGACCATACATTTTGGAGCTGTAAAACATCTACTGGCGACGTAGTCTGTTTGTTTAAATGTCCATTTTTATCTGACTGCAGTGGTAAGTGATTTGCTTACATAATGAAATTTTTTAAGGCCAACCGCCTAAAAGATTCCCTTATATAGATTTGGGGCTCTTGATGCGGCATCTGCCACCTCGTGTAAACAAATCAGCTCCCCTCCTGCTGGATCTTATGTTCAATCAATCAGGGGTTTATAAAGCGTGCTACTCACCCGCGAGGGTCTCAAGGCGTGCTGGGAGGGTGGGGGTTCATAAAACATTCTTCAACTGTTGAAAGGACATAAGCAGAGTCTCCATCCATGCATGGTGGTTAGTACTGATATTCACAAGAGGCACACAAATAATTATAGTGAAACTAGCCCTGTATGTATTCAAATAAAGGTTTATGGGACAAACTGAACTCGCATGCTAACAAAATCAAACCTCCTTGACTCATTTAATGATACCACTTCGTACTTGTACAATAAAGGACCATTAAACCACGTAGCAGGCATACTACCCTTCGTCGGTCTCACTCCTGACAGACTGAAGCACTAGATATGGTCTAGTCTGGTCTAATTGACCAAAACCTCTTGCTCTCTCTCCTCTATCTCTTAATCTTTCTCGCCACTGTTTTGGGCTCAGAATGAACACTTTAGTTTCCATCAGTGTTTATCTAGCGGGCTTCCTCCACTGTGTCCTCAGTTTATACAATTCGCAAACAATTCCAGTAATACTGGTACCATGCATTATATAATATCAGGATGCTTAAATTGTGTTCTCTCAATTTACTCTAGTCAGCTAAACATAGGGGAGTTCTAGGTCAGAACTGTAACAACTACTATTTGCTTTCATTTTTTATGTAAAATTAGTAACGTTTATTTGAAATTGTGGAAACAAAAACTCTTTTGGTCGGAAAGAAAAAAGGATTTGTTCTCATGCCTACTCTCTTACTGAGAAACACTGTGTAAGGTTCCTGGAAACAGAATGGTCACTGTGTACCTTACTACAAAGGACTTGCATGGGAACAATATGGCGGCACTATTCGCAGGTGGAAGGATAGATTGATATATCTCAAATCAAGATTCAGAATCCATTGGAAGCATAAAACACATTGTGAATGGTTCCTTTAAAATGCACGTTCAGTCCTAAGACCAACCTAGACGTCCATTCTGTGAAAACCCAACGGCCATGGAGTGAAGTTTGACAGTGGTGGACTGGGGTCACAATGCAGAACAACATCCTTTGCACACTTTATGATATTTGGCGAGATATCAATGCCGCCATTCTCAAACCTATTCTGGAGTAATTGGAATTATCTTTGCCTTGAAGGTTTCAAATCTGTTGGCATTAATGGAGAGCGTGTAAATAAAGCTCTGCAACTAGTTGATCAAAAGAGTGTTGCCCTTGGATCTTCAATCTTGGTAGATCTATTGAAACTCTATTCCGTTTAGAACCCATTTGTGGTTTTCTTGAAACATTTGGCTCCAGGGGTCTGCCTTAGCATTTGGTACAACTGGGGTATGCACAACTATGACTGAACGTTCCTGGGAATGAGCCAATACGGTGTGCCTTGAGCGTCAAACGATGTAGGTATCAGTCGGGTGCCACCTTGTTTGCTGAAATAATGCATGCTTGCAGTTTTGCATCTCTCATCTATACTTGTGTTGCTTGTTAATCAGGGATACAACAAGACACTGAATCACTCGCACAGGCCTTGGCGACAATAGAATCATATGGTAGGGGCAGATGCCTTGTATCTCAAAGGGCCCCATTGAGCGCCACTACCTGTCAGATAGAATCTGCTGGTGAAAAGGCACCATGGCCATCAGATTGACTCCAGAGCACCACCACTTATGCAGACAATGCAACTTGTTGTCCCAGGGCCCAATTATTAATTTACCTAATCCGACAGTTTTGTGGAGGTCCCATAAGCAATTGTTTGTTTAAAAAAAATAAAAATGTCCTTATCATGGCCTCATAAGTGGAAGCACCCAGCTAGTGGTGGGCAAGGCAGAGCGCGGAGAATGCAACATTTTTCTTAGACAAAAATGAGTTTCTCCTCAGAAACAAATAAAGTTCCTTTCACTGTGTTAAGAGTAGAAGACAAGTAATGGATTATTAGGGCTGTCGTTGGATTTTACATTAATCAATCCAAATCAATTTCAACTAGCTAAAGAAGCGATACAGCTGTGTTGTAATTTCCTTGTGTTTTTAGAAAATTTGAGGTTTGAACCTATCACTTTTTGAGAATCATAAGTGATACAAGAGGCTGATGCTTTTGTCTTTATCAGGAAAACATCTATGGCAGTCTCAAAGAGCCCTGGAACTAGAAGTAGAAGATTAAAGATGTTACAAGTTGAGTATTTGACTCCTCTGATAAGAATCTCCTAATACGTATTAGTGTCCTCAATCAGTGAAACTATGGAAGCTGATGCTGGGAGAAGTGCAGGTGAATCGTAGCTCATTTGTGATTGACGAATTGCTAGTTTGTTAACCTACAAGAATGAACCTTCCGCATATTACTGGGCACATAGGACCTTCATCGTGAACGCTGCGGCAATGTTGAGCTCTTACTCAGGCATGGTGATGCCACAAAGTGTCTAGAACAGCATACACTCTATCTCAAACAATGGGAACTCCAATGAAGAGGATCTATAAATGGGGCGACGTGAAACATCATAGGGATGGTCTGGTGGAATGTCTTGCAGACAACTTCTTTTTCCTAGGTGCAGAACTTTGTGCACTGAATCTGGATGTGACCTCTTCAGAATGGCATACTTCTTTCCAATAGCTAGTGATTTATTCTAATGGACAAACTTTCTTCAGAGATGCTAAGAGTATAGTCATGTTTCAGTGTTGAAAATTTCACTGCTGATCTTGATAGAGTTTTGAAGAGGAAATAGGTCGATGATATCTGAAGTGAGACGCTGGGTGTTGGCACGGTCAAGCGGAAAGAAGAGTTGAATACAACTGAGCGTGAGGATGGGCATTACTAATTTTGGTCTGAAAACTGAAGCTAAGCCAGCTGATGTTCTATTACATGTACGTCTTTATAGACTATTAAGAGACGGGAGGGCTGAAGAAATGCCTGAGCAACAGTAGGCTTGTAACAGTGCTACATGGGGTCTCGTTGATCATATATGTGAGGAACAAGAGCCCACAAAAGGTTAAAGGATGACTATGAAGTCTTTACTGTGCTCATGGAGAGTAACATCATTTCCAGGGGTTAGGAATGGGCAGGGAATCTCCCAGGAGTAAGGAAGGGCAGTGGTTTAGATTAAACAGAGGACCAAGAGATGTCTAATAGTTTACGGTGAGGAGGAAGGCTCTACTGTCAAATAAGAGAGAAACAAAAAAACCTTTAGGTGAAACGATGAATAGGAAATATAAACTTGCACGGAGAGAACTGATCGGTATATGAAAGAGAGACTGCCTCAAGAAAGAAATGAATGAGAGACCTCCCGCACATGACGAGAAGCAGGGAATCTATTTGCCAGTGCATATGGATATTAACTCCATTGTTTTTCTCACAGTGATGAGCGCAGGTGCAAGGGGCGAGTGACTGCAGTATGGTGTATCTGCATATTGAGATAGATTTCTACATTGGAGGGACAGTGCATATGAATCTACAGCACTACATGCTGCAAACAGATGATTACAGGGTACACATGCTTTGCTCAGATTGGTCAGCAATAGCTTTATAAGCGGTGGCTAGCACCAATGATGCAGATGTTTGAAAATAAGTTCTTAAAACCATTTGGCCATTCATATCCTGTTGACAGCCTAGGATATCCACACAATAATGTTTGGTAATTATGGGTAAGGTGGAACAGGTGGCTGCTTTACGAATGGTAGTTATGGAGATATTACCCTAAGAACTATGGTGGTGCCTTTTGTTATGTGTGGAATGTGCCCTCGGGGTGTAAGGCAGGGCACTCTAAGGTAACATGTCTGGATACATTCAGCTACCAAACTTGCTATGGCAGCTTTTGAGATTGGACAGCATTTGTATGGCTTAGCGAAGGCTAGAAACCCCTTCTGGGATTTACAAAAGAATGTAATCCCATCAATGTAGTACACGAGGGCCGTTTTATCATATTAGGTATATAGGGCCTTCTCTGCCACAGAATCTGGTTACGGTAAAAAAGCTGACAGTTCTATGATTTGATTAGGATGGAAAGGGAATACCAACTTAGGGAGGAGCTTAGGGTTGGTTCTAAGAAGGACCCAGTCCCTTTGACCCCGAATGAAAGGTTCCTGTAATGTAAGTGCCTCCAACTCACTAATCTCTTTGAGGGAGCAAGGGGCAAGATAGCATAAGTTTGACAGAGGACACATGCGTCTAGTGAGTATTACGGTTCCATCCAGGGCACTTCTTGGAAGTTTATTCTCTTGAGGCCCTCAATAAATGCTTTAATAATGGATCCTAAATAATTACAACTGTTCCCTGTTCTGCACTTCCCAGCATCGCAGGCGTGCATAGTGGGTCTGGAAGCTTCCTGTAGGATATTCACGCACTCCTAGAGAACACTGAGATAACTAAACCTTAAGACCCCAGGTGCCAGGCCGCTGGGCTGAGCCGTGTAGTCTCTGGGTGACTGATTTGTCCTTGGGTCTGTGTGAGCAGGTCCAGCCTACTGGGGAGCTTCTCATGCGGGCTGATTGACATTTCAAGGAGCATTGAGTACCAAGGCTGCCTTGCCCAAGTGGGAGTTACGAGGATGTTTGGCGCATCTTCCTGAACATGTATGGAAGCAGTGGAAGAGGATGAAAAGAATAGGCAAATATCCCTGACCAGTTTATCTATAGAGCATTGCGTTTGTGGGTACCCGGAGACTAAGCTTGGGCATTTTGCAGTTTTCGTGACTGGTGAACAGATCGAGTGAGGGCCCCCAGGTGTTGGAAGTAGGGTAGGAGGATTTGCATAGCTGCCAAGGTTTAAGATTACTTATGTGTGACATTTTCATAATTCCAGTGTTCTTATGAGTGACATTCAACCACTATGAGTGACACTTTCTTGCGAGCAAAATCAAACAAAGAAGATGAGGGAAACATAAATATCAGAAATTACACCCATTTAAGCAACGTGAAACGCTAAGAAGATCTTAAAACTGCTGCAAAGTACAAGAACTCGTGAAGAAGTGCACTACACCTGCAGACTCTGGACCCCAAGTAACGAACAGCCAAAGTTCTAGACTGCTGAGCACAGTCTAGTACAGAACTGTGAGCAGAGCTAGTTCGTCCCATAAAAAGCACTCTAATGCCAGAGTGCCACATTTGCGCTATTTAAAACTACAAAAAAAAAAGATATCTTTATATTTTTGTGCAGACAACAGATCTAACTTGAATTGCATACGGGGCCCCTGTTTGTATAATCCCGGTCAGTGACGTTCATGAAAACGTCAACGAGGAAATAGGGGCCCTTGCAGTTGTTAGTCGAGTGACCACTCTCTGTAGGATTTTTGGAGAGATGGGAAGATATTGTTGGTTTCATTTCTTCCCAGAATCCAGTGTGAGCAGGAAGAGCCCTCAAGGTGCTGCTGTTGTGACATCGAAAGTTCATAGCTGTCAGGTTTTCAGTTTGCTTATGTGTGGTATTTCCATGATTTCAGTGTACTTGGGAGTGACATTCTACAGCCAGATCTTTGAGTGACCCTTATCTGCTACTGAGCCCATTACAATCAATGACTTGCATAGTTAAAGTGCTTTCTCAGTCGCAGAAGGGGCCGTCGTGGCACTACAGACAAGTCACTATGCCCTTCTGCACCAAATAAGATTCAGTTCTGTTTCTCTCTGCAGATATCGGTGTGTTTTTAAGGAGAGTGATGAAATTCACCATCTGAGGTTTCACAATGTAAGAGTGTGTTTCCCACTGATTACTTGAAATTGCATTTATAGTTCATTTAAGTTGCATGCTTTAAATACCTAAAGTTGAAAGACCAACGGAAATAATACAGAATAGTTTTGTCCTTTTTAGGTCTCGGCTGGAGAGCAGCAGCGCGCATGCGCTGTTCTCGGCATCCGAGAGCTTCTTGGAATCGATACGGATTCCGAAGCTCTCGAAGGCGGAGTTGAAGCCCTGCCCATCTTTTCAATTGGCTAGCGTCAGCTTCCATGCAAAACGCTGGCTTTTGATAGTAAAGGAAGCTTCTTAGTCCCTCCTTGTTGCCGCCTTGTCTCCTTTTGGCCACGCCCACCGGGATTTGATCTTTTACCGGCGGCGTGACACACTCCCCTGCATTCGTTCCCACGCACTTTTTTCTTGGCATTTGGCTTTCAGCTTAAGCAAAGTCAGCTGCGTGTTTATTTTCGCATCACGCTTTCACCTAAAGTGAAAGCGCGATGCGAAAATAAACACGCAGTTGACTTTTGCTGATGTGTGCCTCGCGCGCAGTAACAGTGGAGCTCTTCGGAGGGGCACAAGGCGCCCACACGTTCTAGTGAAGGTGAAACTCTTTCCGACTCAGCAGATCCATTTATGCAGCAATAACAGCAGGAATATATTTTGCTTCCTCATAAGAAATGAGCAAAATAAAATTCGGTCAGAGCCATAAATTCCTGTGCCGTCTCATTTTAGGATCATAAATTTGGAAGGAGACGCTCCGTTTTTCAGTGCGCTTTCAACTAAATGAGATAATGTTGAAAAAACACACAAAAACCCCCTGCAGTTCCCACTCGCTCCATCTCCCCCGGCCATTCCCTTGTTATTGTGGTTTCCGACCAGAAGGTTCAAGGCAACCGCCCAGGCCGCGGTTATCTTGGGCGAAGGGGAAGAATGGAAGTTGCAAAACAGAATGGGAGAATGCACAAAAGCACTTCTGTTTTTTAGATGAAAAAAGGCGTAGGCGAGGCGGAAACATCCAAAAGAACTCAGACATCCAATAATAAAAGTGCTAAATTAAATATATGTAGATATTTAAAATATATATATATATATATATATATATATATATATATATATATATTCAAGCCGAGATCCTCCTTCCTGGTGTCCTCAATCTTTTAGGGGGTGGCTCGAGACCGGCGGAGCAAAACCGGCTAACAATATGTTCGAAGAAACGAAGTTCCACTCGAGCTCTCAGGGGCATGTGCACAGAAATAGCAGACTCAGATCCAAAAGTAAAGGGGGTTTATTACATCATAGACCCGCCGGCGGTTCTATGATGTAATAAACCCCCTTTACTTTTGGATCTGAGTCTGCTATTTCTGTGCACATGCCCCTGAGAGCTCGAGTGGAACTTCGTTTCTTCGAACATATATATATATATATATATATATATATATATGATGCAAATACATATTTCAGTCGAGTTGTATTTGATTTCAAATGACTGTCTGCATATGTGTGGCTATGGGGATCAATGTTGTGTTGGGCATTATTACGGCTTGTTTAATTTATTACCTATTATTATGGAGTGTCATTTTGCATGTGTGTGTTGTCATCTTGTTATTATGTCACATGCTACTATGTTTACTTATTGCTAAATTGTGATACTATTGCATGTAAATTCAGGTTCTCTTCTGTTGCCATGATATGTTTTGCTACCTTATATAATTAAGATGCCATTTGACACTGCTATATGACATTGTTACGTTATGACACATGACCGCGCGTTGACTTACTAGTAACATGTGTAATTTTAGTTTGTCCGCGTTCTACTGCTGTAATATGGCATGTGCCTGTCTTGTGTTCTTATATCCTGTTTTATTATACACTTTTGCGGTACACTTTTCCGTGGCGTGCTTTCTTCCACTTCGACGGCCACGCAGCTCACCCATTCATAAAAGATTGCGAAAATCTCACAGTGCACGATATAGCTGCAGAGACGTCTTTTATGTTTTGATGACTCAAGGAACATCTTTTAGCGCCTTGGCGCCCTCATATACTTCAGATGCAGTGACCCAGCGTCCCAAACATACTCACCAAAGAGGAATCAGACCGTGAAAGCTTTCATTATCTGTGGCATGACCCCAGGCTGCCATGTTTGCTGTGCGCGACGCCTCTCTACTACTCCTCACTCTCTACTCAATACTCCTCACTCTCTACTACTTTCTACTCTCTACTACTCACTCTCTACTGCTCTCTACTACTCACTTTCTACTTCTGCTCTCTACTACTGTCTCTACTACTCACGCTCTACTGCTCTCTACTACTCTCTACTACTCACTACTCACTCTACTACTCATTCTCTACTGCTCTCTACTACTCACTCTACTACTATCCACTCACTACTACTCACTCTCTAATACTCCTACTACTCTACTACCCCTTACTACTCACTCTCTACTACTTTCTACTCTACTACTCACTCTCTACTGCTCTCTACTACTCACTCTACTCTCTACTACTCTCTACTGCTCTCTACTGCTCTCTACTACTCACTTTCTACTACTCTCTACTACTCACTCTCCACTACTCTACTACTCACTCTACACTACTCTACTACTCACTCTACTACTCCGTCTACTACTCTCTACTACTCACTACTACTTTCTACTCTACTACTCACTCTCTACTACTCACACCCTACTACTCACTTTCTACTCTACTACTCTCTCTACTACTAACTCTACTGCTCTCTACTACTCACTCTACTCACTCTGCTACTCTCTACTACTCACTTTCCACTACTCTCTACTACTCTCTCTACTACTCACTCTCTACTACTCACTCTACTACTCTCTCTACTACTCACTACTACTTTCTACTCTACTACTCACTCTACTGCTCTCTACTACTCCCTCTACTCACTGTTGCGGGATGTAATGAAACTCAGAGGCAGGAAGGTGTTTTGGTGACTGTTTATTCGCTCTCTGCACACTTTTTCTATGTTTTTTGGGGCGGTAGTAGGGTAAAGTATTCTCCTCCTCGAGCTCTTGGGCCAGGCGGTGGTTTTTAGGCGTCCTCCCTCTCCCGCTCCTCTCCAGGGTGCCTTGGTCTTCCGGACAGGACGGCTCTCCGGTCCAAGCGGCGAGGATGGGGTGAAAAAGGGACAGAAGGGAGAAGTGGGTCAGAGTAGTGCTCAAACGTCGTTGCGTGAAAGGGGCCAGGGAGTGGAGGAATCACACCGTGCTCAGAACTCTTATCCTATGTGACGAGTATTGTGAGGAAGGGGTACGGTGCTGGATACGGCTACTATGTTCTAGGCAAACGCTGGCGTCCCGCCCAACCCGCGATACGAGCCCGTACCTGCTGGTGCCACGCTTCTCCCACGGAAACGTGGCGGGGCGAGTCACGGGGTCGTTGGCCTCCTGGCTCGGCTACCGGCAACTCTGGTAGATCTCTGGTGCTCTCGTGCTCCGTCTCTTCTTCCTCGTTCCTCAACCGACTCTCTCCTTTCTCTCTCCGCTCCTCACAGGTGTCCGCGCACACTTCTCCTGCACTGCTTCCGGGATATGACCGTTCCCACTCCTGGTCGTCACCACTGGGGGTGTGGTCAGCAGCGAGTTCGTCCCAATTAAAGAAACCGTACTCCCCTGTTGCGCCCGGGCTCCTGAAGGCTGTCTGTTTGTCCCGGATGTCAGGATTCTGAAGGTAAAGAGGGGACAGGTAGTAGGACATATAGTCAGTGCTTACAGGGTTGGCGACATTTCGATCGTGGTCGTGCTCTTTGTCACACACCTCCCCCCTTGGATTCTCCCGAACGGGGAGAGGATGTCTCGAGAGAAAGTCCGCACTACAGTTCTCAACCCCCTTCCGGTGAAGGACGGTAAACGAAAAGGGTTGGAGGGACAGAAACCATCGTAAGACTCTGGGGTTGTTTGAAATGTTCCGGCTCATCCACTGTAATGGGGCATGGTCTGTGTATAGGGTGAACGGGTGACCCTCCAGATAATATCGTAGCTTGTCCACGGCCCATTTGATGGCCAAACACTCCTTTTCAATCGTGGGATATTTCACTTCCCTAGGAAACAGTTTCCTACTTATGTAAAGTATGGGGTGCTCGATCCCTTCGTCTGTCTTCTGTGATAACACCGCCCCCACCCCATAGTCCGAAGCATCAGTATGGAGTATAAACGGCCGATTGTAGTCAGGGGAGGCCAGGACAGGGTTCGTAGTAATGATCGCTTTCAGGGTGTTAAACGCTTTCCACATTAAAGGTGACGGAGACTGAAAAGACTGGGCGGGGTGTTGCCCTTTTAGAGTGTCTGTTAAAGGGGCGGCTATTTCGGCAAAGGAGGGGATGAACCTTCTATAGTAGCCTATGAGCCAGAGGAAGGCCCTCATTTCCTTTCTATTGGAGGGAAAAGGGGTGTCGGAAATGGCTCTGACCTTTTCAATCTGGGGTTCAATGACCCCGTGGCCCAGGATATAACCCAGGTATTTTACCTTCTGGTAGCCCACTTTGGATTTCTTTGAGTTTATATGTAACCCCGCTCTCTGTAGGGCTTGAAGAACCAAAGAAAGGTGTAGGAGATGTTCCTCCCAGCTGGTGCAGAAGATTATGATGTCGTCGAGGTACGCCGAGGTGAAGTTGGTGTATTCTCGTAGAGTTTCATTCATTAATCTTTGGAAGGTCGCGGGAGCTCCGTGGAGACCGAAGGGTAGTACATTGAACTCAAACAACCCCTCAGGGGTGGCAAATGCTGTTTTCTTGCGGTCCTCTTCCCTCAGTGGTACCTGCCAGTATCCCTTCGTCAGGTCCAGGGTACTGATGTATTTGGCTTCTCCTAACTGCTCGATGAGTTCGTCCACTCGGGGGATGGGGTATGCGTCAAACGATGATAGTTGGTTCAAGGCCCGGAAGCCCATACAAAATCTCATACTTCCGTCTGGTTTTGGTACCATCACTATCGGCGATGACCATTCACTTCGAGAGGGCCTTATGATTCCCAGTCGTAACATTTCTCGGACCTCCCTCTGTATTGCTGGGCGTCTGGCGGCTGGAATTCGGTACGGTCGCTTCTTCACTAAGGCTCCGGGAGGTGTGTCGATGCGGTGTTCTATAGCCGAGGTTTTTCCTGGCACATCTGAGAATAAATGTTCATAAGTACTCAGGGTCTCGTGTAAGGTCGTCTTCTGTTGTTGGGTAAGTTCGTCATTTATGTTGAGGTCCTCCAATGTAGATTCCGTGGGACCGAGCGGCGACATCGTGATGTGTACATCTTTGGGAGGCGGTCCAATCCATTTTTTTAGTAAATTGATATGGTACACCTGGGATTTCTTCGGTGATATCTGTAGTCTGTAACTGGTTTTCCCAATAGTATCCGTGACTTTATATGGTCCCACCCAGTCCGTTTGGAATCGTCGGGTGGTAGATGGTAACAATACCAATGCCCAGTCGTTGATCATCAGTTTTCTCCATTTCTTGCCTTTGTCGTAATAGGTTTTCTGTCGCGTTTGGCTTTGGGCTAGGTGGACGTAGGCCAGTTCTTGCAGCTTTCCCAACTTATTCTTCAGGTCTTGGGTATATTCCAGTACTCCATGGCATTCCCCTGTATCTTTCTCCCAGGCCTCTTTGGTCATTTAGAGTAGCGTGAGGGGTTGTCGTCCGTAGAGCATCTCGAACGCCGAGCATCCCAGGCTGCTTTGTGTTTGCCCCCGTATGATGTATAGCGCTAAAGGGAGGACAGCGTCCCAATCTCTCCCACTCACTGCAAGCATCTTCTTCAATACGGTCTTGAGGGTCCCGTTATATCGTTCGACTAGGCCGTCAGTTTGTGGGTGGTATACTGATGTTCGTATTTGACGGAGATCCACTAGCTGACAAACTTCCTTCATTAGTCTGGACATAAACGGGGAGCCCTGGTCCGTTAGTATTTCCTTCGGGAACCAACGCGGGAGAACAATTCAATCATTTTGTCGGCAATTACTCGGGTGGTGGGGTTGCGTAAGGGAAAGGCTTCGGGATAGCGGGTAGCATAATCTACTATGACCAAGGCGTATAGGTTTCCCTTTTTGGTTTTTGGTAATGGACCAATTAAGTCCATTCCGACCCTCTCAAAAGGGGTCCCTATGACGGGTAGAGGTTGTAATGGTACCGCCGGGGGTTGATGCAGGTTTTTCTTCTGGCAGATCTCACAGGTGGAACAATGTAGTTTGATGTATTTGTATATAACCGGCCAATAGAAGTGTCTAAGGACGTTCTGGGTCGTTTTCTCACTCCCTATGTGGCCTGCCAGTAGATGAGAATGCGAATAAAACATTATCTGATCCCTAAAGGGGGTGGGCACCAACAGCTGTAGGGACTCGTCCTTACTCCCTTGTCTATACAACATTCCCTCCTTGATTGTGAAGTGGGGGTATGGGGGATTGGTTTCACCCTGTGAATGGTGTGCTTGTTCCCAGGCATTAAAGAGGGAACGATCGTTCGCTTGTGCGAACCTAAAGTTTCTGTCCCCCTCCCACGGTTCTGGTGTTATATAAGCAGGGTGAGCTTGACCCTTTGTTATATAGTTAGGTTTATCTGAGAAGGCAGGGAGGCTGATCTCATAAAAAGATCTAGAAACTCGGGGTTGTCAGTCCCAATGATTAACTCCTCGGGCAACGTTTCTAGGACACCTAGTCTTACTCTGTGCTGAGCTCCCCCAGGGATCTCGAGCCTTAGGACTGCTACTGGATATGGTTTGGTATCCCCATGTACACACTTGATATTTACGACGGAGTGGGGCACCACCTGCTTGGTCTCTACGAATCTCCCTTGGACCACTGACTGCCGGCAACCCGAATCTAGGAGAGCCCGGACCAACAGCCCATTCACCCTTACACTTACGTAAAAAGAGCTCCCCAGTTCTGCTGTGTACATGACGGATTTGGGGACATATCCCACTTCCATGGGTTCTTCCTGTGACCGGCGATGAGGGCATAATCGGGCGATGTGTCCCCAAGTCCCACATTCGAAGCACTGGGGTCCTTTGCTAGGAAGGCCCTCTGGTCTGGCGGGGGATTGTCTCCGATTGGTCGCGGTTTCCTTTCAACTTTCTGCGGAATTGGGCGAGGCGCCCTCTCCTCTTCCCACGGAGCGTTGCGGGGCTGCGCTCGAGCGTAGGACGTTGCCATCTCGACGGCTTGGGCTATGGTCAATTGTGGTTGCTGCCGAAGCCACTTTTGGGTGTTGAAGGGCAGTGCTTCCAAATACTGCTCTAGGTACACCTTGTCCATTATCTCCTCCTTGGTGCTGGAAACCGGTGTCAGCCATTTGTCGGCAGCCATTTTTAGGTGAAAAATTAAGGTCTTAGGGTTCTCGCCAGGTCTTCCTCTTTCCTTCCGGAATCGAACTCTGTACGCCTCCGCATCTAGCCCAAGATGGTCTAGAATGACGGCCTTAATGTTAACATAGGGGACGTTGCCGGTGGCGTTGGCGACCTGATAAGCTGCCTGGGCCTCGCAAGTGAGCAATGGAGCGAGGAAGAATGGCCACTTCTCTACAGGCCACCCACACGCTAGGGCAGCTCTTTCAAAATTAAGGAGGAAGGCATCAGGATCCTCCCCCGCAACGTACTTTTGTAGCGAAATCCCTGGTGGTCCCGGAGTGACTGGGCGGGGGCTGGGTCCATGTCCAGGTACAGGGTCCCTTATCATTGTTTACATGCCCTCCAGCTGAGCTGCTATAGTGGTTTTAAACGCTTCTCTATCGGCTTCAGCGGACTTGAGTTGTTGCCCCACCACCCAGCCTAACTGTTCCTGGCCCTTAATGATGTGCTGCAGTACTTCGTCCATCTTTTCCGTACAGATGTCGGTGGTTATGCTGCCCGCATTCTCCACCACTTGTTGCGGGATGTAATGAAACTCAGAGGCAGGAAGGTGTTTTGGTGACGGTTTATTCGCTCTCTGCACACTTTTTCTATGTTTTGTGGGGCGGTAGTAGGGTAAAGTATTCTCCTCCTCGAGCTCTTGGGCCAGGCGGTGGTTTTTAGGCGTCCTCCCTCTCCCGCTCCTCTCCAGGGTGCCTTGGTCTTCCGGACAGGACGGCTCTCCGGTCCAAGTGGCGAGGATGGGCTGAAAAAGGGACAGAAGGGAGAAGTGGGTCAGAGTAGTGCTCAAACGTCGTTACGTGAAAGGGGCCAGGGAGTGGAGGAATCGCACCGTGCTCAGAACTCTTATCCTATGTGACGAGTATTGTGAGGAAGGGGTACGGTGCTGGATACGGCTACTATGTTCTAGGCAAACGCTGGCGTCCCGCCCAACCCGCGATACGAGCCCATACCTGCTGGTGCCACGCTTCTCCCACGGAAACGTGGCGGGGCGAGTCATGGGGTCGTTGGCCTCCTGGCTCGGCTACCGGCAACTCTGGTAGATCTCTGGTGCTCTCGTGCTCCGTCTCTTCTTCCTCGTTCCTCAACCGACTCTCTCCTTTCTCTCTCCGCTCCTCACAGGTGTCCGCGCACACTTCTTCTGCACTGCTTCCAGGATATGACCGTTCCCACTCCTCGTCGTCACCACTGGGGGTGTGGTCAGCAGCGAGTTCGTCCCAATTAAAGAAACAGTACTCCCCTGTTGCGCCCGGGCTCCTGAAGGCTGTCTGTTCGTCCCGGATGTCAGGATTCTGAAGGTAAAGAGGGGACAGGTAGTAGGATATATAGTCAGTGCTTACAGGGTTGGTGACATTTCGATCGTGGTTGTGCTCTTTGTCACACTCACTCTCTACTAATCACTCTCTACTACTCTCTCTACTCTACTCTCTCTACTACTAACTATACTACTTTCTACTCTACTACTCACTCTACTAACTCTACTGCTCTCTACCACTCACTCTACTCACTCTGCTACTCTCTACTACTCACTCTGTACTACTCACTCTACTACTTACTCTCTACTACTCACTCTCTACTACTCACTCTCTACCTCTCACTCTCTACCTCTACCTCTCTCTACGCGCACACATATGCACATATATATATATATATATATATATATGTATGTATATATATATGCATTTATATATATGTTTGTATGTGGATATTACCTACTGGCAGTCGCCAGTAGGTAGTTATAGTTAGGACCTATTTTCCATAGGAAATCCGCAACATTCTATTTGGAATAATGTTGGCGCCGATTGACGAATCTTCGCGAAATTTTCCAAGCTTTTGGCCAGCTCCGGTCCGCTCCTATCCTGAAAATTTCACAGTGATTCGTCAAGCGGGGGCTGAGAAAAAAGGGGGGTCCAAAACGCGTTTTCCCCATGCATTTTCCAATAGGGCCTTTTGACGCAGCTACAGCCCGAACTGCTTAACGGAATTGCACCAAATTTGGCAAAGAGGTAGTCCTCAGTTCAGACTCGTGCCTTTTGCTTAAATGGTGTAAATCCGTCCAGTAGTTCTTGAGAAAATTAGAGTTAAAAAGATAGATATATCTGGGCAGAGCCTAACCACACATCTCATCGTGAGATCTGATTGGCTGTCAGCACTTCATCCAAGAAGTGTTGGCAGCCATCTTGGGACCAATATTCATGATAGCACCTCATTAAAAAGCATTGCAGTTAATAGAAGGTTTTAAGACTTTAGTTACAATATAAATCATTTGTTGATGGTACCATACTCATTTTAGGAATTGTGGTGCGTTCTAAGGTGATTTTACCATGTGAAAAAGCCTTCTGCTGTGATATCATGAATCATGTTTGAGAGAAAACTATTTTCTCATGCTTTTCCCACAGAGGTTTGGAAGGTGATCTATAAGCTAAACTGAGAGCATATTTTCTGTAAATTCACATTTTCTCTTTTTCAGTCATGTGAGAATGAAGTCTGACATTCTCAGTAAAACATGTACATCCAACAAGGGCAGAGACTGTCAGTTGATTCCTTTGTGTTCTACTGCAGCTTCCCAGAGTGTTCTAAAGAACAACTAGAGCGCTAACAGTCCTACTTATGACAAACGTATGGCACACCTGAAGCCATCTTGATTGGAATAAAGTGGTAACTCTTAAAACATTTAATTTACAAAGGAACAAAATGAGGGGGTTCATTTTGCCATAGAAAGTATGATTAGTGCTGCAGAAAGAAAAATTAGGGCACATTTTGAGTGACTTCTCAAATCCTCTTCTATTTCATTAAAAAGTTCTGACATGCAGACTGAAACGTGCACTTTCAATACCAGCAGCAGACGTCCCTGGTGAGCAGTAGCTTTACTACAGTGATCTAATGAGCAACTAGAGTGCTAACATTCAAAATTTATGGCAAATGTGTGACATATCTGAATACCTTCTTGAAGGAATCAAAGTAAAAAACTGAAAGCATTTCCTACTGAGGAGACTGTAGTAAATGAGGAAATTAGGAAACTTCATAACAAATAAGTCTCCCAAAATGGCCACCAGAGACAAAAGAGCCCAAATGTAGCCCAAATATCACCCCGATGTAGCCCAAGTATAGCCCAATGACAGAATGTCCCAGAGTGTTCTAGCGAACAACTAGAGTGCTAACAGTCTTACTTATGACAAAAGTATGGCACACCTGAAGCCATCTTGATTGGAATAAAGTGGTAACACTTAAAACATTTAATTTACAAAGGAACAAAATGAGGGGGTTCATTTTGCCATAGAAAATATGATTAGTGCTGTAGAAAGAAAAATTAGGGCACATTTTGACTTCTCAAATCCTCTTCTATTTCATCAACAAATTCTGACATGCAGACTGAAACATGCACTTTGAATACCAGCAGCAGACTTCCCTGGTGAGCAGTAGCTTTACTACAGTGATCTAATGAGCAACTAAAGTGCTAACATTAGAATTTATGGCAAATGTGTGACATATCTGAATACCTTCTTGATGGAATCAAAGTAAAAAACTGAAAGCATTTCCTACTGAGGAGACTGCAGTAAATGAGGAAATTAGGAAACTTCATAACAAATAAATCTCCCAAGATGGCCACCAGAGACAAAAGAGCCCAAATGCAGCACAAATATCGCCCCGATGTAGCCCACATGTAGCCCAATGACAGAAGTGTGCAAAACACTTATTTTTTGTGTATTTGCAGTTTTATATAATGCAAACTTGTCAGGTATTGGAGTGCTTTACATCAGCATTGGTTACATCACACAAGATCAAATTCATTTTGGTTGTAGACAAGGGCAGATTAAGTGATTTGACCGGAATCACAGAATGTTGAGCTGAAGCAGAAACTCCAACCTGGTTCCCCAGTTGCAAAGTCTGCAGCTCTGGAAGTAACACCACATATTCTCCCCTAAGTGCAACATTTAATCAAGTGGTCAACTGGATAAAAAAACATAAAGATTACAAATAATTTAAATGTTCTTTGTCGCTATTTGAAAACTCAGAAAATATGTCCTCATTTTAGTTTTTTAGAGCACTAACCATAATTTTGATGCAAATAAGACCCTCTCATATATGTAATATCCAAAGGAAATGCTCTCGGTATTACAGTTTTGATTACATCAAGATGACGTCAGGCGTTCCACACTTTTGTAATAAATATAGAATGTTAGCAATCTAGTTGTTCATTGGGATGCTGTTGAGAGGCCAGGGTCACGGACTGTGAAAATTGAAGGCAGGTAGGGGAGTGCAGAGGCAACAATTTGACCACACTGGGCAGGCAGGAAGGGCAGTGGCAGCACAACAGACTATGGAGGGCAGTGGAAAGGGGGGCAGGGGCAACAAACCAACAATACAGGACTGGCAAGAGTGTCTGTGGCAATATAATAGACCATTGTGGGCAGAAGGAAGAGGCAGTGGTAGTACAACCATACATGCCAACAGACCGGTTTCAGCCAGGAAACGTCCAATGTTTTTAAGCACAAATGGGCTTTATTTGATCTGTCTCCTGTCTACAATCTCCTCTTTTTCAATGTAACTCAAAGGGGAAAATCAATACCCCAGTTTTTTTTTCAAAATCTCCCTCTTACTAAGTTCAAAATGTTCGCAAGTATGGTACATTGGATCATGGTAGGCAGGAGTAATTGGGGTAGGGACATGGACTTGGATAACAGAGGACAGGAGGGACATGGAGAGGTGCACCAAACTGACCCTACAGGGCAGGCATCAGGGTTTGCAGCAGCACAATACACGACAAGGGGCATGCGGGACGGGAGTGCAGCACAACAATCCATAGAAAGCAATAGGGAGGGGACAGGACCATGCACATGGACAACAGAGAACAGAGTGGAAAGAGGCATTGGTAGCTAGCTGACCATAATGGACAGACAGGAGAGAAAGCTGCAGCATAACAGACCATTAAGGGCAGGAGGGACGAATCAGGGGCATTACAATGGAACAGACAAGCCAGGAGGGAGGGAATAGGGGTCTGCACAAGGAAATAGAGGGCTGGGGGCAAGGGGGCAGGGCAGAAGCAGCAAGATGACCATGGAGGTCAGGCAGGATGGGCACTAGAAACAAGACACACCATGGAGAGCAACAGTGAGACTTTGATGGCATACACACAGACCATGGAGGGAAGGTGGGAGGGGGTCAAGGGCAGCTAGCTGACCACACAGGGAAGGTGGGAGGGGCCATTGCAGCACAGAAGACCATGCATGGCAAGCGGGAGGGTTAGTGGCAGCACAATGGCTATGATGGGCAAGAAGGAGGGTGCAGGGGCATGCACAAAGGTCCATGGAGGATAGAAGGGAGGGTCAGGACCTGGGCACAGACAAGAGAGTTCAGGGGAAGGGGCCTCACAACAGACCGCGTGGGGCAGGCAGGAGGAGCAGTTGCAGCACAACAGACCAGGGAGGGCAGAAGGGTGTGGCAGTAAAATGGACCATGGAGGACAGGAGGAAGGGGATAGGGGCATGGCATGTGGACAGGCAGGGTGGAGGTGGCAGGGACAGGTTACAGTCATCTGACAATGCTAGGCAGGTGGGAGGGGAGTGGCAGCTTAACAGAACACTCAGAGTAGATAGGAGAGGCAGGTCCATGGAACATGGTGGGCAAAAAGGATGGAGCAGGGGCATGCACAAAGACATCGGAGAGCAGGGGGAAGGAGAATAGGGGCAGCAAGCTAAGCACAGAGGCCAAGCAGGAGGTCAATGATGGGGCATAGAATTGGGCAATGGAGGGCAGGAGGAGTGGACTGGTACATCATGCTAAATGGAGGGCAGTGGCAGCTCATCAGACCATGCATGGCAGGAGGGAGGAGGCTAGTCCATGGATTCAGACAACAGTGGATAGGGAGGATGTGGATGGGGCAGCAAGCTAACTGTTCAGAGAAAGTGGGTATTAGGAACTTTATTGTTTTTAAAATGTGTGTCTGTGCGAACTACTTAAAATATGAACAAGTATGCAGCATAATCTCACTTTTATTCAGGAAGAAGAGGACATTTGTGACTGTGACTCCGGGCTCACTTGGCAGAAACACCCCCTGACCCTCCACCCCCTATCGCAAAATGTAATGCAAGTGAAAAGGGTAGGTGGACGTAGTGTAATATAGAACATAGTCCTGAGAGCACGATTGAAAATGAAAACTAGATATAGTATATGGTATAAACTATGCACCAAAAAGTGTGATATAAGATGAACTGGGGCGTGAAATATAATATGCAATACATTGTGCGCAATGACAGATTCATTGGAGAGCGCGAGATAGCAGAGGCGCTAGCGCGTGCTATTCGATATGCGCCTTGGAGTGTAATATGTTATGTTATGTTAAAATAAACTTATATAGCGCACAGCTACTCTAAAAGAGTGTCCCGGCGCTTTCCACAGGCGGCTCCGTGTGTAATAACATAACAAGAAAAGAAAACTAATACTGAAAAGAAGAAAAAGAAAGAACCCCGCAAAGAAAACAGTTAAACATTAAAAAGCCAAGTCTTCAGGCTCTTCCTGAATTGAAGCAGATTCGAGGTGCTGCGTAGCGCCAATGGCAGAGAGTTCCACAACTGGGGTGCCTTAAAGCTGAAGGAACGGCCCCCAGTCCGCGCCTTCCGCACACGTGGCACCACGGCAGTAAAAAGAGATTCGGACCGCAGTGAGCGGGCAGGACGATAGAAGTTCAGTCTACGCCGTAGGTACCCAGCCCCTGAGCCAAACAAGGCTTTATGCATCAACGTAAGGGATTTGAACATAATCCGCTTACGGATAGGCAGCCAATGAAGCCTTTGCAACAGCCCAGAGGCTCGTGACCGCCTATGCAGGCCAAAGATGGCACGAGCAGCAGAGTTTTGTGCCACCTGCAGGCGTTGGACCAGGTAGTCCGGGAGGCCAAGAAAGAGGGCATTGGCATAGTCGAGCCGGGACCCGATGAGCGCCTGCACTGTAATCCGCCTATGCTCCGCAGAAAGCAGTGGAAGAAACTTGCGGAGCATCTTCAGAATACCAAAGCAGGTTCCGGCCAGACCCAAGATGTGCGCTCTCAATGATAACTTATTATCAAGTTTGACGCCAAGATTTTTAGCGACCGCAGATGATTGTATCGGAGGGCTCATTTCAGATGGCCACCATTGCCGCCACTCAGGGTCGGTGACACAGCCGAAAAATAGGACCTCCGACTTACTGGAGTTGGCCTTCAGGTTGTTATGATGGAACCAATATGCACAGGGCAGTGTTGTGTAACCTAACTAGTCTCTAAAGTTGTAATATAAAATATGTGCTGGGGAGTGTAACGTTGCATATGCACTGTGACAAAGATATGGATCCCAGATTGTAATATGTATGGCACTGTGTGTTATAACATAGGCATCGAGGAAGGCACGTTAGATGGGGCAATATAACCCGTGCGAAGGCAAGTGTGGCATGACATAATCACAGGGTGGTGTTACAGTGCACATGGGCTAGAGAGTGTCATAGCATACGCACTAGCTGGTGGAATACAACATAGAGGTGTGTGGCACTCGGCGGGCACTGGTGGGTGTAACACAGCATTAGGCTCAGCCAGGAGCACGCTGTGACTCTCAAGTGAGGTTTATCTCCTTTCCAGAGAGTAAAATAATAAGTATTACACATCCGGCGGTGGATGTGTGTTTCATTAACTGTGAGGGGGGTTTCTTGCATAGTTTGGTTGAATTTTTGTCGAATCCCCTTTGAATGGCTTGGTGTGCGTGTGTATTAAATGTGCCCGTCAATAGCTACCCATGTTAGTATTCATAAACGACAAGGGTGTCTACTTGGAGAGTACCCACCGGCGGGGGCGCCGGGATTAGGCACGGTAGGGCGTCAGACACGTCAGAGCTTCACTAGCCAGACCCCCCAGGATATTGCGGCATGAATTCGCAAATTTAGTGGCACAAATATGGAAATTTAGCGGCACAAATATAGAAATTTAGCGGCATTTTTGCGGCACTTTGTTTTACTCATAATCATTCATTTTCAGCCTGAAATCGATAGAAACTGTTTTAGCAGAGTATTGCACTTGTAATAGGCATATTTAAAGTGTCTGCAGATCTATGGAAGCACAGCTTCAATTCTAACCCTGTGGGAGAGTACTGTATTTCTCCCTGGGATGTTCTAGTGCCCATGTATGCACCCCTATCAGGGCACCACTGATCCAGATCCGAGAGACAGGACACCTCTTCCTCAGGCACCCTCTTTTGAATTTTTTTTAATTAATGCTCTGGGGGCCCTCAACCATGAGATCAGTAATGTTGAGGAATGCCAAGGTGTCACCAAACAGGTTTCTCTAGAAGATAAGCAGGCTCTACCAGCATCAGAAGTCACCGGCCCCAGTACTAAAGCAAGTAACCTGAGTTGATTAAAGACATCTGGGTCCTCCTGATGGAGGAGAGTTAATCCTTGTATTTCACACAAACTTTTAACTATTGATTCCGATCCTGTTAATGCTGTGAAACCTTTAACTGATTTTTCTCAGTTCACACCCAGGTGAAAGTAAAAAAGGACTCTTTGCGTACTGTGAACCGTATGGATAAAGTGCTGCCCAATCCAGTTGGCAGTCCAGTGTATGCCACTACCGCTGTAGTGAATTTGGAGGTTAGGTCAGTTTCAACATCACAAACACTGTACATACCCAGCACTCAAGAGACTATTTGACGCATTCATGGTAGACTAAAAACCATAGAGTGTACCATTTCGACTTGCACACCTCTGATCACCTACCAACGTCAATTCGAAGATTTGAGGGTGCCACTGATGCCCCCCAATCTTGTGGGACCATGATTCAGATAGGTGTACTTCCAAGGAAACTAATACTCTACTTTTACATGTTTTCAGGAAACTTGAGGACATACTACAGCAGGTGCCAGCAGTGCTTCTATGTTTATGCTCTCTGGGCAAGGGGAGCTAGAAGCAGCCTGGCACACACATAGGCTGTGCTAATGTTTCAGGTTGGAAATTGAGACACAGAGAGCACCACAGCACTGTCATGCCCTGGAAACATAATGCAATGACACATTTTAAAAGGGGAGGCATATTACGCAACGTTTATTCGCACCTTCCAGGGTCAAAAAGCATGTAGGGCTCAAAGGCCCCCCCCCCCACTCCCCCTCCCCCCACCGTCGTGTGTGCAGCTCGGGCCGTGACATCTTCCCCGGCACACACACAGACAGATTTAGAGCTGCTGTAGGCAAGTGTCCGTATTATTGTAGCGGCACCTGAGTACTTTACAGTTCTTTTTAAAGACCATTTACATGTTAACAAAGCTTTGTTGTTTTCCACCCCTTCTTAGAGCCCCAGCATATCCACTCTGACAGTTGATGGAAGATTTAGCCCCCCATAAATGTTTATATATACCAAAGCATGAAAGGAAATGTCTGAAGCTCGGCACTGATTCAGTAACATCTTGCAGAAAGCGTCCACTGTGATTGACAGCCACATGAGTAAACACAAGCTGTGCCACTTTTGCAAAGATTGTTCTGCACACCGAGGCATTACATCTTGTCGAAGGTGGACTGCCGCCACTGACAGGATATTACAGTTTACTTGAGGGCACTTTTTCCACATTTACATAGTCCGTCAAGTTATGCAAAAAACTAAGACAAATTATGTGGCATAATCCAGCACATTCTGTGGCACTGACAGTATTACTTCACAACATTTTAACAGTTTAGTTCTGTCAGGGAAAACATTTCACCACATTTCCGAAATTTCGCGGGCAGTTTTGTAAAAATCGCGGCATTTTTACAAAACTGCCGATTTCGCGATTTTTTTGCAAATCGCGAAATCCTGGAGGGTCTGACTAGCGGTGTAAATACATTCCACGTGGATTCATTGTATGCATAGTCGCCTTTTAATGAATATCACGCAAATCGTCATGGTGATGGGTACATACGGTTTGTCCAGCATGTCCTAGGTGTTTCTATAAATATATATATTTTTTATTAAATAATAAAAAACAAAGGCCGGCCCCGGGGGATGGGGTCCCTGGGGCCATAAGTGGTCTGAGGAGGGGGGCAACGCAGCCCCCCTCCTAAAAACAGGCCAAGACCCGGGGTTTGGGGTCCCCGGGGCCGATTACGGCCTTGGGGGGGGGGAGGGGGGCCATGCAGCCCCCTTCCAAATTAATTTTTTTCAACAAAAAAAATTAGGGTGCAGGCCCTGGGGGATGGGGTCCCCAGGGACAATAAATTAAAAAAAGAAGGGGGGCCACACAGCCCTCCTTCTTAAAAAAATAAATAAAAGACCGGCATCGCGCTGGAGGCCACGCCCCCTTCTTGCAGCACTCTGCAAACGCGTCCCCTGGCCAGTTGTAAGTTGGGAAATTAATTCCCCTTCAATATTGAGGGTCCCTGAGGGCCAACTAACCCAACAGGTATCTCCAGTATGCGCAAGGGAGCTGCGTTGCAGACAGGTGTTCTGAGGCCATGCCCCTTTTTACACCTCTATGCAACGCAGCTCTGTGGCGCTTACTGGAGGTACCTAGTGGGCTAGTTTGACCCTAGGGACTCTTAGGATTCACGGGGACTTAATCTCTCAACTTAGAACGGCCACAGGGCGCGTTTACACAATGGTGAAAGGAGGGGACGGGGCCTGAGGTGACATGTGCAAACACGCCCAGTGGCTCGTTTTAAGTTTGGGAAATAATTCCCTTTCAATCCTGAGGGACCCTAGGGGCAACTAGCCCACCAGGTGCTTCCAGTAAGTGCCACTGCTCTGCGTTGCAGAGAGGTGGTGCAGGCCGTGCCCCTTTTACACCTCTCTGCAATGGCGCTTACTGGACGTACCTAGTGGTCTAGTTGGACCCTAGGGACCCTCAGGATTCAAGGGGACTTAATCTCCCAACTTAAAATGGCCACAGGGCGTGTTTACACAGTGGGGAGGGGACGGGGCCTGAGGTGACGTGTGCAAACATGCCCTGTGGCGTGTTTTAAGAGGTAGTTTTAATCCCCTGCCCGATTATATACTAGGGGCTTACAGATGAGGTCATGCTAATCACAGGGGGACCCCAACGCATAGTGTTCCCTAGTGTATGTAGGTGTTTTCACTGTATTCTTAACATAGCACTGGCTCTAGGACTGGTTAGTCAGACTCAGTTACCACCAGTATCCATCTGAAAAAGTTGAGGGTACAGGATAATTTTGCAACAAGGCTTCTTTCTGCTCTTCTGTTTGTTCTTTCTGCACGTTATCCTTCTCCCTGCACTTTTCTTCGTCTTTGAGGACTTCTGTTGCTTCTTTCTGCATTTCTTTTTTTTCTTTCTGTGCGTTTTTTCTTCTTTCTTCACATGTCCTATCTCTGTAGGCATAGTTAGAAATTAGCATTTAAAAAACCTTTGAAATTCACTGAAAGAACCATAGGTTTCAGGCATGTTATAGTTAGGAATTAGCATTTAAAAAACCTTAAAAATTCACTGAAAAAACCATAGGTTTCAGGGGCGTTCTAGTTAGCTAGACTTTTCACTCGTACAAAACCATTGAAATTCCCCCGTTATAGTTAGTTCAGCTAACTATAACTCGCGCGCCCGCAATGCACTGCTGATGACATCACATATTACATCACACATGACATGGTTAGTGACATCACTCATGACATCACTGATGACATCTCAAATGACATCACTGATGACATCATCCAGTGAATGTGTGTTTTTCTGAAAATTACATATGTTTTATATATGTACATCTCAAGGTCGATGGAAGAATAAATGGGTAAATAAGTGTCTAAATGGATGATTTGTTTTTGAAAAATTGATTGTATAACTGACTGATTAAGTGTATCTTAGTGAATACATGGCTTAGTGAGTAATGTTTAAATATGTAAATATCTGTATCAGTCTCTCACTTTGTGTATAAGTCGCTGCATGGGTTCTCTTTCAATACTGAGGGTCCCTGAGGGCCAACTAGCCCACCAGGTACCTCCAGTATGCACCACGGAGCTGCGTTGCAGACAGGTGTTCAGAGACGACGCCCCTTTTTACACCTCTCTTCAACGCTGCCCTGTGGCGCTTACTGGAGATACCTAGTGGGCTAGTTTGACCCTACAGACCCTTAGGATTCAAGGGGACTTAATTTCCCAACTTAGAACAGACACAGGGTGCGTTTACACAGTGGTGAAGGGAGGGGACGTGGCCTGAGGTGACGTGTGCAAACAGGCCCTGTGGCGTGTTTTAAGTTGGGGAATTAATTCCCCTTCAATCCTGAGGGCCCCTGGGGGCCAACTAGCCCACCAGATGCTTCCAGTAAGTGACGCTGCGTTGCAGAGAGGTGATGCAGGCCGTGCCCCTTTTTACACCTCTCTGCAACTGCGCTTACTGGAGGTACCTAGTGGGCTAGTTTGACCCTAGGGACCCTCAGGATTCAAGGGGACTTAATCTCACATATTAAAACGGCCACAGGGCACGTTCACACAGTGGTGAAGGGAGGGGATGGTGTAGGAATGTGGCTCTATATATACTGGACCAAAGTAAGGTACAGTGTGTATAGAGTCCCCAGTCCCCAGAGGTTTGGCAGAGGTTAAAGTTAGATATAACCTTACTCTGTAAAGTGGTAGTTTGGTCGATCAGTAAGGCAGTATGAGAGGACAGTGTAAAGCATTTGTTGTACACACTCAGTCAGCAAATGGTCTCACACACTCAAAAACTGAACTCTATGCCAATTGTTTTGTATCAAAAGATGTAGTTGTTTTATTTTAGAACCAACAAGGTATCAAAATAGACTTTCTCAGGATGAGTTACTTTAGTTAAAAACTTTTCAAATAGGCAATAGACTTTTTGAATGCAATAGTTACAGTTTGTTGCAATAGGCAACACAATTTCAAACACAATGCAACATTGAGCTCAATGGGAATTTCTGGTTAAATGCAATTAGTTACTTTGTAGATTACTTTTCTAAACACAGGACTGGATCCTAGATTCAGTCCCGGGACATGAGCTGTAAACAGTTAAGTAAAAGCGTTTTGGTTACAGTAGTGATTTTTAAGGAATATTATTGTATTTTAAAAGTTGACACTTTGAAACTTTTTCAGTTGGAATTACCAATGTTATCCTATGGAAGGAATTTCAATTTGCAGGTACAGTATGTTCACGTTACTTTTGTAACCCAGTCTTGGACTCCTCGGTTCAACACTGGTACCTCTATCTAAAACAGGCAAGTAATTACGTTTTTATCGTTGGCACGATTTTTAGAGAATATTTGTAAGTTTCAAAAATCGACACTTCGAAACTTTTTCAGCAAAAAGCAGGCAATGATATCCTATGGAAGGAAATTCAAGTTACTGGTAAGTACGGTTAAAATTACTTTTCAGGATCTGTACTGGGCTCAAAGATGCAGCACTGAGGTCTCTCCTGATAACAGGTGAGTAAATCGGAATTCGTAGTTCGGCTGATTTTAGAGGAATATTTGTAAGTTTCAAAACTCCACACTTTTCCAAGCGAAAGCAGTCAATCTTTGCCTATGGAAGAAAAGTGAGTTATCGGCTTTTAGGTAAGTACTCGACTGGCAGAGTTAAGGTTCTGGGCATAGACTCGGGGGTCTCCGAGGGTCAGGTAGGTACAGTTGGCACACCCTCAGCGGCACAGGGGCAGCCGGGTGCAAAGGTAGTTAGGCCTAATGTTAGGCAGGGGGCCTCCGGTTGGTGGCTGCTGGCCAGCAGGCCACGCGGCTGTGGGAGCTGGGCTCCTGGTCACATGCTCAGGGCAAATGGGGAAGTAGGATAGGACAAAGGTTGCACTGCCAGGGGCACTCGGGTGGCTGCGTGCAGGGTGCTTTTGAGCCATCGGGCGCTCAATATTATTCAATGGAGATCTTTAAAAGGGAACAAAGGCTGCAGGCTCGGGGACCGTGGATCTTCTGGGGCGACCAACACTTCGAGGGGTAAGTTGGGATCTTGGAGGGTAGGTAGGCACCCTGGAGTTGGGCACAGGAGGCCGGGAGCGCCGAGTGCACGGGTGTCTTTGGACGTCGGGAAATCTTACCCTCTGCTGGTTGCGGTTGGAGGGGTCCCTGGTTCTGAGTCTGCAGGCGTCCTCTGGGTTGTTGAGGAGGGTCCTTGGGCACTGGATTCCAGGTCAGAATTGCCGGGGGACGTCCTCAGGGTCTTTATCCACTCGGGCACAGGCTGGGCTCGGCGGGTGCAGAGTGGGCTGGATTCGCGGTTCCTGGCTGGCACCAGGGGTGTTTCTGTTTGAGCAGAGCCACTGCTCATGGGAGTCCCAGTCTCTAAGAGGGTCAAGGCAGGCAGGTCCTCCGGGGTTCTTGAGGTTGCTGTCCGCAGGAGACGCCGGGATTTAGCAGGAGCAGTTTCAAGGATCAACAGGCCTGTAGGGCTGGGGCCAAGTCAGTTGGTGTCGTCCTCTTGTTAGCAGCTGTACAGCAGGTCTTCTTCTTCTTGGTCTTCTTTCTTGCTTTGAAATTAGGATCTGAGGAAGGAAGGTACAGGGTGCCCAAATTTAGGGGTGTTATAGGTAGGGTAAGGGCAGGGACCAATAGGTCCCTGTCCTGGGTTGAGTACACCCGCTATCCTTCTCTCCTGTGGGAGGGGGGCAGGAGCCTATCTCTGATTGGGCAGGGCACCCCATCCACAAGATGGCCGGGGCCCGGAGTTGTGCTTCACCTCGCCTCTCCCACCTGAGGGGTGGAGTTGGAACAGGCTAGCACACCTCATTTCCTCACGTAGGGTTTCCCGCCAGTCTTCCTGCCAGAGTGGGGGTCCGAACCGGTGGGGGCCAGTTGCTGAGTACAGCAAGTGGCCTGGAGAAGCTCACAAAGGCGGCATGCCTTTGAAGCTTCCCCCTGCCAGGGATGTGTGCCATGTCAACTCTTTATTTAGTTCTGCACCAGGACACTCAGTCTGCAAAGGAAGTGTTTGGGTGTCAGGGTGCAGGGCCCCTAGGGGTGGCACAATAAGTGCTGCAGCCCTTAGGGGTCTTCTGTGGTCACAATGCCCTGGGTACCATTTACCAGGGGCTGAGGTGGCCAGAGATACCAATAGGGTTTCAGCTTCAATACAGTTTTAGGGAAGGAACACAGGCCCTGGGCACCTGATTGGCAGGAGCCCAGGGCACATTCAGTCAAAGCACATCAGCAATTCAGCAAAACGTGGGGGCATACCATGCAAGAAAGATGGTACTTTCTCACAGATGGGGCCTGAGGTGACGTGTGCAAACACGCCCTGTGGCGGGTTTTAAGATGGGGAAATAATTCCCCTTCAATCGCGAGGAACCCTGGGGGCCAACTAGTCCACCAGGTGCTTCCAGTAAGTGCCACTGCGCTGTGTTTCAGAGAGGTGGCCCAGGCCGTGTCCCTTTCTTACACCTCTCTGCAACGCAGCTCTGTGGCGCTTACTGGAGGTACCTAGTGGGCTACTTGGACCCTAGGGACACTCAGGATACAAGGGAACTTAATCTCCCAAATTAAAACGGACACAGGGCGCGTTTACACAGTGCTGAAGGGAGGGGGATGGGGCCTGAGATGACGTGTACAAACACGCACTGTGACGGCAATTAAGATGGGGAAATGATTGCACTTCAATCCTGAGGGACCCTGGGGGCCAACTAGTCCACCAGGTGCTTCCAGTAAGCGCCACTGCGCTGCGTTGCACAGAGGTGGTCCAGGCTGTGCCCTTTTTTTTACACATTTCTGTAATGCAGCTCTGTGGCGCTTACTGGAGGTACCTAGTGGGCTACTTGGACCCTAGGGATCCTCAGGATTCAAGGAGACTTAATCTCCCAAATTAAAACGCCCACAGGGTGCGTTTACACAGTGGTGAAGGGAGGGGATGGGGTCTGAGGTGACGTGTGCAAACATGCCCTGTGGCGCATTTTAAGATGGGGAAATTATTCGCCTTCAATCCTGAGGGCCCCTGGGGGCAACTAGTCCACCAGGTGCTTCCAGTAAGCGCCACTGAGCTGCGTTGCAGAGAGGTGGTCCAGGCCGTGCCACTTTTTTACACCTCTCTGCAACGCAGCTCTGTGGCGCTAACTGGAGATACCTGGTGGGCTAGTTGGACCCAAGGGACCCTCCGGATACAAGGGGACTTTATCCCCCAAATTAAAACGCCACAGGGCGTGTTTGCACACGTCAGCTTAGCCCCTCCTCTCCCTTTACCACAGTGCAAACGCGCCCTGTGGCACGTTCTAAGAGGTAGTTTTGATCCCCCTGCCCTATTATGTTCTAGGGGCTTACAGAGGAGGTCATTCTAATCACAGTGGTACCCCAACGCATAGTGTTCCCTGGTGTATGTAGGTGTTTTAACTGTATTCTAAGTGTCTTTTAGCATAGCACTGGCTCTAGGACTGGTTATTCAGTCAGTTACACCAGTACCCATCTGAAAAAATCTTTAAAACTGCACCAAAACTCAAACACTTATAAATTCACCCAGGCACTCTCCTTGCAATATTCTAATCATTCAGTCACTACCCAAGTGCTCATGCACAGAGCCAGGCCTTAGCACATGGACTGCTTCAAACTCCTATCCACTATGCATGCAGTCCTCTAACCACCTACGTACTTATCTTTCACACCTTTAATTCCCCAGTCAGTATACATACACTTCCAGCAAACACCCTGTCACTCCTCTTGCACTCCTCAGGTTACCCATTCAGCACCATGTAATAATCCATTCACTGCACCAAAACCCAAACACTTATAAATTCATCCAGGCACTCTCCTTGCAGTACTCTAATCATTCAGTCAGTACCCAAGTACTCATGCACTGAGCCAGGCCTTAGCACATGGACTGCTTCAAACCCCTATCCACTATGCATGCAGTCCTCTAACTACCTACACACTTGTCTTTCACACCTTCAATTCCCCAGTCAGTATCCATACACTCCAGCAAACACCATGTCACTCCCTTGCACTTCTCCAGTGACCCATTCAGCACCGTGTACTAATCCATACACTGCGACAAAAGCCAACCACTTATACATTCACCCAGGCACTCTCCTTGCAGTACTCTAATCATTCAGTCAGTACCCAAGTAGTCATGCAGTGAGCCAGGCCTTAGCACATGGACTGCTTCAAACCCCTATCCACTATGCATGCAGTTTTCTAACCAGCTACACACTTATAGTTCTGCACTTATACATTCAACAAAAAAAACAATATTTCAGTTTCAAAATTTTAAACATTTTTATTTCCATTTATATTAAAAATATGTAATGTAATTTAAAAAATAAAACATGTAAAAATAAACAGTTAAACTGTAGAATATCAGCATTAAAAAAATACATATAACTATTACATTTAAAAATTAACATTAAACAAACCTTCGAAATTCACTGAAAAAACCATAGTTTTCAGACATGTAATAGTTAGGAATTAGCATTTAAAAAACCTTAGAAATTCACTGAAAAAACTATAGGTTTCAGGGCTGTTATAGTTAGCTGGACATTTCACTCGTACAAAACCATTGAAATTCCTCCGTTATAGTTAGTTCTGCTAACTATAACTCGCGCGCCCGCAATCCACTGCTGATGATGTCACATATTACATCATTCATGACATGGTCAGTGACATCACTGATGACATCTCAGATGTCACTGACCATATCATGAATATAATGTATGTATGTATGTAAATATGTGTGTGAGGAATATATGTACATATATGTGTGTGTGCGTGTGTGTGTGTGTGCGTGTATGTGTGTGTGTGTGTGTGTGTGTGTGTGTGTGTCCCTAGGAAAAGCGTTTATTGTTTTGCCGATAACTTTGGCGTTGTTTGACAAATCTTTACGAAATCTTAAAAACTAGTATAACAGTGGTTCAGCTTCTATTTGAAAGTTTTGGGGTGATTTGTCAAGTGAGGGCCAAGAAAAGGGGGGGCCGAAAACAAGTTTTGCCCATTCATTTTTCAATAGAGATTTTAGACATGACCACAGCTCAAACCATTGGACGGAATTACACCATATTTGGCTGGAAGGTATCTTTTGGACCAGAAAGAGACCTTTTCGTGAATTGGTGTAAATCTGTTCTGTATTTTTTGAGATATTGATGAAAATCCAAATTTGTATAAATCAGGACGCGAAGTCTTCCTAGACCCTCCCGATCTCATGCTGAGATCTGATTGGCGGCCAATACTTCAACCAGAAAGTGTTGGTAGCCATCCTGGGACTGGGCTTCAGCCGAGTCCCACAAAGTACTACCTGTTTACAAGATCGTTGATGCATTAACACACTGCAAAAAAGTATTTGGGCAAGAGAGAGCTGCGGGAATGTAGCAATGCCGTTGGTTGGTTGCTAATGAGCACTCCAACATTGTTTGAAAACATGTATTAGATGATCAACCCTTTGTTGTTTGAGATTACATAAACTTACCATCATTGCAATGTGGGTGCCATCACTGGGCAACATGTGGAGTTCACTGTACTGGCATGGCCGCCACGAAAGACTGTATTATCACCAGTAATATTGCAGTCCTCTCTCTCTGTCTATTATGAATTCTCCAGTGGGACAGCAGGAGTCAGACATTACTACCCTGTTCAGGTTGCTGCCTTCTACGTCTTCACCTCCTGGCATGGCTTTAAGTGGGCCAGGTCCTGCCGGTGCTCAGCACCATAAGTTCCTAAATAGATGGTGCTTAGATGTGTCCCTATCGGGCTCTACATTTTTGCCCTCACCCTCAGGGTGAAAAAAAGCTTAACTCTGCAGCAGTACCACACTTCCCTGCTTTTGATTTAATGTCAAAGGGACTTGTTATAGTTCTTTCACAGTCTCATAATTTCATAAATTACGCTTTTTCAATATTCTATACAACGAATCCATAGTTGTTGCTTATTTATGTATGCAACTAGCAACCATTTGACAAAGCCAATAGTCCTGGCTTGTTGTAGGTGTAATGTTGCTTGCTGTATTTTATATTTGGATGTCATGCAATGAAAGCAGTAGTAAAATACCAGTTGGGCAGCACACTATGCTAATCGCAGATTTTTAGCTTGCGTGTTATTAAGCCACACCCTTAATTACATCGGCCATGCCCCCCCTCCCCCAGTTTTTCCATCCCACTTTAAGCCCTGTCTCCTGGGACCTAGCACCGGACTTGAAACAAAAAGCAGCCTCTCACATTTTGTCAGACCAGTCCTCAAGCCTCAGGGTCGCTGGTGTGGGGGCGGGGCAAAGTTTTTGAAAATAAAATTACAAATCTGGTGCGTTTTACAACACATTTTTCATTATAGAACCTTGCCCAGTGATTGACTGAATGGATGGAGTTTAGAGATAGGGCTGCAATGCTCAATGTGTAGTTAAATAGTTGGATAGTTGAGTAGTGGATGGATGAATTAATTCAAGAATGGATGACAAGGAATAAGAACTTTTAGCTACATGGAGAAGATTGTCTCGATGCATTGACCAAGGGCGGGTTTTCTGGTTTTCGCTCTGCATACACTACCACCACCAACATGCTTAGCCCTGATGTATTTTACCAGTGCTTTGATTTAGCGCCTCAAAGAAATAAACACACAGCCTTAAGCTTTGATAGAAAAAGAGAAGAAAATAACCATGTTTGGCCGAATTGCACAATGTGAAACAAGGAAACCTTGCATCAGTCCCGGCTACCACTTGACCACATTGTGTGGTCATAGCCACTTACTTTTTTTTTTTTTAATAATACCTCCTTTTCCTTCATCTATGCATAACAGCACTTTTAAATATGTCGGTGCAGGGCTTCTGCGGTGCACAACAACAAAAGACTATAATGTTACTCAGTCTATAGTAACATTATAGTACATATGGAGGGCAAAAGACAACTGACTTTACAACCGACAGCATCGTAGTCAGGGTGGCATGAATGTTTCTAAGTGCATGATTAGAATCACTTCTAACAAGTGTCACTCAATGGACTGGTATAATTTAATGCACTATTTATTTATTTAATTATGTGTTTTATAGAGCGCGAACTTGACCCGTTACGGTATCAGTGCGCTTTACAGGAGAGCAAAGCAATATACAGACAGACTTAGGATCAAGCCAGTACCAGCTAGAGTAGTAAGGAGAGGGATGTCGGATACATTGGGGAAGAAGGGCACGTATTTACAGTTTACATAACCAGATACTCTAGGCGAGATACCAAATTTACAGAATACATTTACAATTATTCGAGTCAGGCCCCAGGTTTCTGATAGGATGACACGGTAGTCCGAGGGGAGGTAGTGGACGGCCCTAGGTCGGGCTATGGTGGTGGTTGAGGCAATTTTTAGCCGAGAGATTTGCCCATAAGGAAGGTTTTGGCATCCTTTTTGAAGCAAGTCAGTAAGGGGATTCTTCTGATGTCGGGTGGGAGAGAGTTCCATATTCTTGGAGCAGCCCCGGAGAAGGCCCGATTGTACGTTTTTTTTTCCGAAAGCGTGCAGGTTGGAGTTTCTGGTTCCTCCGAAGATCACAAGTTTCTGTGTCAGATATGCAGGGGAGTTAGAGTATAAAGCTATGTGCGTGATGCATGCTAGTTTGAGCTGTATTCTTGCCTCCAGGGGAAGCCAGTTGAGAGCTTTCAGGGGTGGGGAAATATGATTGTATTTCCTAAAGCCGGTAAGTAGTCTGGTGGCCGCATTGAGGCAGGCTTTAAGAGGTGCCAGGGATATCTTCGGTAAACCAGAGAGGGTTGAACAGCCGTATTCCAGTCTAGAGATGACGAGTGCTTGGACTGCCATTTTTAGGTCGGGAGCTTCGAGGAAGGGTTTCAATTTCCTAAGGTAGTTCTGGTGGAATCTGGCTGTTTTGTCCATCGAATTGATGTGGTCCCGCATGTTCAGGTTGGTGTCAAGGGTAATTCCCAGGGATTTAGCCGAGTTCACAATGGTCGGTGGGCAATTTAAGGCTGTTATAGCCTTAATCCATGATTGAGACTCGAGGTTAGTATTGGGAGGGGAGATCAGGAGAAATTCTGTTTTCTTTGCATTGTTGATTGGATGCGAGCCATTGGACAGTGAGTTTCAGGGCTTCGTTCAGGGAGAGAGTCTTTTCAAGAGACGAGGTTTTGATGTAGATCTGGTTGTCATCAGCGTACATATGATAGGAGATATTAGCTGCACGCAATAGTTCGGTAAGCGGTTCTAGGTAGAGGTTGAAAAGAGTGGGGGACAGGGTTGATCCTTGAGGGACTCCAACTGTGACCGGGAATGGTGATGAAAGGTTGACATTGTTTAGGAATCTCTGTGACCGGTTGTGGAGGAAGGACCTAAACCAATTCTAGAACAGTGCCATCTAATCCCATTCTGAGTTTGAGGTGTTCGAGTAATTTTTCATGGTTGACCGTGTCGAAGGCCGAGGATCGGTCCAGGAGACAGATTTGCCGTGGTCGAGGGCTTGGAGGGCATCATCCACAATGTGGAGCATGGTGATTTGGGTGCTATGCCCTGGTCTAAATCCGGATTGAAAGTCATCGAGGAGGTGGAAGTTGTTGATGTGGTGACTTAGCTGCTGTTGCACACATTTCTCCAGCACTTTGGCTGAGAGGGGGATGTTGGAGATGGGTCTGAAGATGTCTGGGGAGGCTGGATCCAGCTACGGCTGTTTCAGAATGGGGAGGACCTGGCCGGCTTTTAGAGAGTCAGGGATCTTTCCCTGCTGGAGGCAGGCGTTGATTATTGTAGTCCAGCTGGGAATAATGGATTGGGCGATGGCAGCAAGGCAGTTGGCCGGGAGCGGGTCATTGAAATGGTTGTTCGGGTGTAAGGCAGAAAGGATTTTAGTGATGGAGTCTTCGTTATAGTCCTTGAAGACAGTCCAGTTAGCATGATTTTTGGGTGTATCCTGAGGGTGCGTCGCGGTGGGAGCAGGCGGGTCAGGAGGGGGTTGAGGGTGTGTGATGGCGCCGAGTTCGTTTCCAAGGGCCAAGATTTTGTCATGGAAGAAAGAGGAGAATACCTCTGAGGGTATAAGAGACTAGGGGGCATATCAGCAACAACCGGCGATAATTATTGCTAAGCGGTCTTAGCGCTAGGATAATTAGCGCCGGCTAGCGTGGATTTTTATCGCTAAGATAGCGTGCTATTAGCAACGCTTATCTCAAAAGCGATAAAAATCCTAGCGCTAACTGCCTAACGTGATATTATCGCTGGATACCTAGTGATAATCTCACGTAGTGTGGCATTAGCTTGTTGATAGGGCTCCACAAACTTAGCCATGATATCCACCTTCCATAGGATATCATGGCTAAGTCAGTCCTGAAGCAGGCGTAAGGAAAGTAGCGATAACAGGGGTTATCGCTACTTTTCCTGACGCTATGCTTCATAGCGTGGGGCTTGATAATAGGAGAAATGTCGCTTAGCGACATTTCTCCTGTCAGGTCAGGAACGCCCACTTTGCATCTCATTAGAGATGCAAAGCTGGGCGTTAGGAATTCCTACGCTAACGGAAGTTTTCACGCATCAGCGTGAGCTTGCTAATTAGGCGATAAAATTATCGCCGCTTTTCGTCCGATAATTCTATCGCCTCGCCTTGCTGATATGCCCCCACGGGGTATCTTTCGATTTTTGGCCAGTTTATTAGATCAGTGTTTGACCAGTTCGAAGAGTTTGTGGGGTCTGTTCTTGGCTTTGTCTAGTTCAGTTCTGAAGAAGTCTGTTTTTTAATTGAGTATGTTCCTGTTGTAGATATTTCTGGTCTGGCGGAGGAGTTTTAGATGTGCGGTAGAGGGGTGCTGCCTCCAGGATCTTTCGGCTTGCCGGAGGGCTCTCCTCTCGTTGTTAAGGGAACCCGTGAACCAGGGGTTTCTGTCTTTGATTTGGGTTCTTTTCAGTTTTAGTGGGGCTAGATCGTCAAGGATGTTTGAGATGGTCGCAGAGTAGTGATCATTGAGGCCATTGACTGTTGTGATATGCAATGGGGGGAGATTTGCATCGGGCCTCAAGTTCACTTCGGTCCAAGTTCTTGGTGTCTCTGATTCAGCGTTTAGGAATCGTTGGCTGCGGTGCTTTTGTCTTGTGGGTGCCAGGTAGATGGAAGGTGATGGCATGATGGTCAGACCAGTCGCAAGGGTCAATAGAGATAAGCTTGACAGTTGATTCTTTGGAGATGATCCAGTCAAGGGTGGCCCCTTTTGAGTGAGTTAGTAGTGAGCAGTCTTGGGTTAGGGCTTGATCTGCCAGGAGGTCTTTGATGGCGTTGACATGCGGAACCTTGGGATCGTTCCAGTGTAAGTTAAAATCACCAAGGAAAATATCTTTGGTATTGGTGGGAAACTTAGCTGTGATGATTTCCATGAGGTGGTCAGTGAAGGAGTCATTCTTGCCTGGGGGGTGGTAAAAGATGTGTCGGTTGCATAGTTGAGTTGCTGCAAATAGCGAGGCCGAGGTATTCGCAGGATTCGGTGGTGTCTGCTAAAAGTTCAGTGACAAGAAGGTTAGAACGGTAGATGCAGGCGATGCCTCCTCCTTTCTTGTTCGATTGTCTTTCCAGCCTTGCGATGTTGTAGTTGGGAGGAACCAGGAGGTCCAGGCATGGAGATGAGGATTCATTGAGCCATGATTCTGTTAGGATTGCTAAGTCGAGGTTTTTGCAAAGGATGAGATCAGCAATATCTGCGGCGTGCTTAGCTGCCGATCGGCAATTGATTAACAGACCAGACAGAGACAGATTTGGACGGAGTTTCGGGAGTCTGGGCAGCCAGGTGACCAGGTGCTAGATTACTCTTAACCACAGATCTGTTACGGACGGTGGCTGGCCTGTTGGGGTTGCTAATGACCGGGCGGATGGCATTCCCGTCAAAAGGATAAGGGGTAGCTGGGGTAGAGTTGTAGTCTCGGAGGATGGCCAGGATTTCCATTTCAGTGAGGTCTAGTGGACTTGGGGCGGCAAGGGAAGAGGTGTAGGAGAGGACCAGGGCGAGGTCTTCTTCCTCTGAGAGGTGACATGGTTGCTTACGGGGGCCAAGATGCCTCAAGGCTAGCGCAAGAGGTTGTTTAGGGCGCTCTGTCAACTGCGGGGGGTGGAGTTAGTCAGGGGCAAGAGGTTGGCGAGGGAGAGTTCAGCGAGGTGAAGAAGGTTCATTCATTCCAAGATAGAGATATGGATGCTCTCGGTTAGATTGGTAGCTCTGGAGAGCGGGGAAACCGTTTCCCTATCGGGTGGAGGTGTTAGAGGGTGGGGGGGGGCAGTGGTTCGGGAATCGTTCTGTCGGCATGTATAGGCGAAAGGAGGGGAGGGCTAGTACGGCCTGTGTTGTAGGTCATTGGATCTATGCCGGGGCCCCATTGCGGGTTGGGTTGAGGGAATGTACTGAACTGAAATGTGCCCCAACTGTCACATTTTAAAGCAGACATTGTCTTGAATTTTGAAGCCTCTTTATATATGTACTGGACTCTCGTAGACAAATGACAGTAGACCCCTCATCCGCCTTCTCCCTGATTCTCTGATGGACAGCGCTGCGCCTGAGGACCCTATAGAAGACAGCAACCAACCAAATGTAAAAACAAAGTTTTGAAGCGTGTCTGGTCTGACCGGCACCTTTAATTCACTTGTTATGTATTGTTTGTAAAGCGCACAGCTGCTGCATTTCCCAGGTTCATGTGTGATGTGCTGGTCCACTCCAGGTATTTTTCTTCACATTCTGGAGTTTGTAATCCAGATTTCTGGTGGAATAAACAAGTCTACAAGTCCCAAAATTGAAAGGAAAAAACACAGGAGCGGAGCACAATAGCCCATCCCGAATGAATCTGGGAATGTTGACAGGGTTGAAAGCATTTCAGCGCTGCAGGTAGGAAAACGCGTCCGGCTGGCACAAAGGACCGAACGCGCCCCCCACCAGCACTATTCCAGAGCACCAGAAGACATCCGGTTTGGCCAGTCCACAGGCTCCTCAGTCAAGTGTCTTGCCAGTTGGTGCACTAGTGGCACTCTCACCAGTGTGCTTAAGTACTTCTTGAGTACTGCTCTATAGTGAGACTTTATCATATGTGACGTGATCTTTGCTGTATGTTTTACTTAGCAAACATGTTCAGGGCTCAGCTCGTGCTTGGCCCTAAGCCAGGGCCGGCTTTATCGCTGGTGGTGCCCTGTGCAACAATGTCTGTTGGCGCCCCCAATGACCACCTCTGCCACGGATTCCCTCAGCCCGCCCTTAAACAGTGCCTCTCAAGTCTCCCGGACCACTGTCTCTCGACTTCATTTAGTTTTATAGCGCCATTTACACCAGCGTAAGGTGTCGGAGCACTTTACATCACACACATTGCACAAAGACAACCATAGGTGTGTAAATCAGTGTATAGGAAATGTTACATCAAACAGGACTAGAAGGTGTAGTGTAGGAATCCCATGTCATCGATAATGGTAGGCAATACAGTTTAAAAGTCCTTATTGTGGAAAAGCACAAAGTCAGAATTTAAAATGTAACACCATTGTTAGGGGTTCTCTATAATAACAAGAATTGTTTTCCACCCTAATGAAACCTTTTGACAAAATTAGGATAATGAAAGACAGGGCAAAAATCATATAGCTCTAATATATAGCTCTGGGGAGAGGAGTTTGCCTAACGGCTAGGGCGCTCGACCTCGGACCTGGGGAACTGGGTTCGAGTCACAGTAATGATGCTGAACATCCTGTGATTCTGAGCAAATCACTTAATCTCCCCGTGCCTAACAAAAAATGAATGTGTGTCCTTATGTAACGTAACTTGTGCTGTGTAAAGCGCTCTGATACCCGATTGGATTTGGGTCAAGTTCGCGCTATATAAAACTCTGCCCAAAAAAAACATATACCTTGCAGTTTACACACAGCTCTTTGATGACAGTTAATTGCTGAATGTTCTATATAACGATTTTGACTTACAGACGACAAGTAACAAAAGGATCTCTCTTAGAGAAGCAGTAACCCACTGAGCTATTTACATTGCATGTACTTTACCTTCATGGTACACGTTCTTAGCAGCAGGCATCTTAACCCTCTGCGCTACCTTTGGATGAGTCAAAACTTCCACTAGACAAACCTCCCGTCTCTTTTCAGGAACGGGACAAATCACCGGCGTTATCTTGACGTTTTAATTGATGCCGACAAAAATTGCTAGATGCCAGGAATGCACCAGGTTGGTGCTATATTACTTGTAAAAATGACGCCCCTACCCAAGTCAGCGCCCGGTGCGGTGGCACCGATCGCACCGCCCTTGAGCCGGCCCTGCTCTAAGCCGCAGCGGCTGGCTGGGAACAGGGATGGGGGAGCGGAGGTGGAGTTGACCCCTAAAAAAAACGCAATTACTTTTAAAACAGCCGATGTCTGTCCATCGTGTTGCCAATCTTCTGTCCTCACCAGGAAGCATCCGTGATTCCCATAGCCGTTGTAATGGAGCGTTGTGATTGGTGTGAGCGCCGTGGTTCGGCGCTCAGATGGGGGACACAGAGCCTGTGCATGTTCCCCACCAGGCTGTGTGATGCGGCCTGGTTGGGAACATGCAGCGTGAGCATGATTGTTTGGCCGGCCCAAGATGTGCGACAAGCATAGTACCCCCAGGGGCACCCCGCTTTCCCCCCTCCCCCAAACTAGGTTACCCAATGACACACAAGAAACAGTTGTAAGTGGGTAACAAATGCTGCAGGTTTATTACATAATTCCAAGATATGTAATGGGTGGGTTATCTTACGGGCGATCCAAGGGCAGGCAACCATCTGGGTCGCCTGATGAGCCGGGCAGCGCGGGAGCGATGCCCGCAAGTGCTGCCCTCCAGGTGATTCTTTCTACGATCACGTGCCGTTGGTAGTTCTACTCACGCCCCCCCTCTCGGGGCGGAGCGTCACATAGCAAGCCCCCGGTTGTTCAGGCCCACAACCGCCCGCAGGACTAGCGGGGCGCCGACACGGCTTCCGGGACCTCTCTGGAGGCTCCTCGTTTTGGCTCAGGCACCCCATTGGTGCCGCGCAGAGGTACTCTTTGTACCGGCCTGCTTCCAGATCGCCCTGTAACTCCGCCTGCAACGAAAAGGAAAACATTACAACGCTCAGAAACCCCCCCCCCCAACCACGCCTACGCCGGGTAAGCGGTAGGGAGGGAAAAGGCGAGGTGGGCGACAAAAGAGGTCGCCAGTGAGGGTGGGGGAAGGCTAAATAGCCTCCCCCTCACACCTGGGCCAGGAAGTGACACGCATTGCGCGTCACTTCCGGCCCTGACAACGGAGGGGGGCTCCAGTCTGTGTCCCCGCCCCCCCCGGAGGGAGGGGGTGGGGAGGGGTGACCGGGGCCCCGGGGCCAGCGACAGTCATGCACACTTGGAGTGTTCAAACCACTCCTTCCACTGTGACCTCAGCCCCGCCCCGCCCCAGCCCCGTAGTATCATCCTTTTCATTTTATTTATTTCCTGCTCTGCAAGCAGTGGGGCGCCGCTCCTCCGCCTTGGTGGAGGAGCTGTCCGTGGCTCTAAGAGCCGAGCCAGAGCCTTGGCACGGCTCTCCCTGTTAATTTGTTTGCTCGCCCCCCTCTAATCCCCAAACACACCGCCCAATGTCAGTTTTAAAGGCAGTGGAAACAACGTTCCGCCGTTGAGAGGCATCAGGCGCGCAACACCCATTGGACTCACAGGGCTTCAGCCCCCCCCGTCGTGTGTGGCAGCCCGGGCTGAGACATCTTCCCGGGCAAAAAAGCAGCCGCACCCGAGCACTTCACAGGTCTTTAAAAGACCATTTGCATGTTAATGAGGCCTTGCTGTTGTTTCACCCCCTCTAAGAGCCCCTGCAGCTCCACTCTGCCTATTGCTTAAAGTTCAGCCCCCCGAAATTTTTGCTCAGCCCCCCCCGAAATTTTTGCTCAGCCCCCCCCCCCCCCCCCCCACCCCCCCCCCCCCGAAATTTGGCTCTAGTTGCGCCTCTGAGAGGCATGGTCTCTTCTGCCGTGAGTGGGTGTGCCAAAGGTCATGTTTGGGTGGGCCTGGCCCCCCCAGCCCCCCTGCCTGTATGGAGGCACAGTCTCTGCGCGTCTCCGGAGTGGGGAAGGAGTCGCGCTCCTGAGGCGGGCCTGTGTTCTTGTGTCCCTGCGGGGGACTTGTGTATGGTTTGCAGCATTTTTACTTCGTGTCCATCAGTTGCACGCGGTTTTTTCCACTTCGTTTGTTCCACATGCCCTCATGTCTACACGCCTTGCTGTGTGTGCTTATGCCACAGGGATGTCACTTGCGAGATAGTGCCCCCCCCCGGCATGTGCCTGTCTTCGCACCAGCGAGGCTCTCTCCGTGCATGAGCAGTGTATGAGTTCGCGAGGCACGCTCTGACCAGGCGTTAAGGCCCGCACAGACTCCGTCCAAAGCGCTATTCTTTCCGCCTCTCCCTCCAGGACACGCGTGTCCAGCGCCAGGCCAGGCTCGCCCTAGGAGGATGGCCAAGCGGAGGCTCCAGTCTGTCTCTGGGCCCCCAGACACCTGCCCACCCCGTTTGGACTTGAGGTGTGCCCTAAAGATTACGCAGCTCTGTCTCTGGGCCCCCAGACACCTGCCCAGCCCGTTTGCATCACGAGTCTCTCTAGTCACAGACCCCTGAGAGGGAGGGGTAGCCATGGAAACAGGCCATTGAGAAACAAGAGAAGTGTCACTCTCAGGCCAGCAGCAGCTCATCCCTGGGGTCTGCTCTGAGGCCCCCTGCGATTTTATTCTCCAAATAACCTGGAAGGGATCGGAAGAAATCCACCAACGGAGGACTCTGAAAGGCCAGCTGTGCTGGGGCAGGGTCCGGCACATTCATTGCAGAGCCGACAGACCTGCCCAACAGACCTTCCGGAGAAAGCTCTCACTCTCCGCTAAGGCCCGTCTCACCCAGTTGTGACATATCCTTTCGATGTGGCGGCATTGCACAATAGACAGAAACCGTCTTGGGGGATTTTATCACCCTATTACAGTCCTCCGTCACCACTTCCTGTTTATGCACAGCAGAGGCGAGAGGTGCATTCGAGAAGAGAGAGAAAATAAAGATATTCCTCAGTTTATCCCACTGCCAGCATGTTGTCGGCTGTTCTGATGCTCCTCTGCTGTGGACTGGCCACCTCGGTGGCTCAAGGTAGGCTTCACCCCTCCTGGGTTCAAGGGGCTTCACCTCTCCTCCTGGGTTCAAGGGGCTTCACCCCTCCTGGGTTCAAGGGGCTTCACCTCTCCTCCTGGGTTCAAGGGGCTTCACCTCTCCTCCTGGGTTCAAGGGGCTTCACCTCTTCTCTGTGGTTCAAGGGGCTTCACCTCTCCTCTGTGGTTCAAAGTAGGCTTCACCTCTCCTCCTGGGTTCAAGGGGCTTCACCTCTTCTCTGTGGTTCAAGGGGCTTCACCTCTCCTCTGTGTTTCAAGGGGCTTCACCTCTCCTCCTGGGTTCAAGGGGCTTCACCTCTCCTCTGTGGTTCAAGGGGCTTCACCTCTCCTCCTGGGTTCAAGGGGCTTCACCGCTCCTCTGTGGTTCAAGGGGCTTCACCTCTCCTCTGTGGTTCAAGGGGCTTCACCTCTCCTCCTGGGTTCAAGGGGCTTCACCTATCCTCCTTGGTTCAAGGGGCTTCACTTCTTCTCTGTGGTTCAAGGGGCTTCACCTCTTCTCTGTGGTTCAAGGGGCTTCACCTCTCCTCTGTGGTTCAAGGGGCTTCACCTCTTCTCTGTGGTTCAAGGGGCTTCACCTCTCCTCTGTGGTTCAAGGGGCTTAACCGCTCCTCTGTGGTTCAAGGGGCTTCACCGCTCCTCTGTGGTTCAAGGGGCTTCACCTCTCCTCTGTGGTTCAAGGGGCTTCACCTCTCCTCCTGGGTTCAAAGTAGACTTCACCTCTCCTCTGTGGTTCAAGGGGCTTCACCTCTCCTCTGTGGTTCAAGGGGCTTCACCTCTCCTCTGTGGTTCAAGGTGCTTCACCTCTCCTCTGTGGTTCAAGGGGCTTCACCTCTCCTCCTGGGTTCCAGGGGCTTCACCTCTCCTCTGTGGTTCATGGGGCTTCACCTCTCCTCTGTGGTTCCAGGGGCTTCCCCTCTCCTCGGTGGCTCAACGTAGGCTTCACCTCGCCTCCTGGGTTCAAGGGGCTTCACCTCGCCTCCTGGGTTCAAAGTAGACTTCACCTCTCCTCTGTGGTTCAAGGGGCTTCACATCTCCTCTGTGGTTCAAGGGGCTTCACCTCTCCTCTGTGGTTCAAGGTAGGCTTCACCTCGCCTCCTGGGTTCAAAGTAGACTTCACCTCTCCTCTGTGGTTCAAGGGGCTTCACCTCGCCTCCTGGGTTCAAGGGGCTTCACCTCTCCTCCTGGGTTCAAGGGGCTTCACCTCTCCTCTGTGGTTCAAGGGGCTTCACTTCGCCTCCTGGGTTCAAGGGGCTTCACCTCTCCTCCTGGGTTCAAGGGGCTTCACCTCTCCTCCTGGGTTCAAGGGGCTTCACCTCTCCTCTGTGGTTCAAGGTAAGCTTCACCTCTCCTCCTGGGTTCAAGGGGCTTCACCTCTCCTCCTGGGTTCAAGGGGCTTCACCTCTCCTCTGTGGTTCAAGGGGCTTCACCTCTCCTCCTGGGTTCAAGGTAGGCTTCACCTCTCCTCCTGGGTTCAAGGTAGGCTTCACCTCTCCTCTGTGGTTCAAGGGGCTTCACTTTGCCTCCTGGGTTCAAGGGGCTTCACCTCTCCTCCTGGGTTCAAGGGGCTTCACCTCTCCTCTGTGGTTCAAGGGGCTTCACCTCTCCTCCTGGGTTCAAGGGGCTTCACCTCTCCTCCTGGGTTCAAGGGGCTTCACCTCTCCTCTGTGGATCAAGGGGCTTCACCTCTCCTCTGTGGTTCAAAGGGCTTCACCTCTCCTCTGTGGTACAAGGGGCTTCACCTCTCCTCTGTGGTTCAAGGGGCTTCACCTCTCCTCCTGGGTTCAAGGGGCTTCACCTCTCCTCTGTGGATCAAGGGGCTTCACTTCTCCTCTGTGGTTCAAGGGGCTTCACCTCTCCTCCTGGGTTCAAGGGGCTTCACCTCTCCTCTGTGGTTCAAGGGGCTTCACCTCTCCTCTGGGATTCAAGGGGCTTCACCTCTCCTCCTGGGTTCAAGGGGCTTCACCTCTCCTCTGTGGTTCAAGGGGCTTCACCTCTCCTCTGTGGTTCAAGGGGCTTCACCTCTCCTCTGTGGTTCAAGGGGCTTCACCTCTTCTCTGAGGTTCAAGGGGCTTCACCTCTCCTCTGTGGTTCAAGAGCTTCACCTCTCCTCCTGTGTTCAAGGGGCTTCACCTCTCCTCTGTGGATCAAGGGGCTTCACCTCTCCTCTGTGGTTCAAGGGGCTTCACCTCTCCTCCTGGGTTCAAGGGGCTTCACCTCTCCTCTGTGGTTCAAGGGGCTTCACCTCTCCCCTGTGGTTCAAGGGGCTTCACCTCTCCTCCTGGGTTCAAGGGGCTTCACCTCTCCTCTGTGGATCAAGGGGCTTCACCTCTCCTCCTGGGTTCAAGGGGCTTCACCTCTCCTCTGTGGTTCAAGGGGCTTCACCTCTCCTCCTGGGTTCAAAGTAGGCTTCACCTCTCCTCTGTGGTTCAAGGGGCTTCACCTCTCCTCCTGGGTTCCGAGTAGGCTTCACCTCTCCTTTGTGGTTCAAGGGGCTTCACCTCTCCTCCTGGGTTCAAAGTAGGCTTCACCTCTCCTCCTGGGTTCAAGGGGCTTCACCTCTCCTCCTGGGTTCAATGGGCTTCACCTCTCCTCTGTGGATCAAGGGGCTTCACCTCTCCTCCTGGGTTCAAGGGGCTTCACCTCTCCTCTGTGGATCAAGGGGCTTCACCTCTCCTCCTGGGTTCAAAGTAGGCTTCACCTCACCTCCTGGGTTCAAGTGGCTTCACCTCTCCTCCTGGGTTCAAGGGGCTTCACCTCTCCTCTGTGGATCAAGGGGCTTCATCTCTCCTCCTGGGTTCAAGGAGCTTCACCTCTCCTCTGTGGTTCAAGGGGCTTCACCTCTGACCTCTCCTCCAGGGTTCAAGGTAGGCTTCACCTCTCCTCTAAGGTCAAGATGGGTTTCACCTCTCCTCTGTGGTTCAAGGGGCTTCACCTCTCCTCTGTGGATCAAGGGGCTTCACCTCTCCTCTGTGGTCCAAGGGGCTTCACCTCTCCTCCTGAGTTCATGGTAGGCTTCACCTCTCCTCTAAGGTCAAGATGAGTTTCACCTCTCCTCTGTGGTTCAAGGGGCTTCACCTCTCCTCTGTGGTTCAAGGGGCTTCACCTCTCCTCCTGGGTTCAAGTGGCTTCACCTCTCCTCCTGGGTTCAAGGGGCTTCACCTCTCCTCTGTGGATCAAGGGGCTTCACCTCTCCTCTGTGGTTCAAGGGGCTTCACCTCTCCTCTGTGGTTCAAGGGGCTTCACCTCTCCTCCTGGGTTCAAGGGGCTTCACCTCTCCTCCTGGGTTCAAGGTAGGCTTCACCTCTCCTCTGTGGTTCAAGGGGCTTCACCTCACCTCTGTGGTTCAAGGGGCTTCACCTCTCCTCTGTGGTTCAAGGGGCTTCACCTCTCCTGGGTTCAAAGTAGGCTTCCCCTCTCCTCGGTGGCTCAACGTAGGCTTCACCTCTCCTCCTGGGTTCAAAGTAGGCTTCACCGCTCCTCTGTGGTTCAATGGGCTTCACCTCTCCTCTGTGCTTCAAGGGGCTTCACCTCTCCTCCTGGGTTCAAAGTAGGCTTCACCGCTCCTCTGTGGTTCAAGGGGCTTCACCTCTCCTCTGTGGTTCAAGGGGCTTCACCTCTCCTCTGTGGTTCAAGGGGCTTCACCTCTCCTCTGTGGTTCAAGGTAGGCTTCACCTCGCCTCCTGGGTTCAAAGTAGGCTTCACCTCTCCTCTATGGTTCAAGGGGCTTCACCTCTCCTCCTGGGTTCAAGGGGCTTCGCCTCTCCTCTGTGGATCAAGGGGCTTCACCCCTCCTCCTGGGTTCAAGGGGCTTCACCTCTCCTCTGTGGTTCAAGGGGCTTCACCTCTCCTCCTGGGTTCAAAGTAGGCTTCACCTCTCCTCTGTGGTTCAAGGGGCTTCACCTCTCCTCCTGGGTTCAGAGTAGGCTTCACCTCTCCTTTGTGGTTCAAGGGGCTTCACCTCTCCTCCTGGGTTCAAAGTAGGCTTCAGCTCTCCTCCTGGGTTCAAGGGGCTTCACCTCTCCTCCTGGGTTCAAGGGGCTTCACCTCTCCTCTGTGGATCAAGGGGCTTCACCTCTCCTCCTGGGTTCAAAGTAGGCTTCACCTCTCCTCCTGGGTTCACGTGGCTTCACCTCTCCTCCTGGGTTCAAGGGGCTTCACCGCTCCTCTGTGGATCAAGGGGCTTCACGTCTCCTCCTGGGTTCAAGGGGCTTCCCCTCTCCTCTGTGGTTCAAGGGGCTTCACCTCTCCTCCTGGGTTCAAGGTAGGCTTCACCTCTCCTCTGTGGTTCAAGGTAGGCTTCACCTCTCCTCTGTGGTTCAAGGGGCTTCACCTCTCCTCTGTGGATCAAGGGGCTTCGCCTCTCCTCTGTGGTTCAAGGGGATTCACCTCTCCTCCTGGGTTCAAAGTAGGCTTCACCCCTCCTCTGTGGTTCAATGGGCTTCACCTCTCCTCCTGGGTTCAAAGTAGGCTTCACCCCTCCTCTGTGGTTCAATGGGCTTCAACTCTCCTCTGTGGTTCAAGGGGCTCCACCTCTCCTCCTGGGTTCAAAGTAGGCTTCACCTCTCCTCTGTGGTTCAATGGGCTTCACCTCTCCTCCTGGGTTCAAAGTAGGCTTCACCTCTCCTCCTGGGTTCAAAGTAGGCTTCACCATTAATTCTTCTAGTTCATGGCATTATGTGGTAATAGCTGAATGCTTGCAGGTAGATTTGTTTACTTCATCGATTCCTTTATATGTTGCACACTTACAGTACAGTAGTGACTGATTCTCTGAAGTGATCACTTTAGGTTCTCCAGTGATCCCTTTTAGTGCTGTGGCAGTGGATGGCTGTCTCACCAGACTCCCTCAGGTCTCGGAGACTCAGCAGTGGTGACGGTGGATGGCTGTCTTACCAGACTCCCTCGGGTCTCGGAGACTCAGCAGTGGTGACGGTGGATGGCTGTCTCACCAGACTCCCTCAGGCCACGGAGACTCAGCAGTGGTGACAGTGGATGGCTGTCTTACCAGACTCCCTCAGGTCTCGGAGACTCAGCAGTGGTGACGGTGGATGGCTGTCTTACCAGACTCCCTCGGGTCTCGGAGACTCAGCAGTGGTGACGGTGGATGGCTGTCTCACCAGACTCCCTCAGGCCACGGAGACTCAGCAGTGGTGACAGTGGATGGCTGTCTTACCAGACTCCCTCAGGTCTCGGAGACTCAGCAGTGGTGACGGTGGATGGCTGTCTCACCAGACGCCCTAAGGTCTCGGAGACTCAACAGTGGTGACGGTGGATGGCTGTCTCACCAGACTCCCTCAGGTCTCGGAGACTCAGCAGTGGTGACGGTGGATGGCTGTCTCACCAGACTCCCTCAGGCCTCGGAGACTCAGCAGTGGTGACGGTGGATGGCTGTCTCACCAGACTCCCTCAGGTCTCGGAGACTCAGCAGTGGTGACGGTGGATGGCTGTCTCACCAGACTCCCTCAGGCCTCGGAGACTCAGCAGTGGTGACGGTGGATGGCTGTCTCACCAGATTCCCTCAGGCCTCGGAGACTCAGCAGTGTTGACGGTGGATGGCTGTCTCACCAGACTCCCTCAGGCCTCGGAGACTCAGCAGTGGTCACGGTGGATGGCTGTCTCACCAGACTCCCTCAGGTCTCGGAGACTCAGCAGTGGTGGCGGTGGATGGCTGTCTCACCAGACTCCCTCAGGCCTCGGAGATTCAGCAGTGGTGACGGTGGATGGCTGTCTCACCAGACACCCTCAGGTCTCGGGAGACTCAGCAGTGGTGATGGTGGATGGCTGTCTCACCAGACTCCCTCAGGCCTCGGAGACTCAGCAGTGGTGACGGTGGATGGCTGTCTCACCAGACTCCCTCAGGCCTCGGAGACTCAGCAGTGGTGACGGTGGATGGCTGTCTCACCAGACACCCTCAGGGTCTCGGGAGACTCAGCAGTGGTGACGGTGGATGGCTGTCTCACCAGACGCCCTCAGGTCTCGGAGACTCAGCAGTGGTGACGGTGGATGGCTGTCTCACCAGACTCCCTCAGGCCTCGGAGACTCAGCAGTGGTGACGGTGGATGGCTGTCTCACCAGACACCCTCAGGTCTCGGGAGACTCAGCAGTGGTGACGGTGGATGGCTGTCTCACCAGACACCCTCAGGTCTCGGAGACTCAGCAGTGGTGACGGTGGATGGCTGTCTCACCAGACACCCTCAGGTCTCGGGAGACTCAGCAGTGGTGACGGTGGATGGCTGTCTCACCAGACGCCCTCAGGTCTCGGAGACTCAGCAGTGGTGACGGTGGATGGCTGTCTCACCAGACTCCCTCAGGCCTCGGAGACTCAGCAGTGGTGACGGTGGATGGCTGTCTCACCAGACACCCTCAGGTCTCGGGAGACTCAGCAGTGGTGACGGTGGATGGCTGTCTCACCAGACGCCCTCAGGTCTCAGAGACTCAGCAGTGGTGACGGTGGATGGCTGTCTCACCAGACTCCCTCAGGTCTCTCAGCAGTGGTGACGGTGGATGGCTGGTGGAGATGGCTGGAATATGAGCGATGTGCAGAACCAAGGCAGGTAAGGTTTTTTTTTAGGTCGAGCCTGGGCAGCGCATGCGCTGCTCTGCGATTGCATCGTTTATAGGCTCTTAATAAACGTGTATTCCATTATTCCCAGCTGACACTGGCCATTGCTATATTGGTATGTTGACAGGCTAGAACATTCTTGTTAGTATTCACAACTGTGAGCAGCAGGAGCTTAGCCCACTGAGCTATGACGCGGGTGCCAGGCTTGCAGGCTTGAAAGGAACCGAAATCATCCCGCCAATGTGTGACGTCACTCTGTCTCACCTATTTCCCCCCCCCCCCCCCCCACTGCTGTGTGTATTCAAGCGGTTCCGGAAGGCCCCCCGGGAGTCTAAGCTCTGGAACCTTCTAGAATTCAACCAGGGGTTGTGTGCGAGAATTGGGGCAGGCCGTGGAGCAGCATTTCAAAGAAGGGAACCCAGGCCCGGGAAGCAGACACGTGGATTGAGAGATGGCTGCCGAGCTCCTGTATACAACAATATATGCATCCTTCAGTGGCGCCCGAAGGGCCGTGCCTGGCCCCGCAGGGAGCAGCTCTCCCGACCGCAAGTGAGGTAAGCCCCGTGTGTATGGAGTGTAGGGCCTGTCCGTGAAGTTTCATCTCAGCCTGCTGTGTGCGTTAGGAAAGGGGGCTGCAGAGCGCTGGTGCCGTGGCGGAGGGGCGAGGCGCCCTGCTGGGCATCTTTAGGGAGGCCAGATCACAGGTCTGGTCAGGTTATTAATGCGCGCGCACTATTTCAGCTGCTGGAAGTCCTTCAAACGGGAGCAACATATTACCTAATGGTGCTTGTCTAACAAATGAATCCTTCTTAGCGTAAGTCAGGTGTTAGGGATTTTTTACTTGTTTTTGGTAGGCACGGGAGAAGGAGGTTAAGATGTACTCCCCCTTCTGTGCTTCCTCCCCACTTCCCTCCCTGATGTGCTCACCCTTGTTTGCTTCCTCCCCACTTCCCTCTGTCATGTGCTCACCCTGTGTGCTTCCTCCCACTTTCTCCGTGATGAGCTCACCCTGTGAGCTTCCTCCCCACTTCCCTCCCTGATGTGCTCACCCTTGTTTGCTTCCTCCCCACTTCCCTCTGTCATGTGCTCACCCTGTGTGCTTCCTCCCACTTTCTCCGTGATGAGCTCACCCTGTGAGCTTCCTCCCCACTTCCCTCCCTGATGTGCTCACCCTTGTTTGCTTCCTCCCCACTTCCCTCTGTCATGTGCTCACCCTGTGTGCTTCCTCCCACTTTCCTTCAACATGTCCTCACCCTGTGAGCTTCCTCCCCACTTCCCTCCCTGATGTGCTCACCCTTGTTTGCTTCCTCCCCACTTCCCTCTGTCATGTGCTCACCCTGTGTGCTTCCTCCCACTTTCTCCGTGATGAGCTCCCCCTTCTGTGCTTCCTCCCCACTTCCCTCCCTGATGTGCTCACCCTTGTTTGCTTCCTCCCCACTTCCCTCTGTCATGTGCTCACCCTGTGTGCTTCCTCCCACTTTCTCCGTGATGAGCTCACCCTGTGAGCTTCCTCCCCACTTCCCTCCCTGATGTGCTCACCCTTGTTTGCTTCCTCCCCACTTCCCTCTGTCATGTGCTCACCCTGTGTGCTTCCTCCCACTTTCCTTCAACATGTCCTCACCCTGTGTGCTTCCTCCCCACTTTCTCCGTGATGAGCTCACCCATGTGTGGTTCCTCCCCACTTCCCTCCGTCATGTGCTCACCCATGTGTGCTTCCTCCCCACTTCCCTCCGTCATGTGCTCACCCATGTGTGCTTCCTCCCCACTTCCCTCTGTCATGTGCTCACCCTGTGTGCTCCCTCCCACTTTCCTCCAACATGTCCTCACCCATGTGCACTTCCTCCCCACTTCCCTCCGTCATGTGCTCACCCATGTGTGCTTCCTCCCCACTTCCCTCCCTGATGTGCTCACCCTGTGTGCTTCCTCCCCACTTCCCTCCATGATGTGCTCACCCATGTGTGCTTCCTCCCCACTTCCCTCCATGATGTGCTCACCCATGTGTACTCTTCCCCACTTCCCTCTGTCATGTGCTCACCCTGTGTGCTCCCTCCCACTTTCCTCCAACATGTCCTCACCCATGTGCACTTCCTCCCCACTTCCCTCCGTCATGTGCTCACCCTGTGTGCTTCCTCCCCACTTCCCTCCCTGATGTGCTCACCCAGTGTGCTCACCCTGTGTGCTTACCCTGTGTGCTTCCTCCCCACTTCCCTCCATGATCTGCTCACCCATGTGTACTCTTCCCCACTTCCCTCTGTCATGTGCTCACCCTGTGTGCTTCCTCCCACTTTCCTCCAACATGTCCTCACCCATGTGTGCTTCCTCCCCACTTCCCTCGTCATGTGCTCACCCTGTGTGCTTCCTCCCCACTTCCCTCCCTGATGTTCTCATTCTGTGTGCTTCCTCCCCACTTCCCTCCATGATGTGCTCACCCATGTGTACTCCTCCCCACTTCCCTCCGTGATGTGCTCACCTTGTGTACTCCTCCCCACTTCCCTCTGTGATGTGCTCACCCTGTGTGCTTCCTCCCCACTTCCCTCCGTGATGTGCTCACCCATGTTTGCTTCCTCTCCACTTCCCTCCGTGATGTGCTCACCCTGTGTGCTTCCTCCCCACTTCCCTCCGTGATGTGCTCACCTTGGTGTGCTTCCTCCCCATTTCCCTCCGTCATGTGCTCACCCTGTGTGCTTCCTCGCCACTTCCCTCCGTGATGTGCTCACCCATGTTTGCTTCCTCTCCACTTCCCTCCGTGATGTGCTCACCTTGTGTACTCCTCCCCACTTGTCACCTGCCCTACTTTACCTACCTGTAAATAAAGACCTATTATTTTTAGCTCTCGCCTAAGGCAGCGCATGCGGAGCTCTGAGAGACATTTAGTAAGTGGCTTTTAAACGTGCTGCCACACGCTTTTGCTGGCCTACCACTTGTGTTTATGCGCGCGAGCACGCGCCCAGCCGCCAGTTCTGCCACTCACGCGCTTTTTTAAAATTTTCTTTTAGTGCGCACGCGCACACATACAACTCCAAGGCTTTGCTCCTCCCTTTTGCGCTTGCGCACACAACTCCCGCTTTCCCCCTCCCCCACTCACGTGCGCGCGGCCAATACTTGTTTAGTTAGGTTTTTTTCCCCACTTTCGCCGCACACCAAACAGAGCCTTGATGACTGCAGTGACTCGCTCAGGCTCTCGACCGGCTTCAACTTTTTAGGTACTTTCTCTGCATATACTTGTTTCTTTAGAAAGTAGTTTACTTCTGCTCTGGAGTCCGAACGGTCACTTTCCTTACAAAGAGACTCTTACTCGTGACAGAAATGAAGGTTTAAAATCACCATTCATTGGAATTAACACAGGGTGCTTTGTGTGAGCGCTGGAGGGAATGCCTCTCTACCCATCTACCGTCTTCGCAGATGTGCATCCACCTGCCCCAACAAAAGCCTGAAGATTTCCCCTTTTGGAAGATCAAAGGGTTTCCATATTGCCTGTTACCAGGGCCTCTTCACCCTCCTCCCTCTCAGTGTGCAGCAGATAATCAAACACTGCTTTTCAACCCCTGGGCTGGGTGCTACATCAGACTGTAGCAGCCCTCCCCCTCGTAGCAGTCCACGCCTGAAGAGGCAGCACTGCAGGGTCAAGCGAAGAAAGCAGCACTTCCTTGGGGTGCAAGGGGAACATTCTCGCCTTTGTTAAGTACACTTGTACTTCATTCACCCCCTAACATACACATGTGAGAGGGTGGCACATGCCGGGCACTGAGCGGACTCTCAGCCGTAAAGTTGTGCTTGTACAGGTACAGTCAACATCGTCCTGGGGCGATGACCTCACAAACCCGGCATGTAAATGATATGTTTGATGATCCGTTGTGCATGTGATGATACTTACTGTGCATCTGTCAGCGGCCTCTCCATCCGCAGTCACGGTACATGCTCCTTCGTTGCTCACGTATACACTGACTATAGTGTGTCCTTATGTGATGACCTCACAAAGCCGGCATGTAAATGATATATTTAACCCCTTGCATGCTTCTGACAGAACCACTCCGTCATGAGCCACGGGCGCCATGTGCTCATGACGGAGTGGTTCCGTCATGCTGCGGCCGTTGGCGGACGCTCCGCCCACGCGGCGCTGATTCCCCGCCTGTGCGGGCGATTAGCACAAGTGGGTAGAGTCATGACGGAACCACGCCGTCATGAGCACAGCTCGCCCGTGACTCATGACGGCGTAGTTCCGTCATGAGCATGGCGGCGCCGCAAACCCCCCAAACCCCCCCAGCGCTGCGGCGGAATTCGCGCCGCAGCGAAGGGGTTAATGATCCGTTGTGCATGTGATGAGGCTTTGTGTACATCTGTCAGCGGCCTCTCCAAATGGTGTATTTCTTGAGCCTCACTGCGCGTGATCAGGTTAACCGTACACCTATCATTACATCAGGCAGTGAGCTCACGCTCCCATTTTCAGAGTGCACGTTGCTCGTGCAGGCCCTGGCATGATGACCGTTGTAGTCTGGCATCCCAGTTCAGTGTGCAGTAAGGCTGATCAATTGTCCTTCGGGTGCCCCTGCTCATTAAAGGCACAGTATATTCATTAAACCTGGAATGTTGCTCCTGCTGTACTGTGCCTCAGGGGCGTAACACAGGCCCCCGCAGCCCCAGTAGTGCGGGGGCCCCTAAGCTCCAGGGGGCCCCCTCAGCACAGCACTCTGGCTGCAGAGCTCCTGATTGAGACCGGAGGGGGGCCCGCCACGTGCCTTGCAGGGAGGCCCCCTCGAGTTTTGCTACTGCTGTACTGTGCCTTTGAGTGAGCCATCGTAACTGTGACTCACGTCCTCCCTTAACTTGGTCTGTCTGTTACCCTGGGTAAACAAGCATTGGTAAAACCACAGTAACAACTAGAAAAGTCGCACGATGACCACGGTACCTGCTGCAGGTGCACCGCAAGCTGGCGGGTCCAATGTAGGCACTGGCAACAACCAGCCACCACCACCGGTGGTCACCCACACCGCGGTTGCACCCCTACCACCGTTTAGCAAGACCTCGGATCCGGTTACCGCCGCCCCAAGATGGAATGCGTGGGTAGGGCGCTTGAACCACTATTTTAAAGGGACTCGTGAAACCGATGGGACAGTAAAGCGATCACTACTCATCTATTATGGAGGGGCTGAGATCCATGACCTGTTCGACACGCTTCCTAACACAGGGAACGATGACGACTATGACGCAGCGGTTGCTGCGCTGAATAGACACTTTGATCCCCAGCTAAACCCTGATTTCGAAAAATGTTCGTTCCGGAGGACGTGGCAAACCGACACGGAATCCGTTGATATGTTCTACGCGCGGCTGCGCCGGCTGGCCAGCACGTGCCCATTCACGGACCAAAGAGTGGAGATAAGGGAACAGATCATCTTAGGCTGTCGTTCCAAGCTCCTACGGAAGCTGATCCTCCGGCAGCCAGGGATCTCGCTGGATGAAATCCTAGTACTCGCACGCTCTCATGAGTTATCCGACGCCAGGGCGGAAGAAATGGAAGCGGTCCTCCACGCGCCCGTGGCCACGGGATCGGGGTTCAAGAGCACACCCATCAAGGAAGAAAAGGTGGAAGTGATTCAAAGGCGGCCTGTTGCGCCTCGCCAAACCCGCACCAGGAGGGTCGTGTAGGTACTGCGGTGACAACCACCCAGCAACTGCAGTCTGCGGGGCGAAAGGGAAGGCGTGCTCCCGCTGCGAAAGAATGCATCACTATGCCAGAGTGTGCCGGGGTGGGCGATTCAGACAGCCGTCGTCGAGACCCAGGTTCGGGCCACAGCAAGTGCGCCAGGTCTCCCATGAGGACCCGCTGCCAAGCCTGGAACACCAGCCACAGTCGCAGCCCCCAATATACGAAGACGAAGATGACGAGGTGTTCGTGGTATCGTATGTCAGCAGGACAGGCTCCCGGCGAAGGCCGCCGCCCATGTGTTCAGTCTCAGTAGGAGACACGGAGATACAAGCCCTCATTGACACCGGGGCATCGGTCAATGTGATGGACTCTGATCAATATGTCACCGAAACCCCCCCTGACGCCATCCAGGGCGCGAATATACACGTATGGAGGGACGGACCCTCTTCCCCTCCGTGGCGTCATCAGCGCCACCATCGCCAGCGGGGGATACTCGACTCAGACGCAGTTCCATGTCACCGAAGGCAAGAAAGGGACCTTACTCAGTTGTCACACAGCGAAGGACCTAGGTCTGGTGTTCTTTGCAAACCAGGTTCATTACTCCCACGCCGAGGACATACTCAAGGAGTTCCCAACACTCTTCACCGGCCTGGGAATACTCAAGGGCAAGAAATTCAAATTGCACATAGACCCGTCAATATGGCCGGTAGCCCTCAGACATCGGAGGGTGCCGTTCAACCTACGCTCTCAAGTGGAAGAGGAGCTGCGGAAGCTCGAAGAGCTGGATGTCATTGAAAAAGTTTCCGGCCCCACCCCCTGGGTGTCCCCGTTGGTCGTGGCGCCCAAGCCACCGGGGGCCATCAGACTCTGTTGACATGCGGCTGCCCAACACAGCGGTGAAGAGGGAGCGGCATATCACCCCCACGATGGACGACATCGTGGCGGACCTCAACCGGCGAAATGGTTCTCGAAGCTGGACCTGAATGCCGGCTACCACCAGCTGGAGTTGGACCCGGGTAGCCGGTACATCACCACTTTTTCGACCCACGTCGGCCTCAGGAGATATAAAAGGCTCAGTTTCGGAGTCTCTTCAGCTGCTGAGGTATTCCAAAATGCGATCCGTGAGACCCTGTCCGGACTGCAAGGAGTGATTAACCTTAGCGACGATATCTTGGTCTTCTCCACCACCCTGGAGGAGCATCACTCCCACCTCAGGGCCACACTCAAGAGACTGGCAGAATCTGGGCTGACGCTACACAAAGCCAAGTGCTCTTTCTACCAGGACAGAGTGGACTTTTTTGGGTACACATTTACTCACTGAGGACCACTGGTAGACCCGAAGAAGGCTGAAGCCATCCGAGCCGCACCCACACCTCGCAGTCCCACCGAAGTAAGAAGCTTTCTTGGAATGGCCACCTACTGCGGGCGGTTCATCCCCAATCTAGCAGCCATGTCGGAGCCACTACGCGCCCTCACGCGCCACGATCACCAGTGGGAGTGGAAACCTGCGGCCAACAAGGCGTTCCAAGATATTAAAGAGGGGCTCCTCGACAAGACGATCATGGCGTACTTTCACCCCCGGAGGAGAACGGAGCTGGTTGTGGATGCCAGCCCGGTGGGCCTCGGTGCCGTCCTCCTGCAGGAACACGGTCACGAAGTGTGGAAGCCCGTTGCATATGCCAGCAAGGCCCTCACCGACACCGAGACGAGGTATGCTCAAATCGAAAGAGAAGCGCTGGCCATCAAATGGGCATGCCAGCACTTCCATCTGTATCTGTGCGGACAGGATTTCACCGTCGTAACGGACCACAAGCCCCTGCTCCCGCTGCTCACTGGACTGTCGAGGTTAGCACCGCCTAGGATCGAACGATGGGCCGTGCAGCTTCAGGCATACAAGTTTAAAGTGCTCTATCGGCCCGGGGCTCACAATCCCGCGGATTATCTGTCCCGGCACCCGGAATCAACCACACCATCCGCCTCACCGGAAGACACGTGCAGCACTGAAGCCTTTGTCAGCATGGTAACGCAGGGGGCATGCCCTAAAGCCATGACGCTAGCGGAAATCGGTCAGGCCACCCGGGAAGGCCCCACCCTCACTTGCGTCCACAGGGCACTAGACAGCAACGGATGGGCCCGCTTCATGGACGGGGCTCGTGCCCTGCGACAAGAGGTCAGCCATGCTCGCCAACAACTGTGGCAGGTCCGGAGTGAACTCAGCGTGGGGGAAAAAGGAGTCATTCTGAGGGGACATCTAATTGTGGTCCCTGAAAGCCTCCAGAAAAGAATCCTTGCGCTGGCGCATGTAGGTCAACAGGGGATGGCCAAGACCAAGGCCCGGCTCCGTGACAAGGTCTGGTTCCCGGCGATGGACTCAAAAGTAGACGAAATGGTTCGACAATGCCATGCGTGCACTATCACCGGAGGGGACCCGGCCCCAGCTCGAAGAAGCGAGTGAGATGCCGTGGACACACCTCAGCATGGACTTCGGGAGTTTCCCGGATGGCAGGCACATGCTGGTTGTGGTCAATTGCTTCTCGAAGTTCCCTGTAGTTGAAGTAATAGCATCCACTGCGTTTCCTCATGTCAAAAGGGTTCTGGACAGGGTGTTTGCAACGATGGGGCTGCCTGAAGAGGTCAAGTCGGACAATGGGCCCCCTTTCCCGGGGCGGGAATTCCAGGAATACCTTGCAAATCTGGCGATCCGACATCGGAAGATCACCCCCCTATGGCCCCAAGCAAACGGGGAGGTGGAACGACTGATGAGAACACTCAATCGAGCGCTGCGGATTGCCGTGGATAATGGGGAAGACCTGGAAGCAGCTCTAGATCAGTTCCTTGGAGTGTATCGCCAAACCCCACACAGCACCACCAAATGTGCTCCGGCTCACATCCTGTTCAAGCGAGCCCCGCGGGACATTATCCCGTCCGATCCAGGGTGGGCCCCTGCCGAGAGGGACGGGGCGGCCATTCAGGCAAGAAGAGAAGCAACGAACCGGAAAGCTAGTGAGTCCCGCAGGGCCCAAGACCCACGGGTTCGAGTTGGGGACCGAGTGGTCATCAAGGAACGGTACCCTGGATGGAAGTTCCGAACTCCCTATGAGCCTGATGTGTGGACGGTGACAGAGGTTCAAGGGACCATGATTACGGCAAGACGAGGCCACCAGGTTGTCACAAGGAATGTGTCAAGTTTCAAGTCAGTTCTGGAAACGGGCATGGATGGTGAGGAGTCCCGGCCGCAAGGCCCTCCGTCGGATGGGGGTGCCCCAGCGTCGCCAGGCGAAGGGATGTCGCCTCTGGCGGGCGGCCAGCCGGCATCTCTGGGGGATGAGGACTGTCAAAGACCAACCGATCCGGATCCAGTCACCGAGACATCATGGACTACCCCGCCGGGCAGTTCCCCGGACTCCTACACCAGAGGTCAGCGGTAAGGCCTCCGCCCTAACCCGGTACCAAGTCAGAGACTGAAAGACTATGTATATACTTCCCCGTGATGGGGTGAACTAGGGGTCTCTGAACTAAAAGAAAGGAGGGATGTAGAGAGCCACCTGGACTCTCCAAAACAATGTTGCGCTACAACACGCATCCATACACCCCTCGGGGCGGGCTCGTCCCAAGGGGATAAATAAACGTGGGCAAGACCGCACGTGGTCTTTCCAGCCCAGAGCCCACGACTGTAGTATGTGTCCTTTAATTGGTATTCTGCCCGTTAACTGCGGCCTAGGCTCGCCGCGCTACACACTCGTCACTTCACTTTGCCAAGTGCTCACAGCTGCACAAAACTGTAGCTGTTCTTTAACTACAATGAGCAAGCCCTGGAAAACGAGCCCTGCCCTGCGTGACTGCAGATCAGATGTGCTCCCCATCCCACCCCGACCAAGGGGGCCTGAATACACGCGCTCCCTCCCCTCTCACAGCTAAAGGCACCTTAGATGTGTTCCCCAGCGGAGGGCCATTCATTCAGGCTCTGAAAATAGAACATGATGAAACTGCTCTCTTAGAATCGCAGGCACAGGAAGAAGTGTTCTAAGAATGGCTGCAGGTAAAGTCAATACACTTAACAGAAAATGTTGCAAAGGAACACCATACGAGTAAAGGTACTAGCTTTAACCCCTAGCTCACCACAACCCTTACACATACTACTGCCAATAAAACGCAGATCCTACCAAAGAAAGGGACTCTACAAGTCCTTTAAAGAAGCAATGGTAAAGTCAACAGGTCTGAGCTTCACAAGATGCGGAGATACTATTTTTGTTTTAAACATTTCCTATAGCAAGAATATACAACAAAAATAAACAAGCATTGGCATAGCCAATAGTTCTCGCTTTTGGGAACTTATGTGTTTAGCCATGCAACAGTTGATGTTATTGCACCAAGGATATTGTGTTGCATAACTAAATACTTATAAGGTCCCAAAGGCGAGACCTATTGGCTATGCCAATGCTTGTTTAGTATAATCTCCATTGCGTTTATTTGATTGTGATTACTTGTTGTGATTGTTTGACCTGCCTGTTGTGGTCTTCAGTGCCGAGATACCCTTACAGGGGCAACTGGCATGCTATATCAAGTGCCAAGGTTGTGTAAAGCTGTGGCAAATCACACGTGAGGCTTTCAAGGCATTAAATTGTAGACACAGAGAGATTGAGTGATTTGCCCAGAATCACAGGATGTTGACGAAGCAGAGACTTGAAGCTAGTTCTCACCGGCTCAGAGGTCGGCAGTTTACGCGGTTCCGCTTTGAATGGGAAAAAATAGGTGCAGATACTCATTAAAATGAGATAGAGGTGTAGTGAGTGGGCGGGGCTAGGGGCTGGGCTAAGGGCAAGACATGATGATACTTAACGACTTCTATAATAGTTGCAGTACATACCAAGCACATGATAAATGTGCTTATATAAACAAAGCAGGTTAACTCATTACACAATGTGAAAGAGAAATGCGATATGTTAACATTTCCTTTTTTTTCAATAGTTGCACCTTCTTAATGCCATACTGTTAATTGCTGTTGTTTGACACAATACTATATATTTTTGAGCACGTGAGTAGGAAGAAACTGAAAATACCCCCACTTCGAACCAAAGCTCTTATGGCACCAAACAAATCATCATGTTCCTCCCCAGAGGATATCTCTGGTCTCTTCCATTGATCTATCCATTCATCCTTTCATCCTACCATTTACTTGCTGATGTTCACCATTTAACTTTTACATTCTGTCATCTACTTAGTCTTTCATCCATCATTCAGTTTTTTTACCATTCCGTCTGTCCACCCTTCATATCCAAACCTAACCATCCATTCATCTCCAAACCTAACCATTCATCCTTTCACTCATCCCTCTCTTTATCCACCCTTTCGCTCATCTATAAATCCTTTCGCTCATCTACCAAAAACCTTTTCACTCCTTTATTCCATCCACCCTTTCATCCATCCTCCTTCCCTTTCATTCATCCATGCAATCTTTCACTTATCCACTCATCATCCGCCCTTCTATCCAATCATCCACCCTCTTTCAACCATCCATCCATGCTTTCACTCATCCATCCATCTATTCATCCATTTATCTATACATCCACCCTTGCTCACTCATCCATCCGCCCACTCACTCACCCACCAACCCTCCCTACTACGTTATGTATGAATCTTGGTCGCCGAGCAGACTTGTGCACACAAAGTGCCACCCATTTTCTTTAAAATACCTCCTGAGAGTGTTTTGATTCTCTCTCGCTGTCCCTCACATGTTTCTTACAAAAAGGAGGCATACAAATGCAGGTAAACACACAAACATAAGCAGACACACAAAAGACTCGGGTATGATGAAAGCCATGTTATACTCTTCACCTACCATGGCTTATTTAATTGCCACCAGGGCCGAACTGGCCGTAGCCTGATTGCCCCTTCCAGGGGACTGACATGATTCCTGTGTTTGCACAAATGCACAGGATAGTGTGAATGTGATTGACAGCAGAGGGCTTGAACACAAAGCACAAAGTGATGGTGAGCACCCGGCATTATGCAAACGAGCCCTGCTGAATAGCTCAGCTGGGGTTCAGATCAGGGCTACAGAAGCGGCGCCTTGGCTACCAGAGACACGTTCCACTCCTGCCCACCGGCACTCACAGCCAAGGAGCCTACCTTTTCATGAGTACAGGTACTCTCCTCAGCAGTAGAGAAGTGCCGGTACTCAGAGTGATAAATCTAAGAAGTGTCGGTACTCAGAACCGGTAAGTACCGGCCCATTTAAAGCACTGATCCATAACATAACTGTGTCAAAGTCTGCAGATCAGATGTGCTCCCCATCCCACCCCGACCAAGGGGGCCTGAATACACGCGCTCCCTCCCCTCTCACAGCTAAAGGCACCTTAGATGTGTTCCCCAGCGGAGGGCCATTCATTCAGGCTCTGAAAATAGAACATGATGAAACTGCTCTCTTAGAATCGCAGGCACAGGAAGAAGTGTTCTAAGAATGGCTGCAGGTAAAGTCAATACACTTAACAGAAAATGTTGCAAAGGAACACCATACGAGTAAAGGTACTAGCTTTAACCCCTAGCTCACCACAACCCTTACACATACTACTGCCAATAAAACGCAGATCCTACCAAAGAAAGGGACTCTACAAGTCCTTTAAAGAAGCAATGGTAAAGTCAACAGGTCTGAGCTTCACAAGATGCGGAGATACTATTTTTGTTTTAAACATTTCCTATAGCAAGAATATACAACAAAAATAAACAAGCATTGGCATAGCCAATAGTCTAGGCACTAAACCTACTACCAAGTCCTGCAGTAAGCCGGGACTGCCCCATCGGGTTACCGTGAGAGACCAAGTTTGGTTACTGACTTGGAGTGTAATAGTACCTAATGTTCTGGGACAGGACAGACAGACACTGCGCAGGAAACCACAGACTTCCCAAGTCCCAGAGATACCACAGATACTGTTCACAAAGCCCTGACGTCCCCAACACCCAGCGACAAGGTCTTCTAAGGTCCCTTCCTCATCTCTGCTCATAAAATGACGTCACTTCCTTCTCGCTGCTCATAGTCCTCTTCTCTGTCTGCCCACAGAGATGCCACTCTTCCTGTTGCTCGTCCCCCAGACATGTGACTGTGATGTGCTACAAACATTAGCATCTCAGATGCACCGGCTTCTTGAAGGGACCCCTCAATATCCGGATCTGTTGGTCACCGAAGGATGTTTAAAGGAGTCACTACACTGGCGCTATTTGTTGACGCGGTTTTAAATCTTAACTTCTCCAGGTTTATTCTATTGGACGCCGTGTTTTCAGAACTTGTACAGCAGTCTGATGCCCAGAGGGCTTTGTGGCGCTGTAGAGGGACAGCGTTAATGCAGAAAGAGCTAAATGCTCTACAGAGGTCCAGGGCAGAAGATAGACAGGGCAGACAGATTCCTCTGATCCATATCATTAGATGGCTGCTTTCCTTCTGGACAAAGCAGGTGAGAGATTCAGGATCTTGGCTGTCTAGACACAAATATTGCCCTCCAAGTTTGTCTACCTGGCTCAACAGAGATCACTCTACCCACGCTACTTATGATCCTAATAAAACAGAAAAGGGGAGAGGATGTAGCCTAACAGCTAGGGCGGTCGATCTCTCACTAATTTGAGGAACCGGGTTCGTGTCTCGGCAATGACACTCAACATCCTGTGATTCTGGGCAAATCACTTAATGTCCCCTTGCCTACAAAAAAATGAATGTGTTCTTCTGTAATGCGTCTGGTGCTTGTGTAAAGCGCTCTGATACCGGATACCTTAGGGTCAAGCTCGCCCTATATAAAACTGCGGGAAAAAAGATTCCCCGAGGTAAGACATGAAGCTACCTGAGGTGCAAAAATGTAAGGCAGCTGAGTGGCGGCTTGTGTACTCACGGCAAACCATCCATAGAACTGCCCAATACATCCAATCGCTATTTTGGTCGGGCCAGAAGAATGACCACTCGACCCGATGAAGGTGTCAATACTTGTGTGAAGTGTCTCCAGCTGCTGGAAATGGTATGAGCAGCTTCCGGCACAGCCCCGTTGTGGGCATCCAGGGTAAGGCAAGATTCACTCAAAGCCTGAGATGTAAAAGTCTTGTGAAGGCGGAGGCGAGAGGCCGTACTAGGAGCTCAGGGTCTCGGACACCAAAGAAGGGGGTTGAGATTTATGGGAAGGACCTCAGACTTTGTTGGGTTGGGTTTTAAAAGGCTGGCCATCAACCCCCAACCATTGCTTCCAAGGACTAACCTGACTTTGTACCTGTACTCGCCTCCGAGCTGAGGAGGACTCGAGTGATGCTGGCGTTTATGTACAACTAGTTCTAGAAGTTATAGTGGCGAGAATTCAAGGCTTGGCAGTAGGACATACAAATGAGCAGATAAATCACGGCTTACTTCCTCAGGTGGCAGTCTCAACTTCACACTGTTTCCTCTGCCCCCCCCCTGTACTGCTTGAGGTTCCAAGGAAACTGGGCCTGTGTGAGCTCAGTGCCTCTGAAGCCTAGGCTGTCTTCTTTGTGGCCTCCTGTAGAGAGTGAAGGTGAGCTGGTCCTCCAAGAGATGGGTAGAAGAAGAGACGGTAGGATCTTCCACGCCGCGAAGAGGACACACATGGGGCTAACGCTCTACGTGTGGATGGCATCGAGTCTCCTCCCTCTTACCCTCAGTGACTGGCTGGACCAGCGGGAGCTCATCGGTGTGACGCATCCATGCAGAAGATACCCTTCTGGCCAATCAGCACACACCGGCTTCTCTCCGTCTGAGCCTACAAATGCAGGAAGAGCGCATTGTCCATGGTAAAGATGGCAGGCAAGAAACCCTAAGCATTCCTGCCCACAGCAGCCCTCAGCCTGCCCCAGGGATGGTGGTCATTCTGTGAGTTTCATCGGCCCTTCCTAACTGGCCCCCTGAACCCGTGAGGCCGAGGAACTCTAAAGCCCAGGAGGGGTTCCCTCGCAGCAGCCTCTGCAGGGCCCCATCCACCAATTATCTGCCACCTACATCTCGGGTAGCCTTAAATGTTCGATATATAACGGATCAAAAATGTGAAGTTTATGTAGATGCAGAGAATAGTTGCACATGTGGCTTGCGTTTCCAAAATGTTTATGTTCTTCTGTTAATTGTCGTCGTATTAATAGGTTAAAACCGCTTTTTATAAGATATGACATAAATCATCGTAATGAGCACTTGCACTTTTTTTGAACATGGAATTTTTGGATGTTGCATGCAACCTGGCAACATTTTTTAAAATATGCTTGGATTAGTGTCCAAGAGGTTAAGTTAGTTATCTTAGCGCTGGGGTGTTAGGGGAGCGGAGATTTTATGTATTAAATGGCGGTGAACTTGGGTACTAGCCTGGTTTACAAGCTGGGAGGGGGACAGGTTGGCATCATTTAAATTACAATTTTATTCTGTTTTTCAATGTATGGTGTAAAAACAAGTGTCTAAACGTTAATGTATTAATGTATTTATTTATAAAGTTTTATATAGCGCGAACATGATCCCGAAGGATATCAGAGCGCTTTACATTAGGATGGAAGGAAGGGTATAAATGCAATATCTACGTCAAGTAGGAGTAAAAACAGGAATGAACGCAGATTACAAGACAATTCCAACGTGGGGGGTTATACTAAACTGGTGTAAGCGGGCAACGGAAGGGGTCGCAGTATGTGGTAAAGAAAAGCGGTATCCAATGATGGCATCCTGGCAGTAGCGACAGTGTCATCAAGCCGGTGGGCCTAGGCCAATTACGGTACGAATTTATTCATCAGGAATCTTTTGACTTCCAGTTTGAACACAGTCGTTGAGGATGTTCTGCGTACTTCCGGTGGGAGAGAGTTCCATATTTTTGGGGCGGCGCCGGAGAAGGCTCGGTGACAAGTTCTCGTTTTGTTAGGGATGAGTGGTTTCAAGAGAAAAGTACTGCCGCTTCTTGAGGCTCACACATCACAGGATAGTTCAAGTTTTTGCGCAAGATACCTGGGAGTATTGAAGTGAATGGCTTTGTGCGTCAGAACGGCAATATTTAACTGAACTTGTGCTTCGTAGGGGAGCCAATTAAGAGATTTTAGGACTAGGGATATGTGCTCATTGCGTTTGGTGTCGGTAACCAGTCTAGCAGCAGCGTTCAGTGATGCCCTTAGTGGAGCCAGGGTGTATTTGGGAAGGCCACAGAGGGTAGCGCAGCATAGTCTAGCCTCGGCAAGACCAGCGCTTGGACCACCCACTTGAAATCATTAAATGAAAGGAAAGGTTTGATATTTCTGAGAGTCCTCATCAAGTGGTTCGCACCCTTACATGTATTGCTGATATGATTTTTCATATTCAGGTGCTTGTCCATGGTGACTCCTAGAGATTTGGCTGAGTCTATGATGAGAGGGGTGCAGTTGAAAGCCGTGAGGTGACTCATCCAAAGGTCTAGCTTGGGGATTTGGTTCAGAGGGGAGATGAACAGGAATTCAATTTTTGAGGTGTTGAGCAGGAGATGGTTCTCAGTTAACCAGTTTTGAGTAGACGTTAGGGTAGTGTTGAGTGAGATGATGTTTTCCGGGGATGAGATTTTCAGATAGAGTTGCGTGTCGTCCGCATACATATGGAAAAGAATGCCCGTGGAGTTTAGTGAGTTAGCTGATGGTTCCAAGAAAGGGTTGAAGAGAATAGGGGATAAAGCAGACCCATGGGGGACCCCCATGAGCACTGGAGAGGGCTGGGAGAGAGAGTGATTTGCCCTGACACTTTGAGATCTGTGGTGGAGGAAGGACGAGAACCATTGTAACACCTGTTTTGCAGAACGGCTAGGAGGTTGTCATAATTAACTGTGTCGAATGCGGAGGAAAGGTCAAGGAGGATCAGGAGGAAGGATTCGTTTTGAATGAGCATTTTTAAAATGTCATCCATAACGTGCATGACAGCCGATTCAGTGCTGTGCCCCTTCCGAAAGCCAGATTGGTGCTGGTCTAGGAGTTGGTAATTCTCTATGTGGGCACAGAGTTGTGATTGTGCGCATTTGTCTAGGAGTTTGGCTAGGGTGGGAATGTTGGAGATAGGGCGAAAGTTATTGAGGTCAGTTTTGTCAGCATTACTGTTTTTTTAGTATAGGTGATACCTGAGCTGCCTTGTGGGGATCGTGCGGGGATCGTGCCTTGTGAAAGAGAAGCGTTTACAATCCTTGTCCAGGTGCGGAAGAGTGCATTCTTGATTTCTTTGGAGATGGCCGGGGGTAACGGGTCACTGAAGTGTTTGGATGGGTTGATATTCTGGAGGATCTTGTAGATGTCTTTTTCCCTAAATGGGATAAAGGTGCCCCCGTGACGCATTGTTCTTGGTGTTCAGGGTGGTAAATCTGCACTTTTCTAAGAGGTCAAGGGGTGATGCGGCCCTGGAGGAGGGCAGTAGAGCCTTCTTAGAGGCGAGGTCAGTGGAGATGAGTCTTGATTTCTCAGTGAAGAAAGCAGCCAGCTCGTCGCGAGAGGGTGGGCTGACACCAGGGTCAGAGAGGTTTGGACCTACGACTGATTGCTGTTTGACCAATTCGAAGAGGTTCTTGGGGCGGTTAGACGCATGATCCAGTTGGTGTCTGAAGTAGTCAGCCTTAGCGCTCTTGATTTGTTTGTTGTAGAAGCTCCTAACATCTCTAAGGCGTTTTAGTTGGTCCAAGGAGGGATTTGATCTCCAGGAACGTTCACCCGCCCTAAGGTTGCGGCGTTCAGTGTTTAAGTTGTCATTGTACCACAGTTTGGATATTTTTGTTAAGGCATTTTTATGTTGGAATGGAGCAATGTCATCCATGATGTTGGAGATGGTCGAGTTGTAGGAGTCGGTGAGTGACGGCACCTCAACCAGGTCAGCTGGAGAGGAGAGAGCAGATTTGCAATGGGCAGCTAGTTCAACCGAGTTTACTGACTGGAGGTCCCTTTTCCATATCTTTGATTTCGTTGATTTAACCTTCCTCATCCGCACCTCCCTGTTAATAAAAAAAAAGGATGCAGTGGTGGTCTGACCAGTCACACGGGGTAATGGAATCCAGGGAGATGGTCTGCCCTTTCGTGATAATGAGGTCTAGAGTTTCTCCTTTAATATGGGTTAGTCGGTCACAGTGCTGAATCGGATATTGAACATTTAAGAATGATTTAAGGAAAGATACAGCATGGTCATTGGGGTTTGCCCAGTGCAGGTTGAGATCACCCAGGAAGATTTGGGACACGGTTGACTCGAGGTGATTTCCATTAGTTGCTCGATGAAGGGGAAATTGTCTCCCGGGGGTGCTAGAAGGTGTGAAGTTTGCAAACCGGAAGGTTCTTACTTGAGATGTTGAGACCAAGGTATTCACAAGAGGAAGGCGTAGAGGACTCCACGTGAGAAATCGAGAGTGTGTTCCTATGAATAGAGGCTAGGCCACCACCCAACTTCAGAGCTCTGTCTAGTCTAATTATATCATGAGTGGGAGGTACTAGGAGGTCTAGGAAAGGAATGGAAGCGGGGTTTAGCCAAGTTTCAGTGAGTATGATGATGTATCTCCTACCTATGTGCAGAAAATGCTAAATACAACATAAAATTGCACATCACACCTGGGATGTGCAATCACTCCATCTGGGACATTCACACAGATCTAGCTGCAACTTTAAAAGATGTCGGAGAAGGAAGCGTGGAGACTGGGCCAGTCCACTGGGTGGGATGGGTGCAAAGAGGTTTTCAACAGATTAGTCGAACTCTTACCATGAAGAAGATAGGAAGAAGATTTTCTGTACAGTTCTGTCAGCACAGGCCACACTTGTCAACCATGCCTGCCAGCATAGGCCATGCCTGTCACCCTGCTAGCATAGGCCATGCTTGTCAACCATGCCTGCCATCCAGCCAGCACAGGCCATGCCTGCCATCCAGGCAGCACAGGCCATGCCTGCCACCCTGCCAGCACAGGCCATGTCTGTCAATTATGCCTGCTACCCTGCCTGCATGGCCCATGCCTGTCAGCCATGCCTGCCATCAAGCCAGCACAGGCCATGCCTGCCACCCTGCTAGCACAGGCCATGCCTGCCACCCTGCTAGCACAGGCCATGCCTGCCTTCCAGCCAGCACAGGCCATGCCTGCCACCCTGCTAGCACAGGCCATGCCTGTCAATCATGCCTGCCACCCTGCCTGCACAGGCCATGCCTGTCAGCCATGCCTGCCATCCAGCCAGCACAGTCCACGCCTGTTCTATCAGGGTTAGTCCAAGTTCCCTGTGGCATTGGATTTCGGGAGATGGGGCGAGTGGTAAACGCAGACCACTGTAGATAACTGCTTCACGGCGCTACCAAAAAAAGGCCATAATCAGATGCCAGATGAACCCAATGGGTTTGAAAGGGCCGCTGCTCAGGGAGATCTGACATCCTTGCACTGAAGCTGTCACAAGCCCAGATGTGCCTAGATCTCAGCTCTAGATGGGCTGCAGTCGGAAGGGGTGTCTCCTTCTGGGCGGCCTCTTTCCATTGGAAGACACATTCCCTGCCAGCTGACTTCGGTGACTGGAGTCATATGCACACAGCACTATATTCTGGTTAAAACGTATCATAACCATTTTATCTGGCTGGGCTCCACCGCAAGGCGTGAAAGGGACACGGTCCATGGGCACCATTAGCCATTACCAAGGTGGCCAATGGCTGCAGTGAAGCCTAGCTCCAAGAAAGGCAAGGCTGGGTAAACAGGCGGTGGCTCTGAGAGGGATGATCATGGAGTCAGGGCGGCCATTGTGCGGGTCAGTGCCTTCAGTAATGTGGGGCAGGATAAGGGTATCTGTGGTTGGAGGAGGGAGAAACATTTTATCTTGCGTAGAAGGCTGACCTAGGACCAAGCAATCTTTGAAAGAAAGGCTGAGGTCAGTAGATGAGCCAAGGGTTTTAGAATTTTCAGAGACAAACCCATCTTTACACTCATAATCTGCAGCTTTCGTTCACCACCGTTGATGTGTATAGATTTAATTTTTGTGGGATTTAATTTTAGGCAGATGATGAACCTCCAAGACTAATTTTTGTGGGATTTAATTTTAGGCAGATGATTGACCTCCAAGACTAATTTTTGTGGGATTTAATTTTAGGCAGATGATGGACCTCCAAGACTGAAGTCAATGTAGCGACCGCCAGTAAGACATATATATATATATATATATATATATATATATATATATATACACATACATACATACATACATACATACATACATATACATACACACTGTACACACACATTTGCAAGGCTATGAAAAAACAGGACAGGCCAGAGATAAAAGTAACATCCTAAAGGCTTTAGTTCTACTTTTATGTCTGACCTGTCCAGGTTTTTGCTTCTCAAAATCTGATCACCCTAATCAAGACATAAGGAAGGATCGGGCATATGGATGCAACAGATCCCTAAAATGCCTAATTTGTGCCGATGGCTGCTGGACGTTGGCACTGGTACACATTTCTGGGTACCCGGATTTATTTTTCATCATCAGACTGTGACACAGATCAAGAGACAGAAAGGCATTGAGCAGGCATCTCCAACCTTTTCTGTTATGAGAGCTACGTACATTCAATGAATCCCAAGGTACTAATATTATTCGTGTTGCAATAGTGACCACATCAGACACATTTTAATAGTGGACCTCATATGTAAGACTACCAGCGGGGATCCCCTCAGTTCATCAGGCATGGCTGCTAGCAGGAGCGTAAAAAAGGCTTTGCCAATGTGGAATGCATCTACGTGCGTAATACAGGGCAGCCATAGCTGCAATGCCCCTGGCACCGAGGTAATACTATAAGAAGGAAGTCTCCCCAACGCAGCATTATTCGTCACTCAAGTATCAGCTTTAAATATATTTTAGAAATTCCAACAATCTTTCTAAAAACATCAGATTGTGAGTTCTGAAAATAGATACATTCTCTTCATGCTTTTCAATTGTTGTTTAGATATAAAATTCAGCCAAGAAAATGCTTCTAATTTAGTTGGTTGGTTTGTAAATAGGAGAGGTACTTATAGGTGGCTGACGAGCTGCCAGTAGCTCTCGAGGTACTAGTTGGTGACCCCTGCGTTAAGGAGAGGAAGTCAAGGGTGATGGAAGAAAGATGGAATCAAGACTAGGCAGACTTGGTTTTTTACCATACTTAGTATTCAGCAGCACCATGCATAAGCTCCTAACATATATTTTTAAAAAAGACATAACTTTTTTTTTTTTTTATTTTACAAATTAAGCACTGGACTTGTCCTAATCCATGGCCTGTTGCTAGGTAGAAACAAGTCACAGAGGCACTGATAACACACTACTTGAGTTTGATTTTCCTGCAGGTCACTGTGGTCCTAGAGATGTTTACAAATGTTGACAGACTTGTCACTTACCTACTGTTGTTTCCTTCCTCACTCCAGACCCTGAAAGGATTGTGTACTCCAGCTTAGGAGAGTCGCTTCTTCTCCCCTGTGAGTGGAAGCCACCCCAGACAGAACCATCTCCTGACCCCCCAAATCCTGCAGTTCCTGCCAACGACCGGCCTCCCACCCAGTGGCACTTCCTGGCTCCTTCTGGAGAGATGCACCCATTGGCAGCCTGGCTCCCCGGTGGACGGATCTACCGTGCGAGTGGCACCAGGCAGACCCGAGTGGAGCTGCGGGACAACGCTACACTGTGGGTGCAGGCTCTGCGGCTGGGGGACGCCGGGAGGTACATCTGCTTCGAATCAGACGTTGTTGGGAACAGCACATTTGTTCAGAATATTACTCTCATCATCACAGGTGGGCGATTCATGCAATGTTATTATTGATCATGGGGTTGAGGGCAATCTTATTATTGACTATGTACTTATCACACACCATAAACACCATTGCCACTTTAGCTGATAACAGGAGTTGTTATTAGCCAACTCCATGGCACACATTTTACTAAACTCCAAAGGATAGAAGCATAAGTTGAATCCACAAAGATTTGAACCTGTCGCCTGCAGGGTTCTCACCGGCCCCTGATGCACTGAGGTTTCTGACCTATAAAGAACTAAGATGTTCATTTACAAGTGGGTAGTAACCGGCCATTTACAAAACATTGTCAGAGGGCATGGCTTGGATGGCAAGGGGTCAACCGCTCCGTCATACCAGGGAGAACAACAACGATCCCGAGAGTTTGCACCAGACAAAAATGGGGCAAAAGGATATTTTCGTGCCTTGGAAGGTCTGCGGCAGAAGATGTTAGCAACGGCGAGATACCAGCACCGAAAATAACGGTAAAATTGCCGTGTTTACGCAGCAACAAGCAGCGGGTGATACAATGGTGCCTACAAAAACGAAACTGAAACCCAGAGCATGGTGAGCCCAGGACACAGGAAACTGAGCACCGCCATTGCACTCTCGCACCGTCACCCCCGTCCACCCTGCAGGTTGCGAGGCAGAGGCATAAAAGAGGCATAAGAGAGGCAGAAAAGGCAAAGAAGAAGCGGGGGACCGCTACTAATTGAGTCGGCTGAGAGGTGGTAGAGGCGGTTGTGCAGAGAGTCTGAGGGGAGGGTGGAGTCCAGAGCACCAGACCACGCGCCAGACTACGCAGCATTGCGGACCCAGAGCCGATGGATGCGGCACATGTGTGTGGATGTGCAGGTCTAAAGTACAGACCAGCGGCGGGGGATGAGTGTGTGGCACACGCCGGCACAGTGAAAACAATGCGCAAGTAAAAGACAAGCGAAACCGGCCCAGCCGCCCAGCACCGGAGGGCTTGCAACCGGTGAGCACCAGAAGAGCACCTGAAAAGGTAAAGGGTGCCGCGAAGAAGGCACCACCAACGCGTACACGACGGATACGGAGGGACAAGAGGAATGGCGGACACCTAACCTGAAGGTGAAACCAAACTCATTAATCCACGAAAAATACTCCAATGGACCAGCATGTGGTCAGTAGAACAGGTGTCTAACTGCAAAAAAGGGGGGAAAATATATATATCTAGTGTGAGGATATGCCTAACTCAACCTGAAGGGGAGGAAGGAAACACTTCCTTTTTGTTTAGTTACCCTCACACACCCTAGTGGTGTCATGCTTCATCATCGGGTCACCCCGACGCCTACAGGTCAGGGTGGGCTCAACCATAGTTTTTTTTAAAACTACAAACCCCCTAGAACAGAACTAGCATCACATGCTAGCAACGCCACAACGCCATGACATCACCCTGACTATCGGAATTGGGGCGTTGGTCTCCGATAGCATTTTTCCCACGCTACCACATAATACTTAAACACGACCCCCGGCAGTTCCACGCAAAAGCCGAGGACCGGGACCAAATAGGTTTGAAGGCTGGGCGGGACTTTAAACGGAGTAAGTACACATATGTGGTAGATCGGCATGCTCAAAACACGGAGCAATTTGGCTCTGTGGATCAGTTTTCCTAGAAGCCCTTGTAACTTTAGCTTTCCGCATTTTTCTTCCCCACCTTTTTTGCTTCACTCCTTACAACAACGGTGATTGTCACAGGGCCACCCAAACTAGCCTAACGGTCCTATGTGAAACATGTTTCCTCCGCAATGAGGGTAAGAGAGTGAATGAACTTGTATGAATGTATGGAGCCGCTTCATGAACTTTTACGAATGTATTGAGTTGCTTTAATTTACCCTTGGAATGACAGCAGCGTTCGGCTGTTTGTAGAGACTGGCACGCGGAGTTTACACTCTGGAATGTACACACACTGGCATGCAGATAGTGTCAGCATGCGAGTACAATCGCCACCACACAATAAACTGGCACATAGAAACCTTATGTTACAGATAAAGATGTGACTGGCACAAAGGGGACGAGATTGAGAACATGGATTTGCACATAATCATGGCATTTTTTATGTTTGGTCTCTACCACGCACCAAAATGGGAGGTAGCATAACAGAATTACTGATATATGCATTTATAATGTCGTGTGTTGTCTGTCTTTGTCTTCTTTTTTGTATTTCACAGATGAAGAACCACACATAACGGATACATTATCTGTTACATACACATAAGGAGCAGCTGCTCTGCCCTTTGTTCACTGACAGGATAGGGACCCCCATCTCTGTATTCCCGGGGTGGGTGACCTTTGCCCTGAAGAAAGTCCAGGACCTACACGGCCAGCCAAGGACTGAAACATGTTGGCACTAGGGTCTTAGGACCATAATACTCCCACTGACCCAATTTTTAAGATTTTTATATAACTCCGACAGACCCAAAAATAAAGGGAAACCGGGGGTCTGCCTGAGGTTTTTTATCTTTAATCCCCCTGGTCTTCACTTATCATAAGAGCTCTCAACACTATGGTTGAGCCCACCCTGACCTGTAGGCGTCGGGGTGACCCTATGATGAAGCATGACACCACTAGGGTGTGTGAGGGTAACTAAACAAAAAGGAAGTGTTTCCTTCTTCCCTTCAGGTTGAGTTAGGCATATGCTCACACTAGATATATATATATTTTCCGTCCTTTTTTTGCAGTTAGACACCTGTTCTACTGACAACATGCTGGTCCATTGGAGTATTTTTCGCGGATTAATGTTTTGACATGGGAGGTCATACTCCGACATAGGATCCTCTCAACCCTTCAGGTACGGGGAATTCTCCCCACAGCCTTATTGTATACACGAAACCGAAACCCAGCCAGACTCCAGAACCAGCGTTGAAAACAACTCCGCCATCTTTAGGGAGGAGCAGGACAGTTCGGACCATCGCGGAGGAGAAGACAGAGAGATCGCGCACAAAAGTAATACAGGGCATCCATCCAGCATCAGAGCAGGAAAGAAAACCAAGCACCCCCCCGGGCAAAGAGCAATGTGAGCACAGCGAGAGGCGTGCTGAGGGGGGTGCAAGAAATTAATCTAACAGTGGGTAGATAAAAGTGGGAGAGACGCGGAAGTGGCAGAGTGGGGGACCGGGGAAAAGGAGCTGGCGACAAAAAAAACGCGGAAAAGTGGAACCCTCGCAAGGACAGTGGGCGCTGCACAGAGACCCCTACCCACACATAATTACGCAGGAGGCAGCAGGAGACGGCAGGCGCTCCAGGTGACCACAAGAGCTGGACAGGACCACAATCCTAGGCAACCAAGCCAGGAGGACAGAGAGAGCAAACACCAAGGAGTAGGCCGGACACAGTGCGAGTCCCTAACCTCGACTGGGGAAAGTACCAACCTACATAGGCACAAGCGGACACCTGGATGCAGGAGGAAGCCCAGGAGGAAGCCAGTCAAACGGGGGGGTGGCCCAGAAGACCTGTAGTGAGAACCATGACCACAATCGCAGCAAGAAAGCAAATAGCTAACCAACAGTGGAGTCCAACCGTCCCCAGCAGTCACAAGTGAAGAGAACGCGAGCCCATAGAGCCTCAGATGGGTTAGCAAGAAGAGAGGGGAGATTTGTACTTCATCAGGAGAAGAGAGGTCTAGCGAACATGGCGGGGAACGAGGCAAGACTCCAGCATGAGCTAAAGAAAAACAAGGGCGAACCCACAATATCCGACTCACCAATCAAACAGAGACCAGACATCAACGGCACCCTAGATATGATCCTAAAAAAACTACTGACATTCATGATCTGGCCAAGACCACAAAACAGACCACAGATGCGATTCAACTGGAGCTAGCAGCGGTCAGGGCGGATATGCACACAGCTAACAATAGGCTGGCCGCGGCGGAACAAGGAATAAGTGATGTCGAAGAGATGAAAACCTGATCTAAAATCACAGCATCACTCCAGAAACAAACTGCGGAATTGGAAGACCACAACAGACGGGGGCACATAAGAATCCTAGGAGTCCCGGAGGGAGCAGAAGATAAAGCGGGCTCGTGCCTGGCCTTACTAGAAGACATGATCCCCAAAATCACAAACCTAAAATTTGACCACCAGTTCGAACTAGACAGAGCTCACAGAATCCGTACCTTCAGATCCCCAACAAGGAGTGCGGCTCGCCCAATAATCTGTAAACCACTGAGATTTCAACACATAGAGGCCATCTTCAAATTTTGCACGGAAAAATCACCAGATCACGTGGAATGGGCAGAAGCTCATCTCCACGCAGGACTATTTCAAAACCACGGTGGAAACTAGAAAAGGATCCCTGGCCTTATGGGACAAAATGAAGAAGAATAACATCCAGTTCTCGTTCGCTGGCCTGGCAAAATTCAGGATAAATGACAGAGGACGCTCCCAACTGTTCGACGATCCGAAAGAGCTGGCCAGATACCTAGAGGTCCCGACACCCCACGAAATGGCGACCTCCCAAGCAGGTACTAGCAAAATGAGAGCCTCACGGGACTGGGGGGCGGAGGGGGGTGAAGACAACCTGCTCAAGGACTCATAACGATCTACTGCAACAACTCGAGCAACCTTATTATCTATCTTGACCTCAAAATCACCTTTTACTGTAGCAAAAGACTGCACAAAAACTCGCAAAATCTAAAAAAAAGACATATTGAAGCACAGAAAACTACGCGTTCTACTTCATTAACTACCTCAACTGCAGCAAACACGCTCTAACTCCCTCAAAGCTGCCTGAGGGACCCATAAGTACCACAAATAATCACGTAGGCTCACCATAGGCCCTGCAGGACTTGCTCGACCGGGCACTACCAGACCAATACCCAGACCGACCCAGCCAACAACAGACAGCGGAGGAAGGCTCACGGTCCTCAAAACAACAAAACACAGAGAAGAGCCCGATGTGGGCGGGGGGGGGGGGGGGGTCAAAGACCCAAACACTGCTTTAAACCTGACTCAAGGGACTACACCTAGATCCTACTGTATCAATGTTACCTTCCTCAGTGGAGACCTCTACAAGCTAGATCGCCGTGACCTCTACAATAGAGACTGAGAAACGCTGGAGAGCAGGCAGATCAGCCCACATACCTGATGTCACGCACTGTAACCAAGACAATTGCCATATACTTTTTTCTATATAGATACACATAAGGCCTGCAGGGTGATGTATAATTATGTGGGGGGTCAGGAACGCAGACTTTTAATGAGGCGGAAAATGTAGACTTTTGAGATCATAGAAACACAGAGCTATTGCCCAACAACTCCCAGGGAGACGGGACGTCGACCCTGTCGTCGCACACTAAGCATACGATGTTTCTGTGTGGGTGAGGGGGGGCAGACTATTTGCTTTCTTTTTTCTCTGTCTTCCTTTCTATTTTCGCCTCTTTATTCCCACATTCCTTAATGAGAAGGTTCGGCCAGACACCCGTTTCTGCTACAAGAGTGAGACCAAACTCTGGGACTAACGCAAGGCAGACACCAATAACTCGACAAGAGAGGGTCCGGTTGGGCCGGAAGGGAGGAAGCACAACGACATTGGAGAGTTTGGGACGTAGACTAGACTCGCCAGACATGTCTCACCCCAGATAATGACCCCTACCAACAACCTCGACCTGGCTGCTGACTTAAAGATTGTATCCATCAATGTCAAAGGGCTCAACCACCTTATTAAACGTAAGAAGATCCTAGACTATCTAGCTAAAACTAAAGGGGACGAGGTCCTGCTACAAGAAACCAAGCTATCCCTGGGGGATATCAGACTAGTGAAAAGCAACTGGTTCTCTCAAGTGGCGTGCTCACTGGCAGATGGGAAGAAACGAGGGGTAATCACACTGGTATCTAAACGCTCCAACCTAACACTAGAATCACAGCTCCTTGACGAGGATGGCAGACTTCTGATAACACACCTGAGAAGGGGGAAGAGAGTATACACGTAGCTAACATATACGGCCCAAACACTGATGACCCCACCTTCTGGGAAGGGGTGTCGCACAAGCTCGATAGTCTGCCACAGAACGACCTCATGGTGGTGGCGGGGGGCCTTCAGCATGCCCCTGGACCACATATTGGATAGACAGTCACCATGCCAGTACCAGCCCACAAGCGCACACACTACATTAAAGAACATATGCTCCAAATTCAACCTCAAGAACCCATGGCAGCTCCAGCACCCGGACACAAGGGACTTCACATTCTACTCTAACCCACACAACTTGTACAGCAGGATAGATTACATACTAATCACAGGCCCACACACACACCTAATAGAACATTCAGACCACTCTTGTATAAGCCTAAAGTTGAGCGGTTGCCACAACGTTGACATTCCCCGAAGGTGGTGTTTTAACAGCGACGTCTTAGCTTCCCCCGAGAACGAGGGAAAAATTGAGGAGGCAATGAGGGAATACCTTAAACACAACGATTTACCGGGAATTAGCGCCTCCACCCTATGGGACACACTGAAGGCTACCATCGGGGGCACTATAATCGAAATTAAAGGCAAGATAAACAAAAATACAAACTCACAGCTGTCCCAACTCAAGCAAGACATCAAAAGACTAGAAACGAGTTACGCTAGGGCCACTCAGGATACCAAACTGCTAACGGACCTTACTAGAAAAAAATACGAATACAATAAGATCCTGAGTGAGAGAGCCAGGCTGTGGTTCAACAAATACAAGGCCATTAACCTCTGTGAAGCAAACAAAGCGGGAAAACTACTAGCCTCCTACCTGAAACACAAGCGCAACCAATTTACCATCTCGTCTATCACAGACCCACACAACAAAACTCATACAAAACACAAAGACATACTCAAGACCTTTCAAGAGTTTTACCAGGAGCTCTATAAAAACAAGCATTGGCATAGCCAATAGGTCTCGCCTTTGGGACCTTATAAGTGTTTAGCCATGCAGCAGTTGAAGTTGTTGCACCAAGGATATTGTGCTGGATAACTAAACACTTATAAGGTCCCAAAGGCGAGACCTATTGGCTATGCCAATGCTTGTTTCACTAGGGAGCAGCATTGTTTACATGCTAAAGTTCAAAGCTTTGGAACGTTAAGATTTGGGTCCTAATTTTGGTTCTTGTACTTAATAAAAGGGATTCTGGGGGCAATTACTTTATCGCTCTCTGCCTACAATTGTAAATATGTGTAACTTAAAAGTATAAAATTAAACATGCTGTGGGTGGAGTTTTGTTTGAGGTTCTTGCAAACATATACATCTTAATTTCTGTAATCCAGTCACAGTCGCATCTGAACCCCATGTACAATAAAACTGTGTTCTGTAAAGTTGTCTGCAGCTCCTGTGGGCTAAGCCTGACCTGTACCAAATTTCCAAAAATAAATAAGGTAGAAAAACAGCCAGGTACATATTTAAATACAAAAATAGATCACTGCATTGTGAAAACTCTTGAACAGCATAAGGCCGACTCACAAAAGCATGTATGAGTCCGCAAAGTAGCACAGCTGGAGGACTCGTTAACATACGTTTACACGCCCTTGTGAATGGGTCCTGAAATGTCCAAAGCCCTGTTAGTAAAAGAGCAAAGAGGGCGCGGTCCTATGTATCTACAATCATTTTAGATGAAATTTCCAAAGTTGCTCCTATTTTAATTGCTCGAGGGCCTATTCACAAAAGCATGAAAGAGAGTGTTAAAGAGTCCTATATTCACAATTCCAGAATGCCCCGGTCAATATGCCTCCATATGTTTGATATTGCAATGACTGGTGAATCAAAATGGCTGCCTATATTAACTCTAAACCTCTTGAGTTACTGCATGAGGTTCAGAGAGAACACCTCGGAAACATAAAGAGGCAACCATTGGCCTCTGTCTCCAAGCTCAGCTGCCGAGCACAAACTCAGAGCTATTCAGAGTCAAAAGCATCCCCCCAAGACACTCCACATACAGACCCCAAGAGCTCAGCTCTGCTCTGAACAGCACAACTGTTCATGAGACGGCCCCTGGATTACTACAGTAGAGGACAGCGTTAAAATGTTGGCACCACCAATAGCTATCTTGTCAATTTTGGTGTAGCGTGGTTGAACTTTATTGGCAAATTATTGCATACGTATGGCTAGATAGGTTGTGGGGGGTTAAAATATTCTTCACATTTTCTGCCCCCCCCCCTTGCCACCCACCAAACAAACACATCTATTGTTGTACCTCATTCCACAATCCGTACAGAGGTTAGCATGGCACATTGGGCTATTTTTATGTGCATGGAATCCTGGGGGGCATGATGAGAGGGATAAGAAAGGGAGGTGTCAGAAGTGGAGATTTAAATGTTATCTCTGACATATTGGACAGGTGGGAGTGAAATGGCCCCGCGCTGTGATTTTACTACTGTCTGTTAAAAACACGATCCCTGCTAGAAATACAGAGATGCGCCTGATCATATGTTCCCGCCCCTGATATTTCTTTTTTCTCGCTTCCAATAGGCACTGGAAGTTGGGGTGCGGGGATGCTGGCACCCCCCAAAAATTAACATGCGTGAGGTCCTAAAGTGACTGAGCATTAAAGATTACATTAATTTTGTTTTGATCTTGCCACATTTGCTGTTCGTTCAAAGTCAGACGTCAAATGGCAGTCTAGTCTCCTAACAAATTGTTACTTATCCTTTTAACATGGAGACTGGTGTTTATTTTCTTTCTCTGACTACGAAGTGTGGGGATTTTGTACAGTGAACTAAGTGAGAGTCTTGCTGGTGTGAATTAAAATACTGTAGGATGTCATTTTATTCTAACACACAACACAATTTAAATACCTATAAATGAACTGCACGAATATTTCAAAATAAACAGTTAGAAAAGCACAAATAAAGTGTTGTTTCTTATTCTGAACTATGATGGAAACAAAGATTTTAACAGAATGAAAACGAATCAAGACACCTTACTTGGTGAAGGACAAATAACAAACATTTGCTGAAGCCCAATTTTCACACATTATCTTTTTGCACAGTATAGTTTTATCAGTAAAACTTGTGTGTCTGAGCAAATTTAGTGTTCACTTCAATGAAAAATGTGCTGTCTCTAAGCGACAGCGTGCTACCATCGGTGCCTAATTTGAGCCAGTGGTTTGCCCTGCTCGGCACCTGCACTTAATTGCCAGCCCAGTCACTTAATTGCCTAAACCTGCACTTATGACAGCTGCCATATGGTGGTGCTGCTTGTGCAATTTAAAGATAAGCAGAACAACATTTGTTTGTTAATTCAATATACATTAATAACAACTAATACCTGCCACCGCAGCCATTCTTAAAGTGTTGGCGGCCTCGAACAGTCTGAATTGCCACACTTTAGTGTGATAGTTAGTAGTTGTGTAAGTACAGTGGCAATGTGTGGTGCAATCTGCAGTGGCCTCCTGACGAGGGCTCCGGCACGTGTTTTGTTTTACAAATTAAGCCCCATTCTTTAGTAATATATTTGTGACAGTGTGCTCCACAAATGCAACACAACAGTTATTTACTCCGCCTTCACCGTTCTCTTGCTGAATGGGCGTGGCTCACTTGTGACACTTGTTCTTTGTGTGATGCTAGGAGTTTTCAGCATCAGTGATGTAACATTGATGGCAGCACCCCCATCCTGAAATTTCTTCCAGCACCAGTGGTCACAAGCTGGACTGGCATGGGTTTTAAGGGGGTGCAAAAAGAGTAGAAGGAGGGATATGTCTGTAGAACAGAAATGCTGAGAAACACATAGCGTTTGTATCAAGCAGTGAGTGAGCCAGAGTAGCCTGGCAGCTTGCACCACAGAGATCAATGTGTGGCTAGACTGGTAACCTCAGGGCAGTTCCGGAGAAGTGACAAGGGGGAGGCTACAGGGCATCAAGGGGCACATCTGTCATATGCTGCACAGTTCTGAGGTCCTCAGAGGAGATGTAATAAAATGTGGACTGCTGAGATGGTCCCCAGCGACCACGTAAAGGCAAAGCAAATGTGTTCCTGGAAGCATGCCCACAATGGCGTTGTGTCTATTCTCCATTTTGTGGGAGGTGGTAGGCGGGAAGACACACCACCAGCAGTGAGAACAAGACTGTAGGCAGGAGTGAATGGGGACTCACGGGTAAAGGTGCACAGAGGGCACATCATTTTATTCTAACTGGGAGATTTGAGGGCAGCCGACCAATGGTTAGAGAACAAGAAGTGCCACCGAGAGGCTGCAGGGTTTGGGGGGGCGGGAAGGAGAGGGGAGGCCAGGGAAGTGGGTGAGCTAGATTCAGGGTGGTAGTACTGAATTTGACTTTGGACAGGTGTGAGAAAAGGAGGTACCACCAGTGGATAATTTATAAAACAAAATAAGTGCCGGCGCTCTTGTCAGGAGGCAGCTTGCACCAGCCCATTTCTCCGGTTAGCACCGCCTAAAACAGGGCTAACTACTAGCCATGAAAGTGGGAAGAGGATGTGGTGTAATGGCCAGAACTGCCGACTTCAGAAATGGGGAACCAGGTTCAAGTCTTAGCGTGTGCTCAACATCCTGTGATTCTGGACAAATCACTTAATCTCCCTGTGCCTACCATAGATGAACGTGCCCGTAGCTGGTGCTCATGAAAAGCGCTGGTGTTGATTATTAAGTGCTGAGCACTGGAAACCATCGGCTGAAATTAAACACTGGGTACCACTGAGCGGCAGTGCGAGTGTCAGGTGCTGGCACAGAATATGCACAATTTCAGTAATGGTAGAAGAGAGGAGACTGCTCACCCAGGCTAAGCAGAAGTAAAGGGCACTGAAGGTTGGCAGCTGGTGCAGTCGCCACTACTGACAGGAAGAGGTGGGGCAAAGCCTGAGGCAGTTCACCCCACACAGGACACAGTTGGGCAGAGTTGAGGCAGCCTGCCGTTCAGCATAGGTCACTGGTCAGTGAAGGAGACTGTGCTGTCAGAAGCGGGGATGGTAGTCCTAAGAGTGTGTGTTGTCTTTTAGTGCCGACGGGGGGTGAGTGAGTGACTTGCAATTGGTGTTAATTAGTTTAGTGCTTGTATGGTCAGGTGTCAGTAACGTCGGGTGTTTTGTAAACTTGCATATAGTGCAGTAAGGGAATCTTACCTTCCAAAATGGGTCAATTTCTGTTACCATTAAACTCTAAATCGGGCCCTAAATGTTATGTAAAGCAGCACATTGTGGCAGCAGTTCTAATGTTCCAGCTTGCCGCAGTGTGTGATCCTCTGCAATTTCCTTTGCATCCCCATTTAGGAGATGTGAAACATACAAAAAAACAGCACTAACCAGCGGAATGCACTTTTAAAAAACATAGACATTTTTGCCTGGGGTTTTATCGAGTGGGAGAGAAAAAGGTGTTGAGATAAATATGCTCTCACTTTGATTTGGAAGAACAAAGTGCTTCCCGGCCTCGACAAGAATAAGAAGCGCTAAATAAATGCTGAAATGCAATACCACAGGTAGATTCTTAAATTGAAAAAGTGGTGCTGATGTCTACTGGCGAAAAATGCAGAATCTATTTAAACAAGAACCCCCCGTACCCCGGCTCTGTTAATATAGTGGTGGAATTTAGAAGAGGGGCCTGTGTTGGATGAGTGGGAGGGTGGGGGGGAGGTCGGGTGTCTCAGATTTCAAAAGTGAGGTCAGCGGCGGGAAAAGTCGTCCTTACATAATGAAAGTTGCGCCGTGAGTGTGCACAGATTTACAGGTCTGTAACTATTCCCAGCAGAAAGGCAAATTTTATGGCACCCCTGGAGCAGTGGCCTCTCTGAAAGCACATTCTGATAGACATTCTCACGAAACACTGTAAAAAAAACGGCGAAGACCTTAAGAAACATAAGACATAAAAGCGCCGAGAGACGGCAAAAGTGAAAGCACGGGTGCGCGCGCTGCATTTGAAGTAGTTAAAGTGATCGGAGACGGGATCGAGCGAGTAGAAAGGAAACTGATTAGAAGGGAGGGGGTAGTGTGAAAACAGCGGGGAGAGAAGGGAGGGTGTAATAAAAAACAAAGGAGCCAAAGCTATAGAGAAGGGAGGGGGGAGTGGGAGCAGCTGTGCACGTGCATGTGATCGTGCACTCAAGGTTTAGGCCAGCCAAAAGACTGTGGGTAGCACTTAGAAAATCCCACATACAAAATGTCTCTTTGAGCCTTTGGCTCAGCGAGACCTAATGACCAGACCATGAATCTGGAGGCATGAAAAATACCTTAACAGACTTGGCCTCCCACAGTTAACCAGCGCAGAATCACAGAGTCTAGGGCAAGAAATTAACACCACTGAGATTGAAATGGCGGTCAAATCTATGAAGGATAACAAAGCCCCGGGCCTGGATGGATACACAGCCACCTTTTACAAGTCCTTCGTGGAACAGCTAAAACCTACCATGAAGAGGGTATTCAATCACTGTGCAGAGAATGGGTTGGTATCTCAATCCATGTCCAAAGCGAACATAATAGTAATCCCAAAGGAGGGTAAGGATGAGTTGCTACCCAAGAACTACAGGCCCATATCCCAAATTATTATGGACTGCACGATATATACAAAAATCCTAGCAACCAGACTAAACTCAGTCCTACCCAACTTAATAAGCAACTTCCAAGTAGGCTTCCTGAGAACACGAATGTCGAACGACTACACCAGACTTCTCTGCCACATACTAGATCACACTACAAAGAAAACAGAAGCAGCGGTAGCTATCACCCTGGATGCTGAAAAGGCCTTCGACAGGGTATCATGGACCTTCCTGGAACAGTGCATGAAATATCCTTCAACTTAGGGGAAGGTTATATTCGGAAGGTGATGGCGCTGTACGGGGATCCGAGAGCACGCATTGTCATTAATGGGTCACTCTCTGAACCCCTCAGAACGCAGCACTAGACAGGGCTGCCCACTGTCCCCCTCACTCTTTCTGTTGGCATTAGAACCCCTGATCAGCGTCATCAAGCTAAACGCGAAAATAAAAGGGGTCAACATTAATGATGTTGTAATAAAACTGGCCGCCTACGCAGATGACATCCTAATAGTGACAGAACAACCAAAGACCTCAATTGAGGCCCTGATAGACACCACAGAGATATACTCAGGCCACTCAGGATACAAGCTCAACAGGGACCAATCAGAATGCAAACCCCTGAACATCCACTGCACTCGGGACACCCTAGGGGGTTCAGGCCTGGCCTGGCAAACAGGGTTTATCAAATATCTAGGCATACACTTTGGCAACGACCACACTAGGCCACAATGAGAAGCTACTGCTAGAAAAGATTAAGAAACTCCTGGAGGCATGGTCCCCGAAATGTATAACTTGGTGGGGCAGAATCGAAATGATCAAAATGATGATCACCCCAATGATCACCTACATGATCAGCATGCTCCCAGTCCTGCTCACAGATGACTTCCACCGTAAAGTAGATAACATGATTACTAAATTCCTATGGCGGGGGAAGAAGGCACGGATAAGCATAAAAATCTAAGACTGGAGAAAAAACTGGGAGGATTAAACCTAGCAGACTATAGAACCTTCCAAACTGCATTTCTGGCAAAACAAGGGGCTTATTGGATAGCACCTCCTCAAGGGTACACATAACAACCTAAACCCAATGGCGCTGTTAACAGCTAACAAACATCCTCATGCCTCTAGATCCATTTGTAAGAACACAAAAATTGCCCTTCTAAAAATAGATAAGAAAATGGAGAACAGCATAAAGGACTCGAAGCTGGGGTCACTCTGGGCCAACAGCAAGATCAGATACAAGGGGAAATGCCTTGCCCTCGAAACATGGATAGAGAGAGGCATCTCCCACCCAGCTAGAAGAAGGGGGGTGCCCTACCACGTTTGCCGTACTGAAATCTAGACATCGAGTTCTACAATTTCCTGAAAATCAAAACAGCTCTTTCCAAAGCCAAACTATCACCAGCTCAACCGTCAATTCCACGGTATTTGGCAAAGATCAACAAACTAGGTCATCAGGTATCACACCTCTATAAACTGCTACGCCCAAACACCACCAACATTAATGACAAGTCAAGTAACTACTGGATAAAACAAGGCAATACCCCACTTAATGAGCAAGAACAGACGACATTATGGTCCTCTGCCTCACGTAATAAAATCACCCCGGTACTAGCACAAACTAAATTCTGGCTACTCCACAAAGCCTTCTGGACCCCCGCTCGATTATTCTCACTAGGCCTCAGAGAAGATGAGTTGTGCGGAACTGTAGCAAGGAAAAGGGGGACCTAGCACATCTTATCTACTACTGCCCATCACTTAAAAAGTTCTGGGAGAGAATCTTTGGGTTCATAAGTAACGTACTGGGCTGCACACTAACAACTGAATTTTCCTCCCTCACCACGGCATTCATGACCACAGCACTACGATCGGAGCATGATAAAGACCTACTGGACCTGCTTCTCACTTCAGCAGTGAAAATGGTCCTCACCAATTGGAAGGACACGACTAAGACCTCATACAAGGGCTGGCTCAACTGGGTGACGTACCTCAGAGGCGCGGATAACATTGCGTTGCAGAAATTGCCCTGGAGACCAGCAACCAGGGGGATGTGGAGGTCACTCGACATGTACCTAGACTCTTACAAGCCCCCTTGAGGCCAGTCCGGCTCCCTCCTCCCCTCCCCGCTGGGGGGGGGGGGGTGAGAGCGAACCGGAGGTTCGGATGGGCCGAAGGGACATCGGGGGGCTTGTACCACTCCCACCATAGGCCACCTAGTGGGGTGTCAGATCTGTCACAGGACTAAAACTCCTATTAGACTCAGTGCCACAGAACCTCTCTCATATCTCCCTTTCACCTCTTTCTTTTCTGTCTCTCTCCTTCTATCAGCCTTTGCCTAATTTTCTCAGCAAGTCAATGTAAGAGGGGATTAGTTAAAACAGATATCTTACCTTAAAGTGCCTGTAACCATCGCATACATACTACGTTTGGCTAACCCCGTGACAGAATGCTATGTATTTGTTTGTATCAAACTAATAAAAAACTATGGAAAAAAAAATTTGTCAGATGTCCTATCCTCTTGAGTCTCGCACCTCAACTGGAGAAGGGGAACCACTGTCTTTCTGAGAGGCAATTCTCACGAGGCTTCGGCATCAGAAGCGCCTTGCAATGGCTTTATAGCACTAGAAGAGCCTGCCTTTTTAGGGTGGGACAGCAAACGCTGTTTTTCCTGCTTGGATACACCGAGCCCAGCACAGTGGTCCCAGGCATTATCCCAATTTGCAACGAGAAGACTCCTGTGACTAAAGTTTTGTTTTTTTAGGAACTGACATTTTGTTTTTCAAAAACAAATTCCCACTATGCAAGTTAGCTGTTCCAGCAAGCTGGCCTGACGTAGTATGGTGGGCAGCAATACGCTATCCCAGCAAACGTGCTCCAGTGTGTCAGCAGGAGAACTTTCAATGAAAAGTTCCCATCAATAGGCGGGGATGTCTAGATATGTTATGTTATTAATTACTTGTAGAGAGCATGTTCACCAGGAGGTTTCATGGCGCTAGCAATAGCGTGTGCCAGGACCTTGACAGAATTACAAGTGGGCCTGTGCAAACAGCCACGTTTTGAGCATTTTCCTAAAGCACAAGTGGTTATTGCAGGATCAAATTTCTAATTAGGATAGTGTGGGTCACTGCGTGGCAGGCAGATGTGAGAACTTTACCACCCAAGTGGCTTGCCGACCCAGTTGCCAGAATCTTAAGGAAGCCCTAAAACTCCTCCCAAATTTACTGCAGGTACCTCCTGAGTATAGATCTGCTGCTAGAGACAATTTTACACCACAAATCTCACATTCTGTGCACACAAGTGCAAAAAACTCACTTAGTCAGCTTCGCTTTCCCCTTAAAGGTACAGACGTTCATGGAATATATTGACACTTATCAAAAATGGTGTCATAACCCTGCTGAGACGTGGCAGTACTATTCCATGGAAGGGACAGCTGACCTGCTGAGGGTTGCTGGTTCCATAAAGTACAGCAGTTCTGCTAGGAAGCGGTGCAGCTGCCCCCTTATAAATACAGAAAGCTGCAAAGCAGCGATTTAACTGTTGCATGAAAAGATTAGTAAACCTGCGAATGCGTGAGGAGTTCTGGTGCCATCATATTAAAAATAGAGCAGGGCTGCTAAAAAAATAATGCAAGGGTCCCATGTAGAGTATAGCATACCCAATGAGAAGGGTGTATTAAATCTACAGCAAACATGCTGGGAGGTGGCGAACTACCCATTATAGATCCAGCAGGCTGCTGAAAGTGACCCCGCTTACCCATTAAAATGATAGAAGGTCTTCTGGGAAGTGATACAACTTTCCCATTAAACTTACACTATCTGTCCATTAAAAGTATTGCTGGCCTGCTGCAAGGCGCTAGTCCTGCTTATTTAAAGGATAGTGGCCCTACATAGAAGTGCTGTCACTGTCTGTTTCCAGCAGCCTCCCCCTAGGAAGTGCAAGTGCTGTGTTATTAGAAGTAGATATGCCCAACTGAGAGGTGCTGTTACTGTCCCATTGACAAACCCACCAGACCTAGTGAGAAGTAAATGGACTCTTCCATTCAGTAGATTGGAAAAGGTAACTTCAGGAAGAAGAGCCGCAGACATGGGTGGATACGAGAATACGAAGGTCCCGCGCCCCTAGTACAGGTATTTGTAGTACTGTTGATAAAGGGCTTGTCTACGTTCCTTACTACATCTCCTTCAGCCATTGAGCTGCAATTGATGGAAGACTGACCATTTCTAACAGATCTCACTGTCCTTTGTATATGCAGGTCCTGATATCGAAGGCACATCCTACGGAGTTCACGCATCGCTGGGAGCCCTACTAGGTGCCAAAGTTCTTATGCTGATCTTGATTGTTAGCTGTTGTGTTGTAAAAGGTGAGTACATCCTCGGCGACAATACCCATCCCTTTAACCACTCACTATTTCAAAAAGAAATCCTTGTGAGGGAGATACATATTTACTCTCTGGATATGTGTAGCTTGAAGTAGAGCGGTGGGGCAGTTGTTACACAGAGTAGTGTGCAAGTCACTCTGTACGAATGCCTGGAGTCACTCAAGTGAAGAATCCTTCGAAAGGGTCTTGTACGATTACTACTTTGCAAGCATGCAGATTACAACGGCCGAGGAGTGATCAACTGCACAGCTATCCCTCACTAGAAAAGGACATAAAGGGTCAGTCCAACTCCTCTAGTACAGGCTGACCAAACAGATACATATTGAATCCAAAGCTCATCACAGCATAACATGACAACCCTCAGGCCGAAACGACTGACCATGCGTCTGTGGGATGCAGCAAGTATTTCAAGGAAGTGTTCAGAATTTAAGGGATTCTTCCGTAAAGCAGGGTTTGTGCCAATTAAGACAATCTGGTCTGTCTCATATTTAACTACTTTTATTCCTGCATTACTTCTTCTCACTAGTGCCACTCCCCTTGTACTTCCTCTTTGCTCAGAGCAGAGCACCTCCTGGACCCATCTTACTTTACTATAGCTCTGTTTGCATTCTGGTGCTTCCAAATGGGTCTCTTGTAAAAAAATAATGTGTGCCTCACTGTTCCTTAGAAATTCTGTTACCCGGGACATCGTTCTCCTATTCCTCAGCCTATTCACACTCCATGTTAATAGTTTAATTTAGTTAAATCTATCCATATTTAAAGCTATTGTCCTTATAGCCTCCTGACTTCTTCAATCTTGGGCCCAACTCTTCCACGGGGACTACATTTTTTCTTTTTTTCCCCTTGCTCCCCACACCCTGTGCTCCCCACCTCCCCCCCAGGAAACCCCCTTTTTACTCCTTCGGCGGTTCACACTGCCATTCGAGACCCTCCCGTCCCAGCAGGAAGCATTTACACAAACATTGAAGAAACCCCCTATTTTTCTCTGTTAAATAAACACAATATCTATCTCTAACAAAATTCTATTTCTTACCTCAAATGTCTGTATCAGACTCATCTCTACATCTGCGCCCAAAACGTGTCCACTTCCTCTGCACTACTAATGTTATGCATTTTATTTTGCCACATTATTTTAAGCATAGTAGGGAAATTCATTTGGACCTGGACACCCCTACTTCTCAGCTCACCCATTCTGGTCCCAAGCTCCCACTGCCTCTGAGCTGTTATTTTCCCAAGATCTGATCTAACTTGATAACTGAATGCCTCATATTTTAAGGACGTTTCTTTCAAAGCTTTCCCCAGTATTAGCTCTTTTATCGCGTACATGAGAAAGTTTATCAATATTTTCCTCGGAGCCTTTCTGGCCGGGTTTAGTTTAAAGGGGTCTCTGTGGACTCTCTGGATCACTTTCTCCAGGTCTAAGTCAGGTCTGTCCTTCAGGATTCCTTCTTTCAACATTTTACATATAAAGGCCTTAATATCTCCCCCTTCTGCACCCTCTGGGATTTTAAGGACTCTTAGGTTGTTTTGTCTGGGCTGCATCTCGAGCCTCTCCATACCTTCCTGCAAGGTTCTGTTCTGTGCTTTTAATTTTTCTAAATATTTAGTATTTTCTGAAACTACTTCTGACAAGATCTTCACCTCGCTCTCCAAAGCCCCAGTTCGTAAAGCAATATAATCCAGCTTTTCTTCCAGGTTATCGCACTTATCGTGGATCCCTTTCTGATTGAGCTCAGAAATCTCAAATTTCGAGGGAATATCTTGTTTTAAGCTAAGAAACATCAATTCCACCTGACTCTTTGTCCCCTCTACTCCTTGTATCTTTTCCATAAGATCCCCCTCCAAGGTACCGCCTCTACCTTGAGGTTGGCTAACACCTGAGAATGACACAATGGGGGATGTAGCTGTAGTATAGAGGGAATTAGCAGTTCTATCTGCCCCCTGGATTTCACACTGGTCTTCACACTGGCCGTCTCCGCTTTGTTCATTTGCTAGTAAGGCAAATCGATATTCCAATTGCAAGGGAACCGAAATTACCTGGGTGACCTTGTTTCCTCCTCCTTTAGGGGCTGTGACATGTTCCAATATTTTAAAATAAGAGGTGAGAGACGGGGCAGGTTTTATCTGAATGCGCGTTGCCTTACCGCCACACCGGTATTGTCTCACCCTGGATTTTGTCGCTTTTCTTTTTGGTGAGACTGGTATCACCTCCCTGATCACCTCCCTGATCACCTGTTCTCTGCTAGCACTGGTTTTACCGCCTTTGTTTTTTGCCTCGGGATGAGACCTTAGCTGATACCGTTTCTTATCTGATTTGAGGGGGCTCCCTTATTGGTTGGTGCGTTAAAAGTGCCCCTGTCTGCCTCCTCCAGTGCCTCTATCCCCGCTCGTACACCACCTGTTCCTTCTATGGCTGCAATGTCTTCCCTCTCTCCCTCCTTCTCCCTCTCTTTATCACACTGCAATGCTTTTAGGAGCGAGTCCGAGTCCTTTTCCATCGACAAAGCCACTATTCCTTTGCATTGTAAACTTTTCCAACTCCTGCGCCTTGCCCCGTCTGTTCGTGAGTTCAGAATAGATCAAGCCACCACAGCGTCCGCCCCGACTCTTCCCAGGCTTCTCCTCCACTCTTACCGACCAGTGTCCTGTTCTGACACTGCCAGCCCAGAAACCAACCAGTGCTGAGGCTGACCTCGTCCTCCTCCAGAGGTCCGCTACACGTCTCCAGGTCCCCTGCTGATACGCTGTATCCCGACCCATGTAACCGGCCAAGAAGGTTCCCAATACTTTCAGAGGTTAGTCTTATTAATTATTATCTCATCCGTTCCTTTCTGCTCCGTCTCACATCTTTGGTGGGCTGAATCCTCTTAGAAAAATCGCTCGACTCAGCTCATGCTTCGCACTACTCCAGGAGCTCCCGCGACCGTCGTCAGCCTGTCGCCATGTTTCCCCAATTAAGACAATCTGAGAAATATGTCCTTAATGGTGAGGCAGGAGGTGGTAAACAAATTAGTGAAATTGTGCGATGTGGGAATTGCATAGCCTGCTACATTTTCATAGTGGCTTTCTTCAACAAATATTGTCATAACAAGTTTGGGAGGTATGAGATTGTGCAAGGATTTTCGGGTGTGGGGGAGGGGTGAAGCTTAAAACATGGGTGGATTTCCTGTATTTATGAGATAGTGGCGACCTCGAGTAGATCAGAATTCTTTTCTACCCTTGATTTAGCGTCAGCATACCACTTGGTATATCAGTATGTAGTGCTCCGGGAAAAAGCCTTCCTGTCCAAGAGTATACGTTTTGGACTTTAATCTGCTGCCACTGTACGTGTCAGGAATTTGAGGCAAAAGCTTGTAGAAGTAAGGACAATAAATGAGGGAAATAACAGGAAAGTAGGGTACGGCGAAAACCAGAACAGAAAGGAGGGTGAAGGTGGAGACTGGGCCTGTGAGGCTGGAGAGAAAGAACAGGAAGTGGAGCCAGGTCAGAGACTGGTGGAGGACCAATAGGAGAACAGGTGCAGCTTGATCAGCCCTTCTGGGTTAGTTTAAGTAGAGTCAGGAAGGGTGGAAGTTGCCTTCCAACTTCATTCGTTGTGAGACTACCCCCTGCAGATGGTTCGTTCACTGTTTGGCATTCTGTTGCACTTTCGTTGTACTTACCTTACCTCTATCCCAGATCCTTTCCCTTTCTCCACCATGGTACCCATCACTGCTTTGTATGTTACCTACTGATCCTGGTGGCGTTCTTCATATGTGACCGCTGCTGGTGCTGCTAGGGGAGTTCCTGGAACTCTGGGGTTGACATCTGCCCCATCCCAGTGAGCCGGTGGGGCCAACGCGGTGCTTCTATTGCAGATGTGTACCATCCCTCACATCCGCCTTCCCTTTAGATATGAGAGTGGTGGGTTTGCTTCAGTGTCAGAGCCACCGTCCCATTCACCCAGCCAGGTTTGTGACAGATTGTGAGACCCAAACATTAACTGCTCAAAATTGGTGAGTATCTGAGATCCCTCTAGTGCCTAAGCAGTGTTTTTTGTGTTTTTCTTTCAGTACTTTATTTTGAATTTCAAACAACCATACATAACATAATGACAGATATGTAAGTGGAATTCCACAGAACAAACAGAGTTGTGAAGTACAAAAAAGTGAGTTGCGAAAATCAGATATTCAGGGCTGCCAGTATGTTAAGAGGGTACAGAGCACCACAAGCAGGTCTTACACCAATTACGGGGTACATACATCTCCCCTGGATAGAAGACCCACCAAGATTTCCTCTGATGCAGTCTATCGGCAGACACCACCTCTCCGGATCTGCACCACTCCAGGCCACCCCACGCCTCGGGCATGACATGTGCTCAGCCATCTTAAAGGTCGACCTCGACCAGCAGGCGCTCAGCAGGCTGTCGGTCCGCACTCCTCCTCACCAGTGGCTGCTTCTTCCCTACGAATGAATATGATGTTTATTGTAGATTCATTAACATCTTTACAACTCGATCGCATGACATAAAAGCAGACAATAAGTCCAATCAAATCCACAAGTTATCATCACATTGTACCGAAAATCTTTACAATGCAGGTGGCAGACAATACACCCTTTAAAATCCTTTGAGAACCACAAATTGGATGGAGGGCGTGGAATAGGGTGTGCCCTCTGAGGGGCGCATTATGTTATCACATGAGAGTGCAGTGTTCGCTGCTGTTGACGTCATCAGGCACAGTCTCTTATCATGCGGCTCGGGCGGCATACTGTGTGTGAATAACACACAAACATACAGCAGAAAGAACAAGTAAGTGCCAGTGTGTTTCAAAGTGCAATGTGCCATGCAATCGAACCAATGCAGGGGACCCATCAAAAACGATTTGAAGGCAGCGAACCTACAGGGTAAAACACAGTAAAAACAATGAAGACCCTGACAGGGAGGAGTCTGCTAGCCCAGGATGCAACAAGCAGTGCAGATATGCTCCAAAGTGCCATTCAAATGGACTGGTGCTAGCCCAGGATGCAACAAGCAGTGCAGATATGCTCCAAAGTGCCATTCAAATGGACTGGTGCTAGCCCAGGATGCAACAAGCAGTGCAGATATGCTCCAAAGTGCCATTCAAATGGACTGGTGCTAGCCCAGGATGCAACAAGCAGTGCAGATATGCTCCAAAGTGCCATTCAAATGGACTGGTGCTGGCCCAGGATGCAACAAGCAGTGCAGATATGCTCCAAAGTGCCATTCAAATGGACTGGTGCTAGCCCAGGATGCAACAAGCAGTGCAGATATGCTCCAAAGTGCCATTCAAATGGACTGGTGCTAGCCCAGGATGCAACAAGCAGTGCAGATATGCTCCAAAGTGCCATTCAAATGGACTGGTGCTGGCCCAGGATGCAACAAGCAGTGCAGATATGCTCCAAAGTGCCATTCAAATGGACTGGTGCTAGCCCAGGATGCAACAAGCAGTGCAGATATGCTCCAAAGTGCCATTCAAATGGACTGGTGCTAGCCCAGGATGCAACAAGCAGTGCAGATATGCTCCAAAGTGCCATTCAAATGGACTGGTGCTGGCCCGGGGTGCAACAAGCAGTGCAGATATGCTCCAAAGTGCCATTCAAATGGTCTGGTGCTATCCCGGGATGCAACAAGCAGTGCAGATATGCTCCAAAGTGCCATTCAAATGAACTGGTGCTGGTCCGGGATGCAACAAGCAATGCAGATATGCTCCAAAGTGCCATTCAAATGGACTGGTGCTGGCCCAGGATGCAACAAGCAATGCAGATATGCTCCAAAGTGCCATTCAAATGGACTGGTGCTGGCCCGGGATGCAACAAGCAATGCAGATATGCTCCAAAGTGCCATTCAAATGGACTGGTGCTGGCCCGGGGTGCAACAACCAATGCAGATATGCTCCAAAGTGCCATTCAAATGGACTGGAGCTGGCCCGGGGTGCAACAACCAATGCAGATATGCTCCAAAGTGCCATTCAAATGGACTGGTGCTGGCCCGGGGTGCAACAACCAATGCAGATATGCTCCAAAGTGCCATTCAAATGGACTGGTGCTGGCCCGGGGTGCAACAACCAATGCAGATATGCTCCAAAGTGCCATTCAAATGGACTGGTGCTGGCCCGGGATGCAACAAGCAGTGCAGATATGCTCCAAAGTGCCATTCAAATGGACTGGTGCTAGCCCAGGGTGCAACAAGCAGTGCAGATATGCTCCAAAGTGCCATTCAAATGGACTGGTGCTGGCCCAGGATGCAACAAGCAGTGGAGATATGCTCCAAAGTGCCATTCAAATGGACTGGTGCTGGCCCGGGGTGCAACAAGAAGTGCAGATATGCTCCAAAGTGCCATTCAAATGGACTGGTGCTGGCCCGGGGTGCAACAAGCAGTGCAGATATGCTCCAAAGTGCCATTCAAATGGACTGGTGCTGGCCCGGGATGCAACAAGCAATGCAGATATATTCCAAAGTGCCATTCAAATGGACTGGTGCTGGCCCGGGATGCAACAAGCAATGCAGATATGCTCCAAAGTGCCATTTAAATGGACTGGTGCTGGCCCGGGGTGCAACAAGCAGTGCAGATATGCTCCAAAGTGCCATTCAAATGGACTGGTGCTGGCCCGGGGTGCAACAAGCAGTGCAGATATGCTCCAAAGTGCCATTCAAATGGACTGGTGCTGGCCCGGGGTGCAACAAGCAGTGCAGATATGCTCCAAAGTGCCATTCAAATGGACTGGTGCTGGCCCGGGGTGCAACAAGCAGTGTAGATATGCTCCAAAGTGTCATTCAAATGGACTGGTGCTGGCCCGGGATGCAACAAGCAATGCAGATATGCTCCAAAGTGCCATTCAAATGGACTGGTGCTGGCCCGGGGTGCAACAAGCAGTGCAGATATGCTCCAAAGTGCCATTCAAATGGACTGGTGCTGGCCCGGGGTGCAACAAGCAGTGCAGATATGCTCCAAAGTGCCATTCAAATGGACTGGTGCTGGCCCGGGGTGCAACAAGCAATGCAGATATGCTCCAAAGTGCCATTCAAATGGACTGGTGCTGGCCCGGGATGCAACAAGCAGTGCAGATATGCTCCAAAGTGCCATTCAAATGGACTGGTGCTGGCCCGGGGTGCAACAAGCAGTGTAGATATGCTCCAAAGTGCCATTCAAATGGACTGGTGCTGGCCCGGGATGCAACAAGCAATGCAGATATGCTCCAAAGTGCCATTCAAATGGACTGGTGCTGGCCCGGGGTGCAACAAGCAGTGCAGATATGCTCCAAAGTGCCATTCAAATGGACTGGTGCTGGCCCGGGATGCAACAAGCAATGCAGATATATTCCAAAGTGCCATTCAAATGGACTGGTGCTGGCCCGGGATGCAACAAGCAATGCAGATATGCTCCAAAGTGCCATTCAAATGGACTGGTGCTGGCCCGGGGTGCAACAAGCAATGCAGATATACTCCAAAGTGCCATTCAAATGGACTGGTGCTGGCCCGGGGTGCAACAACCAATGCAGATATGCTCCAAAGTGCCATTCAAATGGACTGGTGCTGGCCCGGGGTGCAACAAGCAGTGCAGATATGCTCCAAAGTGCCATTCAAATGGACTGGTGCTGGCCCGGGGTGCAACAAGCAGTGCAGATATGCTCCAAAGTGCCATTCAAATGGACTGGTGCTGGCCCAGGATGCAACAAGCAGTGCAGATATGCTCCAAAGTGCCATTCAAATGGACTGGTGCTGGCCCGGGATGCAACAAGCAGTGCAGATATGCTCCAAAGTGCCATTCAAATGGACTGGTGCTGGCCCGGGGTGCAACAAGCAGTGCAGATATGCTCCAAAGTGCCATTCAAATGGACTGGTGCTGGGATGCAACAAGCAATGCAGATATGCTCCAAAGTGCCATTCAAATGGATTGGTGCTGGCCCGGGGTGCAACAACCAATGCAGATATGCTCCAAAGTGCCATTCAAATGGACTGGTGCTGGCCCGGGGTGCAACAAGCAGTGCAGATATGCTCCAAAGTGCCATTCAAATGGACTGGTGCTGGCCCGGGGTGCAACAAGCAGTGCAGATATGCTCCAAAGTGCCATTCAAATGGACTGGTGCTGGCCCAGGATGCAACAAGCAGTGCAGATATGCTCCAAAGTGCCATTCAAATGGACTGGTGCTGGCCCGGGGTGCAACAAGCAGTGCAGATATGCTCCAAAGTGCCATTCAAATGGACTGGTGCTGGCCCGGGGTGCAACAAGCAGTGCAGATATGCTCCAAAGTGCCATTCAAATGGACTGGTGCTGGCCCGGGGTGCAACAAGCAATGCAGATATGCTCCAAAGTGCAATTCAAATGGACTGGTGCTGGCCCGGGGTGCAACAACCAATGCAGATATTCTCCAAAGTGCCATTCAAATGGACTGGTGCTGGCCCGGGGTGCAACAACCAATGCAGATATGCTCCAAAGTGCCATTCAAATGGACTGGTGCTGGCCCGGGGTGCAACAAGCAGTGCAGATATGCTCCAAAGTGCCATTCAAATGGACTGGTGCTGGCCCAGGATGCAACAAGCAGTGCAGATATGCTCCAAAGTGCCATTCAAATGGATTGGTGCTGGCCCGGGGTGCAACAACCAATGCAGATATGCTCCAAAGTGCCATTCAAATGGACTGGTGCTGGGATGCAACAAGCAATGCAGATATGCTCCAAAGTGCCATTCAAATGGATTGGTGCTGGCCCGGGGTGCAACAACCAATGCAGATATGCTCCAAAGTGCCATTCAAATGGACTGGTGCTGGCCCGGGGTGCAACAAGCAGTGCAGATATGCTCCAAAGTGCCATTCAAATGGACTGGTGCTGGCCCGGGGTGCAACAAGCAGTGCAGATATGCTCCAAAGTGCCATTCAAATGGACTGGTGCTGGCCCAGGATGCAACAAGCAGTGCAGATATGCTCCAAAGTGCCATTCAAATGGACTGGTGCTGGCCCGGGGTGCAACAAGCAGTGCAGATATGCTCCAAAGTGCCATTCAAATGGACTGGTGCTGGCCCGGGGTGCAACAAGCAGTGCAGATATGCTCCAAAGTGCCATTCAAATGGACTGGTGCTGGCCCGGGGTGCAACAAGCAATGCAGATATGCTCCAAAGTGCAATTCAAATGGACTGGTGCTGGCCCGGGGTGCAACAACCAATGCAGATATTCTCCAAAGTGCCATTCAAATGGACTGGTGCTGGCCCGGGGTGCAACAACCAATGCAGATATGCTCCAAAGTGCCATTCAAATGGACTGGTGCTGGCCCGGGGTGCAACAAGCAGTGCAGATATGCTCCAAAGTGCCATTCAAATGGACTGGTGCTGGCCCAGGATGCAACAAGCAGTGCAGATATGCTCCAAAGTGCCATTCAAATGGACTGGTGCTGGCCCGGGGTGCAACAAGCAGTGCAGATATGCTCCAAAGTGCCATTCAAATGGACTGGTGCTGGCCCGGGGTGCAACAAGCAGTGCAGATATGCTCCAAAGTGCCATTCAAATGGACTGGTGCTGGCCCGGGGTGCAACAAGCAATGCAGATATGCTCCAAAGTGCCATTCAAATGGACTGGTGCTGGCGCGGGATGCAACAAGCAATGCAGATATGCTCCAAAGTGCCATTCAAATGGACTGGTGCTGGCCCGGGATGCAACAAGCAGTGCAGATATGCTCCAAAGTGCCATTCAAATGGACTGGTGCTGGCCCGGGGTGCAACAAGCAGTGCAGATATGCTCCAAAGTGCCATTCAAATGGACTGGTGCTGGCCCGTGATGCAACAAGCAATGCAGATATTCTCCAAAGTGCCATTCAAATGGACTGGTGCTGGCCCGTGATGCAACAAGCAATGCAGATATGCTCCAAAGTGCCATTCAAATGGACTGGTGCTGGCCCGTGATGCAACAAGCAATGCAGATATTCTCCAAAGTGCCATTCAAATGGACTGGTGCTGGCCCGTGATGCAACAAGCAATGCAGATATGCTCCAAAGTGCCATTCAAATGGACTGGTGCTGGCCCGGGATGCAACAAGCAATGCAGATATTCTCCAAAGTGCCATTCAAATGGACTGGTGCTGGCCCGGGATGCAACAACCAATGCAGATATGCTCCAAAGTGCCATTCAAATGGACTGGTGCTGGCCCAGGATGCAACAAGCAAAGCAGATATGCCCCAAAGTGCCATTCAAATGGACTGGTGCTAGCCCAGGATGCAACAAGCAGTGCAGATATGCTCCAAAGTGCCATTCAAATGGACTGGTGCTAGCCCAGGATGCAACAAGCAGTGCAGATATGCTCCAAATTGCCATTCAAATGGTCTGGTGCTAGCCCGGGATGCAACAAGCAGTGCAGATATGCTCCAAAGTGCCATTCAAATGGACTGGTGCTGGGCCGGGATGCAACAAGCAATGCAGATATGCTCCAAAGTGCCATTCAAATGGACTGGTGCTGGCCCAGGATGCAACAAGCAATGCAGATATGCTCCAAAGTGCCATTCAAATGGACTGGTGCTGGCCCGGGATGCAACTAGCAATGCAGATATGCTCCAAAGTGCCATTCAAATGGACTGGTGCTGGCCCGGGGTGCAACAACCAATGCAGATATGCTCCAAAGTGCCATTCAAATGGACTGGTGCTGGCCCGGGGTGCAACAACCAATGCAGATATGCTCCAAAGTGCCATTCAAATGGACTGGTGCTGGCCCGGGGTGCAACAACCAATGCAGATATGCTCCAAAGTGCCATTCAAATGGACTGGTGCTGGCCCGGGGTGCAACAACCAATGCAGATATGCTCCAAAGTGCCATTCAAATGGACTGGTGCTGGCCCGGGATGCAACAAGCAGTGCAGATATGCTCCAAAGTGCCATTCAAATGGACTGGTGCTACCCCAGGGTGCAACAAGCAGTGCAGATATGCTCCAAAGTGCCATTCAAATGGACTGGTGCTGGCCCAGGATGCAACAAGCAGTGGAGATATGCTCCAAAGTGCCATTCAAATGGACTGGTGCTGGCCCGGGGTGCAACAAGCAGTGCAGATATGCTCCAAAGTGCCATTCAAATGGACTGGTGCTGGCCCGGGGTGCAACAAGCAGTGCAGATATGCTCCAAAGTGCCATTCAAATGGACTGGTGCTGGCCCGGGATGCAACAACCAATGCAGATATATTCCAAAGTGCCATTCAAATGGACTGGTGCTGGCCCGGGATGCAACAAGCAATGCAGATATGCTCCAAAGTGCCATTTAAATGGACTGGTGCTGGCCCGGGGTGCAACAAGCAGTGCAGATATGCTCCAAAGTGCCATTCAAATGGACTGGTGCTGGCCCGGGGTGCAACAAGCAGTGCAGATATGCTCCAAAGTGCCATTCAAATGGACTGGTGCTGGCCCGGGGTGCAACAAGCAGTGCAGATATGCTCCAAAGTGCCATTCAAATGGACTGGTGCTGGCCCGGGGTGCAACAAGCAGTGTAGATATGCTCCAAAGTGCCATTCAAATGGACTGGTGCTGGCCCAGGATGCAACAAGCAATGCAGATATGCTCCAAAGTGCCATTCAAATGGACTGGTGCTGGCCCGGGGTGCAACAAGCAGTGCAGATATGCTCCAAAGTGGCATTCAAATGGACTGGTGCTGGCCCGGGGTGCAACAAGCAGTGCAGATATGCTCCAAAGTGCCATTCAAATGGACTGGTGCTGGCCCGGGATGCAACAAGCAATGCAGATATATTCCAAAGTGCCATTCAAATGGACTGGTGCTGGCCCAGGATGCAACAAGCAGTGCAGATATGCTCCAAAGTGCCATTCAAATGGACTGGTGCTGGCCCGGGGTGCAACAAGCAGTGCAGATATGCTCCAAAGTGCCATTCAAATGGACTGGTGCTGGCCCGGGGTGCAACAAGCAATGCAGATATGCTCCAAAGTGCCATTCAAATGGACTGGTGCTGGCCCGGGGTGCTACAAGCAATGCAGATATACTCCAAAGTGCCATTCAAATGGACTGGTGCTGGCCCAGGGTGCAACAACCAATGCAGATATGCTCCAAAGTGCCATTCAAATGGACTGGTGCTGGCCCGGGGTGCAACAAGCAGTGCAGATATGCTCCAAAGTGCCATTCAAATGGACTGGTGCTGGCCCGGGGTGCAGCAAGCAGTGCAGATATGCTCCAAAGTGCCATTCAAATGGACTGGTGCTGGCCCAGGATGCAACAAGCAGTGCAGATATGCTCCAAAGTGCCATTCAAATGGACTGGTGCTGGCCCGGGGTGCAACAAGCAGTGCAGATATGCTCCAAAGTGCCATTCAAATGGACTGGTGCTGGCCCGGGGTGCAACAAGCAGTGTAGATATGATCCAAAGTGCCATTCAAATGGACTGGTGCTGGCCCAGGATGCAACAAGCAATGCAGATATGCTCCAAAGTGCCATTCAAATGGACTGGTGCTGGCCCGGGGTGCAACAAGCAGTGCAGATATGCTCCAAAGTGGCATTCAAATGGACTGGTGCTGGCCCGGGGTGCAACAAGCAGTGCAGATATGCTCCAAAGTGCCATTCAAATGGACTGGTGCTGGCCCGGGATGCAACAAGCAATGCAGATATATTCCAAAGTGCCATTCAAATGGACTGGTGCTGGCCCGGGATGCAACAAGCAGTGCAGATATGCTCCAAAGTGCCATTCAAATGGACTGGTGCTGGCCCGGGGTGCAACAAGCAGTGCAGATATGCTCCAAAGTGCCATTCAAATGGACTGGTGCTGGCCTGGGGTGCAACAAGCAGTGCAGATATGCTCCAAAGTGCCATTCAAATGGACTGGTGCTGGCCCGGGGTGCAACAAGCAATGCAGATATGCTCCAAAGTGCCATTCAAATGGACTGGTGCTGGCCCGGGGTGCAACAAGCAATGCAGATATACTCCAAAGTGCCATTCAAATGGACTGGTGCTGGCCCGGGGTGCAACAACCAATGCAGATATGCTCCAAAGTGCCATTCAAATGGACTGGTGCTGGCCCGGGGTGCAACAAGCAGTGCAGATATGCTCCAAAGTGCCATTCAAATGGACTGGTGCTGGCCCGGGGTGCAGCAAGCAGTGCAGATATGCTCCAAAGTGCCATTCAAATGGACTGGTGCTGGCCCAGTATGCAACAAGCAGTGCAGATATGCTCCAAAGTGCCATTCAAATGGACTGGTGCTGGCCCGGGGTGCAACAAGCAGTGCAGATATGCTCCAAAGTGCCATTCAAATGGACTGGTGCTGGCCCGGGGTGCAACAAGCAGTGCAGATATGCTCCAAAGTGCCATTCAAATGGACTGGTGCTGGCCCGGGATGCAATAAGCAATGCAGATATGCTCCAAAGTGCCATTCAAATGGACTGGTGCTGGCCCGGGGTGCAACAAGCAGTGCAGATATGCTCCAAAGTGCCATTCAAATGGACTGGTGCTGGCCCGGGGTGCAACAAGCAGTGCAGATATGCTCCAAAGTGCCATTCAAATGGACTGGTGCTGGCCCGGGATGCAACAAGCAATGCAGATATGCTCCAAAGTGCCATTCAAATGGATTGGTGCTGGCCCGGGGTGCAACAACCAATGCAGATATGCTCCAAAGTGCCATTCAAATGGACTGGTGCTGGCCCGGGGTGCAACAAGCAGTGCAGATATGCTCCAAAGTGCCATTCAAATGGACTGGGTCTGGCCCGGGGTGCAACAAGCAGTGCAGATATGCTCCAAAGTGCCATTCAAATGGACTGGTGCTGGCCCAGGATGCAACAAGCAGTGCAGATATGCTCCAAAGTGCCATTCAAATGGACTGGTGCTGGCCCGGGGTGCAACAACCAATGCAGATATGCTCCAAAGTGCCATTCAAATGGACTGGTGCTGGGCCGGGGTGCAACAACCAATGCAGATATGCTCCAAAGTGCCATTCAAATGGACTGGTGCTGGCCCGGGGTGCAACAAGCAGTGCAGATATGCTCCAAAGTGCCATTCAAATGGACTGGTGCTGGCCCAGGATGCAACAAGCAGTGCAGATATGCTCCAAAGTGCCATTCAAATGGACTGGTGCTGGCCCGGGGTGCAACAAGCAGTGCAGATATGCTCCAAAGTGCCATTCAAATGGACTGGTGCTGGCCCGGGGTGCAACAAGCAGTGCAGATATGCTCCAAAGTGCCATTCAAATGGACTGGTGCTGGCCCGGGGTGCAACAAGCAGTGCAGATATGCTCCAAAGTGCCATTCAAATGGACTGGTGCTGGCCCGGGGTGCAACAAGCAGTGCAGATATGCTCCAAAGTGCCATTTAAATGGACTGGTGCTGGCCCGTGGTGCAACAAGCAATGCAGATATGCTCCAAAGTGCCATTCAAATGGATTGGTGCTGGCCCGGGATGCAACAAGCAATGCAGATATGCTCCAAAGTGCCATTCAAATGGACTGGTGCTGGCCCAGGATGCAACAAGCAGTGCAGATATGCTCCAAAGTGCCATTCAAATGGACTGGTGCTGGCCCGGGGTGCAACAAGCAGTGCAGATATGCTCCAAAGTGCCATTCAAATGGACTGGTACTGGCCCGGGGTGCAACAAGCAATGCAGATATGCTCCAAAGTGCAATTCAAATGGACTGGTGCTGGCCCGGGGTGCAACAACCAATGCAGATATTCTCCAAAGTGCCATTCAAATGGACTGGTGCTGGCCCGGGGTGCAACAACCAATGCAGATATGCTCCAAAGTGCCATTCAAATGGACTGGTGCTGGCCCGGGGTGCAACAAGCAGTGCAGATATGCTCCAAAGTGCCATTCAAATGGACTGGTGCTGGCCCAGGATGCAACAAGCAGTGCAGATATGCTCCAAAGTGCCATTCAAATGGACTGGTGCTGGCCTGGGGTGCAACAAGCAGTGCAGATATGCTCCAAAGTGCCATTCAAATGGACTGGTGCTGGCCCGGGGTGCAACAAGCAGTGCAGATATGCTCCAAAGTGCCATTCAAATGGACTGGTGCTGGCCCGGGGTGCAACAAGCAATGCAGATATGCTCCAAAGTGCCATTCAAATGGACTGGTGCTGGCGCGGGATGCAACAAGCAATGCAGATATGCTCCAAAGTGCCATTCAAATGGACTGGTGCTGGCCCGGGATGCAACAAGCAGTGCAGATATGCTCCAAAGTGCCATTCAAATGGACTGGTGCTGGCCCGGGGTGCAACAAGCAGTGCAGATATGCTCCAAAGTGCCATTCAAATGGACTGGTGCTGGCCCGTGATGCAACAAGCAATGCAGATATTCTCCAAAGTGCCATTCAAATGGACTGGTGCTGGCCCGTGATGCAACAAGCAATGCAGATATGCTCCAAAGTGCCATTCAAATGGACTGGTGCTGGCCCGTGATGCAACAAGCAATGCAGATATTCTCCAAAGTGCCATTCAAATGGACTGGTGCTGGCCCGTGATGCAACAAGCAATGCAGATATGCTCCAAAGTGCCATTCAAATGGACTGGTGCTGGCCCGGGATGCAACAAGCAATGCAGATATTCTCCAAAGTGCCATTCAAATGGACTGGTGCTGGCCCGGGATGCAACAACCAATGCAGATATGCTCCAAAGTGCCATTCAAATGGACTGGTGCTGGCCCAGGATGCAACAAGCAAAGCAGATATGCCCCAAAGTGCCATTCAAATGGACTGGTGCTAGCCCAGGATGCAACAAGCAGTGCAGATATGCTCCAAAGTGCCATTCAAATGGACTGGTGCTAGCCCAGGATGCAACAAGCAGTGCAGATATGCTCCAAATTGCCATTCAAATGGTCTGGTGCTAGCCCGGGATGCAACAAGCAGTGCAGATATGCTCCAAAGTGCCATTCAAATGGACTGGTGCTGGGCCGGGATGCAACAAGCAATGCAGATATGCTCCAAAGTGCCATTCAAATGGACTGGTGCTGGCCCAGGATGCAACAAGCAATGCAGATATGCTCCAAAGTGCCATTCAAATGGACTGGTGCTGGCCCGGGATGCAACAAGCAATGCAGATATGCTCCAAAGTGCCATTCAAATGGACTGGTGCTGGCCCGGGGTGCAACAACCAATGCAGATATGCTCCAAAGTGCCATTCAAATGGACTGGTGCTGGCCCGGGGTGCAACAACCAATGCAGATATGCTCCAAAGTGCCATTCAAATGGACTGGTGCTGGCCCGGGGTGCAACAACCAATGCAGATATGCTCCAAAGTGCCATTCAAATGGACTGGTGCTGGCCCGGGGTGCAACAACCAATGCAGATATGCTCCAAAGTGCCATTCAAATGGACTGGTGCTGGCCCGGGATGCAACAAGCAGTGCAGATATGCTCCAAAGTGCCATTCAAATGGACTGGTGCTACCCCAGGGTGCAACAAGCAGTGCAGATATGCTCCAAAGTGCCATTCAAATGGACTGGTGCTGGCCCAGGATGCAACAAGCAGTGGAGATATGCTCCAAAGTGCCATTCAAATGGACTGGTGCTGGCCCGGGGTGCAACAAGCAGTGCAGATATGCTCCAAAGTGCCATTCAAATGGACTGGTGCTGGCCCGGGGTGCAACAAGCAGTGCAGATATGCTCCAAAGTGCCATTCAAATGGACTGGTGCTGGCCCGGGATGCAACAACCAATGCAGATATATTCCAAAGTGCCATTCAAATGGACTGGTGCTGGCCCGGGATGCAACAAGCAATGCAGATATGCTCCAAAGTGCCATTTAAATGGACTGGTGCTGGCCCGGGGTGCAACAAGCAGTGCAGATATGCTCCAAAGTGCCATTCAAATGGACTGGTGCTGGCCCGGGGTGCAACAAGCAGTGCAGATATGCTCCAAAGTGCCATTCAAATGGACTGGTGCTGGCCCGGGGTGCAACAAGCAGTGCAGATATGCTCCAAAGTGCCATTCAAATGGACTGGTGCTGGCCCGGGGTGCAACAAGCAGTGTAGATATGCTCCAAAGTGCCATTCAAATGGACTGGTGCTGGCCCAGGATGCAACAAGCAATGCAGATATGCTCCAAAGTGCCATTCAAATGGACTGGTGCTGGCCCGGGGTGCAACAAGCAGTGCAGATATGCTCCAAAGTGGCATTCAAATGGACTGGTGCTGGCCCGGGGTGCAACAAGCAGTGCAGATATGCTCCAAAGTGCCATTCAAATGGACTGGTGCTGGCCCGGGATGCAACAAGCAATGCAGATATATTCCAAAGTGCCATTCAAATGGACTGGTGCTGGCCCAGGATGCAACAAGCAGTGCAGATATGCTCCAAAGTGCCATTCAAATGGACTGGTGCTGGCCCGGGGTGCAACAAGCAGTGCAGATATGCTCCAAAGTGCCATTCAAATGGACTGGTGCTGGCCCGGGGTGCAACAAGCAATGCAGATATGCTCCAAAGTGCCATTCAAATGGACTGGTGCTGGCCCGGGGTGCTACAAGCAATGCAGATATACTCCAAAGTGCCATTCAAATGGACTGGTGCTGGCCCAGGGTGCAACAACCAATGCAGATATGCTCCAAAGTGCCATTCAAATGGACTGGTGCTGGCCCGGGGTGCAACAAGCAGTGCAGATATGCTCCAAAGTGCCATTCAAATGGACTGGTGCTGGCCCGGGGTGCAGCAAGCAGTGCAGATATGCTCCAAAGTGCCATTCAAATGGACTGGTGCTGGCCCAGGATGCAACAAGCAGTGCAGATATGCTCCAAAGTGCCATTCAAATGGACTGGTGCTGGCCCGGGGTGCAACAAGCAGTGCAGATATGCTCCAAAGTGCCATTCAAATGGACTGGTGCTGGCCCGGGGTGCAACAAGCAGTGTAGATATGATCCAAAGTGCCATTCAAATGGACTGGTGCTGGCCCAGGATGCAACAAGCAATGCAGATATGCTCCAAAGTGCCATTCAAATGGACTGGTGCTGGCCCGGGGTGCAACAAGCAGTGCAGATATGCTCCAAAGTGGCATTCAAATGGACTGGTGCTGGCCCGGGGTGCAACAAGCAGTGCAGATATGCTCCAAAGTGCCATTCAAATGGACTGGTGCTGGCCCGGGATGCAACAAGCAATGCAGATATATTCCAAAGTGCCATTCAAATGGACTGGTGCTGGCCCGGGATGCAACAAGCAGTGCAGATATGCTCCAAAGTGCCATTCAAATGGACTGGTGCTGGCCCGGGGTGCAACAAGCAGTGCAGATATGCTCCAAAGTGCCATTCAAATGGACTGGTGCTGGCCTGGGGTGCAACAAGCAGTGCAGATATGCTCCAAAGTGCCATTCAAATGGACTGGTGCTGGCCCGGGGTGCAACAAGCAATGCAGATATGCTCCAAAGTGCCATTCAAATGGACTGGTGCTGGCCCGGGGTGCAACAAGCAATGCAGATATACTCCAAAGTGCCATTCAAATGGACTGGTGCTGGCCCGGGGTGCAACAACCAATGCAGATATGCTCCAAAGTGCCATTCAAATGGACTGGTGCTGGCCCGGGGTGCAACAAGCAGTGCAGATATGCTCCAAAGTGCCATTCAAATGGACTGGTGCTGGCCCGGGGTGCAGCAAGCAGTTCAGATATGCTCCAAAGTGCCATTCAAATGGACTGGTGCTGGCCCAGTATGCAACAAGCAGTGCAGATATGCTCCAAAGTGCCATTCAAATGGACTGGTGCTGGCCCGGGGTGCAACAAGCAGTGCAGATATGCTCCAAAGTGCCATTCAAATGGACTGGTGCTAGCCCGGGGTGCAACAAGCAGTGCAGATATGCTCCAAAGTGCCATTCAAATGGACTGGTGCTGGCCCGGGATGCAATAAGCAATGCAGATATGCTCCAAAGTGCCATTCAAATGGACTGGTGCTGGCCCAGGGTGCAACAAGCAATGCAGATATGCTCCAAAGTGCCATTCAAATGGACTGGTGCTGGCCCGGGGTGCAACAAGCAGTGCAGATATGCTCCAAAGTGCCATTCAAATGGACTGGTGCTGGCCCGGGATGCAACAAGCAATGCAGATATGCTCCAAAGTGCCATTCAAATGGACTGGTGCTGGCCCAGGGTGCAACAACCAATGCAGATATGCTCCAAAGTGCCATTCAAATGGACTGGTGCTGGCCCGGGGTGCAACAACCAATGCAGATATGCTCCAAAGTGCCATTCAAATGGACTGGTGCTGGCCCGGGGTGCAACAACCAATGCAGATATGCTCCAAAGTGCCATTCAAATGGACTGGTGCTGGCCCGGGGTGCAACAACCAATGCAGATATGCTCCAAAGTGCCATTCAAATGGACTGGTACTGGCCCGGGATGCAACAAGCAGTGCAGATATGCTCCAAAGTGCCATTCAAATGGACTGGTGCTACCCCAGGGTGCAACAAGCAGTGCAGATATGCTCCAAAGTGCCATTCAAATGGACTGGTGCTGGCCCAGGATGCAACAAGCAGTGGAGATATGCTCCAAAGTGCCATTCAAATGGACTGGTGCTGGCCCGGGGTGCAACAAGCAGTGCAGATATGCTCCAAAGTGCCATTCAAATGGACTGGTGCTGGCCCGGGGTGCAACAAGCAGTGCAGATATGCTCCAAAGTGCCATTCAAATGGACTGGTGCTGGCCCGGGATGCAACAACCAATGCAGATATATTCCAAAGTGCCATTCAAATGGACTGGTGCTGGCCCGGGATGCAACAAGCAATGCAGATATGCTCCAAAGTGCCATTTAAATGGACTGGTGCTGGCCCGGGGTGCAACAAGCAGTGCAGATATGCTCCAAAGTGCCATTCAAATGGACTGGTGCTGGCCCGGGGTGCAACAAGCAGTGCAGATATGCTCCAAAGTGCCATTCAAATGGACTGGTGCTGGCCCGGGGTGCAACAAGCAGTGCAGATATGCTCCAAAGTGCCATTCAAATGGACTGGTGCTGGCCCGGGGTGCAACAAGCAGTGTAGATATGCTCCAAAGTGCCATTCAAATGGACTGGTGCTGGCCCAGGATGCAACAAGCAATGCAGATATGCTCCAAAGTGCCATTCAAATGGACTGGTGCTGGCCCGGGGTGCAACAAGCAGTGCAGATATGCTCCAAAGTGGCATTCAAATGGACTGGTGCTGGCCCGGGGTGCAACAAGCAGTGCAGATATGCTCCAAAGTGCCATTCAAATGGACTGGTGCTGGCCCGGGATGCAACAAGCAATGCAGATATATTCCAAAGTGCCATTCAAATGGACTGGTGCTGGCCCGGGATGCAACAAGCAGTGCAGATATGCTCCAAAGTGCCATTCAAATGGACTGGTGCTGGCCCGGGGTGCAACAAGCAGTGCAGATATGCTCCAAAGTGCCATTCAAATGGACTGGTGCTGGCCCGGGGTGCAACAAGCAGTGCAGATATGCTCCAAAGTGCCATTCAAATGGACTGGTGCTGGCCCGGGGTGCAACAAGCAATGCAGATATGCTCCAAAGTGCCATTCAAATGGACTGGTGCTGGCCCGGGGTGCAACAAGCAATGCAGATATACTCCAAAGTGCCATTCAAATGGACTGGTGCTGGCCCAGGGTGCAACAACCAATGCAGATATGCTCCAAAGTGCCATTCAAATGGACTGGTGCTGGCCCGGGGTGCAACAAGCAGTGCAGATATGCTCCAAAGTGCCATTCAAATGGACTGGTGCTGGCCCGGGGTGCAACAAGCAGTGTAGATATGATCCAAAGTGCCATTCAAATGGACTGGTGCTGGCCCAGGATGCAACAAGCAATGCAGATATGCTCCAAAGTGCCATTCAAATGGACTGGTGCTGGCCGGGGGTGCAACAAGCAGTGCAGATATGCTCCAAAGTGGCATTCAAATGGACTGGTGCTGGCCCGGGGTGCAACAAGCAGTGCAGATATGCTCCAAAGTGCCATTCAAATGGACTGGTGCTGGCCCGGGATGCAACAAGCAATGCAGATATATTCCAAAGTGCCATTCAAATGGACTGGTGCTGGCCCGGGGTGCAACAAGCAATGCAGATATGCTCCAAAGTGCCATTCAAATGGATTGGTGCTGGCCCGGGATGCAACAAGCAATGCAGATATGCTCCAAAGTGCCATTCAAATGGACTGGTGCTGGCCCAGGATGCAACAAGCAGTGCAGATATGCTCCAAAGTGCCATTCAAATGGACTGGTGCTGGCCCGGGGTGCAACAAGCAGTGCAGATATGCTCCAAAGTGCCATTCAAATGGACTGGTGCTGGCCCGGGGTGCAACAAGCAGTGCAGATATGCTCCAAAGTGCCATTCAAATGGACTGGTGCTGGCCCGTGATGCAACAAGCAATGCAGATATGCTCCAAAGTGCCATTCAAATGGACTGGTGCTGGCCCGGGATGCAACAAGCAATGCAGATATATTCCAAAGTGGCATTCAAATGGACTGGTGCTGGCCCGGGATGCAACAACCAATGCAGATATGCTCCAAAGTGCCATTCAAATGGACTGGTGCTGGCCCAGGATGCAACAAGCAAAGCAGATATGCCCCAAAGTGCCATTCAAATGGACTGGTGCTAGCCCAGGATGCAACAAGCAGTGCAGATATGCTCCAAAGTGCCATTCAAATGGACTGGTGCTAGCCCAGGATGCAACAAGCAGTGCAGATATGCTCCAAAGTGCCATTCAAATGGTCTGGTGCTAGCCCGGGATGCAACAAGCAGTGCAGATATGCTCCAAAGTGCCATTCAAATGGACTGGTGCTGGCCCGGGATGCAACAACCAATGCAGATATGCTCCAAAGTGCCATTCAAATGGACTGGTGCTGGCCCAGGATGCAACAAGCAAAGCAGATATGCCCCAAAGTGCCATTCAAATGGACTGGTGCTAGCCCAGGATGCAACAAGCAGTGCAGATATGCTCCAAAGTGCCATTCAAATGGACTGGTGCTAGCCCAGGATGCAACAAGCAGTGCAGATATGCTCCAAAGTGCCATTCAAATGGTCTGGTGCTAGCCCGGGATGCAACAAGCAGTGCAGATATGCTCCAAAGTGCCATTCAAATGGACTGGTGCTGGCCCGGGATGCAACAAGCAATGCAGATATGCTCCAAAGTGCCATTCAAATGGACTGGTGCTGGCCCAGGATGCAACAAGCAATGCAGATATGCTCCAAAGTGCCATTCAAATGGACTGGTGCTGGCCCGGGATGCAACAAGCAATGCAGATATGCTCCAAAGTGCCATTCAAATGGACTGGTGCTGGCCCGGGGTGCAACAACCAATGCAGATATGCTCCAAAGTGCCATTCAAATGGACTGGTGCTGGCCCGGGGTGCAACAAGCAATGCAGATATGCTCCAAAGTGCCATTCAAATGGACTGGTGCTGGCCCAGGGTGCAACAACCAATGCAGATATGCTCCAAAGTGCCATTCAAATGGACTGGTGCTGGCCCGGGGTGCAACAAGCAGTGCAGATATGCTCCAAAGTGCCATTCAAATGGACTGGTGCTGGCCCGGGGTGCAGCAAGCAGTGCAGATATGCTCCAAAGTGCCATTCAAATGGACTGGTGCTGGCCCAGGATGCAACAAGCAGTGCAGATATGCTCAAAAGTGCCATTCAAATGGACTGGTGCTGGCCCGGGGTGCAACAAGCAGTGCAGATATGCTCCAAAGTGCCATTCAAATGGACTGGTGCTGGCCCGGGGTGCAACAAGCAGTGTAGATATGATCCAAAGTGCCATTCAAATGGACTGGTGCTGGCCCAGGATGCAACAAGCAATGCAGATATGCTCCAAAGTGCCATTCAAATGGACTGGTGCTGGCCCGGGGTGCAACAAGCAGTGCAGATATGCTCCAAAGTGGCATTCAAATGGACTGGTGCTGGCCCGGGGTGCAACAAGCAGTGCAGATATGCTCCAAAGTGCCATTCAAATGGACTGGTGCTGGCCCGGGATGCAACAAGCAATGCAGATATATTCCAAAGTGCCATTCAAATGGACTGGTGCTGGCCCGGGATGCAACAAGCAGTGCAGATATGCTCCAAAGTGCCATTCAAATGGACTGGTGCTGGCCCGGGGTGCAACAAGCAGTGCAGATATGCTCCAAAGTGCCATTCAAATGGACTGGTGCTGGCCTGGGGTGCAACAAGCAGTGCAGATATGCTCCAAAGTGCCATTCAAATGGACTGGTGCTGGCCCGGGGTGCAACAAGCAATGCAGATATGCTCCAAAGTGCCATTCAAATGGACTGGTGCTGGCCCGGGGTGCAACAAGCAATGCAGATATACTCCAAAGTGCCATTCAAATGGACTGGTGCTGGCCCGGGGTGCAACAACCAATGCAGATATGCTCCAAAGTGCCATTCAAATGGACTGGTGCTGGCCCGGGGTGCAACAAGCAGTGCAGATATGCTCCAAAGTGCCATTCAAATGGACTGGTGCTGGCCCGGGGTGCAGCAAGCAGTGCAGATATGCTCCAAAGTGCCATTCAAATGGACTGGTGCTGGCCCAGGATGCAACAAGCAGTGCAGATATGCTCCAAAGTGCCATTCAAATGGACTGGTGCTGGCCCGGGGTGCAACAAGCAGTGCAGATATGCTCCAAAGTGCCATTCAAATGGACTGGTGCTGGCCCGGGGTGCAACAAGCAGTGCAGATATGCTCCAAAGTGCCATTCAAATGGACTGGTGCTGGCCCGGGATGCAATAAGCAATGCAGATATGCTCCAAAGTGCCATTCAAATGGACTGGTGCTGGCCCGGGGTGCAACAAGCAGTGCAGATATGCTCCAAAGTGCCATTCAAATGGACTGGTGCTGGCCCGGGGTGCAACAAGCAGTGCAGATATGCTCCAAAGTGCCATTCAAATGGACTGGTGCTGGCCCGGGATGCAACAAGCAATGCAGATATGCTCCAAAGTGCCATTCAAATGGATTGGTGCTGGCCCGGGGTGCAACAACCAATGCAGATATGCTCCAAAGTGCCATTCAAATGGACTGGTGCTGGCCCGGGGTGCAACAAGCAGTGCAGATATGCTCCAAAGTGCCATTCAAATGGACTGGGTCTGGCCCGGGGTGCAACAAGCAGTGCAGATATGCTCCAAAGTGCCATTCAAATGGACTGGTGCTGGCCCAGGATGCAACAAGCAGTGCAGATATGCTCCAAAGTGCCATTCAAATGGACTGGTGCTGGCCCGGGGTGCAACAAGCAGTGCAGATATGCTCCAAAGTGCCATTCAAATGGACTGGTGCTGGCCCGGGGTGCAACAAGCAGTGCAGATATGCTCCAAAGTGCCATTCAAATGGACTGGTGCTGGCCCGGGGTGCAACAAGCAATGCAGATATGCTCCAAAGTGCAATTCAAATGGACTGGTGCTGGCCCGGGGTGCAACAACCAATGCAGATATGCTCCAAAGTGCCATTCAAATGGACTGGTGCTGGGCCGGGGTGCAACAACCAATGCAGATATGCTCCAAAGTGCCATTCAAATGGACTGGTGCTGGCCCGGGGTGCAACAAGCAGTGCAGATATGCTCCAAAGTGCCATTCAAATGGACTGGTGCTGGCCCAGGATGCAACAAGCAGTGCAGATATGCTCCAAAGTGCCATTCAAATGGACTGGTGCTGGCCCGGGGTGCAACAAGCAGTGCAGATATGCTCCAAAGTGCCATTCAAATGGACTGGTGCTGGCCCGGGGTGCAACAAGCAGTGCAGATATGCTCCAAAGTGCCATTTAAATGGACTGGTTCTGGCCCGGGGTGCAACAAGCAATGCAGATATGCTCCAAAGTGCCATTCAAATGGATTGGTGCTGGCCCGGGATGCAACAAGCAATGCAGATATGCTCCAAAGTGCCATTCAAATGGACTGGTGCTGGCCCAGGATGCAACAAGCAGTGCAGATATGCTCCAAAGTGCCATTCAAATGGACTGGTGCTGGCCCGGGGTGCAACAAGCAGTGCAGATATGCTCCAAAGTGCCATTCAAATGGACTGGTGCTGGCCCGGGGTGCAACAAGCAGTGCAGATATGCTCCAAAGTGCCATTCAAATGGACTGGTGCTGGCCCGTGATGCAACAAGCAATGCAGATATTCTCCAAAGTGCCATTCAAATGGACTGGTGCTGGCCCGTGATGCAACAAGCAATGCAGATATGCTCCAAAGTGCCATTCAAATGGACTGGTGCTGGCCCGGGATGCAACAAGCAATGCAGATATATTCCAAAGTGCCATTCAAATGGACTGGTGCTGGCCCGGGATGCAACAACCAATGCAGATATGCTCCAAAGTGCCATTCAAATGGACTGGTGCTGGCCCAGGATGCAACAAGCAAAGCAGATATGCCCCAAAGTGCCATTCAAATGGACTGGTGCTAGCCCAGGATGCAACAAGCAGTGCAGATATGCTCCAAAGTGCCATTCAAATGGACTGGTGCTAGCCCAGGATGCAACAAGCAGTGCAGATATGCTCCAAAGTGCCATTCAAATGGTCTGGTGCTAGCCCGGGATGCAACAAGCAGTGCAGATATGCTCCAAAGTGCCATTCAAATGGACTGGTGCTGGCCCGGGATGCAACAACCAATGCAGATATGCTCCAAAGTGCCATTCAAATGGACTGGTGCTGGCCCAGGATGCAACAAGCAAAGCAGATATGCCCCAAAGTGCCATTCAAATGGACTGGTGCTAGCCCAGGATGCAACAAGCAGTGCAGATATGCTCCAAAGTGCCATTCAAATGGACTGGTGCTAGCCCAGGATGCAACAAGCAGTGCAGATATGCTCCAAAGTGCCATTCAAATGGTCTGGTGCTAGCCCGGGATGCAACAAGCAGTGCAGATATGCTCCAAAGTGCCATTCAAATGGACTGGTGCTGGCCCGGGATGCAACAAGCAATGCAGATATGCTCCAAAGTGCCATTCAAATGGACTGGTGCTGGCCCAGGATGCAACAAGCAATGCAGATATGCTCCAAAGTGCCATTCAAATGGACTGGTGCTGGCCCGGGATGCAGCAAGCAATGCAGATATGCTCCAAAGTGCCATTCAAATGGACTGGTGCTGGCCCGGGGTGCAACAACCAATGCAGATATGCTCCAAAGTGCCATTCAAATGGACTGGTGCTGGCCCGGGGTGCAACAACCAATGCAGATATACTCCAAAGTGCCATTCAAATGGACTGGTGCTGGCCCGGGGTGCAACAAGCAGTGCAGATATGCTCCAAAGTGCCATTCAAATGGACTGGTGCTGGCCCGGGGTGCAACAAGCAGTGCAGATATGCTCCAAAGTGCCATTCAAATGGACTGGTGCTGGCCCGGGATGCAACAAGCAATGCAGATATATTCCAAAGTGCAATTCAAATGGACTGGTGCTGGCCCGGGATGCAACAAGCAATGCAGATATGCTCCAAAGTGCCATTTAAATGGACTGGTGCTGGCCCGGGGTGCAACAAGCAGTGCAGATATGCTCCAAAGTGCCATTCAAATGGACTGGTGCTGGCCCGGGGTGCAACAAGCAGTGCAGATATGCTCTAAAGTGCCATTCAAATGGACTGGTGCTGGCCCGGGATGCAACAAGCAGTGCAGATATGCTCCAAAGTGCCATTCAAATGGACTGGTGCTGGCCCGGGGTGCAACAAGCAGTGCAGATATGCTCCAAAGTGCCATTCAAATGGACTGGTGCTGGCCCGGGGTGCAACAAGCAGTGCAGATATGCTCCAAAGTGCCATTCAAATGGACTGGTGCTGGCCCGGGGTGCAACAAGCAATGCAGATATGCTCCAAAGTGCCATTCAAATGGACTGGTGCTGGCCCGGGGTGCAACAAGCAATGCAGATATACTCCAAAGTGCCATTCAAATGGACTGGTGCTGGCCCGGGGTGCAACAACCAATGCAGATATGCTCCAAAGTGCCATTCAAATGGACTGGTGCTGGCCCGGGGTACAACAAGCAGTGCAGATATGCTCCAAAGTGCCATTCAAATGGACTGGTGCTGGCCCGGGGTGCAACAAGCAGTGAAGATATGCTCCAAAGTGCCATTCAAATGGACTGGTGCTGGCCCGGGGTGCAACAAGCAGTGCAGATATGCTCCAAAGTGCCATTCAAATGGACTGGTGCTGGCCCGGGATGCAACAAGCAATGCAGATATGCTCCAAAGTGCCATTCAAATGGACTGGTGCTGGCCCGGGGTGCAACAAGCAGTGCAGATATGCTCCAAAGTGCCATTCAAATGGACTGGTGCTGGCCCGGGATGCAACAAGCAGTGCAGATATGCTCCAAAGTGCCATTCAAATGGACTGGTGCTGGCCCGGGGTGCAACAAGCAGTGCAGATATGCTCCAAAGTGCCATTCAAATGGACTGGTGCTGGCCCGGGGTGCAACAAGCAGTGCAGATATGCTCCAAAGTGCCATTCAAATGGACTGGCGCTGGCCCGGGGTGCAACAAGCAATGCAGATATGCTCCAAAGTGCAATTCAAATGGACTGGCGCTGGCCCGGGGTGCAACAACCAATGCAGATATGCTCCAAAGTGCCATTCAAATGGACTGGTGCTGGCCCGGGGTGCAACAACCAATGCAGATATGCTCCAAAGTGCCATTCAAATGGACTGGTGCTGGCCCGGGGTGCAACAAGCAGTGCAGATATGCTCCAAAGTGCCATTCAAATGGACTGGTGCTGGCCCAGGATGCAACAAGCAGTGCAGATATGCTCCAAAGTGCCATTCAAATGGACTGGTGCTGGCCCGGGGTGCAACAAGCAGTGCAGATATGCTCCAAAGTGCCATTCAAATGGACTGGTGCTGGCCCGGGGTGCAACAAGCAGTGCAGATATGCTCCAAAGTGCCATTCAAATGGACTGGTGCTGGCCCGGGGTGCAACAAGCAATGCAGATATGCTCCAAAGTGCCATTCAAATGGACTGGTGCTGGTCCGGGATGCAACAAGCAATGCAGATATGCTCCAAAGTGCCATTCAAATGGACTGGTGCTGGCCCAGGATGCAACAAGCAGTGCAGATATGCTCCAAAGTGCCATTCAAATGGACTGGTGCTGGCCCGGGGTGCAACAAGCAGTGCAGATATGCTCCAAAGTGCCATTCAAATGGACTGGTGCTGGCCCGGGGTGCAACAAGCAGTGCAGATATGCTCCAAAGTGCCATTCAAATGGACTGGTGCTGGCCCGTGATGCAACAAGCAATGCAGATATTCTCCAAAGTGCCATTCAAATGGACTGGTGCTGGCCCGTGATGCAACAAGCAATGCAGATATGCTCCAAAGTGCCATTCAAATGGACTGGTGCTGGTCCGGGATGCAACAAGCAATGCAGATATATTCCAAAGTGCCATTCAAATGGACTGGTGCTGGCCCGGGATGCAACAACCAATGCAGATATGCTCCAAAGTGCCATTCAAATGGACTGGTGCTGGCCCAGGATGCAACAAGCAAAGCAGATATGCCCCAAAGTGCCATTCAAATGGACTGGTGCTGGCCCGGGGTGCAACACCCAATGCAGATATGCTCCAAAGTGCCATTCAAATGGACTGGTGCTGACCCGGGGTGCAACAACCAATGCAGATATGCTCCAAAGTGCCATTCAAATGGACTGGTGCTGGCCCGGGATGCAACAAGCAATGCAGATATATTCCAAAGTGCCATTCAAATGGACTGGTGCTGGCCCGGGATGCAACAACCAATGCAGATACGCTCCAAAGTGCCATTCAAATGGACTGGTGCTGGCCCAGGATGCAACAAGCAAAGCAGTTATGCCCCAAAGTGCCATTCAAATGGACTGGTGCTGGCCCAGGATGCAACAAGCAGTGCAGATATGCTCCAAAGTGCCATTCAAATGGACTGGTGCTGGCCCGGGGTGCAACAAGCAGTGCAGATATGCTCCAAAGTGCCATTCAAATGGACTGGTGCTCGCCCGGGGTGCAACAAGCAGTGCATATATGCTCCAAAGTGCCATTCAAATGGACTGGTGCTGGCCCGGGGTGCAACAAGCAATGCAGATATGCTCCAAAGTGCCATTCAAATGGACTGGTGCTGGCCCGGGGTGCAACAACCAATGCAGATATGCTCCAAAGTGCCATTCAAATGGACTGGTGCTGGCCCGGGGTGCAACAACCAATGCAGTGCTCCAAAGTGCCATTCAAATTGACTGGTGCTGGCCCGGGATGCAACAAGCAATGCAGATATATTTCAAAGTGCCATTCAAATGGACTGGTGCTGGCCCGGGATGCAACAACCAATGCAGATACGCTCCAAAGTGCCATTCAAATGGACTGGTGCTGGCCCAGGATGCAACAACCAATGCAGATATGCCCCAAAGTGCCATTCAAATGGACTGGTGCTGGCCCAGGATGCAACAAGCAATGCAGATATGCTCCAAAGTGCCATTCAAATGGACTGGTGCTGGCCCGGGGTGCAACAAGCAATGCAGATATACTCCAAAGTGCCATTCAAATTGACTGGTGCTGGCCCGGGGTGCAACAAGCAATGCAGATATGCTCCAAAGTGCCATTCAAATGGATGTCGGGTACCCCACAAGGCTTACCTCTGCTTGTGGAGTGATTCCGCAGAGACGACAAGAGCGCCCGTCCCTGTACCCACCTGACCCTCGTGGAAGGTAGAACCCAGCAGGGATGAGATAGACGCAGGGAAGGGAGCCAGAAGGAAGGTAGGGGGTTGGGAGCGTAGGGTTCTTGAAGACGACTGGAAAGGAAGAACAAAGACCCAGCTTAGTAAGGGGACCCCATCTCCTTCGTCTATACACCCCGTAATCCACACACAGAAATGCTCTTGTCCCCCATTCGGAAGACTTACCAGTGCGCAGCAGCCCACGAGTCTCAACAATACTGGCAGCCCAGAGAGGCTTCCTGATTCAGGTGCTGTCCTGCGAGCTCCTCCGTAAGCAAAGAAGGCGCTCCTGCGCGTCTCGTGCCCACGAGTGCTCTTACACCAGAGGCACTCCTGGAAGGCACACGTTCCGCTGGACGCTGCTACGACACTGGGGTATTCTGACCCACAACAGCGTCAGTGCAACGGAACTGTTCAATAGTCAAGAAGAAAAATAACCCCCAAAGTAACCCCTCAGCGCTCCTGCGTGGTTGGGGACAAAATTACCATATAGCGCTCCTGCGCAGAGAAAGAACCAAACAATTCAAGCGCCCCAGCGCGGTGTACTGAATGCAAGAAAATGCGCTCCAGCGCGGTGTACATAAAGCAAGAAAATGCGCTCCAGCGCTGTGGGAATAAACACGGCTCAATGCGCTCCAGCGCCGTGAACAGAAACCAGGCAACTGCGCTCCAGCGCGGTGGACATAAACAAGGCTAATGCGCTCCAGCGCGGGGAGAAACAAGATCAAACCTCACAATGCTCCACAGCACGGCGAGTCCGCTTGAGGTCGATGCTACTTGGCTCCGGTACGATCCCCGCCCTCAGGTTGCCTTCAAGAATACGAAGCAACGACTCCAGCGGGAAACGCGCTGTTTAAGCGTTTCCCCCGGAAGTGGTTTCCTGACCTGTTGCTGGTGTTGCAAGACTAGACCGGGACTTCACTTCCGCCCGGAAGTGAGTCTCCCGATCATTCTGTGTGTGTATTAGCGGACGGAACGGGAGTACCGGCAAGCGCCGTAACCATGACAATGGACTGGTGCTGGCCCGGGGTGCAACAAGCAATGCAGATATACTCAAAAGTGCCATTCAAATGGACTGGTGCTGGCCCGGGGTGCAACAAGCAATGCAGATATGCTCCAAAGTGCCATTCAAATGGACTGGTGCTGGCCCGGGGTGCAGCGTACAGAGAGTGAGTGGAAATATATTCCTAAGTGCTTTATCAACGGACACATGCATGTATCTCACAAGAGCCTATAAAAGGAGCATTAGAAGCGGTGGAATCAGTCCAGTGTGAGCCCAGACAAGGAGTGCTCTACTAACGCAGAACACAACATGCGATGCATGGAAGCGCAATAAGAGGGTCGCTACAAGGCTACAAGAAGCAATGCCATATAGTCCTGGTAAAATAGAGTCTGCAAGTCCTCAGGTCTGCGGGCTCATTGTTTGAGTTTGTGCAAGTCTGTAGTTGCTGGAAGCTGGTGGTGTACACCCACGTGTGGGCTGTGGCCCCTCAGTATCCTTCCAACTGCTGCAAAGAACTTGCCAATGTGTGCTAGTTCCATGGGGACGTTAGATGAACCAGGGTTTCTTTGCACGTTCTCATCCCATGCTGCAAGAACAGAGGTCTTAAGAGGATTCGCCTTTGGGGGGCAACACAGGGCAGTGGGATACTAGGTGTTCTATGGGGCCCAAAGTTTAGGGGTGCATACTGCACTGCCTTTGCCCTGGCTTTTTTTTCTCCAGTGGGCTCTGTATTCCCATACAGGCAGTGTCAGGAGTCTTGTCAACAATATGTTTCTGAGGGCTTGTCTGCCCATGGCTGCTATCAATTATGGTTGGCAGGAAATGTCTTTGTGCGATTTTGCAAAGCCAATGGCGCCCAGGGTGTGCCCGATTTGGTTTAGATCCCATTCCTTTGACAGAGACTTGCTCTGTTTCTTTAGAGAGATCTTCATGTGCTGTGGCATAACAGCTGGGTTGGCGAAGCATTCTATGCTAAAGTTTAATGTTGTTATAGGGCTGTTGAGATACCTTGCCCACTCACTCTAATCGTCCTGAAATATTATTCGCAGAGCTCCTTTCAGAGAGTCTGCGTCAGTTCTGACCACTTGGTGATAGTATTTAAACAATTTAATTGGGGAGAGGATGTAGCCTTACGGATAGAGCGGTTGACATCGAATTATGGGTAACTGGGTTCGAGTCTCGGCAACGATGCTCAACATCCTGTGATTCTGGGCAAATCACTTAATCTCCCCATGCCTAACAAAAATGAATGTGTCCTCATGCAACAAAACTGGTGCTCATGTAAAGCCCCCTGATACCCGAAGTCTAGGGTCTACTTCAAAGTCTAAAAAAATAAAGACATCCTTTTTGCATTCAGCGTCCATATTCACTAGCCCAAGTTCCAGCCAGGTCAGTGTGTCTTGTTGTTTTAGGGAGGCCGAATATTGTCCTGTATGCTGCTACATGAAAATGTTCTAAGTCTTTTTGAGCCTTCCAGGGTATGCAAGGTGCCCGTGGCTAATGGCGGGGAGCAGTGGCCCACGTTACTATTTGAATGGCCGCCGCTGTTGGGCTCTGTAGCTTGTGGTGAAGTTTGGCAGCTTTTTCTTCATGAGCCTTTGCTTGGTGGAGGTGTTTACCTTTGTCCCACACCCAAATATCAAAATAGTTATAATTAGAAGTTGTAGCTATGGTTAAGTGCCCCAGGTGCCATGATAGCTGGTGTTTTGGGGCCTTTGTCCAAAGATCAGAACTTTGTTTTTTGTGGCATTTGCGAGCAGAAAGTTTGTAGTATTACAAATGTGCAGTATGCCCAGTGCCCACTTCATGCCAATGTGTGTGTGGTCCAATATCACAAGGTCATCCGTGTACTGTATAATGGGTATTTTTATGGGCCCTAACTTTGGTGGTAAGAGAATTCCTTTCATCAGTTCCAAGCCAAAATCTGTTGTATCCATATTAAACAGAATGGGGCAAGAACACATCCCTGTTTCATGCCTTTGTTTGTATATGTTTTTGAGGTGGCATGAATTTGAGTTATCTTAATCTGAACCCAGGTGCCTGTGTACAGGGAAATGATCACTGCAAGATGTTGTTTTGGGACCCCCCAAGTGGCAAGTTTGGCTCATTGTGTGTTTAGGTAGATTTCGTCGAACAACGCACTATAATAAATGAAACAGGCATAGAGCGGGTTTGTAGATTTTTAACGGCTCTGGCTGACAGATAGGACAAAGTGATCACATTGTCCGTTGTTGATGCATTCGACCGAAATCCCATTTATTAGAATGGAATGATGTTGTGGACCTTGATCCAGTTCTCCAGTTCACACAGGAGGACCTTCGCAAAGGCTTTTCCATCTACATCTAAAAGCGCAATCAGCCTGTAGTTACTCGGTATTGTGTTTGCTCATTTTTAGGTCTCGCCTGACGTGAGCAGCGCATGTGCTACACTTGCCATGCGAGGGCTTCTTGGAATAGATACGATTCCAGAAGTCATGTCGCTGCTCCGCCTACAATTCTGATTCGTGGGCGTCGTTTTGCATCATGGATGATACAAAACACAGTGTAATGATAGCACCGGAGGCAATCATTACACCGAGGGTTGCCACCCTGTCTGCTTTTGCCCCCACCCATTGGGATTTGATCTTTTACTCGCGGATTTTACACGATGCCTTTATCTAGTGGCTCAGCGCTATTTTCTTTCACTCGTGTTTAGCAGCAGGGAAGGGGTGCGTGAACCCTCATTTTTGTAGCATGCTTGCTCTCCCTGCTCTTCGGTTGGCGCGAGGGGGCCAATATCCACACATGCTCCGGCTGCAGCGCAGTCCTCTTTCACTTTCTGGACCACGCTTGTTGTAATCCCGGCTTTGAAGTGCGATGTTCGGAGTTGTATGTGGACACCGCGCTCCGTGGTCTGCTTCAGCCATGCTTGTCTAACATCCCCCCGCGTTTCCCTAAGATTATTTGGAGCTGCGTCGCAGCACCGGTTGTGGTGCATGCGTTGCAGGCTTTCATTTCTCACAGAGAACCAGGAAAACAATAAAATGAGTCCATCTTTCACCTCTTGTTGAGCAATGGAGGCCGCTTGTTTTCAATGCCATAGGTCTCGCATTTAAGACCAATGGCATTGCAAATATTCTTATTTTCAGCACGAGTGCGCCATGCACGCTTTCGGGTTCACAATGGTGGTTTCACACACTTTTGCACGTCCGTTCAACTCTGTTGTTTTCTAACTTCTTTATTTGAAACGGCAGCGGGCTCTTTACCAGTGCTGGAACCGAACGGTTTCAACAATGATGACCGCACCCCTTTGTTTACTTTTGTGCGGCCGCCAAACTCTTTTGACCCTAAACTTATATAAATATATGTTTTTAAATGCAGCGGAACCCAAACTGGGAGAGTTGGTGGTGGGGGCTCCCAGGAAAAGCAGCGGAAGGCAGACATGTTCTGGGGCTGGCAGCCTGCGGACTCAGACTCCTGCCCACCTCAGATTCCATGATGAACGCCCCACTTGGTCCCAATCCAAAGTATAGTGGTCGGTTGCCTATTGTAATTTGTTATCTATGGGTTAAGTGCTTTCTTTGAGCTGTCTGTAAAAATGTAGCCGTCCGAAATTAGGCCGGAGTGACTGATTCGGGAATCTTTTCCTGACATTATTGTCAGAGGTGCGAATATCCCAGGGGGCCCACTGAGCTTAGTATCGCCATTGGCACCCCTCAGTCCCCCCTCCAACCAAAATACATTACCCAATAATAATCACACAACAGAGACTGTTTGATTGGGTACAAAATGCTGCAGGTTTATTACATACACCGTTATGTAATAGGTGGGTTATCTTACGGGCGATCCAAGGGCAGGCAACCAAATGGGCCGTCTGCTGAGCCGGGCAGCACTGGGGCGAACCCCGCCTTTGCTGCCGTCCAAGTGATTCTCTTACAGGAGGAGTGGAGGAGTGTGGCTCAATGGTTAGAGCGGCAGACCCTGAAGCAGATTTCTGGCCAGGGACCAGGGTTCGATTCCCGCCTCGGCGGGGCTTGGGCTCAATTTCCTCGGACCTGTCTATTCTCGCCTCGTTGCCTATTCTTATCACGGGCCCCACGCTGCAACACTGGGCAATAGCTTGCTTAGCCTCCACACCGGCCCCAACAGCGCTAAGGATGCCTGGCTTCACCCTGGGGGTGCCCAGGAGTGGACACTTCACAGGGAAAGCCAGGAGGGGTTCCACAGCGGTATGAGTATCAGCGCCAGGAAACCGCAAAGGCGACACCGCAAGGTGGCCGTCTGGTGACAGTGCGCTCTATAAGTACCTTGACATTTACATTTACAGGATCACGTGACCGTTGGTAACTTCTACTCACGCTCCTTCCCGGGACGGAGCGTCGCATAGCAAACCCCCAGTTGTTCAGGCCCACAACCGCCCGAAGGACTAGCGGGGCACCGACAGGGCTTCCAGGACCCTCCCATGAGGCTCCTCGGATTTGGCTCTGGCACCCCCTATGGTGCCGCGCAGAGGTACCCTTTGTACCGGCCTGCTTCCAGATCGCCCTATAACTCCGCCACAGCTCTGGAGGTGCCCCCCGTCACCACCAGGGCCCCCCACCACAGCTATGGTCCTACCTGCAACCTCTCCTGTCTAGAGCTTCCTGCAAATGTAGATGAAAGAGAACCATCCCTACTGGTTATAGATGGCCCCATCTATATCCCAAAGCCCTTGACGCTAGCCTGGGTCAGATAGCGTCTGATGAAACAAAAGACCCGTTGGCCTGAGAAGTTGTGCCAAGAACTATTCACCCCCATGAGGGAAAGTTTCACTGCTTCACTTGCCTAAGCCCCGGTCCAAGTCTGGGCGGGGGCGATGCCGACACCCAGGCTCACAAAGCCCCATCTCTTTGCTGATCTCACCTAGCTGCCGTCCTTCTAGCACCGAGTGTGTCTGAACACCAGCGTGCCCATCTATGGGACAGCAGCCCACTTGCTAGGTGACCACTCCCCAACCCGCCTGCCTACTATTCTGGCGAGGAGGAACAACTTCCTTTGAACAGTCCCTGTGCTTGCCAAATGAAGGAGCACAGGAGTGTCCATAACAGAGCGTGCTGTGACAATGAGCCAAGCTGCCGTCCTGCACTTGTCCTGTAACCCTTATCCCTGCTGGGAATTTCGCTCGCTCAGCTCCCTCTGGTGGAGCCCCCTAGGCATACCCGCATGGAGAATCTGTCTGATTCAATACAGGGCGCACTGTCTGTACTATGGTGCCTAACATTTGATGTGGGAGATGCCACGCACCGCCTAGGTCATGGGAACCTTAGGGAGCCCCGCATTTCACCCCAGGCGTGCCTCTAAATGGGCCTGGCTCCACCCAGCGGAAGTGCTCCTACTAAATGCGGCCCAGGATGACCTTAAACAATCAGCTTGGTGTGCTACCACGAACAGTATTGGTCCTGAGAACCTTGGGAAGCACAATTTTCACCTGTGCGTACCCCGCGATGAGACCGCCACCACCCAGCAGTACGGCCAGAGAGACATATATATTCCACCTTTCTACTTGTTTTTTTTTTGTTTTTTTTTGCCCCCTGGTACCCGACTGGTTGCCGCTCTGTGGTTTTGTGAAGCGCGCGTGCCCCCAGGGCCCGCTGTCACTGGCCAGCCGGTGTCTGTTACTCACCTTGCTGTTACTTATCTATCGCCAACTGCCCTTGGATTGGAGGAATGCTGGGTGCTTCCTAAGGACTGTGGATTTAAAGCTCCAACCTAGTTTGACCACCAAAACTTAGGGAAAACCAAAGTAGTAATCATGCCCTTCATGGTATATCTACCACGGCGTTGACTATCCACGTATTAGTGATACCGGTCGCAGAAGGTGCCCCTTCCAATCTTCAGGTTCTGGCCCATAGCAGGAAGACCCAGGAGGCAGGCAAGTCCGTAGGAGACAGACGGGCACCTTCTGTACAACTACTTGCCCTTTTCCGGAATAAAGGTAATGCCAGGTCATTAATACCCTGTTGCCAATTGGCTCTAACGCCGTGTTTGCTAACTTTTATGCACCGCAGCACACTTGTTAGATGGCACGATCACCACCCGCCTGCTGTCCTGGCTAAAGCGCGGGTGAATATGTCTTTCTGAAGTGTCCTAAAACCTACCCATGGTTGCAGAGGGATGTGAAGGACTGGGTTATTCTAAGACCCAGCGGTGCCAGGGAACAACACCTGAAACCTTCGTGGGTTACCTGTTCTGGCGTACGAAACACAGAGACACGGGACACTTCCAGCGACGTCAGAGATCAGCGTTTATTTACTGCAGGGATACAGAGATCACAAGAAGTACACAACGTGTAGGTTCTCGGAGACTGCTTCAAATTGCAAAAGTGGATCGCTCCTTTTATACACGTTTTTGCCATTACACAGTATGGCGAACAAAAGTTACAACTCAGTTCCCACAATAAACTTCAAAAAAGTTGTGTTCATGTTTCAGGAGGCCGGAACATAATTACAGCAGCATTGCCGGTTCCCAACTGTAAAAACGTATCTACCCCGCAATAAAACACATTCCATTCTGACCATAAACACATTAGGAGAGAGGACAAGAACAGATGCAAAGAAAGGACAAGGATGCACAACAGGTTAAAGAAGAGTGTCGGGAGTAATAAAAGAAACTTGATGACAGGATCAAAGACCTCGTGTCCAATGCATGCATGACTGAAACAATAGGCTAGCACGGCAAGATGAGTCCCGAGCGGGGCCATCTGCCTTCGCCGTGTCATTTCCCTTATCGTAAAAGTCACCCTCAAAGAAACACGTGTCCCTCATGTAAGCTTGGGAGTCCCAGGGTCACGAAGCGGGCAACGTCCGTTCGCTGGCTACTTGAGGGCAAGAAACAAAATGGATGTCGTATCTAAAATGGAACCCGAGGGTTCGGATGAACAAACCCAAAAATGAGACGAACCATACGTGGTTGCGTAGCGAAACTGCGTACACCCACTATACTCGTCATTTGCGGTTCGTAGACACCAAACTCATCCATATTCGTCACCACTCAAAAAGTGTTGTTCCATCTCACACGGAACCTCAGACGCTCCTTTTGCCCTCAGGTAGGCAAGCACTAGTCAAGATCGGAATCGATTTCAATATTCATCAGATCGTTCACTTGCTGCTGAAACATCATTCTACTCATCAATGTCTCCTTGGTAACAGATGGCCGTCTTATACACGTTGTAGCACAAAAGCCACATAAGACAGGACCACACTGTACACAAAGACAACACGTGAATAGAAACGTTACAACAACCCCTACGATCATCAGTATTTTCCAACCCCAAGTGGATATCAAACCCCAAAACCATCCTAGAAGTGTCCAATTACCTTCGTCCACATGTATGGACTCGGAAATCTTGTGCAACTTTGAGATGGCTTGGTAGACAGTTGGAGCATTGTCAGGAATGAAAATGCAACAGCTCGAATGGATAACTTTACACACACCACCTCTATCTGCGAGAACGACGTCTAGAACCATCCGGTTCTGCAACGTCATGAGTCTATCCGCCTGAAGTTCAGCTGTTAAGTTACCAAGGGCACTCGCGGTAATATTAGCAGTCGACTCGACTACACGGGTCAACTGTCTTAGGTTCCTACTATTAACCATAGGTCCCCAAAACGGCAGGAAACCCTTAAAGAAATCTCCTGCTTCTTGACCGGCAGTATCCTCTTTGCTAATAACGCCTCTCACAACTCTAGTCTTGTGATAGTCTGAGGCCACTGTAAAAGTCGGTGGTAAAAGATTCGCAATATAACAGGTACCCGAAAAATCACGGGGTAGCCATGTATATGCACGTTCATAACATATGAAATAAGTGCCCTTAGCAGTCAGGAAAACAGGGGAAGAGAGCATCGGTAGGACATACGTGTCAGTACAAGCACTGTTCCCAAGTTGTGCTCTCGGATTTCGACCCAAACCTTTCAAGCAGAAATTACCGAGGTGTGGTACAATCCATATTGGGGACGAGCTCTTAAGCTGTCTATCACCCACTGAAACACTATACTCAGCCTCACTCAGATCCTTATAGGCTTGCACCTCTTCATCTGGGATAAGCGATGCATCAAAAACATCTCTATCTAAATCCGCTATCGCTATCGCCAACGGCTTGTGGTACGGACCAGGACCAAAATTAACAGAGCGTGGCTCTCGACTGGGGTAGGAATCTAGTGCACTACGAAACATAGTTTGGAATGCTCGAGCGGAACCCTGAGAGCTGTAAGGAAGGACCAAATACGGAATACCCCTATCCATGGTATGTGGCATTAACCCACACACCCAACAGTTGGTAGTATTCATCACCAACTGATGCTGATGTATTTATTTATTTATTTATTTTTCACATTTATAAAGCGCACTGTTACCCAGAGGTGTCCTGGCGCTGATTGACAGTGAGTGTATGAAACAAGTGATTAGTGTGAGAAGAGCCACGTCTTTAAGGCCCTCCTGAAGGACAAGAGGTCCGGCAGTTGTCTAAGGTGCAGTGGCAGAGAATTCCATGCCTTAGCTGCACCTAGGGAGAAACTCCTCCCACCCCAGCGAGCTTTCCTGACTCTGGGGATGACTACCAGACCCTGCTCTGCTGACCTCAGCAGTCTTTTAGGTCTGTGCCATTGAAAAAGCTGAGAAATGCAGTGGGGTCCCAGGCCATGCAGGGCCTTGAATGTTATGCAAAGAGATTTGAAGATAATTCTCTTGCGAACTGGTAGCCAGTGTAGTTTTACCAGATCCTGTGACACTGAGGCATATTTAGGTGTGCCTGTGATCAGTCGGGCTGCCGCATTCTGCAAAGTTTGGAGTTTGTTGAGAAGCCCCTGTTGGGCATTCAACAATAAGCTGTTGCAGTAGTCTAGTCGCGACATCACTAGACCTATGACCACCGTCTTCTTGTATTCGTCAGCAAGAAAAGGCAAAACTTTCCGAATAGTTTTTAGGACGAAGTGAGTAGCTGAGGAGAGTGCATTGATTTGAGGTCTGAAGGACAACAAATCGTCCATCAGAACGCCCAGATTTTTAACCTTCCAGACCGGAGCTGGGGGGGTGCCCATTTCCTCCGGCCACCAGCACGGGGACCAGAAGTTATCTCTGGACCCAAAAAGCAACACTTCGGTTTTAGCTGAATTAAGTTTAAGGCAGTTTTGCGTCATCCAATTACTGACTTCCCGCATACAGCCTCTGAACCTTTCCGCGGTGCTGTCTGTTTCCCCCGGTAGTACTGAAACTACTATCTGAGTGTCATCCGCGTATGATGTTAACTTGAAGCCAAAAGATCTGATGACCGGTGCCAGGGTGGAGACGTATACATTAAAAAGGGTAGGGCTCAAGGAGGACCCCTGAGGGACTCCGCAGGGAAGCACGAAAGGGGTAGATTCATAGTCCCCCAGCGCCACCTTTTGAGTCCTGCTGGACAAAAAGGCATTCAAGATTTTGAGCGCATATCCTTGAATGCCACTAGCCCTGAGCCGGTCCACAAGTATCTTGTGGTGGACCGTATCAAAGGCTGCGGACAGGTCCAGCAGGATCAGGGCGGCTCTGCCTCCTGCATCCATCACTGTTCTTACGTCCTCTGCTGATTTGATCAATGCATATTCGGTGCTATGGCCCGCCCGAAATCCATGTTGAGATGGATCCAGGCTCTGACCTGTCTTCAAGAAGGCGCTCAGCTGCGAGTTTAGGATACCCTCTAGGATTTTTGCTGGAAGTGGCAACCTGGCAATAGGCCGGTAGTTGTTCAAATCGGTCAGCTCCAGATTCGGTTTCTTCAACAAGGGAAGGATGGAAGCTTGTTTCCAACGTGAAGGGAACTCCCCCGTGTCCAGCATAGCATTGAACAGTGGAGTGAGACCTGCGGCCACAGTCGATGAGGCAAGTTTGGCCACACTGGCTGGGCAGGGGTCAATAGGGGAGCCAGATTTTATCCGTTGAAGACGGTTTTTCACCTCCTCCTCCCTAATGGGGGAGAAGTTCAATAGCCTAGGTGAGTTGCTATCTGCCTCTAAGTTGGTTTCTGGAGCGGCCATCTTGGCACGAGTGTCTAATGGAAGGAAGATGTTTTCTACCTTATTCTGAAAGAATTTCGCCAAGTCTTCACATAGTTTGCGACTGGGAGGTATCTCCACTGGTTTGGGGGCCGCCAGGGACGATACTGTGCGGAACAGTTCCATGGCGGAATTACCGGCCTCCCTAATGCGTTTTGAAAAAAACTCATGTTTAGCTTCTTGAATCGCGAGTTTATACCTTTTCAACTCTGCGTTGAGAAGCTTCCTATCCTCCTCTTTATAATTCTTCCGCCAGAGTCTTTCCTGTTTTTTGCAAAGCATTTTATGGTCCCTGATATGTTCAGAGTACCATGGTGCCGAGGGGTTAGAGCGTGTGGAGTGATACGTTTTAGGAGGGGCTAGGTTAAGGCAGGCAGCCTCCAACCAGCCCGTATAGGCAGTGGCAGCATCTTCCAGGTTGACTGGGAGGGGCTCCATGGAGATTTTAAGCAAGTTTTCTAAGGCCTCTCCATCTATGTTTTTCCACCTCCTGATCACTCTGGGGGGGTTCAGGACTTTACTACATCTGGGAGGCGTGGCTAAGGTAATTTCAAATTGCACCACCGAATGATCAGACCAGGAAACCGGTTGAACTGCAATGAGTTCTAGGTTGGGAAGATTAGAAAAGATCCCATCTAAGGTGTGTCCTGCCCTGTGGGTCGAGCCGGTGACCCTTTGGTTCAGCTCCATACCGTGCATCAGTTCTATTAGGTCTCTCGTGTCCGAGTCAGAATCACACTCCAGATGAAAGTTAAAGTCTCCTAGCAGAGTAAAAGTCTTAGCGCAAAGCGCTTCTTCTAACAGACCACTGAGTGCAGGGAGGAACGGGGCTTTGGGTCCTGGGGGCCTGTAGATCAAGCCACCCTTGAGAGTTTGATGGTTGGACAGAGTAAAGTTGTAAATAAGTGATTCGAATAAATCCGCAGTGGCCGACTGGAAGGATCCTCTGATCGAGTTGTGATAAATAATAACAAGACCTCCTCCCCTTTTACTTTCTCTGTTTTGGACAAAGCACTGGTACTCAGGGGGGGTGGCCTTAACAACATCTGGGCCTGAGGCAGCGTCAGTCCAGGACTCAGTGATAAATGCTATCAGAGATTTGGTTTCGATAATAAGCTCCGCTAACTCTGAACTATGTTTCACCAGGGATCTGGCATTCAATAGCATGCATTTAATTGCTGCGTGTTCTTTCCTCATCCTAGGAATAGGTAGGGCAGTGAGAGAGTTACTAGGTTGCCAACCTAACAAGGGGAGAGCCTGTCCACAATTGATGCAGCACTGAGGGGGAAGTATCTCCTCCTGCATTTCCAGGATCACGCAACCCGGGCTCCTGCATTTGCGCCACAGAGCCAGGAGAGTGTCACGGCTGTAAATGTGACCGCTCGAGTAGTTCCTTGACCCAGGACCAGGGGTAACGGCACTAGGCGCGGGACCGGCGCGGACGGGCGCAGACAGGCTTGCCTTTGGCGAGCCTTCGGCGCGCCGCCGGCGCGCCCGCTGCGCTCGTCCGCTGCGCTTCCTGAACAAGGTGGCCATTTAATCCTAATCAGGTGGGGAGGGGCGGAGCACTGGTCTGAACGCCCAGCTCGTCTGGAGGAGGGCGGGACAAGGGCTACAGGACAGGGGTTCGAGCGCCAAAAGTGCAAATAGTGCAGTTAAAATCAAAGAGCAGTAAATACGATAATTTTAAAACAAAGCAATCAGCAATGTAAAAAGCACGATCACAAACAGGCAATTTACGGAGCATAGAGTCCCGGCTTCCGCCTCAGGACCATAACATACCCACACTGACAATCACCGAGAATGCGAAAAGCAGAGAGTTTATCCTAATCAGGTGGGGAGGGGCGGAGCACTGGTCTGAACGCCCAGCTCGTCTGGAGGAGGGCGGGACAAGGGCTACAGGACAGGGGTTCGAGCGCCAAAAGTGCAAATAGTGCAGTTAAAATCAAAGAGCAGTAAATACGATAATTTTAAAACAAAGCAATCAGCAATGTAAAAAGCACGATCACAAACAGGCAATTTACGGAGCATAGAGTCCCGGCTTCCGCCTCAGGACCATAACATACCCACACCCATGTAGGAGTTGAACGAAGGAGTTATTCATAAATTCCGCACGTCTAACCTGTTCGTGTTGAGGCAAAGGATGAAAAGAATGTGGGGAAACAGTGGTGATGGAGCTTAGTTTAGGAGAAAAGGTAGGTGAAACAGAAGGCAATAACAACTGTATTCCAAAATACACTCCGCCCACCTGAGGAAATATGAATTTTATGATCAGTTATGTCCCCTATCTTAGACCCCAACGGCTCCATGTGCATGCTACAAGTACATGTATGTTCCCTCCAGTTCCAGTTATGAAGACGCAAATACATGTGCGTCCACCGTCAACATGTCCTCTTTCAGATCCGCCATGAATGAGTCGGATATTCCGTTCCTAAGTATGAAAGGCCACCGACTTTATGTGGTTCACTTTCCACGTTTTACAGTTCGGGCGAGTAGGCCCTGAATTCTGCCATCAAGCCTTTTCCTGCCTTCTGTCTCTGAAAGCTCCAGTCCGAGCCCGCATCTGTATCCATGAACTTTGTCCTACTCCCTGCGCGGCTAACGGTGCCTGATCCGGCCTGTTGCCTGCCAAAAACTGTATTTCACCTTCAAGATTATCTGCTCCGCTCCTCATCCGATGCATTCCTGTCTAGTAGTTTAGGTAAACATTCTTGCAGCTACCGAGCAAAGGGCCAGGCCTCACTGTCCTCATGCAAGTAATTCATAGCCCCTGTTACTATGGAGGATTCCTGCCCCCTCGCATCTCATGTAGACACTTAGACGCTTGTACACGCACTAACAGTCAGTATAGAATAGATTCCGTCCGAGAGACCTTTCCTTTTGGATAATACAGTTCTTTAAACATAAGATATTAGATATGATTTGGGATTAGGTTGACATGACCCCTCAGACTTCTGTCTCCACATGTAGAGCTAAATGTCAAGTCCCCTTCACCCTCTAGTTGCACGTCAATCACACGTCATGCGGCTGCGCACGCATCTCTGCCAAGTATTTTCTGCTGACATTGCAGGATTCGCTTATGGATCCACCCACTTGTGACATCATGTTTAATGACGTTTCTAGTTACGCCTATACGTACGCCTTTTTTCATTACGTATGTGTATTATTATCTGTATTATCAGCTGTTACGCCTCCTGCATCTGTCTTAATGTAATGCTTTTCATATAAATATCTTTACTTGTCAATAATGTATTGCCTTCCCTTCCTGAACCCTCGTGGTGATGGAATTTGATGCCTATGGTTCGAACCATAATTCCTTGTAAGGAATAAAGCCTTTCAGAACCTCTAATACCACGGATTCTGCCTCTTATTTTTACTGAGTTATTCTTACTAGACTTTACCGCATAAAAAATAGTACAGGTAATTAAATATTTACCACATAAATTGGCGCCCGAATAGGGACACTTTCTCATCTCACGCGCCGGAGGTGCGTTGCAGGCCCGGTCTCCTGCCACAGCTGGACGGACAACAACGCGTACCCGCAGGATTTCCTGTATTTCCCTCCGGCCAAGCGGGGGTGACTGAGGCTGCGATCAACACCCAGACGAGGCGGTGAGAAGTGCGAAGTATCCCGACCAGAGCCTAGCTGAGAGAGCAAGATCCGAGGTATACAGAGGCCCACCAGGTTCCGAAGTTCTGAGCCGAGTCGAGTCCAGTCCGGTCCAGTTCAGTTCAGTTCCGAGGCCTTCCGTTCCGTGCTACCCGGTGAGTACCGTTGCCGGGGAGGCATTTAGACGTGCACATAGGTTGTGCCGGTCAAGACGGGTTTGGGTACACAGATCCGGTCTGCGCTGTTTCAGCAGTGTATCTGTACTGTTTAGCAGTATATCTAGTATGTCTTGCATATAATTCAGTATTATCTAGTGTTAGTATTATGTCAGTAACTAGTTTTCTATTAGTTATCATCGTTCGTTAAATGTTAAAAGTTTTAATACGTTCTACATATTGTGGTGTGAATGATTGTTCATTATTGTGTTTATTGTATTAAGTGTGTTCAAGATTAAGTAACAAGGTCTAAAAATGCCGCTCTTTTCAAAATTAAGACAGATCAAAACCAGAAAAGGGGTACTCGAAGAAGCTGTTCCCATTCCACCTAGGGACACTCCAGGGTACTTTATGTATCATAAGCATGGCCTAGATGCCGTATTATTTCTTGATTTATGGGTGGACTACACCAAAGATTTACCAGAAAGTCAGAGATGGCCCGCAGCTGGGACCTGGGATGCAGATTGCATCATGAGAGTAGAAGAAGAATTATGGAAAAAGAAAGCCAGACAGTCACAGAAAGATGCCATTGAATTATGGCGTAAAGAATCATATAGACGTACAGAAAAGGCGCTCAGACAGGAAGAGAGAAGTAGGGAGAATTCGAATAAAGCCCGAGAAAATATATTAATTGAGGAAGGTACCCGAGTAAAAGCAGAACAAGTAGACAGACAAAGAAACACCCTTATGAATGGTATGTATCCTCTTCTGGCCGAAGGGTTACCTCAGGCCACCCCGGAAATACCGAAAGACTTGACACCTCCATTACTCCCGATAAAAGCACATCCCAAAACAGCAAAAGATGTTTTCCTTTCTTCCTATTTAGATGATGTAGCTCCTGAATATGCTAATGTTCCGCCACACACACCGCCTACCGATGGTGCTCAACGCCAAGATCATCCGTCTGTATCCCCGCAACAACAAACTCCTACGCACATTCCCACAGGTCCATCTGTTTCTACCGCTTTTCCTACATCTACAGTTTCTATCTTACATCCAACAAATCCTTTTGTGCCTAGCACCTCAGACGGTGCGACAGGAGGAACGACAGAAATTTTTGCCACGCCACCCCGAGGAAATAAATTATCCCTTAGAGATTTAGCGTACGAACGTACACCCCAACTAGCAACTTCCAACATGTTTAAAGAGCATCTAGTGGATTGTAGATATGATCCTGTGCCCGGTAGACGGGACGGTATGCTGCTGTCATCACTACGTATACGACGAGCTTCAAGGTATTTAGCGACGCTACCAGGAATGGTGGCACATTTAGACAATATATATCACTTTGTCCAATCAGGGCGAGGCCCTGAAAGTATTGACGAAGCCATGGAATACCAGAAAGTGGATGTACAGAGACAACTGTTACGCTTCTTCATAAACTGTGTGATCAGAAACCAAGACAGGCCTGAGGTAGAGCAGAAGGAAATGCAAGTACTTACCAAATGGGGTCAGAATATATCAGAAGGGAAACATGATCGACAGACATGTATAGTAGTTATGTGCCGAAAGATCCGCAAAGAAGTAGAACGAATGCATAAAGAAAGATTAGAGACAGACCAACGTGAATCAGAGGGAGAGGAGGACGAAGAATCAGAAATGCCCACAGGACACCTAGAGACAATGGCTTATGTAGGTAAAGGAAGATCTTTTAATAATACCAGATGCTTTAATGATCCAATACGTCCGATACGTCCAGAATATAACAGAAATTTTCAAGCCCCTATGTTAAATATAAGGTCTCCTGAACACCTATTCCAAGCTGCTGATAAACTACTCCGAGACCGAAGGGGGTACCATATGCTCGATTCCATGGATGAACAAGAATTAGCCAGGTCAGCAGTACAATGGGCTGACAGTCCCGACAAATACAGTGAAGATGCACTAGCACACACGTTTCTGAACCTTACCCCAGACGAACAGCGTTTAGCTGGTATATACATGATTCAACACCTCTTTATATTATATAAAAGCCAACACTCCGATCCTGGACCCCTACCTGACATATTGACAGAATTACTCACGAATAAATGGAGAGGTTCGGGTACTGATTTAATTAAAGAAATTCTAGAATTTCGAAATCAGTATATAGTTTTCGTATGCCCGGAACATGTTCCAGTTTCCACTATGGGAAGAAAAATGTATCACATAGATAGACAGAATCCCTTACGCGAAGTACACCCAATCAGAGGTGAAGATAATACCTTTAAACGCGTGTTTGTGTACACGCCTATAACTAAAACTGAATTATTAGAAATGAAGAAAGTAGTACCCAGCCATGACAAGGATCCAGCAGGTTTCCACCGTGAGATAAAAGACATGTTACTCATGGGAGAGTATACCTACCCCGACATTATGAAAATATTAAAAGTATTAATGCCTGCCGGTATTTACGAGAAACTCAAAGAAAAGGAATGGGAGGTGGGAGACCAAAAGATAGATTGGACAGCATTAGAAAACGAAGAAAAGGCCCGAGCTGCAGGATCAGGGCTTGGGGAAAAGACTACAGCACTACCAGGATTACTAGTGCAGGTACTGCCACGTTTATTAACTACGAAAAAGGAGGACTGGGGTGCAATCTCAGCCTGTAAACAAAAGCAAGATGAAGACACTAGTGATTTCTATTCCCGATTTGAAAAATGTTTTGGTATAAATAGTGGCATAAAAGCAAGTAGCGAGTCATATCCACATCTGTTTGTGACAAAATTAGTTGAAAATTCACTACCGCAAGTTAAAAATAGAGTATTGAAATTCGAGAGTACCTGGCAAGGTAACACCCCGTCACAGATGTTACAGATGTTACAATATCACCACAATAGAATTAGAGAAGAACAAGAACATGAACAAAGACGTATGAAAGACACAAAAATGAAAATGCTTGTGGCTCAGTCAGTTCCAGCTGATGGTCATAAAAAGGGTGATTCCGCAGGTCCGACGAAAGGGACGTGCAACTATTGTAAACAACAAGGTCATTATATACACGATTGTGCAGTTCTGAAACATAATATCGCCACAGGTAAAACCCAGGAAAGACCACGTCCACCTAGACAGGATCAGAACCAACAACAAATCCCTCAGCATGCACAATCTAGGCCAGTTCCGCAACAGGCAGCTCCACAACAGACCGTAGCAACATCACAGCAGCAGCCTATTGCTGCCACACAAGCAACAACGCAACAGATGTACCAGTATGCACAAACTGATTATCCCGATTATCAGCGATACACATGAAATAGCCTAGAGAGGGAAGTTGGCTTACCCCTTATCGAGGTTCCTGTAGATCAAGAGGGACCTTATGTACATAGTAAACTATTAGGGGAAGACAGAAAGTTTTTACTTGATACAGGGGCAAGCAGAACAACTATACGACACAGTGAAGTTCCAGGGGCACCCCTCTCAGGCTCACAGAATATTTCCCTTGGATTCTCAGGAAAGCCTATCATTAATGAAGTATCGCAACCCCTTCCACTTACGGTTGGTCCATTGACACGAACTACAGATTTATTGCTTACTAAATCATGTCCAGAAAACTTGTTAGGTATAAAAACATTGAAAGCTCTAGGAGCTATAATATGTTGTTCTCCGGAAGGAGTACGATTATTTTTACGTGACTTCAAAGGTCACTACGTGTCCAGAGACATGGATCACCGGCTGCAGAATTTACCTACACATTTATGGGCACAAGGCCCTACTGATGTTGGTTGCATGAACATTACACCATATCGAGTCACACTAAAAACAGGAGTGGTACTACCACGAATGCGACAATACAAGTTACCACCAGATGCTGTTGTGGCTTTACTGCAAATCATTGACGAGCTCATTGCACAAGGAGTGGTTGTGGAAACCGACTCCAATGTATGCAATTCCCCGATAATTCCGATTCTTAAAAGAACGGATCCAAAAGCATCACCAGTATATCGATTAGTTATTGATCTGCGCGAATTAAATAAATGTATTGTACCACAATACCCTGTGGTCCCGGATATCTCTTCATTGTTAACAGCTATTGATTCTGGAGCAACGTTCTTCACTGTAATTGATCTCAAGAATGCCTTCTTTAGCGTACCAATAGATCCGGAAAGTCAATATTTGTTCGGATTCAGTTTAAATGGATGAAGTTTTAAATTCACACGCGCTCCTCAAGGATTCACAGAAAGCCCCAGCATCTATAGCCAAGCACTGAAACGAGAACTTGACAGTATCCACATGCCAGTTAACACTGCCCTGCTTCAATATGTCGATGATCTGCTGATCACCGCCCGAAGCGAACCTGAATGTGAAAAGGCGTCACTGACGGTTTTACAATTTTTGGCCGACAAGGGGCACAAGGTGTCCCCTTCTAAGCTGCAATTCTGTGTCCAGCAAGTTGTTTACCTTGGGCACTTGCTGTCCAAGGAGGGAAGACAGCTTACACCCGACCGCATCCAGTTAATTGCTAACATGCCACCACCTAAGACACAAAAGGAGGTGCGGGCTTTTATAGGTCTCACTTCATACTGTAGGCAGTGGATCCCTCAATATGCATTTCTAGCAAAACCACTCATTCAGTTGACAACACAGGAGGCAGCCACATCGACTGTCCTCCCTTGGACTCAAGAACATACGCAAACCTTTGAAAGCTTAAAGAAAGCTTTATGTCAAGCACCTGTTTTAGCAACAAAATGTTACAGTAAGCCTTTTACACTATTTGTTACCGAACGCGAAGGTACTGCCTTGTCAGTACTCACTCAGGAACAAGCAGGATCACACAAACCATGTGCTTATTTTTCCAGTACATTAGATCCCGTAGCTCAGGCTCTTCCTGCGTGCCTGAAATCAGTGGCAGCAACAGCTTTAGCAATCAGACAAAGCGATGCCATAGTGTTAGGACATCAATTGACAGTACAAGTACCACACGCAGTAGAGGTTCTCTTGAACCGCACACAAACACAACACTTGACTATAGCAAGACTCACCGGTTATGAATTAACATTGTTTCAGCCACACATAGAAATCAGACGTTGTAATACATTAAATCCTGCCACACTTTTGCCAGTAAACGGAACAGATCCATTAGCACATGATTGTATTGAAGTCATTACTATCACGACGAAACCCAGACAAGATTTGACAGATATCCCTTTATCAGATCCGGACCTAACATTGTATGTAGATGGTTCATGTATGAGAACAAGTACAGGAGAGTTAGTGGCCGCTTACGCAGTCACAACAGACACTGAAGTCATTGAAACAAATTGTATTAACACTTTGTCAGCTCAAGCAGCAGAGCTCATCGCTCTGACACAAGCCTGTATTCAAGCCAAAAATAAGAAAGTCAACATATACACAGATTCACGTTATGCATTCGGAGTCGTCCATGACTTCGGCGTACTGTGGCGAGAGAGAGGTTATTTAACTTCTCATGGTACCCACATCCAACACGGACCCCTCATTCAAGCTCTATTAGACGCAATTCATCTACCTACTGCAATATCGATTATGAAATGCAAAGCCCATACAAAAGTTACCGATATCATTTCTCAGGGTAACGACCTAGCTGACAGAACAGCTAAACAGACTGCTCAGAACCAGACTCATACAACTGACACGACAAAGACAATAGTTCCGACACCAACACATTGCATGACAGTTAAGGATCCCGCCCTTGATGTAATTGACATACAGACACATGCTACACCAGAAGAAATAAAGAAATGGACTGAATTAGGAGGGATCCAAACGGATCAAGGATGGATGACGAAGGGAAAATCTATATGGTTTCTTCCCGATTCCATGGTTCAAGTCATCATTAACACAATACATAGTCCAGCGCACCTAGGAGAAAAAGCTATGCTAGACAGCATTCAACACATTTGGTTCAACAAACACTTGCGAGCAGCAGCCAAACAGAAAGTACGTACCTGTATGATATGTTGTCAGTTCAACCCAGGTAAAAGCATTCCCGTAGAGCAGGGTGGATTTCAACCTCCCGATCACCCTTTTGAAGTCCTCCAGATGGATTATATCCAGATGGAACGATGTCGAGGATTCAAATATGTTCTCGTAGTTGTCTGTGCTCTTTCCCGTTGGACAGAAGCCTACCCGGTTTCAGATTACACTGCCCCGACTACTGCCAAACAGTTAGTCCGAGAATTCTTCCCACGGTACGGTTTGCCACGTGTCGTGTACTCAGATAACGGCCAGCCATTCTCATCCGAACTAATGAAACGCGTTAGGTTATCAATGGAAATTCCACTGTGTCCGACATCCCGAGGCAGCAGGTCTCGTGGAACGTCATAATCAAACTCTGAAAATCAGATTGTCCAAAATATGTAGAGAAAAAGGTGTCGATTGGATAGTAGCCTTACCAGTTGCGCTCTTTTACATGAGAATGGTAGCACATTCTCGAACAGGGCTATCCCCGTATGAGGTGATCTTCGGTAGACCACCAAATATGTGGGGGACGCCTATACCTCGTAAAATCACTGATGTTGACTGTAATATGCTGACAGATTACCTGGCTTCCTTGATGTCTGCACTACAATCTTGTCGTTCACAGGTAGCTGCAGCTTTTCCCGATAACACTGAGGTGAAGCCCCATGACGTGGTTCCAGGTGACCTGGTTCTTGTGAGGAATTTCGACCGGAAGACCCAGCTGGAGCCTAGGTGGCAGTCGCCCAAGCTCGTCTTGCTGACAACAAGGACAGCCGTGAAGATTGAGGGACGTAAAGGGTGGTTGCACTCGAGCCATATCAAGAAATTTTATGGACTACCGTCCGATGTGAATACTCAGCCCTGCATTCCCTCACAGACAGACTCAAAGCTCCCCTTGGTTGAAAGGACGGAGAACGAACTCTATAAACTGAAACTAAGGTCTAGCAAGTCAGACAATTTGATTATTTAAGTCCTCTCCAAGGTGAATCGGTTGAATTTGTCTCTGACATGTATCCTCTAGACCGAAATAGAGAGAGAAATAGACAGATACAGCTTAAAAAAACATGCGTACTGTAAATCGCTTCGTAGTCACTGCATAATGACATTATTAATTTTGTTTTTTCTAAGTCTTCTGATCATCATTTCTAGTGTATTGCTACATATGTATTACCCTATTTCTAAGCGTGCTTACAATGCTACTGCTGAACATTCTTTTAGCGAACTACCTCCGCATGAGTTGTCTTATAGATTTGCGCTGCGCAACAACACTTTTATTAGTATGTTACATCATTCCCATCAGACCAGCAATGCTACCAATTGTTGGATATGTGGCCGACTCCCTCCCTATCAGAACTATAAGGGAGTTTTGCCTCTCTTTCCGTATCCGTTCACACACAATGGCTCCTGTGGAGCATGGTTTAGTTTGATTAATTCCCTAGATTCAAATTCAGTAGTTTATCAAAACAACTGGGTATGGGGAAACCTGAACCTAGTTTTGCTTAAAGTCTGCTACCCTACCAAGGAGGGAATTCCCAAAAGAACAGGAACTGATCTAGAAAATGAAGTATATGGATTAGGTAACTTTACACTTAACCTCATGATTCTGAATGTTGAATCCGAAGCTACACCAATCTTGCCCGCTATGTCAGTATTTCCAGTTAAAGGTGAATTATGTGTAAGAAAGAATGGTTCCATACACATGGGCCATAGTAAATGTACCACTGTGATAAAATTCAGTGATCAAGGCAAGTCTACATTCAGAGCTTCTCATCATTCCTACTTTATATGTGGCCAGACTGCATATATACGTTTACCTCTAGATTGGGATGGTACCTGTTACATAGCATTCCTTCTGCCACCTGTTTTCCTAGCCCCTCCTGACTATCACAGAAATACCCATTTAGTACACAATAGACAGCAGAGAGATCTCCCGATTGTCGATTACACTGAAACGGCATGGGAGCAATACACAGATTTCAATAAAGGTTTCTTTCCCTATATAGGTACAGTCACTAATAGTAAACTGATACGTAGATTAACTAGAACCCTTGAAGCAGTAGTGAATGAGACTACTTCCGCCCTAGGCAACCTAACAGAGGAGCAGTCTGCGATGCGGATTGTTGTGCTTCAAAATCGTCTTGTCCTTGACGTCATCCTGGCCGATAGGGGCGGAGCTTGTAGGGTCATCGGATCAAGTTGCAGTGTTTTCATACCAGAAAACTCTCCGTCAGTATATAAAGCCATAACTCGCCTTCATAAGATTATAAGCCAGATACACCAGAGTCCAGGCACCTGGACTTGGTCCGGTTGGTTCTGGAGCGTGTTGTCAGCCTGGGGATGGAGGATTCTATCCTTCCTAGGTATTGGCTTTCTCATACTATTCAGTTGCTGCTTATGTCTACAATGTGGGCCAGCGATTTGTGGTCTGTGTGCCACATCGTGTATCCCGCCTTCAAGTTTTCGTTCAAGATCCCGGAAGAAGAAAGAAGAACAAATGATGCTATATGAACAGATTGATGGATTGATGAAGATCGATATCTCCTGAGGGTCCGTAGGGGACAAGGAGGGAATGAGGAAATATGAATTTTATGATCAGTTATGTCCCCTATCTTAGACCCCAACGGCTCCATGTGCATGCTACAAGTACATGTATGTTCCCTCCAGTTCCAGTTATGAAGACGCAAATACATGTGCGTCCACCGTCAACATGTCCTCTTTCAGATCCGCCATGAATGAGTCGGATATTCCGTTCCTAAGTATGAAAGGCCACCGACTTTATGTGGTTCACTTTCCACGTTTTACAGTTCGGGCGAGTAGGCCCTGAATTCTGCCATCAAGCCTTTTCCTGCCTTCTGTCTCTGAAAGCTCCAGTCCGAGCCCGCATCTGTATCCATGAACTTTGTCCTACTCCCTGCGCGGCTAACGGTGCCTGATCCGGCCTGTTGCCTGCCAAAAACTGTATTTCACCTTCAAGATTATCTGCTCCGCTCCTCATCCGATGCATTCCTGTCTAGTAGTTTAGGTAAACATTCTTCCAGCTACCGAGCAAAGGGCCAGGCCTCACTGTCCTCATGCAAGTAATTCATAGCCCCTGTTACTATGGAGGATTCATGCCCCCTCGCATCTCATGTAGACACTTAGACGCTTGTACACGCACTAACAGTCAGTATAGAATAGATTCCGTCCGAGAGACCTTTCCTTTTGGATAATACAGTTCTTTAAACATAAGATATTAGATATGATTTGGGATTAGGTTGACATGACCCCTCAGACTTCTGTCTCCACATGTAGAGCTAAATGTCAAGTCCCCTTCACCCTCTAGTTGCACGTCAATCACACGTCATGCGGCTGCGCACGCATCTCTGCCAAGTATTTTCTGCTGACATTGCAGGATTCGCTTATGGATCCACCCACTTGTGACATCATGTTTAATGACGTTTCTAGTTACGCCTATACGTACGCCTTTTTTCATTACGTATGTGTATTATTATCTGTATTATCAGCTGTTACGCCTCCTGCATCTGTCTTAATGTAATGCTTTTCATATAAATATCTTTACTTGTCAATAATGTATTGCCTTCCCTTCCTGAACCCTCGTGGTGATGGAATTTGATGCCTATGGTTCGAACCATAATTCCTTGTAAGGAATAAAGCCTTTCAGAACCTCTAATACCACGGATTCTGCCTCTTATTTTTACTGAGTTATTCTTACTAGACTTTACCGCATAAAAAATAGTACAGGTAATTAAATATTTACCACACACCAATAGCATAGATACAGTCAGAAACAGTAGGAATACCTGAAACCGAAAACATTTTGTTCGTACAACCCTATATAACTCTGATCTCTGCGCCGACATCCTTTCTACTTCCAACAGCTTAGAGAATGCCATCCTCTACAAACCGTCCGTGACGTACTTGACGCACTTCGTTCTGAGTAGCGATTATCAATCCCCAGGAGTTCCCAGGAATCGACAAAAGTAACCGACCTAGCGTCAGAAACCTGCTAAACAGAAAGGAGTACCCGCACGGCCCTACGGTAACCCGGATGGTAGGTTTTCCTCAAAACGTTCAGTTTTAATACAAATCTCTTTAGCAGTGAAAAACACATAAAAACTCAAAAAGAAAGGATGTAATTGTCCATAATGCTCATCGCACCGAAAAAGGAGGAAAAAAAACAAATATACGACTTAATTTTTATTAGTCCTTGAACGAAGAAAGTATCGACTTCTTCCAGATCGAGTTTGCTCTGTAAACAATTGTTCAGCTGGCGCAACAGTGTTCGATAAAGTGGACAACGAGTCGGACCTTGGGTTCTCTGCTACTGATGACTCCACAAGTGGGTTTGGCAGCGACAGATCATCTCCTACAGGTTGAGCGTCACTAAACGGCACAAAGTTTAAAGGAGTCTCAGTTTCCGTTGCCGCAATCCCAGTTCTCACCCAACCGTCTGTTGGTGAGGGGATCGGTACCTTTTTCGTGTGGCCGGCGTGGACCCAGTTCTTCCGGCCCTCCAATCGAACCGCAATCCTCGTTGTCAACAAGACTTGAAAAGGTCCTACGAATCTTGGCTCCAAGTTACGTTTCCGACCAAAATTTCGGGTAACGACCCAATCGCCTGGCCGGAGCTGATGTCCAGGACCCTCTGTCTGCGCCGGTAGAGATTCAAAGACCTGTTGATGAATCAACCGTAGTTTAGTGGTCAAATCATGAAGGTAATCAATTAGCATTGGATACTCAAGACTATCAAAGGCCTTAGGTCTCGGGACTCCCCAAATGTCCGCAGGGCGGCCGAACACAATCTCATATGGGCTAAGCCCTACTTGAGAGTGTACAGTCACCCTGGTTGATAGGAGGGCCAGAGGCAAGGCATCAGGCCATGATAGACCAGTGGAAGCTTGTATTTTTGCAAGTTTCAGTTTCAGGGTACCGTTGTACCCTTCAACCAAACCCGCTGCCTGAGGATGATTAGCGCTATGGAATTTTTGACGGATTCCAAGGCCCTTACACACACTCTGCATCACACTTCCTACAAACTCACTTCCATTATCCGACCACACGATCCGTGGCATTCCATACCTAGGAAAGTATTCCTTCAGCAGGATTTTCGCTGTGGACAGGGCAGTGTTATCCTTAAGAGGATAGGCCTCAATCCATCTAGAGAACGCGCAAACCACAACCAAAACATACTTCAGGTTATTGCATCTCTCCATATGGATAAAGTCCAGTTGGATCCCCTCAAAGGGACAAACAGGGGGAGCAAAATGACCAGGTGGAGTGGGGGTGCCCTTGCCAGGATTGTGCATCAAACACACCATGCAATTCTTAACCACTCTCTCAGCACACTTAGTAATACCCTCATTCTTCCATACAGGGGACAAGAACTTACATATCCCTTTTGCACTAATATGTGACAACCCATGAGCCATCGTCACGACAGCTAATACGTACGCATCTGGTAACATCCACCTTTGACGTTCCGTCAAGACAACCCAACATCCATGCATATCCAACCTTCCCGTACTTTCTTTCCACTTGATCTTTTCAGCTTCAGTTGCCTCGTTCTGAATTGCCTTCACACTCTCAACAGTGTCTTCACACATACCAGTTTCCGTCGGCCATCTCACTGAACTTGTCACATACATTCGAGTTGTAAGATTCTTAGCCGTTTCCTTAGCAATCTCATCCGCAAATGCATTACCACGACCAACATCATCCGTCACTTTCCGATGTGCGCTACATTTAACAATCGCCACTTGTTTAGGCAAGGTAAGTGCATCCAAAAGATCATTCACGAGTTGCCCGTGTTGGATCTTCGTCCCATGCGATGTCATAAATCCTCTTTCTCTCCAAAGTCTTCCAAAACTGTGCGCAACGCCGAATGCGTACTGACTGTCGGTAAACACATTCACTCGCTTTCCCTTAGATAAGACACATGCCCTTGTCAATGCAATCAACTCTGCCGCTTGTGCTGAATTCTGATTCAATCTCGCACTTTCCACAACCGTGCTCAACGTCACTACAGCATACGCAGTCGTCACATCGCCATTCGGCAATTTGAAGCAAGAACCATCAACATACAAAGTACCATCAGGATCTGCCAAAGGAGTGTTTTCCAGGTCCACACGACCCTTTGTTTCTTCCTCAGTTCGTAAGTAACAATCATGTGGTGGTACATCATCTGATTCCGTATTACTCGGCAATAATGTCGCCGGATTCAGTACATTACAACGCTTGATCTGTATATGACTTGCCAAAAGGGTCAGCTCGTACCCAGACAACCTTGCACTCGTCAGATGTTGAGTTTTTGTACCATTCAGAAGAGTATCAACTGCATGCGGAACCATCACTATGAGCATATTATCCATGACAAGGCCTGCGGATTGTCGAATAGACGCCGCAGCTGCCGCCGTCGCCCTCAAGCAACTCGGCAACGCTCTAGCTACCGGGTCTAAAGTCGAGGAAAAATATGCACATGGGCGCTGCTTGTCACCAAATTGTTGCGTTAAAACACTCAACGCACAACCTTCCCTCTCGTGGACGTATAGTGTAAATGGCTTGCTATAATCAGGAGTACCTAACACAGGAGCCGAACACAATGCATCACGAAGTTCAGAAAAACTTTTCTGACATTCCTCCGTCCATGGCAAAGGAGTCGAAACATCCTTGCACGTAAGAGCTATCAATGGCTTCGCTAACAGTGAAAAATTTGGAATCCACTGTCTACAGTATGACGTGATACCTAAAAAGGCACGCACGTCTCTCTGAGTCGTCGGCACAGTCATTCGGGCAATTGCTGCGATTCTTTCAGGGGTCAACTTCCTTCCCGCCTTTGACAATAAGTTACCTAGATAGGTAACTTCTTGACAACAATATTGCAATTTAGAAGGTGACACCTTGTGGTGTAAGTCGCATAGATGCTGCAACAGTGCCACAGTAGCAGTCTTGCAAATTTGTTCAGTGTCTGCAGCTACCAACAGATCGTCAACGTACTGAATCAAGGCCGCACCAGCTGGCAGCACGAATGCATCAAGTTGGCTCTTGAGAGCTTGGCTGTAGATCGATGGGCTCTCACAGTAGCCTTGAGGTGCGCGTTTGAACCGGAAGCTACGACCACCTAATGAAAAACCAAACAAATCTCGACTTTCCTCAGCAATTGGAATGCTAAAGAACGCATTCTTCAGATCAATTACCGAGAACCATGATGCAGAGGCTGGAATCAGAGTCAGTAAAGCTGTAATGTCGGGCACCACAGGAAACTGCGGGACAACAATTTTATTTACCTCCCGTAAGTCAATAACTAGACGGTACACAGGGGGCTTGGAGGGATCAGTTCGCTTCAGAATAGGCAACACAGGACAATTACACACGTTACCTCGTGTCTCCTCAATAACATCTTTATCGATCAAATCATAGATGATCGCTAATAGTGCCCGTTCACCATCAAGGGAGATACGATACTGGGGTATGCGCGGTAATCGCGCATCAACTTTCAATTGAACAACATAAGGTGGTATTTCCAGCAGGCCCACATCATTGGGACCTGTCGCCCACAAAGAAGCCGGAAGAGAACTCAATTCCGGTGGGAGCTTGTCGATCGATAAATACATAGGGGAAATCACTCTCTGACCCAATGTAAGCTCTACTCCCGTAGGAGAGCAGTACAAAGTCGCATGTAATCTTTTCAACAAATCCAAGCCCAAAAGATTCTCACCACAACCAGTAGTCAAAATCAAAGGAGCTTCTAACTCATGAGACCCAATCGTAAGGGGCAAGGGGCTAGAAACCGGATTGCTAACGGGGGCGCCAGAGAATCCAACGGAAACATTCGTTAAGCCAGACAAAGGCGCGCCAGGGAGTTTCGAATGCATGATGGAACTTTTTGCTGCACCAGTGTCCAACAGAAAAGGCTCAACGACGCCCAATGTGGCAACTGCGACATAAGGCCCTCTCTGATCTACCGGAACTGATACTTCTCCCTTCCTTTGTCTATGGCCGTCCTAGTAGATACCGTCTGTATCAACATCACGCTCGACATAATAGTCGTCCACATGATACTGCGCAGATCTACCAGACGAGAGATCGCGTCGATCGAAACAATTCTGCGAGTCTGACGAAGTTGCAAGACGCTCAGCCTGAGTCTGAGTAACACCGCGACCTCTACCACGTGAAGCTTGTTGAGGACCACTACGACCTCCTCGAGCCGACACACCATTGTTCCTATCACGTAGAACTGGGCAATTAAACTTCAAATGGCCCTCCCCTCGACAATATGCACATTGATTATACCCCAACACAAAGCGAGGTGCGGGAGAGTCATTGCGCACCTGTGATCTGGGAAACTGCGATTGTGAGCGATTCGGCTGTTGCGAGTCATTAAAATTTGAGCGCGGAGGATACGCTTGCTGCAATAAGACCTTAGTTTTAAGATCCTTTGTTTTCTTATCTGCACGTTCACTTTCTTCCTTTTCTCTGTTTTCATAATATTGGGCCGTAGCCAATATTTGAGCAGTGGTAGAAACAGCCCACGAACTCTCAGAATTCTTCAGCTTGTTGCTGAGTTCGGGCAACAAGTTCGACACAAATTTATCGACAAACAACCGCTGACCACCCTCCGAACTCATGTCCTGACCACTATGATCAACAAATGCTTCCTCAAATCTCGTAAAGAAATCGGAAACACTCTCATCCCTCTTTTGCTTACACGCGGACAATTTGTCCCAATTGACGCGCATCGCTGGCATAAGCGTTTTCATAAGAGTAATTATCCTCTGGGGCAAATCCACAATAAGCTGTTCAGGTTTAGCCCCACCAACTTGCTGGGCGTCTGCCGCCGTAAGGGCAGCCCAGTCACCGCCTAACTCAGCCGCGTGATTCTCGTGACGAATTTTCGCCCAAATCGGCTGAGGCACTACATTGCCAAACAACATGTCGATATCAGCAAGATTCATAACAGTAGCATCCACTAGTTGGGACAACTCCTTATAATAACCTGCAGGATTTTTACGAGGATCGGGCAAAGTTTGCTTCACCTGCAAAACTTCCGATCGCTTCCAAGGGAGGTGTATCCACACTCTCTGAAACCGTCCTGGGACAGCAGGATTAGCATTAGGATCACCTGGCATCCACACTGGGGGAACTTCTCGCATAGGATATTGACCAGGTTTTGCCATCCACTCTTCGGTCTCGTCTTTAAACAACGCTCGAGGTTGCACTGTACATCGAAAGGATAACAGACGTTCTAGAGCAGCTCGAACCTTATCACCTACAATCACACCAGTTGTAAATTGATGCTGGAGCTCAGAAACCTCAGACGGTACATTGTCGACCACATTGTCGACCACATCATGATCCCATTCTTCCCACAACGATTTACACATTTCCTCAAACACGAATCGTTGCGTGGGCGCATTAAACTGGGAAAATGTTTCAAACACTATACGCGAAGTGTACTTAACAGGATTACGAATCCATTTACGTGCCATTTTTACCAAGGATTCACGTTCCCTACCATCAGGAATCTGGCTGCGCCTCTGAGCAACATCAGAAAGAGTCGATCCAAGTATTGGCCCAAAAAGCGGAGAATAAAGAGTAGCAACCGCATTCAGGAGACGGCTACGAACAGAAGGAGAAGAAGAAGAAGGCACAGGAGCAACAACAGTAGGAGTGGAAACAGTAGAGGTGGACGCGGCACCAGGAGTAGCGGGAACGACAGGCTGAGGAGGGGCTGGGAAAAGCGCAGTAGGAAGAAAAGCCGGTAAAGGAGGATGGACAATTTGCGGCACAAGAGGATTCGGGGGAGCGGGAGGAACGACGGGCTGACCAGCAGCCGCCAAAACAGCAGGTTGAGGAATAGGAAGAATCATAGGACCCACAGTATCTGGAGCATAGGGGGGGTGGTGATTTCAACAAATAAGATAGGAGCGAATCTTCTATCACTTCTTCTCCCGTCTTATCAGCATTAGACGGTAACACCGGGTAACACTTATCCACCGCCATATGATGAAGTCGAGCACTAACTTCCTGCTCTTTCTCATCTTTGTCTCGCTGATACTGTTCAGCATTTCGCATCACCGTAATGACACCTTCTCTCTTATTTTTCTTACTCTGTTTGATTTCTTTCTGCTTGGCCTCTTTACGCCATAACCGGAAGGAATCAAACATGGCTGGCCTAGCCTTCTTTTTAAACAGTTTAGCTTCCAAATTATCTAAAACGGCAGTTTCGAAACTACCATGTGATGGCCAACTAAGAACACCATCATTTTTAGTATAACGGACCCAATATTCGTTATATACGATAGGACCCACGCCATGGCGACTATAGAGCTCATAAATTGGAGTTCCAACCGGAGGTATCGGACATGAATCCTCCAGCCGGGAATCCATTCTGCAACATTGAAGAAACCCAAACAAAGTACTACGGCCAGGCATCGTGCACACTAACCGAGTTTACAAACTTCAAGGGCTATCGAATTATGATGTCCTCGCACAAAAATGCGAGACCCTTGGTTTTGGCAATTGCAATCGTCAAATAAAACCCAACAACTAAGAACCACAAATGCTATGGAACCATGCAAACAACAAAGGAACACTGGGAGCGACCCACAAATACTTAACTGAAAGAGCAATGGCGTCACCAGGAAGGCCCATCTATCGTCTCGCCGTACAAAGGACTACGCCAGGCGCCAAAACAGGTCGACAGGCAGGGCATCAGTCCGTCGCAGCCGTCAGGAGGCGGGGATCTTCGCGGGAAAAGACGTCGGGCCACTTATTTCGACAACTGGATCGATGAAGCGGGGTGCACCTTCCCTCGGAGATTTCACACGAAGTTCCTCACGATCGTCGGGCTTTGGACCGGTACCGCTGATGTCGCCCCACATTGGGCGCCAACTGAAGGACTGGGTTATTCTAAGACCCAGCGGTGCCAGGGAACAACACCTGAAACCTTCGTGGGTTACCTGTTCTGGCGTACGAAACACAGAGACACGGGACACTTCCAGCGACGTCAGAGATCAGCGTTTATTTACTGCAGGGATACAGAGATCACAAGAAGTACACAACGTGTAGGTTCTCGGAGACTGCTTCAAATTGCAAAAGTGGATCGCTCCTTTTATACACGTTTTTGCCATTACACAGTATGGCGAACAAAAGTTACAACTCAGTTCCCACAATAAACTTCAAAAAAGTCGTGTTCATGTTTCAGGAGGCCGGAACATAATTACAGCAGCATTGCCGGTTCCCAACTGTAAAAACGTATCTACCCCGCAATAAAACACATTCCATTCTGACCGTAAACACATTAGGAGAGAGGACAAGAACAGATGCAAAGAAAGGACAAGGATGCACAACAGGTTAAAGAAGAGTGTCGGGAGTAATAAAAGAAACTTGATGACAGGATCAAAGACCTCGTGTCCAATGCATGCATGACTGAAACAATAGGCTAGCACGGCAAGATGAGTCCCGAGCGGGGCCATCTGCCTTCGCCGTGTCATTTCCCTTATCGTAAAAGTCACCCTCAAAGAAACACGTGTCCCTCATGTAAGCTTGGGAGTCCCAGGGTCACGAAGCGGGCAACGTCCGTTCGCTGGCTACTTGAGGGCAAGAAACAAAATGGATGTCGTATCTAAAATGGAACCCGAGGGTTCGGATGAACAAACCCAAAAATGAGACGAACCATACGTGGTTGCGTAGCGAAACTGTGTACACCCACTATACTCGTCATTTGCGGTTCGTAGACACCAAACTCATCCATATTCGTCACCACTCAAAAAGTGTCGTTCCGTCTCACACGGAACCTCAGATGCCCACCCAAAGTACATGGTATCCATCTATATGGTGCCAGCAGATGTTCCGAATAAAGGCCCTCGTGCCCAATGCAGCTCAGCAATTTGCAGCGCCTCTCTTTGCATTGTAATTTCCAGAGTAAGAGCAAAATTATACTTCCCACCATTGGGCTGTTAATCAGTGGCAAAGGCAGACAGACCCTGGGCATAAGATCAGTTTCTAGAGTAACGTCCCTCACCCAGCATATGTATCCCATAACAACTTTTGCTACGATATCCCAGCATGCCAAAAGGTTAGCCAATGTATTTGGATAAGAGGACAGGGAGTAAACATACACAACTATACCTGCCCCTTTCTGAAATAGAAATGCCAACTGTACTGGTAATGATCGGCAATTGTGCTCCAAACACATCTTCCCAGACTGCTGAAAGACAGCACCCGTTCATAAAGCTCCTGTGCTGGTGAGAACAAAAAACCTTTCAAAATTCAATTTCGACTAATTGAATACCACAAACCCTGCCTGCACCAAGCACAAATACATGCAGTCTTCAACGCCTTGCAAAACATACATACAACGTATGTTAAATTCAAAACTGTACCGAGTAATAAACGTGAGCTGCTTTTTTCATCCTTCAGATTGCCAGTTGGAGCATTTGGCCCCGGCACTTCATCTTTTACAAATTAAGCACTGGAGAGGTGGGTCCTACATAGCCTGGGCACTGAGAGCTGGAAAGATGTGTAGATGTGGACACCCACAGGCCTGCGAGTTGGGTGATGGAGACATTGTAAGATGGGGGCAAAGGGAGATGTAGAACTAAAAGATGAGGACACTGGCGCTGGAACACGTATGCATGTGAAGATACTGACTATAAGCCTAAAAGGTGTAATGTAAGTCCACCTCTGTGAAAGCTTTTAATAAGCGCACCGAACTACATACTTGGCAAGGTCCGTAATGTTTGTATTTACATTTAAAAACCCTTTGTTTGTTTGTATTTACATTTAAAAACCCTTTGTTCGTTTGAGGAGAATGTGTGGGTGTACACGTTGAAATGCAAAAGCAGTTGAAATGCAAAAGCATTAACCAGGCAGGATGGCTCTGTCTTCCTTTTCTCCCAGTGGTGCCTCTTGTCGGCTTCCTCCATATCAGAGATGAGGTGGGGAGAGAAGGGAGGGGGAAGTGCAATCCGAGGAGCCTCAAGGAAGCTGACTAGAAGGGAGGGGGAAGTGCAAAAAGAGCAGGGAGAGTGTAATACAAACAAAGGAGCCAAGCTATAGCGAAGGGAGAAGGGAGAAGGGAGGGGGGAGTGGGAGCAGAGGAGCCATTAGATGCCAGCTGTGCACGTGCACGCAATCGTGCACTCAAGCTTCAGGCCAGCCTAAAGACTGTGGGTAGCACTTTGAAAATCCCACATACAAAATGTCTCGCAGCAGAGCAGCGCAAGCGCTAGCTCAGGCGGGACCTAAAAAACAAAAGTGCCCACCCATCCTGAAATTGCACGCACTTATCCCACCATCAGGCGTCAATTGCTAGGTCTCTTACTGCACCTCCCAGTCAATATTTGTAAGATCAACAGCCAGCAGCAGCAATCATGTATTTACCCAACAATACCAGTACAGCGGGAAATGGCAGCCTTCAAGAAGAACTAAACAAACTGTCCCAAGGTATAGAACCACACCAGTCTGCTCAGTGAGAGCTAATCTTGCCCTTCCCATTCTTGGGAGGACGCTGCTTCCGACTCCTCTGATCTGGGGGAGTGACGCCTCGCCCTACTGTCGTGTGTCACTTGAGAAATTAATGTCGTTGTTTTGGATTCTCAAAAATCATCACCTTCCCATCAACCATGCCCTGCAGGCATGCAGGGTGAGGCATACTGTATTCCAGTTGTAGTTCTTGCAGTTTACACTTAGCTGGGATGAATTGCTTCTGAGCCTCCTGGACCTGCTGCGTAAAATCTGGGTAGAGCGATAGTTCCATACCCTCATGCAGCAGCACCTAGAGCTCCCTCGCCTTGCATCTCGGACCCTATAGTTTAGAAGTCTCACTATATTAGGATGAGGTCTCGCCTCGGGCACCGGTGGTGGCCCCAGTGAACAGTGAGTGTGTTCAACCACCAAAATGCCTGGAAATGTCTCACATCCCAAAAGATCCGTGAGGAGTCGCTCCACGCACCTTTCCATTTTGTCGATGTTTGAGGACTCCACCAGCCCCAAAATCCGGAGATTATTGTGGCGTGACCTGGCTTCAAGATCTTCCGCCTTAGTCTGCAGCACAAGTACCGCCTTCTCCAACTATTTGTGTGTCACTGACGCTGTGACCTGCTCATTTTCCACCTCTGATACACGTCTCTCTACCATATCCAGTCGTTCTGTGTGCTTGTCTAGGCGCTCTAACATGCAGTCCATTCGGAAGGTCAGTCCGTCTATCTGAATTTCTATTTTAGTAAGTCTGTGCTGCAATGCTGCCAGGATCTGCCGCAATTCAGCGCCCACCTCTGGTTTTACTTTGTGTCATCCAGACTCTGCTGTGGTATTATCTTCGTGAGTTTTGGGCATCTTTCGCAGGTCACACTGCAGTTTAGGTTGCGTCTTGTCAGTCTTGCCAACGATGCTTAGAGGTTCTGATGTGCCCTTGCGCCAGGCCATACAGCAGGCATAGCATCAGCCCAGAAGCAGTGTTGGTGCTGAACAATCCCACAGGGGTTGTGGCCTGGTAGCGCTGAGAAACAAACGCGATGAGAAGAGAGATGGAGCAGGACTGCCACCCCTGGGGAGGGCACGCAATCACACACTGTTCTTAGAGGGCCAGTTCATGGTCATCTGCATTCCCGGGCGTTACTCAAGCAGACTTCCTGTGTCAGCATTTAAGTGTACCCCACTGCAATCTGATTCTCCTGAAGGTCACTCCTCGAGCTGCTAGGGCCAAAATGGACCAGGCACCATGCCTCTCCTCAGGCCAGCATCTCCCAAGCTGCTCCCAGTGTACAGCAAGGATCCCCTCCATGACAGCATGCAAAGTGACAAACCCGCTTAACAACAGGCTCTGTAGTCTCCCCTCCTTCTGACCAGCAGGCCCATATAGGGTTCAGAATCCCCAGGCGATCTCGTTTGTTCCTGCACCTGACAACAATTCACCTTTACAAGTGATCAGTTCCTGCACACTGGCGTTCCAAATACTGTATTTAAAGTTCCTACATGTCCAGGTGGGCCCCCAACAATTCTCTCCAATGCTGCCCTCCAGGTACACACTCAGTCTCAGCAACGCAGGCCCAGATGAGTCGTGGACTCACTGTCCAATTCATTCTCCCCCCAGCCGCCGGCTGCAGTTGCAAAGATGCCCCTGTACCAGGGCTTTAAGTGGGATGAAAAAACTGAGGGGTCTCAGAAAAGGGCGTGGCCACTGTAATTAATGGCGTGGCTTAAAACACATAAACTCAAAAATCTGTACCTAGCATAGTGTGCCGCCCGACTGGTATTTTGATGTTTCTGTCATTGCATCCAGATATATGATACAACAAGTAACATCATACCTACAAGAAGTCAGGACTATTGGCTTTGTCAATGGTTGTTTGTTGCATACGATAAATAAGCAGCAACTATTGCTTGTTATATATAATATTGAAAAAAGCTTCCACTTGAAGCCCCGGTGACACCACGAGCATGTTGCTGCTCCTGCGTTTCAAAAAGTGAAGGGAAATGCAGAAAGAAAAGGACTATCTTTAAAGGATTTCCCTTCCCCTACAACGCTCCACTGGCATGACGTCATGCCGTAACTTCTCCACTAGTGAGAAGTGAGCAGTGTGAGCACACGCACATCGATGTGCTGCTGTCACTGCATCCGGTGAAAACACGGACCGCCTGTGGCAGAGCACAAAACAGAGCCCGATAGAGACCCGTTTCGAGGCCTCCTTTAAAACTGCCGGTGCTCAGCCCCAGTGAAACCCGGCCCACTTAAAGCCCTGCCCTGTACCGGATCTCCCTCCAGTACCACCAAACTGCCACTGGTGCCAGACTGTCAATGACAGGCCCCGAGGGCCCGGATGCACTCGTTCTCGTAGTTTTGGGGCCGGGCCCGTCCGACTCAGCAGGCACGACACTAGGGCCAGAGCCATTCTTGGGCTCCCCTTTCGGCACAGATGTCTCCTGCAGGCCTAGGAGCCTGGTAGGTGGCAATCCCCAGCAGACTGGACCGTTTGCCCCAGGGCCGAGCACCCTTTGATAGCTGCTGTGTGGTCCCAGTCTCTGATTGTGCTCGCTAGGCCGTTCTGGGACAGGGATCCAACTGCACCTGGGCACCTGAATATAGCGCCGACCCACCGGGCAGCCGCTCTCACCCTCTGCCTGTAGACCGCACCTGGGGCCCGTCAGCACCATCGAGGCTAGAATCACCTTCAAGATCCTCACCGCGCGGTTCCCTTCCAGTGGTGAGTTCAGGCCTGCAGTAGAGTCCGAGTAGCGTTTTTCCGGCTCACAGGTGGCATACCGGTGGTGTAGACAGCATACGGGCGGCTTTAGCAGACACACAGCCACTTTTAGCACCAGGATGAGGCAGGATGAATCCACAGCCACAGGAGCTCGTCTGATAGCATCTTCAGGCCAGGCGAGCTCCATCCCGCGCTTAAGCAGTGGCTGCAGTCCCCACTACTACACTGGATTCAGTGGAGACAGGTGCTCTGTGGGGATGGGACTTCTCCTTTTTGGACTCGGCTTCGTCCGGTCCCTGAGTTTTGTCGCGGTGTTCTAGGAGCGACAGTGGGTGTTAGGCTGGCGTGAAGTAACACGTCTTTCTTGCTGCTTAGAGGCTCGCCTTTGTTTAGGGAAATAATCCGCATCTGTTTTGATCCTGTGTCCGGTGTCATCACTACATGCTCCCTTTATTAGTAACGTGATAACTCCAACTCAGTTTATGTAGTAGGTTTGTATCCGAAGAGAAATATTCTGCAGACTCAGAGGAGTTTACACCCTTTACAGACAATGTCATTTATAATTTTGTAAGCGTCAAGATGGCAGTGTTTTTATTACCCTACCTCACCATAGACTCTCGCTTGTGGGCCACGCCAATCATTAATTGAGATAGGCATATATTATCCACCTGGGCAGATTTCTTAAAAATCTTCTCAAATGTTTTTAATCGACAACAGATATTACAATTAGACCAAATGCGATTGCTAGCCTTATGATAAGGAAATAAACAACATGTGTAGTATATCAGTATTTTCCAACAACTTAAGTCATAAGTAGAATGAACTCATGAATCAGAAGCGTAGTAAATTCCCAAACAGAATGTGATCTTCTGTTCGATTTAGTGCTGCAAGCAGAAATGCAACAGAATGCCAGGAAGATGGAGAGACACTGGCCTGATCATCGCCTAGTATCTTAACCTCCAGATAATCAGAACATATCAAATGAAAGCATGGAAGAACCTATAGATGGATAGGGTTAAGGGAGGAAATTGTTGAATAAAGATGAAAGAGAATGTAGAATAGAAGGCCTCTGTATTACAGAAAAGAAGGGTCATTTTGGTACACCAATGTCCTTCTTTACATTAAAATTATAAAGCTTACCTTATCTTACCTTACCTGCGGGCTTTCTTTATCTTTAGTATTTACTTATAAGAGAAGCCATTTTCATCTAGAAGTCCACATTCCCACACCTAAAGATCCTCAGGAGGCAGCCACTATGATCGATTGTAGGATGTTTTATGGATTCTAAGTTTTGTGATGAGTTGGACATCCCTTTCCAAGAAAAGCCACCGTCAAAATCTGTTTTAGGAATAGATGTATCTCCATTAAGCTCAGAGGGAATTGGTGATGGGAAACGTATCCCTTAATAATAGCTTTGGAGAACAGACACATCGCGTCCTTACCCTTCGATGCCAGTGCTTCACCAATAATCCCGGGAGGGTTGGCCATAATTTGCTTCGCACACATAAGTCTGATATCAACTGGTAAACAGAGGTAATGACCCTATTCTGTGAATATGGTCCAAAGAATCGCTGGGTGAAGACAGGTAGATACAACTACCCCTTTTGTGTCTCGCAACACAAAGCCAACCAGAAAAGGTTTGTAAAACTATTTGGAAGGGAAACGTGACCCACATTATTTCAAGAAGTGGTGTGGATAGGCCCACAAAGATTAAAAGTTTCTTTTTTTTTTTAACCGGCACCTTAAAAACTAGAGATAAAGGCGAAGACTTATGCCAACTCCTGACGGGGGTAGGAAAGGCAAACCCAAGGCCGGCCTGAGTTAACTGCAGAAATAAGTTATAAGTGGGACTGTGTTTGGACTTTCCATTTATACCAGGCTCTAGACACTGGCTCTGAATCGATTTGGCACAGTTATATGGAGAGGTGGGAGGAGGAGTTAGAAGGGAACCGAGATGAGGAAGAGTGGGAAGCCATTTCGTCGAGGGCAGTCATAGCTTCCACCTGCACAGAAATAAAGAGAATGCCTATAAGGTGCTAACCAGGTGGTATTTGACTCCTGCAAGACTTAAGGCTAAGTTCAGGGCCTCTGATGTGTGTTGGATGGACTGTCAAATTAGGGACATGATGGCTCATATCCGGTGGTCGTGTCCTCAGATCCGGCCTTACTTGGCATCCTTATTACGTCTCATAACGGATATAACTTCTATAGATATACCGCTTGTGGGGGATGGGAGCACACTGCCTCACCTCCCAGCACAGTTCGCCCCTTAGCATTGTGGTAAATGCAGTTCACAGTGATTTCTTACTTGAATTTTAGCTGTAGTGGTTCACCAAAGTTGGTGCAGGTTAGTGCTGTGAATCTCTAGACACATGTGTTTCTGGATATTATCCGTCTTCAGTAGAGATAAAAAACGAAAATTATGTGCACAAAATAAGTTGTAATGCATAAACGCAATATAAAAAATGGTGTGGCAGTACAGATATCTCAAGGAGCACATACTTCAAGAAGAAGGTAGCAACCCAGCAGATTTAAAGAACTTTCCAAAAGCAGACATAGTTAAAGGTGAGGCACAGAGACAATGAAAGAGTATTTCATAGATTAGGAGTCAGCACTGAGAATCCACAGGCAAATTAACAATACTGCTTAGATCACAGGACACTCATTAACCCTCTACGTGAAGAGCAGGGCATTTCCAGAAGAATGCTTATTTTCTCCAAAATGGCTCATGTCCAAGTAACTGGAAATGCATGAAGTAAAATCTCACATGTTTCTAGATTGAAAATCAAATCTTTTGATGAAAGAAACCTTTTGGAGCTGTTAACATTGATTGGCTGCTGTGTTTCATGAGATCATGGAACAATTAAAGAACCAAAGGGTATGCACTGGAACATGAATCATCAAAGTTTTGCAATTGAACAAAGCATGAAAGCTGATATATGGGCGGTGGCGAGGTTTGAAACTTTTCTGTTGGGATCAAAGTTTGTTGAAAGCTGGCTTTGACTGTGTTGAAAACTGACCATGGAGACTTGGTGCCCAAACTATGATCTAGGTCGATCAAATGAGCCTCTACCTTTGATGAATACGTCTACAAGGCAGACTTGATGGCTGTCTGCTGATTATTGTCAGGGGCACTAAGAAAGTGTCAAGGTCCTTTTTTGGTGGTAGTATTATTATTGTTATTATTATTACTATGCAGATTTGTAAAGCGCATGGCTACCCTAAGGCTTCTCGGCGCTGGAGAGATATTAGCAGAGTACCAAGGGGGAATGACTGCAGGGAGTACATTACTGGGAGAAGAGCACTCCGTGCCTTAAGAATTTTTCTGAATCGAGGATTGTCTAGACATCTTAACTCTATGTGTAGTGAATTCCAAAGTTTAGGAATGAGGTGCAAAAAAGACCTTCCACTCCACCTGGATTTTTAGGAACTTTTAGGAGCCGTCCTGTGTCGGACACTAGAGTCCTGGCGTGCAGGTAGGGGGTCAGAAGTGTCCTGATCTTAAGGAACCTTTAAGGTTAAGCCCTCTATGTGCCAAGCAAAGTGTTTTGAACTTTATCCTCTTTTAAATAATATTTCAGTATGGATGATCAGGAGGTGGATGATCTAATGCAACCTTCTGTTTTGGAACTTATTGAGGCCACATGTTTTGAAACAAGCATTAGACTGATAATACTGGGACTGCTACCAGAAACACTATGTCCAAAATCTAGGGTCTGCTTTATCCAAACGTTTGGTGGTACAACGGAAGGAATTTGGTGTACAGTTATCTTGATTGTTTGCTAGAACCCAAAGGAAGAAAACACAATTTCTTGTGTTTTCCAAACTTTCTACCACAAAAGAATCATAGGTATTGTAAACAAGTTAGTAGCAGGAAAGGACTTTCGTTTGCAAGCTGTAACCTGCAATCGATTCCATTGTGTTTCTCGATGAATGCATGGTTTTTGTCACAAATTAGCGGTATGCATTATATAATCCACAGTGTAATGGTCAGATTGAAGGAACAAATGACTTTTTAATAGAGTCTATGCAAACAATGAAAGTGGGGGTATCTTGGTTTAAGAAACAGTGCAAGCAAAGCTGTGCCTTATTACACGACCACACAAAATACTATGTGCTAACTGCCATGTGAACTTCTTAGAAATCATATATTTTTTGCCGATGTTGGGTGTGTTTTGGGGACAAATGGATACATTTCAATAAGAATGCCAGTGCAGAAGAGTTGAGAGATTTTGTGGAGGAACAGCAAGTGCCAAGGGAAGTGCATTATGGGAGGCAGACATCAGCTGAACCAGGGGATTTACTGAGCATTAAACTCCTGTCACAATTGTAGTTACAGAGTGCACGTTAGTAACTACTTCAGATTAAGGGTTTGGCAGAGCTTCTAAATAGCAGATGGAAAAATTTAAAACATTGGAGTGTTTGGCGCACGTTGTGTTGCTGTAGATAGTATGTGGATGGTTGAGCAAAAGTGGTCCAATATTGACTGTTGGACTGAGTTCTTTGTGACTGGGGAGGCAGAATGTGTCTGCCCATGTGTATGAGGATGGTTGAGCAACAGTTGTCTAATATTGACTGTTGGACTGAGTTCTTTGTGAGTGGGGAGGCAGAATGTGTCTGCCCGTGTGTATGAGGATGGTTGAGCAACAGTTGTCTAATATTGACTGTTGGACTGAGTTCTTTGTGAGTGGGGAGGCAGAATGTGTCTGCCCATGTGTATGAGGATGGTTGAGCAAAAGTGGTCTAATATTGACTGTTGGACTGAGTTCTTTGTGAGTGGGGAGGCAGAATGTGTCTGCCCATGTGTATGAGGATGGTTGAGCAAAAGTGGTCTAATATTGACTGTTGGACTGAGTTCTTTGTGAGTGGGGAGGCTGAATGTGTCTGCCCATGTGTATGAGGATGGTTGAGCAAAAGTGGTCTATTATTGACTGTTGGACGTAGTTCTTTGTGAGTGGGGAGGCAGAATGTGTCTGCCCATGTGTATGAGGATGGTTGAGCAAAAGTGGTCTAATATTGACTGTTGGACTGAGTTCTTTGTGAGTGGGGAGGCAGAATGTGTCTGCCCGTGTGTATGTGGATGGTTGAGCAAAGGTGGTCTAATATTGACTGTTGGACGTAGTTCTTTGTGAGTGGGGAGGCAGAATGTGTCTGCCCATGTGTATGAGGATGGTTGAGCAAAAGTGGTCTAATATTGACTCTTGGACTGAGTTCTTTGTGAGTGGGGAGGCTGAATGTGTCTGCCCGTATGTAAGTGGATGGTTGAGCAAAAGTGGTCTAATATTGACTGTTGGACTGAGTTCTTTGTGAGTGGGGAGGCTGAATGTGTCTGCCCGTGTGTAGAATGCAAGTGCGGCTAGGGTTTAGTTTCCGGTAGTCAGTGTCAGCAGGTATGTATATTCTCTGCTGCCAGTAAGAAGTGCTCCTGTTCCATGGAGTGAAAGACGTTCAGCTCTCATCATACTTTGTAGCTGTTACTAGTTGGGTTGCGGTCCTTCTCCTGTCTCACTAACACGTATACATTTAGTTATCTCTTACACCGATAGGATCTGGCACAGTTCTTTGGAGGATTGGTTCTTATAGCTGTGTGTACATCTGGCATTGCATGCAAATACCTATGTTTTCGTTGATGTGGGCATCCAATGCATGTTAGATTCCTCGCCAGGCCCCCTCAGAGAGTGTAGAGAGAAGTAAGAAAGCTGTGTTTTTTTCCTCCATTACAGGTATAAAGAAAGGCTCATCAACCTATGCCAATGTCACCGAGTGACCAGACAACTAATCTTTGAAGAATCCCAGCTAGCCAACACCAACCTAGCAACAAAGAAGAAAAAAGATGTAACATCTGGAGATGGGCTGGACATGTTGGCCACCAAGCAGAAAGGATGAAGAGCTTTCTAGAGTTCTAGAACAGAATTAAAAAGGATGACTTGACATCTATGGCAAGACCCCAGCAGGGACTGTTCCCGTCAGCAGCCATGTTTGTAAAGGCTCCTTGAAGCACTTTTCCTGGCCTTCTGAACGCCTTCATGCGGTAATGCTTCCAGACTCATGACGATGGCTTCATTTTCTTCACCAATCAGTGAGAGGAACTGGGCTAAATGTTTTCATTTTTTTTTTTATCAAGGCCAGTTATAGATTACTTATGTTTTACAACTTTTAAATGTTTGTTCCAATGAAATCTGTAATCTGAAAGTCTCTGAAATATTTGCACACGTAATTCCTTTAGTAAATGAAAAACAGGCTTTACAGTAGTTAACAGTAAATAGCAGCCTTTCTGAAGTTGAGTAACCTCTCGCTTTTACCTTTTGGGAGAGGAGAACTTCCGTGTGTTTTGCAAGAATGAAACTTTCACTAGGAAACAAAATAAAAACACCAGTGGTGAGATTAGAAAAGTTGTTCTCTTTGTGTTTTTCCTCTTTTGTGATGTTGATATGAGTGGTGGAATGAGTATTTATTACATGTTTTATATAGTGCAGCTATGCCTGGTAGGTCTAAGACTGCTTCACAAGTAGCTAGGTACCTATAATGAAGGGAGAGATTTCCAAGAGCATAGAATGTAGCAGGAAGGCCTTATAAATAGGAAGGAAACGTTGAAACAAATGTTTTATAGGTACAGTCGGTTCAGGCACTGCTGGAAGACGTGACGTTTTTTTAGCCGCTTTCTGAAGGTGAGGGTGTCCGACTGTGACTGACCCACGGAAGGCCATGGCAGCTCCAGGGAAGCAGTCCTCGCGACAGGTGTTTGTAAAAAGAGAGCGCCTTTGCTCCATGGAGCCCGCGAACGTCCAGAGAAGTTATAGAATGAGCCCAGACAGGAAGGGGTAACCTAGAAGAAAGGCCGTGACGGCCCGGCAACCAGTTCTGGCTTGTATGAGCGGCCAAGAGGCGTGCCAGACACTTTTGTGGGGCCAGGGGCCGAGAATTTTGCGGGGCTCTCTTTGACTCTGATCAGAAGAGAACCTCCGAGAACACGTACTTGGGGGAGAAACCACGCTATTTGGCACCCCCTGGTGGTGGTGCCACGAAGATACAACAAAAAGCACCACATAAGTCTTTCTGTTTTAATATTTTAAAACATATTGTTACAGGTGAGCCGCGAGAACTTGAAATGTGTGGGGCTTGGGGCACAGAGCCCCCGCTGCCAACTACCTCGCACTTGGGACCCTCCTGCTGGCCAGTGAAGTTTCTTTAGTACCGGTGACATGTATCAAAGTCCACTTGATGTCATGCTGTGAGGTCACTGATTATGGCACTCAATTTCAGAAAGTGTTAATATAAATAAACCCAGATTATATTTGAAGTCCAGCTTCTAGGTTGCTAATTGAGTATAAAGGAGAGATCGCTCGCAGTTCTGCATTCCCCTCTTAAGCACATCCTTGTTTGCGTCCGTAAAAGTTGGTTTTGCACTGATGGAAATATTTATTTGCATGAAGCTTACTGTGTCTGCAAATCTATTCACAGGGGCTCAATACAGGTGGAACGTTGTAGTTCCATGTGTAGAATGTCCTGACCTACTCCTCTGTAGCCCTTTCCAACCCTGGAAAATGTTGGAAAGTTACTCCTGACAAGGGCAATAGTAAACGGATATTCAGGGTAAGAAGGCATCACCTCCTCAAAAAACAAGCATTAAAAATGCAATAGGTCTCGCCTTTCATTAACGTAAAGCCATTTGCTTTGCTATACAATACCATTAGCAAAGCAAATGGCTTTAACTTCATCAAAGGCGAGACCTATTGCATTTTCAATGCTTGTTATGCATTGGGTTCAAGACGGAGGCTTTCTATGATTCCGGGATGGTGGATGAGAGGATGAATTCATGAAAGAGTTTAGACATGTAAGGTGCCCACAGCTCGGTGTCCACCTACAGATGCTACCAGGTAGGATGTTTGGACACGGGGCTCCGTACTTGCGAATTGACTTCAGTTTGATTGCTGCCTCCTTTCCAGTTATTGCAATTGGGTTTTCCTCTAGGCCCTCTACGGCTCCGCTGGCTGTTGATTTCGTATTGTCTGCATAGAGGCTTGTCACATGGTTGATCTATTTTTCTGCAGAGACCACCTTCTCTTTGCACGTGGATTTACTTGTCAGGCCATTAATCTAACCCCAGATTTCCTTCAACTTGCTTGGGGCCACCGGAGTGTAAATGTGTTTCCAATCTTCTTCCATGTACTTTTGTTTTAGAGCAAGACTGTCTTTCTGTGTTTCCTTCTTGCCTCTTTCAGCATGCTTTCAGTAGTTGGGCCCTTCTCCCTTCTGAAATTTTAGTTCAGCTAGGCAACACATCCTTTTGCTAAACTGAAACTCTTTGTTGGTGAGGTATGAGGAGGACCTGTGTCTCATACGCAGGCAGGATTTGATTTGAGTGTGAAAACACGAGGGTGACCCCTCAATACCAAGAGCCAGGGTACTCTAATCAATTCTCAAAAAATCTACCCGTGGCGAGCAAATGTCCAACTTTTACATACACTATTCTCCAATCATTCACAGCATGCCACTTCACCAGTCTAGAAAGGGAAAACCAAAGCAAATGCATGTATACATCAAATGTAATTTAAAACATCATAAGAATATACATCAAATCACTTTAAAAAATTATAAAACCTGGTCGTACAATGATTTTACACAATAAATAAAAAACATCAAAGAGAGATATGATCAAAAGACATATATATTTGTCATTAACAGTGGTTAATCTGAAAGAACCAATGACAGTATTTGGCAACATTTGATTTTATACAATCAATAGTTTGTTCCTCGGATGCAACCCCACAGGGACAAGCGTCGACGCGATTTGGTGGTATAAGAGCAGAATAAAACCACCTCATTTGCTCGCCAAGAGTAGTTTTTTTGAGAATAGAAAAAGATTTGATTTGATCCTTATGGGAAGTTAAAGATACGTGTAGTTCTCTATTGTTGTCTCCCAGTCTTTTCCTACTAGGGTCATTCTGCAGTCTGGGGCAGGAGGTGTAAAAGTTGCTTTCTAATTTTGGTATAAACGTTTGCTGCCGAGGTCCCATTTTGTTCTTTTTTGTAGTGCTAATTCGGAGCAGTTGGCCAGCCGGATTGAGGACAGTGTGGGTCTTAGCGCTCATACTGACCGTGATTGAGAGCAGATGATGGTTGCCTTCAGTCCTGGTCTGAACTTGGTATATCTCGCATTTGCTCAGAAGATATTTGCCCACGAAGATATAATCCAGTGTTGAAATATTTCCAAAAGTGGGTTTTGATATGTCCTCTGGTGAGCCCTTCCAATCACACGAGCTCAGGTCACATTCCCTGATGCAGTCCTTTAATAAATTACATGTACATCCTTATGATACCCCCAGGTTGGCACAAGTTGCGTGTGTTGAATCCGCCGCCCACAATGAACTCATTCTCTGGGTATTCATAGAGGAACCTCTTTATCTGGTCAGAGATTTTCATGACGCCCTTTCTTTTCTCATCCCTACGCGGTCCCAGGAAGCTTATTTCCAGTCCAGGAAGACATGGCTTGGCAGTTTGGGCTGGACTGTTGCCATGAGGCACAGGGTCAGACTGATTTGCATATAGCTGTGTCTGTACTGGGGTGGCGAAGTGAGCTAAAGAACGATGATGGATTCAACCGAGATCTGTGACTGGGGGTGAGTGTCTTAAACTTTTCAGCGCTCCGTCCATCATCTGCTTGTGTTTGCTTTGTCCGCCCTAAATTGGCAGGGTATGCCCAGACGTGGGTCCCTTGCTCACTTTGCCACTGGATTCAAGCTAGCCTGGCTGATGAGAGCTGTTAGCCTGAAACCGGTCCTAGGATGCTGGTTTCCGGTCCAGGGAAGACATGGCTTGGCAGTTCATGCTGGACTGTTCCCATGAGGTACAGGATAAAGACTGATTTGCATATAGCTGTGTCTGAACTGGGGTGGCGAAGTGAGCTAAAGAACAATGATGGATTCAACCCAGATCTGTGACTGGGGGTGAGTGTTTGATTTGCTCAAACGCTCCGTCCATCATCCCCTTTGGTATCGCTTTGTCTGCCCTAAGTTGACAGGGTATGCCCAGACGTGGATCCTGGGCTCACTGTGCCACTGGAATCCAACTCTCCTGGCTGAAGAGGGGTGAAACCCCAAAACCGGTCCTAGGATGCTTGTTTCCGGTCCAGGGAGGACCTTGCTTGGTAGTTCGGGCTGGACTGTTCCCATGAGGCACAGGGTCAGACTGATTTGCATATGCATATGGCCATGTCTGAACTGGGGTGGTGGAGTGAGCTAAAGAATGATGATGGATTAAACCCAGATCAGTTGACTGGGGGTGAGTGTTTGATTTGCTCAAACGCTCCGTCCATCATCCCCTTTGGTATCGCTTTGTTCGCCCTAAGTTGGCAGGGTATGCCCAGACATGGGTCCCTTGCTCACTTTGCCACTGGATTCAAGCTAGCCTGGCTGATGAGGGCTGTTAGCCCGAAACCGGTCCCAGGATGCTTGTTTCCGGTCCAGTGAAGACATGGCTTGGCAGTTCGGGCTGGGCTGTTCCCATGAGATACAGGGTCAAGACTGATTTACATACAGCTGTGTCTGAACTGGGGTGGCGAAGTGAGCTAAAGAACGATGATGGATTCAACCCAGATCTGTGACTGGGGGTGAGTGTCTGAAAAGTTCCAGCGCTCTGTCCATCATCTGCTTGTGTTTGCTTTGTAAAGGTTTATCACCATAATGGGAGAGGCTTTCCCATCGACTGTCAGGCCATCCAGCTCAACGGCCTGTATATCATGCATGAGGTTTTTTAATTCCTTTGTGTTTAGCCGTAGGCCAAGTTTCACCAAGATGTAAAGACCTCCAATAGGTCTCCCAAACAAGTTGCTGCTGTGTGGATTGCATGGTACCCTGGAATGGGTAACAGCCCATGTTTATTTGAAGCATAGAAAGTCCCCTGTGTTCAAGTATTCAAGAGTGCCTTTATTGACCTTCAAGGTGATTAGTCCAGCCACATTCCAGTGTATTATTTTGATTGTTGATCTGACTGCTTTTTTATGTTCCCCCTGCTGCTTGGAATTCAACTGATCCTTAGTTGTGAGGGCGGCCAGGAGCCACCCCCAGTTAATTTGTTCATTGTGGGGGGCTGCTTCTTCCCTGGCCTGAGCCAAGAAAACCTGATAGGGCCCCCAGATATCCTTCGGGGGGCTGCAAATTGGTAACAATTTGCGAAAGATATCTGATTGTGTTTTACAGTATGCCATATCTACATGCCAGTCTTTCAGAGTAGAGGTTGGTCCTTGAGCCCATCTCTGTGCTATTCTATGCCGCACAAGTAGGAAGCTGATGCCCATTAGGCACCAAATTGTGATTGTGACATCTCTATGGTAACCCAGCAACACAAGCAAAGGGGTCGACTCTATAAGATAATCCGTAATCTCCTCCAGCTCCGCCAGCACCGCCTGCCAGAACCATTTTATACCCGGCAAAACTAAGCCACATGTGCAAACCCCCATGTTGGGCATGTTGTACCTGTTGGGGGGCATCTTCTGTCTGAATAGACGAGCTGGAGTATAATACACTCTAGTGAGATATTTAAAATTTACTAACACGTGTTGACTATTTAATGACACACATTTCACAACAGAGCAGCAATAAGCCACTGCTTGTCACTGAGAGTGATGCCCAGTTCCCTCTGCCAGTCTAATCTAACCATTCGTGACCCCCATCCTGCGCGCCGCTTGTGCAAATGCATAAAGCTTTTTTATAAGTCACTGCGATGCAGAAGTTTGCAGCAAGTGTGTTAACATTGGTAGCTCTGGAGGCTCAAACAGGTCCTACCCAAGCAGGGCATGCATCTTGTGGTGAGCCCTGAAATAGTGATATTGAGCCAAATCAGAAGGCTCATCGCTCTTCTCGCCAACCTGTTCCCATCTACGCATCGCACCATCCAGGAAAAAGTCTCTCATAGTGTTCAGTTCCACCCCCAGTAGCGCACTCGTTGCCCCTGCTCCTGTCCCAGGGGAAACCACGTGCACCACTCTGGTGAATAAAGAAGGGATCCGGCCTGTTGCTCCAACTCCCGGTGCCAAGAGGGGACCATCGCATTTAACAGATCAGGCACATTATAGTGCTGGACAGGCTTCGCAAACAGCGTCCGGGGCAGCAACAGCAGGGATGCAGCATCTTGCTCAATCCGCAGGTGTGGTAGTTCTTCCGGACCATGCAGCCAGTAGTGACGATACATGCACTGCGCAATAGGGGAAGCCTTATCCAGCACTCTACCACCTCCTAGAGCTTCTGCACTGCACTGCTGTAATTTTCCATTATGAACACCGATTGGTCGGTATGCACCTGTATTCCCTAATAGCGCACCAAGGGGCATATGTACAAGCCAGGACAGGAATGTCACTTTTATAGATGTTCTTGTGGCAATAGGGGCTTTGCCTTATTTACAAGGAGGCGTTAAGCCACTTAACATGGTTTAATGTAGCCTTGTAAATAAGGCACCCTTTCATGCTATACTTAGTGTGAAAGGGGTGGACAATGGGCGTTGCGGTGGGTATTCCAGCACAACACCGATTGATTTTGACGCTACCCCCTATTTACAAGGGTGGCGTAAATAGAAGGCAGAGCCAAAATGGAGCTAAAAAAACATCTGGTCAAAACATGGCGAAACGAGGATAAATTATTTATTTCTCCTCTTTTTTGCTGTTTCTATGTGTGCCATGAATGATTATTTATGTGCAGGAAGGTCTCCCTTCCTGCACAAAAACATTATTTAAAAAAAATGACGATTTCCAACTTCTATGTGTGCTGCATAATGCAGCACACATAGAAGTTCCAAATAGCCATTCTGGATTGTTTATGTGCAGGAAGGGGCACCTTCCTGCACATAAAAAATCTTTCCCTGCAATGCAGGCACCCTTTCACAACGGTGCAAGAGTGCCTGTGTTGGCGCCATGCAGCTACATTTAGCGCCAGTGCTAAGGGCAAGGCAGCAGTGCACCGTATTCTTGTGAATACCGCGCATCCCTGCTTTTGGAAACTGTCGGAGCACTGCGTTTAGCCTTCTTGGCTTAACACCATGCTCCGACAGTTTCTTAGTAAATATGCCCCGAAGTCCGTACTCCACTGTAACGGATACTCTACTTGCACCAGAGGCGTGGCAGCCGTAAGTGGGAATATAAGGGACTTATCTCAATTTATGTGTAGGGCTGAATGACCTATTAGGTAAAGTACTATAGCAAATGGATGAACATATGACAAAACGTATTCTAGGCATAAACGTAAATGTAACCACTAATAATAATCTTATGAATAAGCAGAATATTCATACACAAATATAATTAGAAAAATATATATTTTTTATTTCTTATGTAAATCTCTTTTTATATTTTATTTCTTTGTGTCATATCATTCATATCAAATTTGTATGTGATAATATTTACAAATAAGTGAACAGAAATGGAAATACAGTAAAATAATTCATCATGAAAAAAACACAATACATTAATGTACTCAGGGCAAATAACAGAAACAATTATATTATTATGCAGTTGATGGAAGCAATGCGGTAGATGCAGATACAAAATAGGAAAAGACAGCCTTACACCCCTACATTTTAGAAGTACATAATCTCATTGTTCTTTAGCTTATGTATCATTGTTTGGACTGAACTGAAAATATTAAATAAATAAGCTCAAGGCCACATATTTAAGCCTGTCTATCAAAATCCACAGTTAAATGATAGTGGTAATGGTAGTGCACCCAAAGATGTGTTTAAGCATTTTATGATGAACTCAGGACTAGGCATAAGTAGGAGACGGTACTAATCACCACTTACAGCATGTGAAGCACCAATAAGTAGATCGACAATGATTTACAAAGACTTAAATAAAAGATGAAGAGAAAAAGGGGAAGAAAAAAGAAAAAAGAAGAGTTCAAGAATGTTGATATAAGAGCTAGATAATGAGTCTAGTCTTCCTTGGACACAAGAGTAACTACAAAGGCATGCTACACTTACTTGATCTGATTGGATATAAGGAATCTAAAAAAAAGTGGCATCCTTTGATGGACTGAGGACCAATTGAGAACTGAGAAATAATGCTGAGCCAATGAAGGTGGCAGAGTTCTATATGGGCAAACGACAATAGAGACTATGTAAATATAAATATAGAACAGATGTATAGTGACGATCTAATACATATGATGACCCAAAATGATGTGGAGATAAAAACACAGTAACCTTGTATACTTACTTTATTTATGTATTAGAACGATTAATAATTACGATAAACCAATATTGTATATATGCCCAAACAGAAAATCACAAATGGAAGTCCATATCGTGATAGGTAGACACTGTATAAAGAAAAATGAAAATAAAGATAGATGGCCATCTCAATAAAAGATATATAGATTATATGCAAGAGAACCGCCAGTCAAGCCCTAGCTACTTACTTAAGGACTAGCAGTTACTGTTCTTCAAACAGAAATGGAAGGAGAAGAAAGAAAACCAATACGATGATCTTGGAGACGAAAAAACGTTGTAGAGATTCCAAGTGATACCTGAAGTAAAAATAACAAAGCGCTAAATGTCTATGTACGACATGAAGATTTCATTATCATTATAGTGAAATCCTTCCTAAAAGCCCTACAGATGTACCGTACCTTGGTCTGTTTTAATAGCTTGTTCAAATGGCTCCAACTGATAGACGGTAGTTCGAAATGCACTTCAAAGGGCGCTGTAAAATGGCGCCAAAAGCCATGCCATATATATACCCCAACAAATGCTGAATGACAACCAAACAACACTACCTCCTGGATGATTGGCAGGGCCGGACTGGGAACGCAAACCGGCCCTGCCAAATGAGTCAGACCAGCAGGGGGGTTGTGGGGGGAGGGAGCATTGGTGCGCGTTTGAAATACCGCACTGCATGTTGGTACAGGGGCTGATATTGCAGCTATGCTGCAAAAACGGCCCTCCAGGGGTCCAAAACCGGCCCCCACCCTGGCGGCCCACCGTGGAGACTCCCTGTGCCAACTACGGCCAGTCTTCCCTGAGGATCGGTGATAAGTTACACTCGGGGTTGCGCATATATAAGAGTGTCTTCCTCATGAGCAGAGATAATCAAGTTATAGCATGGAAATTGACGCCCCCTGTGAGCATGGTACTCTCGTTGCGCAGAGGCCAGCAGTTCCGCCACCAGGGCATATAACAGCAACAGGGGACATCCCTGCCTGGTTCCCCTCGTGATGTCAATGGCGTCTGTTACTTTACCATTAACCCGAATACATGCCGTCGGCCGTGTGTAAAGTACCTTGACAAGGTGTAAAAATAAATCTCTAACACCAAGGCGCCTCAACACAACAAGCATAAAGTATGCTACAACCCTGCATACCTTCCTGCAATTGTTTAAGCTCCTGACATTCCAAAAAGGAACCTAATCAGCGATGGTGTTGGAGCACCCCATGCTGCCCCATTCGCTTCATCCGGCATTGCCCTATGTTATGTTATGTTATGTTAATAGGACTTCTATAGCGCTCTGTTACCCTGAGGTGTCCTGGCGCTGTGCACTACCCTCCTAAAATGAACCCATGGTTATTTACTGGGATCAGAATTATGTGAATAGCCAAGTTTTTAATTCTTTCCTAAAGGGGAGGAGCTCAGTTATGTTTCTAAGATGAAAAGGCAGGCTGTTCCATGCCTTAGCAGCACAATGGGAAAAGCTCCTGCCACCCCAATTGGCTTTGGTTTAGCGGGGAAGGGTCACTTGTTTAGCTTGCGCCGAGCGGAAGATTCTTCCAGGAACATACCACTCTAAGGCATGTGCCAGAAAATCAGGACCAACTCCACTGAGTGCCTTAAAAACTATGCACAAGGCCTTAAACTGTATACGTTGTTTAACAGGTAGCCAATGGAGTGTCCTAAGACCCATCCTTACCGAGACAAACCTAGGTGTCACAGTGATCAGCCTAGCTGCCGCATTATGCACGATCTGGAGTCTGGCCAGGTGTCTCTTTTGGATGTTAGTATAAAGGCTATTACAGTAGTCCAGTCAAGACAGAATGAGCGCAATGACTACTGTCTTCCGGAAGGAAGATTTTGATTTTCCTGAGGGTTCTGAGAATAAAAAAGCAAGAAGAGACAACCCTGCTAATTTGGTCACTGAAAGAAAACTTCAGGTCAACAATCACTCCCAAGTTCTTAGCCCGTGCCACAGGGACTGCGGGTAGACCCATTGCAGTTGGCCACCAATCCGGTGTCCAGAGGTTAGCGATGTTCCCAAAAACAATCAACTCTGTTTTGCCTGCGTTCAACTTAAGACAATTAGATGCCATCCAGGCTGCAATCGCCTGCATGCAATTATGGCATCTAGATCCGGTCTCAGCCTCGTACCCCTTCTGGATAGACAACACAATTTGTGTGTCATCCGCGTATGAAGTTAACTGGAATCCAAATGATCTAATCAGGACTGCCAGCGGAGCCACATACACATTAAACAATGTAGGGCTGAGCGAGGACCCCTGCGGAACACCACAGGGAAGAGAAAATGGCCTAGATCTGTCTCTACAACTCAATCAATCTAGTCATACCATCAAATAAAAAATTCACAGTCTGTGACCATTGCCAATGTACAGAGAATAGTTGAACTAAACAAACCCCCACCACACTGTGAACCCCATCAAGATACACTGTGACAAATCAGACATACCCAACCAACAAAACCCCAAACACAGGTATTTGGTGCACACATGGTGGCAGATGTTACCGTACCTGTCACCCCCGCTCCAGCAAGTCGCAGGGATTGTGTGATAGGTATATTGTGTGCTATAAAAGTAATGGACAGTTGTATTGACATGACCATCTCTGTTGCCCACACTGTCATACACAACACTGCAGCCAACATATACCGGATCCATGGTGAAAGGCTGCAAGAGCACCAGTAAGGACAGAAAAACGAAAGTGCCCACCCATCCTGAAATTGCACGCACTTATCCCACCATCAGGCGTCAATTGCTAGGTCCCTTACTGCACCTCCCAGTCAATATGTGTAAGACCAACAGCCAGCAGCAGCAATCATGTATTTACCCAACAATACCAGTACAGCGGGAAATGGCAGCCTTCAAGAAGAACTAAACAAACTGTCCCAAGGTATAGAACCACACCAGCCTGCTCAGTGAGAGCTAATCTTGCCCATCCAATTCTTGGGAGGACGCTGCTTCCGACTCCTCTGATCTGGGGGAGTGACGCCTCGCCCTACTGTTGTGTGGCACTTGAGAAATTAATGCAGTTGTTTTGGATTCTCAAAAATCATCACCTTCCCATCAACCATGCCCTGCAGGCATGCAGGGTGAGGCATACTGTATTCCAGTTGTAGTTCTTGCAGTTTACGCTTAGCTGGGATGAATTGCTTCCGAGCCTTCTGGACCTGCTGCGTAAAATCTGGGTAGAGCGGCAGTTCTATACCTCATGGAGCAACACCTAGAGCTCCCTCGCCTTGCATCTCGGTCCCTATAGTTTAGAAGTCTAACTATATTAGGATGAGGTCTGGCCTCGGGAACCAGGGGTGGCCCCAGTGAACAGTGAGTGTGTTCAACCACAAAAATGCCTGGAAATGTCTCACATCCCAAAAGATCCGTGAGGAGTCGCTCCACGTACCTTTCCATTTTGTCGATGTTTGTGGACTCCACCAGCCCCACAATCCAGAGATTATTGTGGCGTGACCTGGCTTCAAGATCTTCCGCCTTAGTCTGCAGCACAAGTACCGCCTTTTCCAACCGCTTGTGTGTCACTGACGCTGTGACCTGCTCATTTTCCACCTCTGATACACGCCTCTCTACCATATCCAGTCGTTCTGTGTGCTTGTCTAGGCGCTCTGACATGCAGTCCATTCGGAAGGTCAGTGCGTCTATCTGAATTTCTATTTTAGCAAGTCTGTGCTGCATTGCTGCCAGGATCTGCCGCAATTCAGCACCCACCTCTGGTTTTACTTTGTCTCATCCAGACTCTGCTGTGGTATTATCTTCGTGAGTTTTGGGCATCTTTTGCAGGTCACACTGCAGTTTAGGTTGCGTCTTGTCAGTCTTGCCAACGATGCTTAGAGGTTCTGATGTGCCCTTGCGCCAGGCCACCAGGATCCACAGGCGTTGTAAGTGATAGACCGAACAGCGGGCCTAGCATCAGCCCAGAAGCAGTGTTGGTGCTGAACAATCCCACTGGGGTTGTGGCCTGGTAGCGCTGAGAAACAAACGCGATGGGAAGAGAGATGGAGCAGGCCTGCCACCCCTGGGGAGGGCACGCAATCACACACTGTTCTTAGAGGGCCAGTTCATGGTCATCTGCATTCCCGGGCGTTACTCAAGCAGACTTCCTGTGTCAGCATTTAAGTGTACCTCACTGCAATCTGATTCTCCTCAAGGTCACTCCTCGAGCTGCTAGGGCCAAAATGGACCAGGCACCATACCTCTCCTCAGGCCAGCATCTCCCAAGCTACAGTGTACAGCAAGGATCCCCTCCATGACAGCATGCAAAGTGACAAACCCGCTTAACAACAGGCTCTGTAGTCTCCCCTCCTTCTGACCAGCAGGCCCATATAGGGTTCAGGATCACCAGGCGATCTCGTTTGTTCCTGCACCTGACAACAATTCACCTTTACAAGTGATCAGTTCCTGCACACTGGCGTTGCAAATACTGTATTTAAAGTCCCTACATGTCCAGGTGGGCCCCCAACAATTCGCTCCAATGCTGCCCTCCAGGTACACACTCAATCTCAGCAACGTAGGCCCAGATGAGTCATGGACTCACTGTCCAATTCATTCTCCCCCCAGCCGCCGGCTGCAGTTGCAAAGATGCCCTTGTACCAGGGCTTTAAGTGGGATGAAAAAACTGAGGGGTCTCAGAAAGGGGCGCGGCCACTGTAATTAAGGGCGTGGCTTAAAACACATCAGCTCAAAAATCTGTACTTAGCAAAGTGTGCCGCCCGAATGGTATTTTGCTGTTTCTGTCAATGCATCTAGATATATGATACAAGAAGTAACATCATACCTACAACAAGTCAGGACTATTGGCTTTGTCAATGGTTGTTTGTTGCATACGATAAATAAGCAGCAACTATTACTTGTTATATATAACAATGAAAAAAGCTTTCACTTGAAGCCCCGGTGACACCACGACCATGTTGCTGCTCCTGCATTTCAAAAATAGAAGGGAAATCCAGAGAGAAAATTACTCTTTAAAGGATTTCCCTTCCCCTACAATGCTCACCTGGCATATTGTCGTAACTTCTCCACTAGTGAGAAGTGAGCAGTGTGAGCAGCTCACATGGATGTGCCTGCTGTCGCTGCAGTCTGGGAAAAAACGGACCGCCTGTGCCAGGGCACTTAACAGACCCTTCATAGAGACCCGTTTGGAGGGCCTCTTAAACAAGCATTGGCATAGCCAATAGTTCTCGCTTTTGGGACCTTCTAAGTATGTAGTTATGCAGCACAATATCCTTGGTGCAACCACATCAACTGTTGCGTGGCTCAACACTTATAAGGTCCCAAGGGCGAGACCTATTGGCTATGCCAATGCTTGGTGTGGTTGTGTGTGTGGTTGTGTGTGTGTGGTTGTGTGTGTATGTATATGTGGTTGTGTGTGTGTGGTTGTGTGTGTGGTTGTGTGTGTGGGTGGGTGTGGTTGTGGGTGCAGTTATGGGTGCGGTTGTGGGTGTGTGGTTGGGTGTGGTTGTGTGTGTGTGGTTGTGTGTGATTCTTCTCAGTTTAGGCGTAGTAAAGTTAGGACTCCTAACTTTAGCACTCCTAAATGCCTTCTGTGAATACCGAAAGTCTTAAAGTTAGAATTTTCCTCAGTTTAGGCGTAGTAAAGTTAGGAGTCCTAAAGTTAGGACTACTAATTTCTGTGAATACCAAAATGAGTAAGTGCCTTCTGTGAATACCAATATGGTAGTAAGTTTAGGATTTTGTCTTAAGTTAGTTCTGTGAATCGGGCCCATTGTTTGTTGAAAGCTGGCTTTAACTGTGTGGAAAACTGACCATGGAGACTTGGTGCACAAACTATGATCTAGGTTGATCAAATGAGCCTCTACCGTGAACGAATACGTCTACAAGGCAGACTTGATGGCTGTCTGCTGATTATTGTCAGGTGCACTAAGAAATGTCAAGGTCCTTTTTTGGTGGGAGTATTACTATTGTTATTATTACTATGCAGATTTGTAAAGCGCATGGCTACCCTAAGGCTTCTCAGCGCTGGAGAGATATTAGCAGAGCACCAAGGGGGTATGACTGCTGGGAGTACATTACTGGGAGAAGAGCACTCCGTGCCTTAAGCATTTTTCTGAATCGAGGATTGTCTAGACATCTTAACTCTATGTGTAGTGAATTTCAAAGTTTAGGAATGAGGTGCAAAAAAGACCTTCCACTCCACCTGGATTTTTGGGAACTTTTAGGAGCCGTCCTGTGTCGGACACTAGAGTCCTGGCGTGCAGGTAGGGGGTCAGAAGTGCCCTGATCTTAGAGGAACCTTGAAGGTTAAGCCCTCTATGTGCCAAGCAAAGTGTTTTGAACTTTATCCTCTTTTAAATAATATTTCAGTATGGATGATCAGGAGGTGGATGTTCTCATGCAACCTTCTGTTTTGGAACTTATTGAGGCCACATCTTTTGAAACAAGCATTAGACTGATAATACTGGAACTGCTACCAGAAACACTATGTCAAAAATCTAGTGTCTGCTTTATCCGAATGTTTAGTGGGATAACTGAAGGAATTTGGTGTACAGTTATCTTGATTGGTTGCTAGAACCCAAAGGAAGAAAACACAATTTCTTGTGGTTTCCAAACTTTCTACCACAAAAGAATCATAGGTATTGTAAACAAGTTAGTAGTAGGAAAGGTCTTTCGTTTGCAAGCTGTAACCTGCAATCGATTCCATTGTGTTTCTCGATGAATGCATGGTTTTTGCACAAATTGGCGGTATGCATTATATAATCCGCAGTGTAATGGTCAGATTGAAGGAACAAATGACTTTTTAATAGAGTCTATGCAAACAATGAAAGTGGGGGTATCTTGGTTTAAGAGACAGTGCAAGCAAAGGTGTGCCTTATTACACGACCACACAAAATACAATGTGCTAACTGCCATGTGAACTTCTTAGAAATCATATATTGTTTGCCGATGTTGGGTGTGTTTTGGGGACAAATGGAGACATTTCAATAAGAATGCCAGTGCAGAAGAGTGAGAAATTGTGTGGAGGAACAGCAAGTGCCAAAGGAAGTGCATTATGGGAGGCAAACGTCAGCTGAACCAGGGGATTTACTGAGCATTAAACTTCTGTCACAGTTGTAGTTACAGAGAGCACGTTAGTACCTACTTCAGATTAAGGGTTTGGCAGAGCTTCTAAAGAGCAGATGGAAAAATGTAGAACATTGATGTGTTTGGCACATGTTGTGTTGCTGTAGATAGCATGTGGATGGTTGAGCAAAAGTGGTCCAATATTGACTGTTGGACTGAGTTCTTTGTGAGTGGGGAGGCAGAATGTGTCTGCCCATGTGTATGAGGATGGTTGAGCAAAAGTGGTCTAATATTGACTGTTGGACTGAGTTCTTTGTGAGTGTGGAGGCTGAATGTGTCTGCCCGTGTGTATGTGGATGGTTGAGCAAAAGTGGTCTAATATTGACTGTTGGACTGAGTTCTTTGTGAGTGGGGAGGCTGAATGTGTCTGCCCGTGTGTAGATTGCAAGTGTGGCTAGGGTTTAGTTTCCGGTAGTCAGTGTCAGCAGGTATGTATATTCTCTGCTGCCAGTAAGAAGTGCTCCTGTTCCATGGAGTGAAAGACGTTCAGCTCTCTTCATACTTTGTAGCTGTTACTAGTTGGGTTGCGGTCCTTCTCCTGTCTCACTAACACGTATACATTTAGTTATCTCTTACACCGATAGGATGTGGCACAGTTGTTTGGAGGATTGGTTCTTATAGCTGTGTGTACATCTGGCATTGCATGCAAATACTTATGTTTTCGTTGATGTGGGCATCCTATGCTCTTTAGATTCCTCGCCAGGCTCCCTGAGAGAGTGTAGAGAGAAGTAAGACAGCTGTGTTTTTTTCCTCCATTACAGGTATAAAGAAAGGCTCATCAACCTATGCCAATGTCACCGAGTGACCAGACAACTAATCTTTGAAGAATCCCAGCTAGTGAACACCAAGCTAGCAACAAAGAAGAAAAAAGATGTAACATCTGGAGATGGGCTGGACATGTTGGCCACCAAGCAGAAAGGATGAAGAGCTTTCTAGAGTTCTAGAACAGAATTAAAAAGAAGGATGACTTGACATCTATGGCAAGACCCCAGCAGGGACTGTTCCCGTCAGCAGCCATGTTTGTAAAGGCTCCTTGAAGCACTTTTCCTGGCCTTCTGAACGCCTTCATGCGGTAATGCTTCCAGACTCATGACGATGGCTTCATTTTCTTCACCAATCAGTGAGAGGAACTGGGCTAAATGTTTTCATTTTTTTTTTTATCAAGGCCAGTTATAGATTACTTATGTTTTACAACTTTTAAATGTTTGTTCCAATTATATCTGTAATCTGAAAGTCTCTGAAATAATTGCACACGTAATTCCCTTAGTAAATGAAAAACAGGCTTTACAGTAGTTCAAAGTAAACAGCAGCCTTTCTGAAGTTGAGTCTCGCTTTTACCTTTTGGGAGAGGAGAACTTCCGTGTGTTTTGCAAGAATGAAACTTTCACTAGGAAACAAAATAAAAACACCAGTGGTGAGATTAGAAAAGTTGTTCTCTGTGTTTTTCCTCTTTTGTGATGTTGATATGAGTGGTGGAATAAGTATTTATTACATGTTTTATATAGTGCAGCTATGCCTGGTAGGTCTAAGACTGCTTCACAAGTAGCTAGGTACCTATAATGACGGAAGAGATCTCCAAGAGCATAGAATGTAGCAGGAAGGCCTTATAAATAGGAAGGAAACGTTGAAACAAATGTTTTATAGGAACAGTCGGTTCAGGCACTGCTGGAAGACGTGGCGTTTTTTTAGCAGCTTTCTGAAGGTGAGGGTGCTCGACTGTGACTGACCCACAGAAGGCCATGGCAGCTGCAGGGAAGCACTCATCACGACGGAGGTGTTTGTAAAAAGAGAGCGCCCTTGCTCCATGGAGCCCGCTAACGTCCAGAGAAGTCATAGAATGAGCCCAGACAGGAAGGGGTACCTAGAAGAAAGGCCGTGACGGCCCGGTAACCAGTTCTGGCTTGTATGAGCGGCCAAGAGGCGTGCCAGACACTTTTGTGGGGCCAGGGGCCGAGACTTTTGCGGGGCTCTCTTTGACGTCTGATCAGAGGAGAACCTCCGAGGACACGTACTCGGGGGAGAAACCACGCTATTTGGCACCCCCTGGTGGTGGTGCCACGAAGATACAACAAAAAGTACCACATAAGTCTTTCTGTTTTAATATTTTAAAACATATTGTTACAGGTGAGCCGCGAGAACTTGAAATATGTGGGGCTTGGGGCACAGAGCCCCCGCTGCCAACTACCTCGCACTTGGGTCCCTCCTGCTGGCCAGTGAAGTTTATTTAGTACCGGTGACATGTCACTGTGTTGCTGCCCAACAGCGTGGAGTGCATTTTAGGAGGAAGTAAGGGGCATATTTACAAGGGCTTTATACAGCGTGGAGTGCATTCTAGGAGGAAGTAAGGGGCATATTTACAAGGGCTTTATACAGCGTGGAGTGCATTCTAGGAGGAAGTAAGGGGCATATTTACAAGGGCTTTATACAGCGTGGAGTGCATTTTAGGAGGAAGTAAGGGGCATATTTACAAGGGCTTTATCTCCGCTTTTTTGGCTTGCAAAGCCAAAAAAGTGGAGATAAAACCAGCGCCCTATTTACAAGAGGGTGCTAACATGCATAATCACATGTTAGCACCCCTTTTCCCCAACGCCTCACTTTGCATCTCCAATGAGATGCAAAGTGGGCGTTACTGGGCATACCCAAGATAGACTTCCTTGCAAATATCGCTGATGTTTACATCGCGATATTTACAAGGCAGCCCACATGGTTTTAGCACACATTAGATCTTGGCGAAAAACTGCCGTTTTCACCAAAACCTAACGTCTGCTAAAATCCTGACTTAGCCATCCCTAACATAGGGGGTGGATTATGCTGATACGTCGTATCAGCAAGGTTATCGTCCTTTTGCAGGGAACATCGCTGGAAAACCAGAGATGTTCCCTGCAAAAGGGCGATAACTTCGCTATCTCTGGAATTTTTATCACCCTGGAGTAACGCGTTGTTAATAACGCGCTACCAGGGCGATAAATACCAGAGATAGCCTGCGATAATATAATTATCGCTAAGCACGGCCAGCGATAATTATCGCTAGCCGTTGATAATATGCCCCTAAGTTAGTAGGGACTGCTTTCACAAGACTGTACGGCCATTTACATCAAAAGTGGCCCACTGCTTGTAATACTACCTTCCCATAAAAGCTGCTCCTCAGTGCACACATGCAAAGTATGGAATTAATACTACTACGTCTTTATTTCCAAAAAATGTGGGCCCAGGGCCCACGACTTTACAATGGCGACGAGGATGTTGGCTCCACACATCCTGCTGTCTGTGGCCATCTGCTGTGAAAGCGGAAGACAACCGTCCACAGGCACCGCAGTTAGCGCCTGCCCGGGGAAGAGGACTGTAAGCGGCGCTTTTGGAGGCAGCCGACAGTGAACGTGCCCTGGCCCGCAAGGCGAGCATGTAGCGCTACCCATCTAACAGTCTATTATCTGGTACAGATACTTACTTACAAAGGAATTTGCTTTGCTATGTTGAAACAATTTATAATGTCACTTATAAATCCCTAATAGTGGATTCCAACAAACAAATGTAAATAACTGTGTAAACAGAAATAAGTCAATTATATACAGACAGGTGTATTCTTTTTAAGTAGAAAATGTATAATCATATAGCTCAAGTTCGAGTATACAATAAAGTCTTTGTATAAACAAAAGTGACAGATTGACAATCTTCCAAATGAAAAACATCTACCAATCACTTAAGTACAATACCCATTCTAATGTCTGCTTCAAACAAGGAATTCTTCCTGCATATTAGGCAAAGACTTACATAGAATGTTTTTATAGAAGAAAGTGGGTATGTTGGTTGATGTTTCGGTCTTCTTACGTTATGCATCTACAAGACTATCTTCAGGACAAAAATACTCTTATGTAGAGAGAAGACCCTTTATCAAGGAATGAGTCAGAGTTGGATTTACAGGTAAATGATCCAAAACAAACTACGCAATCATCAGTCAATCAATGCAGACTGCGTAAAACCGAGCGTGTTGGAACAAGCGTCTTCAATAAGTCTTAATGCCGTCAAAGTTTGGCGAATGAGAAGTCACTTTTTCTTCTATAATAACGTTGTATGTAATTCTTTGCCTAATATGCAGGAAGAGTTCCTTGTTTGAGACAGACATCAGAAACTTGTGCTATATGATTATAAATGTTCTTCTTAAAAAGAATACACCCGTCTGTATATGATTTATTTATTTCTGAGTACACAAAGCTATTTACATTTGTATGTTGGAATCCACTATTAGGGATTTATAAGTGATATTATAAGCTGTTTCTACATAGCAAAGAACATTCCCTTGTAGGTATCTGTACCACATAATAGACTTTGTTACCCAACACCACAAGGGTATATCGGGTTACCCAATCAAGACTGTAGCCCATCTAACAGTGACACCGGCAACTGTAACTCCTAGTGCGAGGGAGATGATCAGCGCTGCACTTCAATAATGCAAAAGCTCCCACATCTACATTAAAAACAAGCATTGGCATAGCCAATAGGTCTCGCCTTTGGGACCTTATAAGTGTTTAACTATGCAACAGTTGATGTTGTTGCACCAAGGATATTGTGCTACATAACTAAATACTTATAAGGTCCAGACCTATTGGCTATGCCAATGCTTGTTCAAGGACGTTGCTTGAACACTTAAATACAGAATGTTTTCAACTTGCAAAGTAGAAAATACTTTTTGACCTCGACATCTGTGATGTTTTGCGGCCTTACACATTCATGTTAACAAGAAAAACCCAGGGATGGCCCGATAGTCTCCAAATGATGCCACTGACAGGCATGTGCAGCTGAAACGCTAACTCAGATGAGGTTTCAACTAAAAGGAATAATAAAACGCGCATTTCTCATAAAACCCAACAAGAGTACAATAGAGAATAGTCGAGCATGGAGTGCAACGGTGGGGCTACCATGGAGTACAAAGGAAGTTCTTACGAGAGAGCGAGATTGGTAAACACGCATGGGCTGTGGAGAAACACACTGGAATGCAATTCAAAAGGCCTGGAACAAACACAACGGAATGATTTTAGCATAAGAGTCAAAGTTCGAGGCTAAAGCATTCTTTTCATTCTTTCACAAACACACGTGTATACGTCATGCAGAAGTTATCACTAGGCGTAACCATGTTTTACTAATGTTTTTCTGATTTTCAAACATCTGCAACATGTGTTCTTAAACTATGCATATAAAATGTACATGGGGAAGTGTAAAGAACATATACAATGTTGACTCAGGCTAAGTAAACTAGCATATTACCGTAGGCATCTAAATGGCTAGAAATATTGTTGAATGCTTCATTATATTTCTAATTGTTTTTCTTTCAATTGGAATTGTATTAAATTGTTACAACGTTTAAGAGTTTTTCAAGCACTCGCACTAGTGCTTGTGGCGGCATCCACCTTGTGGGAGCGAGCAGCGGCCATATGTTTGTAATTAACGTAGCCGTGCGGCTGCTCGCTCCCACAAGGTGGATGCTGCCACAAGCACGAGTGCAGTGCTTGAAAAGTGAAGACCGATGGCTAAAGGCCCTCTCTTAGAGCAGCTTATGCGCGCTGCCTGGGGCGAGACCTAAAAACAGCACCTGAAGCGTCAGGGAGGCTGTGGCTACCTGCAAGGGGTTACTGCAACGCTCCCTGGCAGGTGCTTGCTGCACTGCAAGCCCCAACGAAGCAGACAATTCCGCAAACATGTTAGTTGTCCTGTTGTCTAGCTACTATGAAAGGCTGGCAGGCGTGACTACAGGTTTCTGTGCGGCAGCTGGACTGAACGACACTGTGCTCTCGCCCCCACTAGGCCCACGCACCTCCAGTCAGGAAAGCAACTTCCCGCAGCACAGGAAAAGTCTGTAGCAGGTGAAGAGAGTCAAGCACTGCTAGTGGAAGTTGCCACCGCCATTAAGGGGAAAGCGGCACACTGTACTTCATCCCTCAGGACTGCCGTGGTGGAACTGCTTGCAGAGCTCCCTTAACAGATGAAGCTGCACGGGAGGTAAGGGAAGCCAGTGCAAGCAGCTCGCGGCTCCCACCCCTCCATCAAGACAACAGCCAACACTCGCCCCAGCACCTGAGCCTCCAGTGCTGCCACGGTACATAAAAAGCTGCTGCAGCGCCACCATGTGGTAGCATGCTGCACCTCACCTCGGCCTGAGAAACAAATGCATGGGGTTCGCAAAGCAAGCCCAAGGAAACATCAAGTGATTCTAGCTGAGGAAGCCGGTGCAGACACGTACGTTCGGCAGCCCCCACAAAAGGCTGCAGCTCCAGGTAAAGAGTGGCCGCAGTGCCACCTATGGATCGCTTGTGATACCGCACTAGAATAAAGACTTCATCTGCAATAAAACGGCCCCATCCAAACAGACAGCCTGCAGTGCTCCGGCTCACCAAGCAGTGACAGCAAGGGACTGACAGAGAGGCCTTCTGCGCCATCCCACACTTCCTGCAGGGGCAGCATTGGACAGGAACCTGTTCTGCAGCCACAGATCCCTGCATCACTTGAGCTGACCCAGTCAAAGAAGAGACTATGTATGCGCACTTGAAGAGACTATGTACAAGTACAGCCTCACCAGTGCCCTCCAGAGACAAGAGGGCAGGAAAGGCCTACTGTGGCCTGAATGCAGGAAGGACACCATCTACACCCTACCTGCACTAGCACCGCCCCGCAGTGGGCCAAAGACTGTACAGAGTTTCCCCCACACTGCCTTAAGACTGAGTTTCACATTGGACCATTACAGACATGACGAGAGCCGCATATCTCCAAGTGGCAAGCTGCTACCAGCGCAACACGAAGAGGAGAAGACGCCCATCCGATATACAGGACAGGACCGGCGAGAGCTCCATGCAAATAGAGCTGGCAACACGTGGCCTGACGCCACTTTGCAGCATGTACAGAGAAGCCATGCGACGTGGCTGGGCGCCACATCACACAGCAAGCAAGAAGAGAATGTGGCATGATGCTACATTGTGAAGAAAAAGAGAGCGGCAATCCTGTTACACTGAAGAACGGGACGACCACAGGTGCGCTGGAGAAATCAATAAGGGGATAAGAATGGGAGAACAATATGTAATCCACCAGCAAGCACTAACCTCGTCTATCCATCTACGCTTCCCAGCACCACCGCCAGTTCCCAAGCGACGGCTGTTTGAGCCATATGGCAACCCTGCTTGCGACTGCACTTGCCACAGGAGAAGAACCGGTTGCTTGTGTCCAAACAAGTATTCTTGATAAGCTCCGAGTATCAGGTCTACAGTGTATTATGAAAGTCAATGAATTTGTGTTTCACATGACCTGAATACAGAACTGTTTGGTCAGCTCTTTCCCTGGGTCTGTTACATCCCATATTATTAATGTGGTGTATCTTTTTAACCTTTGGGTTTCTTTCATTCCTTTTTTTTTCTAGTGTTTGATGGAATCTGAGCTTGCGCATATCCTGTAAAATGCTTTTAAATGTGAAATGTAATGTAGTGTTGTATTTGTAAATGTAAAAAATGTGTGTTATATGGTTGTACTGTCCCTTGTGGTTCTAAAAAACGTTTGAAATGTTCATGGAAATAATAACATGAACTGGTTTCCCTTGAAATAATTTCTGTAAAAAAGATAACAAAAATACAAAGAGAAAAATAAAACACTGATTTATTCTTTCAATCACGAGTGTCACGTGTGATTGTTCAGAGTGAAGTGTTGAATAATCATCAGTATTGGCAGGTTTTTTTGTATTGACAGGATAAGAACAGCATCCAGCAAAGACACTGAGCTATGTGGCTGCGCAGGCCCTCAAGTCATACTCACTAGTCATCCTCACTCCAAGCCAGTCATCACCACCTGTCATTCAGGTAATCTATATGGCAAACATATCCATCAGTGCCATGCCATGTGCCCCCCGCCAATATTTTATAAAAGCCCCGGGGGTGGTGGTCCCTGGGACTGCGGGGGGGCCATGAGCCCCCCTGCAAATACTTTTGAAAAGCTCCGGGGGTGGCGGTCTCCGGGGCCCCTTTGGGCCCCCCATTATAATGTAAACATTGCCCCCGGGACTTGGCCCACCCGGGGGCTAATTAAAAATAAAGCGCTGGAGGCCGCGCTTAGTTTTTTTTCATTTTTATGGCCGGATCCATGGATCCTCCGTGCATCCTGCGTTTAAAAAAAAAAAAAATGCTTTTTTTGGCCCTGGGGGTCCTTGTGGGACCCCCTGAGCAGGCCTAGGGGGTCAGGGTGTTTCTACCCTGCCCCCTTTTCGTGTTTTGCACGTTTTTTTTCCGCTTTTCTTGTGCCTCTGTTTTACCGATTATTTATAGACAACAAAAAGGTCCCTAGGAGCAAGTTAAATAGAGAAGGGAATCAATAAGGAACCAATCAGTGCTTATTTTTAAAAAGACTTGTACAGCCGGACAGTGGTCATAAATTTTTACTGATATAGTAATTAAACAACAGTTACAAGGAAGATTCTCAAAGTTGGACACAAGCCTGTGTCCCGTACAGTTTTTTTAGGGAGAAAAACAACAAAAAGGGTTCAGGCAAAAAATGTTTGTTACAATTGGCAGAGAATGGAGAGTGAACTTAAGGGTTATTCCTGGAAGTCAAAATTTCATAGCAATGAAAGGATCAAGGGCAGCAGCCGCATCACCGGACCCTGCTCTCCGCATTGCCGGACTTCCAGAATTACGCGCATTGCGCATTTTTAATCATGTGCCGAGGGCTTACACATTATAACGCTATTGACAGCCCTGAAGGCTCATTTTTAGGAATCGCTGGTCTGGCGAGACTTTTTGTGAGGGCTCAAAAAAGTGTTACCACTGTAGCCTAGCGCTACAGTGCATGTGCGCGGGCACGCGCGCCACACTTTCGCGGCCACTTTGCTGTTTGATCGCGATTGCTTTCACGGCCGCTTTGTTCTCCGTGAGCCAGTTTTTTTTCTCCTGTTTATTACTTCTATGTCGTAATGGTGGCACCTGTGCGCCGCCATTACTACATAGCAATAATAAACAGAAACAAGCATTGGCATAGCCAATAGGTCTCGCTTTTGGGACCTTATAAGTATTTAGTTATGCAACTGTTGCATGGCTAAACACTTATAAGGTCCCAAAAGCGAGACATATTGGCTATGCCAATGCTTGTTATCATTTGGTTTTGAGAGTGAGGTACAAAAACTCTCTGCTCAAAGGGACCTCATCACATATATCAGCAGTGTAGAAGGTTAGCTTGTACAATTACATAACACTTACTTATTACAGACAGACTCTGTCTGGGTAGGATCTCTTGTCTGAATAGGAAAGGGCTATGATGATAACTGAGCCAGTTGGTAGCACTATCCAACAGGCTCCTGGTGGTTGCTCCCGTTAGGTACTTCCTATTTTTGTTTTTACAAACTATTTTTCTCCCTTTTTTTTTTTTTTTTACACCAAATCTACCTTGACATTGTATACACATACCCCCAGTGACAGTGCTCCTAAGTGTAGTGGGATGGGCACTTCCCAAAGTTTTCTGAGGAACATTATATCAAAAATGAATTTTTAATGACTGGTTGAATAGAACATTTTGAAGTATATGTAGCAAGAATTTTAGATTATTGTAAGGACTCGTGCTTTCTCCATCTTTACTACTCCAAAACAGCAGCCAATTAAAAAACAGTAAACAACTATATTTCCCACGAGGATTTGAACCACATCTGCTCAACAGTCCACCAATAATACACATGCATAACATGCAAAACAGAAGGCACCATCTTGACTACCTCTTTCTTTGAGTCAATGGAACTCCAATGTATAAGTAACACAAAAAGTCCATAACAGGAACAAGCCATAGGACCAGGAACCCATTCAATGTAGAGTCACCAAAGTCTAGAGAAAAACTGACATCCAAAGGGAACGGTGGGTTCATGGCTCTTCAGTCTTGCTCGTGGTCGGAGAACTGTAGCTGCAGTTCAACCTTACTTCTGATCAGAGCCTGAAAACAAAGGAAAGGAATGAATCCAGATCCACAACCCTAAAAGAATCATACAGGCAGGAAAAGTGCACTAACATTCTTGATATATACATGGATTTGAAATCAGTTACATAACTCAGTTTACCTGTCCCAACATGTGGGATAATCCTCAGCTCTGTGTCCTTAATAAAATCTAAAATTCTTGTTGCATATGCTTGAAAAGTTTCTATTCTGTGGGCCAGAGGATCTGATTATGCCGATTCAAACCTGCCCAACCACAACAGAAGAAGCATGCACAGTAGGCTTTTAACCCCTTCCCCGCTCATGACGGAACCGTTCCGTCATGAGCCACGGTTGCCGTGTGCTCATGACGGAACGGTTCCGTCATGACAATCCTGTTGGCGGCCGCTCCGCCTGCGCGGCGATGTTTCCCGGCTTGTGCGGGGGGACAACGCAAATGGGCGGAGTCATGACGGAACCGTTCCGTCATGAGCACAGCTCAACTGTGGCTCATGACGGAGCGGCTCCGTCATGAGCACAGGCCCACCGCGCTGCCCCCCTGCCCCCCCCAGCGCTGCAGCGGAATGTCTGCAGCAGCGAAGGGGTTAACAAAAGACCTTAAAAACAAAGCCAGAACAACAATCAGCAGCCTGTAGAATAGCTTCCATCCTGGATCCCAATACAAACGCTTTGAAAGCCACAGCACCCCTAGCAGAATGAACCCCATAAACAAGCACATTGATGCCAGCTTCAGCCATGATCCAACGGACCCAAAGGGACAAGATAGCATCAGAAACCAGTTTAAATGGTTTTTGAATTGCTAACAAGGGGGGAATCATCTCTACGAGTCAAAGTGCGTTCCTCATAAACTTTCAAACATTTCACCACACACAATTTTGCATTGTGAGGAAAAGCTGGGTAACCAAAGGCCTGCGACATAATCTTTGTCCTTTTAGAAATAAGAAAAGAAACACCATCAGGAGAGAACAACCTACCTGCTAAGCCATAAGAGTTAATTTGCTTTGGTTGAGAAGAGGATGGGGTGCACCCGCTGGATCCAAGAGAAAACGTGGGATTGCAGGAAGGAGAATGGGAAAAGCCACAGACAACACCAGAAGGGCCATGAACCAACGTTGAGTCTCCAGACAGGGATCATCAAGACTAATGATACCAACTGTCGCCTGGCTTCAGCCACGACCCTCAGAATCAAAGGGTAGGATTGAATAGTTCACCTGAACCTTCCCAATTCTGAAGAAATGCATCAGTGGCCAGAGTCCAGTCTCCAACTGTAAAAGTCCTCCAGTTGAACATTCAAATGTGATGTGTAAAGGGCCACTGGACATGGACCCTGGGAACGCATGACCTTCTGGAATTTCCAGGATGGAGTTTCCAATCGATGTAGTTCACAAGAAATCTGGAGTTCCAATCCGCCACTAGGTTGTAAATCCCAGGAAGACACTCTGCCGGTATTGTAATCTTTTGAGAGAGGAATAAGTGCTGACATTCTCTGGCTATGTTCGCTAGAAGGCGAGACCTGGTATCCCCCAATCGACTGATGTAGCGAACCGCCAATATGTTGTCCATACGAAAAAGAATGCAGCAATTGCTCTTCACCGGGGAGAGGGACTTTACGGCCAGCGGATGTAAGCAATTTATATGAAGTCGCAGTTCTCCTGATGACCACCGATACAAAAGTCCATAGCCCCAACGGCTGGCGTCTGATTCGATTAGGACATCGGGAACCGCTCCGAAAATAGCTCTGCCATTTCAAGCGTCCATGTGTAGAAGCAATCACTGTATTTCCTCCTGAGCCTCAGGAAATAAGGGAACTTGGCAATTGTAGATTTAAACCTTTCAGAAGATAATGGACTTTTAAGCGCTACAGGGCTCTGTAGTGCAAAGGGCCGGGGAACACAGCTTGAATTGTAGAAGCTAACAGTTCCACATTCCGAGCCAGGGATCTCAAAGACACCACCCATTCGAACAGAGCCAACCTCAACTCCCGTTTTGATAGATTTTACCTTTGGGGCTGGTAGAAGTAGTTGGGCCTTGATTGAATTCACCTGAAACCCCAAGAACTCTCTTTGTTGAGAAGGAATCGTGGATTTCTTGGAGTGGATTACAAACCCCATGTCCTGAAGCAGGGACACCTCCCAAGACAGCTGAATCAGGAGTTGATACCCATCTTGTGCCATGAGAATCATGCTGTCTAGGTAGACGACCATGCAAACACCTATCTTTCTCTCTCAGACGTTTCACCACAGGTTTCAGTAGCTTCATGAATGTCCATGGGGTTGAAAGTCCAAATAGGAGGGCTAGGTACTCGTACCATTGCTCTCTCCACCAGAATTGAAGGAAAAGTCGGAGAGGAGGGATAATAGGAATGGAGAGGTAGTCGTCTTTGAGATCGATACACACCATCCAATCCTTTTTTCGAAGGAGATCCCTCAGCAGGTGAATACCCTCCACTTGAAATAGTGGTAAACCATCCAAGGGTTGAACTCTCTTAGGCTGAGACCCAGCCTCTGACCTCGAACTTTTCACTGAACTAAAAACATATTGCTACGGAAACCTTTGGGATGTGGCCAAGTAGGAGCAATTGCTTGTTTTGACAAAAGTAGCAGAATTTTGGATTCTATGAAAGGCATGTCTTGCTGGGAAAAAAGGAGGGGGTGGGGGGGAATCTGAACTGGTCTCTAAGAAAGTTTTATACGGCAACCCAAAACCATTTACAACACCCAATGATCTGTTGAAATCTTAACCCAGTTTTGAGCAAAATGATCCAATCTGTCCCCCCAACATTGCCCCCAGGTGAAGATATGAAAGACAAGAAGGATTTGTTACTTGTGGAATGATTGTTGGAGGCATGATTACCCCTGTTGATGTCTCTGTTGTAGCGCCCCCAGTAGCCCCTGGATCTTATGGGGTAGAAGCCTGCCTGGAAGGGGTCCTACCCGTAGCCTATGCCTTGGCCGACTAAGCCTCTTTGAGGACCTTGCTGTTTGAAACGGCCAAACGAATGTCCTCTGCCGTGGCCAGCCCAGCCATAAAGGGGGTTGAATACCTTCTTCAAGGAAGACTGTGCCTTGTCAAGTGAAGCAAAAATGTTCACAAAATTTCCAATGTCTTTGACAAATTGGTCCCCAAAATGTTGCCCCTCTGCCAGGGGGCCTGATTCAGCTGTTGCCAATTTGACTAACTGGGAGTAAATCCCCAACAGCACGGAGTTGCGACGTTCAGAAGCTATTGCACAGTTGATATAGCAAATAGCACACTGGGTCGACCCCACAAGGTCTTCTGGATGAATGGGGGCTCCTGTGTCCTGAGCATGGAGGGCCAGCTCTAGAATTTTTGCCAAAGGGCCTGAAATATTGAGCAACTTATCCTGACAACCTCTAGGGGCTCTATCTAAACCCTTAATGTGGTCTCTATTGAATTGCTTAAGGAAGCTAAGCATAGTGGAGTCTGTGTCCGAAGTCAGAGCAGTTTTATTGGGAAGGTCAGGCCTAGGGTACTTGGCCTGGAGTCTGGATCGGACCTCCTTTTGAAAGCTCTTTCAGAGGTGGTGTTGCAAATAGCTCAGTAACAGCAGGAACCGGAAGCCAATCTCAGGACCTGGGGTGAATATCTGAGGGTTAAAAAGTGAAGGGGGGGGGAGAACGTTTGCGTTTTCTAGGCTGTTTAGTCTGAGACTGGTGAGAGGAAGAAGTGGTGTCAGTATCTGCATCATTGTCGGGGAAAATCATTGGACCGGGAGAGCTCAAGTGCTTCTTAGCACTATAGATGTGTTCACCTAAAACACCCTGGGACAACTTATTATAGGCATCTTAATGCGGCCAAGTGGAATCCGTTGCAGGGGGGTGGGAGAAACCCATTGGAGGGGTAGGGGAGGGGCAGCGGGCGTCCCAAAAGCTCCTCCAGGCGTTTAGAAAGGAGTTGGGGGGCCCAAGGTAAGTGCTTTGTCAAGGGAGCGCTGGACTGAATGGTCAATTACCTCCACAAGGCCATCGTAATAATAATCTTTGTCCTCAGGCTCATAAGCCTCCAGGCCTTGCTCAAATGTCTGGTAGTCAGACATGGTTGTAAGCAGGGGTAAGCCTCGCAAATTGAAGTCCCCAGAGGGAAGCAAGGATCACAAGTGTGGAAAGGGGGGGGGGGGGGGGAGGGTTGGAATCAGGGCAGGACTGGCTGTAGCGGACACCAGGCATTTCCCTGGTGAGCCGCCAGGGTCGGGACGGTTTTAAACCCCTGGGGGCCGTTTTTGTTGCAAGGGGCAGTTTTTGCAGCATAGCTGCAATATTGGCCCCCTGCAACAAAAGCGGCACAAAGATTTCCACTAGCACCCCCCTCGCCCCAACTCTCCCCTCCGGGGCCGTCCGAACCCTTTGCCAGGGCTGGTTTCAGTTTCCAGTCCGCCCTGATTGGAATAGACCCTGATAAAATAATTATTACAGCCCTGGGAGACTCTGTTGTGCAGGGCGTCAGTGGGAACAATGAGCTGGTAGCAGGTCACAAAGCAATACTCTAATGAAAGTTCCAAAAATGGTGAGGTTTTTTGAGAAAAAAACCTCCACTCAATAAAAATGCAGATTTGCATGCATAAAGTTTCCCCAAGTCGCATTTGCCTGCAAACTTCCCCCTATTATTACAGCCCGGGAAGGAGGAATCAGCGAGATGATGACCGTCAAGTTGATGAGCGCGAGAGAGAGAGAGATGCGCCGTCTTATTTGGGCTATACATCACCTCGCTCCCAGTAGGAGCTGCCACCCAATGCACGGTTGCGTTTAAGCACGAGGGAAAAGAGAAAAGGGCAATTCTTCTTGAGAAGGGGGGGGGGGGGTGCAACAAGCAGCCAGGAGAGCGGGAGGCAGGGAAAGGGAGGTTAGGCCTGTGCACTATTGGTGGGCTGTTGAGGAGACATGGTTCAAAGCCTTGTGGGAAATGTAGTTGTGTTTACTAATTTACTGGTTTTTGATTAGCTGCTGTGTTGGAGTAGTAATTATGGAGAAAGCAGAATTGGAGCCTCCGGTCCTGCCATAGAATGGGGTATTATGGGTTTTGAGCAATGTATGGCACCTGAGTGGAATGTTGAAGAACACTTTGAGAGCTTGAATACTAGGTACTCGAGGGTAGCGAAGACACTGAATGGGGTTCATGGGAGGGACATGAGACATTATAAGTGGGGGTGGTGGAGAAAAGTAACCGAGAGAAAGCAGTGAAACTGAAGAGGATAACGGAGAAGAATGCTCAAAGAGTAAGGGGGTGCCTGAGGGGATAGAAGGTATGAGAGTGGGGGAAGGGGGGATGCCTAAAGGCTATGGTTATAGGGAATATGCCGGGATAGAGGACACCCTATTGCGCCAGCAGAGAAAAAAACTGGTTGGAAAGAATGGTGCTAGAGGGGGTGACAAATAGTGTGAAAAGATTGAGGAGAGAGAACACCTGGGGGAAGTGATTACAGAAACATATGGGGAGAATGAAAGAGAGAGATTACTGTCATATAGGAAAGTCGAACTTCACCTGAAGAGGGATACATGGTTGATATGTGGGGGATGAAGAAATTAGTAACTGTCAAGAATAGAGAAGACACCACGAGGGATGTGAGTGATAGAAAAAGAACATAGCGGGTGCAAGGGGTGGCGGGAAGTGTCTCAAGAAAACGAAGGAGAAAGAGTCCCTGAGAAGAGATTGATGCAGAAACCCCTGGGAAGAATGAAGGAAGATTATGTGGAGAAAAGGCAGGGATTACTTAAAAAAAGAGTAACTGAGTGACTATCTAGAGAAACGATAGAGACTATCTACGAGGAGTGAAGTAGAGAGTACAGGGGATGGGCAAGAGTTCAAGTAGCTGAGAGGAATACTTTGGGGGTATTGAGAGATATATTGCTGGGATGATTCAGGCGAGAATGACATGAGCAGGTGCGTAGAAAAGAACATGAGGGATAGGCAAAAGGGAAAAGAACAGAAATGTGTGGTGGACAGAGCTCCTGGGCGATGGCGTCAATACCTTGAGTGAAGAAAGACCCTATAGGAATCCAGGGAGGGTGAAGAATGGGATTTAACGTCATGGTTAGACCTGGGCGAGTATCCGATATTTGAAAAAATATGGACATTTCTGTCATTAACGATAAATCACAAACTCGGTCGCTCACGGCGCCACACGTAAGACATGGAAGTCTCACACATAAACATGGTAATGGCACACCACAAGCTCGACAGCCCTAATGCAGGAATGGTGTTATTAATTCCAAGTTTACACCATTGTCTCTAAATAACAACAATGCCTCGACAGAGTAACGCCAATGTCAAATCATGGAAACATCTTCGATAAGAGCTCTTCTGTTTGCAGATGTAATATCGGCCGAACTCGACGCGGAGGTATCGGGGCGCTATCCGTGAGCACCGGTCACCTCACAGAAGGACACCCTGGTATTCTTTGTGGTAGGCACGGGGTGATTCACCGATATGCCCCGAAGGACAGAATGCTGCCGACGCTCGAACGTGGGCCCCAGCTCCAGCCGTAGGGCCACATCCTCTCGGTGCCACTGCAGACAGCAGCACATCCCGAGCCTGAATCTATTTAAATGAAAGATGAGAATTCCCGCCCTTCCACGCAGTTCTGTTGTGTTTCTTTACCCCACTTCTTAACAAGTTCCCATCCAGCCGTTAACAGAATCTGAACGATTCGAATCGTGGACCAGTTCGCAGAGACTTTTGGCGAGGGTTGCGTCGCTCTCACGTTCCCGTTGGGCGCCGAACAGCGCGTGCTGCTCATAGAGAGGGTTGAACCGCACGCGTCAGGCATGCGCAGACTTCATTTCCGTATTCATACTCTTGCCTCATTGATGACGTCAGGCTGCCTGTCAGTGTCACCTTTACTTCCGCGTCTTTTAACCGGCGGTCTGAGTGAGGTTCACGGCTGCCTCCTACCGCTCACCGCGGCTGTCCATGCCTGGAGGTCGAAAAAATCCCGACATTGACTGAGAGGGCGTCTCAGCAACAGCATTGGGTGACGATTATCTCTGTTCCTGGGTTAGCTGTGCACAACGAGCCTTGCGTTGCAGCAAATTAGTATTCCTGTATTTGGGGTAAAATAATAATGATCTCTTTTCCCAACTGTCAGAGTTCACAAAGAATCACATGTTTTTAAATATAGGAAAACATCACAGCGAGCGCCTACTGAATGCTAGGATAAACTCGTACAGATAACATGCTATTTTATTTTTCCAATATAAAATGTTAGAATCCTCTAACATGTAGAGGCTTTTGGGGCGCAGAGTTCTTTATTTTATTATTAGGACTGCAAGGAAATCCACGCGTCCTCTTCAATTATAGCTTAAGTTTGGGCAATTACAAAAAACGTATATACGAAGTAGGTAGTAACGTAAAACGTTATTTGTAGGTGTCAATTAACCTCCATCTAGTGAACCTTGGATTTACTCATCCCAACCCTTTCCTTGCCTAAGTATTTGAAAAGCCATTTGCCACGAGGTATCCGCCTCTGCTTTTGGGGACTGTCAGCTTTGTAAGCATGTCATTAGGTGTCAATCATCATTGTCGCCTGCTGTGCTTTGTAAGATGTCATTAGGTGTCGATCATACTTGTCGCCTGCTGTGCTTTGTAAGCATGTCGTTCGGTGTCGATCATACTTGTCGCCTGCTGTGCTTTGTAAGCATGTCATTAGGTGTCAATCATAATTGTCGCCTGCTGTGCTTTGTAAGCATGTCATTAGGTGTCAATCATAATTATCGCCTGCTGTGCAAGCATGTCATTGGGTGTCAATCATTATTGTCGCCTGCTGTGCTTTGTAAGCATGTCATTAGGTGTCAATCATAATTGTCGCCTGCTGTGCTTTGTAAGCATGTCATTAGGTGTCAATCATCATTGTCGCCTGCTGTGCTTTGTAAGTATGTTATTAGGTGTCAATCATCATTGTCGCCTGCTGTGCTTTGTAAGCATGTTATTAGGTGTCAATCATCATTGTCGCCTGCTGTGCTTTGTAAGCATGTCATTAGGCGTCATTCTTAATTGTCGCCTGCTGTGCTTTGTAAGCATGTCATTCGGTGTCGATCATACTTGTCGCCTGCTGTGCTTTGTAAGCATGTCATTAGGTGTCAGTCATAATTATCGCCTGCTGTGCTTTGTAAGCATGTCATTGGGTGTCAATCATTATTGTCGCCTACTGTGCTTTGTAAGCCTGTCATTTGGCGTCAATCATCATTGTCGCCTGCTGTGCTTTGTATGAATGTCATTAGGCGTCAATCATCCTTGTCGCCTGCTGTGCTTTGTAAGCATGCCATTCGGTGTCGATCATACTTGTCGCCTGCTGTGCTTTGTAAGCATGTCATTAGGTGTCAATCATAATTATCGCCTGCTGTGCTTTGTAAGCATGTCATTGGGGGTCAATCATTATTGTCGCCTACTGTGCTTTGTAAGCATGTCATTTGGCGTCAATCATCATTGTCGCCTGCTGTGCTTTGTATGAATGTCATTAGGCGTCAATCATCCTTGTCGCCTGCTGTGCTTTGTAAGCATGTCATTCGGTGTCGATCATACTTGTCGCCTGCTGTGCTTTGTAAGCATGTCATTCGGTGTCGATCATACTTGTCGCCTGCTATGCTTTGTAAGCATGTCATTAGGTGTCAATCATAATTATCGCCTGCTGTGCTTTGTAAGCATGTCATTGGGTGTCAATCATTATTGTCGCCTACTGTGCTTTGTAAGCATGTCATTTGGCGTCAATCATCATTGTCGCCTGCTGTGCTTTGTATGAATGTCATTAGGCGTCAATCATCCTTGTCGCCTGCTGTGCTTTGTAAGCATGTCATTAGGTGTCAATCATAATTGTCGCTTGCTGTGCTTTAGCATTCCCATGGAATCGTTGTGTGCATCATGAAGCCAGGCGGCGAGAAGTTGTCGACCTAAGGAGTAGGGCACTAGCCAGACCCTGCCGTGCAACACTTCTTGTACCTATGAGCACTCCTATATTAATAAGTGTTTACACGTTAACAGACGCAGATCTTGCAGGCCTGTTAATATTGCGAATCCCACTAATTCCAATAGGTGCAGCAGTCCTATACAAAAATGTCCAATATGGGGTTGATGAGGTAAAAGGGCTGGACATCAAACAAACTACGTCTTTACGTAGACGCTTGAAAGACAAACTGCTGCTTATTCGTTTAACACGGAGATTGGAGTTTACTTTTTTGTTTTCTGACTACAAAGTGACATGATTTAAAAAAAATAAAATAAACTATATGGCAACTTGCTGTGTGTAACACAAAAGGCTGTAGGAAGTCCTTTTTCCCTAACACAATCACATTTAGATACATGTAAATGTACAAACATTGCAAAATATACCAGCAGTTAAGAAATCACAAATGAAGCACTGTTTTTTGTAATTCTGAAGTGTAATGGAAGCAAAGATTTTGAATATGATAAAAACAAATCAAGGTAATTTTCTAGATGTGCAAATTAAAATTATTAGCAAAAAACCTGATTTCCACGCATTGTCGTTTTGTGTGCTGTCTAGTTTTAGCAGAAAAATTGCACATCTATGAACATTTAGTGGCCATTTCAATGAAAAATGTGCTGTCTGTAAATGACAGGGCACCACCACATCACGCGTTATTAATATATATGCAGCAGTTTGCTCCAAAATGCACCACTGATTCCATACCACTCACTTCCCACTTTCCTGCCGAATGGTCGTGACTCACTTGCTGCACTTGTTCTTTGTGTGGCGCTTGGATTCCTAGGACGTCTGTGATGTAACGTTGATGGCAGTACTCCCACCTGAACATTGTTCCAGCACCACTGGATCTTTACCTCTGATGCAGATTTTAAGAGCCAGAAACTGCTAAGCCAAAGTCTAAACTTACTCCTTCCTGCTTGCACGTTTTCTCAGGGCCTTTGTGTTCCAATGCAGAGCATGAAATTGCAATTTTGCTTTGCTAATCTATTTAATTGCCATAATTGAGGTATCGAGTCTCACCTGACCTAGTTCTGTGAGGGGAAATGCATAATGTTAACAAAAACAGCATGCCCTGCAGTTACTTTGTTCTAGAATGACTACGTTTATCTATCGATCGATTTATCTTCCATCTATCATTACATACATGTATGTTTAGATTCATTTAACGTGACGTGTTTAAAATAGTGTGTTTCTAATTTTAGCTTATGAAAAATATAGCACACGCCATTGCGTTTTGGTGTTAAACCGGACAGAGAAGTGGACATTCATGCAGTGGTTACATGCACAACGTATAACCAGCTATCCTGGGCTCAGGTGTCCGCTTTTCACTTTAACAACTTATTTTAATTTACTGGGCCCCACTTTTCATGACTGATCGATTAGAGTACCTTGAACTAAGTCAGTTCAGGATATGCAATATACAAAAGCCATAACTATATGTTATATCGGGCAATAATGTTGCTCCATGAATAATAACAACTGGGCATGTGTACAGTGCATATACGAAACTGACACAACCTGCTTCACTAATTGAAACTTCTTCAGGACATTTTAGGTGGGGCATTCTAGAATGTTTCCAGGATATGAAAACTATTACTTTTAATAAATGTAATTCGATGCAGTGGTACGATCTACTATACTAAAGTAAATCACACATGTTACAGAAATAACTTTTTAAAATATTTGAAACAGTCTTTCTTATTTTTACTTGACGTTTTTGGAATGACTTGCATGGAAGTTCTTATGATGGCTCAGCTCATACTTTTGGCCCTAGGGCTAAGCCACACCTCAGGATTACCGCAGTCTCAGCTCACTATGAATTTGCTGGTTTATACACCTGTGGAGTCAGTGCGCCACATCCAACTGGTATACATTTATTAAAACCTTAGGAAGGTATGCTGCCTTGCCCGGGCTTCACGAAGGTGCACCTCCTGTGAGTTATCGGATGCTGCTTGCTTCTCGTAGTCGGTGCTGCTTGATTTAAAGCTTTAGTATATTGTCTCTTGTAAGTCTCCAATTGTACCGCTTGCCTTATGTTGTCAGCAATGTTTATTGAAAGTAGACTGGCTGCATTAGGACCCCCTGCTACCAGCACATCACTTGCTATGGACTTTTTCACACCCACAGGCCCTCAACACGTTGCTTATTTTGGGTCCTCAGAACTACCACTTCTGCAAGTCATCAGTTGTACTGTTCGTTCTTGGTTCTGGTCACCAGTGCACCATTTATAGTAAATATTCATGGCGCTGCATGCAGTCACCAGAGTGTTGACAGTAGTCTGTGCAGGACAACAGATGAACAGACGAAAGATAGTGGGATGTGACCAGGGTGGCATGAGGGGACCGGGTGGAGGGATGGTGTGGCTATGAGAAGGGAGCCTCATAATGCCCATTCACGTGCCTCAATGCTTTATATTTGGGAGGATACAATGCCTACACTGTAAGCCTCTTTTGTTTTTGGTTTGTATTCTCTATTTCCTTGATTGATTTCATGTGAAAAATCGAATAAAAAGATTTTCCAGAAAGTAGTGCGTGCGCTGCATGCAGATGATCACAGTCACATAGCATGTGTGTTGTCTACTGGCTGATGGTTACAACTTTTCTCTGTTCGATTGTAGGTCCCATCATTCAAGGTCTTCCTGGAATTGCAAGTCCTCAATAAGCAACGTGCAACGGTCAAGAGCCTAACAACAACATGCCACGCATTGATAACGACATAAAGCTAGACTTCAAGGATGTGCTACTGCGACCTAAACGCAGCACTCTCAAGTCGCGTAGCGAGGTACATGTCCTTGACATTCTAAGCTTTTACTGAAGATTATATTGCACCTATTGTTGTACATGTATTGGATGGGCACTTCACTCAGCATCTGTGGCTTGTGCCCAAACCATTGATCTCTTTTAAGGACGTTCTGGGTTCATCTTTTTTATGATGGATCAGTAGGAAAGGTAATATACACAGTTGGGTCCTGGTATTGATGACACAAAAAACGTATTAAAGTTACTAGGCATATTTCCTTAGTAGTAGTAGTAGTAAAAGTCTAAGTTGTCTTTTTAATAAAAAAATAAAAAGTGATACACACGCAGCCTGAGTGAGACCAGAGTAAACCTTGAGTATTCAATCCCACTACTCACTGAAAGTCAAACCCTGAATTAAGGCCCGTGGCATTTTCGTGAGCTTGCAGCGTATCTTTCATTTTAAAGCTGACTGGGGAGAACCTTTATTTCTTTCCTAATATTGCATATTGCGTTTCAAAAATGGATTGCAAATTCATTATACCTTGAGTCTAGACGTATTTTTGTGAAGGGCTTATTGTGATTCATCTTGAACTCTCTGTGGTTTTTGATGTCTTATCCTACTCGTGAGAATATTCAGTTCTGATTGTAGCCATGCAGTCTGGCAGTGGTGGGTGTAATGATGGTGGTGGTAGTAGTAATGACGATGGTAATGGCTGGAGTAACAGTTATTGTAATGGAGGTTGTGGTTACGGTGGTGTTTATGATGGTTTTCATAACAATGGTGGGAGTGATAATGGTGGTGGTAATGATCTGAAAAGAAACCGGTGAAAGCACTTGGGTGGCTATCCATACGTCAGACTCCCGTGCAGGTACTGACCAGAACATTTAAAAAATCCATACAATGCATGTATGAGATAAAGAATTGAATGTGTAATGATTGCGTGTATTTTTCAGATCTACAATAGTTCCTCATACATTGCCATGTAAACACTTCGTATACGATAGAATGATATACAAAGCAGCCAATGGCCTGTGGTGAGAGGTAATAGTCTTCTTAGTGGAACTAAGGCCCACTCCATGTGTATTTGAAAGAATTGGTCACATTATGTATTGCATATAAAGTGCTATCAAGCCAGACCTTAACTGTCCAACAACTGGTCCAACATACATTTAAATGATAAATGGTAAGCCCCCTGGGCTACCAATAGTTGTTAACAGCCTCCACTGACATACGTCACCTCCACTCACGATCTATGGGGAACTTGACACATTTCAAACATGTCTTGCACTGTATTGGAAAATATAAATACAGATATAAATGTAACACTCGCCAGTGTATCCCATTTAAAAATCAAGGCACACAAGCCAGTCAAAAACCCTCATTTTAACCTCAACATGATAAAGCTCTCAATGGTGAGCCCCATGATACCATCAGAATATACAACACTCACCATTATATCATAATTACAATCTCAGGAATTTACAGTCATCAAAATCGTATCCACACTAAAACCCTGCGAACATTTGGCTCCAACCAATATATCCCAGTCGCAACTACAGGAAAGGTGGCAAAATATTCAGAGCTGCACTAGCAGTGGCATGTAATGACAGTATTTTTAACAGAGCTTGACGAGCCCCACATTCCAGGAAGCAGTACAGTGAAAAGTGCTGTTTGCCCCTGTACACATTCATTGCTGAGACCCCTTGAGGAGACAAAAGAAAACAAGGAGTCTCAGATGTTTCCCCCACCAGGGTCCGCAAACTGGCAAGGACCCTCCGGACCTGTGAATGCGGACATATCCTCTTGTAATCTGATATAGAAATAGGCGAGGGTGAAAGGCAGGCTGGATTGGGGACAATGGCTCAAGCAATGGTAATGTGCTGCTCTTATATTATTCAACAAGACTCACATCTGCTCCTTCATATAATGCTGATGTGAAATTTCAACCGCGTTGTCTTCTCAGCAGCGATTGTCTACCTCGGTCAGGAAAACCATTCCAGACTTCCGGTTCCGGTCTAAACTAAACATAAAACCAAGAACATGTAAATTCCGAATCATAACCGTATTTATGGAGTGCTGTGGAATATGTAGGCAGGCAATACCACAGGCTCACCTGTGAGCAACGCCTTGAATCGAGAAAGATATTCAAAGGTATATTTCAAGAGGCTTCAGGAAAATAAGTACAAATAAAATGACAAAAAATGAAAAACAGGAAAACCAGGCAAACAGTCCAGCGGTATTGGGGGGGGGTAGGACCAGGAATCTGCCAAACATTTTCTCGATTGTTCCTGTCCCTCTCTCTCTGTCTTTGCAAGTGCTTATCCACGCACTCTCCCGGAGTTGTGGAAACAGTATTGCCCAACCCCCCATCTCTGGATACAGAAGAAGCTGTTCACGTCCCTCTCTCTCTGTCTTTGCAAGTGCTTATCCATGCACTCTCCCGGAGTTGTGGAAACAGTATTGCCCATCCCCTCCATCTCTGGATACAGAAGGAGCTGTTCACGTCCCTCTCTCTCTTTCTTTGCAAGTGCTTATCCATGCACTCTCCCGCAGTTGTGGAAACAGTATTGCCCATCCCCCCCCATCTCTGGATATATTAGGAGCTGTTCATGTCCTCTCTCTCTCGATCTTTGCAAAGTGCTTATCCACGCACTCTCCCGGAGTTGTGAAAACAGTATTGCCCATCCCCCATCTCTGGATACATTAGGAGCTGTTCACGTCCCTCTCTCTCTGTCTTTGCAAGTGCTTATCCACGCACTCTCCCGGAGTTGTGGAAACAGTATTGCCCATCCCCCCCATCTCTGGATACAGAAGGAGCTGTTCACGTCCCTCTCTCTCTATCTTTGCAAGTGCTTATCCATGCACTCTCCCGGAGTTGTGAAAACAGTATTGCCCATACCCCCCATCTCTGGATACAGAAGGATCTGTTCATGCCCCTCTCTATCTTTGCAAGTGCTTATCCACGCACTCTCCCGGAGTTGTGGAAACAGTATTGCCCATCCCCCCATCTCTGGATACAGCAGCTGTTCATGTCCCTCTCTCTCCGTCTTTGAAAGTGCTCCATGCACTCTCCCAGAGTTGTGGAAACAGTATTGCCCATCCCCCCCATCTCTGGATACATAAGGAGCTGTTCACGTCCCTCTCTCTCTATCTTTGCAAGTGCTTATCCATGCACTCTCCCGGAGTTGTGGAAACAGTATTGCCCATCCCCCCCATCTCTGGATACAGAAGGATCTGTTCATGCCCCTCTCTATCTTTGCAAGTGCTTATCCACGCACTCTCCCGGAGTTGTGGAAACAGTATTGCCCATCCCCCATCTCTGGATACATAAGGAGCTGTTCACGTCCCTCTCTCTCTATCTTTGCAAGTGCTTATCCACGCACTCTCCCGGAGTTGTGGAAACAGTATTGCCCATCCCCCCCATCTCTGGATACAGAAGGATCTGTTCATGCCCCTCTCTATCTTTGCAAGTGCTTATCCACGCACTCTCCCGGAGTTGTGGAAACAGTATTGCCCATCCCCCATCTCTGGATACATAAGGAGCTGTTCACGTCCCTCTCTCTCTATCTTTGCAAGTGCTTATCCACGCACTCTCCCGGAGTTGTGGAAACAGTTTTGCCCATCCCCCCCATCTCTGGATACAGAAGGAGCTGTTCACGTCCCTCTCTGTCTTTGCAAGTGCTTATCCACGCACTCTCCCGGAGTTGTGGAAACAGTATTGCCCATCCCCCCATCTCTGGATACAGAAGGAGCTGTTCATGTCCCTCTCTCTCTGTCTTTGCAAGTGCTTATCCACGCACTCTCCCAGAGTTGTGAAAACAGTATTGCCCATCCCCCATCTCTGGATACAGAAGGAGCTGTTCATGTCCCTCTCTCTCTGTCTTTGCAAGTGCTTATCCACGCACTCTCCCGGAGTTGTGAAAACAGTATTGCCCATCCCCCATCTCTGGATACATTAGGAGCTGTTCATGTCCCTCTCTCTCTATCTTTGCAAGTGCTTATCCATGCACTCTCCCGGAGTTGTGGAAACAGTATTGCCCATCCCGCCCATCTCTGGATACAGAAGGAGCTGTTCACGTCCCTCTCTGTCTTTGCAAGTGCTTATCCACGCACTCTCCCGGAGTTGTGGAAACAGTATTGCCCATCCCCCCATCTCTGGATACAGAAGGAGCTGTTCATGTCCCTCTCTCTCTGTCTTTGCAAGTGCTTATCCACGCACTCTCCCGGAGTTGTGAAAACAGTATTGCCCATCCCCCATCTCTGGATACAGAAGGAGCTGTTCATGTCCCTCTCTCTCTGTCTTTGCAAGTGCTTATCCACGCACTCTCCCGGAGTTGTGAAAACAGTATTGCCCATCCCCCATCTCTGGATACAGAAGGAGCTGTTCATGTCCCTCTCTCTCTGTCTTTGCAAGTGCTTATCCACGCACTCTCCCGGAGTTGTGAAAACAGTATTGCCCATCCCCCCATCTCTGGATACATTAGGAGCTGTTCATGTCCCTCTCTCTCTATCTTTGCAAGTGCTTATCCACGCACTCTCCCGGAGTTGTGGAAACAGTATTGCCCATCCCCCCATCTCTGGATACAGAAGGAGCTGTTCATGTCCCTCTCTCTCTGTCTTTGCAAGTGCTTATCCACGCACTCTCCCGGAGTTGTGGAAACAGTATTGCCGATCCCCCCCCCATCTCTGGATACAGAAGGAGCTGTTCACGTCCCTCTCTCTCTGTCTTTGCAAGTGCTTATCCACGCACTCTCCCGGAGTTGTGGAAACAGTATTGCCCATCCCCCCCATCTCTGGATACAGAAGGAGCTGTTCACGTCCCTCTCTCTCTGTCTTTGCAAGTGCTTATCCACGCACTCTCCCGGAGTTGTGAAAACAGTATTGCCCATCCCCCCCATCTCTGGATACATAAGGAGCTGTTCCTGTCCCTCTCTCTCTGTCTTTGTAAGTGCTTATCCACGCACTCTCCCGGAGTTGTGGAAACAGTATTGCCCATCCCCCCATCTCTGGATACAGAAGGTGCTGTTCATGTCCCTCTCTCTCTATCTTTGCAAGTGCTTATCCACGCACTCTCCCGGAGTTGTGGAAACAGTATTTCCCATCCCCCCATCTCTGGATACATAAGGAGCTGTTCACGTCCCTCTCTCTCTCGATCTTTGCAAGTGCTTATCCATGCACTCTCCCGCAGTTGTGGAAACAGTATTGCCCATCCCCCCATCTCTGGATACAGAAGGATCTGTTCATGCCCCTCTCTGTCTTTGCAAGTGCTTATCCACGCACTCTCCCGGAGTTGTGGAAACAGTATTGCCCAACCCCCCATCTCTGGATACAGAAGAAGCTGTTCACGTCCCTCTCTCTCTGTCTTTGCAAGTGCTTATCCATGCACTCTCCCGGAGTTGTGGAAACAGTATTGCCCAACCCCCCATCTCTGGATACAGAAGAAGCTGTTCACGTCCCTCTCTCTCTGTCTTTGCAAGTGCTTATCCACGCACTCTCCCGGAGTTGTGGAAACAGTATTGCCCATCCCCCCCATCTCTGGATATATTAGGAGCTGTTCATGTCCTCTCTCTCTATCTTTGCAAGTGCTTATCCACGCACTCTCCCGGAGTTGTGGAAACAGTATTGCCCATCCCCCATCTCTGGTTACAGATGGAGCTGTTCATGCCCCTCTCTATCTTTGCAAGTGCTTATCCACGCACTCTCCCGGAGTTGTGAAAACAGTATTGCCCATCCCCCCATCTCTGGATACATAAGGAGCTGTTCACGTCCCTCTCTCTCTGTCTTTGCAAGTGCTTATCCACGCACTCTCCCGGAGTTGTGAAAACAGTATTGCCCATCCCCCCATCTCTGGATACAGAAGGAGCTGTTCATGTCCCTCTCTCTCTCGATCTTTGCAAGTGCTTATCCATGCACTCTCCCGCAGTTGTGGAAACAGTATTGCCCATCCCCCCCATCTCTGGATACATAAGGAGCTGTTCACGTCGCTCTCTCTCTGTCTTTGCAAGTGCTTATCCACGCACTCTCCCGTAGTTGTGGAAACAGTATTGCCCATCCCCCCATCTCTGGATACATTAGGAGCTGTTCATGTCCCTCTCTCTCTTTCTTTGCAAGTGCTTATCCATGCACTCTCCCGGAGTTGTGGAAACAGTATTGCCCATCCCCCCCATCTCTGGATACATAAGAAGCTGTTCACGTCCCTCTCTGTCTTTGCAAGTGCTTATCCACGCACTCTCCCGGAGTTGTGGAAACAGTATTGCCCATCCCCCCCCATCTCTGGATATATTAGGAGCTGTTCATGTCCTCTCTCTCTCTATCTTTGCAAGTGCTTATCCACGCACTCTCCCGGAGTTGTGGAAACAGTATTGCCCATCCCCCATCTCTGGTTACAGAAGGAGCTGTTCATGCCCCTCTCTATCTTTGCAAGTGCTTATCCACGCACTCTCCCGGAGTTGTGAAAACAGTATTGCCCATCCCCCCATCTCTGGATACATAAGGAGCTGTTCACGTCCCTCTCTCTCTGTCTTTGCAAGTGCTTATCCACGCACTCTCCCGGAGTTGTGGAAACAGTATTGCCCATCCCCCCATCTCTGGATACAGAAGGAGCTGTTCACGTCCCTCTCTCTCTTTCTTTGCAAGTGCTTATCCATGCACTCTCCCGCAGTTGTGGAAACAGTATTGCCCATCCCCCCCATTTCTGGATACAGAAGGAGCTGTTCATGTCCCTCTCTCTCTATCTTTGCAAGTGCTTATCCACGCACTCTCCCGGAGTTGTGGAAACAGTATTGCCCATCCCCCCCATCTCTGGATACAGAAGGATCTGTTCATGCCCCTCTCTATCTTTGCAAGTGCTTATCCACGCACTCTCCCGGAGTTGTGGAAACAGTATTGCCCATCCCCCCCATCTCTGGATACATTAGGAGCTGTTCATGTCCCTCTCTCTCTATCTTTGCAAGTGCTTATCCACGCACTCTCCCGTAGTTGTGGAAACAGTATTGCCCATCCCCCCATCTCTGGATACAGAAGGATCTGTTCATGCCCCTCTCTGTCTTTGCAAGTGCATATCCACGCACTCTCCCGGAGTTGTGGAAACAGTATTGCCCATCCCCCCATCTCTGGATACAGAAGGAGCTGTTCATGTCCCTCTCTCTGTCTTTGCAAGTGCTTATCCATGCACTCTCCCGGAGTTGTGAAAACAGTCATGTCCCTCTCTCTCTATCTTTGCAAGTGCTTATCCACGCACTCTCCCGGAGTTGTGGAAACCGTATTGCCCATCCCCCCATCTCTGGATACAGAAGGATCTGTTCATGCCCCTCTGTCTTTGCAAGTGCTTATCCACGCACTCTCCCGGAGTTGTGGAAACAGTATTGCCCATCCCCCCCCATCTCTGGATACATAAGAAGCTGTTCACGTCCCTCTGTCTTTGCAAGTGCTTATCCACGCACTCTCCCGGAGTTGTGGAAACAGTATTGCCCATCCCCCATCTCTGGATACAGAAGGAGCTGTTCATGTTCCTCTCTGTCTTTGCAAGTGCTTATCCACGCACTCTCCCGGAGTTGTGAAAACAGTATTGCCCATCCCCCATCTCTGGATACAGAAGGAGCTGTTCATGTCCCTCTCTCTCTGTCTTTGCAAGTGCTTATCCACACACTCTCCCAGAGTTGTGGAAACAGTATTGCCCATCCCCCCATCTCTGGATACAGAAGGATCTGTTCATGCCCCTCTCTATCTTTGCAAGTGCTTATCCACGCACTCTCCCAGAGTTGTGAAAACAGTATTGCCCATCCCCCCATCTCTGGATACAGAAGGAGCTGTTCATGTCCCTCTCTCTCTGTCTTTGCAAGTGCTTATCCATGCACTCTCCCGGAGTTGTGAAAACAGTATTGCCCATCCCCCCATCTCTGGATACAGCAGCTGTTCATGTCCCTCTCTCTCTGTCTTTGCAAGTGCTTATCCACGCACTCTCCCGGAGTTGTGGAAACAGTATTGCCCATCCCCTCCATCTCTGGATACAGAAGGAGCTGTTCATGTCCCTCTCTCTCTATCTTTGCAAGTGCTTATCCACGCACTCTCCCGGAGTTGTGGAAACAGTATTGCCCATCCCCCCCATCTCTGGATACAGAAGGATCTGTTCATGCCCCTCTGTCTTTGCAAGCGCTTATCCACGCACTCTCCCGGAGTTGTGGAAACAGTATTGCCCATCCCCCCCATCTCTGGATACAGAAGGAGCTGTTCATGTCCCTCTCTCTCTGTCTTTGCAAGGACTCATCCATGCACTCTCCCAGAGTTGTGAAAACAGTATTGCCCATCCCCCATCTCTGGATACAGAAGGAGCTGTTCATGTCCCTCTCTCTCCGTCTTTGAAAGTGCTTATCCACGCACTCTCCCGGAGTTGTGGAAACAGTATTGCCCATCCCCCCCCATCTCTGGATACATAAGGAGCTGTTCATGTCCCTCTCTCTCCGTCTTTGAAAGTGCTTATCCACGCACTCTCCCGGAGTTGTGGAAACAGTATTGCCCATCCCCCCCCATCTCTGGATACATAAGGAGCTGTTCATGTCCCTCTCTCTCTATCTTTGCAAGTGCTTATCCACGCACTCTCCCGGAGTTGTGGAAACAGTATTGCCCATCCCCCCCCCCCATCTCTGGATACAGAAGGAGCTGTTCATGTCCCTCTCTCTGTCTTTGCAAGTGCTTATCCATGCACTCTCCCAGAGTTGTGAAAACAGTATTGCCCATCCCCCATCTCTGGATACAGAAGGAGCTGTTCATGTCCCTCTCTCTCCGTCTTTGAAAGTGCTTATCCACGCACTCTCCTGGAGTTGTGAAAACAGTATTGCCCATCCCCCCATCTCTGGATACAGAAGGAGCTGTTCATGCCCCTCTCTATCTTTGCAAGTGCTTATCCACGCACTCTCCCGGAGTTTTGAAAACAGTATTGCCCAACCCCCCCCATCTCTGGATACATTACGAGCACCAGCTATTGTTGGTTCAGAGAATGGTGATTATTCTGGGTATGGGAAAGAGCCTGGTTACTAGATATTACTGGATCCAATATGGATTAATACTCAATAACCGTAGCAGACCAGGGAGCGAAGTACCTTGTGGTCCAGGGCCACTCTCCTAAAATATTTTGTAGCTAAAGTAATGTATATTATTTAATGTGTTCTATTTCAAGCCCATTGGGGCACCAGTATGCTCTGCAGCAATGCATAAAACAAATGTGGGCCTTAGTCTGTGCAAACACTGGCTGTCACTAATTAATGTACATTTGAACCCACCAGCAAAGCCATTGACTTACAGCTGTCAACACGAAATAACACTCACTCACTGATCTCACCCCAAAACACATTGAACATCTTATACTTGCATGAGTGTTGGGTGCCAAATACCAAGGGCTTTTAGCAAGAGCCCATCCCATCATCCCCAAAATAGTGACCTCCAGCCACCCCCAGGATGACTGGCCAGTGTCCACTAGATATTTGTGTCCCACTCCAGGATTGGCAGCAAGCAGCTTGCATATGGACCGTGCTCAGTGAAATATTTTTCTAAGATGGCAAGCAGCCTGGTACCCGCCACCGTGGCCACCTGATACCTGGCGTGCACACAAAGAAAGGTTTCAACTGGAGAGCACACTAGTGTCAGACATCGTTATTTGGCACAGGTTGACGGAGGGCAGGATCTGCTGATCTCGGTAACCAGTGGAAGGTGGATTGGCTTACTAGGTCATCAGGTTGCTTCATGAGCTTGCACGTCTTGAATGTTCCTAAATGTTCAGTTTCTGCTTTATATACCCCATCACAGGTGGAGCTTACCCGATCCTACACCTTCCTGAATTCAAAGCAGTCCTACAATGGTATACCCATCATAGCTGCCAACATGGACACAGTAGGCACATTCGAGATGGCAAAAGCCCTTTGCAAGGTAATGCATTGCCTCCTAGGACAGGATGCAGATAGAATGTTGGTCTCGTTTACGTACAGTCATTGGGTGCCAGGCAGCAGTGCCTTAAGATACCTCTGCTTTCTTTCCACAGTTCTCTCTGTTCACGGCAATTCACAAACATTACTCTGTTGAGCAGTGGAAGGAGTTTGCTGTCCAGAACCCTGACTGCCTGGAGGTGAGCGTCAAACTGAAGGTGTCCTGTAATCACTGAAGCAGATTTATTTTAAGCTATAGAGCTTGGCAGAACTCGCCTTTCTATACAAGAGACATCAAGGCCCTGGGATGGGATTGGAACAGGTGCGATTCTCTGACTTAACAGGTTCCAGAAATGGCTTTGAAAATATTAATAACAGTATAGATTGACTATCAGATCAGACGAGCCCCCTCCGCCCATTATTCCTCTTTAGGCCCCGCTGCAGCTTCAAGCTTGCCGTGTCTGACTGAATGCGTGTTTGTTTGTGAAGTGGCCTGCGCTGGCCGCTCCGATCTAGGCACGGCCCTTAACAACTACTAAAGCCTCTGAAATAATCCATTCATGATTCAACATAGAACAAGCACGCACTATAAATACGAGCAGCTAGCTTTGTAGCTCTAATTAAAATTAATCAGTGCTTCTAATTACATTTGCAGGTCAACAAACCGGCAAAAACATAATCCCAAAATTGGGAAGCGCACTCTGGATAAAGTTACTCTGGTGGAAGCATGGGAGGCAGGGCATGTTCCTTCCACTATTTAAATGTCCAGCTATATTTTAAAGAAAGTCCTTAATTCTGAAGAATGGACTTTAATAAAATTGCTCATTCATTCAGACAGATTCTAGAAGAGAACATGGGCATATTGTTAAAGTGATTTGTCCAAGAGCACACACTTAGGTTAGAGAAGCTGGAATCAGAACTGACTCCCCATTCAGCAATTTAGCCACCCAGACAATCTCAAGCCCGGTTTAGTCCTCGCACTCAACGGGTCCTCTGCTGCAGGGAGGGCTGGGCAAAGAGACTCTGCAGGCATTAGCTGCGAACGAATCCAAAACCAGCTAATCACATCATGGAATTAGCAAATAAATATTGCGTCAAACTAGCTATAGCTAGTTCCAAGTCATTATTTTACACGACCTTGTTAATTTAAGAAATGTTCTCTTCTCACCCGAGCCTTCCGCTGTGACTGCACACTGCACTGCAGTTATACTTTGCGCGCCAGTGCTTTCCCTCCTGAAGGACAAACATGAGCCAACACGAACCACTGCTGCATGCTCAATACCACAGATATGAATTCGGAGCTGCTGCTGTGTGGACAAACTCTTCCACAGCTCACTCCCTTAGCTTCCATTGCCCAATCAGGAGGCTTCAACATAAACAGAACGCAAACATGAAGGGAGTGCCTCAGTTGTTGTTGCCACCCACTTCACGTTGTCGATGTAGGCCAGCCCTGCCCCTTACCATTTAGTTCAACAGCGCTCTGCTGAAAAACGCCTGGGCTACAGCATAAGCGCCCAATTTGGAAGCTATCCATTGTTGCTTTTTACGGCCACTCCCATCATGGTGACATCACTCTCCTTGTGCGTGCCTTGAGGGCGAGCAATAGCCCTCGCCCCCGGCCAACACATGCGCAGGAGGACTCGTCTCACTCTGACCTCGTCCTCACCCCTTCCTTTACATAAAAAAAAACTAGAATTTGCACGAAGCAGTGAGAGCTGAGCGGAGCGCTTTAAAGCTGCTGCTCCACATGGTGTGCATTTCTCTCTCTTCTCCCGGCCACTGGTAGGGCAATGCCCCTTCGCCCATTAAAACCAGCCGCCACTGTACTGCATACTCCCCGCATCTTGTGTGTCTGAGAGTGCTGTGTACTCCTAGAAGCTGGTCTTCCTAACCATGGCTTTTCTCGTTACAGCATATTGCGGCCAGCTCCGGCACGGGACAGGCGGATTTTGAGCAGCTGGAACAGATCCTGGAGGCCATCCCACAGGTGCGATACATCTGCCTGGACGTGGCCAACGGCTACTCTGAGCACTTTGTGCAGCACGTGAAGGACGTCCGTGCAAGATTCCCGCACCACACCATCATGGTAAGTCTCTTCCCTCCCTCTCTGGGTGCACTGCGCCCTGTCATGACGAGCGCTTTCTTACACACCTCTGTCGAAATGATTTTCTTTTTCAATTAATTTTTCATTTTTTCTAAATGTCTATAGGAAGGCGTTTTTGCCTTGCCATCCAGGGCCGGACTGGGAACCAAAACCAGCCCTGGCTAACTGCTCGGCCAGCCCCCCTGTGGGGGAGGAGGGGTACGGCCGAGCTGTTTGCAACGGCTAGTTTCGGCCGATTTTGTTACAGGGAACCGATATTGCCGGCACCCGTTAACAAAACCCGCCCTCACCATAGCGGCCCACCGGAGAAATGCCCGGTGCCCGCTACGGCCTGTCCGGCCCTGATTAAATCCGTGAAGTGTCCTTGACACTGTAAGAACAGATGCCCACCACCATAATGGTGCCATAATATGTAACAACTCACCAATGCTATGTACAATAATTTATCTTAAGCCGCAGATCCAATTGCAACTGTTCTGTATTCAATTCCTCTAGTATCTGGTCATAGAGACAGATCATGTATAAATAACACATTAGGCACTAGACCAAATATTCTTATAGGAGTAACCAATTAACTAAATCATACCTATGTCTCCAAGCCATTCCACAACAGGAGTTAGTATAGTTAGGAAATCTGAAAACAAAGTAAATCCGCAATATCGGCGTGTGACCTGTAAGTAAATAACTGTGACAAACCCACATAATACTTTAAAGTGCTCAGTATATACAAGTCAATGAAAGGTCACAAAAGAGCGTACGTATAAAGCTACTCTGAGCAACTTAGTATACCATTGCTCTAAAGGGAAATTATTAAAAACCTCCCATATTCCATGGGGCCTCTATATTTGTGATCGTCAGGCTGCCAGACGTAGCACCAGAGATGCTCGAAAAGTATTCGAAGTAATCATACGTGCCACTCTGCGGAAATTTCACCAGATAATTCCTCATTCAAGTAATCTTCAGTTAGGCTAGCCCTTGCCAGGAATGCCTTAGCTATTGAAAATATCAAAATACAAACGGCAATGCCATATCTTTAACTAAAGTTAAGACAATTATAGGTGTGCAGCGCGTTTTAAGCAGAAAACAAATTGACGCAAAGTCATCAGATAACAGTGTCATCCCTATTTGCGTGACACACACCAGGGCGACCAGAGTCCTCCTGTATATTGGATGCATTAGAAGTACCTCACCTTACAAAGATGATGGAGAGTACTTCCATCAGCTTGTTGGCGTCCGCTAAGGGCTACGAAAACGTTTGTCCTAAATACCGGACCTAGATCAATCGGTAACTGCCCATACCAGCGGGCAGTCGGATACATTGGTTAGAGCATTCTGTACTATTCAAAGGCTACAATATTCCGTAAACGACTGTGTGCCATCTCTCCAAGGGAGAGGGTGTTAGCTCATGATCGTTAAAATGCTGGTCGCCATCTTGTAATGGAGACGCTCGATATTAGTATGTATGAATTAGATCGAACAGTCTGTGTTAATCAAGTGCTACATTATTCTGTCGGTGACCATGTGCCGTTTCTCTATAATAGGGGTATTAGCCCATCATCGATAAAAGACGGTCACCATCTTGTAATGGAGAGCCGTGATACCAGTATATTGGTCCAATCTTATCTACGGAAGAGAAACCTGATCAGTAACCACATAAACATAATCCTTTGGGTATAATCCGAAAACCTAATGCTTTGGGTATAGTAAAGTGTAGGGTGTAATTGGATGGTCTACATTCCATATCACAGATTTATAGGATCCCTTCATTGGCGAACTAGCAGAAGTACCATCTCCAATTAAGTCAGCAAACGATTAAATAGGAGTAATGGGACATTAGGAGATGAGAGTCTTCTGTACAGGGCAGCATCTTACATCAGCCAGGCTCTCGCAACTCCAGAGGGCACATTTATAAGGAAATGGCACAGAGCCGTGCTGCAGCAAATGTTGCAGAGCCCCACTGCATCGTTTCCAAAATGTAGGGATGCGCTGTACTTACAAGAATATGGCGCACCCCTGTGTTTTCCCTAGCTCTGGCGCTAAAAGTAGCTGCCTAATGCCAACACAGATACCCTTGCACCATAGTGCAAGGGTGCCTGTGTTGCAGAGATGATGGTTTGTGTGCAGGAAGGTGTCCTCTCCTGCACAAAACCAAACATTAATGGATTATTGCTCTTTCTATGTGTGCTGCAAAAACAATGAGAAATAAATGTATTTCTCCTCGTTGCGGCAGTCCAATGTCTGCTTTTGCATGTTGTTAGTTTTTGGAGCTGCCTCAGATTCACAGATCCTTGTAAATCTAGGGCAGCATTAAAAAGCAATAGATTTAGCTGCGGAACGCCAACAACAACACGCATTGCACGCCCCTTCCACGCAAATACCTGGGTGAAATGGTATCCTATTAACAAAGCAGTGTAAGCCATGCAAAGTGGTTTAACACCGCTTTGTAAATATGGTGCAGGGCATTGCGCCACTGGAAAGTAAAAAAAAGTGACGTTCCGGTGGCGCAATGCCCTTGCACATATGGCCCGAGTCTTCTTGGAGTACGTTGCTTCAGCATTCAACATTCAGGCCTTACTCAGTAGACCGGTCCAAATTATATACTATTTGTGGTTATCTAACTAACTAAACCTAATAAAACTCCTGCCCTTCCCACTCCTACCTTTTTCACTTAATGTTGCACTTTCTGTTCTAGGAATATGCTTTGTGGCATCAACATGTTTGAGTTCTGTGTTCAAGCTATTGACACCACGTTATTTGTGTACTGGGTCCTCTTCCCCCTCTAAACTCCCCCTTTCCCGCACAGTCCAGGTCCCTGCACTAGAGAGGGAAACCACTCCCATATCCAACACCTGTCCTAGGTCTGCCACAGGGACAGAGCACAGCAAGTCTCGGGGCCTTTTTCCCTGCAAGGACAAGAGTGTTGACGGAGCGTATTATTATTCAGTAACAAATGGACTCTTGCCAGGCGCCGCACTCATTCTGTGCATTGTGTCAGAGCTCCTTTGTAGTCGTTGCTGGAGAACTGGGCAGTGTTGATCTGTGAAATGTATGTGCTTTGAGTCAGAGTCAGTGTTGCAAGTGAAAGTACTGTAGCCTCGTGCAGCCCGAATATTTCTATGTATTATGAACAGACCAGATATCTGGAATTTAACTGTTCTTTTCACTCTGGGTTACTTCTACGCTGTGAATCGGTTTCCGATTGCATTTTCCAAACATTAAAGTTACACATTTAATGCCACATTACATTTTACATAGCAGTGGTGTTTGTTAACTGCAGCAGCAGATGCCAGGAAAACACGCAGCATCAAACCACCTGTTTTGATTAAAAATAGGTGAGATAAATTGTTTCTTCATTGCCCATTCTTACTCGTGGCATCTCTGAAACAAGCATTTGCAATGCAATAGGTCTCGCATTTATAAGAGTTTGAGCTATTGCATTGTAAAATTACAATGACTTTTATTTATGTTTTGGTTTTAAAACAAATAAAAGGCATTGTCATTTACAATGTCAGTAGCATAAACTCGCATAAAAGCAGTGTGCGGCGTGCAGCAGTGTGCGGCGTGCAGCAGTGTGCGGCGTGCAGCAGTGTGCGGCGTGCAGCAGTGTGTGGCGTGCAGCAGTGTGTGGCGTGCAGCAGTGTGTGGCGTGCAGCAGTGTGTGGCGTGCAGCAGTGTTTCGTGTAGCAGTGTGAGGCGTGCAGCACTGTGCGGCGTGCAGCACTGTGCGGGGTGCAGCAGTGTGCGCATGCAGCAGTGTGCGGCGTGCAGCAGTGTGTGGCGTGCAGCAGCATGCAGCAGTGTGTGGCGTGCAGCGGCATGCAGCAGTGTGCTGCGTGCAGCAGTGTGCTGCGTGCAGCAGTGTGCGGCGTGCAGCAGTGTGCGGCGTGCAGCAGTGTGTGGCATGCAGCAGTGTGTGGCGTGCAGCGGCATGCAGCAGTGTGTGGCGTGTAGCAGTGTGTGGCGTGTAGCAGTGTGTGGCGTGTAGCAGTGTGTGGCGTGCAGCAGTGTGTGGCGTGCAGCAGTGTGTGGCGTGCAGCAGTGTGCGGCGTGCATCAGTGTGCGGCGTGCAGCAGTGTGTGGCGTGCAGCGGCATGCAGCAGTGTGTGGTGTGCAGCGGCATGCAGCAGTGTGTGTAGCGTGTAGCAGTGTGTAGCGTGTAGCAGTGTGTGGCGTGTAGCAGTGTGTGGCGTGTAGCAGTGTGTGGCGTGTAGCAGTGTGTGGCGTACAGCAGTGTGTGGCGTGCGGCGTGCAGCAGTGTGTGGCGTGCAGCAGTGTGTGGCGTGCAGCAGTGTTTCGTGTAGCAGTGTGAGGCATGCAGCAGTGTGCAGCAGTGCGTGGCATGCAGCAGTGTGTGGCGTGTAGCAGTGTGTGGCGTGTAGCAGTGTGTGGTTTGTGGCGTGCAGCAGTGTGTGGCGTGCAGCAGTGTGTGGCGTGCAGCAGTGTGTGGCGTGCAGCAGTGTTTCGTGTAGCAGTGTGAGGCGTGCAGCAGTGTGTAATGCAGCAGTGTGCGCGGCAGTGTGCGGCGTGCGGCAGTGTGCGGCGTGCAGCAGTGTGCAGCGTGCAGCAGTGTGCGGCGTGCAGCAGTGTGTGGCGTGCAGCAGTGTGTGGCGTGGTTTGTAAACAACAAGAAAAGTGGACATCAAAGGAACGGTGGGAGGGAACGAGCATATGGGGTGTGAGTTATAACGAAAGGTAATTGTTGTAAGAGGGGATGCAGGAAGTGAGGCCGAGCGCGCGCTGGCGTAAGCAGACTGCTGGTTTCAAGTCCGATGCCAGATGGCAGCTTCGCGCTTGAATGCCTCAAATGCACTGGCCATAAACTGCATTCCTAAGGTCTTGTGCCCCTTACTAAATCTCTCTGAATGCGTGAGACGGCGCACGCACAGGAAGTAGCTGGTGGCAAATGGAATGCGCGTGGTTGTGCGTGTAACCGCCGCCTGGGAAGCCTTTGGGAGCATTTTCTGAAGCCCCTACATAAGTCTCGCTAAGCGATCGCTTACGCGATAGCCAGGCGAGACCTAAAAAGAGGGCTGTCAATAAGACGAGCAGTTGTGCAATTTAGCTATAAAGGATAAGCCTCTCTTTTCAGCCAATTTGGTAAGTTTCAGCCGTGGTAGAGGTCAAATTACCAGATGATTGGCAAAAATAAGACTGAGGATGCTGAATACATGGAATTCAGCCGAACCTTCTGTACTGTAAGAGGCAAATCACCTCACGCCTGTTTCTTTAAATTTAATACTGCACTCCTGACGAGTTGCAATCAAGAAACCGGTCCAATGCTACATCAGCTGTGCCCATGTATCGAGTTTCAGGATTGGTCTTTGCAGTACAGAGTGTGTTTTTGTTAACGATGATTGGTGTTACGGCAAGGCGGTATTTGCGCAACCTACATGTTTATTGTCTGCCCATGAGTTCCACCTGCTGCTCTCAGTTTCCAAAATACTTAGCGGAGACACACACACAAATTTGCACACTAAAATGTGGGGAACTATGTACAATATCCCTTGACCTTCCCGGGCAGCTCTGTACCCCCGCACACCTGCTCCCCTCCACTCTCAGTTTACTTTCCCTCCTAGCGCCGTGTGCAAGGTTTGCTTCACGCTGTGCGTTATTTAATACCTATATGAAGCGCCTACACTGCCTTCTGGGCGCACCTTGGCTAGGGTTACATGCTTTGGACTACGCTTGCTTGGTTTCTCTGCTTCTGAACAAATAGCACTCACCTGCGGGCAGCAGACGGGGGGAATTAAATTACATGGGGTGCCGTTGAGCTGCTCTCTTTCCCAGTCCCTGTCTCTCTGGCCTCTGAGATGCCTCAGCCTGCCTCGACCTCGCCTGCCCTCAGAGGAGTCACGCGCACTTTTTCCCAATGCGCATGAGCATCACTACCAGGCAGCAGACCCCAACCTAATAAAAACAGCGGCACGCAGACGCGGAGGCCGTGACATCTGCGCGCGCGTCTACATCATCATGGTCCGGTGACAGGTCAGGTGGTGTTTACAGTTTAATAAATTATAATGAGTAGGACGGCGGCCTGCCGCCTGATCATAGTAGCATGGCCTGCCTGTGCTTCCTTAAATGAAATTGATTTGAAATCGGCCGGCGGACACGCGTCGGACCACCAGCATGAGAATCGTTGTGCTCACCAGGCCTCAGTCAGGTTGACAGGCGGCCTGATTGTGCTTAATTTAGGTTTTGGTCACTGTGTTCTGTTGTTGGGGCCGATTTGGACCGACCGTGACTCGCGATCGGCCCCAACAACAGAACCGGCCCCCTGTCACACCAAACCGGCCCCACACCCCATCCAGCATACCGGGGGATTGCCCGGTGCCCGGAATGACCAGTCCGGCCCTGTTGCCATCACAATCCCACCGCAGACCACAATGGTGACTGTTCTCTGTTTTAGCTCTGACAGTCATTCAGTGTAACTTTCCACTCAGCATCTTTGTACCATGGCCGCCCCTTTGAACCCAGAGTGCCCCGTTCATCTTCTGCAGTTGTGTTTTTTGCGCAGATCAGGATGTTTTACAGACAAAAATAACACTTCAGAAATAGCGTAGTGTTGTAAAAACACTTAAAATAATGCAATCTATATTAAAATATCGAAATGTAGACAGCTCTAGGAAGAAATGAGAGATGCTGCATGCAATAAAATCAACTACAGGCCTTCTGCCATCATCATTTCACTGCATAATCCACAACCTCTGTCTTGGACTCTGCTGCCTTCTCCTCGGCATATGTCGAGCTCTGTTCTAGAACACTGAAAACGGCTGAGGAACCATCTATCTTCGTTGCATTCAAAGTCTTACGAGCTTTCGGGAAAGTCCCACAAATAGAAGAAGAGTAAGAAGTCGAAGAGGTCTTCGACTTAATTTCGTCTTTCGAAGTCATTCGTCGAGACGAGGGAGCATTGTCATTCAAGGCCTGGCTCCACGGTTGGGCCTGCACCTGGCTGTCTTCACACCTCCCCTAGTTTCCTGTAGCTGGGCGACCCCTGCCCATCTGTGCAAATTTTATGAGGCCATGCACCTCATACTTGGGCGGCCCATCCCCACTGGCATGCCTTCCGGCCCTTGTGGGTTTGGGAGGGGCCCACACTGATTCCCCGCTGATTGGACCTCCCTTGGTTCCAGTTGCGCCCCTCAGATCCACTGATGGATCTGGGCTTGTGCCAGTCGTACCACCTTGACCTTCCCCGCCACCGGTCTCCATGTCAACGGTCCAGGGGCCGCTGTCTCCATTCTTATCCCTGACTCCGACACAGAGCCGGATGGGCTTCTTCCGACGCGGACTCTGGTGCCAACTGGAACCATTCCCTCCAGGCTGGAGCCTGAGCCCTATTCCTATGAGCTACGACTTGGGGAAGATTGGGAGGGATCACTGGATCCTGAGGAATACCAACTCCTAGACCCTGACATTGACTTGTGTGCGGAATTGGCAGATACCAGCGGACTGTACACCTCTTCAGATACTGACTTGGTCTTTCCTGCTACGGTGGCAATGTAGGAGGGTGCCACATTTGCTATGGTGGTGAGGAGGGCAGCCGAGGTCCTGGACCTTCAGCTGCTCTTGGTGCTGGTCAAGACTAAAGTCTTGTTGGAAGAGTCACCCCGTGAGAGGCACTTCTCCCATTTAACAAAGCCCACATGGACGTCCTAATCAGGTCCTGGTCCAAGCCCCTGCATGCACAGGGGCTCCTTTGAACAGGATAATTGCCCACCGCCATCACTCCGTTACGCCCCAGAGGACTCTTCTTTCCTCACCCAACACCCCACCCCAGAGAACTTAGTGGTCCAAGCCTCCACTTCCCACATAAATCAGGAGTATTCCCTACCATTCCACCGGATGGGAAATTCAAGAGGCTGGACACCTTAGGCAAGAAATTGTTTTTTTCCGCCGGCCTGGCATTGTGGTTTGTTAACACAGCATACCTTTTAGGCTGTTACTCCCAGCCCAGGCCATACTCTATGGCTGATGGGAGGGATGCAGCTAAGTTCACAATCGTAAGAGGGCTGGATACGATCCGTTAGTTAGGGTGGTTTCTTCGGTGGCCTTCAGGCGCCGTGCCTGGCTGAGGACAACTGGCTTTTCACTGGATGTCCAAGCTTCGCTTATGGACATGTCCTTTTATGGCTCCCTTCTCTTCTGAGAAGAGGCGAAATCTCCATTGGAGAGCTTCACGGACATCAGGGCTATGGCCAGGTACTTGCACTTTTCCATGGGCCCCTGTCATGCTCAGTCCACCTTTTTATCCTTTCTTCGCCACTGTAGGGGCTTTCAGCCGCGCCTCTACCCGCCCAGCCACCAGAACCTGCAAGCTCCCACTTTCTGTGTGCCCGAGGATGTGGCACCCACAGACCTCGTGGGTCAGATAGCCAGAGGTCAGGCCAGCCCACCACCCCGCTGTCAGCCGCAGCTTACAACCGTCTTTAGTTTGCTCTCCAACCATCCTGGGCAACCAGTGATGGCATGATCTGCCATCACCTGCACCACTGGAGGTAAATAACATCAGACTGCTGGATTCTCCAGATTGTCCAGGTGGGGCAAGTCCCTACCCTTCGTGATTACTCCTCCCTCGATGACACCCTCTTATGACAGGCTGACCATCTAGCTTTACTTCACCAGGAAGCAGCAGCTGTCTTGGCCAAGAGAGTTCTAGAGAGGGTGCCATCATCAGAAGTAGTCATGGTTGCTATTCCCACTACTTTCTGGTGCCCAAGAAGGACGGAGGCCTTCGTCCTTTCCTAAACCTGCATCCTCTCAGTGGGACCTCAACCTAGTACGCCCCTTTCTGATGTGCACTCCTTTTGAGCCACGGCATAACTGTCCTCCAGGCTCCTTATTATCAAGACGGCCTTCCTAGTGGCAATCACATCTGCCCGTAGGGTCAGTGAGCTCCAGACTTTGTCATCTAAGTCTCCATACCTAAACATCTTCCCAGACAAGATGGTCATTCGCACTCGAGCTTTCTTTCTAACAAAAGTTGTCACTCCCTTCCAAGTACGCCAGTTCATCACTTTCCCTACCTTTTACACTCCGCCACATCCCTCTAAGGAAGAGGGGTGACTTCATTGTACCTGAAAAGAGTGTTGCTTTTCTACCATGTCTTTTCGAAAGGGTCCCGGGTGGAAAACCAACTCTTCGTGGGTTATGTCGGAGCAAAGAAGGGGAAGGCTGTATAGAAATGGACAATCTCCTGATGGGTCACGCTCTGCATTAAAATCTGCTATGCACTGGCCAAGAAGCAACCCCTGAGGGTTTAGCATGCTCATTCCACCAGAGGTAAGGCTGCGATCACTGAGTTAGCATGTGGAGTTCCGGTCCTGGACATCTGCCAGACAGCAGCGTGGGCTTCCCTGCCACGTTCACTACTGGCTGGACAGTCTGGTCCTTCAAGATCAACAGTTTGCTTGTTCGGCCCAGTAGGACTTTTAGTGAGAAACGGTTCTGCACACACACCTCCAGGGAGGTATTGCTTGGGTTTCTGTTGTAAGGGAAGGAATCTGCCACTAGAAGTCTCTATCAGATGAACAAATTACTTGCCTTCGGTAACTCCTTATCTGGTAGAGACTCTATCTAGCCGCAGATTCCTTAATCCTCATCGCTCTGCAATTGGATGATCGGGGCTCTAGTTTTCTACACCAGTGGTCCATGTTCTCCGTGGCTCCATGCTCCTAGAAAGTTGCAGAAAGAAACTGACATCAGCACGCTGGGGTGGTGACTATATAGGCACGGCGCACGTCACTTCCGGTGCAGATGACGCCGAATATGCACCGCAGAGCCGAGCGACGCCAACTACTGGCGCACAGGGGTACTGTTCATGAAACCTGTCCGGATCTAGTCTGATACCTGGAGATAATACTAAGGTAAGAATTCAGCAGCTAGTTAGTTTCTACCAGATAAGGAGTTACCGAAGGTAAATAACTTGTTCTTCACAAATCAGGTGGTGTGCAATTTGAGCATCTTGGTTTGCCAACTTACCTTGGTACGTCGGGCCCCATATTGCCAACTGTATACATTCATCAAATGGTCACAGAAAAGGACCTACGGGAAGACGAACCGATGACGCCAATGTGCGATTGAAGGACCGATACGCTTAAAAAGATGGGACACCACGAAGAATTTTAAAATCGTGTACCCGATTCGGGGTCCTTTCCAGATTTGGATACGGATGAAATAGGAATACCTTTGTGACCTTTATAAGATATAGTACTGAAAGATATATGGAATACTTCTGAATAAATACCGGATGTATTGTGGCTCTGTCTTACATCTAGAAGGACTTTAAGGTGTTTTCTGCGGGGTATCGTCACATAAGAAGAAACTGTGATTACTCCCTATAGCAATAACAGCAATTATTGTAAGTCAATATTATTCCTTCATATAGAAATCCCAGGTTTTGAGAACCTGCGATATGAGAAGTAGCGGGTCCTGATGAAGGTGGTCTCTACGTTTTCTTATGCCACCGAAACGCGTTGACCAAGTCTTTTTGGAAATCCTACAATTATTGTAGTAGCTCCCTCTTGGGGGTTATAAAGACTGTTTTACAACTAAAAAGCGCTAATTGGGACAACTATTGAGATCTATTTACAGGATGTGTATGGTATGTGGATGTATGAAAGAATAGTATGAATGTTCAGTGTTCTCTTCCTGGGTTCTGTTTTGGAAAAATAAATTTTGTATTAGGGAATTGACATAAATAATGTGTAAAATATAATGATGATGTCATAAATGAAGATTGATTTATACGTGGGAAAAAAATGATATTATAAAAAGAGGAAAATACAATAAACAGGAGTAAAAGAAATAAATTGAAGTGGTAAATTGGTGTTATTTGTTGGTAAGCCCATGTTGACTTAGATGTTCTATCAATATTTTGATTAAATATAAGAAATTAGAATACAGGTCTTGAGGGAGCATTACTTGTTAGGTTGTTTATTTCTTCCCCTCTTCTCCCTGACCTTTTGGAAAAGTATTTTGTTTAGAGGGGGTCCCAATATTTCTTGCATCACAGAAAAGGAGGAAGCCAAGTCCATGGATTATAAGGTAACAGGTTCCGGGTGTGGGCACATGCCCTCTGGCTTTTATGTTGCTTTGTGTTTGGCACAAATACACAATTCAATCCTTGTATCGGAGAGCCACATGGAAAGGAAGGTGGGAAGGGAGAAACATGAAAGAGAAACCTAACTGCCTTTCTTAACATCTGCTTTCTAGAATCAAGGAGTCCATGTGCAGGTTTACATATTTTATTAATTTTGCTCAGTAACAGCTGTGGTTCCATCCTCCACTGGGCATGATGTCCCATAAAGAAATAGATTGCCATTGATCTGAGAGGCTATTTCCCAGTGGTATTTGTGTAAGGAGAAGAGGGACATCTTACTACTAATAATTAGAAATAGGAAAGAAAAGTACTTGTAATTTCAAAGGATTATCATGTCAATCTCAGCCCCATATCCATACAAAAGGCCCCTGATCAAGCCACTTAGAAACAAATAATGCAAAGTATAAGAGGCACAAATCTTGCACCAGCAGATGAAAATTCTAACTAACAAGACAAAATAAGGAAAAGTAACCAGCAACTTGGAATTTGTACTAGTGCACATTCAGATCCTGTAACTAAAGGGCATTAATAAAGGCCAAAAACCGCTTGTAGAACTTCATCAAATGCATGCAAGAAACAAGAAATACCACCAGTCCAAAGGTTGCCAGAGAAAGAGCAAATCAAACAATAGGATATTTTAAGAAGTTGGATTATTATTTGATGTGGGTGACTACTCCCCTCAAGGAATAATCGCAACCCTTGTCATCGTGAACCCTCAAAGTCACTAAATCAACCGGCGCTCAGCTCCCTGGTAGCTATGGAATAGAGCAGCACCCAACGATAATGAAGTCAAGATGCAATACGATAAAAATCCCATACAGAATTAGAGGAAAAGAGTACAATTTATTAAACAAAATGACACCCAATGACAAAAATCCAATAATGGAATGCGGCAAAATGAATTAAAAAAACGATTTCAGTAGAAATAGTGTCTAAAAGCACAAAGCTCCAATGGTAGTCAGTGGTTGCAGTAGACTAGGATAAAGGCGCAATTTGAGGATGACTGATGGCGCATGGGTCTTACACACCAACTAGGTTCATCCTAGTCAAAGGATTTCCCTTTCAGCTTGGTGCGTTATGGCACAATCCGCCACAGGAGTACAATTCTAGGACCCTGTGGAGGTGCGTGGAGGCACACATGGTATCCGTCAGCTGCCACCAGCAGGGTGAAGTCCAGGTGCTGTGTCCTAAGGTCAGCCGGGCACTGCCAGGAAAAGGCTTCTTGTAACTTGTTGTTTCCCTGTAACTTGAACACAAGGTTAGCCTTAAGACCCTTACAACTGGGAGCATGTCCAGCCCTCCAGGCTCCTCTCCGGTGACAGACAGCAAGCCCGGTCCTCATCTTCCGCAGATCCAGACAATGTTCTGAAGTGGGTGCCTGGATGTGCCACCTTTAAGCCTGGCACTAGCTACTGGGTGGGAATGTCTCATGCAGGGGCGTAATCAAGGAAAGGGACCTCTGTAGATTTTAATAACGTAGTAAGAAGTGATCCAGAAATGGATTCCTCTTTTGTACTTCAGTATTTTACAGCTTTTAGCAATCCGGCAAATTTGCTTACCAACACTGTTCTAAAAATGAATCCAACTAAAGTATTGGAATTTTAAACCCACCTGACATCACGATGACATGATCAGTCTTAACAGTTCATCGTGACCCTGAGCTGCCAGACATCACCACTCTGCCACAAGCTGACGCTTGCTCTCCATGAAGTGTACGTTGATGTCCCATGTCCAGTGTTCAAATGAACAGTGAGCCTCTAACCCATCGACTCGTCTTCGGCTGCCTCTTACGATATGGATTTCCAGAGCACACACGTATATTGATGACATTGTACCATTGCCATGATTGCTCTCACACTGTCTCTTGGCACGCAGGCTGACGTTTAAGACGCCCTCCTTTCCTTCCTTTTTCCAGGCTGGCAATGTTGTGACAGGAGAGATGGTGGAGGAACTCCTGCTCTCGGGCGCTGACATCATCAAAGTGGGGATTGGCCCAGGTATGAGAGACCTTCCCTTGTGACACTCTTGTAAACTGTGTCCTGCTCTACCATCTTTGGCCCAGAGTCTCCACACCAAGATATATCCAATGTGACACTAATACACTTTTCTCTTTGTGCACAATTCACACTGTGACCTTTGCTTTTCTCATGTACAGGGTCCGTTTGCACCACACGTACAAAGACCGGCGTGGGCTACCCTCAGCTGAGTGCCGTGATTGAGTGCGCTGACGCCGCCCATGGATTGCAGGGCCACATCATCTCGGTAAGCGGTCAGGGCTTTGACACAAGGGACCTTCTTGGGTCTCGCATCTAAAGGTGTTTGATGCAATATCTACGCATCTTGGGGGTCTTCATTGAGATTCATAAATCTGGAATATCGCCCCCCTATTTACAGCGTGCTAATATAATTTTTTGAAAAGAGTAATTTCTGTTTTAAAAATAAAATCATTTTTTGAGCTAATACATTTTCTTGTTTAAAACCAAATGTTGACATATCTTCTATCCTATTTTAAAAGTGGAAGGAAACCTGGTGCTCACTCACCCAGATTGCAGTGTCAGCCGGGTTGCTTCGCCGGTTATGTTTGTTTTACTTGATGTCAGAAATTCCACCTTATAGGCCGCTTTTGAAGTACACATTAAACTTGCATGCTGTCTTCGAAACCTATTATTTGAATTGGCTCCTTAAGGCCGACATACAAGAAAAGCTCATATGATTTCAGGACTACTCTCCCTGTTGCAGAAAATGTGGACCATATAAGTACACAAAATAGGTACACCTGCCCCAGTATAAACCATTCCGTACTTGACACCTGTCCTAGACACCAAACAAGCAAGAATATATTCTTCATTGGAATACCATCCTCTCTGACCTAGAAGATTACAAAAAATGTCATCCAAGTAAACCCGGAGTGCCTTGCACATTTCTTCCCTGCTGGCTTTGAAAATGTCTTCTTTGCCCATCAAATGTGAGGCTCATCTCACCTCTCCAGGAAAGATTTTATTACCAATGGTCTCCGATTTGAAACTGGGAGATGTTGACACTGACTAAAACATTCGTACATTCTCTCTTGGGGAGTTCCCTTTCACAATTTTGCCACATTTCAGCCCATTCGGCCAAGATTTTACCAAGTTTAAAAAACATTTGAAAACCTAGTTTTTCTAGCTGTTGTGGTGTTTCTGTGCTGGCTCGGCGCCGAGATATATCTCCGGGTATGATTTGTTGCGCTATTACAAATAGAATTAACATAACATGACAGTGGATATCTCAATGGGATAGGGGGCTCACGTGAATCTAACAGTTCAAGTGACGTGGTTAAATAGAGCGAAGACTAGCCACATCACGGTGCTGCAACTGAGGGTCATCCATCTAGCCCGTATGATTCATACATGCAACACAACAGGCCATTATCTGAACAAGGAGGTTGTAACAAGAGTCATGACCCGCTTGAGGGAAGCTCTGCAAATCACAGCAGTTTACCCACAAAGCATGTGAGCTCAGCAGAACTTCCTTTACTGGTAAACAAATAGATCTGAAGTGACAGCCTGGTCACAGACATGTTCAGTAAGTGTGGTACTCACCAAATCGACCTCTTTGCTCTAGGAATTACCTTTAGATGACATTTATACTCCCAATGTTTTGATCAGCTTGTTCCTTTCATATGCATTCTCACCCTCCCTCTCAATCTGAAAGTTCCCATCAGATTCAAGCAGACCACGATAAGGCCGCTCCTCATAGCTCTGGACCTGCTTAGCTAGTAATGATGCCTGCATCTGTTTCAGCAAGGAGGAGCTCACAGGAGATCACCGTGATGTCCTCATCCTCTCCCCAGAGTTCCCTGTAAGTCCTCTCCTTAGCCCTTTTGTTGCTGAGCTTGCTTCTGAGTATATGCACTATGATTACCTGAACCTTTTTCCAGTATGGTTGAACATCCTGAAGATAACCAAACACTCAGATGAGAATACGTGCACGTAGAAGAGTTTATGTGGCCAAATGTGACTAATACATTTAGCAGCCTTAGCAGCATTTAGAAAATTCCCACCTTAAATGTCTCACTTTATCATTCTAGTGATCAAAGATTTTTTTTTTTTTAAGCGTTAAAGTTAGAATCTCCTCCAGTGAGAAGGCTACACCCATGCCATGCCTTTTTGGAAGATAATAACCGGTCAAAGTCAGTTTGACCTCCATTTTCATGTCTGTACAGATCAAGACTTTATCGTTTACTGTGATTGGAAAATAGTTTTTCTAGTAACTGTCACATAAGTCAGAAAGCTGAGTGAAATACAGGATCTGTAAATTTCTAAAGATAAGGAACCCCTACAATTATTTTTCTCCCTGTGTAATAAATCAGACGATTTGTCTTCCAGTGCATATCTTCAAATCCTACTTCTCCAGTCAAGAAATCACTTTACGCTTTTCATATTGAAACAGCTATTATGTGTTGGTTGACAAAGCGTCAGAAAAAACAAGACACCTATTTCCTAATACGACCTATTGGTGCAGGCTAAGTTATGTCTTAGTCATTCATTGCGATGCGTTACCACAAGCTGCTAGAACAGTCCGTGTATTTGCTACTGATTGCTTCTATTTCCTTACCACATTTGGCACACTAGTAGGTCAAGCCTACCTGCAAAACTGTTTTGTCACTTTATCTATTTTATTTTCACTGTTCCACTCTGTTCTTTTATTGTGACCCTCCACCATCTTGGATAGTGGGATTGCTATTCTATTTTGTGTTTATAAATATCAATGGAGATTCCATGATTCAGAAGTAAAAGTAACTTTTCCCATACTTCTATTTCACCGTTGCGTCTCTATTTACTGAATTAAGTAACCACTCCTTCCTCTTCCTCAATAAACCTAAAGAATTGCTATCAGGTCAGCGATTAAGATTCTTTTTTTTCTCTGGACTGACTGACTTGACACAGCACTAAACTCTGGGACAGCGAAGCACCTTAACTTTTTTATAGTAACCGTGTTAAAATTCCTCTTCGGCCAAGTGATTCCCATCTGCTACATTTCCTGCCTCTCCTCCCTTTCAAAACAAAAATGCAAGAAGGTGTTTCCGCCTGAGTTTAAATGCATCTCTTTTATTTTAATTTTGTTTCATTTTCAGTGAAAATACTGATAATTATCCAGTATTGGGGTATGTTTCATAGATTCACATGCCTGAATCATTCCCCATCGTCGTAGTGGGAGTCCCACAGTACATATAACAAAGTAGTAAATATTTTAAAACCATAGGCTATCATGGAGGTACCCATGCATTCCATAGCCTATTAGCCTCCTTTTACAAAAAGGGCCAAACTCAAAACACAACCAATCAGAAGCCGACACCCTCTAGAACCTTCCCAAGAGAGGCTGAATCCCTCAGATTTTCACTGCACGTCATGTGTAAGGGAGTCTTCCTGACCTCTGCTCAGTTTCTTCAACTTTTCCAGATAAGTTTATTCCTTAAACTTTTGATAAGAATGTCTGACAAAAAAGGATTGTTTAGAGCTTGCAAATCCTGTGGAAAGAAAAGGGTGCATGTGGATGATACCCACAAAGATTGCATTTATTGTCTCTATCCCAACCATGAGACAAGGCAATGTAAAATATGCCGCACTTTCTCTACAAAAACCTTAAGAGATCGAGAAGGAAATCTTCTATTGTGGCTAAAACTGTTGAGAGCAACACGTCCTCCAGATCTCATAAGAGGCCCAGGTCGCCTGAGAGTCAACCTGAGGAGAAAAAGCAGCATTCCAAAGGCTCTCACCTGACTATCGAATCTCAAAAGCAGGCGAAAAAGCCTAAGGTCTCCTCAGATTGGGGTCCCTCATTCTTCAGGGACATCAAAAGGAAAACAGGACTCTTCTAGTCATTCTAAAGGAAAAATCAGGCACAAATCTTCTTCGGCGTCAAATTCACCAGCGACGCCTATTACTTCATCAACGACGACGACAGTGACTTTATCGTCGTTGAGACCGTCGACGGCGTTGACTACATCTACCGCAAGTGTCCAGGGTTCCATTCCGTCGACTTTACCTCTATCGTCGACGATGACACCGTCAACGAAGACACCACAGATAGAGTTCATCGTCGACGAAAATCTCGTCGGTGGCAAAAACACCGACGACGACTCCATCGTCAACGACCCCTCCATCGTCGGCAGTCCCTCCGTCGTCGACGACCGCTGCATAGTCATCGACAATTCCACCGTCTACGGCTATATCGACGACGTCTCCGTGGACGACAATAATTCTACCGTCGACGACAGCTTCGTCGACGAAAACTAAAATTTTGTCTGAAGGTCCTTCAACTCCATACCTGCTATCTACGCAGCTGGAATTTAGGACACCAAGGATTTCACCATTACCTTCCAGTCATCTTTTGGATGTAGAGGATTCTGAGGAGGATGAGGGCCAGTTTGGGACTGCACATAGCCTTCTGAGCTCAACGACGATGACTATGACGATGAGGGTCAATATTATCAACACTAGCCAGTCCCTCCTGTAAAGTACCACCAATACAGATACTTTGAACACCACAGACAACCGCCTGCTCAGTTTCCACTGACACTTGTAGTAGACCTGCAAAACATGTTGGCGGATTATAAAAGGAGGTTTCCTCCTCAGTGTCAGTGCCCCCGCCTCCGCCTGTAACTCCTCCAACACCGCTACCACCGCCTCCTGCCACACCCAGGTTAACACCACGACCCGTGATTACTATGCCTCCCAGAGATGATCCTGCCTCCTCTGAGGAAGAGCCTGAGGAGGTAGAAATCCATGATCCTCCTCCGCCCACTGACGAATGGGACAATTATACAGCACCAACACCGTCCCCCCAAACTCATCGTCCTTCACACTCCTGTCCAGAGGATATTGGAGGTTTCCACAATATTATGGACAGAGCCACTACCAGATTCCACTTACCCACAATTGTAGAGCAATCAGACTGTTTTCTGTACGATTTTAAACAGAAATCTAGGAAGACAGTCTGGTCAATACCAATAATTGATCACATTTGGCAAGAGGGTGTCAATGTGATGAAAATGCCAGCTTCTGTGGTGCCCGCGCTTCCGAGACTTGATAAAAAATATAGGGCCCCAGAAGACTCCTGCATGTCTCACGGGTCATCCAAAGCCTGACTGTGATTTCACAGGCAGCCCAGAGGCGTTCATAGAATCCTTCTACTCTCATCACATCTCCACCGGATAAGAATGGTCGACGTCGCGACTCCATCAGAAAAAGTTTTTCCTCAATGACCGCAATCACTGCAAGAGCTTCTAACACTCTATCCATATTGGGACAATATGATAGACAAATGTGGTCCGATATGGGGACAATGAAAGACCATCTTCCGGATGAAAACAAAGACTAATTCAATAAGATACTGGTGGAGGGCGAAAGAGCAGCATCAGAAATAATAGGTATTGCAATGGACATTGCCTCTACCAGCTTCCGGCAGCTAGCGGGCGCGGCCGTCCTCGGGCGCCAAGGATGGCTAAGGGCAACAAGCGTCCGGCCAGAAGTACAGTCAAAAATTCTGGACCTGGCCTATGATGTCGACAGCCTCTATGGGGCTCACATAATGAGGCTCTTACCGCAATTAAAAAGGATACAGATACTGCCAAAGCGCTAGGTACACTTCTATACCGTAAGGTACCCTTTTGGAGAGCTTGAGGCTGTGGTTTTTCAGGATACAGGGCAAATTACCAACGCGCCCAGACTTGTCAGTCTTACCAGCCTCAGTATAAATAAGGAGATCAGCAGCAGTCTTACCGCCAATCTGCAACGGCTGGTTTCTCTAGACACGGCTCCAGATGAAAGACAGGGGCACAGGCCCGCGACTCCAATCGCAAGCAGTGATTTCAACAGGGTACCAGTTGCATCTCCCTTCTCCTTAACCGGTGCGAAAATGTCAAAGCATATTCAACAGTGGCGCAACATCACATCTGACAAGTGGGTCCTAGATCTAATCTCTTATGGGCACTCTTTGGAGTTTACCCAAATACCTCCCAATACATCTACACTCCCACCCCCCACCCACCCAGGGGATCGCACCCCCCTCGTCTTCACTTACGCAAAGATCATGCTCCAGAATGGGGTTTTAGAAAGGTCCCTTTTCCTCAAAGGAGGAAGGGTTTCTACTCCCGCTTTTTTCTTGTTCGCAAAAAATTAGTAGAGTGGAGGCCTATCATAGACCTCAGGAAACTAAACAAATTCATAAAAAGTCAAACATTCAGGATGGTCATGCTATCCGACATCCCACGATGCCTCAACAGCGGCGATTTCATGACTTCATTGGATCTAGAAGCCACATGTTTATTGTTCACAGTGGCTGGTACCCACTATCAATTCAGAGTCATTCCATTTGGCCTCAAATCAGCCCAGGAACTTTCACGAAGTTTCTGGCTCCGGTGGCAGCAGCTCTATGGAACAAAGGTCATCGGGTATTCCCATACCTAGAGGATTGGCTGCTGAAGGCCCCATCAGCTCGTCTAGTAAAAGCTGCAACAGACTATTCTTTAACCCTGTTCCAGAATCTAGGGCTCTCAATAAATTACCAAAAATCATCCTTTCACCCAAGTCGGATACTGACCTTTCTGGGAGCCAGTTTGAACACCGTTCAAAACAAGGCCTTCCTCTCTCAGGAAAGACAACAACGACTTCAAGCATTGGCACTCAAACTTTCCAGAGAAAAGTGCATTTCTGTGAGAGTGTTCAAGTCTCTGCTGAAATTATGCTCTCTTCATAATGAGATTTAGTGCCACTAGCTCGCTTACAAATGAGGACACTCCAAGAGGAATTACAACGCCAATGAATTCAAAAAACCAGATCGTTCGACGATGTGGTAAATATAACACCACATATGAAGGAGGCTTTCCAATGGTGGGCACAAGAAACCCATCTATCCCAAGGCCTATCCTTTCTCCCGCTTACTCCAGACTACATATTAACAACAGATGCCTCTTTGGAAGGCTGGGGAGGGCACTAACAAGACTTGCAAGTTCAAGGGAAGTGGTCCACTGCTCAACGCCAAATGCACATAAACAGGATGGACTTGGAAGCCTTTTTTCTCTCCCTTCAGGCTTTCCTGCCTCGAATCCAGGGATCATCGGTGTTGAGCTGCATGGACAACAACACAAGCATGTTCTCCCTCAACAAGCAGGGAGGCACCAAATGCCTATCTCTCTCACAGGATGCCCAACAGTTATGGAACTGGTTGACACTACACCAAATTTCCCTAACAGTGGGACATTTTCCAGGTCTCCGGAATACCTTGGCGGACGCTTTGAGCAGGACGAACAGCAGTTGCCACAAGTGGGAACTGGAATAGAGCCAACTGGACAGAATATTAGCACTCTTGGGAAAACCAGGGCTGGACCTGTTTGTGACCCAGATCAATTCAAAATGCCGATATAATTGCTAGATCCTGTGCTGACCGCACCAATAAGACTTACAGACTAAAATGGAAGCGTATTTGTCTTTGGTGCGAGCGTAATAACGTACATCCTTTCCTCTCTGCTGCAGAAGAGGTTTTGCCTTATTTGCTTTCCCTAGCGAAATCTGGATTGGCACACTCTTCAGCCAAAGTTCATCTCACTGCTCTATCTGGATCTGGACGATCACCTAAATCTCTGTCCTTATGGTCCTCAAGAATTGTGCAGCAATTTATGAAAGGACTGTTTCGAACTCCACCCCCAGAATGGCATTTAAATGTGGTATTATTTCAACTGCTAAAGCAACCCTTCAAGCCCATCCATAAGGCAGACATTAGGTACTTGACATGGAAAGTAGCCCATCTCTTGGCACTCGCGTCTGCAAGAAGGGTTAGCGAGATACAGGCTTTCACTATATCCCATCCTTTCCTGTACTTCACTGAGGAAATGGTCATTCTTAGAATGAACCCTAAGTTCATCCCTAAGATTCCCTCTCAGTTCCATTTGAATGAACCTGTCGTGTTGAGAAGTTTCTTTCCTAATCCTTCAACGCCTGCAGAAAGCGCGCTCCACACTCTGGACGTAAAGAGATGCCTTATGTTCTACTTGCAAAGGACTAAAGCTTTACGCAAGTAGGATCAGTTATTCGTAGCATTTGGACAAAGCTGCCAGGTTGTTGCAATTTCTAAAGCTACTTTCGCCAAATGGATAGCAAGCGCAATTCAATTTTGCCACGACAAGGCTGGTAAGCCTTTATCAAGACCTGTAAAGGCGCACTCCACTTGGGCAGTTTCCACATCAGCTGCGCTATTTGCCGGAGTGTCACTTGAAAAGATCTGTAGAGCTGCAACGTGGAAAACAATGCACACGTTTACGCAGCATTACTGCCTGGAGTCTTCACAGCGTGCCGAAACATCCGTGGGACAGGTGCTACGAAGCCTATTTCAATAAAGGTAAGCCTCCTTAAACGGAGGACTTATTAAAAAAGGATGTTGCAGATTGAGTTATATATGTATTTATGGTTTTTCTTAACTAATACCCGTAATTTATGCTCTGTTTAGTATTCAAGTTTTTGCGGTTAATATTAGCATTACTTTGAAGACTATTATAGAAAGTTGTATATGTATTCATACATACTCATATGCTTATGTGTGTGTATATGTGTGTGTGTGTGTATGTATGTATATATATATATATATATATATATATATATTATACACACGCAAAGTCCACAGTTACCCAAAGGTGCGGGGCACACTCTCCCATCAGCGCATTCAAATTCAGGCAAGGAACAGGAGCATCCAGCACCAGCAGCGCCTGGCGCGTTTCGGGCTACGTCCTTCTTCTGAGGCTTGCTGCTTACTCAATGTCTGCCAACAAAAGGACTCCAGAAATACTCCCATATTTATTCAGATATTGCACTCGGGTGAGCATAATAACCACAGAGCCTTCTGGGGATTGTGGTCCTTAACATAAAACCCCAGTGGGTCGCCAGTAGGTAGTTGTAGTTAGGACCTAGTTTCCATAGGAGAAGCGTTTTTTGTTTTCCTAATAACTTTGGCGCCGGTTAATGAATATTCGAGAAATTTTCAAAACTAGTGGCCCGCTCCGGTCAGCTTCTGTCTTGGAAGTTTCGGGGTGATTCGTCAAGCTGGGGCTGAGAAAAAAGGTGGGTCCCAAAACCCGTTTTCCCCATGTAAATTTCTATAGGAAACTTTAGATAAAGCTACAGCCCGAACTGCTGAACAGAATTACACCAAATTTGGCAAAAATGTAGATCTTGGTTCAGAAAGAACCCTTTTTTTTAAATGGTGTAAATCCGTTCAGTAGTTCCTGAAAAATTAGAAAAAGAAAAGGTTTGACATCTGTCCTCCATAGCAAACTTTAGACAAAGCTACAACCTGAACTGCTGAACGGAATTAGACCAAATTTGGCAAAAAGGTAGGTCTTGGTTAAGAAAAAGCCCTTTTTTTAGGTCTCGCCTGACCCAGCGCATGCGCTGGTCTGGCGAGACTTTTTGAGAGGGATCCAAAAAGTGCTACCAGGCCAGCCTAGAGCTACAGTGCATGTGCGCGCGCGCCGCGCTTGACCGCGATTAATTCCACTTTCGCAGCCGCACGGCGGCTTTGATGTTTGATCGCGATCACTTTCGCGGCCGCAGGGCCGCTTGGCATAGCCAATAGGTCTCGCTTTTGGGACCTTTATAAGCATTTAGTTATGCAACTGCTGCATGGCTAAACACTTTTAAGGTCCCAAAGGCGAGACCTATTGGCTATGCCAATGCTTGTTTTAAAATGGTGTAAATCCGTTCAGTAGTTCCTGAGAAATTAGAAAAGGAAAAGGTTTGATATCTGTTCTCCATAGGAAACTTTAGACAAAGCTACAGCCCGAACTGCTAAACAGAATTACACCAAATTCGGCAAAAATGTAGATCTTGGTTCAGAAAGAGCACTTTTTTTTAAATGGTGTAAATCCGTTCACTAGTTCCTGAGAAATTAGACAAAGTTTCGATATCTGAGCACCAAGGAGGGTTCGCAAACCCTCCCGGGCACGAGCGTCACTCTGATTGGCTGCCAACACTCCAAACCAGGAAGTGTTGGCAGCCATCTTGTGGCTTGGTAGAACCAAGTCACAAGAAAACAGTAAAACAAATATAAACAAGCATTTGCAATGCAATAGATCTTGCATTTGCGAGAGTTTAAGCTATTGGCATTGCAAATGACAATGCCTTTTTATTTCTGTTTTGAAAACCAACACGTAAATAAAAGGCATTGCCATTTACAATTCCAATAGCTCCGACTATCTCAACTGCGAGACCTATTGCATTGTAAATGCATTTTTAAATTATGTTTTGCAGTCCAGATAAAAACACGTCTACCAGTTAAAACTGGCCTCTAATAATGGATGTTTTTACTGCATATGTGGACACCTAAATACATATTTACGTGAAAAAAATAACTATCGGTGTGATGGTTAAATACAAATATCTATAACTATTAGACACTAATTTACCAGGTTCAAGATGCAAATAAAAGCGAGTGGAAATCATCCAATAACAGCATAGTACGATTTCAAGATACTCTAAATTCAGCAAGTGAGTCAAAAATAAACAATTTCAGCTATCAAACGACAATTGATAGCAGGAAGTGTAAATAATACACCAGTTGTCCTCCAGATGTGAGGGGTGAAAGGTCAAAACGTGACCCAAAAAAAATGGGACTTGCAAAAATAGACATGCAATAACACATTTAAACAAGAGTTGCAAATTAGATACTTTGAGTTAAAAGTGAAACACTGCTCATATGTAGGTCAATATCTTAGATTTAGAACAGACTGCATAAAGAGTGACTTTGTTGAAAAAAAGGATCAAATGAAGGATTAGAAGTAAAACAAGCGTGCGCCTCGTGCTGACAGTAAAAAAAAAAAAATGTTTTTAAAAAGTTGTGCAGGCTGCGGGAGAGAGAGGAAGAGGGGTGCACCCGCGAGTGGTGCGCATGCGCTGGGGAGAGCAGTCTGCTTTTATTCAAAACACATACTCGTGCTTGTGGCGCGCCGCTGCACACTCCCGCAAGGCGTATGCCGCCACAAGCACGAGTATGTGCTTTGAAAAAGAGCTGCACGATGGCTAAAGGTCTCCTATTCAGCGCATGCGCGCTGCGTAGGCGAGACCTAAAAGCAAGAAAAGGGGGCAGGGTATAAACACTCTGACCCCCTAGGCCTGCTCAGGGGGTCTCACAAGGACCCCCAGGGCCAAAAAAAGCATTTTTAAAAAATAATTTCAGCGGAATTTGCGTTGGAGTGGCGAATCCTGCCAAAATTATAAGAAAAATGAAGCCCCCGGGTGGGCCAGGTCCCGCGGGCATTGTCAATAAATAATAGAGAGGGCCCGCGGGGGCCCCTGCAGCCCCGGGGTCCGGCACCTCCCCGGGGTTATGTTGATTATGTGCGGGTGGCTCGCGACCCCCCCCGCAGCCCCATCCACTGCCACCTCTCTGGGGCTTGTTAAAAAAACTATTGCGTGGGGGGGTCCGCCACCTCCCCTCATTAAATAAGGGTGGGGGGGCCTTGCGAGCCCCCCCAAGCCCTGGGGACCGTCACCTCCCTGGGGCTGTCAAAATTAATTAGTGTTAGGGGCTTTGCAAACGTTGGAAGCCCCTCCTAGAGGCCTTGATAGCCCCGGGGACCGCCGCCCCCCCCCCCCCCATTACCAGTGTATTGTGGGCGCACGAGTTCTAGGTAGCTCAACTAACTATAACAGGCAAATTTCTCTGGTTTTATATGAGTCAAATGTCCAATTAACTATAGCGTCCCTGAAACCTATGGTTTTTTTCAGTGAATTTCTAAGGTTTTTTTAAATGCTAATTCCTGACTATAATGTCTGTAAAACCTATGGTTTTTTTCAGTGAATTTCAAAGGTTTTTTAAATGTTAATTTCATATGTTAATATTTATAAAACCTATATTTTTTCTGTAATATTTTGCAACTCTATTATCCTTCTTTTTTTATTTTTTATTTTAAAAAAATTACGTAATTTTTTATCTTTCAAAAAAAGTGTGTGTGTGTATGTGTGTGTATATATATATATATATATATATATATATATATATATATATATACATATATATCCAAACGCTAAGACACGGAAGTCTGGAGCTTCTGACGTGGCGGTCCTGGATGGGCTCCGTTACCCTTGTATCGCACACGCACACTTTCGCAGTTCCGAAAGTAATACCAGGACACTCAGGATTCTTTGAAAAGGATTTACTGGGCTGTGTAACGCCTCACCAACGCGTTTCGCTTGATAGCTTTTTCACGGTGAAAAAGCTATCAAGCGAAACGCGTTGGTAAGGCTATCTAAATAAGTTTAAAGTGTGTATGAGAGCAAGCGAACATCTAAAATATTTTCCACATTTTAAATATTTCTAACTGTAATAACCTTATGGTGAATATATTTTCTCAAAATCGCATCGGGTGCGGTCTCCTTGCGCGCTCGGTGCGCGCTTGCCATGTGACCTTAAAAAAAAAAAAAAAAAAAAAAAAAAAACTTGTGATTGGTTCATAACATTTCCCATTGTAACAGTTGGAGGACCCCACCCATTTTAGTCATTCTCTCTACAGCGTTTGATGAGACACCTCTTCTGCTTACAGAGCTTTTTTGAAAACTTTTTTACTGTGTACACATATCTTCTAGTACACACAACATGCAACGATCATCTTGAGCAATAATCATGCTCTGTACAGTAGCCTTCCACGTGTGATAGCCATGCATCTGAAACGTTACATCAAAAAACAAATGTGTGTTACACGATGCCCCTGGTGTGTGTGTGTGTGCGCATATTGTGATGCCTTTCGGCCTGGGTATTGGTGGCTTGAAGGGTTATCATCAGCCACGGGCAAAGTGCACATCCTAGATCACATGTGACAAACAGTAAAGAGTAATGTGTAGATTTGAGTTGCTGTATGCTCTGTTGTCAGGCTTTACCAATATAATAGTGTCATATGTGTGACTTTCAGATTAACGTTTGACATGCATTGCTTGACTTGAATGTGCGTTATCACTGTGTATGACGTAGCCTCACTACTGATCCTCCCTCCATCCGAGTACATTCACATGTGTGCGCTTCGCGATAGCAACACTTTCAATAATACCGCACACCATTGACATGCGTGTCTGCGCATATCCACAAGCTTCACAACGACATGTGATTGTCCATTCAATGTTTTCGGACAGCATCTCATTGGCTATAGTTGCCGCCCTCCCGGTACATGCTACATTAATGTAAATTGCGGATTGTGCGATGTCAAAACTGCAACAGGGACACACATGTACACTTCCTGCCCAGGCAGGAACTGAACAACGCCCAGGTCCCCGGAATAATTATTCACACCCCTACGCTGGCCTGGCGTACGCAAGCCCAGCCCACTTTGCGTATGTTTTAATAGGATAACGACTACGCCACCTGTCCCAGTTCTTCCACACTGCTTCAGATGATGTGGCCGCATCCACCTTGCATATCACAATGCGCAATTAACAAAAAAAGGGATCCATGAAGTGTACATCATCCTGGCAATCAAAACTACATCTGAATTGTGAACCCTACTGTCCCTCGTGTTTGGACACAAACCAATGACAGCAGGTGAGCAGTGGGGCTGGGTGCACAGGGGCTGCAATTGAGCGCGGTGCTGCGGAAGGGATGGGGTGCATCACCCTGGGTGCACAGGTGGAAACAAGCGATGTTGCCGTGCGTGCGTAATGATGTGATCTCTGACCTCATTCAGTCACACCTCTGTCTCATTGTAAGGACCTGCTGGACGTACTGTAGGCCTGAGCCAGCGGGCAGCGCTGCCCTACAGACACGTGGCATTGGCTTTTAGGACACTGTAGTGAGCTCCTTACTAAGTGTACATGCACACAGGCTCCCACCACTGCATTACACGCGCACATTATGCTTCTAGCATGCGCTCTGTTCATTTGTATGTGAACGGTGGCATAATATTATTATTATTCTCAGGCACTCCAACTCCTCTTTGAACCACGATTACCACTAACAGTTGGTAGATTGTACTTCAAGAAGGAAGGATGCACTCAACTGGTGTTCTCTCTTAAGCTTGAAATAAACCTTCATTTACCTTAAGACGTTTCCACCATTATATTATCTCTCCCTTTTCAGACACTGAGTTAGTTGCACGAAAAAGCACGCAGCAGGTGCTCAACCGGTGCTGATGCTCTGGCCTTTCTGACGCCTTCCATCGTGGTATCAAGACACCGTCCCAGACCGGAGACCTGCTGTGCCACCCTAAGAGCGGCACCCCGGAGTTGGAGCTTGCACCGGCACGTCGTTGGACACACCGGTTGTGGCAGGTGAGCAGTGAAGCCTCGGTACGCAGAAGCTGCAATTGAGCACAGTGCGGGGGAAGGGGCTATGGTGCAACAGCCTGGGTGCACAGGTGCAGACAAGCGATGTTGCCGTAGATAATAATATAATCTGTGACCTCATTCATATCTCCGTTTCATTTGAAAGACTTGCTGGACTACACTGTTTCTCGCGGACCCCAGCATCCCAGACACACAGGTGACGGCAGGTGAACAGTGAGGGCTGGGTGCAGTACGCCGACGCTCTGTCTCCTCCTCCCTCTGTTCTTTTGACTCTTCTTCCCTTACTCCCTTCCACCCACTCACTCTCTGTGCCATTCTCACTTTCTTCCTTTCATTCTGACTAACTTTCTTTTTAGGTCTCGCCTAGGCAGTGCGCATGCACTGCATAGGAGATCTTTAGTCGTCGTGCAGCTCTTTTTACAACGCACATACTCGTGCTTGTGGCGGCATGCGGCTTGCGGGAGCGCGCAGCCACGCGCCACAAGCACGAGTATGTGCTTTGAAAAAGAGCAGGATGCGCAATCACGCACCCGCTCATCGCCAGTGCACTCACTCAAGCGCCTTTGAGCACCACTCGCCTGCTTTCTTTTATTTTCTTTTAGCGCGCGCGCACACACACAACTCTCGGGCTTGTTATTTACAAATTCTGTTTATTTTGATGTTTTTAGAGCGCCTAGGTGGCCCCTTATGAGAACTTCAGGGCGCGTGCTGGTATTTCCTCTTTTCTGATGCCAGCTCATGAGCGCGGCTTAAGGCTGCCTCTGGTCTCATGGGGTGAGCCAATGGTGGTGAGTTTTAGGGATAGAAACCTCATACTGTGAGCAGGAGCCAGTGTCACTGGGCAGGGTGCCTTGGGTCAGAGGGCAAGGAGCCTTTAGTCTCGTGCAGAGGGTGCTTGCTTGAAACATACAGTGCACAGGGCTTTAAGTGGGCCGGATCCTTCCTGATTGTAGACCTGCCAGCAATTAACATGCATTTGCAATGCAATAGGTCTCGCATTTACGCGAGTTTGAGCTATTGACAATGCAAATAACCATGCCTTTTATTTTTGTTTTCGTTTTTTAAAACATCAATAAAAGGCATTGTCATTTACAATGCCAATAGCTTAAACTCGCGTTAATGCGAGACCTATTGCATTGCAAATGCTTGTTCTCTTGGACATGGCACACATACTTATGTTCCTTTTTTCTCTTGCAGGTTTTGTACGCTGCTTCCGGAGGAGTCCCAACCACTTCTTTCATGTTTTACTGTTGTTCGAATGAAGTTACGTTTCCATTTATTTGTGTTTTTGTAATAAACGTTTTTTTACCAATAAGTGAGTGTATGGGTCTTCTTTTTCTGACAACACTTGTCTGTAGTTTATTGTGAAAATCGGGGGTTGATAGGAGGTTATGAGGGAAAACATTTTTAATTTTGCGGTGCACCTACCAAAAATAAACCAACACACTATTACATAAATGAAGCCTGGGTAATTATACAATGGCAAGAGTTCTATGAGTGTATCACTTTATAACACCATGAGTACTGCCCGTGTGATTTCAGAACCAATAAGGCACTGCCTAGGGCCACAGAGGCTTCAAGGACTGGCGAGACCCACCCTGCGTATTTAAGTAAAGCCCCGGAGGTTGCCGATTCCCGGTCTTGACTTGGCCTCGAAGACCCCCGAACAATTCGTAAACAATACCCGGGGAGGTGTCGATCCCCTAGTCTGAGAAACCTCTTTGTGCCCTCCCGCGCCTAATTTACATATGGGATTAAGGTCTCCAGTGCTGCAGAGACCCCGCAATGTAATAATAGGATTGACCCCGGAACATTACCCACCAGTGGGCTCATTTAAATGAACGGGTGAGACCCCGCGTAATTTTTTTTCCCTCCATTTTTACCATCCAGATCCACTTTATTGAAGCGATACGAGGTTATCCTCCTCTTGCTTCAACGAGTTAAACAAGAATTTACTATCACAGGGTGGAAGCAGTGCTCCCGCCCTGTAATCGCAAACATAAATGTCTCGTGGATGCACACCCCGGGACATTGTATGACCTGCGCCTGGGAGGTGGCGCTCCATAGGGCCATGATGCATTGGTTAATGCGTAACTACAGAATTAGTATAAACGCATACTAACACTACTTGCCCACATGTAGTACAGCAACCAGAGTGTAGTGAAGAGGCAGAGGAAAACCAAAATCAAAAAATATAAGTCCTACCAGAGGTAGGTTCACATAGTTCGATCAGCTGACTACCCTGGGATGAGTCGAAATGGCTTCACCAATAAAACGTGTCTTCAGCAGAACGCAAGCAAGATCAAAATCTTGGTGAGTGCTGCCTTCTTTTTATCTTCTCCCGCTCGTCGCCATATTTATATAGTGAAGAGAAAGACAGCAGTGGGTCCGATAAGTAGATTTATTGCAGGAAAAGAAGACCGCTTAAACGGCCACCAACAGGACCAGACAGCAAGGCAACAGTCTTCTCCAGCACCGTGTACAAACTCCCCAAGATTCCCCTCATGACAGCCCTACATTCTAACATTACATACTTACATTATAGTATCATTACATACTAACATTCTACTGTGACTTACATTGGAATACTACACAGAGCACATGACTTTACAGCAATGAGCTCATGGTTTAATCCCCGAGTCTTCAGACCAGTAGGAGTGAGTAGTTTGCTTCCCACTCCCTGTATAGTATGAACGCATACTAACACTACTTACATAGTTATACTACAGCGGCCAGTATGCTACAGCGCCCACAGCCCATCACTTTACAAAAATCGGGTCGGTTTGATCCCCGAGTCTTCACACCGGTAGGCATGAGTACTTCGCTTACCATGTCCGGTATAGTATAAACGCACGGTAAAGGTCAGTAGTTCGCTTCCCACTCCCTGTATGATATAAACGCCAACTAACACTACTTCCACAGGTATCCTACAAACACCAGAGCACATCACTTTACAGCAATGACTTCACGGTTTAGGTTCTCGGTTTCATACCAGAGTGTAGCATCTCATCTCAGCACCATGTCACTCTGAGCAACACCGCACTTTCAGACCGGTATGAGTGACTACTTCGCTTCGCACTCCCCCACAGAGGTTACAGTGCTCCTATCCTCCTGTTTCCTACTCTTTTCACCCTTTTTCCCCCTTACACTAACAAAATGGCTGCCAACACTTCCTAGTTGCAACCGCTCGCACCGCTCGCAGCCAATAAGCCGTAACTCGTGCTTGTAACGCGTCAGCCAATCAGATAGCAGAATTCCCAAATATCGATATCTGTAAATTTCGATATTTCTCCAAAACTATTGAACGGATTTACACCAAATAAACAAAAGCGTACTTTTTAGACCAAGACCCTTCTCCCTGCCAAATTTGGGGTAATTCCGTTCACCCGCTCGACCTGTAGCCTTGTCTAAAGTTTCCTATGGAGAAAACACGTTTTGGGACCCCCCTTTTTTACTCGCCCCTCCATCCCTTGACGAATCACCCCCAAACTTTCAACATAGCAGCTGATATGAACAAAGAATTAGTTTGGAAAATTTCATGAAGATTCATCAAATGACGGCAAAGTTATAAGCAAAACAAAAAATGCTCTTCCTATGGAAACTTGGTCCTAACTGTAACTACCTACAGGCGACCGCCAGTAGGTAATGTATACATGGACGAGACGGCTTACTATCCTGATTCAGGCATGTGAATCTATGAAAGAAACCCCAATACTGGATAAGAAGTAAGTTACTTACCTGTACCTGCAGTTATCCAGTATTGGTATCTTTTATAGATTCACATGCAACCCACCCTCCTCCCCGTTGAGACTCCTCTGTATTACAGTACTAATCACACTTGTACTGGAAAATCTGAGGGATTCAGCCTCTCTTGGGAAGGTTCTAGAGGGTGCAGGCTTCTGATTGGTTGTGTTTTGAGTTTGGTCCTTTTTGTGAAAGGAGGCTAATAGGCAATGGAATGCATGGTTACCTCCATGATAGCCTATGGTTTTTTTTACTATTTACTACTTTGTTATATGTACCGTGGGACTCCCACTACGACGACGGGGAATGATTCAGGCATGTGAATCTATGAAAGATACCAATACTGGATAACTGCAGTAACAGGTAAGTAACTTAATTCTTATGCCCTTTAGAATGACTTTGGTCTGTACATCAAAGAAAACATTCTATATTTAGGAATTTAACAAACATAACTACAATAGAAATCTTAAGATTACAAGTGGCAGCATTTAAATTTTTTACATTAATGTTTTTGTGAGAAAAATGTGCATACTCCTCCAGTCCTTTCTCTTTCTCCCTTAAGTAGAAACTCGCGCAACACTTCTAAAGAAACATGAAGAAAAGCACATTGTACATACATATCATTGTAGAAATGCCAAATTAAGTCTCTCCTCTTGTCAGTTCCAATGCAAAATCAACTGCTGTGTGAAAAGTTATAAGCTTTCATAAACTACATCGCTTGCCATGCCCATTAAAAATCAACTCTATCGCCATGTGCTCAGTCCCATGAATATGTGAAGATTGAGCGCTGGTTGTGCCGCTATTCTGATTTTAGGACTTTGTCTGTGCACTGCATTGATTTGCATGTGTGCTTGTGAAATTTCTATTAGGCAAACCGGGTGTGTGGGAGGAGGTGGGTGGTAGTTGTGGGGAAACAGGGAAGGAATGTTACTCTGCAATAACCACATGTGCCAAAGTCTTGCACGGGTGCATGTCTAACCCTTGCAAGGCATCCTGAGTTCACCTTCAGGGGAGAACTGCATGAACAAACTATTGCGTTACTGGCTGCAGGCTTTGTTGGTGAAAGGTTGTCCCGCATGCTCTAGCATGATCCTCATATACAGCTGTGTAACATGATCTCATGTCGTTGTCTCCCATAACTGGCATTCCAAAACCGCTACAACCATCTCATAATAGTGAGCTAGAAGCAGTCTAACCCGTATCCTCTTTGTCCCGCTCTCTTAGGATGGTGGTTGCTGCTGTCCAGGAGATGTCTCCAAAGCTTTTGGTAAGGTGTCCTGCTCTTTAATTGTGGCACCTGTGCACGACATCCGCAATAGTTAGATATCCTGAGATTGGAGAAAGCTGCCTCCTCCACTCAAATTGTAATCGTGTGTGTTGATCTCTAATACGTCTCATGTAGCTTTTAAAGGAGTCGTTTGTGTAGGGTATTGTGCTCTCCCTGTACTGCGTTGTGGTCTTCATTGATCTTAATGCCCACCTGCGGCAGCTCTGCCCATGTGTGTATATTGGCTCCCCGTGCTGTCCTGTGTTCTCCACTAATCTTCTTGTCTCCTAGAAAAGAGATTTTCATGTCAAATAACTGAGTGCGTGCTGTTCTATTTTCTCCTCAGTCTTTGTGCTTTCCTGGGGCAGTACTGTCTATGTATGTGATGTTGGCTCTCCTTATACTGTTCTGTTATCTATGCTGTTCTCCCTCAGGCGATCTCTATTGATGTCTGTAAGCCCTGGAAAGTCCAGCCTACGTGCAGGGATCCCGGAGTACTTTTTCCAAAGTCACATTTTGTTTAATATCTTCGCCTTACTTTGGAAAGGTCAGGAAGTACATGTGACACAAATGTATAATGTGGCAGCCTAAAAGGCTGTATTGCCAATCCCATTAATTTACTTTAAAGGCGGAGAAAGATACATAAAGCTTGAAAAGGAAGAAAAGTGATATTTTTAAAAGCGTCCTTCACAAACCCTTTTGATTTTCTTTGAAAGCGAATGAATGGGAAGGGCATGGCAATGTAGCACTACTAGAGGCTGCAGCTATGTGCAGGATGACAATGGACACAGCATCTTTAAGGGCAACTTTAAGGTCAGTGTCCCATCATGCCCTGTAGGTGAGAGTTAACTAAATTCTTTTTTCTGGCTCCTGCTGACAGGATCTTGGAGCACTGAACTTGGCCTTTGTGATGCCTTTTTCCTCACAAGAACACCTTTTAAAAATTGGCTCACTCGACGTCCTTTAGGACTTAAAGTATTTTTCTTGAGAGAAAATGGACACAAAAAAATAATAAAATACATCTCTTTTTTTGCGAAAATGCTCAGGATGTGGCAGAAAAATTCCTTTAATAGATCCCCACCGGATCTGTAGCTGATGTCTGCCAGAATGTTATGATCCCCGGAGGATGTCATCACTGCAATTCCCTCTCCAGGTTCATCTTGAGAGACCATGAGAAGATCTGCTTGCATCTCCAAGAAAAAAGGCAAACAAGTCTGGAATCCCTTTCTGGGGAAAGATCTGAGGGGGGTGAGGAGAGGCTCTTTTTACCAGTGCTCCGGTCTTGTTCTCTGAGGGACTTTCGCAGAGAGCTATCCAAACGGAGAAGTCAGGGTGAGAAACAACGTCTGAAAACCATCATCTCCAGTCAGCATCCAGGACATCGATATCAAGAAAAGGTACACTGCCTATATGCTCTCTGTCGAAGGTTGGGTCGATGTCGAGGACACATGCAACCCGAAGAAGACCATCGACATTAAAGGGTTCATCGACGTTGAGACATCATTTGATTTCGATCCATGCTTTGCTGCGGTAGAGAGGACAGTGGAGTGGCTTTCAACGATGAAGGCACAAAAACATCCCTCTGAGTCAGACTTTGAGTATTCCAGGGTGTATTCACTTTTTAGACTGGTTTCTCCCGTCCTCATACTGGACTCGCCTTCTCCTCTCCCATTATGATCACCTTCTCCACCTCCACAGGCAACTATTATGACTCCATCACTGCTGCCACTGGTAATTCATGCTGAATTTACTCCAAACATGGCATCTTCAAGGGTTACACAAAGCGTGCAGCTTGCATATTCTTCTGTAGGACCCTTGCCATGATGTCCCAGATCTCCATCCCAACATTCCAGCCATTGTTTTAGGTCTGGGTCTGAGCAAATGGACATCCACAGTTGCGACGTACGCGGGATTTCACATCCCGATCGTGATCGTCAAGGAATTGCCACATGTCAACATCTCTGTGAAGATTCTCTACTACATTAAGTGACTCTTCTCCCGAGAGGATATTACCTGTGAATGACATCAATCCTTTTCAAGAACTCTTCATAAGAGGGGCAAACAAACTAAATACCCCTCTTCCAGCTACAACATCCTCCGCACCTATTATTATTGCGACATTGGACCAAGCTTGTTTCTCAAGGCTTTTACTACCATTGGTTCTGGGTCTCATTGAACCTGCCATGGAACTGGTTTTGACACTAGCCTTTAAAGGCAGTGCCTTCTCATTTTCAAAAGAAGTGCACCACTAAACCGGGATCCATTGCCCCTGGATACTCCTTTCGATTCTGTCATTGTATCAGCCGCTCGTAAACTTCACGCCACTTCTCCTTTCTCCACAGTACCTCCAGACAACGAAAGCAAAAAGCTGGATTCGGTGTTAAGGAAGGTATGTGGCACTTCTGACACTACTGTGAATTGAGTTAGCATCACGGCCCTCCTAGGACCATATGATTGGTTGCTCTGAGACTCACTTCGACAGTTCATGGACAACGTTCCAAGACTCGGACGTGAAAACGTCAACGAAGTTCTAAACAAAGGTACAGAGTTATCCAATTAAGTAATAGCACTGCTGCGGATATATCTCACCTCTCACCCGATGGCCTTGCTTTTACGTTGTTCTTCCTGGCTAAAACTCATGGGTCTCAAACTTGACGCACAGTATTTTGAATCTCCCTTTTTCGGGGAACATATTATTTGGGGCAGACAAAGCAAACCCAAGGAGATGATGGACGGAGCGCTGAAACTTTTCAAACTTGCTTTGTTCGGCATAAGTTGGCAGGGTATGCCCAGACGTGGGTCCCTTGCTCACTTTGGCACTGGATTCAAGGTAGCCTGGCTGATGAGGGCTGTTAGCCCGCAACCAGTCCCAGGATGCTTGTTTCTGGTCCAGGGAAGACATGGCTTGGCAGTTCGGGCTGGACTGTTCCCATGAGGCACAGGGCCAAGACTGATTTGCGTATAGCTGTGTCTGAACTGGGGTGGCGAAGTGAGCTAGAGAACGATGATGGATTCAACCCAGATCTGTGACTGGGGGTGAGTGTCTGAAAAGTTTCAGCGCTCCGTCCATCATCTCCTTGTGTTAACATATTATTTGGGTAATAAGGCAATAATAAGATGTCTGGGATGAAATCTGAATTTGTCACTCTGCTAGTAGTCAGTTTGGAGAAAAGAAAGGAATATAGAAAACACCCCTACAAACCATATGAATGTCGATATCACTCTCCAAAGCTTCAAACCCCTCAATGGCATCAAGATCAACAACAATACCACCAGAGGCATGATCAGCAGAGAAGTTAGTCCAGAGGCAGAGGACGTCGCCAGCAATCTGCTCTAGCCACTAACCCTACCACTGGTGGCAAACAATGAGTTCCTACTTTCTCTCTTCCGTTACTCACTCCTGTAGGGGGAAGCACATCTTAACAGTAGAAATACATAACCAGCAACAAATGGGTTGTGAATATTGTGCAAAATGGATACTGTCTCGGGTTCAACTATCCTCCAACAGCAATTCCACAAAAGAAGTCGTCCACTTTTCATCAGGAACCCTTCAGCAAGAAGGCTCCATCCTCTTGCGTAAACAGGCTGTGGAGAAGGTCCTGCTTCTCACAGAAATGGGAATTAATTCCCATTCTTTTCTAGTGAAGAGAAAAGGGCCAAAGAACACATTCAGATCCAATCTAGATCTCAACATGGCAAGTAAGTGGATTTATAAAGAAAAGTTCTGAATGTTGTCTCTGCATCGGATCCACTCCCAACCCATTAGGGAGATTAGCTGTGCTCGATTATCTCCAAGATACCTATTTTCATATACGAATAGCCAAAACACATTGTAAGTTCCTGAGGTTTACAGGTGAGGCTCACATTACAAGTACAGAGTCCTGTCTTTCGGGCGAAAGTCTCCACCCAGGACCTTTTTCAAAATGTGTGGTGGTTGATGCAGCACGTCTCTAAAAAGTGAAGGTTTTTGTCTATCCCTACCTGGACGGTGGCCTGATCAAGGCTTCAAAATATCAGTAAGTGTGCCATCATTACAAGATTGCGGTCGTCCCCCTCAACCAATTCAGTCTACACGTCATTCACGAAACATTTATTTCCATCCAGTACAATCTCATCATTACCTCAGGGCAATTTAGGTACTGTAAACACAAATGTATTTCTATCTGTGTATCTATCGATCCTTCAGAAAGTTTGCAATCTGAGGAAAACAGCCTATCCAAGAGCGAGGCAAATATCTCCTCGAGGTTCATTGACATCCTGCATCTTCCTAGTACCACATGCACGGCTGAATGAGTCCTCTGCAAAAATGTCTGGAGGATCAATTCTTTGGCAAATGGGGAGACAAAGTAAACCTAACACATGCGTAGCAATTACACAGTTGGTGATGACTTGAAATCTGCTCAAGGGCATGTGTTTTCTTCAAGACATCTGAATGCAGACGAAAGTAACGGATGCCTCCTTATCAGATTGAGGAGCTCACATGGACCCTCCTCAGATTCAAGGCACCTGGTCTACGAAGAACAGATCCCTCTCCTAGAGCTGAGAGTAGCACACCTAGCACTGAAGATTTTTCTTGCATCTTTTGAGACAAATTCCATTTTGTGTCAAGACTATACAACGACCATATGTTATCCGAACAAGCAGGGAGAGACTAGATCCAGAACCTTGTCCCTGGAGGCTCGGACAGTCTAGAAATGGCTAATATCTAGAAGTCTCTGCTGTTCATCTGCCATGCACCCAGAATGTGTAAGCAGGTTCTCTGAGAAGAAGTGCTCAAGAGAACCACAAATCAACGATGCTGTTTTGCAAGTCTTCTTTTGCAGTTCGGTTTCCCTCAAATAGACCTTTTTGCAAACGGAGAAAACAAGAATGCCTAAACTTTGCCTCAGGGTTTTACCAACAAGGCATGTTTGGGAATGCCCTATGGATCAACTGGTCAGGTAAATGTCTCTGTGCCTTTCTTCCTGTGCCCCTATTGCCAACAGTAATTATCAAGCTGACTTATTTGAAGGCAAGAATGATTCTTATTACTGCGGACTGACTCTGTTAGTGTTGGTTCACAGATCTTTATCTATCTGAACAGCCAAATGGGAGGCGGCTGTGCAGGCCGGACCTTCTGCACTGGTTTGGAGGCCAGATACTGCACCCCAACCATCAATCCTTGAACCGGGCAGCCTGGCTCCTAAACTCATACAATATAGCCATTTGAAGCTCTTTCAGGAGTGCATGAACTAGTTGAAGGAAGCCAGAAGACAAGAGCTTCTTAGGCATTTAAGTGGACATTTTATTGCATCTGGTGTGCACAGAACAATATTGGCCCCATCTCCTTCCAAGAGGAGGCAGTGCTTCCATTTCTATGTTGGCAAAACTGCAATTTTCCTCGATTACAGCAATTCCTGCCCACAACAAATGTCCTTCACAGATTTTCGGTTTTAAAATTCCTGTAGTTAAGAATTTTTTTATGGCATTAAGAACGTTTTCCCCCCTTTACGCAGACCTCCCACACGGGATTTGAATATTGCCATTTCACATCTCATGGACCCACTCTTTGAGCATATACATAAAGCTTTCTTACAACTTCTTTCCTGGCTGCCAGTACATGTGCATGCAGGGTTAGTGAGATACAAACTCTATGTTCCCACAAACGTTACACAGTTTTTCGTACTAATAGGGTAGTAATGAGAGCTCACTCCAAGTTCCTCCGTAAGATGGACTCTGATTTTCATGTTAATCAAATCATTACTTAACCAACATTAAAAAAATAAAATAAATCCCTAGTCTCTGACAGGGAGGTCCCTCCACACACTTGATGTGAGAAGAGTATTAAAGTTGTATCTAGCCAAAACCAATGATTTAAGAAAGTCCAAACAGTTGTTGGTCAACTATGGCCCATTATGGACAGGGTTTGGGAAACAATAGCTAGGTGGGTAGTCTCTTGCATCCTCCTTCACTATCAGAAAGCTAACCGAACTTTACCAGGTACACTAAAAGTCCATTTAATTAGAGGGAAAGTGGCTACTTTAGTCTGAGGCAAATTTCTGGTAGAATTCCGCCGGGTAGCCATTGGGACTCGGTGCCTTTCCTGTAGGCATACTCTGTGCGGCCGAGAGCAGCTCCTCTGCTGGGACTGTAGCTTCCAGTGTGGTCCTATTCTCTTTCGAGAGCTTGAGGACTATCAAGTCACAATCATTATAGGGTGATTTAGGTGGGCGAAATTTCTATAGGGATTCGTAATAAAATGTGAAGGCATTCGTAAGGCATTTTGCCATTAGCTGCCCTCTGGCTTGGCACTAGTCTGGAGGCTGCCAACCAATAAATGAGCTTCCTCGACTTATCTCCAAATTAATATACACAATGTTCTGTCGTCATCAGTGCCACCCATGAGCTTTCCATTACTTTCTGTTTTAGTGCAAGTGACGGAATAGTTCTTACCTGTAATCCTAGTTCTCCATCACAGGAATCTCCATTAATCATATCCACTAAATAGTGCCTCTCACAAGCTGGGATCCTGGCTGGAGCACTTTTTCCAACGATCAAGCTAGTGCAACAGGCAATCTGCCAAAGCTGTAAGGATCAAGAACCTGTCGCAATTGGACATAAGGTAGGTATTTTCCAGATGATCCAGATTCCACTTCATCTAGAATTTCACAGAGTCAGGCCAGAGTTTTTTCTCCATGTGTCACAGAGGCAGCATGGATCCACGGACCCCAAGAATCTTGACCGCTACAAGCGTAGTGGATAGCCTGATGGCTCCAAGAGGGAGTGCACCAGGAAAAAAGAAAAAACTGAAAATAGAAAAGTCACTGCAAAATTGCACATGTGCAAAAGTAAAAAATTGTTAAAGTAACTAAACTGGCACTACCTCTCAGATTTGTGACCACCTTCCTCCTGCATCGACTTACCAAAGAGTTGAGCTAGGTCGTGGTTGATGGTTTGTTGGGTGTCACATCAGTGTCGGTCATTGCTATTGGTTGCTCTTTATTGTTCCCTGAGCACTGTTAAATTCAATTCAATTCAAATAGACTTTATTTGGATTTCAAAAACCATCCATAAAAGCACAGAACCAAAATTTAAAATACACAGTTTATCACTACAATTTTAAGCCGCAAATTAAAATAGCACATAAAATATAACTTGAAAAACCAACAATTGAAATACAATTATACAGTCTTACTAAACTGTACATTAAGCCATCATGCGTGCAATATATAAAAATATACAAAAATGTAACCACTATCTTTGTAGAGGTAAGGCAAATACGATGCATTCAATTTGTACAAAATTGGCTTTAAAGTGCGTGATGCATATGTAAACTAACATTGAGTTCGTGCAAATTGGCTTTAAAGTGCAAAATGCATATGTAAACTGACATTAAGTTTGTGAAAAATAGGCTTCAAAGTACAAAATACATATGTAAACAAAATCACTAAATTTTCAGAGACCTGCGTGAACATACAATTGCTTTGAGAAAGCCACTAACTCTAAAAATTAGTTCGTCCGATCCAAGCGTTAAAAATTGGCTATAAGCATGATTGTGGTCAATCAAATCATGTTTCCTGCAGTAGGGGGATTAGGTAATGTTTTGTATATTTCCTATAAAAACCACAGCCAAAAATAAAATGGAGCATACTCTGGGTTCCACCAAGATCACAAGGACAATGTAATTTTTCCAAATTTTTAGTGTAACCCAGTGGAAAACAAATAAGGTTTACAATGCTCCTGTCTCTAAATCTAAATAGTAAACTCCTGTTCCACCTGCCCAATTTTTTACATAAATAGGGCTGGGGTAGCGTCGGAGGTACAATATGTGACTCCCGGATCATTAAATAATTTATTGTGGATAGTTTCAGTGAGTCCACTCTTTCCCTCTCATTATAAAAGTATTGATAGAGTGCCCTTCTCACCAGGTTTTTATGGGAGCGGTCAATCTGTTCGGGATCTGTGAAAAGGTGACCATAGTTAACACTCACAAGGCTCCTTTCCACCGCATTTATCCAGGGGATTAAACTCGAGTTCTCACTTTTCAAGCAATCCATAATGATCTCACGGGAAAGGGAAGCTGCTGGGTTTTGCCAAATCCTTAACCAAAATAATGCAGGTCTGGCCCTTATAAAATCCTCGATGTAATGTAATTTTAGTTCTTTATGACATACGAAGGTCGGTGCACTGATAACCCCCCCCAGGATCTTCCAACAGAATCTATTCTCTTCTCTTTGTAATTCTGAGCAGTTCGAGAACCCCCAGACTTCTGCTCCATACGTTCCAGTTGGGAGACATTGAGTCCGGTAGATTTGTAATAGACTGGAAACCACATCTGCCCGACGTGGTTGACGAAGTGAGGTAACAGAATTGATAGATTTAGAAAGTTTGTTCCTCCCCATTGCAACATGTGTTTGCCATGAACCGCTATTAGAGAATAGCAGACCCAAATAAGGGAAAGTGCAAGTGCTTTTTAAAGTGTTTTGACCTATTGTAATCTTTGAGATTTTATAATTTTTAGGGCCGCAGGTCATTATAAAAGATTTGCTAAAATTAGTGCACAAACCTAGATCAGACATATAGTTAACAAATCCCGATATTAAAATGCGCAGAGCATTCGGGGTGCGGCCCATGAGGACCGCATCATCTGCGTAAAGTAACGCCGGGATGGGTCTCTGATTAATGATAGGGACGTCCTTTGTCAGGTTACATAAAGAGTTAGTTAATTCATTGATGTATAGTATAAAAAGCAAGGGGGCCAAGACGCAGCCTTGTCTCACCCCCTTGCCAATTAAAATATCATTTGAAACCTCACCTTCATTATTTATTCGTACTCTAGCTTTTAAATTACGATGGAGGTTGGCTAAAAAGTGGACTAGAGGTTCATCTAAACCATAATTTAAAAGAATAGACCATAAGCGAGAACGGTTTACAAAATCAAAAGCTGAACTTAAATCCATAAAGCCAAAATATAAGGAGGATTGTTTGGCTCTTGTATATTTAGCCATTAGGAGATTGAGATTCAGGCATTGTTCCACTGTACCAAGTTTACCCCTAAAGCCCAATTGGCAACGATGGATGATAGAGTTCTCATCTGCCCAAGTACTAATTTTATTAAATAGAACCCTTCCAAGGACCTTCAGGGTGTTATCAATCAAAGATATTGGTCGATAACACCCCGGGTCCATCCTATTTCCTTTTTTAAAAATGGGTACGATGGTACTGTTGGACCATGTCGAGGGGATGGATTTCTTACTCAAGTTATTAAAAAGATTACAGAGTAAGGGGGCCCAGAAACAGATGTTAGATTTTATTTGGTCAATGGACAAGCCATCAGGGCCAGGAGCCTTATTGCCGGCACTATTGTTGATGGCTTCCTCCACCTCCTCTAATGTTATAACTATGGTACTATCAGGGAAAGTGTCCTCGGTTGGATCTCCAACCGCGGCATAAAGCTTAGAAAAATGATTAACCCATGAATCACCTGTGATATTGCAGTTTATCGGGGTAATATTACTACCCAGGGCTCTCAAATCCTTTACTTCACTCCAAAACCCTGTTGAGTCTTTTAGAACAGCAGTTTTAGTTAGATTGTCCCAGTGGCTTATTAACAACTCCTCAGATCTAGCTTTTAGTGTATGTTTATATTTAAGACGTAATGATCTGACGAGGGACACATCTCAGGGATTAGCTTCCAAGGCCCTTCTGAGCTCTCTATTAGCCCTCGAACAATTGGTGTCAAACCATCTATGGTTGTTTATGTTGTTCTCTTTTATGGGTTTGGAGATTGACCTTTTTATAACTGCACATAAATCGCAAAAGGACTTGATTATAACAGTGCCGCCAAATGTTAAACAGTTAGCAATCAATAGAGGGTGATTCTTAATCACATTAACTAAAATCCCTTGGTTATCAATCCCTCTCCATACAATCCTTAGCCTATCTGTAGATGTAGTAATGTTTGAGGCCCTAATCTCATGTGGGCCTATAGGTTTTTTAATGGATTTAAGGTGAATTACTATTGGCAGATGATCACTATATGAACTGCTGACAACCTCAGATTTGAGTAACACACTACTGAGGAGGGAGGAAGTAAATATATAGTCAATAGTTGTTGAACTACCTCGGCCAATGTAGGTGGGAACCGGTGCTTTTTCCTCAGCAATTCCACCGTAGCCCATTACATCATCTAAATCCCTGCTATATAATAAGTCCAATAGTTTGGATCCTCGTCTACAAGGCGGGGATATAGAATGGATGTGAGCATTGAAATCTCCACCTACACAAATACCATCAAATTGGCCATACTTTTCACCATTAGCAATTTCATCAATGAAATTAAACAGTTCTAAAAAAATAGGATTGGGATGGTTAACGAAATCATTGTTATAAAAATTTATAAAACATATCTTTAACCTTGCAGCATATTTCACGGCTATCAAGTGTTTACTGACCACATTTAATTGTTCAATCTTCACATCCTTAGAAATTTTTGCCCAGATAGATAGACCACCACTGGGTCGCCCCATAGCAGGAGATGGTACAATAAGGTTATGACAGAAAAAGCCCTCCAATAATTGAGCACAAGTGCACCAAGTTTCTTGCAACATTACCACATCAAAATTACTTATCCAGGTAACCCATTCTTTAATTTTAATCTTTCCTGGGAGCCCAGCGATGTTCCAACTAATGATACTCAAGGTATCAATCGGTAAAATAATGGGCGAAGAAGGAAGGGCAATGGGAAGATCGGGGCATACTACATGAGGAGGTACTAATCTACCTGGGCGTATCTTATCGATGCATGTGAGATTTGGTTCTTCCAGAGGGACAGTACTAGTAACCTCATTGGATATGCTAGAGGATGTTGGTGGTAGTCAATCTAGGCTTCCTAAATCAGATAGGGCGGAAAATCTATTAAATAAAGGGAAAATAGTAGGGGCTGTTTGAAGTGGTCTATGGGGAGGCCTATAGAAATAACCCAGTGGAAGGAGAGTTATTGCAGTGGCGAAACTGACGTGAGTGTTATGATTATCCATAAAAAAATCTAACTGAGTTTGGGTGTCTAAAATTAATCACTATACAGTCCCCACTAATATTTTTGTACTGTGGACCCACCCAACACACCCGACGGGTTGATATAATTTCATTTGAGATGTCCCATCTTGCCCCTTTATGTTTGGTCAACCAATCGATACATTTGTTGTGTAATTGAGCCCATGACTCATTTTGACCTTCTTTAAGGGCAGGGACACCTGCTAAAACTAAAACATATGGGCTGGCTTCTGGGGGTAAGTGAAGTGGTGGCCCTTGATTATTAGTGGGTCTATTTTTTACAGGTACACCTCCACTGTTACTTGCACCATCCATGGTGATGCCTGTCCTGACTAGTGAGGTGGCTAATGGAATAGTAATAGCCTTGACATTTGAACTTACAGTTTTGGCCGTTGCAGTTCCTGCTACTTCAGAGGGGTCATAAGTTGGACCAATGTTCCGTACGGGTGGGGTATTAACTAGGCTACAGTTAGAGGAAGCATTTTTAGAAATAGTTGGGCCTTTGATGTTACTAGACCCAGGGTCAGCAATAACGGCCGGACCCCCCTCCCTCATACCATTGCATAATAATTCTAACTCCTTCATAAATTTCTCGCCCGAAGAGCATCTAAACTGATGATGCCTTTCCTTTTAGTTTCCTCTTTTTTGACAAGGTTTTCGATTTTATCTAGTCTCTTAAAAATAGTATTAAACTATTTAGCTATTTGAATTTCAACTTTTTTAAAAACGGTATCTGCAGTAGTTTCAATCAAGTTGCCATTGGGTTTAGATTGAGTATTTCGGTCGGAGAACTCAGTCTGCGTACAGGCAGAGTTGTCAATTCCCTCAAACGGCAACATGTAATCCCCACAATTGCCTTTGTCCGAAGCTGGAGGCTGTAGTCTGCATGCAGAAACAGGGAGTCTCTCAGAGCCTTTGTCCAATAATGATAGTGGAGGCAGTAAATCCTCAGTGTCAATTGGTGTTACTATTTCACAATCTTTATCTTTGTGCCACATACTCTGTGGGGTGGGTTGATTTCTGCAGCGGCTTGGTTGTTTCCTTTTATTTACAAAATTTTTGGCAGGGCCTCTCTTACGTTTTTCCCCTGCTGCTTTGTTAGTAGATGGCGTTGTATCTGTTTCAGGTTCCAATGAAATAACAGTGACAGGAACACTCGCCAAACTGGTAGCTCCAGGAATGGGGGCTAATATGTCAACTTGGACAGTTGGTTTGGTGACAACTACAGCAGGGGAGAGTGGAAGGCCATGATTAGAAGTAGCCTTTAAAGATTGAGAACATGGGGGAGTAATAGTAGATTGTCCAATGGACATCCTTCTTTCGGTGTCTGCTATCTCATTGGTAACCATAGTGAGGGCGTTGGTCAACAGTGTATCAAACGATATAGGCAACTCAATGGGGACAGCAGGAGCTACAGGTACGATCGTGTTAGTGCGTTTCCCCATAGTATGTTTAGTTACCTTCGCAGCCTGTTGTCGAAAGAGGGATGGCCCGCCCGACCGCTGGTGACCACTGAGGGCCACAGAGGGCCCGCCCTTTGCCCGGGCTTAGCCCGGCACGTCCCGCCCGCGTCCCGCGAAGCGGGTCTCGGCGGGTCTTAAATGCGCCTCCGGGCGCTGTGGTATCGTCAGCAGGGTGCGTCGCCGCCGCTGGGGACCTTGGGAACTGTGGTCCGGTGGCGGCAGCGCAAGTGGCAGAGGCTGAGGCAGGGGCTCCTGTCGTGACCAGCGCGATTCTCGGACTCCTGGCGGTGTCGGCGGTAGGAAACTTCCCCTTGTAATGTGCGATTGACTGGAATGGGTCAACAATCTGGTTACAATCTCCACCTGAGGGGAATACGAAATAGGACAACGGGGAAATGGCGACACTCAACGAGACAGGTCTCCCAAAACGGGAGTCCAGACCGGACCGCACCAGGGCGAAGGACATGAACGAAGAACCAAATGGGGAGGAAATCAATCCATCTCTTGACCATCGTTTCGTTTTCACCTTAACTCTGAAAATATACCTGTTCCATTTGTTGTCTGTGGAAATCCTGTTAAGGTTGCCCCAGTCTCTGGTCTAAGAAGGAAACACTATAAGAACCAGTTTGTAAATTTAAGGATTTTCATTGAAGCTTATAAATGCTAGAATATGGGCATCCCAGAGCAATGTATTTTGATGTAACAGAAAGCTTCTAAGTGTGCCTCTGGCCTTATAAAATTCTGTTAACAACATCATCATTTAAAAAATGTTTTGGTGCCCATTGCATGAAAATAATAGTACTCCAAACAACCTTGCAGAATAAAGCCTAATTTTGTTACATAGAAAATCATAGAAATCCTGCAGAAAATGTGGGGCAGCTTAACCAGAAACACACTCAAGCACAGAAGGCATCTACCTTAAAGGAAAGCTGGAGTCCCTCAAGTGCCAGAGGTGACAGGATGACCGTTCTTGCCCCATCCTCCAAAAGTCTCCTTCACAGGGAGGTAGAAAGAATGAAAATGGCACAGGAACCATAAGCACTTTTGTCATTGCCTCTCCTAGTCAGACCGGGACTGCTCCAACCTGCTAACATTTGTAAATGACCCTAGAGTGACTCCATGCCAAAGCATGAATTGGGGTTTAACAACTCTCCATTGTCAGTTCATGAGATGGTGAAGCATTTGATGTTGCATCACTCGGTCGTCTCACAGATCTTCGGCTTCAGTGCAGGAAATGTTACCTTCATTGTAATGCAGGTCATTCTCTTCACTTCCATTTATGCCACCATTAAGTACATCAGAAATTTGGAGGTAGTAAGTATGATACTTAATGTAATTAAACCACACTCTTCTGATGACATATATTCAGTTTCTTTCCTTCAATTCTGTGCGTTGGTGCCTGGCTCCTTATCACCTTAATCACTCCCCTGCATCTCTCTTCAGGATTATATCCTACTGAATGGAAGACTGGTGTAATTATTCCTTTATTAAAAAAGGGCACCTTGAATAGGACAGTAATAGAACATTACAGGACCATCAAGTCGCTGCCATGCCTGGGTAAATGTACGGAGAGCATTGTAGCAAAACAACTATCACAATACCTTGAATATAGTAAATATGTTCATTCTTGGCAGTTAGGATTTTGTCCTGCTCCTAGTGCAGAAACGGTACTTGCACTGGCCCTCGAAAAATTACGGCTAATTTGCTATCGGGATTACTCAGCAGCCATCCTCTTTCTTGACATCTCAGTGGCCTTTGATACAGAAAGATGAAATGAAAATTGGATTTATAGAGCACACAGCTACTCAAAAGGAGTTTCCCAGTGCTATTCACAATTAGAAGGGAAAAAGTCGGGTATTAAGTTTCTTTCTGAATAGCCCCTTGCCGACAGTTTGACGCAGGTCTAATGGAGGCTTTTTCCAGGCATGAGAGCCCAAAAAGGCCAAATACCAGCCTCCAGCTTTAGAGAGGGGGACACTTGGGACGATGATCTGGGCTGGATGATCACTAGAAGAACGCTAATTTCTTTTGGGGCTGTAGCGGACAATCCTGGTAGACCGATAACTAGTGCCAGGGTGATAGGCGCTCTCTAATTTCCTCAGTAGATACTGCGGGAGACCTGCGTACAAAGCATCGGCCTAATCCATGCTGGACATGACCAAGGCCAGGACTACAGTTTTCCTTGCAGGGACAGAGCGAAAACAGGTTTTTCACAGCTTCAGCTTGCAGGTTGGGAAGACAGGCCCCTTCTGGCCAGTACATTTTCAAGTTTAGGTTGTGGTTGTGTCCAAAGCTAAGAACCTCTGTCTTTTCTGTGTCGCACTTGAGGTGGTTGGAGCGCTTCTATTGAAATACTGCAGAAAAGCAGGGTTTAATGGCATCAGGGGCTGTTACTTTTCCTTTCTTAAAAGAAAAGAAAATCTGCGTGTCATTGGCATAGGAAATATTCTTGGCCCCAAAGGACTCAACCAATGGCGCTAGCGGGGTCATATAGATGTTGAACATCGTTGGGCTAAGGAGCGAGCCTTGGGGCACTCCTACAGAGACTTCCCTAATAAACGAGAAATAGGGGGGGAACACAACTTCCTGCCCCCTAACTTCCAGAAAAAATTTCATCCATTTCCATACATTACCGCCAATGCCTATACCATGTAAGTTAGAGAGCAGACTGGAGTTTGGGATCGTGTCAAACGCTGCTGACAGGTCAAATATTACCAAGACAGCCTTTCCTCCTGCATCCAAAGTGTTTCTGATCAGTTGTGAACTTTCCAGGAGAGCTGTCTCCGTGAAGAATTTCGGCCAGAAACCAGACTGGCTGGGGGGTTAGTAACTCCAAGTCAATGTAGTACGACAGCTGCCTGTTAACAAACCTTTCCAATTGTTTGGAGGGCTCTGGCAACAGGGAAATAGGCTTGTAGTTACTCCAGTATTGGAACTTTCATAGATTCCCATGCTTGAATCATTCCCCGTCATCGAGATGGGAGTCCCTGGTATGTATAAAACAGCAGAAGAAACCCGGCCTAGGCCCATTCTAGTTTTGTAACCTATCATCCTTTTTTTGTAAAGAGACCAAATAAAATGAACAACCAATCAGATTAGCCTCACCCTGTAGAACCTTCCTGAGAGAACCTCAGACCCTCCGATTATCTACCGCACGTTGTGCAAGGGAGTCTCCACTGTGCCCTGCTCAGTTTTTTCCTGTTAACCTTACTTCTACAGTTTTTTCACCTGTGTTTTCTTCAAAACCTGCTTGGACTTCGTGTCAAGATGTCTGATTTTTTTTTTGTAAACATGTTTTTATTGCAGCATTATAAACAAAACATCCATTAGGGCAACCGGTACCCGCGTATAATCTCAGATCACACCCCTCGGTATAGCAATGCACACAGCCGTTTAGCCCACATCCCGGGGGCCGGGCGGCGTGGTAAGACAGTGATTCATGTGATCATAACGATCTCCTCATAGCAAAGCCCGGTCCATGTCCTATTATAGCCTCTGCATTTATTCGTATCAGATTCTAACTCCCCCCCACCCACCCCACCCACCCAACTGCTGCTGACGCGGGCCCTACCAGTGGATCCTAACATTAATGCGCGCTAGTCATCGGGGTTTGCATATAGTCTCCCCAGCCTCAAGGAACTCCGCCCTCCGAACATTCGCGCTCCGCACGCTCCAGCCAGTGGTCCTGCAGAGCTTGTACGATCATCTCCCAAGCCCTTACCCACTCCAACCCCTTCTCGTTATCCGCCTTGGTGGCCTGCCACCTTCTAAGCACACTCTCGCATCTAGACCATTTCAGCAGCTCGGATATCCATCGCCCGACTGATGGGCCCTCCCGGGATTTCCAGTGCCATGTAATTTCCCTCTGGGCCAACATGAGACCTAAATCAATGAATTTGCTCGTCACTTTCGTCTTTGCCGTGTGAGGGAACCAAAGCAGTAAACATGCCGCCATGTCAAACTCCACCTCCCGGTCAGTTACTGCATTCAAAAGCTCCCCCACCTCAGCCCAGTACGTCCCAAGCTTCGGGCACCCCCACAGTAAGTGGTCTAGTTCGGCCCCTAGCGCTAAGCATCTCGGGCAAGCCGCATCCCGCACCTTAAAGTATCGTTTAATCTTTCCCGGGGTCAGATATGCCCTATGGAGGACGAAGAAATGCACCTGCTGAAAACTGGCATTCCCACTACCCTTCCAGGTCCTCCGCATGATGTGGCTCCAGACCGTGTCCGGAATGGGTTTGCCTATGCTTTCCTCCCACCGCTCCTTCAATGCCGTGAGCGGCTCCAGCCCCTCCTGCAACAGTCTAGAATGGAGGCAGGTCACCGCCTTAATCGTCCCCGCCGCCATCACCACGTACTGGCAGGTCAGGTTCGCGGTATGTTCCGCCAACCCTTCCCTCCAATGTTTTTGTATCGCCGCACTCACCGCTGCATGCAGGAGGTAACTCCCATCCGGGAGGCCAAACTGCCCCTGCAAAACCTCGAAGGGGGCCAGCGCCCCGTCGACGTAGAGGTCCCCCACCATCTGCAGCCCCAGCTCTTCCCACTCCGCCAACGGGGACCAGTCACCGCCATGCGGCAACGCCGTCAGCATCCCCAAAGGAATCTCCGGTGCATAAGGTCGCGCCGCTTTCGCTCTCTTCATGCTCCTTTGCCAGCATAATCGAAGAGTTCTCTCCTCAATGGATAAGCCTCTCAGGTCTAGTTTCTGTTGCATGACTAGGTAGGATAGAACGTGCCTCTGGATGCCGGTCCCCCGTTCCAGTCCCGGGCCTCTGAACACTTTCGCAACGTTCTGTGTCAGCACTTGTAGCTGTGCCGCCAGGTAGTATAATTCAAAATCAGGGACCGCTAGTCCTCCCTCGATTTTAGGCCGCATCAGAGCAGCCAAGGCCACCCTCCGCCGTCCGGTCCCCCACAGGAAGCCAATAACCTGTGTTTTCAGGTCTTTGAAAGTCCACTGTGGGATCCAGATCGGCAGGGTGCGGAAGTAATAGAGCAGTCGGGGCAGAGCCACCATCTTCAATAGCGCGACCCGGCCCAGCACCGAGAGCGGGAGGGAGGTGTCAAGATGTCTGATAAGGTGAAGAAAGCCCTCTTTAAAGCTTGTGCAACTTGTGCTAAGAAGAGGTTGTATGTGGAGGACAAGCACAAGGATTGTATATACTGTCTGAACCCAGACCATAAGGCAGCAGACTGTAAAATATGTCGCACTTTTTCTACTAAGACTTTGCGAGACTGTGAGGTGCGTCTCTTGACCTGGCTCCAAAAACTCAAGTCAAGGAAGGAACCAGTCTCCAGTGACAGTGACGAGGCATCCTCTGCTACATCTTCCAGAAGGTCTGTAAAAAGGGATAGAGCTTCTCCTTCGCCTTCTGAAGAAGGTCCTGGTAAGGCCTTGAAAAAGACCTCTCATAGGTCTGAAGGGCGTAGTCCTAGCGAATCTCCTCACCGAGGTGTAAAGGAGAGGGAAGGACTGTCAGCAGGAGTGATATCTGAGAGGAAATCCAGCTCTGTTCCTCCATCTTCTCCTCCAGCGGCTCCAAAAGCTTTTAAAAAGCCCTCATCTCTCTCTTCTGAGGTAAAATCTGGGACAAAAGTTCACTCGTCGACGAAGTGGTCAACGACTCCGTCGACGAAATCGTCAAAGCTACAGTCTGTCTTCTCCTTCAAGTCTGGAACCTTAGGATTTCTGTTGGGATTTTTGTGGAGAGGTACGATTTTAGCCTGTTTCCAACAGGAAGGAACTATGGCGGTTGCCAAACACTCACTTAGCAGTGAATTAATCACTGGGTTAATGACGTCCACTCCCAGAGCTAAGAGAGAGGGGTGGGCCTGGATCTGAGGGGGAGCCTGTGTTTTGGCTTAAAATGGCAGGCTTGGTGTTTTCCAAAGAAATCAAATAGAAGGAAGATAAAGAGGAAGACACAATATTTGGGCTCATGACTAAAATATAGCAGCCTACTGCCGAAATCCCTGTCATAAGGCTGGTTTAGATATTGTGGATTTTAGTATGAAAGAAGGTGGCCAGTTGTTCACACCACTTGCTGAAGGAATTTTGCTTCTATGGTAGGCAATCGGATCTGAGAAATATTTTACGATTTTAAAAATGTCTTTGCATTTGTTCTCTGCACCCTCAATCCTGCCCTCTTAGAATTCCCCTTTAATGGAATTGACCAGTGCCTCATATTGACCAGGGCCTCATATTTCTTAAGTGCCTGTTTGTACTTTGCCCTTTCCTCGATGCAATAGCTTATGCATAGTTTTATCTCTTGCTCATAGTTGAACCAGAGACCCGGAATCTTATTTCTTCCTGGCATGCGTCCGGATAAGGGAGTCAGCCTTTCTACCGCGGAAAAGCATATCAGTGATGTGCCAGCAGGTGCTCAGCGCTGTTCTAAACAGGCAGTGGATCAAAAATACACCTCTTGATTGCTTGACAGATCTGAGATGCGTCCAGGTTAGTTCTTTTTAGGATTGGGATGATTTTGCCAGATTTGATTGAGTCAGGGAATACTTCTTAGGTAGACGGTGAGCTGCTCATGGAGAACCAAACTAGGGTGAAGATATCCTCATAATGCTGCTGGCCAGAAGGTTGTTTTTGGTAGTAGTTAGTAAGTTTGAGGTGTTCAATGACTGGAGCCATTGCCTTTCTGTCTACCGTGGAAAAAGAGAGACAGATTTTGTTGGTTTTAGGTAGCTGAGATTATTCTGGTTGGAACTGGATATGATTTTTGTCCTGCTTCTGTTGTTGGGGGCTGCCTGGGACCCTGACTTAAGGCTCCAGCCTGCACCTTGCCTAGAGGTGCCGCCTGCAACACCTGGTTTCGTGCTCATAAGCGCTGTTTCGGTCTTGCAGCGTGGGACGCTTCTGTTGTTGGGTGCTGCCTGGGACTTGGACTTCAGGTTCCAGCCCGCACCGCGCATGGGGTCGCCACCTACAGCACATGATTTCACTCTCATAAGTGCTGTTTCAATCCTGCAGCGTGGGACAATGAACAATTTCCTAGCTATCGTAAAGGAAAGTTTCAATTCTATTAAGGAAATGGAGGTGAGGATTAGATGGTTCTTTAACCACTTTATTTTCACCAGCAGCCATTAGGAATACAAAACAGAACAACTACATTTCCCATGAGTCCTCGGGAAATTAAACAATTTTCAACATCACCAATGTCCGATCAGGGTGCTGGACCTCCAATTACTTCCCTCGAGGACGCTCAATCCTCCTCTTTCTTCCTGCGAACATTGCCGGAAATTGTCCATCTCACTCCTGTTTAGCCAAGTCTGTCCCTGTAACACAAATCAGCGATGCAAAAACTTAACCACACCTGCCTTGATCAACAAATCTACAAGCACCACAAGATAACACGAGAATCAAAGTGAACCGTGGCAACCATTGGTTGATAGTTACCAACAGATAAAAACTTTACTTACATGCATCCGTAGTGAGTTGCCATACCAGGGTGGGCTAATCCTCGCCTCCGAATCCTTAATAGAATTTTAACTTTACTTTACGATAGCTAGGACATTTTTCATTCTATGTCAGGACCGGAGGCTCAGATTAGGCTAGTTTAAAGCTTGTCTACCACCACGGATGCCAGATTTGCCTCCGGCTTAAAGTAGAACCATTTAAAGGTTGAGTCCGAAGACCAGTCTGCGGCGTTCAGGATGTCCTCTAACTGCATGCCCAGGCAGGACGCCTTCGATGCCATCGCCCCTCGTACCGAGTGGACTCCGAAATAGAAAGTATCTATCCCTGCCTCTTGCATGATCCAACTAGCTATAGTTGGGGATGTGACTGCCTTGTGTGGTTTAGTAAGGGCAATGAATAACTGCTTCCCTTCCCTTGATCGCACACAGCTTTGAAACATCCGGGAAGGCTGGATAAGATACTAATCACGAATTACATTTTGTCCTTCTTGATATATGAAAATTGAGCCCCCTCCTTGGTATATACTCTACCTGTCCGGTCCAGCGCTATGTCTGAGACTCTTCGACTGGAAATCAAATAGAGGAGGGTTGCCAGCTTTGCAGACATCTGTTTCCTGGACAGATATTTATTAGAAGGTCATGACCGAAAGAGGTTGAAAACCTTGTTCACATCCCAAAGGATGGAGTACCTGGGCTCCGGGGGAGTGGAGAGCCGAATACCTCGCTAGAGCTTGCCTACCAGCGTATGCTCTCCCACTGGATGACCATCCACCGGGACATGCCCCACCGATATGGTCAAACTGAACGTGTTAATTGATCTATGAGCCAGGCCTTCCGTAGCCAACGAGGCCCAAAAATTCAAGAAATTGACAACTGCGGCCCCCATCGGATCCACCTGTCTATGACACCAACTCCCCCATCTTGGCCAGGCGGAGAGGTATGGATAGTTCTTATTACCTAGGTGCTATGTAATCTAGATTTTCATTGAGCTAGCTATTGACAGGTACAACATGGTTGCAAATGTTCTATTGTTTTTGTCAATCTTTCTGTTTTTAATAGTATACTCTTCTGCCATTCCGACCCAAATAGTTATTCTCTCACATGTCATTTAATGTGCAACTAGCCAGGTGAAATTGGGTGTTTGAGCTGTAAAGCTACAGGGACGAGCAGAAGGCTTATGAATCTTATATCTGTATGACAGTAGCAGAAGTCGCGGTTCTGCTGATGTCTTTCGTTTTTGGAAAGGGCCAAAGAGAATGCAGAATGCATTTGAGATAATTTAATGGCTCTTTGAATTGAATAATGGTTCGGGTTGCAACTTTTTATTTTTTAGCAATGACAATCTGCAGTTTCAAATTGGTGACAACAGTAAAACATCTGAAAACGTGCACAAAACTATTAAAGTGCAACATAAAGAAAAATAAAATAAAAAAAACACACGAGTGGTGCGCGCACGCACAGGGAGAGCGAGAGGAAAGCCAGATGGCGCCTCTGCGCTGAGAAAGTGATCGCGATGCACCTAATGACCCGTGAAAGACAGATGGTGGCTGCACGCTCGCATGAACGCAAGCGCTAGGCCAGCCAAAGCGTGGCGTAGCACTTTGAAAACCCACCTACTAAATGTCTTGCAGAGCAGCGCGTGTGCTGGCTCAGGCAAGACCTAAAAAAGGACCAGTGCTGTTACGGGGAGAGCGCGTCATCGGCTGCCGTCTAGCCTGGACGGCGCCGCAACGAAGAGCAGGTGCAGACAGTACAGGGAAGTGTTAAGTAAACCACGTAAGCAGAAGTGGATGAACAGAAGTCGTTTATTCACGAAAGTACAGCACCACCAAGTAGCATCCAGTTCCTTCAGTATCCCACCTCCAACTGACCCTCAGAGCACGGCATGGACCTAAGACTGGCCTATCGCTGGAGGGGACAGATAACCTTGTGCTGAAGATTACCACCCCTGACTCGACAATTGCGTGTGTCCTACTGTATAGACCCCCGACCCTGATGCCATCATTTCCTATGAATCTGGCCGACCAACTTGCAAACTTAGCGCTCGAACACCCCAAAATCTTTCTGATAGGAGACCTAAACTACTGGTATAAAGATCCCCTGGAAGGCCCTCACTCAGCCGAACTGTCGGACCTCCTATCTAACCTAAACTTTAACCAACTAGTTCCCTCCGCCACTCACTGCAAGGGCCACATCCTTGACCAGTTGTGGTCTAACACCACCTGCACAACTGCTCCATCCATATTACCATGCATCTGGTCTGACCATGCACTCCTTCAATTTAATCTTTGCATCACCCCTGCGACTTTCACCGCACCAGCCGGAGTCGGGTTAGCCAGGAATTGGAATTCATTCAATAAAACAGCTTTTTTAGAGTTACTAGCCAATACCGTCCCTCCTCCCCAACATGAGATCAATTCCTCAGTCTCCTCGCTTACCAACTGGCTAAACATGGCCAGGGATTCTCATGCCCCTCTTAAGGAAATCAAATTGGCAAGATGTGCCGACGCCAACCGGTGGTTTTCCACTGATTTAAAAGCCAGGAAACTGGCCTTACGGCAATTAGAACGTCAGTGGCGCCGAAATTACGACCCTGACTTAAAAAGGACCTTCACTAAAGCTAGGAAAGAATACATGACTGCCATTTTGGCGGCGAAAGCGTCCTACTTTTCCTCTAAAATTCTGGAATCTACAAATGAATCCAAGGACATTTTTTCTATCCTCAATGACCTTACTAATCTAGATACGGTTCGACCCAAGATCATCCCCACTCAGTCCCTATGCGACTCACTTAATGTCTATTTTATTGACAAAATACTGGACATCAAAGCCAGCATTCCTCGACCGGTGTCCCCCCTTACATCTGGTATGATAATCAAGCCGAATCATTACACCCTGAGTAGTTTCCCACCCATCACCCAGGACCAATTTCGGGAATTACTGTCAAGAGTAAAATCCGGTGCACCTTCAGATAGTTGCCCGCCCCACATCTTAAAAGAGTGCTTCCTGACTCACCCAGCCCCTGCCCTCACACTCCTGAACAACTCCCTGACTCTTGGACTAGTCCCCGCAGCTTTTAAAGAAGCTATAGTTATTCCGCTTCTAAAAAAACCAGGGGCAGATCCTGCCTGTAAAGCCAATTTTCGACCTATCTCGCTGCTGCCTTACTTGGCAAAAGTCCTGGAGGCACACGTGGCCAAATGCCTATCTAACTTCCTTGAGGAATCCTCCTGCTTCGATCCCCATCAGGCAGGCTTTCGGCCTGCACATTCGACTGAAGCAGTAGTCACGACAGTCCTGGACACCCTGTGTGACTGTGCCGACAGACGCTCTCCACAAGCCCTGGTGCTCCTGGATCTCTCGGCCGCTTTTGACACGGTCGACCACAACATCTTGGTCGACCGTGTCGAACAAGCTGGCATCCGGGACCTAGCAGCCGGCTGGCTGAGATCCTTCCTGACAGTCCGTAACCAAACTCTACGTCTTGGTGACTTAATGGGCGTCAAACAGGCTATCACTTGCGGAGTACCACAGGGCTCCTCCCTGTCTCCCCACCTATTTAATCTGTATATACTTCCCCTGATTCAGACCTTAAGAGACAACCAGGTGAGAGTCTTCAACTATGCAGACGATTTACAACTGCTCTTTACCATCGACAACACCGAAGACTCCATAAGGCACTTCCAGTCTACCATGAGCTTCATTAAAACCTGGATGGACCAGAACCAGCTCAAATTAAACCCGGGTAAAACCGAGCTAGTCCTGACCGGCGAAAGCGGCAAGTACTGGGGCCCGCACTACTGGCCCTCTGAATTGGGCCAAGCTCCAACGCCCTCCTTGTCAGCTAAAACACTTGGAGTCACGGTGGACTGCGACTTATCTCTTAAAACACAAGTAGGTCAGGTGGTCTCCAAGTGCTTCTTCCAACTGAAAAAAATCCGGAAGGTACGTCGCCTGCTCACACCCGAGGCTATCACCCAGGTGGTGATCTCTACGGTTCTATCCCATCTGGACTACGCAAATGCCATCTACCTAGGTCTTTCCAACTACCTGGTTAAGCGACTCCAGATGGTACAGAACCATGCCGCAAGGCTAATCCTGAACCAACCAAGGCGTCAGGCAGCCACCCCCCTCTTAAGGAAACTACACTGGCTTCCAGTAGCCCAGCGCTGCGCCTTCAAGACTGGCTGCATAATCTTCAAGTCTCTATACTGCAAAAGTCCATCTTTCATTAACAACCTGATTTCTAAATACACCCCTTCCCGCAACCTACGCTCACTCCACCAGAGCCTCCTGCAGACGCCTTCCTTCAAACTAAAGCGCGCAGGAGGTCGTAGGTTTGCCACCCTCGCTTCCTGCTTGTGGAATTCTCTCCCTGTGGAGACCCGGAATTGTCAAGACCTCCTATCCTTCCGGAAAGCCTTGAAGACCTGGCTCTTCAGACAAGCATTCTCATAAACACTCTCCCCTCTATGTTCATGTTACTGCTGATCTTAGCGCCAAGCAACCAATCGGTGATAGTGCGCTCTAGAAATATTTTAATAACATAAAATGGCATAAGAATGAAAGGTCTGTGTCGAGAACATGGTTGACAAGTAAGAGAAACACAGCAACCATGTACACAACACATCTTCCCCCTTCAACAAAAACAAAAAATGAAGAGAAAAAAAACCCCTAAAAATAAATGAAATAAAAACATATTAAAAAAAAACTCATGGATACAACTTCTCTAATGCCAGTAACGAAATCAGAAAGCCAAACAGGTTTTGAGCACAAACACTTCGTTTCAAGTAGCTGAGGAATAGATGCATCCTCTTTCTCGTGAGAAATGTTGGGGTCAATGGAGACCCTGGGAGCAGGAGAATTGACAATCCCCGTACCCTGTTCACCACTGTGGTGATTGTTACCAAAATCCATGGCACTACTTTCTGCAATGTCCTCAGTATCGAAATCGTGCCTGGGTGCAATGCGTTCCTCACTATACAAGTTCTTATTTCCTTCAAGTACAGAAATCCTGCTAAGATTCCATGCGTTACCATTTGAAAGTCTAACTGAGTATTTTAAAACGTCCTTCACAGTAAGCGGTCCTATAAATTGACTTTCATTCTTGGGTACTCACCAAGGTTTTATGACTTTGACAAACATACTGACCTGGACAATGGGCTCGTTCTTGGAATCTTTTTAAAATCAAATCTGTGTTTATTGACAATATGAGTTTTTTTCAATTCTTTTCTTAACTAACTTAAAATCGATATGGCTCTTAGTAGAGGTAACCAACCAAGATAGACTACTTTTGGTTCTTGGTAATCTTCCCCTCATGATTTCGAAAGGTGAACAATCTGTCATATCATTAGGGGTAGTCCTGTACTTCCACATGGTTTTCACCACTTGAAATTCCCACTTTTTCATCCTCAACCCCAGTGATTTGTATGGTGCCCTTAAGCACCCTGTTGACTCTCTCAATATTTCCATTGCCACTCGGGTTACATAAAGAAGTAGTGCAATGTATGACCTTTATTGTATGATTATTTAAAATCTTTTACAAAAACGACAAAAGTGCAAGTTGAAAACATAAAATCTGATTAAAACGGCATGTGTAAAAAGCAGAAATGCAATACAGTGACTAAAAACAGTCCATTTAGTGGGAGCATGTGCAAAATGTGACATGGGTTGTGCAGAGTTCAAATATCGGAGGTGCTGAGACATAGTTTATTCAGCTGACTCTTCTCTGGCTGTTCGTATGAGCATTTCAGCAGCCGCATAAAACTTCCCAATTAATGCCAGCTCCATCGGGACTGTGGTGGTGTAGATATGCCTTAAGGCCTCCTTGCATGATCTAACGCTGTGATGTATGAGCATGGTTCTTAGATACAAGCGCCTTGGGGAAAGCAAGACTGGGCAACAACAAATAACATGCTCCGCAGATTCTGTGTGATATTGACACAGGCAGCAGCCGGAGCCACTTGATGACCAGTTTTTCCAGTGGGCTCTATAATCTTGTATTGGCAAGGTTAAGAGCCTCACTCTCATAACATTTTGTAGGGCTTTTCTTCCAAGGCCGGCTTTTAAGTAAGGCTGGTATGTGGTACTTTCATGTGAGTTGGCAAGGCCTTCTGCACCTGGGGCCAATCTGATCCGTTCAAGGTCCTGTTGCCTCGAGATGTTCTTACCACACTTTTTTAGCAGGATCTTTACTCTACACTTTGTTAATGGTATATCTGTAGGAGGTTCAATTGATGGACCCAGTGTTTGTTTGGCAATCAAGAGATACCTCGCCCAACGACTGTTATAGTCTGTGAAGACCACCTGTAGCACTGCCCTAATAGAGCCCGGACATGCATTGGTCACGTTGTGTTGGAGTTTGACTATGTCTTTTTTACATTCAATGTCCATTGTTGTAATATTGAACTCTAGTCTGATCAAAGAACGCCTGGTCGTATGGGGTAGCTTGAAAACTTTTTCATACGCCATTGTGTATAGGCCCTCCAGTTTTTTTGTCAAGAGACCAGGAAAGACAAGGTGGCCATAGCTGAGAGTTGGTAGTAGCTTTGCTTGCATGACTCGTCGGATCCCCTCCGTCGAGTGACTTACGAGTTTTTGGTGTAGTTTGCACAAACCGTATGTTAGTTTTGCTGCTTTTGCCTCCAATGCTTCAACCTGCAGGGCAGGTTTGCCGGTATCTGCAAATTGTACTCCTAGATAGGTGTACTTGTTGGTCGTGCTTATCTTTAGAGGACCCAGCTGCCAAGTCAGTGATTGTTTTTTAGGCTTGTGACCAAATATCAGCACTTTGGTCTTAGATGCATTGGCTACAAGCTTGTTTTCCATGTTATAGTTATGTAGCGTCTCTAATGCACTTTTCATGCCAATACTTGTATAGTCCAACAGGACGAGATCATCTGCATACTGCATGATTGGCAATCTGAGGTGGCCCAATTTAGGGGGAAAGATGTTAGTTTTTAACAGTGCTTCTCCCAGAGCAGCAGTGTATAAATTAAACAGGGTGGGGCCATCACGCAGCCCTGTTTTAACCCCCGGTTTGTGAAGATCCTGGCAGTTGCGCATGTACTAGTGAGCTTTACTCGCACCCACTTGCCGGTATAGAATGATAGACTTGCCGTGAACAATTTCTGTGGTATGCCCCACTTAGCCAATTTTGCCCACAGAATGTTTCGATCGACTCCATCAAAGGCTGCGCTATAGTCCACAAAGCATGCATATAGTGGTGGGGAGACGGGTCAAGTTGCCTTCGTTGCCAGATATGAAAGTGCAATGGCATTATCCATGGTCGACGAGTTCGGCCGAAAGCCAGTCTGATAATGCGGGATTACTTGTTTTTTCGTGATCCATGTCTCTAGTTCTTTCAAGAGCCTTTTTGCAAATGCCTTTCCTTCCACATACAGTAGTGCAATCAGTCTATAATTTCCTGGATCTGATGCATCCCCCTTTTTCTAAATGGGATGTAGAATGGAACCTTTCCATGAGTGCGGAACAACAGAAAAATTGTAACAGTGATTGAATAAGGTTTGAATGTGGGGTGCCCAGAATTCGCGATCTTCCCTAAAAATATTCCCAGGCAGCCCGTTGGGCCCTGGCGCCCCATCCTTCCTGATGCCCTGGAGGATGGTTAATATTTCCCTTTCTGTTTCATGTAGATCCACCGCATTGCTCTCCTCATGTTGGTGATCTTCTTCTTTGGCGATGCATTCCATAGGTGTTTTCTGGTCGACGTATGGGTTGGTGGCGTGAACAGCCCATTTGTTGGGGGGGCACGGCATTGTGAATGTGATGGCCACCATGTAGGCCATTAATATAGCTCCAAAATTCCTTGCTTTTGTTGGGTGCTAGTAATGTATAAATGAGTCTCCGTTTTTCCTCTCTATTGGATCGTTTTAGTTGCCAAACAATTTTTTGTGCTTTTTTTTTTTTTTTTGCTGTCTTCAATTGTCTTTCCGTATGGATAGACCTTTCCTTCCTATACTTTGATTCTGCCAACCGGCAGCTCTTTTTGCTCTGTATGAAGATTTGATTGTCCGTGTAGTTAAATTTCCCTAATTGCATGTGTTTATTATTATGAGTAGATTGCTTTCCTGGAGTAAATGCATGGAATAGCGAGATCATGATTTCTGCCCAACTGGTCTGTGGGCCATTTATGCATGTGTTCTGCTTCCATTTAATATACTTTGTCCGGCTTTTAGGCTCCCATTTGATATGTTTAATTGAGGCTGTTTCATTATCTAGACTGAGCATGTTGCCTACAGCTAGATATTCCTGATGCCTCAAACTGCTAATGTTGACCAAAGCAGAGATTGGTTGATGATCCCTTCTGGAAGTGGATAATACCTTATACTCTACGCATCTCCTCAACAAATTCTTACTCAGGAAAATATAGTCAAGCGTGGAGGTATTCTTAAATGTAGGTTGTGGAGTCGTTGTCAGCTGGCATATGTTATTCGCAGATCCCAGGTTGAATTAGTTAATGCAGGCTTCCATAAGCTGGCGACTGCGGTCCTCGTGATATTGTTCCGGGGCACATAAGTCTCTGATGTTAAAGTCCCCGGTAATGATGCATTCATGTCCAGGGTTCTCGCGGAGGTATGCTCTAACTGTCCTAATGATCCTTCTGATGTTTATGTTTTTATCCTTTTTTTTGGGTTGACATATAGGTTAATTACTCCAAGTTTGAACGGAGTGCCCTCTACTCTAAGCTCATTTATTGTTATAATCTGGACATCTGGTGCATATGTGGGCAAATCCTCGAATTGTAGTTGCAGATTTAATTTTGCAAATATCGAGATCCCTCCGCTAGGTCTTCCAAAGATGCTTTTTTTGCTTGCCATTGTATGGAAGGCCTGGTAGCCTTTAATGTAGTTGGCTGTTTCCATCCAAGTTTCCTGCAAGCATTGAATGTCTCCAGACATCAGTAGTTTCATGGCTTCATTATTGGTCGTGATCGACTTAAACCCTGCCACGTTCCAGCTAATTAGCCTAAACTTAGTGTTTAATGTCTCCATTTTAGTGCCTCTATGATTGTCTATTTTAAGCCTCCCTGCAGGGCCGCATTTATATAAACCATACAAGTTTGATGTGTCCCTTGTACTAGGAGTTTCCCCAATCCTTGGAATGCAATGCAACGAATCTTCCTGTTTGTTGGCCTGGGAGATGTTCACCTCCTTGCAGAGTCTGGTGGTAGTGCCTTTATGTAGCTCAACTTTAATGTCGTTGTTAAATGACTGGCTTAAAATTGTCTTGGTACCCCTTAATGTGCTACTCTGTGTGCGAGGCGCTACTAGTGCAATGTATGACACTCACCTTTTGAAAGTAATCTTTGGGTTTGTTAGAAATGAACTGCACCCCATTATCAGTAATAACCTGAATGGGTAATCCTTCTTCGGTAAAAGCTGTATCAAGGAATAACAACACAGGATCAGTATTTACTCTCTCCACAACTTTTATGATCGGCCATTTTGAAAATATATCTATAGCAGCTACAATGAATTTGTTCTTGGGGCCAATGGGACCCATAATATCCACTGCAATAGTCTCCCAGGGTCCATTGGGAACGTAGCGTTCACCCATATTGGGTTTGAGTGTTCTTAAGGACTTATCAGCATTAGCTCAGGTGATACAATCTCTAGCGGTGCGTTCCACAAAAATGTCTAATCTCTGGCCACCAAAACGACTTTATTACTGATTGTTTGGTTCTTACTATGCGGTTGTGGCCCTCATGTCCGTGACGGACAATGGTATGTCTCATTCCAGTCGGAGGTACAGCTCTGTCTCCCCTCCAAATGGTACCATCTGTGAATTCATTTCTCACCTCCCAAAAGCTCTTAAGTTCGGGGTTGAAATCTTTCTTGGGAGGCCAACCTTCAAGAATACATTTCTGAACTTTTTGCAATGTCTGGTCTCTCAGGTACTAAGTAGGCCAGTTTTCATTCTTAATGGGCAAAGGACCTTCATCAAGTACTAAAGCGATCTGAAAATCGTCCCATGGGTTATGGACATTCTCCTTAAGGGATAATGGGAGTCTGGATAACAAATCAGCAGTAATGTACTCTCTGCCAGGCACATACACTATTAAGTCTTGCAGTCTCATGGACATTCTGGCAATTCTTGCGGAAGCATTTATTATACCTTCAGTAGTGAGCAGACGTAGTAAGGGTTTATGATCGCAGCAGATCTCACCTTCCTTGCCCCAAACAAACACCCTAAAATGCTCCAAAGCCCACACACAGGCCTAGGTTTCCCTTTCAATGGTCGAGTATTTCTCTTCAGAAGGGGTAAGTGTTCTTGAAGCGTAAGCAATAATAGTTTCACCGCCCTTCTCCTGTTTTTGTGTTAGTACAGCTCCCAAGCCTTTTGAGCTCGCATCAGTGGTTATAACACAAGAGAGACGAGGGTCAAAACTATTCAGGGCGGTGGCATTTTCAATGGCAGATTTTACATCTTTGAACTCTTTTTCACAATCCAGGGTCCATGTTAATTTACTTTTTCTCTTTAATAGCTGCCTAATATTAAATACTCAGCACAAAATATTGGGAATGTATTAAGAGTAGAATTCAGTTAAGCCTAGGAATGATCTTACATCATCTTTTGAATTGGTAGAGGGTGCGAACCGAATGGCTTCAACAAGATCGGGTTTGGGTCTAATGCCGTCTTCACAAAGCCCATGACATAAATACGTCACTGAGGTAAAACCAAACGTACATTTTGCATGTTTCACAGTCAAACCGTTAGTAGATAATCATCTTAGGACCATATCCAAAGCGTGGTCATGATCAAGTTTGTTGTTGGCAAACATAAGAATATCGTCTTGAAAACACACCGCATTTTTACAATCCCCAAAGATGTTGTGCATGGTGCGCTGAAAAACAGCTGCTGCTGACACAAGGCCAAAGGGCATTCTTTTAAATTGGAAACACCCAAAGGGTGTAATAAATGTGATATATTTTTTACAATTGTCATCAAGGACGATTTGATGGTAGGTGGCAGAAAGATCAATAAAAGAAAAGAACTTTGCTGTACCAACCAATGCTAACATTTGAGAAATGCGAGGTAAAGGGAATTGGTCAAGTACAATGTTACTATTAAGGTGGCGCGAATCTATCCATAATCTAATGTTACCTTTGGTGCTTCTGGCAACAACAATGCTGGAAACCCATTCCGAAGACTCAATCGTCTCAATAATATTGCTCTCCACTAATTTGTAAAGTTATTTTTCAACCTCATTTCTTACCACTTTGGGAATATTCCTTGCCTTAAAATCTTTAGGACAGGCATTGTCTTTCAAAACTATTTTGTGTTTGAATTTTGTTAATTCACCAATGTCATCCCTGAAGACCTCGAGGAAATTTGTTTAGCAAGGTCTTACTGTGCTCCTCAGACTCTCCAACAGCCATGACAGGATCAGGATTGTTAGGGTTAAGGATGATGTCTAGCTTTCCCTGTTCAAACCATCCTAAGACAGACGGTCCCTGTTTGGAGACATATAATCTTGCCACACATTCACGGTCCTTGAATCTGAAAATACGTGAACGAGACACAATAATTTCTATCCTCTCTCCTGAATACCCTTCGGAATTAATGTCGGGAGGATCTATTTAGATCCAAGTTTTTCTGCAAATTTGGACTTCCAAGTGTTTTCATTTACAATGGAATATGGAGAGCCAGAATCAGCGTAAATTTGTATTTCAACTCCCCTAATAGACATGTTGCAAATAGGTTTCTTTTTGACTACAGTATTGTCAATGTTTAAAATAATGGAGGAGGGGTCTCTAATATTTAATAAGTATGACCTTTCAAAGTCAGTATCCCTGTTGTCATTGTCACCTTCAACTGGCTCACACTCATCTACACTACCACTTTTCGCTTTTCTGCACACCTTAGCAAAAATGTCCAACGACGACGCAGACAGAAAATTTCTGTTTAAAGGCAGGACAGTTTTTGTTGTTGGCTAAATGTAATTTACTGTCGCACCTATAGCATCTAAATTTGTCCCCGTCAGGGACAGTAAAGCATTCCTTTGAAGTACCCTGTTTTTAGTATTAAGATTATGACTAGTATTTCCCAACTTTGGCTACTACACTGTTAGCCTTATCACTGTCTTCTACCCTGACCTCTTTCGCACTTCTGCACGACATCTCTGCTTTTCTCACAATAGCTAAAACATCTTCCAATTTAGTATCGCCATTGACCCACAATCTATCTTGGCTAGAGGAGTCTCTAACATGCATGACTACTTGGTCCCTTTTAAAATCTTCCTGTAAGCTCCCAAATTGACAATCAAGGGAAAGGGCTCTTAAAGTGGTAACGTAGCTGTCAACTGACTCATCTGCATTTTGCAGCAGTAAAAACATTTTGGTCACTCCCCCCCCTTCCCCCCCCACCAACTCTTATTATTTGATTGGAAGCTTTAAGCCCTTCAGGCCCTACGGAGTGTAAGAAAATTCATTTTTCATGAGCAGGAGACATTTTTCCTAAATAAAGAGTGTCAATGTAATTAAGAAAGTATGCTGTCCATCCCGGCCACTTCATGCTAGGAGAAGTACCAGTAGGCCAGAAACACTAAGGAGGAGCTAAATTATAATGTTGCGTAGATATCTTGAAGCAGAATAATAAAAGTCAGGTAAAGGGAATTGTTCGCTGAACAATAGGTAAAACAACGTCCAAACTTCACCCTTTAGTGTTGAATAAATTCGAAATTCCACATGACATCCGAATAAAGGAGCTCAAAGTATAAACCAGCCACGGATCCAGAAAATGAAGTCGAATGCAAGAGTATAAACTTGTGGTAAAGAAAGTAGAAATAACTTTTAAATATAAGTAGACGTTACCACAAGTCCGGAAAGTGAAGCTGGATGCTCAGCTACTTGGTAAATGGACAGCAAAGCGCTCGTATTCCCAGACGGTAATAAAAGAAATTAGAGCAGAGCGCAGCGTACGAGCTTAAGCTCAATAGAGGTTGCTAGGATACGTTCCAAACAAAATGGCGGCACGTTATTGTAGAAGTTACCTTGCAGGGCAATGATGGCAGGGACACACAGGTAGGTGTTAACAGGGCTCACTTTATTTGGTGGATGAGCCTAAATATACATGGGAGGGAGAGCGCCGGGGGCCGTCTTGCCGGTGCACAGACTCGGCGATAATGCCTCTCAAAATGGCCGCTGCGCGCCTACGTCATAGCGTAGGCGCAACGACTAGACTGTAACTCTACATATCTCCCTTTTTTCCTTATACATAAAAGCAAGAAAATTATTACTTGCGGGCATACTCTCCCTTCTCTCCTTACACAACAATAACAGAAAAATATTACTTGCGTGTGTTCCCCATCAGTCCTCCATCTCAAAGTCTCTGAACCTCGTAGGTTTTACCACTGTCCTTCCACTCCGGGTACACCTCACCGGAGTGCCTGAGGAGGGGACGGCGTTCTCCCGGGAGTTTCTCTGATCTTCATTCCCGATGTTCGGGATCACTCCTTCCCCTGGAGATCTGCTACCACTTCCCCAAGGGTCCGAGGTACCCCGACCTTCATCATCATTTCCGTCCGCTTCCTCTCGGGCTGCTTGATATGTTGTCTGTCAGCCTTGACTCAGTCCCTTGGGCCCGGGACGGTATCCCTTGTCCATTGTCCCGTCCGTTCCACTGCATGATCTTGTTACACTTGGACATTCGGTCCTGTGACCACACCTTCCCGTCGCTGAGTAGGGCAGAACGGTTGTACACTTCTTCCACTTGCATCGGTGCGCTGAATTTGCTGTCCCCCTTCCTTCGCAATTGGGCCAGCTTAACCCGCACCCACTCTCCCTTCTCGAGTTCCGTCTCTTTGACGCTTCTCCTTTTGTTGTAGTGTTCCGCATATATCCTTTGGGCTCTCTCCAGGTTGTGACGAACGACAGCAGGCGACCACTTGCTCGTGATGGTCCGCTCCTTCCAAGCCACATTGTCCCTCGTAAAGGGGTCTCTGCCCCTCAAGATCTGGAAGGGGCTGTACCCCGTGCTGGTAGGTGTGATCCTATACGCCCACACCATGCTCTTTAGTTCCTTTTCCCAGTCTTTTCCGCTCGCGATAGCCGCCTGCACCGACCCCATGATGACACGGTTGAATCTTTCGGCTCGACCATTCCCCGCGGGGTGGTATATCGACGTGTGTTTCATCCTAATGCCGTTCCTCGCCATGTACGTGTTCCATTTGTCGGACATGAATTGAGGCCCATTGTCGCTTAGGATGGAGCGAGGGATGCCTTCCCTGAGAAATACCACCGTCAGGAACTTCAGTATCTTGTCTGTGTCCATATCTTCTTGCACGTCCACTTCCGGCCACTTGGAGTACTTGTCCACAAGAACCAACGCATATTTCTGGATGCCTTCCTTGTCCAGTATCGGCCGAAGTATGTCTATAGCTAGGTCTTCCCAAGGATTCACCGGGTTGTCAAACTTTCCCAGGGGTGGGCGCAGTAGGCTCATGGATTTGTCAGCCCCTTGGCACTGGTGACACTTCCGCACATGCCTCTCTATCTGGTTGTCCATCGCCGGCCACCAATACACCTGTTTCGCTCTCAATTTTGTCTTGACGATACCCAGGTGGCCCTCGTGGATGAGAGTCAGCAGGTGTGGTATCAACTTGTTCGGGGGGACCACTTTTTCCCCTCTCCTCAGGAAAATCCCTTGGTCGCAGACAGACAACTCCTCTCTCACTTCGAAGAACTTCCTAAGCATTGCTCCCAAATGTTTTTTCTCCGGCCACCCCCTTTGGACACATTGCTTGACTGCTTCCAAGTCCGCGTCTGTCTCGTACGCTTCCCTCCATTCGTGCATGCTTATCACTTGCTCGTGATCGTTCATGAAGGCTACTTTACAGTCCTCCTCTTCCGATGTCTTGGGGGCTTCCTCCATGGCCGCTGCTCGACTAAGGTAGTCGGCTACTTTGTTCTTTTGCCCTGGGATGTGCTCCACATCGTATCTGTAGTCCAACAGCTTCAGCGTCATCTTCGCGATGCGGGGAGTCGCGGTGGCGTGCCCTGTCGATGTTAGCACTTTGATCAAGGGCTTGTGGTCTGTCCTCAATTGGAATCTCGTGCCCCATAAGAACTGGCGGAACTTGCCCATGGCCCAAACTACTGCCAGCATCTCCTTTTCTATGACACTGTACTTTTGTTCCGTGGGAGACAGCGATCGGGACACGAAGCTGAGGGTGGCTACATCTCCGCCTTCCAATTCCTGCATAAGGACCACTCCCAGACCCCAGTCGCTGGCATCCGTCGTCAGGATTGTCCCGGCTCGGGGATCATACCCGCTCAGCGGGACGGCTGTGCCGATGTCCGCTTTTATCCTGCTGAACTCCTCTTGTGTCTCCTTAGTCCACTCAAATTTGGTTTTGTTCCTTATTAGCTGTCTCAAGTGGTGCGTCTTGGTGGTGAAGTGCGGAACAAATTTGCTATAGAACTCCGCCATGCCAAGGAACGATCTTACATCCTCCTTCGATCTGGGTGGTGGAGCATCACATATCGCCTTGGTGTTGGACTGCTTGGGGGCGATCCCCTGGTCGCTGATCACATGCCCCAGGTACGTGACTGACGTCATCCCAAACCGGCACTTCTCCCACTCCGCCGTGAGTCCATTGCGTTCCAACACATGGAGGACGGTGGACAACTTGTTGTCGTGGTCCGCCTTGTCCTTCCCCATGATCAGGATGCCGTCTTGGAAGTATTGCACACCCTTGATCTTGCAAAATAGATTGTGCATTAGTTTTTGGAATACGGCTGCTGCCGACGCGAGCCCGAACGGCATACAGCGGAATTGGTAACACCCAAAGGGAGTTATAAAGGACGTCAGCTTCTTACTGGAGTGGTGCAGCGCAATCTGGTGGTAGGCTGACGTGAGATCGATTGTCGAAAACCACTTTACTCCTTTGGTGTTGGCCAGCATCCCATCTATCCGTGGCAAGGGGAACCTTTCAACAATGATGTTTTTGTTCAGCTCCCTCAAGTCCACACACAACCTTATTTTCCCATTCGGCTTCATGGCGACCACCAACGGGGCCAACCACTCTGCACTCGTGATCGGTTCTATGATGCCGTTTTCTTCCAATCTGTGGAGCTCCTGTTGCACTTGGTCTCGGACTGCCAGGGGGATGTTCCTCACTTTATGACATACCGGTCGGGCGTCCCCTCTGAGCTCAATCCTGTGCGTGAATTTTGTCAACCTTCCTACTTTGCCGCCAAATACGTTGGGAAATTCTGCTTTGAGCCTCCCCACTTCAGGTCGTTGTTCGTCGCTGGTCATTAAGACTTGGGTGGTGCCGCTTGGGTTCAACTGTATTCCAAGGTCGCCTTGGTCTACCCAACCTAGGACCGATGGACCTTTCTCCGCGACGTACAGCTTGCAATTGGCGTGCCGTTCCTTAAATTCAAACTCCAGGAGCCGGTATCCCACCATCGGAATGGGTTCTCCCGTAAAGTTGACAGGGCGGATGTCTGGGGGCTCCAGGTGGTCTCCAATGTGGTCCTTAAACTGTTCTTCCCAGACGCTGCGTTGTATGATGGTAAAGGGGGAACCGGAGTCGGCTACCATCTGAATTTGTACCCCTCCAATCACCAGGTCACACTGCGGTTTCTTCGATCGGCTGCAGTTTATCCCCATCACTTGTTCATCTATGCATAGCACACTGTCATCATCATCTTCATTCCTGTCGTCTTCCTCCACTTCTTGTGCGACGTATTTGACTGCTCTCATCTTCAGCTTGCGGCGACACACTTTCTCGTAATGTCCAATTAGTCCACAGAACAAGCACTTAGCGTTAAACGCCGGACAGCGCTTGTCGTGTGCTGGGTGCGACCTGCTGCCGCATCTGTAGCACATGCCCTTGCTTTCCGTGACTGGTTTCTTCCCCTGAGACGGCCTGGGTGACCACTTGGCTTGTATCCTCGTGTCTCCTGTCGCTCCCTTGCCTCTCTCTGGCGGTTCAGCCTCTGTGACTTTGTTCACCATGGGTTTCGGGGTGGCTTCCTTCTTTGCCGCTTCCGCGCACCTCTTCGATAGCTCCGCCTTCTTCACCATGGCTATCACTTCCTTTAACGTCGCATCGCCATTGACCCACAATTTATCTTGTATCGCCGAGTTGGTGGTGTGCATGACAATTTGGTCTTTTATAAATTCGTCGTGCAATGTGCCGAACTTGCAGGTGATGGCTAACTTCCTCAATGCCGCCACATATTCATCTGTTGGCTCTCCTTCCGCTTGTTTCCTTTGCTGGAAGTTGTATCTATCAATAGAGGTGCATACCGCTGGTCTGTAGTGCTTGTTTAAGTCGTCAATCGCGTTTTGGAAGACCTCATCGTCCGCTGCTTGCCGCGGCGTGGGGGCAATGTTCTGAAACACCCTGATTCCTTCTGGGCCCAGGTTGTGCAACAGGATCCTTCTTTTCCTTTTGCTGGGGAATGCTTCCCCCGCTTCGTCCTCCAGGGCTTCTATGTAATTCATGAAGTATTCCCTCCAATCCTCCCATTTCATTGACGTTTCTCCTGGTCTGGGCAGGAATGGAATTGGCGTCGTGAGTGAGGACGGTTGGGCACACATTGCCGCTCTTCGCTCCGGCGACTCGTCTTCTTCTCTTGGGCTGCCTGGTGCACTCCGCCTCTGCTGGCGTGGTGGGCTTTGGTGTGCGGCTGCTTCAGCGCCGCTGCTGCGCTCTGCCTGATCCGCCAGGGCCTCCCCCAGTGCTGCTCGTGTTGTCCCAGTACGTGCTTGTGGTCGTCGCGTGTTGGGCGCCTCCTGCATGTGACTTGTAAGGGTCTGCGCCTCCCGCAGCGGCCTTAGGGGTTCACTGACCTCCCTTCCCCTGCTTGTCTCGCGGGTGGCACTCCCTGCGATTCCGGCACTCACGCCGCCTTCCTCTTCTGCGCCTTCCCCTTGGACTTTGGGTTCTTGGTGGCTCTGGGGATTCCCTGCGCAGTCCGACTTGTGTGCTGCCCTGGGCGGTGCTCAAACCCCCTTCGGTTTCCCCTCTGCCGCGCTCTCCCGCCGGCGTACCTGTTTTTCTCCTGGTGCTGCCACGTGTGCTCCTGTGCAGGCTATGGGCTCTCCTCGCATCGTTCGTCGATCCCAGCCCTCGTCGCCATTTGGAGAAGTTACCTTGCAGGGCAATGATGGCAGGGACACACAGGTAGGTGTTAACCGGGCTCACTTTATTTGGTGGATGAGCCTAAATATACATGGGAGGGAGAGCGCCGGGGGCCGTCTTGCCGGTGCACAGACTCGGCGGTAATGCCTCTCAAAATGGCCGCTGCGCGCCTACGTCATAGCGTAGGCGCAACGACTAGACCGCAACTCTACAGTTATGTAAGGAGACGTAGCGCGTAACACCATAGAGTCGGGAGAGGGAATGCCAAGAATGCCTACTTTGCTGACGTCATAGCGAGTCTAGCGGAAGGTGATGTAACGCGGAATGCGTTCTGACGTTGGAGCACAAAAGGCTCATCAAGTAGATCACGATGCACATAGTCGTCGCTCAGGATTCTTTGGCTGCTGGAATGTTGAAGGCCTGGAACTTCTCTGATAATGGTGAGTTAAAATGTGGAGTAGGTAGCTGCAAGGAATGTGTGGAAATAAAATAGCCCAAAACAAACAAAAAACAATCCAAGCGTAGTTTCCACAAATGTAGCAGCTTCCAATGCAGGCATACATCCGATACATCCTCCAAGTCGTAGAAATGGCACGCCAAACAAGACAAAGAAATTCCAATAGAAGGATAGGAGTCGCACGCGTAAGGTCCGTATGGTGGTGCTGTTCTGTGACCCTCAGTCACCAAATTGTTAAGTAAACCACGTAAGCAGAAGTGGATGAACAGAAGTAGTTTATTCACGAAAGTACAGCACCACCAAGGAGCTTCCAGTTCCTTCAGTATGCCACCTCCAACTGACCCTCAGAGCATGGCACGGACCTAAGACTCTAGAGTGGCATAAGAATGAAAGGTCCGTGCCGAGAACATGGTTGCCAAGTAAGAGAAACACAGCAAGCATGTACACAACAGGAAGCTTTGCCTGCATAGGAGACCGTGACTGACGCCAGTAAGACTGCAGCGCTGCTTACGGTTGCCCACTTTGTACCAAACCCCTGTTTCTTGCAGAGGAATGATCTTATCACACACTGGAAATCAGAATTAAACGGGGTGAATATTTTCACACAAAAAGATGGCATCTGCAATTTTTGTCTGCTGAACGGATTACAGTTGATGCAGCGAAGTTTACCAGCTCTAGTCACACACATGCACACAACTCTCGCTTTGGGCCCATATACATTCATACATTCAATGAGCTAGCATATCTCCGCTGATGATCAATTTTGATTTACCTTAGAGACCTGTTACATCAATATCATTACCATTCCCAGTCTCCTTAAGGAAATGTACTTTTGTCGATAGATCTAGTTGTAAACTAGAATAGGGAGGAAATGATAACACTATTAACCTTTATTTTAAAGAACCACTGACTCAGTAGGAGTTTTAAAGTTTTATCTAAATTGATCATTTTGTGAGTCAATTCAGAATACACGTAGATACACCAAAATTCTCCATCAGGGAAAATAGTACAGTTAACTTATAATCAATTCACAAAATTTGAATTCTTGTGATGACAATACCTGAGGGGAGAGAGAAACAGAGAGCAAATACGGAGCATTACCCCACATAATTATATTTACCTAGAATGCTGTGAGTGCCTGGACATCTGAGCATAAAAGATTCAAAACAGATTCAGGACTGGGATGGTGACCTCTTCTAGTGAAACGCCAGTGTTGCACCCCTCTCTGGTGCTACTCTCTCAGGCTCGAGCTCGTCCGGACCCCTTTCTAGATGTGCCTCCTCGATTCTTCTGCGATTCTTCCCTAGTGTTGGATTCTTCAATCAGCTTCCAGAAATTCGGGCAGCATCGCAGCATAATATTAGCGTCAAGTGGTATCTAACTCCTAAGCTTACCTCTGTTATACCAATTCAAATGTATTATCCACCCCCAAATGTTTCAATTTTATGTATACCCCTCAATTTGATTGGGCCAGGCAGTGGGGCGTGGAGATTACACCATACTAAGTGCAATAGCCTTCTTTAGTTCTATTGTCTAATTCCCCACCCCTTAATTTTAATACCCTCAAGCTTTATTCCCATAAGTATTTTATATGTGGATCGATAAATTTGAAGTACAATGTTGCGGCTTCTTCCTTTCGCAGGTTCAAGAGTTTAGCTTCCCATGTCCTTGCTGGGCATATGTTCTTGGCAGAAGTTCAATGGCATAATTGGTCTCAGGACAAGGATGCAGTGCGCATGTGTAGTTGTCGCAAAGGGATAGAGACGTTGGTCACCCTCCAAGGCCCAAATATGAGCTATTAATAAATTCAGAGAAAAACATGTTAGAATATTAAATTAAATGAATTCACTGTATACCACTTATTTCTACTCTAACCCCATTTACTCAATATCTCTTTTGCCTTAATGGCTTAGTAAAACTTGCATGGGTTAGTTTCAGCACGGCATGTGCATTAATTCGAGGGTTTCAAGCAGCCATTTTAAAAGATATTGCGCAGCTGCAAAGATTTCCACCAAGCGACAGACGTCATTACTACATTGATGCATGCGCAGAAGAGTTCCTGTGTTTTCTGCAGCCATTTTAAGGACACTCTGGTTACTGGTTAGTAAAGCACACAGAATAGCTTCCCCTAGATACAGAATTTAAAATGTGGTGCAACGTTGGTTCTCACGAACATGTTGGTTATAGTATTACAGGTTATTCAAGAGGATTGCATACAAGCAAGTTTCTTTTTATACGAAACCTTGCTCCATCACAGTAAAAAGGCAAAAACAAAGTAACAGGTGCCAGGGTTAGACTATTCTGATGGGCTGCTGGGGGCCTATTTACAATTCCCTCATCAATGTCCATACATCTTGTCGAAGGCTTTCTGAGATGGGATGGACCATTGTGTAATCTCACAGCAGGTTGTGAATTGATGCTAGATACCGATAAACTGTTTATGCTTTTTTCCACTGCACAGTAAACGGAAACAGGTCATAGACAATGCTATTCATTCCTTGAATTGCCCTTAATTTATGACTGGGAGCATGTATTTATACGGCTCGGTATCACCAGGGTATCTCGCTGCTATGACAGCTGCTGGGATGAAAATTAAGAGGCAAGTTTTTAATAGTTTTTTTTATTTTTGTTTTAAGCGGGTTGCTTTCAGTGTGAAGAGACTCAGGAAGGGAATGTCATAATTTGGCCGCTGCCACCTGAAATATGCTATATCCCCCATCCTGGCCGTTTTGGTTTTTAGAATCTTGATGTTGACTGCATTGTATATTTCGGGGTGGAACATGCCATTGAAATGTATCTGTTAACAATTAAGGGGAGCCCAGGTACATGGTGCGATCTACTTGGACCGCAGCTTTACAAAGAATTCTATCTTTTATCGGTAACCAATGTAGCCTGCAGAGAACTGCAGGAATTAGTTTCCTTGCATTTTTTAAATTAAGTGTGCAGTAGAATTTAGACCAAGTAGTACTTGTTTTATCAACGCTTTGGAAGAGGCTAACTACACTGTAGTACCATAAGTCCGGCCTAGATTGCGTTATTGCATCTACGACTGGGACACGAAGATTCCGATTCCTAGATTGCTTACTTGAGTTTGCAGAGGTGTAAGGCAATCCCATCTCAGGTGGCCAGTCAAATGAATTAAGGTTTTGTGGATTATTGGGGACTGGCCAAAGCTTTGTTAGAGAAAAGTATCATTTAAAAAAAACAGATCACAGACATTCACCATCTTGTATAACAAACAAGATGCCTGACCTGAACGTTTGTTCAGTACAAATACAAATTGTGTGTTATCTGTACACATAGAGAAATTGGCCTCAATATAATGGAGGGTCTGTGCTAAGGGGCATAAATAGATATTTAGGAGTAATGGAGAAATAATTTAACCCGAGGCATATCATGTTTCAGACTGCTGTCATTGACATAAGAGGACAGGCTTACCACAACTTGAATTTATGTGTGGAGGACGGATTGATTCCATTTCAGTGCTGTGCCACAAATACTTATTTCTCCTAGTCGGAAATCAGAATGGCATGGTCAGTAGTACTGGAAGCAACAGAAAGATCAAGAAGGATTAGGGCACCAACCTTGCTCTTAACCACCACTCTCCTGGGATCATCAAAGCCAGATGCTTCCATCATCTCTGTGCTTCCGCTAGATTTGAATCCTATCTGTTTAAAATCAAAAAATGTATGTTCTTCAGCATATTTCAGCACTTGAAAATAGACCCATTTTTGATCAATTCTTCTAACCGAAGAGTCATCTCCTCAGAATACTCTCCAGACTAGATCCGTAAACTTTTCTTCAGCAGGGCTCCTGCATTCAGCTAGGTGGTGCCATGCAGCTCCAATATGGCTCAATACCACCCTGGAAGTGATGGAGCAGAGCCACATAAAAACGCCACTCCTGCCTGTTGACATCAGTTCCTTTCTTTCTGCGCCTTCAGTCACAGATTCAAAACTCTGCTCCCAATTTTGTAAATCCTCCAACAATCTCTAAATTGAATTCCAGTCTGTTAGAAAACAATGTTCCAACCAAAAAATACAGGTTTCAAACCATGCAGTAGCTGCAAAAAACAATTGTTGGAAATGAACCCACAGGAGGTGCGTCTCTCGTGTCTGGGCTTGGGCCTTGACTTGCAGTTGTGCGATAAATGTGCTCTAATGCAAATGAAGGCGATCTTGGACTGGGAGGCAAAGCTGTATGTAGCAGAACACAAGTAGTCCGGGCCTTATAGTAAGTATTGTTCTAAGTTACGGGTGTGTTCCTGCCACCGGTCAATCTCGCGCTTAATGTACTTAATGTACTTTGGTAAGTCAAAGTCGAAGCCCAAGCTCAAACATAAAAAAGCAAAGTGGGACTCTTTTTTCTAAGAGTTAAACTCACTTTAAGAATCAATCAAGGTCTTGTATAGCGCTGCTACTCACCCATGAGGGTCTCAAGGCGCTTGAGGAGGTGGGCTGCTGGTCGGACTGGGTGGAGGATCATTCAAAGAGCCAGGTAGGTCTTGAGGTCCTCCCTGAATTGCGTCAGCGATGCAGATTGCCTGAGGTGGAGGGGCAGGGTGTACCAGGTCTTGGCGGTGAGGCAGGAGAAACCAGTTCTGGTCTTGTGGATCCTGGGGATGGAGGCGAGTTGGGAGGATCGGAGTTGTCTGGCGGGTACATGGAATGTGAGGCGGTGGTTCAGGTATGCTGGTCCTCATTGTGTAGAGTTTTTTAAGCATGAGTGAGGAGCTTGAAAGTGATTCTCTTGTTGACTGGGAGCCAGTAGAGTTGTTGGAGGTGATGTGGATGCAGCGAGGGATGTCGAGGACCAGTCTGGCTGTGGCGTTTTGGACGTTCTGTATTTTCTTGAGCTGTTTCTGGGAGACAACGGTGTAGAGTGCATTCCCGTAGTCGAGTCAGCTGGTGATGAGTGCGTGGGTGACCGTCTTTCTGGATTCTGTGTGGATCCATCTGAATGTCTTTGGAAGCAGGCGGAGCGTGTGAAAGCAGGCTGAGGAAACTGCGTTGATTTGGCAGTTCATAGTGAGCGATGAGTCCAGTATGATGCCGAGGTTGCGTGTGTGGTCTGTTGAGGTGGGGGAGATCCCAAAGCGGCTGGCCACCAGGAGTCCTCCCAAGCTGACGGGGTGGGTCTCAGGATAAAAAGCATCTCAGACGCTCTAGGCCGCGTAACCTTGGTGCCGTTGCCTGTTTCCTTGATTTGGTCCTCATACTGGCTAAGAAGACGATCGCATCTTGCTGGAAGTCACCCATCCCCGACCCCTGCTCAGTGGTTGGCACTGTTTAGCCGATGGGCTAAGGCAGAGGATTGCATGGGGAGGATGCCAGAGGTCTTGATTGACGCCCATTGGCCCCGAGCTGGGAGGCACTGCTCTCTCAATTGATTGACCCACAGTCGAGTCTTCCTCGGACTCCTCCCCTCCTCTTGAGGACTGTTGCATGTCTTTATTGGCCTTCACCCCACTTCTATTGCGCCCCCTCCCTCCCATCAAGACCCGCAAGTCTTTTGGATGCCGGAGGCACACCTCCTAACCTTCCTCCCCTCTCCCCCATAGTATACTACCTCTGCTTGTTTCCCCTAGCTAGTAATGTGAGCCTTGCCCTGTGGACTTCTAATGTTTCATATACCAGGGTGCGTGGAACCCCAGGAGCCGTACCCAGTGATAGGCTTGACCTTCATACATGTCTGCTTTACATGGTTTGCCATTTCTTGTCATATACCAGGGTGCGTGGAACACCAGGAGCCGTTCCCAGTGATAGGCTTGACCTTCATACATGTCTGCTTTACATGGTTTGCCATTTCTTGTCATATACCAGTTCAAAAAACCTCAATAAAAAGACATATTTAAAAAAAAAAAAAGAAGGATCTCAGACATAGGCGGACAGATTCTCCGTTTTATGACAGTTTTTTCACTCAAATGTTTTTCTTTTGTTATCTGCAAAAGGCCTAACTAACCTTTTGGAACTGGTCAAACCAAAGGTTGCACCCCACAACAGTTGACAGGAATGCACAAGGTCCATCAACAGTCACAACACAGTACTAATAGAAATGTTACCATTTTAGCAAGTAGCAATTGTGTCTTAAACCGTATGCAGTTTATACATTTGTAATGAAGGGATGTGGTACAGGGTGGTAGTAAATTGGTGAAGAAGAGAAGAAAGGAAGGGAAAGCAATCCTTCAAAGGAATCAAGTGGAGTTCGGAAACCTGCGGCATTCTTAAGTCCCTTTTGTGAGGAAATGGGATCTATTATGTGGTGTGGTTGTGCAACTTCACAGTTTAATACACTTACGAATGCCTTAGGGACCGGTTTTTGTTTGTCAAACCTTCAGCTCAGCCCTGGGTAGCAGTGGCTCTTAGCTGAAAGGCTCACACAAAGGAACAAGTGTAAGCATTTAAATGACACCAAATCTATTGAAGAAGAAATCGGCAAGACAGGAAGAAATCCAAAACCAATGTATTAAAAATAGACTATTTTTAGACACAAAAAAAGATCCACTCAAGGTGTATAATTTACAAGGTATAGTAAACTGGAGCTTTTCACTCTACCGCGAATAAGCATTCACAAAGTCAACTAATTTTACACTTAGACCAACGATTTAGAGAAAAAGTTTCTATTTATATTGCTGTCATTTAGTCACTTTAGGCAACCAACTCCAGAGTCTGTCAGGGGTACCAACAAGGTCCTCAGAAATAGTCACATCAAAGGCAATTCTCTTTCCGCTCCAGGCACTTATATCTGTTGCAGTGGTTTGTAATGGAAGTGGTCCTGATGCAAGGGATGAAGGATGCTGCAGATGCTCAAAGAGGCTGTGGATGTAATGCAGTCGATGGCAATCTTCCTGCGGCTACTCCTTGGTCCACGAAGGGGGGTAGGTGATCTTAATCACAGGATAGACGTCCCACAAAGTGAGTCTGTGTCGGGGATGTCAGTGGCACAAGATAGAGAAGAACAAGCCACTAACCTTACTCAGCAGCCAGCGGGGACGACTTCAAGCAGAAAGGCCCCCCTATTCTCCAGGATACACTTCCCCACAGCGTAATGGACACAACTCTGGGAAAGAGCACCCACGAGAACAGGGAAGTGAAAGCACTAAGGTGGTAGTGCTGAGGGTCTTGCTCTCGAGCAGGGGAATGCAGCAGTATAGGCACCTCCTAACAACGTCCTGCACAAATGACAAATGACAGAGGTTAGTTCATCTATCAGTGTTAGCGGTATTGCACTATACAACCCCCGCTCCCCCCACGCTTAACCCTTCCGGTACTCACAGGTTTAGGTAGGAGTAGATGTACCTTCCTTGGTACTGTGTTCACCCCCTTGCTTAGGATACAAGTCATAAACAATAGTATCTGTACGTAATCCGCCTGCCTGTTAATCTCACAGACAGCGGTTCGGAAATGATTCCCTGCGAGAATAATGTGTAATATTTCAGGGTGACGAGATACTTGTTACCTGTCACGGCGTGGTCTCGTATCTTCGACCTTGAGGCGGGTAGGAAAGCGTCCGCCCTCAAGGTACCATACTCACTCCAAGGCGGGAAGGAAAGCGTCCGCGCTCGGAGCTCCTCAGTATAGTCACAGGATCCGCGGAGTCAGGAACGGCGCACCACGGCGTCCGGCGGGTAGGAAAGCGTCCGCTCTTAAGGCAGAAGACTTACTCCGAGGCGGGAAGGAAAGCGTCCGCCCTCGGAGCTCCAATCTGTGGTCTCGGGTTCCTCTGGGTCAGGGATGGCGCGCGAGGGCGCCCGGCAGGTTTAACGGGACGGAAACTCCAAGCGGGAAGGCAAGCGTCCGCGAGTTTCCAGCTTGACGGGATTACAGGATTCAGAATACGCGAGGGGAACTGGAAGTGTTCCCTCGCCGTCGGCTTCCATGAATGATTGTCAAGCACCGTCTCCTCACTGAGGCGGTGCTTATATAGGGTAGGCCGTTCCCCCTCGTGAGCTGAGGTTACGTAAGTCCTGCCCCGTTGCCTCCTGGGAGTTGTAGTCCCTTCGGGTCTCGGACTGCCTACCTCGTTTCCCACAGCTGCCTGAGGGCTTGCGGGGGTGTGTGCGGCCAGGCCCATGCCTGCTACAGCCGATGACCGTCACAGTCTGGCAGAAGTCAAGTCGCCACTGGGCTACTAGTCAATCGGTATCGTGGTCACAGCCAAATCCTTCTCTAGGCAACCAAGCTGCACTTCGACAACTCTCCTGGGCGCAGCGAACTTTGCAACTTCGAGCATCGGGTCCTGGTATCTGGTGTTGCACTACAATGGTTGGCGGCTTTCTTAAGATTCTGGGCTACCAATTTGCCCCAGCAGACTTCCCAGCTGTTGTGGCCCTCTGCTGTGAACAAGCGGTCAGCCAACTGACAATTGAGTCTCTTGACTTTGGCTGGGCTCTGGAGACGACTTTCGCATAAGCAGGACCCAGCTGGCACATTCCCTACCCTTTGCGCGCCACCAGGTTCAGCAAGTGCAGTCCTTGCCAGTGCAGCCTCTCTTTGCCGGTTTCACAGTGCAGCAGGGCAGTCCTTCTTAGAGTCCAGATAAGATCTGAATTCGCTATGTTTAAAAAAGTGCCCTCAGGGTAGACACAGTCATTTCCAACATGGCTGAACCCCTCTGTCGGCGTCCAGAGCTCACTAGCTCAACCCAGAAGTGTGGCTACCAAGAGGGCTACATGCCTAGGAAAAAACGGTTTGACGACAAGTTTCCCGTCTCTTTCTCAGGTGCCAGCTAGTCTGCCTAAACAATGGGGCTGCCCCTCTCTCAAGTGTTCCCCATTTGCTCTTCAGAGGCGACTTCATCTTTGAAGCTCTCCTTTTCGGTCATCACCTGTGTGGCTTCCTGCAGGAGGGAGGTAACACCTCTCTCCAGTGGTCTCCTTTCTTGGGAGTCGTTAGCAGGTCTCCCTAGCAGGGCAGAAAGTTCCTAGGGTTCTAGCTATTTGTTCAACTGTTAAGGGTACAGGAGATTGAAGGCAACAAAGTGGGATCTTTGTCAAAGTTGAAACACTAACTCGTTACATTAATTTCGACCTGAGATTTGTTGGGAGAGCGCTGACTCCAGCCCAATGTTACTCTCCTTGTGTTCCGCACTATGATGCAATTTGAAAGGAGGTGCCCAACTTCTAGACACTGGGTGCCATCTTAAAGCATGTCTGCCATCTTAAAAGGGAGAAGGGTGAAGTACCCGTTTTTATCATTTTGTGCTTTAATCGTTATACTTATTATAATTCTGCTTTTATTTACCAGTAGTTTTCCCTCCAAGGGCAGCCTGGTGAGAGAACCGGGGTTGCTGGACACTGGTTTTATTTTTATTTTCTCCCTTACATACTCTTCTTTCACGCTTCGTAAAGCACGGGCATTCTGGGCTACGCACACCGTTCCTCGAGGGTATTTAATGTGGCTCATAGTGTGTCTGCGCAGTTCGTTGGGAGAGAACTGACTCCAGCCCAATTTTACTCTTATTGTATTCTGCACTCTGATGCAATTTGAAAGGAGGTGTCTGGCTCCTTGACACTGGGCGCCATCTTTAATGGGTGAAGTACCCTTTTTAATCATTTTTATGCTTTAATCGTTATACTTGTTATTTTATTTTTGCTTTTATTTACCAGTTTTAACTCTCCCAGGGTTGCTTGACCCTGGTTTTATTTTCTCCCTTACCTATTTTCCTTTCGTGCTCTGTAAAGCGTGGGCATTCTGTGCTACGCACACTGATCCTCGAGGGGATTTAATGTATCTCATAGCGCGTCCACGCTGCGGGTGTGCCGCCCGTGCTCAGACCGTACTCAGCTCCAGCCTCTCCTGCCTGTTTCAGCCCTTACCCCCCCCCCCCCCACCGACCTGGACTTAGGAGAGGTGCTTCTTGGGCTAAATGGCCATGGTAAGACCCAGGGCTGTTTGTGTCTTGAACCCTATTTAGATACCAAAGATAAAATAATTTCCTGCTTGAACCGTGGGGAATATATCACTTGGATAAACACTAGGTGTAATGAATACATCCGGCCTGTGATTAGTGGTTGTACGTCTTCCCACACCAATGTTATTAAATCCGCGCCTATAAATGCCATATCGCTCATAAAACATCACATTGAGTTTCGGGAATTCATGGAAAGGCACCATCTAGATATCGCCTGGGTCACTGAAACCTAGGCTGATCAATCGTCAATTCCTGATTTAGCGGCAGCCCCCCCGCCCCCAATTTTGTACTTCATCATGTAGCTAGACCTCTAAAACGAGGAGGAGGCCTTGCCCTGTTACTCTGAGATAATGTTTGCAGTCGGCAAACAAGTACATACATCCGCATGTGAAGCTTTTCAGTTAATGGTCCATCTCTCTAATAACCAGTCTTTTTGGGGCGAAATAGTTTATCGCTCCCCCGGGTCCCAGGAGCACATTTATACAACACATAGGTACCCTTCTAGAGGAAGGATTGACCAACAATTATTTAACTCTGTTAAGAGATTCTAACTTTAACTTTTAACACTTGAAGGGTTAGGATGGCCTCAACTAGTGAAGAATCCCACTCACATAGCTTGCCACACATTACATGGAGTGTTCTCGAAGAACCCTTCTGTGATTATGAAACACCTGTTTCCGCTAACTTGGTCCGACCACCACGCAGTCCTGTTTGACATAGAGGTCAGAAATCCAGTTCTGGAAAAATTCTTAATCAAATGACTAATACCCATTCTTGAAACAAAGTTCAAGGTGAGACCCTGAAAAAAATGTTATTAAAGACTATGCCCCTCCCCCCCCCATGCCCCCGCCGCCCCCCCCAGGTATTTAGATCACAGTGCAGCGCCTTGACACTAAGTGGATTCATTCGGCCACAGCTATCACCATACATTTGAAAACTTATAATGCTAGCAGGAATTCTCCTTCTGCCCCCTGGTTCACTGAGAACGTTAGGCTCCAGAAACAGGCATGTAGAAGACATAAAGGAAGGCATATGACCTTGCAGAAAAAGAAATATTAAATCTGATAAAGTAACTATAAAGCTCTCTTGCTCAAAGAAAAAACATCTTATTTCACGCAAAAGATAGCAGCTGCTGACAGCTCATCTGAAGAGCTCTTCAGGGTGGTATCCAACTTGATATTACCTTCCAGGAGGACTAGTGCAAATAATAGCCAAACATTTTGTAAGACCCTGGCTAATTCCTTCTTGGATTACAATTCAGGCTGCAGAAACAGTGGCAGCATAGCTAACCATCATTTTCATGAGTTTCTTCCTCAATATGGAAAGAAGCTTCCATACTGCCCTAGTTGAAAACGTCTAATCTGAATCCTACTGATCCAAATAATTATCGACCGATCTCCCGCTTCCAGCTAATAGAAAAGGCCATTAACCTTCAGATAACCGAATTCCTGTCTGACTACCAACTCCTTGACACCATCCCATTTGGATTTAGAAGCAGTCATAGTACTGAAACTGCTTTAATCAAAACAACTGAGGTGGGAACGCGGCCCTAATACTCCTTGATTTGTTGACAGCCTTTGACACGGTTGACCATAAAGTCTTGGTCTAGTGTCTCCGTGCTGTCGGGATCGATTGGCTCGCACTTAAACTCCTAGAATCTTTCTTGTCTGCGAGATCTTAAGTGGTAGCCCTGGATCCATTTTTGTCCAAACCTTTTTCGCTTACGCACTGAGCCCTACTTTATTTAACATCTACGTCAAGCCCTTGGCCTCACTTATTCGTCATTTGGGTTGGATCTTATCTCTTATGCAGACGACACTGAAATCGCGATGGCTCAGTGTGCTTCAAGCCACGTTCCATCTTTCATGACTACAGTAGGAAATTAGATGACCTTGAATTGCTTAAAACTAAACTCTGGAAAAACCGATGCCATCTTGTTTGGAGACTCCCCTTTCCTATAGACGCCGTCCTGTTGTCCAAAACAACTGAGCTTCCTTCCTACACCTGTGTGCATTGCCAGAAATGTTTGAGTGATCATGGATAACAAGTTGAAATTTGGATTGCAGGTCAATGTTGTCACATCGTCAACGTTTCATATTTTGAGGATGCTTAAAAAGTTCTTTCCTTTTATTCTGGGAAAATGCACCAAAGACTGTGATCACGGCTGTCACACTTTCCAAAATTGACTACTACAATGCATTATATCTTAGCATGCAGCAGCAACACCTCAATAAGCTTCAGGTTCTACAAAATGCAGTGGCAAGATTGCTTATCGGAATCCCTAGACATCAGTCGGTCACACAAGCTGTTAAACATCTCCATTGGCTGCCTGTCAGGCAGCGTTTCAAATTTAAAGCTCTTTGCCTTGCCCACAAAGCTCTCCATGGAGCTGGCTCGGAGTTCCTTAAACACTAATTTCAATGGAATATTCCAGGAAGAAGCTTGAGGTCCACGGACACCCGAAAACTAGTTGTCAATAAGGTTCAAATGATCGAACTGGGGAAGAAGAGGCTTCGTAAGCTCCACTGCTAAGGGATGGTAACACACTCCTGTTTTTATCTATTGGCTCAATTCCAAACCTGCTTCTGTTCAGAAAGAACCTAAAAACGTGGCTCATCCCTAAATAAATCGTAGTACTTGTTGTCTTGCTCCCACTGTGCAGTGCCTAGACACCTTCGGGTAATTGTTTGCGCTCAGTAAATTACTATAACATAACATAGCAATCAAGTGGGGCTTAAGGTAACGAGTTGTTTGATACCTCGGAGTATCAGCTTTGGTCGCACTGTTCAGGATTCAGCACAGCTGAGCGTATAAGTCTGCACTCGCCAAAGGGGCAACCGAGTCTTTCCACAGTAAACACAACAGTTTCATGTTTTTATTACCACAAAACGCAAAATGCATGTTCTGCCCATGAAATGTGCTGCACCCTGCCTGTGGACTTGGTAGGCCTTCCATAGGGGGGACTTACACATGTTTCAGGGGGAGATTTGAGTTTGCCGTGGCTTTAAATGGTAAAGTTGGGCTAGCGGTTCGAAACTGTTCTTCCAGTCTGCAGTGGCGGACTGGGAGTCTCATCGTATCTTTGTCACACCAAGGGTGACCCAACCAGTGCTGCAATTATAGGGTGACTCTCTAACTTACAGGCCTTGGGTATATCCTAGGTAGTACACCATATACCAGGGACCTATGCCAATTGGGTATAGCCAATATGACATGCATGTTTCGAGGTCACGGCACTGAGGGCTAGTTAGCAGACCTCCGTGCACTCGAAAACACAGCAGCATCAGTCAAAAAACCTGGCAGTGACCGTACAAAAAGAGACCTTTCCTTGCACCTTTGTTCAATGGTTTGATACCATTTAGACAATCGTGTGACTTCACTGTCCATGATAAAGTGCAATACTTCAAAAGGAGTTGGATTCCACAATGATGATGAGCCCCCAAGTTTAAAAGTGAATTCTTGAATGTCGTTAGGTCCTTGTTCTTGGCTTGCGTGCCAACACTGAGGTCAGGGAATATCATTTGATTTCTCTTTACCTGCAAGTCTTCTTTCAAAGTTGCTGGCTCCATTTTTTGCCCACTCAGCCATCCATTTGTCATTACCTTTTGAGTTCTCAGTTGCAATCAACGAGTTTATGCCGACCACTTCAGCTTCGTTACAAGCTTCCAATGCTGTCAGCCATTTCCCTACCTTGTTCAGCTTCTTCATGATTGCTATAAGCACAGTCATCATTTCTTTTTGGTCCTGCACCAAATTCCCAGCTGCCACCTCACAGCCAACCTCCTCAGGGCCCTTCTGGGCATGGGGTTTAAAGAACCTCTGTCTCTCTTTTCTGCTGTTTCTCAAACATTCTCCTGTGGTTTCCTGAACTCTCCTGCCTTAGAGTGGCTGGGCTCGTCTGAACCCGAAGGAGTCTGCCACTTGTCTGACTGAGTGCTTTCCTGTGTGCCTCCTGCCTGCCACTGACACTACCTGAGCTGTGTTACACCATGTCCGCCCCAGCGCAGTCAGTGCTCACTTCACTGCTGGATGTGACCTTCCACTCACTAGCGTTGTGCCGCGGATCAATCAAACCTGAACCCACAGCCAACCTCCCTCATTTAGGCACCATGGCCTGGGCACATCTTCTGACAACCAACCACCATGTATTTGTCACAGGTACTTTATGTTGTCACTGCAACACACCATTTGTGGAAGTGTGACACCTTCGCCTCTCTATGGTTTGTATTTCTAGTCGATCACACCCCATTGCTGTTAGAGCTGGTGCACGACTCCCAGAAGCTAATAACCGGGAGACTCACTCAGAGCTTAGAAGTGAACAGTAATTGTGTTCGTCACCAGTCTCTGTCTGATTCATGTTTTATGAATTTAATAAATATACTGCAGATAGAGAATTGACATTACGAGTAATCTCTTCATCATTTTGTCTTCCTTAGACAAGTGGTTTTGTTTATGTAGGCTGTGGCTCTTCCTGTGGTGTTCATGGATGTGATAACTGTTTCTTTAAGTGGATGTGGGCGTAGGAAAGTAGGATCTTACTGGCATAGTTGCACCCACTTTGTGGCTGGTGTCAATGTGTTTTGACTGGTATGTTACTAATCAGGGCCCCAGTGTCTGAGCTCCCTCGCCTCAATTCATTGGTAAGTACTTCGTACACCCCACAATTGATATACCTCTGTAAGTCCATAGTATATGGTACTAAGGTATCTAGTGCATTGTTACACCAGGGGTCCCCCATGGGCTTCAGCATGTATTGTGCCACCCATGGGAGCCCATGCAAACTATGTCTGCCATTGCAGCCTGCGTGAAATGGTGCATGCACCTTTCACTTCAGATGCTTGTTGGTGGTCCTGCCAGCCACCAACCTTCCTGCATCTTGTCAACCGACGTGGGACAGCACTTGGACGTCTCCTGAGCCTCTGCAACGTCACCTGGGCTCCACAGCTGCAGCTTCAAGACCTCCGTGCTATAGTAAAGTACCTCTGACAAGGGCAGGCCCATTGTGCTCCTTCTGCTCTTGGACACCTCCGAGTGGTTTGGACTCAGTCCCCTCTTTTGCAGGTACTCGTCGTGCAGAATCCACATCTGGGTTCCACTGACCTGGTCCGCGAGACTCTGTAGCTGCTAGACATCTGAGGATCCCCATTGCGTCAACACGCGGTTCCGACACTACTTCGCACCTATGCACCCGGGCTTTCTGGTGTAGGTCTCCTGGTTCTCTGGGTATCCATGGGTGGGTGTACCCTCCAACCACCCTGGAACCAATGGGTTTCCTCAGGGTCATCCCGGAAGGGTCCTGAAACAGTAAAACTCCAACCGTGACTTCCCCACATTATCCTATAGACACTGAGCCGGGGTATCACCTCTGCACACGTGCGTCTAGCAACTCTTAGGTACTGACCTGTGGTGGTTCCGTGATCCCCTGGTCCTTAGTTCCTTGGGTGTTATTCTTGGTTCGGTACTCACCTATCGTTCCATTTACTTACTATATGGTTTTCCTCCCCTCCCCCCCCCCCATAGGGGCCCATGTGTTTTATGTGCTTTACATGCCCGTTTTGAAGTATATTTTATTGTGTATTGATATCTTCGAGTTTGAGATTTACCAAAGTAGTTTTACTGTGGCTTTTCTCTATCACTGATGTGGTTCTTTCTCGTGTGTAAGATTCACTGATTGCCTGTGCGGTGATGTACTCGCTTTCCACCCTTCTGGATAAGCTTTAGCTGCTCTCCATAGCGGTCTCTTGAGAGCTTTGGTTATCAGGGACCTCTTCTACTATCAGTAAAGGTTGCCTGGCCTTCGTGTACTTGCCTCACCAATAGGTGTACACCGTATACTGAGCCGGCCTCCTACATTGGTGGCAGCGGTGGGATAAAGACTTGCATTGCTTTACCACTTTGGCATCAGTGAGGTTTCCACAAGAAACCACTACTAACTTAGGAATACACTATATTGGATAGTTAGTATATTTTGGTAAACCTTTGGGTTGAGTGCCAGGGGTCTAGCATAGCCCTTTCTCCAAACCCTTGGAAGTTTAGAATACTAGGTAGGTTAGATACACTACACTAGTACAATATCCACTGTTGGGGGAATCTAGCTGGACTCGGGGGGAGGGTCTGGGTACAATGCCCTTGGGTTCCAGGAACTTAGGGGCCTGTGTAAGACTAGAAAACTCAAGATAGGTAGTAATCCTACTATTGCTTATCTTTTTAGAGATACTCTGTCAAGATGACCTCCAGAATCCTGGGAGACACTTCGATCATGGAGACCTTGGTAGGGGGATAAACCCTACAGGACAAGAGCAAGAGGTACTTAGTACTTCTGGCTCTGTCTCTGGACATGGTTATGAGAAGTCATAAGAGACTCTTACAGACAACCCTACACCTGTAGAGGGAGGTACTGGTAGTACAGAAGGGGGTTCCCAGCAGTAGGCCACTTTTCTCTCCGCCTGGGTTGGTGCAGAGGATTCCCAGGAAGAACAGGTCCTCGTCCTCCTCATCCTCATCCTCACTCTTCTCAGCATCTCATGCTGGGTCCATCCACCCTAACATAGAGGAGGAAGCTTTACATAGAGGGTACATCATGCTCAGATTTGAGACTGCAAAGCTCAAATTGATGAGGGAGCAGCTGGCTCTTGATAAGGAATCCCTAGAGGTGGTGAGAGAAAGGAAGAATTTGGGGTTAGATCCCCATGGGGGCAGCACTAGAGACTCAAGAGTCAGGAGGAACACTTTGGCACTAGGACTCTTAGCAGAATAGTTCCTTCTTACAAAACTGGGGCTGTCATCCTCAAGTGGGTTACTGCACTGGAGAAGGCCTGTTAAGTCAAAAATGTCAACCAGAGGCAGTGGGCAGCTATCCCGGGGCTCTCCTTTGCAGACAAAGGCAGAGGCAAGCTTTTGGCAGTTAGAAAAGAGAATGCAGCCAACTACCAGATCTCGAAAGAGGCACTCCTTGAAGGGGTTAGGGCTTACCTGTGATGAATACAGTATTAAATTCAGAGATACTTAGAAAGCCACTTCACAAGCCTGGGTTGATTTTATAGACTGTGCAGTTAAGGCTCTGGAAGGCTGGTTACGTGTAGTAATGTACAGAACTATAAAGAGCTTTACAATGTGGTTACAAGAGATCACATCCTTAATAACTGTCTGAAAAACTACACCAATATCTGGTGGACTCTGATCTGACCTCTCCCCAAGAATTGGGAAGAAAGGCAGACAAATCGGTTCGCACCAGAGTGACCAATACGTCTCATAGTGGGGGTGACCAAAAGCAAAAGGATGTCAAGTCCCAAGAGAAAGATAGGGACAAACCTAAAGATAACAAGAAAGAATCTTCTTAAGGTCCACAAACCTGTTCCTCTGGGGTTGGGTCCAAATCCTCCTCTTCCTCTAATAATAATAAGAAAAAGAAACCTTGGTGCTTTGTTTGTAAAACTAAGAGACATAAGTCACCTGATGCTATATGTCAGGAGAAAGGCACAAATACTGCTACTGCTTCCCCTAGTGCCACTAGCAGTAGCACTAGTAGCAGTACTGCCTCCAAGGGTGTAGCTGGGTTTACCTTGGGTACTACAGCGGGCTCTGGCCTAGTCAAGAGTGATCACTGAGGCTGTCCTGATATCAGACGGTGGCATTGATCATACCGCTTTGGCTGCCTGGCTTCCTAATATGAGGAAATACAGGCAGCACCCCCTCATTAATGGGACTGAAGAAAAGGCTTACAGGGACACAGGTGCCAGTGTCACCTGAACAGATCTTACTTGGGCACACTTACCAAGTAACCAGTGCTGATAATATCACAGCGTGCCACCTCATGGCAGTGATTAACCTTTGCTGTTAGGGAATGGGGGGGTTACTGCCCCTAAAAAGGTTTTGGTATCCTCAAACATTACTTTAGAGTGTCTCATGGGCAACAATTTGGAGACTTCATCATGGGCTAAAGTGGAGCTATGGACTCAGGCAAATACTTGGTATCTCTGAAAGTGTTTTTGTAGCCACTAGAGAACCGGTCACCACTTCGCACCTATGCACCCGGGCTCCCTGGTGTAGGTATCCTGGTTCTCTGGGTATCCACGAGTGGGGGTGCCATCCATCGTTCCTGGGTCCAACGGGTTTCCTTGGGGTCCTCCTGGAAGGGTCCTGAAACAGTAAAACTCCAACCGCAACTTCCCCATGTTATCCTATGGACACTGAGCCGGGGTATCCCCTCTGCACTCGGGCGCCTACCAACTCTTAGTTACTTACCTGTGGTGGTTCCATGCTCCCCTGGCCCCTAGTTCCTTGGGTGTTAGTCTTGGTTTGGTACTCACCTCACATTCCGTTTACTTAGTAAATGGTTTGGCCCCTCCATAGGGGCCCATGTGTTTTATGTGCTTTACTTACCTGTTTTGAAGTATATTTTATTGTGTATTGATATCTTCAGTTAGGACATATACCAAAGTAGTTTAGTGTTGGTGTATAATAAATAGAAGGTATTTTTCTGACACTGGTGTGGCTTTACTGACTCACTGTGTGGTACTGTACCCACTTTACACCCACCTGGATAAGCCTTAGCTGCTCTCCACAGTTACCCCTTGAGAGCCTTGGTCATCAGGTACCACTATCACCAAGGGTTGCCTGGACTCATGCAGGGTGCCTCACCAAAAGGTGTACACCACATACTGAGCCAGCCTCCTACAGTGGGGTTTTCTTGAGCTGCATATGTGGACTTTCCCATAGCGCTCATCGTTTCTCAGTATTAGGCAGCCTGATCAACCTTCTTTCCCCAAATAAATCAGTTGGTGTTTTTGGCTGTCACAGTTCTGCTCTCATATTTCTGTTTAATAAGTGTGTCCATTCTGTAGGAGCAAGGTTCCCCTATATTGACTGACCTCTGTGTGTTCATCTCTTCCAGGAGCTGGTGCCGACTTTGTGATGCTGGGAGGCATGTTTGCTGGGCACACGGAGTGCGGGGGAGAAACCATTGAGAAGAATGGGAAAAAATACAAGCTTTTCTACGGGATGAGCTCGGAGACGGCCATGAGACGCCATGCTGGAGGCATTGCAGACTACAGGTAATCAGCATGAAATCGCCAGATGGGCGTACATTGACAGACTTCATTCACTGGGATCAACACACAACCATAGTGCGTTGGGCAGAACTTGAGTACAGTTGTGGCTCTGAAAACAAAACTTCACATAGCAAGAATACTGCACAAATAGGGCCATATATGTTGAGCCTTGGATACAGATTGATATATGTAGCCCTCAGTGCCATCGGATAAATATTGATGAGTCTGACAAAGCCAAAGCTCAGAAGCTTAGAACTAGCGCAACACTGGAATAGGCCTGGGGCTTTTAATAAACGGGATATTTTGGCCATAAACAACATGTATAAATAGACAAGATAACCACTGTGGCCATTGATAGAACATCAGTTGTGGCCTTATTGTGGAGAATCACATAAATTTACAGTAAAGTTCACAAAATGTAGTCATTTTAAAGCACATAAGCTGTGTTCATTGTCACTGCACAGTTTAATTTTTTTTCAAATACTTTATATGTGAATAGATAGTGCTTGTAACAGCACATTTTTTTACTGTGATCGAAATGAACACATATAATGCACTCTGGTGTTAGAGAGAAAGTATATATTGCTTTGCAGCAGATAATAGGTGTTAGGTAATTTAGGGTGGAGGAGCCTCAGAATAATCGGTGTCAGAGGGCATGGGGCAAACGGGTTACATCTGTGGAAGTTGGTTTTAGTGGTGGTGGGGTCGTCAGTGAGGGAGAGGATGAGTTTGGTGTCATCTGCATAGGAAATTGTATTGCGACCATGGGATCTGACAACGTTGGCCAGCAGAGTCATATATGCATTGAAGACCATGGGGCTGCTCTCTGGGGGACACCGCAGGTGATCTCCTTGGGTTCGGAGGTGAAATGTGGGAGATGGATCCTCTGGGCTCTTCCGGTAAGGAAGGAGGTAATTATCTGAGTGTGTACCCTTGGATGCCGATGTAATGGAGTCTTTCGATGAGCGTGTGGTGGTATATGGTGTCCAAGGCTGCCGAGCCTGTCGAGGAGGATCAGAGCTGCTGTTCCTCCTCAGTTGAGAAGGGTTCAGATGTTGTCACGGCTACGGTCAGGGCGGTTTCAGTGCTGTGATTGCTGCGGAAGCCGGACTGGGAGGCGTCGAGTAGCTGATTTTGCTCAGGTGTGTCATGAGTTGCTTATTGAATATCGTTTTCAATACCTTCATTGGGAGTGGGTGCAAGGAGACTGGCTGGTAGTTTTTGAGTTTGTTGGGGTCGGCGGAGGCTTTTTTGAGTAGTGGTCTGAATTTGGCGTGTTTCCAGGCATTAGGAAATGTTGCAGTGGTGTTTGAGGTGTTGAGCAGGGTGGTGAGTTCCTGGCTGATCCTTTGGTTTCCGAGGTTGAAGATGTGGTGTGGGCATGGGTCCGAGGGAGCTCTTGTGTGGATGGGTTTCATGGTGGAGGTGGTGTCCTGGGTGGAGAGGCGGTTCCAGGTGGTCAATCTGTGGTTCGTGTCGGGTTCAGTGGTGGCATATCTGTCAAGGAAGTCCGGAGGTGTGGGTTGGGGTTCAAAGTTTCTGTATATGGTTGTGATCTTGCCATGGAAAAAGTCAACGAGTTTGTCGCACAGGTCCTATGAGGATGGGATGTTTTTGCTGGCAGCTTGAGGGAGAATTCCTTAACAATAGTGAAAAAGTTCCTTGGTGTTTATGAAGCTGGTTTCAATGTGTGCGGCTAGGGCTGTCTTCTTTGATGCGCTCAGCAGGCGGCGATAGAGGTTGAGGGAGGTCATGAAGGCTGCCTGTCGGAGGTGTCCATGTGGACGCGGCATCTCCTCTCCAGCTGTGTGCTGTCTTGTTTCATTGTTCTGAGTTCTTGGGTGTAGCAGCTGGCCTTTTTGGAGGATTTTCTCCGGATGTTTCTTTTGATGGAGACGATGTTGTCGGAGCAATGGGTGATCCTGGCGTTGAAGTTTTTTTACTCCCTGTTCAAGGTTGGTGGCGGTAGCGGGGTTGGATGTGTTGAGGGCATCCGTCCAGCTGATCTCTGAGATTTTGTTCCACCTTTGGTGGGGAGCTCTGATCGTCTTGGGGGTGGCAGTGTGGAGGGTGGAGATGCTGAAGTGGACAATGGAGTGATCGGTACCTGCGAGTTCTGTGACATGGCTGTATTTGACATGGTTGCTGGAGGTCCAGCGCATGTCCAGTGGTGTGTGTAGGTTCGTGGATGATTTGGGTCAATCCGAGGCTGCTCATACTGTCGATGTGTGCGGTGGAGTTCTCATTGGAGTCATAGATGTGGAAATGTAGGTTGCCAGGAAGATATAGTCATTGGAGTCTAAGGCTAGGGGGGCTGGAGCATGGACCTGGGGGCCGTTATGCGAGGGTGCCACTGATGGTTGTCCTATTTCTCTTGTGAAGCTTGAAGCTGAGATGTACCATGGGGGTGTTGGTGTTGTCTGCGAGGGTGATACTCAGTATGGTTTCTTTGTATATGATGGCTGCTCCTCCTTGCGGCTTGTGGGTGCGGTCCTGGTGAGTGATTTTATATCCGTAGGGGATCGCTGTGGGATTTTCTGGGGTGGATGTGGGGTTGAGCCAGGTCTCTGTAAGGAAGACTATGTCGGCTGCTAAGTAACTGGGCTAAGTTCCTCTTCTACACTTGACTATCAGGGTAAGAGTGAGCAGTCCATGGCTGCCTCAGGAAGAAGTGTGGACGGGGGAGTGAACACAGGCTCACAACTCACAATGCACACAGCAGCAGCAGCAATAAATCATTGTCCAGTCAAATAGTCACTTTTATGAAAAAAGACAAGTATTTTATTTTGTACCTCTGCCAACACAAAGGAGAAACAGGACATTCACAAACAATTACACAACCTCAAAGCAGTTTTCTTTACGGTGGTCCCTCCTGGCCTATGGGGTTGCAGACTCAACCACTACACATGAGCTCTGGCCCAATCGGTGCAGCACATGGCTCAATTCACAGCGGCCCTTTCCTGGCGTACGGGGGTCACCGACTGTCCTGCACACAGTCAACTGTGATTTCAGTGCAGCAGTTGTTTCCTCACACCGTGCAGAGGGAGTCCAGTTGACCAGGCTCCCCACTGGACTCTGCTTCCTCCAATAAAATAGGCTTTGCACGAGCTTATCTCCGTTACAGGCTTGCTGGCAAAGTCAGTGAGCCACACTACTACGTGGAATGATGGACACATTCGGTGATCCCCAGTAGGTGGTGCAAAAGTGCTTCTCGTTAAGGAGATGGATGGGTGTGTGGGCAGCTGCAGGTGAGCTATTGGTCACTGAGAGAATGGCCCTCATTGGCTGCGGGGGCCGTGAGGCTGGCGTCTGAACGCTGGGTGCAGAGGAGCTGGAAGTCCAGGTGTAGAAGTTCTGAAGGCTTTGGGTGTGAGCCCTGCTAGAGAAAGGAATAAGCCGACTCTGTGGGATGCTGAGGGCATAGTGTCGGAGCTGTGTTTGTGAGGAGCCGTGTAGGTGTTATAGAAGTGAAGAGCTGCAAGTACTGCCTCATCAATGTTAACCCTTCCTCTCTCTTTCTTTTTCTGCTCCAGGGCCTCGGAAGGAAAGACTGTTGAGGTCGTGTACAAGGGTGACGTCGAGAGCACAGTGAAGGACATCCTTGGTGGCCTTCGCTCTTCCTGTACGTACGTGGGTGCAGGCAAGCTGAAAGAACTCAGTCGGAGGACCACATTCATTCGGGTTACCCAGCAAGTTAACCAAATCTTCGGGCCGAGCACCAACGCATGAGGGCTCATGGAAAGTTCTAGTAGGGCCAAAACACATCTTCACAATCATTTCCTAACTTATGGCACTGGCGTTCGCTGTAGTCTCCTCAATCTTACTCTTACCACACGCTGCGCACACCAGTGAGGGGCTGCGTTGCATCTTGTATCTGACAAACACCTTTTATAGCTGTAAATCAGCCAGATTAGCACCAAACGCATTAGAGCAACCAAGAGCCGCGTGGAAGCGCCTAGGACCATCCATTGCTTGTCCCTCGGCAGCTGGCGCGCATGCGCCACCCATCCTATTCCCCCGTCCGTCCGTGCCATCGAGCCAGTTGGGGTCACTGCAACTCTGACCGTCAGACTGATCCCCTTTCTTTTCGAATCCAAGAAAATAAGTGCCAATAAGTTTGGGAAGAGTCATACCCGTCATTTACGTGTATAAGAAACAACACTTCTGACTTCACACACGTTTAAAACATCGTGTGTGCTGAAGGAATCGAGACGAGAAACTGGAAAATAATGAACAAGCATTGGCATAGCCAATAGGTCTCACTTTTGGGACCTTATAAGAATTTAGTTATGCAGCACAATATCCTTGGTGCAACAACATCAACTGTTGCATGGCTAAACACTTATAAGGTCCCAAAGGCGAGAACTATTGGCTATGCCAATGCTTGTTTTATTTACAAGAGATTTCGCAAGCAAAACCTAAAAATGGCAACAACAGGCAAATGCAACAGTTGTGCTGTCATGCCAGACCTAAGGAAGATTAGCTTAAACATGCCGGTATATGTTCTCCTGAGGTTAGTACACCGAAGTGTTTTTGTGAGATACAAGGCTTACTGCAATGCCATCCTCCCCAAAATGGACACATAAGATCACATTGAGAGCTTAGGTTCTCACAATGCATTTTACAAACGCGCTTTGAAACGAAATTAAACATCACTCTGTAAGAAAAACGGGGTGGCAAATTTGAAGATTGTACAATCTCAGTTTGCATGAATAACGCATTTATTTTATTCCAGACACATACATATATGCGTTCATGTGCATGTATAACAGTACCATTGTTTTATTTTTGCACCACCTCAAGTCTACTCTATTGTGTTTCAGTGGCAACTCCTGAGGGGGGATAGGTTGAGACTGGAATTAACTAATTTATTAATGACTCTTGTTTCTGAAAGCCGAAGGATGAAAATGCGCCCACAATGTTTTTAAATAAATTTTTCATTCTGATTACACTATAAACAAGAACGACCAGTTTACAGACTACAATGCAAACAGGTGTGTCCAGTCCAAGTTCTTAATGATATCTGAGGGCTAAAAAGAAAAATAAGCATTTGAGAATGGTTCTACGCGAAAGGATTTAAAAAAAAAATGTTGCCCATTGACGGCAAGGCGTAAGTAATTGCTTCAGCGGCAGCAATAGTGCGGGATGCACTGGAGTGGAGCATAGGCTGTCCATGAAAAAGACAGAACCTGCCGACCAACAGGGCGAAATCGGATACAGCGAGTTGCCAAGCTAAACGGTTCACCTTGCCTGACACCTTAATTCACATATTAACATTCCTAACATGGCAGCCCGCTGTTTCGGTGACAGGCGCATTCCGTGGAACAGGAGACGTGAAATAAACAGCCATAGGGAAAAATTCCGGAGGACACAAAAGAAGAAACAACAAGCATTGGCCACGCGGCCGTGAAAGTGATCACGATCAAGCGTGGCAGAGGAAAGACAGATGGCGGCTGCGTGGGTGCACGCTCGCGTGCACGCAAGCTTTAGGCCACCAAAGCCTGTGGCAGCACTTCGAAAACCCGTACACTAAATGTCTTCCAGAGCAGCGCATGTGCTGGCTCAGCGAGACCTAAAAAAGTCTCGACTCGTGATGGGGGTGGGGGTAACGTGTACCACATGTGAGGGATCCATGTGATTTGGACAACGCCCTATGCGATGACACACAAGGGGACGGATTAATCCAATACAGCCGCTCCCGCAGAGAGCTGGGACGGAGACACTTCTGCACAGCTTTGAAACCTCTCATTGACACGTCAGTGAACTCCGTTAATCCACTGAGGCCCAGATCTCATCACTGAGCGTCACAGGAATTGTATCCCTCTGGAATATGAGAGCTTGCACTGCACTGACGAAAGAAACATTCCACGCTGCAGCAGTTGGTCACTGTGGTGCCAGTGCTCACTAAGAACATTCCTTCAAAGTATGAAGCCCCAGCACATGCTCCTGTGCAGCAGCAGAGCCCAGCCTCTGCCCAACGAGGACCAAGAGCTTCCCCGGAGAGAAGTAGGCCCTGCAGGAGGAGTATGAGGGCCGGGTGTCTAGTCTTCTGTAGTATTAGAGCCAAGCGCAGCTCTACAAACTGTTTGGACCCAGCCGTTCGCCATGACAAACAAGGACATTTTCCAGAACATAAACTTTTAGGACAAGAGCCCAGCACATCATGACAGTGTATAGCACACACTACCTTCATACTGCAGTAGGAGGGCCAAACTATTTCCTCTCAGAGGTTTAGAGGCCCAACACAGCCTTCTCTGCAGTACAAGCTCAACACATTACTCTTACACAGAATACTCCCTCCTCTATAGTATAACGCCTCAGCGCACCCTCTACAGAAGGGCCAATTAAAAGCCCCTCTGGGGAACTTGGGCCCCGTTGTTTATTCCTCTGTAGTATTACGCTTGTCACTTAGCCTCTTTAAAGAGTAAACTCTCAAAGTGTCCGTCTGAGAAACTAGCTTGAGAACTAGAGGGGTTGGGAGGGAGAGATACTGGGTGGGAGACAAGGGTATTCAGTGAGTCCCCCCTTGTCTCCCACCAGCCAGAAGCAAAGAATCTCCTGTGGTCGCCCTGGTGGGAATCAAAAGCCAAGCTGGCGAATCCAATGAGTCTTCTGCCTCCATCCCTTTATTATAGCAGTGTTCCAACTTTCAAGGGGATGTAAAGTCTATTTTATTGTGGTAACCTAGCAGTGATGGCGATGTGTCTTGAGCCTATCTCACTGACCCTTCCACAGCATTACAGTAAACACTCTGATCCCTCCTTTGGGGTAACCCAGCCTAATCAGTAGCCTCCTCATTACTTGGAAGTCGCTATGTGCAAGAAGCCAGGATCACGCAATTGATACGAATCTCCTCAGCCCTGGACAAGGAGTGCAAGGTCATTGTGCTAATCTGCCCACCACTCTCACAGCAAAGCGCATCAAGTCCTATAGTGTGGTCCGTGGTGTGCCGTACTGCCCATTAAATCCCTCACTCATGTAGTATAAATGTCCCTCCTCTTGAGAAATCATACTTGAGATATTATTACTACAAATCTAAGTTCACCAATTAATTAGATTCACACTTTTTGAGCAAGGTCTCCATGATTGCCGCAAACTGCACACACAGAAGTTTGCAAAATTCCTTCTGGTAGCTGTGTTAGGCAACTGAGCCTTTCACCTGGAAGCCATTATTGCATTTGACTTATTTAAGATTATATTTAGGCCATACATTCAAAAATTGGCTTTATTTTGACATTTTAATCAACTATGCCTAAGACTTCATATGACATAGCCACCATGTTTTGCATATGTTTACCACAGGCTTACCTAAGGTCAAACAGTTGTTTGGACATTATAGGGGTAGAACATGTGCAGCGGAGGCTGTTTAGAAGTCGCCCACAACCCAGATTCAAAATAAGCCTGCCTTCCAATCCTAGAAAACAAACAATTCTGGTGAGACCATACAAAAACACAAATTTCCCGACAGTCCCTCTCCGCAGTGCAAGCCTTACACGATCCTCTGAAGTATTGGGGACTTGCAGGTTCCTCTTGCAGTACAAGAACCCTACAAAAATGGTGGACCCACCATCCACACGTCCTTAAGTTGTACCAGGACTAATAATGTCTTATCATACATTAGAGGTGCCACTATGCTGCAGAGGTGTAAGTGCCTGGCACATCCTTTTGTGCAGCATGAGGGCGAAGTTTGTCCCTCCTGACAGTACTAGTATCCCGGCAGTCCAAGCGCAGTAGAAGGGGCTAGCGTCCCACCCTCTACCGTAACAAGGCGCAGTAATGCAGCATGTGACTGCAGTTCTTTTAGAGTACACGTGCCCAGTGCGTCTCTCAGCAGTTCCAGGGCCCACTCCTCTTCCAGAATGAGGGGCAGCTCTTCTCACTGTGCGATAGGACCTAGCGCAGACTTCTGCAGTCAGATCATGCACAGGGATATGAAGACTGTTCAGTAGGAGTCTGCAGATAGGTCAGGGTGTGGGGTGACATGGGCTCTTCCGTCGTATTCCATTCACGCGGGGTCTCACCCATTGCTGCAATAAGTAGGTAATTTTGGGTGGGGGGGTCAGTTAAATGTCATGCATGGGGAGTTAGGAAGGATTGGAGTCATTTCGGAGGTGGGCACGGTGTCATGCAGTGTGGGGGTTCTTCAGCTCTATTCCATGCACGGTGAAACACTGTTATGTTCTTCAGCGACATTCCTTGATCGTGAACAATTAATTCTTCAGTTTCGTTCAACGCACTCTTGCCACTCATTCCATGCATGGGAGTTGGTTTCAGTCTCATTCCTTTCACACATTCCCTGATTCTTTTTCACTTTACCTTTTGCCTTCAGACTTGAAGAATAACTGCCCAGTGAATCAAGGTGTAACAAATGTCCATTTATGAAATAGAATACAAATAAAATACATCTAGAAAAGACAGTCTTTGTCCATCTTTAAGTACCTTGTTTAAGGGTTGGGCAAGGTTCCCTGGAGGAGGATCCTTTTGGAGAGGAGACATGGTGACAACAATCAAAGCAAGCCCTTGTGGCCTGACGGCAAGACCACCGTCCCGATAGAGGAGTAGGGAGCTTACTCTATTCTCCTAGATCACACACATACTCACCTACGTCAGCAGGGCTATCCTCAAGATGACAGGATGACAGGACTGTGTTCAGAGAAGGGATGCAAGATTTTACCAAGTCGCCTCAGACAGAGTGAACAAGAGCCATGCATGCAACAGAACACTGTTTGTTTTTAAAGTTGACCCGAGTACATTTAGACTAGAGACATCACCCAGGACAAAAGCCACAGATGTTACACTTCAGGTAAAGTTCTCGTAAACATCACACAAATGAGCGCAACAGCTGAAAAGACAGCGCTGTACCAGCCGTCATGTTGACCAACAATGAGAAACACATAAGCTTCCTCTGCTTGGCTATCAAAAGAGTCGTTCGACTCCACGCTGGCCCTCTGGAGATAGGGAAGCAGGATTCTCAATCTGGAGACAGGAGCGCCCCTTGTTTTGACATCACAACACCGCGGCTTTGACCTCGTGAGATGCAAAACTCAGAGGTTTGTTGTCGAGTCACTTCTGGTACATGCGTCTTTCTCTAAGAAATCCCATGGGAGCCACCTGTTTATCACAAAAGAAAAGCAAAAGTGAGATTAAAGCAGTCAGCTGCTCAAAAGGCACTGCTTCGATCTGGGGAGTCACCTGGCAAAGGGGGCGGGAGAAAGATACTCAAACGAATGTAGAAGATTCACGACGCAGTGTATTCGTTTAAACTCTAGAGTTCTAGTTAGCCCACAGTCACTAAAATGTTTTCCCTTAAGACTCCAACAGATTGTGCATGCTTCATACCTTTAGGTAACGCGCTCAATGGAATAACCACTTCAATGCTATACGAGTCACTAGGGAAGCACTGGTAGCAACTACAAAAAGGACCGGTGGTGATAAGAAAGTGACTCAACTAACACTGATTTTGCAAATGGAGTCTCTCATAGAATTCATCTTTTGCCACTGTAGGAAAGCAGGATCTGCCTTCATGGTCACCCCCACTGTGTGCTGGTGTCATTCTGTTTTCTGACTAGTCTGACTGGGATCCTGCTCATCAGGACCCCAGTCACTGTGGCCTGTCCCTAAATTGGAGTATGGTAAGTACTTTGTAACCTTCCTAATTGGCTACTGGTGTACCCAGGTAAGTCCCTAGGATATGGTACTAAGGTACCCGTGGCATAGGTACACCAGGAGTCTCCCATGGGCTTCCGCATGTTTTGTGCCACCCATGAGAGACCACCCTCAAATTGTGACTACAGGCCTGCCCTTGCAGCTTGTGTGAGTTGGTGCTTGCCCCTCAACAGAACAGAAGTTTCCTTATATCTGAGGTCAACATACTCAAAACCTATAAGTCATCCCTATGTTAGGCCTTTCAGTCCTGAAAGAAGGGTGCATAGTTAGAAGTGTGAGGGTGCCCCTGCATGAGCAGGACACCCGTACAAACCCCGGAGTTGATTCTCCAGGCTTTGTAAGCGCGGGCAGCCATTTTGATACATATAGTGACCATCCGTCATTATGTGATGGCTAACAATGTAGTGGCTGTGCCAAACCTGGGCATGTTTGGCATCGAACAAACATGTTGGAATTATGCCCCAACACCGTTGACGGTGTTGGAGGTATAATTCCATGCAATGGGGGGCTCCTCTGAAAAACCACCGGAAACAGGCTTTTCAGCCCCCCTGTATTTCCGGTGTAGGAATGTAGGATCCTTCTGCATGGTTACCCCCACTTTTTGCCTGATTCTATGCTATGCTGTTTGTGACTAGTCTGACTGGGAACCTGCTAACCAGGACCCCAGTCTCTGTGCTTTCTCCCTTAATTTGACTATGGTGAGTACTTGGGTATATCCCAGATTGGCTACCAGTGTACCATTATAAGTCCCTAGTATATGGTACTGAGGTACCCAGGGCATAGGTACACCAGGGCTCTCCAATGGATTGCAGCATGTATTATACCACGCATGAGAGACCACTCAGACTGTGACTACAGGCCTGCCATTGCAGACTGTGTATGTTTGTGTAAGCACCCCTTAAAACAGATATATTTCCTTATATCTGAGATCACTGCACTTAAAACCTATTAGTCACCCCTAAGGTAGGCCTTTCAATCCTGAAGGCAGGGTGTCCGGTTCTAAGTGTGAGGGTGCCTCTGCATGAGCAGAACACCCCTACAACCTTCGGAGTCTATTCTCCCGAGTTGTAAGTTCATCAGCCATTACGACATATAGAGTGGCCATGGTACTGAATTGATCGATGTAGAGAAATGTTTTTTTTTCTAAATGCAACGGAAGGTGGAATTTTAAGTAGTTTAGCCTCAGTTAACTCAGCATGTCCCCTGGCTGCCCTTAGGTTAGAATTTGGGTTGAGTAGCACCTGGGTACAGGGTCTCGCGGGGATAGTGCGTTGGGTCCTAGGCCTGTCAAAGGGTGATGTTGGTACATTTGGATTTTTACTTCGGAAAGAAATTTTAGAATGTTTAAAAGAACAGTCATTAATTTTTAGAAATTTTAGGGCTGCCGTTGATTTGCTGCAATTGGATGAATCCCTTCTCTTTACTTTATCGTTGTATCAATTAAAGGCCACCTTGAAACAGCCCACCTGGGAATTAAGTTTTACAAGGGATAGGGAAGCTTGCACTCTAAAGAGGGGTATCCATCCGGTCATTGACCCCTGCGTGATAAATAAAGTACAGGCCGACATTTCTTGGAACCTGCCGCATGGAGTGCGCTGTTTTTGGCTATTATTGAGGCAGGGTATGCTCCCTTTAAATCTTTTACTATCTAAATGGGGAAACAGCCTTTACCACGAAGCATTTTCTACGCGATACGTTTACAACGGTACACTTACCTCGTAAACGTCTTCACAACGCGTATTGCTTCAACGACGTCTTTAGCACGCAAGCAACGTCATCACGGAAAAACGTCTTCCTGGTCGGAAAAAAAAGCGCCAGTCCTTCGTTAGTGTCGGCAAAGACCTAAGAAAAAGGAAAAAAAAAAAGAAGAAAGGGGGCTTGGGGGGGGGGGGTCTCCCACCCAAAAACGAAAAAGCGGGGTAAAGGCAAGATCGAGGTAAGGGCAATGCGAAGAAAAAACATTTCGTTGTAACGCATGCGTGGTAAAGGCATGCGTTGCAACGGAATGCGTAGTAACGACATATATTCATCTAAATGGTATGGTTCTTCACCGATTTGTAATTTGTGCAATAATGGCCTCCAGGATGTTAATCGTGTATTATTTATTTGCCCTGCATTATTATTGTGTCGGCGTAAATGGATGAGACCAATATGTTTACAACTATCTATTCTTTCGGCCTCTGCACTAATTGATTCTCTCTATGAGCCGCCAAATGAAATGTTCTGCCATAGGATTTTTAAAGTTTTTTAAAGTGTTTTTTAAACATGTACTAAGGCTCATTAGGTTTGTAGGGAGTAACCGCTAATACTTGTTTTTAATCCTATGTCAATTGCACTAAGCGCATAAAGGATATTTTTAATTATCTTATATATTATATTGTAATGTATATTTTTTTAATTACAAATTTTATTCGGTTTTCCTGATACAATCTGGGACCTTAGTCCTACAAGTACTTGTAGGAAATAATATGGGTCAGGAGTACCATAGCATTTAAACAATTGCAATTCCTGTGAAACTTGCAGGTTAAACATGAACGCAGTGCAGACTGTTCTAGATCCCAGTGATTGTATAAAGGTTACTTTTGTACAAAGACAGACTATTACATAGTATGGAATGATACGTTCAATAGACATTTGTATGAGCAGTGTCTGTCAGAGGTCTAAAGATGGGAGGGGGGAAGGTCTATCCCACGGTACGTCACCTAACGGGTCCATATTTTTCTATGTTTCTGGGGGTAGCCACGGGTCCGAAACACCGCAATCTCGCACCCATACACCTGTCCAGTTCAGCCTTCCATTTACCTATGTTTGGAGGAGATGTCCCCTTCCACAGCTGGACTACATCGCATTTGGCGATGGCAAGGGCCAAAAAGAGCAAATAGTGTTTGTACCTGTATCCCCTTATCTCGTCGGTGCTGTGCAGGAGAAAGTCTTGGGTCCAGTGGGAGCTCCCATGAGAGTATGTTGCTTAGGGAAGAGGACACCTTTCGCCAGAATGGCTGCAGCGCAGTACAGCTCCAGACTGTGTGTAAAAATGTATTTTCCTCCCTCTCACACCTTAAGCAGATGGGGGACTAGATAGTATGTAGTATGCAGGGTGTATATACTTAAATTGTATGAGGCGATAGTGTGTGGACACAGCAGTGCTCTGAGGGCTGGCTATGGCTTCCGCCCACTCATCATCCGTCAAGTCAGGAATGTCGTCTTGCCATGCTTTCCTAGTCTTGTTGTGTTGTTCGTGTATGCGTCGTCAGCGTTTGATATATTTGCCTGATTTCATGTGACCCAAGGTCCCCCTATCAGTAGGCGACCCTCAAGAGGATGGAATTCCGGTAGGGTCTCTAGAGCATGAATCAGGGGGCCCAAAGCATAGCGTAATTGGAGAGATTTATAAAATTGTGTCCTATGTAGTTGAAATTCCTCTTGTAGCCGTTGAAAGGATTTTAATGTAGTGCCCTGCATTACGTCTCCCAGAGTAGATATTCCCACCAAGTCCCACTTACAGAACCCCCTCAGGGCCGTCACCGGGCATAGGTTGGTGCCATGCCACAGAGGAGTTGCCTGGGTCAAGCTCCCGTGCCACCCCATCTGCCTCACTGTGTACCGCCAAAGCTGAATTACCAGTCCTGCTTGCCGGGGGTAATATATCTAGATTCCTGGAGCTATACAGGAGCTGAAGAAGGGGAACTCCCTCCATTGCCACATGCTCTAGTGCAAAAGCCGGGTCGGCTAGGGAAATATAATACCATTCATTTATTATTAGTAGGTGAGAGGCGACATAGTATGCGTATATATCTGCTGCCGCAATACCCCCACAGAACGTGGATTGTGCGCATGTGTGCAGCAGCACCCGGATCGCTCCTCCATTCCACAGAAATTTATTGTGTATGGCATGGACTTGTGCAAACCAGGATCGTGGTATGTCGTAAGGGAAATTTTGTAATCAATAGAGAATTCTAGGCAGGGAGGCCATCTTATAGATGGCGGACCACCCTTATAATGAGAGTGGAAGGGAACATTATATTGTTGTTTCATTGTTTAGACTTGTAATTAGCGGGTTAATATTGTGTGTCCATGAAATCTTTGGACAAGGCGACACAAAGATACCCAAATATTTAAAAACCCCAGTCACGTGCGATAGCTGCGTCACCCAGGTGCCCTGCCCCTGGTTTCCACATACTGGAAAAAGAACAGATTTCGCATGGTTAGTGTGAAGACCCATAGTTTCCCTAAACACAGAGGATTTGTAAGACGCGTGGACCCGAGAACCACAGGTCAGTCAAAAAGAAAAGAACGTCATCTGCATATGGCGCAATGCGATCCGATCTCGACTGTGACCATTCAAATGCGCGGAGTACCGGGTCACTCCGAACCCACGCTGCCAAGGGTTCCACCGCTAATGTGAATAACAGCAGGGACAGGGGGCAACCCTGCCTCGTACCCCAATACGAACTGAGGCAGTTAAATTAGTGTAGAGCAAACAAACATATACTATAAACCGTGGGCCGAAATTAACGTCTTTGAGTAATTGGAAGAGATAGATCCAGCTAAGAGAATCAAATGTTTTGTCAATGTCAGCTAAAAGTATAGCCGCTGGTCGCCCCAGCTCTGGGGCCATTGCCATGGCGTTAAGCACCCTTCGGATCTTGTGACGGGTGGCCCAGTAAGGCATAAAGTCTGATTGGTCTGGGTGAATGAAGTCCGACACGCAAGTCCGTAGGCGATCTGCCAGGACCTTCCCGAAATGTTTGGGCTCTAAGTTAATAAGGGAGATAGGGCAGTATGATGAGGGCTCTTCCGGAGGGCGACCCGGTTTGAGGACTTGGACAATCTCTAAACTGGCTGTAACGAACTCTGTCGTGTTTGATATCAAACATGTTGGAATCATACCCCCACACCATAAATGGTGAGGGATGTATAATTCAATGCACTGTAAAGCTCCTACGGGAGGCCCTCAGTGCTCCCAGTACCAGTCTTAAAGACCCGAGCAGCACAACATAGCTGCTGCCGACCAGAGACACGATTCTTCCCTCATGCTGCTGAGCCAAGCTCGAGCAGGGGAAGGCTGGACAATAGGTATCCTATCACAGGGAGGTGTGACTACTTCCCAGACCGGGTTTGGTGTATAGGGACAGGTTGGGAGCGCTTGCCAGCGCCACTCAGTCTGCTTGAGGGGCACATTTGGTGCCCTCTTGGCATAGTTCAGTCCAAACCAGTTCAGGGAGCAGTTAGCTCTGGCGCGAAACTGGACAAAGTACATGGGAGTATCACCCCCACTGTCCATACCCCTCCCCTGAGAGGGAACCCTGAATCACCCCAACAATTTCCTTGGGGTACTTAAGGGTTTAGCTGTGGGTGGCTCCCTACATTCGTCGTGGGACAAGATTCATATCAAGACACCACTTCTTTGACCGTCTGGGCACTCGGGACTTCACTCTGGGTATCGAGACTGCAACTGGGAAGACTCCTGCTGCTCCTGGTCTTGTCGTCCTGCTCGTCCGCTGCAACGTCTGTGTCTGTGCGCCATACAGGAATCTTCCAAAGACCTTTGGGCATCCAAGACACTTGAAGGAATCTCCCTTGGAGTGAAGGAGTCACTTTCGTGCATCTGCAGGCACCGCAACAAAGTTGACTGGTCTGCTGATCCTGGGCTCCCACGGACTAAAAAGGCTCAGCAGTACAGGCGGTGGTTCTTGACATCCCTTGAGGCCTGCCCTGTCCTCTCACCGAGTTTGAGGCCATTATCCCTTGTCGGAGCCGCAGGAACCGAACCCCTGTGCAACTCTTCGACTCTCCGTTGCCAAGGTTTGTTGGCTTTCTTCCTCAGAGATCTTCGGGCTCCAAGTAGCCTCCGCCTCAAGCATCTCCTGCGACCAAGATCTTCGTCCTCATCGCATTCCGTGCACCTGCATCTTTCGTGAGCTGCTCGAGGTCCCCTCGCGAATCCAGTGCCTTCGGTCTGTGGGTCCATTTGAGGGTCTTCTTTGATTTCAGCAGACTCCTCTGATTGCTCGGGGCATGCGCTGACTCCCCTGCTTGCGGCCAGTCACCTGGTTCTTGCTGGTCCCGACACTGCACCCTTTTCACTTTCCACTTTGTTTGTGATTGCCAAGGCTTGTGGGTGCTCCAGACAGACACTGACCACTCAACTCGACATCCGACTTGGGACAGCTCGTGAACGGCTCCTGGTCTTCTACAGCGTTGCCTGGTCCGCACAGCTGCAGCTCCAAGGTCACCGTAAACTCTCCTGCAACGCCCGACATTGGTGGGCATTCGACGACTTACCCCTTTGGTCACTCCCGAGTGGCATAGACTCTGTCCCCTCTGCTTGCAGGTACATCTCAACTTGAATCCACCTTCGGATTCCACCGGTCACTTTACACTTCTTCGCCAGCTGCATCTTCCTTAAGTCCTCCACTGAATTCAATTGCGGTTTCTGACACCACTTCGCACCTATGCACACGGCTTCTCTAGTGTAGGTATCCTGGTTCCTAGGGTATCCACGTGCGGGGTGGTTCTCCAACCTTCTGTCTTTCACGGGGTTTCTTCAGGGTCCACTGGGGAGAGTCCTTCTTTAAAATTGCAACAGCGACTCACCCTTTGACTTGAATTGAGCCTGCGGTCGTGTTCCCACTCTGCACACGGCCTCCGTGTGGTTCCTGGTTACTTACCTCGGGTGGTTCCTTGGGTCCGCGGCATTTCAACGTCCTCTGGGTACAGTCTTCACGCGAGTCGTGGTTCGCACCCCTCTATTTTAGTATATGCTTTGGTCCCCCTGGTGAACACTGTGTAGTCGTGCTACTTAACTGTTTTATTTGCACAGTATTGTGTAGGAGATATTTGTATGTGGTAGTGAGTGTCTTAAAATGAATACATTGTGTGATTCTTTTTCACTTAACCCATACCAATAAGGTTAAGGTCTGGTAAAACAAGTTGCTTTACACTCCTTCTGGACACAGCCTGAAGGCTGCTCTCCACAGCTCCACTTAGAGAGCTTTCTAAGGTTGTCTAAGACCACTAAAATCACCATAAGGATCAGTGCAGGGTGCTACACTTACAGAAGTGAGCACCATATACTAAGTCAACTTCTCACACCTGGTATCAACCTTTCAGGGTCTAACAGCATGCTAGTGCTTCTGCCGACCGCAGACACGATTCTGCCCTTCTGCTGCTGAGCCAGGCTCGAGCAGGGGAAGGTAGAACAATAGGTTTCGTGTCACAGGTGTGACCACCTCCCAGACAGGACTTAGACCTTAGACTTGGGATGGGGTGGGGGTGCTTGCCAGAGCCACCAGACTGCTTTAATTTGGTGCCCTCCTTGCATACTCCAGTTGGAACCAGTTCAGGGAGTCGTTGGTTCACGCTCTGGCGCAAAACGGGACAAAGGACATAGGAGTATCCTCCCCTCTATCCAGCCCCTCCTCTGGGAGGGACCCCTGAATCGTCCCAACCGTTTCCTTTGGGTACTTAAGTGCTTACCTGTGGGTGGCTCTTCAGATTCGTCGTGGAACAAGATTCAGATCCAAAACCACTTCATCTTCAACCGTCTGGGCACTTTGGACTTTGTTGGACTTCGCTTTGGGAACTGAGACTGCATCTGGAAGGCTCCTGCTGCTCCTGGTCTCGTCGGCCTGCCAGTGTTCTGTGTCATCTGTGCCTGTGCTCCATCCAGGTTCTTCTACAGGCCTGTGGGCATCAAAGACAGTCAAAGGAATCTTCCTTGAAGTGAAGGAGTCACTCCCCTGCATCTGCAGGCACCGCAACGAAGCTGACTGGTCTGCTGCTTCTGAGCTCCCACGGACTCTGAAAGGTTCTGCAACACAGGTGGTGGTTCTGCAACTCCCTCGAGGCCTGCACTGTCTTCACAGCAAGTTTGAAGCCTGGATCCCTCGTCGGAACTGCTGGAACAGAACCCATTTGCACTGCATCGACTTGCCGTTGCCAAGGCTTGTTGGCTCTCTCCTTCAAGAGAGCTCCAGCATCTCTTTCTACCAAGATCTTCGTCCTCATCGCATCTTCTGCACCGTGGGCCTGCATCGTTGGTGAGCTGCTCGAGGTCTTCTTGCGACTCCTGTGCCTCCGGCCTGTGGGTCCTCTTGAGGGTCTTCTTTAGCTGCAGTGGGCTCCTCTGCTTGCTTGGGGCCTGCTCTGACTCTCCGGCACTTGGTTAGTCTGTTGGACCTTGCTGATCCCGTCACTGCACCTTCTTCATTTTCCTTGTATGTTACTGCTGCCAAGGCTTGTTGGTGCTCCTGCCGGACACCAAACCCCTGGCTCTCGACTTCTGACGTGGGACAGCTCGTGAAGAACTCCTAGTCTTCCACAGCGTCACCTGGTCCTCACAGCTGCAGTGATCACCGTCAACTCTCCTGTAGCTTCCGTCATCAGTGGTGATTTATCTTCCGTGTCTCCTGGTAACTCCCTAGTGGCATATAGACTGTCCCCTCTGCTTGCAGGTACTACTCTTCAATAATCCACCCTTGGATTCCACCCGACTCTTTCACTTTCTTCGCCAGCGACATCTTCACTGAAGTCCTCCATAGTGGTCTACGGCAGTTTCCGACGTCACTTCGTACCTACGCACCCAGCTTCCCTGGTGTAGGTATCCTGGTTCCTGGGGTATCCACGGGTTGGGTGACTCTCCATCCTTTCATCTTCCACGAGGTTTCTTCAGGGTCCTCTGGGAAGGGTCCTTCTTTAAAATTGCAACTTTCCCATTGAATTGCATTGAATATGTGGCTGCGTTTTCACTTTGCATATGGCCTCCGTGGGGTTCCTGGGTACTTACCTTGGGTGGTTCCTTGGTTCTCCGGCTATTCTAAGTCTTCTGGGTCCAGTCTCGACTTCGGTTGCAGTTCGCATTCTACTTTTTTAATCTATGGTTTGGTCTCCCTCTGGAGACTACTATATTTAGTGCTTCGTTACTTTATTGCAATTAAAGTATTGTGTATTTGTGTTTATATCTCGGAGTAGGAGATATACCAATGTGTTAGTGAATGTTGTGTAATAAATAGACATTTGTATATATACACTTTGTGATTCTTTTACATTTAATCTACACTACATGATTAGCACTGGTAAAACAAGCTGCTTAACACTTCTTCAAGATAAGCCCGAAGGGTGCTCTCCACAGCTACCCATTTGAGAGCTTTCAAAAGGTTATCAAAGACCACTGAAATGACCACAAGGGTTGTCTGGATTAGAGCAAGGTACTTCACTTAAATAAATGTGCGTCATATACTTAGCCAGCCCCCTACACTCTGCAAATAAAAAAGAAAGCAACCGAGAGTTACAAAATACATAGCCAATGGTTAGCAATGGGTGGAATACCCTCCCGGGGAATCTTTCGGAATGTGAACAAAAAAAGTATTTTGCGACCAGACAGCTGTGCTGTCTGGTAGGCTTCAACCTAATGAGAAAACTCACACTTCCAAGCCATGCCTCATGGCTGAAGAGGTCACCAGCTAGACTCCAAGCACCAGAGACTCAATGCTGATAAGAGAAGACAGCAATAGGACCTCTTCCTGTGGGTGGGGCTCCTTCGAGGATCGTAAATGGTCCCAACAGGTTTTCCTTTCGTTGGGGCGGAACCATAAGAATCCCCTGCTTCATTTTTACTATGCAGCTCAGCTTAGTCATCGGGTAGGCGGGGGTGTAGAGTGTGGGGGGGGGGGACTATTTACCCATCCTTCACCAACCTACAATGCATCTTTCAAAATACACCCACTCGTAAAAGGCGAGTCTAGAAGAAAGACTTCGGAAAATACTGAGCTCACCCTTCGTAGACTTCTCTACAGCATCAGAGGGCACTTGTTAAAGAGAGTCAAGGTGGCTGATGATATGTGGAATTCAGTGACTGAAGGAAACTGAACATTCCAGAACTGGGAACCCAGACTGAGCTCCACTTCCCTGGCCACACACCCATCACAATGCAGTGCTCACCCTTCCTAGACTTCTCTACAGCATCAGAGGGCACTTGTGAAAGAAAGTCAAGGTGGCTGATGATATGTGGAATTCAGTGACTGAAGGAAACTGAACATTCCAGAACTGGGAACCCAGACTGAGCTCCACTTCCCTGGCCACACACCCATCACAATGCAGTGCTCACCATTCCTAGACTTCTCTACAGCATCAGAGGGCCCTTGTTAAAGAGAGTCAAGGTGGCTGATGATATGTGGAATTCAGTGACTGAAGGAAACTGAACATTTCAGACAGGGAACCAAGACTGAGCACCATTTCCCTGGCCACACATCCATCACAATGCAGTGCTCACCCTTCCTAGACTTCTCTACAGCATCAGAGGGCACTTGTTAAAGAGAGTCAAGGTGGCTGATGATATGTGGAATTCAGTGACTGAAGGAAACTGAACATTCCAGAACTGGGAACCCAGACTGAGCTCCACTTCCCTGGCCACACACCCATCCATCACAATGCAGTGCTCACCCTTCCTAGACTTCTCTACAGCATCAGAGGGCACTTGTGAAAGAGAGTCAAGGTGGCTGATGATATGTGGAATTCAGTGACTGAAGGAAACTGAACATTCCAGAACTGGGAACCCAGACTGAGCTCCACTTCCCTGGCCACACAACCATCACAATGCAGTGCTCACCCTTCCTAGACTTCTTTACAGCATCAGAGGGCACTTGTGAAAAAGAGTCAAGATGGCTGATGATATGTGGAATTCAGTGACTGAAGGAAACTGAACATTCCAGAACTGGGAACCCAGACTGAGCTCCACTTCCCTGGCCACACACCCATCACAATGCACTGCTCACCCTTCCTAGACTTGTTTACAGCATCAGAGGGCACTTGTGAAAGAGAGTCAAGGTGGCTGATGATATGTGGAATTCAGTGACTGAAGGAAACTGAACATTCCAGAACTGGGAACCCAGACTGAGCTCCACTTCCCTGGCCACACACCCATCACAATGCAGCGGAAGGAGCTCCCTGGCGCCCCACACACACACACGAGTACTGTTCACATATCTCACCCACAACTTCAAATCACTAAACACCACATGTCCAGCACATGTCCAGCAGACCTCAGCTGCATCTCCTTGCAGCCATGAGCCAGGCAGCTCTTCTCGGCCGCAGCAGTTTAATGTTTTCCTTCATCGCTCCTAAAGTGTGGAAGGACCTGCCAGGATACATCAGTGCCTCCTCGGTTCTCGAGTTCCGCAAGAAGCTGAATACCTGGCTCTTCAAATACTTCCATGCCCGCCCTAAGTGTGGCTAGATTTGCACCAGTTTAGTGCCAAGATACTGTCCCTGGTGATAGCGCGCTGTACAAATGCTCACAGCCTTAAAGTGTAAAGGAGAAAAGGACCTGTTTGTCAAGGAGACCAATTCTGTAATCACAAAAATGAAAGGAAAATAAATGTTTTAATCTAAAACCTAATGTAGATGCTGTTTTAGGGCCCACTCCACCTGCAGAGATTATTTTGAAAGTCTTGAATTGTTATGAAGCTACCTATGCTGGTGAATGAGTATGGTCGGTAACTACATTCACACTTCCTTCTAATCCCCAGCTCTGCTACGCCAATTTGCCACAACATTTGTCGCGTCATCTCCCCATAGTCCTAGTTTTACAATGGGGTCTCGCCTGTTGTTTAGAACACCTGAACGTCCTTCTGAAGAGCTCTCGAAATGCTAAGCTTAGTCCTGTGATAATTGTGCAAAGATCCCAAAGGGACATAAGTGTGGGAGTAAGTCTCAGAAACACATAAAAGATATCGAGAGAGAAGCTCAGACGCATATTTGGAACGCACCTCTATGGAGCGGGGGGACGTCATCAAAAACGTGATGATGGGGTGAATGGTCAAGTTACAGGGACAGCATGAAAATATGAACTATGGAATATTTAAATATGTATGGGTGTGACTGCTACTAACATTACGTACATACTAGTGACACAATGCTGGTGTTACCCTGAATGCAAGAGGGCTTGGCCCAGTATAGAGGAGGCTGCCGGTTTTGGAAGGGACAGGTTTCCTTGCACGCTGTGAACATTTCTTTTCTCCAAAAGACGACAAGAAAGGTTGGTAGTGAGCTCCAGATCTGCGTCCAAAGGAGAAGAAAGAAAAGAAGAGACAGTGGTGGGAGTCAACACGAAGCCACACAATCCTGAGAATATCTCCAGCTCTGACCTGGTGCCGGGGGGTATTCACAAGGTGAACAACATGCAGTTCGAATGTCATCAGAATATGTGATATCACAGTGGTTATCAATATGCCATGGGTATAGGCCAGGGCACCAAACAAACTGTGCTAGATGCGTCATTATGCAATAATCACAATGACGTTTATCTAGGCGATTTAACCCTTCACGGATATTTGGTTATTCTAGGCATCTGCATTGAGAAAGCAAATATAAAGGTTTATACAAACAGCATGCTTTGAGAAAAGAGCTAGCTTGGCTGCAGCACAGAGGCTCGGGGATACAGAGAAAAACAACATGCAGGGCCACTGGCATTATGTTTTTGTGCAGCTGCGGCAATTTTAGACTGATTGTAGATTTGCCGCATTTGCCACAATCCATCACCTGCAGCACAGTCTGCAGGATTTAACAAAAAATGTCTTTATTTCTAGCCCAAACGGTTCAAAATTTACAAAAAATGCAGCGAAGCGTTTTGCTGCGCAGGAGAAGACCTTTTGCTAAGGTTGACAGGTCGCATTTCTGTAGCTTGTTGCTGTATTCAGGTGGTAAACTGGTACCTGGGTATAATTAACGCCCAGAGAGTGTTAAGTTTGAAAATAACAAAATAATGAACTAACACTATCACAAAATGTACTGCATAATTTGCCTTTTCTTGCTGCATAGTTTACTCAATCCTGCTGCATAATTTGGCCTCCCCTGCCTCATAATTCCAGTGGTCCTGTTTATGGGTAGGATTAGTTTTGCAGTTTGAAGAATTTTTCTGGATTCACAAGCTGTGGATTATTCCACCATCTAGAGGTTGAGTCTGGGATAGTCTCCTTGAAGTCTCTTCCGTTATTTTTTTCTTTTTAGGACATTGTCGCTCATTTAAGTTTAAACCCCTACTTGTGTGACGTTAGATGTATGCCCCAGAAATCCCTCGATGCAGTCGCCTTCTTCAGATTCATTTTTAGGTCTTGCCTGGCGTTAGCAGCGCGCATGCGCTGCTCTCGCCATGGAAGGGCTTCTTGGAATCAATACGGATTCCGAAGCCGTGTCTCAGCTCCGCCTCCAGGACACGCTGAGTGAGACACACCACTTCCAGACAGCATGCCCGAGGCGCTTTATATTTCATTATGGTAGTCACACGGCTCGCAGGGTGACTTTCACTTTGTCAAGCCCTGTTGCAGGCAGAACACGTTGAGTAAGACATACGACTTCCAGACAGCATGCCCAAGAGGCTTTATATTTCATTATGGTGGCCGCAGGGTGACTTTTACTTTGGCAAACCCTGTTGCAGGCAGGACACGCTGAGTGAGACACACCACGTCCAGACGGCATGCCCGAGGCGCTTTATATTTCATTATGATCCGCCGGGGTCATAACTCAGGTTGTCTCTAAAGATAAGCATTTATGGTATTTACTAAAAATATAGGCCCGGCATAGAGGAGATTCTTTCTCTGTTAGGATTTGCGGGTCCCGTTGTTTCTGCAGGCACACACCTGTCACAGAGGGTAATTGCTGGGATTCTGTGGGAGTGCTGTAAACACAAGGTCTCGATGGATGAGCTGAAAATGCCCATTAGGTCTGGGAAATGTTATGCCGCTGACCGCGGCCCCCGCAGGGGGGTACTCGGCGGTTGGCGCCTTAGTGCCCCCGGGGCACCGGTCACACCTTCCCACCCTCTTCCACTGGGAGGGGGCGGGGACGCCGACCGGTGCCCCCCCTCCTCGGTCTGGCAAGGAAGTGACACGCAATGCGTGTCACTTCCTGGCCCTGGTGCATGGCGGAGGCTATTTAGCCTTCCCCCACCCTTCCTGGCGACCTCTTTGTCGCCCACCTCGCCATCGGGTCGGTTGGTCGCTGTCTCGGTATCTTCGGCCGTCGTCATCGCCTCGCTGGCCCCACCACGTTGCACGCGTTACGGTGAGTCTTGTCTCTACCCTTTCCCGCCCCGGCCCCGTCCCTGGGCAGTACCAGGTTGACGGGGCCCTGTGGCTCGGATGGCCACGGGCGGGGAGGGCGCAAGTTGGGCCTAGAGGGCTCGAGGGTTGCCTCCTCAGGGACGCGGGTGATTGGGGAGGGGTTTGTTAATAGCTGGCGGGGCTCACTGTCGGGAGCGGCAAGGTCGTGGTGGGATAGGCGGCAAATCCATTGATCGTTTGTATGTGCATTGGCCGAGTGGTGCAAGGCGCTGCGTTAAGGCCGCACATAGCATATCGCTGGCGGAACTAGGTCTGGCGTGCAACAGCGTGAGATCTATTCAGGGTATTGAAGCAAACAAGGCTCCTATAAGCGCCCGCTCGTGGGACATCGAACGCGGACTGTTGCAGGACACGTCTGTGTGTGTGTTAAATGTGCGTTCTGGGCTGGGACCCAGAAGCAATACGAATATTATCTTGTCTGTCCATACGCCTATTTTGCGCGTTGTGTACAATACCGCTCCTAGGCCAGTACTTGCAAGAGAAAAGAGAGGCTGCAAGCCCCAAAGTGTCAGACGCAGTTTCTGCTGCAGCTGCTAACCAAACTCGTACCTGCCGCCTGATCGGTCCTAAGGGGACCGCAACGTTTGATCTGGGCTTCCGGACTCCTGTGCACGCCTGGTCACTGGGGACCACAGATCCCAGCTTTCCCTTGAGGCGCATCGATTTTCTGGTCATACGGGTGGCTCCGTGGCGGTCCGGTCCGTGGCTAAAGTTTCCCAACGGCCCCCCACTGTAACCCTGACTTAAACAAATACTCTTAGGCTAACCACCGGCAATGGGCAACAGTAAGGAACTCGGACGAACCAATTTGTGCTGGTAGTGGCCGGGGTGGTATTCCTAAAATGCCTGCGCACGCTTCATCAGCCGTTTTTAACAACTTTCTGGCCATCTTTCTTGATGCAATACACAGGATACTCTAGTTGCGTGCGCTGATAGGGTGAGATCACTACGCATGCGCAGTCTTGCTTGCGCGCACCCTGGATCTTTTGTAGTTCGTTCTTCGTTGTGGTTTATGTGTGTTCGCTTACTCGCTTTAGTTAGCAATTTTCATTTATAAGTCCATAAGTACAGAGTCTGATAAAGTCATCGCAGCTATCTTTGCATCTTGTTTTTTAATTGTTCTTGGATAGTTATTTCCTTGGTTATTTACATTGAGTATAAAGTTTTCTTGGGTGCAGGCTCGCAGTAATTCGTAAACAATATAATTACCGTATAGCTCCTGTCAGACACCTGGAACGTTTAGAAGGCAGGGGCGCAGCACCAAACGGCGGAGCAGTGCTTAGCTCAGCAGGCGAGAGGTAGCGGGATCGATGCCCACACTCTCCATTTAAAAAAATAAATAAATAAATAATAATAATAATAATAAAGGGGGGCAATGACGCACACGCCGCGATGAGGATGTCGCGCGGCCGCCAAAGGTGTGGTTTGCAGGTTGCGAACCTCTTAGGCGCGTCCACACCCTGTGATCGTAGGCAAATCACTTATTCTCCCAGTGCCTGGACGGATAAGGTAACTACGGGGCTGTTTAAGGCGTTCGTACCCTCGGGTGAACTCGCACCGATTGAAAGTTGTAGGGATGGGGTGCCTAGGCTAGACTGCCGATTTTGGTGCTGGAACCCAAGGTTCAATCATCTCGGGTCGCGTCCACATCCTGTGATTCCGGCCAAATCATTTAAGCTCCCCATGGCTAAATGCGTATTGTAAATACGGTGCGCATGTATAGCGCTCCAATACGGTCGGGTCGAACTCGCGCCATATCAATTTGCAGCAATTTTAGCAGCCTTTCAAAGGGGTGCACCTATCGTCCAATGGAGAGTTCATTGGTTTGGGAGTGCAGTTAGCATGGGATTTGAACGAGCAGGTCAGGTAGAAAGCGGAAGGGATGAGCCTCGGCTGGACTGCCGATTTTGGTGCTGTTAACCAGAGTTCGATCATCTTGGGTCGCGTCCACTTCCTGGGATTCTTGCCAAATCACTTAATCTCCCCGTGCCTGAATGCGTAATGTAAATACGGCACTCATGTAAAGCGCTCCAATACCTTCAGGTCGAGTTCACGCTATATAAATATGCAACATGTAATTGCCGGCTGCTTACGTAGGCAGATCCATGATACCAGTGCTTGCATTGTTCACAAGATTTCGCTCCAATACCTTCTCGTGTCTCGGGGGCGCGTTCGCGTCGCGGTGGGCCTAAATTTAAAGAGGCTTGCTGGACTTTGGTGCCTTGGCGGTATTGTGAACGCTGCAGCGCTCCATAATACCGCAGGGGCGCCCACGCGCGCGAGAATGTACTGGCACACAGCCCTCCTTTACACTGCACCCGATGCTTTAATTTGAACGTCGTACTGAGTAAGCGCTCTTAACACTGTAGAACCATTCCCGGCACCGCGTGCTTGAAGCTGTATGATAACCTCGGGTCAATTTCGTATTCGATCGTTTATTACGGTATTGAACCCCCAGTGCCTTGTGTAATGTAAATAGGATGCTCACGTAAAGCGCTCTCCCAGTGCTCTGTGTAAGGTGAATACGATGCTCATGTAAGGCGCTTGTAGGAAGGTGGATATCTGACTATGGTTACCCCCAAATTTTTGCCTAGTGTCTAGCTGGTTTTTCGACTTAGTTGGCCTGAGATCCTGCTATTCAGGATCTCAGCCTGGCTGTTCTCTCTTTAAAATGGACTCCATGTACCCTAGGTACATACCCAATTGGTTGGATCACCCTGTCAGCCCCTGTACCAGTGTACACTAGGTACCCAGGGCATTGGTGTACCCAAGGCCTGCCAGGGGCTGAAGCATGTATTATGCCACCCCAGGCTTGGCCTAACAATTTGACACAACTGGCTGATCACTCAGCTGGGGTAAGTTGGTGTAATCACCTCTTACTAAGGTGTAGTATACCTATACCTAACCTTAGATGGGACACATGTTAACCTATAAGTCACTCCTATGGCAGGCCTTAACAATCCTGAAGGCAGAGTGCTTGGTTCCATGTGAGATGGTGCTCTGGCATGAGCTGAGCCTGTCTGCAGTGGTCAGAACAATTTCCTTCTACTGTTTCCAGATATCGTCATACCATATACTCTTAAGTGCATTATGAACCTCGCGGTTAAATGCTAACTTTGGTTTGGCTTTATCAAAACATGTCGAGTAAGGTGTCATACGAATTGGAATACTAACTCCTCGCCAATTCTGGCGACGGGGTTAGCATTCCACCCTTCTAGAGGGACCCGACATGTACAGTACCTGAAACCCGGGTAAAATCAGACATAGCCTCAGCTCCACAAAATGGATGCTGCCACCACAGACACAAGTCTGCCCTCCTGCTGCTGGGAGTCCTTCCAGCTTGGGAGGTGTGGACAAAGGGTTTCCTGCCAGGGGAGGTGCATGCACCACCCCAGACAGGATTTTGTGTATTGGTCAGGTAGGGCTTGAAAGAAACCAGACATGCCTGTGGCTCACAAGGAGCCTCGGTGCATATGCCAGTTCAAACCGGTCCTGGGGCACACCAGTCCCGGGCCTGGGGCGAGCTGGACAAAGGATTGGGGGTGTAACCACCCCCCTTTCTGGTCCCACCCATAGGGAGGGACCTAGCAGGTAGTCCGGCCCCTAGAATCGACTTAAAGGTAGGAGCTGTGTCCTAAGACTTCAGACATCCTGGAATCAACTTGAAACTAAGAAGAAGACGGGAACTTCGACATTCTGCTGCACAGAAGACTGAAGGAAATCTCCCCTGTGGTCAGGGAGTGACCACCTTGCTAACGCAAGCACCATCCAGCGAATCAACGTCTGCTTTGCCGCCTCCTCCCGCCGGAGCCCGAGCCCAGAGACTGACAAGACCTGGACCTCCAGACCTCTCACCGCCCGATCCACAGTCCCTGAAAAGAGGAGACCCGTGGAGGCACCGAGACACGTGGAGCCAGCCCTCTTGAAACGACCACGACAAGCTGACAAGTGCAACAACCGAGGCTCCCTCCAAGTTGTGCTTTGGGATCTGAGAAGCCCAACCCTCGAGCAGCATCTGCACCAAAGGTGAGCCCTCCAGCATCTCCACGATCTGCGTGGGGCCCTTCTGCATTTTGCCACTCGACGCGCCTAACCGGTTGCTGGCCCGCTGGCTAGTAGCCATCTTGGCGACGAACTTTACGAAATACACCACTGGTCTGGTTGCTCCAGACTGGCCCTTGCTCCCCTCCAAAGGAGCAGTCCTTCTGACCTTGCTGGTCAGAACCATCAGCTTATTTCATCTCCTACAACAATTGCTTTTGCCAAGGCTTGTTTGCTTCGATCAAGTCGCCGACACCGCCGACAGCGAGAGCCTGCGTGGGACAGCTCGTGAACCGACTCCTGGACGTTGTCGACCTCCAGGGACCACGTGGCTGCAGAGACAAGCTACACCTTTCTTCCTGTTTGCACCCGACATTGCCTGGTACCCACCTGGTGCCACGCTGGTCACTGGCTAGTGACTGAACACTGTCCCCTCTGCTTACAGGTCTTCAACATCTCCGATCCACTCTTGGATCCACTGCATCTCTCCCGGACCGACCGCCTGCAGCATCTTTGTCTTCAAGCTCCACGGAACAGATAGAAGAAACACGACGCACTTCGAGGCCTATGCACCCGCTTCCTGTTGGTGAGGTAAAGCTGGCACACCTGTGCCCAAGTGTAATATTACATCTCTAGTGCCTGTGTTCCAAATCTTGAGTTCCTAGTCCATCCGGAAGATCCTTTTTGCAGTAACTTTGTACTTTTTACGCACCCATTGAAACCTATGGGAGCACGCGTGTGACTATTTGCTCTGCACACGCCACCCGTGGACCTCCTGGTCACTAACTGAAGTTAGCTCCTTGTAGGCCCAGCGATTCTAGAGGCCCTAGGCCTTTTCCCTTTTCTGTTCGTGGTACTTATACCACTATTTTAGTATATGGTTTGAGCGGCCACCAGGGCCTATCCATATAAAGTGCAACTTCTGTGTATTCTACTGTAATCTTGTTTGACGATTTGTGCTCCTGTGCTCATAAAGAGACTAGGGGTTACTTTGAGAAATAAATACATATATATTTTGAATATATATCTGTGTGGTGCCCTTTCATTGGTATAAAAGGGGGTTACATTTGGTAAAACAGCTGGCTTAACACGCTTCACGAGTTTAGCCTCAAAGACTGCTTAGCCTACGCTACCACTAGGGCAGCTAGTCCGAAAAGGTTGACTTACAACCACACCATAAGGGTTGCTTGGCATGGTACAAGGTGATCACTTTAACTAGTGAGCATCATATACCAGGCCAACTTCTCACAGCGCTCCAATACCTTGGGGTGATTTTGCGCTATATATTGTGCAACAGGCATTGGTGGGCTGCCATACGGGCTGATGAGCGATGCGTAGATTGCATTAAGGCAGATGCATGATTCGGGGATGAATCTGGCGCAAATTCCTTCGGGTCGGTTTGGCATTATGTAAATATGCACGGGCTGCCGATAAGACGGATTTATGATTCGGGTGCATGCATTGTTCACGTGATGTCGCTCGTGCCCATATTCGCGCACATTAGGTGATCCAGGTCATTGCGACACCCCCTTCCACCTCTAGTCATGGGGCACGGCGCTCATATACGGCGCTCCAATACGTTGGCGCACATCAATGTTTAAGGACCTTCGACGTGCCCCGCGCATGCATGTGCGGCAGGTAGCTTAGGTCCAGCGCTCCAAATTGCGCGTTCTCATGAACTGAGTCAGGGGGTGCGGTGCTTGCGTCCGGGCTCTGTTGGCTGGGTGCGCAGCAGCAGCGTGATCAACAAAGGCTTCGCGCGAACATGTTGTTTGGCCTCGCGAATAATTGGGGCTTGACGTTAGGGCCTTTCAGCTCCATACGCTGAGCCGGCGAAAGCGCCCCGCGACTGTGGCGATTTGTAAAGGGGCCAATTGTGGGGCGGATCGTGCGCTCGTGGTCTTGGTTGACTCTTTGCTAACGATGGTTTGTTTTACAGTTCCGCTCTGGCCGGATTGCGGTCGGACGCAGCCTATTTGACGGGACGCCGAATGCCCACGGACGCTCCACGCAATCATCTTCGTTTTCGGGAGTAAGTACGTTCATGTGCTAGATAAGTATGCAACATGTATTGGCCGGCTTCCTATAATGCAGACACATGATGCAAGTGCATGTTTTATTCACAAGAATTTGCTCGTGTCCACATTCGCGCGCATCAGGTGATGCCGGCCATCTCGACACCCCCTGCACCCGAGTGGGTTACCTGGCCGGTGCTCGTGTCCGGCGCTCTAATAATTTCGCGCCATTACGGTTTGCGCTAATCACTAATCCACCGTGCCCGAATAGGTATGTTAATACGGGGCTCATGCACTGCACTCCATACACCTTCGGGCGGGTCACGCTGTGACTCTGGGCTGATAATTTAATATCCTCATGCCCGAGGATGTAGGTATATGCGGTGCTCATGAACTGCGCGCCATTACCTTCGGATCGAGTTCACGCTGTGGTTGTGATGCTGGGCAAATCACTGATCCCCCCAGGCCCAGATATGCAGCCGTTCTGCTGGGCCTGGTCTACCTGGGCCCCCGAGGGTCGCGAATACGCATGCGTGCTGCTGGGCCTGCTCTACCTGGGCGCCCGAGGGTCGCGAATCTTGGCGGCTCATGATCCTACTCCGTGCCCGAATAGAGGTATGTAGATACGGGGCGCACGGACTGCGCTTCATATACCGTCGGGCGAGTCGCGCTGTGACTGCGGGCAGATCACTTAATCTCCCCGGGCCCGATTATGTATGTAAATACGGAGCTCATGAACTGCGCGCCAATACCTGGGAGCGAGTTCGCGCTGGGTTTGTGACGGTGGGTAAATCATTAAATATCGCCGTGCCCGAATATGTATGCGAGCTGCTGGACCTGGTATGCCTGGGTTCCCGAGGGTCACGGACATGGCGGCTCATGATCTCACTCCCGTGCCCGAATAGGTGTGTAAATATGTTGCTCATGCACAGCGCTGTCATACCTTCGGGTCGAGTTCGCGCGATATAAAAGTGCTATTTACAGCAAGGGTCGCGCTGTCCGATCCTGACCACACGTGTCCCTCGTCTCCAACCTTTTGCTGAAAGGGGGCTTGGGTCGTTTGTTGTTTTTGTTTTGACACCCACCCCCATTGCATACGGCATCGCGCTCCCAAGTGCATCTGTCCTTGGGCAGGGCGCACCAGAGTGGGGATAGTCCTAACGTAGAACGGTCATTGCCATGTTAGTAACAGTTAAACACGGGTTGCTGCCGACAGTCTAAAATAGGTAGGCTTAATCCCGCAACTCTGCCCCGCCAACATGCTTATGTGGGCCGCCTTCAACTGTCACTCATAGTGGCACTGACATGGGGGAAACCACACATATCTAACTGTAACCTGGACACCCAGGTGGGTGCCTAGCCGGGAAGGGCAACGCAACCGAGATAGAATGGTAGTTATTATCTAATGCTAAGGGACGCCTGGTTTGAGCCACTAGATGGGTGTAGATATGGGTGTAGCTCAGTGCCCCAATCGCATTGAATACGGGGACGCACTGACATATCGGCAAAAGAATAAGTGGTCACTACATAGCGCCTCACTAGGGCCAAAATCACCGCACAAGGTTACCGGCGTGATTGACCAAGTAGTTGCGGGTGCGCCGCTCGCGAGCGGATTGCAACCCGTGGTTATTTCGGTGTTTTGGAGTGTACCTCTGCCTCAAATCCACCGATAGTTCATTGTTAAGCCGATTAGCCTGCAGCACACTGAGCTGGGCGCCATAACCAAGAGTTAGGCCTGCAGGAGGTGTGGCTGACGGAACCATATAGAAATAGGTCCAGATGTACTTTGGGGGGCATACCCCTGCAACCAAAGACAGATTTCGGGTTGCTTCAATGAAGACCTTCCACCCGCGCTTTAGCCAGGGCGGCGCGTGGGTGGTATAGTTTAATATAGCAAGTGTGCGGTCGTTCAAAAAGTTTGGTAAACACCACGTAGAGCCTCAGGGCGTCCGGACATTATTGACCATGCAGCATTCGCAACATTCGGAATAGGGCCGGTATTAGCACAAAAGTTTCCGGTTGGTTCCCACAGACTTGTCTGCCCCCAAGGTTATCCTCTAGGGGTTAGAACTTGAGACTAAGGGGGCATCTCCTGCTTCGGCGTCACAAATAAGCGATAGCAGGTCCTGCCACCACTGGGTTCCCCCCAGGCGATGGGATCAATTTAGGTGGGACCACGAAGTCTACGGTTCTTTGGAAGCTTCCAGCGGTAGGGCATTTAGCAGCAGATAAAGTATCAGCGTGTGGGTATCAGACATCTGCTCTCCAGCAGCACCGTGCCCTGGGAGCACGCGCGTTGCCCTAACTCTGAGGCCTACCCATAAGGGGGCCGAGTAGCAAAACAAGTAAATAGGCTCCATAGGCGGGCCTCTGACATTACAGCTGGGTGAAACCAACATCATTTGAAGATAGGCCCAGGTAAAATAGGGTTTTCGTAAAAGGGCCATTGCGGTTGGTGGTACCCCCCAATGGAATCACTGGTTGCGTACTGCAGCTGCAGGAGACTGGGATCCTGGTTTACGGACACTTTTACCGCGCTCAGGGGGCGCCGCCGGCCAACATATGGTGCTGCTGTCCCAAAAACTGGGGTGTCAGCGGGGCAAACACAAGGGGACATTATGGCAATAGAACATTTGTCACGCCCAGGGTGCACTAAATCTCGGCTTCAACGGAGCAGGAATTTGGTACGGCTGGGGGTGCTCTGGGTTGGTGGGGGGGGGGGCCCTGCCACCCTCCCACTGGGAAGCATGATGGGAGGGGCGAAGTAGGACTTAGTCAATCCTCAATGCTTGGACTTTACTGACAGTGCGCAAGGCTTAAGCCAGACAGATTCCCGAAGCTGGTATGCCTAGGGGGTTTCATCACTGAGGGATTTGGATGGGCATAATTCCCATAAGGTATAAGGGATGGTGGGCAGGGGCAAGAGTCGCCCCTTGCCCATGGTCACGCGCTGTCAGCTAGGGGCACTCCTGTGCACCAGGTTTAGCATTCTGAAGGGTCTGTCCAAAGGTTAAGTAAATCCCTTCTCGCCATACCAGCCAAAGCCGGCAGGCGGGTGGGCTGCTGTCTCAGAGATGGGCATGCAGGTCCAGGCACACCCGGTGCGGAGGGCGGCTGCCAGGTGAGGCCATCAAATGACCGGGCTTCGCGCGCCAGGGTGCCGTCGTCCCCCCCGCCTGAAAATGTGAAAAGGTGTAAATTTTCCGCAGAGGAGCGAATAGTTCTGGGCACATCCTCTAAGGCCCAACGGGTCCTTTAATTCAGCGGACTCTATCCGACCAAGGATGGATAGCGTCTAGGGCCTGGGGACATAGATGGGGCCATCTACACCACCAGGAGCTATAACTCACTGGTAGTCCTGTGCCTGAGGTTTGCACAGGATCTCACTGGACACCGCTAGCGCTGTCAAAGTGTCATAAGGTGGCAAAGATTTCACACTCTTCTGCAGGGATGGTTCCCTTCCAGCTAGACGCAGGAAGCCCTACACAGGAGAGGTTGCAAGAAAGACTATAGCGGGTTGGTGGGGGGCCCTGGCGGCGACGGTTAGCCGCCTCCAGGGCTGTGGCGGAGTTACAGGGCGATCTGGAAGCAGGCCGGTACAAAGGGTACCTCTGCGCGGCACCATAGGGGGTGCCTGAGCCAAAACCGAGGAGCCTCAGGGGAGGGTCCCGGAAGCCGTGTCGGCGCCCCACTAGTCCTGCGGGCGGTTGTGGGCCTGAACAACCGGGGGCTTGCTAAGCGACGCTCCGCCCCGAGAGGGGGGGCGTGAGTAGAATTCACCAACGGCACGTGATCGTAGAAAGAATCACCTGGATGGCAGCAACGGTGGGCATCGCTCCCGCGCTGCCCAGCTCATCAGGCGGGCAGGCGACCCAGTTGGTTGTCTGCCCTTGGATCGCCCGTAAGATAACCCACCCATTACATATTCTGGAATTATGTAATAAACCTGCAGCATTGTTACCCAACACCAACTGTCTCGTGTGTGTCATTTGGGTAACCTACTCTGGGGGAGGGGGGACAGGGGGTGCCCCTGGGGGTACTATGCTTAGAGTCGGTGTTGGACTCCCTGGGCCTGCTCTCTGCTGCGCTGGCACCAGGCAGCTTTTCTTTGAAATTAGGCGAAAGGACGCAGCGTGATAGCGGCTGGACACTGGTCCAAATACCCTGCCATCTTAGCATGTATAGCTCCTAGAAACACACAATGCAGCTGCTTAGGTGTTTTTTTTTATTTTAAAAGAGAATGCAATGCATCTTGAATAACTACAAGTAAAGAGCGTTTCCGTTCCCCTAAGGTTTTGGCCACAATCATCGAAATTCTAGAGATATTTTCCTTGATGGTGACAGCAGAGTGTAAATACATAATTGGTAGCTTTAGTAGGACATGGGTCGTGTTCAGAGAATGAAAGGGTGGAGACAGGACACTGCCCCTGAAAAATGTGTGAGTTGAAATATGTTCACATTTTGAAGGGCGGCGCACACAGCAATGAAGCTATATTTGTTTTCGCTCTTTCTTATGTGGGGCGTTTTGCAGAGCTAACGAACAGCACAGCGGTAGCAGGCTGCGGAGCCAGTCAGCGGCACAGTAAGCATGCTGCAGCACAGCGGTAGCAGGCTGCGGAGCCAGTCAGCAGCACAGTAAGCATGCTGCAGCCCAGCGGTAGCAGGCTGCGGAGCCAGTCAGTGGCACAGTAAGCATGCTGCAGCACAGCGGTAGCAGGCTGCGGAGCCAGTCAGCGGCACAGTAAGCATGCTGCAGCACAGCGGTAGCAGGCTGCGGAGCCAGTCAGCGGCACAGTAAGCATGCTGCAGCACAGCAGTAGCAGGCTGCGGAGCCAGTCAGCGGCACAGTAAGCATGCTGCAGCACAGCAGCGACAGCATGCATGTTGCTGAGCTGCCCTAGTTACGCGGTAGAGTGACCAACAGCACAACTGTGTTAGGCATTACATGGATGGTACACAGCACTGCAGTGTTATGGGCCACAAAGCTCACTGCCAGCAGGCGTGCTGTAGCACAGACCGACGGCACAGCATGGATGCTATGGGGTGAATAACAGTAAAGCAGTAGCGAGTGGGAAGAACAGCACAGCGGCATAATGCAGGTCCTATTCTGTTTCTCTGATCTTGGGCAGTGTTGCCCAGGTCAGTAATCTTGCAGCTCCGCCAACAGAGGTGTGCACAAAACGGCAACACGCAAACCCTGCCCGCGGAGGAAGTGCAGAGCAAAGATTTGTGCCTAGCCAGCTCACCTTGTGCGGTTTATCATTCACCGTGTGTGTAGTTAAGAGAGGACTCGGGTAAGGCGTGCCCTCTCTGTACCCCCTTGCAGGGCATTGGTGCGAATGCCTGGTCAACCCTGGCCACACAAAAGCCAAGTGCTTTCACGGCTCTGCCAGAACTAATTGTTTCGTGTAGGATTCCGGTGTGACGTCATGTAGAGTTTGTGTCTTAGTCATGCTTGTCTGGGATCAAAGCAGTACAAAAGGGGGTGGTGATGGACGGAGCATCAGAACCAATCAAACCCTCACACCCAGTCAACAGATCTGGGTTTGATCCATCACCATTCTTTAGCCCACTCTGCCACCCCAGTTCAGACATGGCCATATGCAAATCAGTCTGACCCTGTGCCTCATGGGAACAGTCCAGCCCGAACTGCCAAGCCATGCCTTCCCTGGACCAGAAACAAGCTTCCTGGGACCGGTTTCTGGCATTTCAGCCGTCTTCAGCCAGGCTTGCTTGAATCCAGTGGCAAAGTGAGCAAGGGACTCACGTCTGAGCATACCCTGCCAACTTATGGCGAACAAAGCAGTCCAGCCCGAACTTTGCCACTGGATTCAAGCAAGCCTATTTATGCTACGGGAATGTTGTCTCGCTTTTGCCCAGCTAGCATCAGTGACCACGGGGACCTTTGAGTGGTGCAGTGTGGAGTGCTACGATATTCCCGCAGGAATCTCTGGAGTGCGACTTCCGGATCGGACTGTTCGGCCACGGATTTGCGTAACACTTTATTCAGCGTCCGCATGAATCTTTCTGCCTCTCCGTTTGCTTGCGGCCACTGCGGCGTAATGCGATGATGTTTGATGCCTAGGCGCGCCAGAAAATCCTTAAATTTGTGCCCTTGCAATGGGGGCCCATTGTCTGTTTTGACAATGTGGGGTAGTCCGAAGAGTGTGAATGTCTTGTCCAGCATCGGCAGTAGGTGGTCGAACGCAGTCGATGGCAGTACTTCCACCACGGGGTATTTCGTGTACCCATCTATCAGGACCGCGGTCACTCTTCCGTCAGGGAAGCTTCCAAAGTCGAGACTGATCCACGACCAGGGTGACGGTGCTGGCTCTTCTGTTATCACCGGAGCTGGAGCCTCCGAGCCTCCCGTGAGTTGACAGGCCCGGCACCTGCATACAAAGTCTTCTACGTTCTCTTCTAGGTTCAGGAACCAAATCTTCTCCCTCAACCTGGCTTTCATCCGTCTGGTGCCTCGGTGACGCTCATGGGCTAGGCCAGTCACTCGATCCTGGAGGGTCAGGGGTATGACAATGCGCTAGCCTCCCAACACCACTCCGTTGGCTGCGGCGCTTAGTTCTTCATGGACTCGCCACACCTTCCCGAGACGAGCTCGGTCTATTTCGGTCCATCCAATGATGTCATGAATAAACCCGGTCCACGAGCCTTCCATGTCCGACTGGGTATCGATCTCAATTTCTGACAATGTTAGGGCTTTTGGGCACGCCCGCTGTGTGACCATGCTGACAAACTCCTCCGTCAGTTGCTCTTGGTCTCCGGTTTCTGCTGGGGCGACGGCTGGATGCCGTGATAAGAAATCTGCTGGATTATTGGCACCAGGCCTGTAGACAAGATCAAATTGATAGTGCTGGAGTTGAATCGCCCACCTTTCGATCCGTGGCGGTGGGTGGGGTGCAGTTCCTTTGAATAATGGAACAAGCGGTTGGTGATCCATTACTACCCGGAACGGGTGTCCACTCAGATATAAATGAAAATGGTTGCAGGCCCACTTGATGGCCAGCGCTTCCCGTTCAATTTGGGAATATCTTGTTTCTGTTGCCTCAAGTGACTTGCTGGCGAACGCTAGTGGGACCCATGTTCCTGGGTTTGTTTCTTGGGACAGCAACGCTCCAAGGCCTACAGGGCTGGCGTCTACTATTAGCTCAGTTGGTCGCTTAGTATCGAAGTATGCCATAGTCGTTTTTTCTAACAAAGTAGACTTCACCTTGCAGAAGGCCTCCTGTACCTCCGGGCCCCACTTCCACATGCTGTCTTTCTTGGTTAGGTTTCTCAACGGCTCTGCAACTGTTGCGAGGTTGGGTATGAATCTCCCGCAGTATGTTGCCATACCTAGAAAACTCCGAACTTCTGACGCCGTTGTGGGGGCTGGAGCTAGTTGGATTGCTTGCGATTTCCGGGGATCCACTTTGACACCCTCCTGGCTGAAAACGTATCCAAAGAATTCAATAGTCTTTTAAAAAAATTGGCACTTTTCTTTATGGAGAGTCACTCCATGCTCCGCGAGACATTGGAGGGTGGCCCTGAGTCGCCGGTGATGATCTTCTAAAGTCGCTGAGTGGATTAAGATGTCATCACTGACATTTAATACTCCTTGGAGCCCAGACAGGACTTCCCGTGCGGCGTTTTGGAAAATTTCGGCAGCTGACGATATCCCAAAATTTTGTCTTTTATATCGTCTGAGCCCCAGGTGTGTTGAAAAGGTAGTTATATACCTGCTTTCCTCCGCCAACCTCAGCTGGTGATATCCTGCGTTGAGTTCTAGTTTAGAAAACCACCTGGACCCATTTAGATCAGCAAGGATATCATCCACGGTGGGTGTTAAGTGTCTTTCCCGTCTTATTGCCTGGTTGGGCATACGCATATCTATGCAGAGCCTGATTTGTCCAGGCTGTTTCGGCTTCTCAGCAATTACCATGGGTGACACCCAGGGGGTTGGTCCGGTTACTTTCTCTATCACCCCTTGTTGTTCAAGCTTGATTAGCTCCTGTTCAACCAACGGCCGTAGATGGAATGGGATGTGTCTGTGTCTTAAGGCCACAGGCTTTACTGACATGTCGATTCGCAGTCGCACCGGAGGTCGTTTCATGCTCCCTAGCCCTTTGAACAACTGTGGGAACAGCTCCAGGATATCTTCTGTTTGTAGTACTCTTACTGCGTTTGCAAACGTCACTAGGCTTAGATCTTCGGTGTGGCTCCCCACCAGGATAACCGCTTTTCTGTCGACCACATGGAATGTGTTTGTTACCTCGTGACTTTCTGACTTTACTTGCACAGTCATTTTCCCTTTCAGCGGCAGGGGCGTCTGACTCCCATACGTGAGAATTTTTTACCTTGGACGGTGTGAGTTGGGGTCTTGGACTTAGTTTCTTGTAATGTTGGCTCCCCATCACATCGACCAATGCTCCGTTGTCAATGAGGGCCGTCACGGGGGACCCTGCAATCTCAATCGCACACGTCGGTTGAGGGCGTCGCCGTTTTAGGTCACTTGCGAACGATATGAGGAGGCACTCTTCTTCTTCGTCAGTGGACGGGTCTTCGAGGTATGATCTGTGTTGTGGGGACACCTTCAGCGTCCGTGCCATGTCGGGTTCTTCAAGCGAGAGGTGTCTTACTGCTTTCGTCGGTGGCCGTCGTCCGGCACTTCCTCTGCCCTGCATACCCCCTCGGCACACGCTGGAGAAGTGATTGGGAATCCTGCACTTCGAGCAAGTCTTTCCTCGGGCAGGGCACTCGTTTGGGGCGTGCTCTTCTTTGCCGCAGTATCCGCACTGCGATTGACGCGGCCTTCTCGTGGGCCATCGTCCTCTACTGCCACGCCCTGGGGTGTATGCTGCATCCACTCGTTCTGTTTTTACGGCCACTGCTTGACTCGCTGTGGGCATGAGCACCGCCTCCATCGCTGTGGACCGGACCTCGGACAGGTCGTGTGAACTTGCTAGGACGAGCATGTCTTCCAGGGAGATCCTGGGTTGTTGAAGAATGAGCGTCTTCAATGTTTTGTTTCGGCACCCTTGGATGAGTTGCACGCGCACCTCTTTGACCTGATCATCTTCCGTGCATGTGCTGGCCAACTCTCTCAGGCATGCGTGGAACGCATCCATTGACTCGCCTTCTCTCTGACGGGCTTTTTTTAAAATTCGTACTGTTTTAAAAAAAAGTGTGGTGAGTTTGATCGGTATATTACAAAATAGATATAGAAACCGCAGAAGGATTATCATCTTAATCACAGCTATGCGGTCAGCCAAGGACAACGGGAGAGGTAACCACCTGTCCACTTGTTGCACTAAGTTGTTATAGGCCATTCCATAGTTCTCCTTAATGACAATCTCGGGATCACGATGTATCCATACACCTAGATACTTTATCGGGTCTGTGGACCAGACCAAAGGGTATTCCAGCTGAGGCGGGGACGTATTGAGTGTCAAGGGAATGATTACCGATTTTTCCCAGTTTATCTTCAGTCCTGAGAACAAGCAAAATCGAATATATTCCCGGATAACCGGAGACAAATACTGCTGAGGATCTTGTATGAAAAGGACCATATCGTCCGCATACATCGAGATCCCAACCGGACGATGATTAAAATTTAAAGCAGTTTCCCTATGCCGTTGTCAGGTTTTGCAGGCCAATGGCTCCAACATGAGGGCAAAAAGGAGAGGGGACAGGGGGCATCCCTGCCTAGTGCCCCTGTTAATCTGGAAGGGCTCCGACGTGAAGCCACCCACCGTCACCGACGCGTCCGTATATAAAACCTGAATCCACCTCGTCAAAACCATAGGGAACCCCATTCTGTGCTGCATGTGGATCATGTATAGCCATTCTATGGAGTTGAATGCTTTGGCCGCGTTGAGAAGGATCGCAGCTGCTGACAACTCCGGGTTAAAGACATGGAACATTGAAAAAAATAGTCCTCAAATTATGGGAGGTGGAACGCTCAGGGATAAACCCGGATTGGTCGGGGAGCACCAGAAGAGGCATTAGCTGTGGATTTTCGTAGCCAGTATCTTAGCTAGAATTTTTGCGTCTAGATTTATTAATGAGAGGGGACGATACGATTCACAGGACGTGGGTGGTTTATCCTTTTTAAGCAGAGTGACAATCAGGGCCTGTCTGACGGAGGGGGGCGGGGGGGGGGGACTCCGAAGTCATGAGCCTCCGCGTACATTTCCAGTAGGTGGGGTATATGGATGTCAGCGTATGTCTTATAAAATTCTGCTGTTAGGCCATCCGGTCCCGGGGCCTTATTATTTGGGAGAGAAAGAATAGCATCCCTCACATCCGTCTCGTCTATGGGTAGACTCAGATACTCTCTATGGGTGTCCGAGAGCCAAGCGCAGGCTATATCTGATAAGTGGTCGTCCAGCGCCTCAGTTTCCATCCCACCTCGGGTTTTATACATGTCCGAGTAAAATTGTCGGAATTGACCCACTAGATCATGTGGAGTAAAATATTCCGATCCAAAGGAATCAATTATGCGATCAACCTGATGATGATCAGCACGGAACTTTAGTTTGGAGGCCAGAGCCTTGCCCGGTCGACCCCCCCTCACCAAAAGTATGCGCCGTATGCCTCCTTGCAATGTATTTTGCCTCTGTATCAGCTAAAGTATTATATTCTGTCAAGAACTCCTGAATGCGTGCTAGCAATTCTGTTGACGGGGTACTAAGATATTGCTCTTCAAGTTCGCCCAGTGCTTTTTCAACTCTGGACAGCTGACCCCTGATATCCTTGAGGATCCCCGCTGTGGTACCTATGCATACTCCCGGGATCGTCACCTTAAATGCTTCCCTGAGTGTAGACCGACTCTCCACCGAACCCACATTTATCTCAAAATATTGAACAATAGCGTTTCTGACGGCGTCGTTGTAGGTTGGATTGAGCAATGCTTCAGCCCGGAAGCGCCAGGTGAAAGGGCGACAGGGATTTGTGGGGACACGGAGAGTTAAGCCAACAGGATTATGATCTGATAATGTACGTGGTAAAGTGTGAACTGCTGTAACCCACCCATCAGCCTCCTCACTCAATAGCCAATAATCTAATCTGGACCAACTATTGAAAGCTGGAGTGATGTGTACACCCCCGAGAGCCTCCGAGTTACGCAGCCGCCAGACGTCAACGAAACCAAACTCCGCCATTGCATCACGCATGCACTGGGCTACCTTAACTGTGCGTACCCCAGAAGGATTGGATTTATCTACTTGGGGGTTGAGGTGGGTATTCAAATCGCCTCCTCATAGAACAGCAGAATCTGGCCATGAGTGTAAGACCGCAAGCATATGAAAAAAGGGCGTGGGGTCGCCCACTACTGGACCATACATGTTAATAATCGTAACTACAGTCATACCCAACTTGCCTTGCACCAGAGCCCAACGGCCTTCAGCATCAGTACTAGTATGTATAGGCAGAAATGGTACCCCGATAAGGATAAGCACCCCTATGGGACAGTTAGAGTAAGATGACGCCAGCCTAAAACCCGCCCACCTCCGCGCCACCCCAGATTCAGAGCGATTGCTCAAGTGCGTCTCCTGCAACAGTGCACTGTGTGGCATGTCTGTCTAAATAGGACAGTACCTGGCGAATCTTCTTGGGAGTGTTAAGCCCACGTATATTCCATGTCATGCAGTTATACGTCTCACCTGTGAACATTACCCAAAATAATCACCATCACAAAGGCAGCAGGCGACAAACTATGTGCATACCATGCAATGCGGGCTCCCACATGAAAACACAATCTGATCATCATACCTTTGAACTTATGGAACCCCTCTCTCCACCCACTTCAGCAGCCCCAATTTGCCAAAGACAGTACCCAATAATAAAAACATCCCCAACAAAAACAAAGTACCATAACACAGCTTTTGGGGTACACCCATTGGGGGGAACGTAGCGGCTGAGACTCACTCCCAGATGAAGACGGGAGCGGGTCGCCATAGTGGTGGAAACAAACCCCCCCTGCCCACCATCCACCCACTTAAGCAGCGAAGGAGAAATCTGCAAGCCGACAGAACAAAGTCGGGTCAAACCCATACTGTCAATCTGGGGGATAATTATAAACCCAGAGCAGGAGAGGAGTCCTACCCTCCCCCTCAGGCCCACACTAGCAGCCAGTAGATCTGAACCACATTAGACAGCAAGAGTACAATTACCCAAGACCAAAAAAGAAAAAACCCTTTAGGGCATGAAAGCACGCAGCATCAGCACTGCAGCACACGCGACACCATCTCTGTCTCAAGAAGGCACCGTTATACCAACTTGCGAGGTGTCACAGTGTGACCTGGTTGACCAACCTCTGGAAGGTGGCAGGGGCATTCTTCATCCCAAAGGGCATAACCCGGAACTGGCAGTGCCCATCTGGGGTGGAAAATGCTGACCTCTCTTTGGCCCCATCGGTCAAGGCAATCTGCCAGTACCCAGATGTTAAATCAAACGTGCTGAGGTAGTTGGCAGCCCCTAGCCGATCTATGAGCTCATCAGCTCTGGGGATGGGGTGTGCGTCAGTCCTGGTGACTGAATTGAGTCCTCTGTAGTCCACACAGAACCAGAGTTCGGGTGTGGCTCCCGGCGCTGCAGCCTTTGGGACCAAGACCACTGGGCTGGCCCAAGGACTGCTGGAGGACTCGATTACCCCGAGTGCAAACATCTTGGAGACCTCCTCCTTGATGCACGCCCTCACCCTGTCAGTCACAGATCAGAAAATTGTCCCAGCAGCTAGCGACAATCATTCTGTTGCCCAGGGGTCAGAACGGAAGAGAGGATGACACCATCCACTGAACCATCTTGCTCCTGGGCTGACAGGAGGTCAGGAAGAGGCTCGGTCTCCTCTTCCATCCCAGCATCTGTTGCCAAGAGCATGCCCACTTGAGACCTCTCCAAGTGGGGCTTGAGGCGGTTGACATGAAGGACCCTTAAGGGGTTCCTTGGAGACCGCAAGTCCACCAAATAGGTAACAGGACTCTTGCGCTCCACAACCTCAAAGGGACCGGTCCACTTACCCTGGAGCGCACAAGGCTCCACGGGGACCAAGACCCACACCTTCTGTCCAGGCTGAAGCTCTACCAGAGTGGCATTCTGGTCTTACCACCGCTTCATCGCCTCCTGGCTGGCTGCTGATTTGCCTCAGCAAGTTGCCTGAATCGCCTAGTCTGATTCCTGAAGGCCAGCATGTAACTATATACATTCTGGGGAGGTTTCCTGGGAGATTGCTCCCAGCCTTCCTTGACCAGACTTAGAGGTCCTCTCACTGGGTGTCCGTACAGGAGCTCAAAGGGGCTGAACCCTAGAGACTTCTGTGGCACCTCACGGTAAGCAAAGAGAAGGCATGGTAAGAGGACGTCCCACTTACGCCTCATAGGTCCCTCAAGACCCATTATCATGCCTTTAAGGGTTCGGTTGAATCTCTCAACCAACCCATTTCCTTGGGGGTGGTAAGGTGTGGTGAACTTCTAAGTTACACCACACTCTTGCCAAAGGGATTTCATGTATTTGGACATGAAATTGGTACCCCGGTCAGACACCACCTCTAGAGGGAATCCCACTCTGGAGAAATTCCCATCAGTGCACGTCCCACCACGGGGGCCGTCACTGTCCTCAGAGGGATGGCTTCCGGGTACCGGGTGGCATGGTCCACCAGGACCAGGATGAACCTGTTGCCCATGGCTGTCCTGGGGTCCAGTGACCCCACAATGTCAATCCCCACTCGCTGGAATGGGGTACCGACCACAGGGAATGGCTGGAGTGGAACCTTCTGCTTCCTCCCACTCTTTCCACTTGCCTGGCAAGTCTGACAGGTCCTGCAGTGAGTGTCTGAACTCCTGCGCATTTGGGGCCAAAAGAAGTGGGTGACAAGCCTTTCAAAGGTCTTGTCCTGCCCCAAATGTCCTGCCAATGGCACATCGTGAGCCAGCCCCAGTAGGAAGGCTCTGAAGTCCTGGGGTACCACCAGCGCACGGGCTGACCCAGGCTCAGCAACCTTAGGCTCTGTATACAGGAGGTCATTCTCCCAGTAAATGAAATGTGACCCAGACTGATCACCTGCAGCCTAGTCTGCAGCCTTCTGTCGCATACCAACGAGAGAAGGGCATTCTTTCTGTGCCTTACAAAAGTCCTCCCTGGAGGGGCCCCCTTCCTGCTGCCAATGGGAACTTCAGGGGCCGGTTTCCCGTGCCCCCGGTTCCTTCTCTCTAAGGCCGGTTCCTGGGCCTCCCTCTCAGGCTCCAGGACCTCTTGAGCACCTCTACTTGCTGCCATGGACCGCCCAATCCGGCATACCCAACATCTCCAGGTGAGCACTCCGCTCCACCTTAGCCCAAGGTGAGCTCTCCAAATCGTTCCCTAACAGACAGTCTACAGGCATGGCGGGCCTCACAGCTACCTGAAGAGTACCAGAGACCCCCCCCCCACTCAAAGGGAACCTGAGCCACCTTGCAGTGAATCTCTGTGTTGTCAGCGGCAACAACTGGATAGAATGCTCCTGGGACAACCTGCTCTTGAGACACCAGGTGACACTTGACAGCTGTCACACCGACTCCTGTATCTCTCAGAGCTTCAACTCTACGGCCATTGATGGTCACCCACTGCCTGTATTTCTTAGTGTTATCAGGCAGCTGGGTTTGGGGGACCACCTCACAGTCTCCTAATGTGACAAGGGACATCTCTGTGGGACCCCACCCACCTTGGACACCAATCTCCTCCCCAAGGCTACACTAGCCACCTGCCGGGGTGGAGCACCAGTGGGTGCCGGTTTACCACAGGAAGGACACTTTACATCAGAGGCAAAATGCCCTATGTTACCACACCTGTAACATTTGATGGGCCCCTTCTGAACAGGTGTACCTGTCGGGGCCCCGGTCGATTTCTGGGGTGGGGGAGGCTGAGAACCTTTCCCTTGGTTCCCTTGGGGATCACTTTAGGGCCTTTTTGGGAACTCCCTCTGGTTACCCCTGTCACCCCCACTCTTCTGCTGGGGACCCTGCCCGCCTTTGGCGGAATCTCCCACGTGACCCTTGTGGACCCTGGTACTGACCCAGCGGTCCGCCTCCTCAGCAAGCTTTCTAGGGTTAGTCAGCCTACTATCAATCAAGTGCTGGCGTAGCTTCGGAAAACAATTACTGGACAAGTGCTCCCATGCCATTAAATCAAGAAGCCCTTGAAAATCATCAACCTTGCTACCCTTTACGCAACCATCCAGTGCTCTACAAAAAAAATTACATACTCCACATATGTACTGTTAGGAATCTTTGTGCAACCCCTGAACCTTTGTCTATACAACTCAGGGGTCAACCCATACCTAGTCATCAAAGCTGCCTTCATATGGGGATAAGAATTCTATCATCTGAAGTCAAATCTAGCAGTGTGTCCCACCCCTCACTAAGGAACCGTCCCCACAACCCCGCTCCCCAATCTTTCTCAGGGACCCGGTGGGAAGACATGGCTACCTCATAGGCTTTGAACCACTGCCCTATGTCATCATTTTTTTAAAATTCCTTTACCACACCCTTTGGTATGTACACCCTTGATTCTGTCTGCACTGACGGTGTGCTGCCACCAGAGGGAGTAGACTCTAAACTTTTAGCTTTTAGATCTAATTCCCTCAAACTCATGTCATGGTCCATTTGGATGTTTCTTTCTTCCAGAGCCAGCTTTTTGCTTTCCAGCTCCAGTTGCCCATTCAATTTAAGTTTTGCCATCTCCATTTCATGCATCCTGGTTTCTTTCCTGTCTGCCAACTCCTCTGGCGACAGGCCTCTTCCAAAGCTCTGGACGCTCTCTGCTGGTTCAACAACTACCACATCTCCAGGTGCCCTTGACTCAATCCAGGCCCTCAGCGCCTTGAGTAGATCTGCCTTGAGCTTACATCCAACAATGGAGACATTTAACTTTTTACAGAAGCCCTTCAGCTGGGCCTTGGTGTAGCTCTCTAGTCTCTCCTCTTCCCATTCAACGTCTTCAATTTCAGAGACGACAGATGCTGCTCTTTCCACAATGACTGAATCAGGCATGATTTCTTCAAACAATGGCGATATCAAGCAAAACGAAAATTAAAACGTATGTGGCTACGTTATTGGTCTGAACTCACTATGTGGCGTTTCAAAAAAATCACTGTACATAAATCACAAATGCAAATTCAGAATCCTGACCGCTGACCACCAATGTTAGAATCCGGGTTCTCTGGTTAGCACAGGTAGGTACTTGTGTCAAGCAGGGAACCTTTCTAGTCAGGGTAAGGGGGTACACTCTAACAATAACCTCTGCTCACCCTCTAGGTAGCTTGGCGCGAGCAGACAAGGCTTTATCTCAGGCGTAATGGTTAAGCACTTGTGATCACATACAGTAACTCAATGATTCCCCCACAAATGGACTCCACACTGGGTTTATAAAAAATATACTTCTTTTATAGCATAAGACTTATCACAAGACCCAATAACGTTCAAACGGGCCCACAATACTGTTTAGCAAAAGAGTTCTTGGCTTAACGTAGGTTTAAAAGTTCTGCGCTCTTTGTTCATGGCCGTACACTTTGTACACGGTAAGAACTGCTTGGGAACGGGTTTCAAACGCACGGTAGGTGCTCCAAGAGGGAGCGTACACCCTACAGTGCGATCTGGCACAGTACCTTTGGCTTTGGTGAATTCGTCACGAAGGCTGCGCGGCATCCAGCGCGATGTACGATGTGGGGTCTTCCTGGTGTTGCGTACTACAGTACGTGGGACCTTGGGTGTGCAAGCTCAGGGGACGGTGCGTACGTACTACACTTTCCAGCTCGTTGCGGCGTTTGCGCTGTACCGTAAGATCGGCAATCTTGGATTCGAAACGCTGGGTGAAAACACTCGTACGCTCCGCACAGGTGAGACATACGCGACTACCACATGCGCTGCAGCCTTCCCAAAAGCAGGGGGAAGGAATGTACGCTGGCAGTACGGTTCGTAGGGGGGCAGAAGCAAGTACGGGTCACAGTCCTTCCGTTACGGTGCGAGCCACGGCTCGTAAGGGCCAGATAGTCGCGTTGCTCAGGCCGGACGATACCTTCTTTTGCGGTGCGAGCTACAGATCGTAGAGGGGCCTCAGTCACTTTGTTCGGGCCGGACAGCTGGTGCAAGCTTCCAGGGGGGGTATGCTTCGATCGGGAAGCGCACATAGCAGTTCTCTTCCAGATTACAGGGAAAACGGTCTGTTTTCCAGTGCTCTCTTATGGCGGTGAAGTCCACTGGTCCTGGGACTTCGCTCAGGGGACAAGCTCGCTCACAAGCCCTTGGAGATCTTCAGCACAAGGCAAATAAAAGTTCCTTTAGTCTTTTCCTCCTCTTCTTCAGCAGCAAGGCAACCACTGCAGGCCAATCCCCCAGGTCAGGGACAGTACTCCTCCATGCAGTTTTCCCGGTTCCTCCTCGTCGGACAGAGGTTTCTTCTTGGCAGGACAGGATCTAGTTTCTTAGGAGCAGGGCTCCTACATTTATACCACACATCTTTTGTTCTCCCTGGCCAGGGGGGGCCTTGCCTAGTTCAGTCCAGTTCTGGAGCACTTTGTTGATGCGATGCAGGCTTCTTCTTTCAGGGTGCAGGGCAGAGTCATCAGACGTCAGATGCTCCACACAGTGATGCCATAGGGGGTCCACCTCTCGACGTCCCCAACTCCTGCACTAATGGCACGGAAGGTTGGAGCAATCAAGCGAGGGAAGGGAAGGAAGGGAACAGCGGGGAGTAGAACCTGTAAAGGAATAACACAGACAATACAAACTAATCGTTAATACACTTAATGCTACGCTCATAAATTCTCGCTAGGAGCACCAATTCCTTATGTATCTGTTTGCCTAGTGGTTCTTGTCTTTCCTTTTTGCTAGCACTTGCTTTGCGCCATATTCAGACCAACAAATAAACCAGAACCCAGCCCAGGCACCTCACAGACATACATGTACATGAACTAGCGGCATTACACCACACACCATAGATGGCTTGGGCCCCCCTGTAGAGAAACTGAGCGGACGTTAAATGCCCTAGGAACCTTTCCTCATTGCCGTAATAATCTCGCAATGGTAGTCTAAAGTGTCTCGGTATGGCTTGAAGAGAGAAAAAACAAAGGTTGTTCTTGTGACCAAATAGTAACACTGTGTTAACTGTTGAGAGAATGTTCTGATACCATCTTCTCATGCATCTTATAGAGAATCACGATAGTTTGGGTTATGCATCCAACGCGGTTATAGCACCGCTCCGTGGACCCAAGCTCTCGCTCAACCATGTGAACAAACGCTCCCTGCCTCGCCATAGACTGAGGCGAGCAGCAGTGAGTATTACCAAGGTATGCCTACACCCAGGGGAGTTAGCTCCGGCACGAAATACCTGCCGGGTGAGGTCTGGGTCCGGAAACACCGAGAACGTCTCAGGTGTTCAGCTGACTGAGCGTGCACGTCGACCGCCACTTGACTCGGCAGGATATCGGCCTGGACGTGCATCGGAAGGCTGGTGGTGGTTCCAGTATCCAGCAGGGGAACGAGTGTACCCAACAGACGGCGGGTAAGATATCCAAAGATACGGCTCCGATCTTCTCGGAGCGGGTTCGGGAAAACGAAACTCGCCAATCCGGAATCACGCACAGCGTCCTGGGCGCGTCACTGCTCTTTTATTGTCGTGGCTCCTCCCACTCTCTCCCCAGGCATTCTGGGGATCGTAGTCAATGCAGGCGCGCGATGCCTGCTCACTGACAAAAGCAGTGCGCCATCTTCACCTGACACTGCAGAGCACAGTGCAAGAGCAGTGCGCCCTCCTAAGCTCCGCAGAGCCCAGTGCAAGAGCAGTGCACCATCTTAAGCTCTGCAGAGCACAGTGCAAGAGCAGAGCGCCCTCCTAAGCTCTGCAGAGCACAGTGCAAGAGCAGTGCGCCCTCCTAAGCTCTGCAGAGCACAGTGCAAGAGCAGTGCGCCATCTTAAGCTCCGCAGAGCACAGCGCAAGAGCAGTGCACCCTCCTAAGCTCCGCAGAGCACAGTGCAAGAACAGTGCGCCCTCCTAAGCTCCGCAGAGCCCAGTGCAAGAGCAGTGCACCCTCCTAAGCTCTGCAGAGCACAGTGCAAGAGCAGTGCACCATCTTAAGCTCTGCAGAGAACAGTGCAAGAGCAGTGCGCCATCTTAAGCTCCGCAGAGCACAGCGCAAGAGCAGTGCACCCTCCTAAGCTCCGCAGAGCACAGCGCAAGAGCAGTGCGCCCTCCTAAGCTCCGCAGAGCAGAGCGCAAGAGCAGAGCGCCCTCCTAAGCTCCGCAGAGCACAGCGCAAGAGCAGGGCACCCTCCTAAGCTCCGTAGAGCACAGCGCAAGAGCAGGGCACCCTCCTAAGCTCCGCAGAGCACAGCGCAAGAGCAGGGCGGCCTCCTAAGCTCCGCATAGCACAGCGCAAGAGCAGGGCGCCCTCCTAATCTCCGCGAAGCACAGCGCAAAAGCAGGGCGCCCTCCTAAGCTCCGCAGAGCACAGCGCAAGAGCAGGGCGCCCTCCTAAGCGCCGCAGAGCACAGCGCAAGAGCAGTGTGCCCTCCTAAGCTCTGCAGAGCACAGTGCAAGAGCAGTGCGCCATCTTAAGCTCTGCAGAGCACAGTGCAAGAGCAGTGCATCCTCCTAAGCTCTGCAGAGCACAGTGCAAGAGCAGTGCGCCCTCCTAAGCTCTGCAGAGCACAGCGCAAGAGCAGTGCGCCCTCCTAAGCTCTGCAGAGCACAGCGCAAGAGCAATGCGCCCTCCTAAGCTCTGCAGAGCACAGTGCAAGAGCAGTGCGCCCTCCTAAGCTCTGCAGAGCACAGTGCAAGAGCAGTGCGCCCTCCTAAGCTCTGCAGAGCACAGCGCAAGAGCAGAGCGCCCTCCTAAGCTCTGCAGAGCACAGCGCAAGAGCAGTGCACCATCTTAAGCTCTGCAGAGCACAGTGCAAGAGCAGAGCGCCCTCCTCAGCTCTGCAGAGCACAGTGCAAGAGCAGTGCATCATCTTCATCCGACACTGCAGAGCACAGTGCAAGAGCAGTGCGCCACCTTCACCTGGCACAGCAGAGCACAGTGGGAGAGCAGTGTGCCCTCCTCAGCTCTGCAGAGCACAGTGCAAGAGCAGTGCGCCATCTTCACCTGGCACAGCAGAGCACAGTGCAAGAGCAGTGCGCCATCTTAAACCCTGCAGAGCACAGTGGAAGAGCAGTGCGCCCTCTTAAGCTCTGCAGAGCACAGTGCAAGAGCAGTGCGCCCTCTTCAGCTCTGCAGAGCACAGTGCAAGAGCAGTTCGCCATCTTAAGCTCTGCAGATCACAGCGCAAGAGCAGTTCGCCATCTTCACCTGACACAGCACAGCACAGTGCAAGAGCACTGCGCCCTCCTAAGCTCTGCAGAGCACAGTGCAAGAACAGTGCATCATCTTCATCCGACACTGCAGAGCACAGTGCATGAGCAGTTCGCCATCTTAAGCTCTGCAGAGCACAGTGCAAGAGCAGTGCGCCATTTTAAGCTCTGCAGAGCACAGCGCAAGAGCAGTGCGCCCTCTTCAGCTCTGCAGAGCACAGTGCAAGAGCAGTGCGCCCTCTTAAGCTCTGCAGAGCACAGTGCAAGAGCAGTGCGCCCTCTTAAGCTCTGCAGAGCACAGCGCATGAGCAGTTCGCCCCCTTAAGCTCTGCAGAGCACAGTGCAAGAGCAGAGCGCCCTCCTAAGCTCTGCAGAGCACAGTGCAAGAGCAGAGCGCCCTCCTCAGCTCTGCAGAGCACAGTGCAAGAGCAGTGCGCCCTCTTAAGCTCTGCAGAGCACAGTGCAAGAGCAGTGCGCCCTCTTAAGCTCTGCAGAGCACAGCGCAAGAGCAGTGCGCCCTCTTAAGCTCTGCAGAGCACAGCGCAAGAGCAGTGCGCCCTCTTAAGCTCTGCAGAGCACAGCGCAAGAGCAGTGCGCCCTCTTAAGCTCTGCAGAGCACAGTGCAAGAGCAGTGCGCCCTCTTAAGCTCTGCAGAGCACAGCGCAAGAGCAGTGCGCCCTCTTAAGCTCTGCAGAGCACAGTGCAAGAGCAGTGCGCCCTCTTAAGCTCTGCAGAGCACAGCGCAAGAGCAGTGCGCCCTCTTAAGCTCTGCAGAGCACAGTGCAAGAGCAGTGCGCCCTCTTAAACTCTGCAGAGCACAGTGCAAGAGCAGTTCGCCCTCTTAAGCTCTGCAGAGCACAGTGCAAGAGCGGTGCGCCATCTTCATCCGACACAGCAGAGCACAGTGCAAGAGCAGAGCGCCCTCCTAAGCTCTGCAGAGCACAGTGCAAGAACAGAGCGCCCTCCTAAGCTCTGCAGAGCACAGTGCAAGAGCAGTGCACCCTCCTAAGCTCTGCAGAGCACAGTGCAAGAGCAGTGCATCATCTTCACCAGGCACAGCAGAGCACAGTGCAAGAGCAGTGCGCCCTCCTAAGCTCTGCAGAGCACAGCGCAAGAGCAGAGCCCGCTTTCATGTAATACAGCAGAGTCCAGCCCCTCCTCTCCACACTGCATGTCTCTGCCTGAGGAGTGCACCCATCTCACCCTGCACTGCACGGTGTATGTGCGGCACCCACTGGAGGGCACGTGACCCGGCGCCCCCCTCCCCCACCGCACCCTTGCAGCCAGACGTGCTGACAGAGGCCGCTCTGGGCGCTCAGACTTTGATCTCTCAGGTGTGGGCGGCTCCCCTGATCCCTGGGGAGGAAGCAGCATTGGCTGCACTGGGAGGGCGCGAGCTCCAGGGGGCGGGGCTTAAACGGGATTACAAGGGAGTGACAGGAGCACCCGCGGCCGAGGGGAAGAGGCGCCTCGCTGGGGAGGCAGGTGAGAAACTTTCAAACTTTGTCCTACAGCACATCAGCCTCTAAAAACTCTTCTGGGGAGCTGCCTGCCAGAGACCCTTTAGGGCATGGGAAAAGTGGCCTCTGGCCCATGGGCCAAGCCTTTCAGCCCCCCCCCCCGAGCACCCACCCCCCATACAACCAGCTCTCGTCATCAGATGATAACCTTGAATACTTCTTAGACGGATCATTCTTTTAAATACTGCACCCCTCTGATTTATTTTTAATGTGAGTGATGGGTGAGAGTCTGTTACAGACATTTTACAGACAAATGTTTGTTTCATGCAAAATCCATGAAAGGGATTCTTTTGCATCACAACGGGACCTCATACATGAGAAGTGGGAGGGTGTCAGAGATTATTTGCAGTAATAGGAATTCGCTGCTGATGTTTCAAGATTGACAACACACATCACTATCCCTGAATATTCCCTGTGACAACTATAGACTGTGGACCCGTGTGCCTGTGCACTGTCAGCGACTGGCCAAAGAGGGCCTGAAAGAGCTGATATTGGATCAGAAACTCAAAGCTGTTCCAAACAAACAGCCTATTTTGTGTACCTTTGTAACTTGTGAGCGTGTCTAGTCCATCTTGTGTACCTTTTGTAACTTACCTGCTTCTTTTGTAAAGTGCTCTGACACCTTTGGGTAAAGTTTGCGCCATATAAAACTGCATTAAATAATCAATCAATCAATCACGCGTTTGTTGAGCGCTACTACTCACCCGTAGGGGTCTCAGGGGGCAGGGGGTTTCGCAGGATCCAGTCCATCAAGGAGAGGGGTCTGTCGAAGTTTTGAGGCTTCTTGTGAAGATGGGGAGCGATGTTGTCTGTCTGAGGTGGAGCGTAAGGGCGTTCCAGGCTCTGGCCGCAAGGAAGGAGAAGGAGCGGCCTCCCGATCTGGAATTTCTGGTGCAGGGACCACGGCGTAGGAGAGCTGGGCTGATTGTAGGGTCCTTTGGGGTGCGTGGAATTTGAGTCAACTGTTCAGGTACGCTGGTCCGGTGTCGTGGAGGGTCTTGTGAGCGTGGGTGAGCATCTTGAAGGTGACTCTAGCTTCGATGGGGAGCCAGTGGAGTGTGCGCAGGTGCTGGGAGATGTGGCAGTGTCTTGGCAGGTTGAGGACCAGTCTTGCGGTGGCGTTCTGGATGTTCTGTAGCTTGCGTGTGAGGTTTTTGTTTATTCCGGCGTTGCCGTAGTCGAGTCTGCTGGTGACCAGGGCGTGAGTGACGGTCTTTCTCTGTTCAAGGGGGATCCACTTGAAGGTCTTGCGTAGGAGGCGGAGGGTGTGGAAGCAGGAGGAAGAGACGGCGTTGATCTGGCGGTCCATTTTGAGTTCGGAGTCCAAGATTATTCCCTGGTTGCATGCGTGGGGGTGGGCGGACTTCCAAGGGCGGGGGGCCACCAGGTGTTGTTCCAGGCATCGGGGTGTGGGCCCACGATGAGTACTTACGTTTTGTTGGTGTTTAGTTGTAGGCAGCTGTTTTTCATCCATTTGGCGACGGCTTCCATGCCTTCTCGAAAGTTGTGTCTGGCGGTGTTGGGTTCGTTGGATAGGGAGAAGATGAGTTGGGTGTCATCTGCGTATGACACAATGTTGAGTCCGTAGGTTCTGACGAGGGGGGCGAGCGGAGCCATGTACACGTTGAAGAGCGTAGGTGTGAGGGATGACCCCTGGGGGACTCCGCAGGTAGTTGATGTAGTGTCCGAGAGAAAAGGGATGACCTGCTGCGTTCTGCCGGAGAGGAAGGAGTGGATCCAGTCGAGGGCCTTGTCTTGAATTCCTGCGTTGTGGAGTCTGCGTTTTAGGGTACGGTGAGAGACTGTGTCGAACGCCGCTGAGAGGTCAAGGAGGATGAGGGCTGCTCTTTCTCCTTTTTCCAGTAGGGTGCGGATGTCATCTGTTGCAGCGAGGAGGGAGGTTTCCGTGCTGTGGATTTTTATGAAGCCGGATTGGGAGGAGTCCCCCAAAATACGTTCTTCCTCGGGCACCCAAAATCCTTACAATGTCTCTGCTGCCTGCACCCCTGCTATAGCACGGAGGGCTTCCACGTCACTGCACCTCCCAGCCCACCCTCAGGACGCACAATGCACCCCTTCTTATGCCACTATACTGCTGCAGCGCTGAGCCCTCCTAGGCACCGGCTGCCCAGCTCCTACAGGTCTGCTACAGCACTACACAGCGCTAAACCCAGCCCGCAGCACGTCGCCGCCTAAGTCACGGGTGGGGGTGTGGCTTGCTCACTAGGGGTGGGGGG